>NC_045429.1:376943918-378206418 GCF_902635505.1 Sarcophilus harrisii
TTCCAACAATTTGATTTGACATTTAAGATTGATCAGGGATTGATTTATATTCTTCCATAGCAATAGTATATTTTGCATGATACACAGTTTCTATTTTCCTTCTTTGTCTTTTTCCTGAAATAAAAGATTGTTTAAAAACTGTGCTTAAAATACCCTGACAGCATGATAGTGGTGATAGATTACCAAATGCACCTGTTACCTCTTCTCTGAGAGTCAATTAAGAATATATCCTAGTGTTTTCACTGCATAAAGTAAAGAATCCCCAGAGGCTGCAGTATTTTCTCTTGAGGAAATTTTAGGTAAGAAAAAAAAGTGTCTAAAATGATTATACCTCCCTAGCTCAGGCAATAATCTGTCCCCTCAATTATTCAAAAATGGAAACAAAGGGCAAAAAAGGTAATGTTTGTGTAGATTATATCTTTACTTTTTGAATTCAGGGAAAGACTGTGCTAATGTTCTATTCTGGTTCTTATTTCTGACATAGAGATGACCTTGGGCTCTTTTATTTTTCTTTTTGAGGCAATTGGGGTTACTGACTTGCCCAGGATCACACAAATAGAAAGCATTAAATGTCCAAGGTTAGATTTGAATTTAGGTCCTCCTAATTCCATGGCCCATGCTCTATTCACAGTGCCATCTAGTTGTCCTGATTCTGAGCTCTTGAAGGTTATATCAGTAGAATACAGGTTCAGTCAACTTACAGCAAGCAGATAAGTAAGACCAGGGTAGAGGATCATTGATAGCTGTAAACTCACTGACCATACTAAATAAGTTCAGAGAGACCCATCTCCAAAATTTAAGACACAATGGGTCAATTTTCTTTTTACTGCAACTTGCAAAGACCATCTACCAAGACATAAATGGCTTAGTATCTGAATTTATTAAGGGAATACTTATATTGATGAAATCAGATATTCTTGAGGATAAAGGAAAAATGATAGTGGTTTAGCAGTCAGTTGCTTTGTTTATTGCTGTCTAGCTGGACTTTTGATCTCTAACAGATTAAATTTTAATATTGAAAACAGACTCATTATTCACAAATCCTTCACTTTTAATGCCTTCTTTCCCCTTGTTTCTCCAAGCCTTGAGCTGTATCTCCACCTCTATATTAAGTCAGATAGTGTTATACATTCCAAGTTGCACTGGGCATAGAAGGTTGCCTCAAAATGAAGAAAATTACAATGCATTAATTTGCACTCAGTCCTGTCTCTTAATAGCATGACAGCAAGCTAGAACAGCCAGTCACAGATGGATGGATTATCATTTCTAGTGTAGGGATAAGAGGGATTTGGAGCACAGGGACTGTTCTTAGGGTTAGTGTAAGTGGACTAGTATGGATAGAATGATCAGAGAATTGTAGAAACAGCTGCTTCTTTGAGAAGGTGTGACTCACATATTAGCATAAGGGTTGAGCTCAATGTCTATATAGTTAGACTATAGCTAGGTTGTTAAAAGAAGTCTGTTAGGGTTTTGGGATTGCAGTAAAACTAGTAGAGAGAGAATTGAGATCTTGATTCTATTCACAGATCTTCTCTTTTCAATTCCTTTAAGATAATTTAATGAATGTTTTTTAAGTAATTCCCCTATTTCATGGTGTTTGCAGTTACTACATGGTATATTTATTATATGTGGAGGAATTAAAAAACACTATACACATACCTATTAGCACTCTGTGGAAATTTGTATATCCATTGGACATATTCTAAACACTACACACTAGTCAAACTTTAGAAAGAATAATGTTCACATAATGCATAGTTGCTAAATCAATGCAATTTTTTTCTAAATAAAAAATTAAAGGCTATGAAATCTGTCTTTGGGATTTCCTAGCAGATGAAACTGGAGAAGGAAATAGCAAACCACACTGAAAATGACTTAACAACAACAACAAGCACACCAAAAGTCTTCAAAAGCTTTACAATCCTTTGACTGAGAAAACATATGTAATACATGGTGGAAACCTAATATATGTATATAATACTCTCCTGAGGGTAAAATGAATGATTACTTGCCATTTCTACCCCTTATGCAAACATGGAATATCAATTAATCATTCTCTCAACCAAAGAGGAGAATTTTATACAAATGCATCAGGATTGGACCCTGGGTCACATGAATGTTAGCAAATTAGACACAATAAATAACATTTCTTAAGAATTTTGAGGTACACACAAGATTTCAATATACTCTAATTATATTTAGATCATATTGAAAACACCAATATAATTTGCAGAACAAATTTAAGATCTAATAGAATCCTTTCAAAGTGTTTGTACAGAAAGAAGTTATGTATCCAAACAGAAATGGTAGGGATCGGATAGAAGAGAGAAAATTAATATATCTTTCCAGAGAATTTTTGGAATTTCAGATCCACAGCCTTCAAAGTCTTTGGACAGAAGGCCACAAGTAACCATAAAGAAATATTTACAAGCAAAACAGTAACAGACTTAAAATCCTTTTATCTGAAAGTTCCTATTCCAAAGTTTGCTGCTGTTTCAAAAAGGGCAAATGAATAAGATAACCAATTTTCCCATTTTATTCATTTCCTTCCTTTTTTACTTTTAAAATTATTTTCAATACATATTGCTTTATTAATCATATTGGGATAGAAAAATCAGAATAAAATAGAAAAACATGGGAGAGAGAAAAATAGAAAAAAGAAGTGAACATTGCATGTCTTGATTTACAATCCATCTTCATCGTTCTATTTCTGAATACAGATGGTGTTTTCTATTCAAAGCCTATTGGAATTGCTTTGGATTTCATTTTCTTTCTTTTCTCTAATGATCTTATTCCTGTTAGCTTACATCCTGAGATTATTCTGGCCTACTTTTTGATTGTCTCAAGTTTCACCCATTTCTTCCAAGGAGAGACACATATCCAAATTTGGTAATCTGTATCTTTTAACTGACAGAACAATGCAAGATTATCTCCAACCATAAGGAGAAGTTGTAAAACAAAGTTTGTAAAAAAGGGAAAGGATCAATGGTCACTAGAGAAATTTAAGCTAGAAATGACCAAGATGTCTCTATAATATGGACAAGTGGTTTGTTAATAAGATGATTGAAGGTCTGTCTCCTTTGATCTTCTATATTCTCCCTGGAAATGAAGTGATATTTTTAATTGAAAAATATCAGCTCATTCCATTCTCTTGCTCCCATCTAGTTTCAACTCCTGGGGAAAAGATGTCCCTTTCAGGGTAAGCTAAATTACTTGGGAACTCACCATCATGATACTTATTCTAACTTTGATTGACACCATCTCTCTCAACCTATTCTCTCCTCTGATTGAAGAGCTAAAAGTCGAGTGCCAAATTCCTGCTGGAACCTTACTTTATAGAGCAAACTAGAAATTAGTCTCTCAAGTCTCTTCACTTTGCATCTGCTGATATCCTTGGTTTCACCTCTATAGAACAAAATGTTCCTTAATATCTTCCATCTCCTTGTGTGACTCCTTCTGTATATTGTCTCCTTCTTTAAACTGTAAGTTCTTTAAGAATAGGGACTACCTTTCTTTTTACTAATTATATCTTCAGCTGTTACCTATTTCCCATCTTCTTCCGAAGTAAAAAATCTTCCCTTCTAGGAGAAATAGATTGTCCAGCAAAACAAATGCACAAATTGTCTGTGTCCGAATATGTACATCTTATTTTGCATTTCTACTCTATTATTTCTTTGTCAAAAAATGAGGAGAAAAAACTTTGGAGGATATCCATTGTTCTTTTTGACAATACCCCATTAGTTTCTGGGGAAGTTAAGTGGTGCAGTGGTTAGAGTACAGGGCCTGAAGTCAAAAAAGATTTGTCTTCCTATGTTTAAATCTAGTTTCAGATACATTATCAATATGACCCTAGGGAAGTCACTTAATACTGTTTGCCTTAGTCTCCTCATCTATAAAATTAACTGGAGAAAGAAATGGCAAACTTCTTCAGTATCTGCCAAAAAACCCCAAATGAGAACCTGAAGAGTCAGTCCTAACTTTGAAAGATCCGAACAATAACACTGGCCTCTAGGCAAATTGTTCTTGAGTAAACCACCTTCTACACACCCTATTTTTTTGTAACCCTTATTCTATGATTTATCTTTGCCATAAATCGCATCTTGCTGGCATTTTTTAGTAAATTTAAAATAAAATGTTAACTATTACAATCAATGATTTTAAAAACTATTTAGCATATAGAAAGCATGTTGGGGGAGGAGGAGCAAGTCCCATTGTACCTACACCAAGAAAAAATAGGCATTTAATTATATGTTTCTTTTGGAGATAATAGCCAAACTACTATTTGTCAGGAATATACTTTCTTCACCAGAGCCTGAGGTCCCAACCATTAGAACTAAGTTAAGAGTTTCATTTCAGAAAGTCACTCTTTTTTTTTTATTATTTAATAGCCTTTTATTTACAAGTTATATGTATGGGTAACTTTACAGAATTAACAATTGCCAATCTCTTGTTCCAATTTTTCACCTCTTACCCCTCACCCACTACCCCAGATGGCAGGATGACCAGTAGATGTTAAATATATTAAAATATAAATTAGATACACAATAAGTATACATGACCAAACCGTTATTTTGCTGTACAAAAAGAATCAGACTCTGAAATATTGTACAATTAGCTTGTGAAGGAAATCAAAAATGCAGGTGGGCAAAAATATAGGGATTGGGAATTAAATATAATGGTTTTGAGTCATCTCCCAGAGTTCTTTCTCTGGGCGTAGCTGGTTCAGTTCATTACTGCTCCATTGGAAATGATTTGGTTGATCTCATTGCTGAGGATGGCCAGGTCCATCAGAACTGGTCATCATATAGTATTGTTGTTGAAGTATATAATGATCTCCTGGTCCTGCTCATTTCACTCAGCATCAGTTCGTGTAAGTCTCTCCAGGCCTTTCTGAAATCATCCTGTTCGTCATTTCTTACAGAACAATAATATTCCATAATATTCATATACCACAATTTATTCAGCCATTCTCTAACTGATGGGCATCCACTCAGTTTCCAGTCAGAAAGTCACTCTTAAATTGAATGTCTTTTTTTTTTTTTAAAAGAACTAGGGACAGAAGAGTACATTAGCATCCACTAAAGATGATTAGCTTATCAAATCTGCTCATCACCTTGGAAGTATTAAGCATTTAAGAGAATGGAGTCCAGACTAGATATATTTTGATTAGGTTTGAGATCAAGGTCCAGCACAAATGTGGAAAGAAAAAACCTGGATTGACAGTCATATTGAAGAGTAATCGACATACTGGGCCTTCCAAAAAGAAAAAGGAGCTTTAAAATTCCTCAAAGGCATCATATTTTTTATGTTTGAGTGAAGGGTCAAAGATAATTTTACATAATTCAGAAAATTGCCTAAGGTAAATCATATTATTAAGAAATATAAAATCTTTATTATTTCAGCTATAATACACTCATCTTTAGACCTGAAGTTTTTTTTTTTTGAAGCCTCCTACCACTCCTCTTCCTCTATACAGAACAATAATTCTGCTCATTTTTCTTTCTGTGAAACAAATGGACCAAACTTGCTATGCTCCTTTGCTCTAATATGGATTGTTTTTCAGTGCTTATAAGCTGGGATGAAGCCAGGAAAACTGAAGTGAAGAGGTGAAAACCTTAAAGCAATGACTAGACTCTCTTTCATGCAGTTAAACCAACTGAGCAATGGTAACAATCATTGCCATTTGGAAAATGTACTGCCAATTTAATTTGAAAGCACTCACTTGTTTCAGAAGTCTTGGATACTGGCATGTACTAGGCTTTAGTGATATGTTTGTAGTGGCTATTAATAGTAGCTGAGGACTTGTGCTTATATTACCCTTTTTTATCCAAAAGAATCCCAAAAGCCTTTGAAAATGATGGTGTGAACTTTAGTTATTGCAACTCCTTCCATGACACATTATTTATTCTCTGGCCTAGAACCCAGAAATTGTTCTAGGTCATGGTCCTAATACTAGATTTGGTATAGGAGATAAAAAGGAAACAAGAATTTAGGGTAAGTCTGCCAGCAAATTTGAACCAGATAAATCAAATGCATTGAGTTTTATCTAAGACTATCCATATTCTGCGTCAAGACTTTAGAGTTTGAATGTACCAATGCTAGTGAAAATGATGGTAGCTTTCTATCTTATCTTAGAGCCCATCACCCAAATTTTCCTGTCACTGTATTCTTTTACCTGTAATGAAAATATTGGTGCATGATCACCCTCCAAAAAGTATTCCTATATCTAAAGATCCATTAAAGTTGTTTCTTTTTCTTTTCTTTCTTTTTTGACCCTTAGCGAGGCAGGGAGGGATGAAGGTAAAAGAATGTGACCCAATCTCCCAAATAACAATATTGTTGGAAGCTTTAATACTTACTGAAACTACTTACAACAGTTTCTTAAAACAACTTTCTCCCCTGAAGATATTGATTGGACCTGCCCTCTTGTGCAAGCTGATTGTCCATAGCACTTACAGAGCAGTTCATTGCATTTATTGTCCCACTGCTAGGTAAAGGTTTTAATAATAATCTAGCTTTCAAGGATGAATATATTCAAAGAGAAGCCAAATTAAACATGTTTATATGGAATATCACTGGTCGGCAATACGGATATGGACTAAATGTACTAGTTGCAGTATTTCAAACGTGATCTGAGCGTAACATTTTTTTGGGGACAATGAATGAAGCCAACCTAATTAAATGCATTTGAGAGAGTTATTTCAAATTTATGTTCTGTCAAAAAAATTTCTGTTTTCCAAACAGCATAAAAGATACAATGCAATAGAATGTTATATATTCAAGAATTTTGAGAATACAAATGACGTTTGGGAAACTATTGTCTTTCAACACAATAGTCAACATTTTTTTTTCAGAGAATTTCCCCCTCTTTTAGTATGTTCCTGTTCCTCCATATATTGTTTCTAGTTTTTGTAATGCATAAAAGTTTAGAATTTTAAATGGGGTTCTGACATAAAAACTACGTTACTAGGAGATACACATGCTACTTTTACTGAGACCACTCACTGACAAAAAAAATTGAGCGTGAAACTTCATACACAAATAACTCAGGATTATAGTTGGGATGAGTTGGTTTTGCCTATTTTATTTTTTGGAGGATAGTTAATTGTATTCAAGAAATTGAATACTTTAACACCCACCAAAGCACTGCTAGTTATATTCCCTTTATTTTCGTTCAGTTTATTGACTACAGATTTTTTTGCACTAAAATGCAAAGATTAAAAGCAATGCATCTCTGAAGACATAAACAAAATTAATATAATAGAAAGTAGATTGAAGAAAGGGGGAAAAGTAAGAAGCGAAGAGAAAGTTCATTTTTATTGGGAAGATCTGAAAAAATGTTGGTGCCCTAGCAAGGCCTCAGAGGTAAAAAAACAAACAAACAAACAAAAAAAAAACAAAAACAAAAAACTTTTCTACAAGTAAAACTGGGGGTTAGTAGCAAATAGGCAATGTCAGGATAAAGCTGAAGAAAGAAAATCTAATAACTGAAGTCGCTGAAATGCAGGGCCTGTGAAGGATACTAGAAAAACAGGATGCATTCAGATTGTAGAGGCATGAATATATTTAAGACTTAGAGCAAAGGAGTGATATAATTAAACCTGTACTTGAAGAAGTTTTTTTTTGCAACTTTGTGAAGGTTAAATTGTAGGTCAGAGACCAGTTCAGAAGCTATGGCAGTAGTGATGAGCCACAGTGTGATTATGATCTAAACTAAGGTGATATCAAACGACTATGGAGGGGGAAAATTGCATGTAGAAAATATTATGGAATTGAACTTAACAGGACTTGGCAATGTGCTAGATCAAAGGACTGACATAACATGACAGAAATATAGAGTAGTTCTAAAAGAAGCTTTGGTTCTAAAAAAAAAGTTTACAAGGTCATCACAAGTTTGCGTACTACTGGGGTGTGAGAGAAGAAAGATAGAACATTTAAAGAGATAGGTAGAATCAGCATAATTTATGGGGTGGAAAGTAGGTCAGGAAATCATTATCATAGGAGGTAGAATATGAGTTGAGATCTGAAGGAATACAAGTTTTCCAAGAAATGAATATGTGGAGAGAGAACATGAAGAAGAGTCTAGGAAAAATATCAAAGGCATGATATGAGATATTGAGTTGTCAGAAGATCAAGTACATTTATTTGATAATGATATGAAGTGAAAAAAGAATGATAATATGAAATAACACAACACAGGGATATGGGATTCACTTGTGAACAGAAAGAAATTTGGATTTTCCTTTAGTGGAAGTAGCTAGTCATCAGGAGTCTTTCAGGAGGGGACGATCTGTGCTTGAGGAAGATTTTTCTCAGCAGCTGTATGGAAGATGAATTAGAGATAGAAGTGAATAAAAGCCAAGAGTCTAAAGAGGAAAGGTTTGTAGAAGTCCAAGTAAAAAGGACAAGGTACTGAATTGGAGAGGAAATAGTGTGCAAAGAAAAGAGGACATATGTGAGGAATGCTGGGTAGGAAGAATTAAAAGGAGATTTAATTGTTGAGCAAAAAAATTTTAGTAAGGAAAAATGCTTAAGGGATTGAAAGAAAAAGTGATGAAACAGTGGGGGGAAGTAGGAAGTTTCAGCTAAACATATAGCAGGATAAACCAGGAAAAAGCAGTATAATGGCTATCAAAGGAGAATCAGAAGGAATTGGTATTCAAAAATGTCAATAATGCAAAAAAGTTCAAATAAAATGAATGCTATGGAAAGATCATTGAATGTTGGCAATTAAGGAATCCCTAAAGATATTAAAACAGTTTAAGGAGAACACAGTAATAAGTGGTTTTAGGAGTCGGTGATTGGTAAAGAAAAAAAAAAAGCAAACTTCCTGAATTTTAGTATCCCTTTAAATAATCTAGTTATAGACTGAGATTTTGTTTCCAAATTCATTTGTATATCTGTAAGCATGGTTAAGATCTACTGCACAAATTTTCCTGATTCAGAAAATCAGGACAGAAAAAGAGTTAAGATTTTCTGAGATTTGGGAAACTGGAATAGAATTTTGACTCTACTTCTCAAAACCCTGACATCCTTTTTATTGTTCAGTGATATCAGTTATGTCCAGCTTTTTGTGATTTGCTTAGGGTCACACAACTAAAAAAGGCCTGAGGCCAAATTTCAACTCAAGTTTCTTCCCAAATATAAAATTTTACATTATATGATCAAATTTCATTTTTACTTCTTCCCATGCCATGGTAATCCCTGCTTTTGAGATATTGCTTATACCTTCTCCTTAGCTAAAATGCCCCCTTTTTATTCATGGAATAATACGTTTTAGAACTGACAGTAATCAAAAAGGTCATCTCATGTAACTCTTTTATTTTAAAATAATTAGCATTAATATAATACTTTAAAGTTTGCAAAGCACTTAACAAATATCATCTCATATTATTTTTACAATAAGCCTGTGAGATGTAGGCGTTTGTTATTCAAGTTATACAAATAAGAAAAAATGAGGCTTAGAGAGGTTAAGGAATCTTCCATATTACATATAAGTTATATAGTTAGCATAGTTAGTATTACATAGTATATATAGTTATATAATATAGTATAGTTACTATATATCGTATAGTATAGAATTATATAGTTAGTAAACTATATATATTTATACAGTTAGTAAATGTCTGAATTTGAATGTGAACACAGATCTTCCTGACTCCAGAGGCAACTAGGTGGTGCAGTAGATAAAAGTGCTGGGCCTAGAATCAGGAAAATTCATCTTTGAGTTCAAATCTATTTATTAGCTGTGTGATTCTAAAAAAAAGTCATTTAATACTTTTCATCTGTGAAATGAGATAGAAAAGGAAATGACAAACCACCCCAGTGTCTTTGACAAGAAAACCCCAAATGGATCCAAAGAGTTAGACACAAGTAAAACAATTGAACAAAATCTAATTCTAGATCCAGCAATTTATCTGTTATAGAACCAAGCTCCTTTTGCTAGTTGATAAAATTGAGACTGATTAATTAGGTCAACTAACTAAAATTTGGCATATCAATGGTGGAATCAGGATTTGAACCAGATCTATTGAATGCAGTATCACTGTTGTCTTCAGTGTTCCTTTCTCTTTATCTAATTCTGATCATTTTAGGCTTCCATTCTTTTAATTGTTTGCCATTGAAGTCTCCTTCACCACTATGACTCACAGAGAAAAGACTCTCTTTTTCTGAATTCCTACTGTACTGTACGAATATATGTTTTAACTATCTTCCAATTTCATAAAATTTTTCAGAATTGAAAGAAAGGTTAGAGACTCCACAATATTTTTTCTGCGTGAATTCTTTCTTCAGCATTGATCAATAAGTTAAACTACAAGCATGTTTTTAGGTACTTGCAGTATGGACAGGCATTGTGTTTATCACTGGTGTTACAAAGACTTGATTTAAAGGAACTTTCTTACATTGTAATGCAGAAAACACGTGTATGTACCTATGTGTGTCTATGGATCAGTATTTACCAAATAACATTTTGCTTAAAATATTTACATACAAAGGAAGTTAGTGAGAAATGGGAGTAGCAGTGGAAGAATTAGGAATAACAATTCTGTGATGTCTTCTTTAGTCTTTCCTTGAACAATTTATCATTTTAATCTTGTCTCCTTTAATTCACTTGTCAGTTCTCTTATGATAAAAAACAGGTTACAAAAAGGATATAATTCTCTGTCTTAAGTTTTCCTGTCATGCTTTTTTTTTTTCCTCAGTTAGGGAAATAAAAGTGGGTGTGTGGTGGAAACAACAACTCAACAACAGCAACCTAAATACAAATAAGACTCTTGGTTGACTTCCAATTCTGGTACTTAAGAAATCATGAATGTGAGCAAAGTATTTAAAATACTTTGACTTTCAGTTTCCTTGTATTATAAAATGGATATATAAACACTTGTATTGTGTACAGATTATATGAATGAGTTATTATTATTTTCCATTATATTTATTGTAGTCAGATATCCTAAAATATCAGTTTGAAAATTCAGATAGCAGAAAACATCTTGTTCCT
The DNA here is from genome assembly GCF_902635505.1 of Sarcophilus harrisii. NCBI lineage: Eukaryota > Metazoa > Chordata > Mammalia > Dasyuromorphia > Dasyuridae > Sarcophilus > Sarcophilus harrisii. The sequence goes on from NC_045429.1 coordinate 376,954,918, forward strand.
CACCAGTCAAAATCAGGGAATCTTTAAAAAGAGAGAGCATCTCTAATATATGTAAGAAATGGGACTTTTCATAAACAAAAAGAGAAAGCTGGAAAAGCTTTCCTACAACCTGTCTTTATTATTAGTCAAAAAAGAATGATTATTTTCTGAAATAGCAAATATAATTGTTTTAACACAATAAAATGTGATGTACAGATTATACTGATTTTTGAAGGGAAAGAAGATTATTTTATTATAAAATTAATAATAAGCCATGGTCTATTGTAAAGAACATTGATCTGAGATTTAGTAGACCTGGGCTTAGTTCTGTGGCAGTAGGCATTAAGATACTTGTTCCTTTTGTGTATAAAATAAAAGAATTAAATTAGATGCTCTCAAGAGACTCTCTACACATTTTTGTGAATTCTAATGAAAACCTAATATTTTTTTTCTCGGCTCAAATATAACTCAAACCTGACTGAATAGATAATAGTTTCAACTGCTGCTGAAGTAATTATTGCACAACAGAAATTGTTCAATAAATTATTTCTATTGCCTAAATTAATTGAGAGATGTTTCCTAATGAATTAATGAGCTAATGAAGCATTAAATGTTTACTTTTTACAAAGCACTATGCTGAGTGCTGGGGTTGCAAATAGAAGAATGAGATAATCTGTTCTCAAAGAGTCCACTTGCTTTAAAAACTTCTTTCAACTTGCTTCAGTTTTTTTTTTTTTGAGTTTCTCTGAATATTCTATTGAATTTTCCCCCCTTAAGTAATAATGAAACCATTTCTTTCCAGGAGGTAGGAATGGAGAGGGTGGTAGACACACACACACACACACACACACACACACACGGAAATCTAATAAATCTAATCTAATAAATAAAAATTAAAAACTACCCTTTTTTATCCAAGATAGAACTTGCCAATGCTGCTTTTAAATAAAACACACACGATGTCTGCCTTGACACTATTTATGTAGCTTTGGTTGAACTCTGGTACACAGTAGATTTCATTTCAAAGTGACAAGTTTATGTTAGAAAAACATATTTTGTCATTGGGCACATGATTTATTCTTTGAGGAATTGTCTTCTTTCCATGAACATTCATTTAATTAGGCAGCCTTTCTGTCCTATGCAGCAGATATGTAAATAGAACAAACTTAACATTTTCATGTGGCAGGCTTAGAAATTCCATTTGTTCTACCAGAGCAAGACTAGCTTATTTTTTAAAAAAAAATACTTTAGCAAAATGAATTTAATGACTCTTCCTCTGGCATCTAACATAAAAAAATTCAATTTAACTGTCTAGAGTGTTCCACATTTCTGGAGGATTGGTATCATATATAAAACAAATTTGGATATATGACAGAATTTGTCCCTTTTTTTAGAGATGTTGAGCATCATATAAACACTCTTGTTTTTACATTTGAAACAGGTTGTGTTTATAACCATGTATCCAGATATATACTGAGAATTCTAGGCCTGAGACAGGGGCAATTGAGCCCTACTGTGTAGAACTAGCCTGATGAGTAGTGTGCAGTGCATCCATTTCAAATACATTGGGATTCTTCACTGATCTTAATTACTTTACTCTAAATGTCTTAATCATTGCATTTTCTCCTCCTTTTGTGGGCAACACTGATATCTGACCCTGGGTTGTTGGGACTCTTTATCTTCAAAGCAAATCTTGTTTACGTCAGCTGTCACCATATCATCAGTCACTAGACCACATTTCTTTAGTTTTTTTTTTTTTTTTTTTTTTTTTTTTTTTTTCCTTGAGGAAGGACTTCTGGTTGACATCCAGCTTGACTTCCCATACCATATCTCCCCGACACCCTGGAAGAAGGATTTTTGGTTGATGGCCACTTGTCCCATTGATAAGTACAATCTGGGCTATTTTTTCAATTCATCCTTTAGAAGGAATTCATGGGAACCTCTGTGGTGATCAGATCAGGCACATATTGGTCCTGGAGCCTTAGATGGACATATTCTTACTGATTTTGAAATCAAACTTTTAAATTCTCCCTCATTGATTTCTCTCTTTTTCCTATTCCACCTCACTTTTTTTTTAGTGGAAACACAGATTCTCTTAGTTCTCTAAACTTGCAACTCCCCTGCAAACTGAAACAAGATGGGAATTTTGTTTTATGGCTCAAATGCCCAGTTAATCTGGAGACTTTTATGCTTTCATCTGAAACTTTTCAAGTATATTTAATAACTTTCTTTGGGGCAAAACCATGAGATCTCAGAAGTTTCTACCTATGTTACAAATTAATTATAAATTAAACTAATATTTTTAGGATAGTGGTTTCCCTAGAATAAAAATTCATAACCTAAGGCGCATTGACCAAGGAGCCCATGGGTAAATTTTTTTTGGGAAAATATAATGTGAGCCTGGCATTAGAAATCTGTTGGAGATCTCTATACTTAAGCAGAACAGCTAATACTTTTTGAGTTGTCTTACTGTTAAATTTCCCTATTTGAATGTTAGAAGAACCAACAAGAGGGAGTTCCATAATGGATCAGATTTTCACTAATAGGGAAATAAGTATTGATTTTTGAGTTGGAAATGAAGGAAACCTTGGAAGGAAGAAATAACCATTCTAAAGACTATGACAGAAAAAGAGAAATCTAGGAATAGTCTCTCATGCACTCCAGATTTCGATGAAAGCATAGTTCAAGGAATTTAGAGGGAAAACAGGTAGGATACAAATGCTATACAGAGAATAAGAGATGCTCAAAAATAAAGTTCTAAAGACAAAAAAGGAAATAAATACAATAAAGAAGAAAACATTGTATTTTTTCAGTTTCCGAAATTATTTCATTTTTCAGTTCAGAGGTAGTAATATTCCCCCATATCATGTTCCTTTCACTGTTTTCATTCCTTTGTTATTTTCCCTCCCTGCCTATTACTTACCTTCCCATTCTATTCCTTTACTTCTACATTTTTAAGGTGTATCCAAAGCCACAGTTTAGTCATGGGTTTCATCAAGAAATTAATTGTCTAGGTATTTACACCTCAGAAATCAGTAAATTCAACAAGTAAGAGCTTAATTTATTGTTTTGTTGGTTGGCTTAATCACATAAAGTCTTTTTTAAATTATATCTTTTTTATTTTCAAAATATATACATGGATAATTTTTGATATTCACGCCTACAAAACCCCATATTCTGATTTTTTCCTTTCCCTTCCCTCCACCCTCTCCCCCAATCCGCAAGTGATCCAATATATGTTAATCATTGCAATTCCTCTATGCATATTTACACAAATATCATGCTGCACAAGAAAAATCAGATCAAAAAGAAAAAAAGAGAAAGAAAACAAAATGCAAGCAAATAATAAAACATGAAAATATATTGTGGTCCACATTTAGTTCCAAGTCCTCTCTCAGTACAGATAGCTTTCTTCATCATAAGACAACATTGGAACTGGTTTGAATCACCTCATTGTTGATGAAATCAGAACTAATCATCATATAATCTTACTGTTGCTGTGCATAATGTTCTCCTGGTTCTGCTCATTTCACTTAGCATCAGTTCATGTAAATCTCCCTAGACCTTTCAAAATAATCCTGCTGATCATTTCTTACAGAAAAATAATGTTCTATAATATTCATAAACTATAATTTGTTCAGCATTTCTATAATTAATGGGCACCCACTAAGTTTCCAGTTTCTTGCCACTGCAAAAAGAATCTTGATCATATTTTCTGCCTTGTGTTGTTGATCTCTAGTTTCTCTTGTTTATCATCCTAACATTGGGCATATATGTATAAATATTTGAAGCCATGGATTTTATTGTTGGATTCACTCTTGGTTTTGTCTCCTGCAGTTAAAAAAACTTTTAGCAGTTATTCTTCTGAGATGCATGGATGTAATAAACATTTATCCAGCACAGACTATTTGCCAGGTACTATGCTAACATCTTACAAATGTTATCTCATTTGATTACCACAACAACCCAAGAAAGTAGATAATATTGTCCCCACTTTATAGTTAAGGAAACCAGAACAGACGGCAGGCAAATAACTTGCCCAGAATCACATAACTAATAAGTGTATGGGGCTGAATTTGAACTCATATCTTCCTAATTCCAGGCCCAACTCTGTGCCAGCTTCTTTGCAGCTATTCTTTACAGTATCTAACTTTGAGGATACATGTAGGCAGTTTTCTCTCTTTCAGCATTGAACTCTCAGGACTGTGACTGATTACAAAGAGTAAATCAGGATTAAAGCCTAGAAAACAGTGATGTCCTTTCTGCTTGTAAACAGTGACTCAGAAGGACAAAGTCTTTAATTTGATGATTTAACAAGTCTTTATTAATTGAGAAGTTATGGAAAGATTGATTTTAATTGGATTAAAGAATTACAAATTTGTCTTAGAGAATCATAGGTTTGCTATTTTCAAATCAAACAGTGATTAAAGGAAATATTGCCAAGGAGTAGACCTTTTTTCAAAAGAAACATTTTGATTAGCAAATCAGGTGAATCCATTTGAATGTTTAACAACTTGAAAATGTTCAAATATCCCTGGAAAAATATTGGCTAAAACTGATTTCAAAATCTGCCAGTGAAATTTACAGATTCTGTCATCTTTGATAAATCATATACCCTTGATGTGCCTCAGTTTCTTCTTCTGTAAAATGAATGGGTTAAATAACATGTCCTAGGAAGTCCTTTTCAGCTTTCAATCTATGATCCTTCTCATTCCCTATATATTACATGTAATTATATTCTATATATTATAAATGTTATGTATCATTATATATTATACATATTTATTATATATCATTATATTATGTGTCATATATAAGATATATATCATTATGTATTATGCATATTTATTATATATCATATTTTAATCATATATAAGATGTTATACATAATATATATTTTACATGCTTATTATGTCATATATAAGATGTTAGATATGTCATTATATTATACACATTTGTTGTATATAATTAATTTGTTTAGAATATATTTTGTTTCTAATTAGAAAAAATGAAAACAGCATATCAGATCTCTGAGTTATTACAAATTATCAATTGGTGGATTTTGAATTTGTAAGGCTATACAATGATGATTTTTTTGAACTTACACTGTTTTAAACCTTAGTATGATAGCTTTTATTCAAAGAACAGATGTTATTTAAATAAAATTACTTAATATCTAATCAAAATAATATAATTTTAGAACATATGGAAATGGAAAATATATTTAAGAAGCTGTCATTTTTAGTTTATATTCTCATGTTTAGAATTTGCTACTAGAATTTTCATTTCTATCCATTTAAATATATACAATATTTGAGAATAACTTCTGATATTGTCTTTGAGTCAGAGATCTCAGACTTGTCAGCTCAGTTAGTTGTAGAAAGCATTAATGAGAAAATTCTTTTACTCAGCAAAATTCTGAAGATGGGAGACAGAAGTTAAGGGAACATATTGGTCACATCATTGCAATCCCACTCTTGTAAGTGTTGTGATAGGGATATGAGCATATTGATAGTGAATGAATAAAAAGTTTCTCTAAGACTAGTTCTAGGCATAAAACTGCTGCCAAATCAGACATCAATTGGATTACTGAAGTCATCTACTGCCCTTGACTTTTTTGTATCATATGCACTTTTAATAGGTGATGGGACAAATGATAGTAATGTACAAGCAATGTAATATGATTTTTTCTTCTCAATATTTTTAAATAAACAATCAGTTTAACTAGCACAGTCTAATGTAACTTATGTTTGACATATTTCTGCATTCTAGATAATTAAAATTTGTTTTCTATCAGAAAACATTAGTATGCTGAAAACATTCTTGTCTGCTGATTAAACTGTTATACATTTGACCCAATACATGTAAGAAGCAATGAATTTTAATAACAATTGATCTGCTCTGGTTTGTGATTAAGTCTTATTTTTATTTTATTTAACAGGGTGGAAAATGGTACAACCAGTGTCCCATGTTAGCTTGCATCTTAGCATTCAATTTCTTTATTAAGTACTATTTTGAAAGTACTATTAATAGATTTAGGAAAATAGTAAGACACAAATTCTAGACATTTACTATGTGAAATTTAGTCATTCCTTTGGTGGATCCATGATCTTCCCTATATGAGTACTTTTCTTAGTGACATAGCTCACAATCCATCCTTCTTTCTCATCCTATAATATTCTTGTCTTTCTCTATTCAGTTGTCTTTTAATTTGGCTCATGCATTTCATGATTATCATTGTTTTACTTGACTTATGTATACATTATCACTCACATTTACTGCATCTTTTGTCGAACTTTGATTTTATATAATTTTAAAATTAAAATTATTGGTTGATTATATTGTTTAGCCTATTTATACTTAGCATATAGCATTGTCTTTTGTTCAGTTTTCAGTTTATATATGAAAATTAAATGCATATATATATATATATACATAGATGTACACATATTATATATGTGTGTGTGTTGTATGCATTGGAGAGAGACAGAAACAAAGAGACAGAGACAGATAGAGAGACAGAAAGGGAGAGAAAGAAACAAGAGAGAGAGAACCACACACTTCAGTTATGATTTCTTTAATTCAGCACAATTCAGCAAGCATATGACACTAGCTATTTCATTTTATTAAATGTGAGTAAAGAACTAGATTTTTACCTTAATTTCATTTTTGTTTTTAATTTTTAAATCACCACTCCTTTTTATTTCATGCATTCATTTGCTCCTTCTTTATCAATTTCTCTTTCTAATGGAATTCTTTAAAAAGTTTCAATCCATGCTGACTTTTCTGAGTTATTATTCTAGGAAAGAATAAATCACAAGACCCATCTGTCCTCTGATTTTTTTTTTAAATTCAGTGGCAGATTTGAAATATACAGTGGCTATTAAGTTAATGAAATGTTTAGACATCTAAACAGTAAATTCCATGTCAAGTAGTTTTCTAGATCAGAAAAATTTAAACTCTGAAATTAACTAGAAAAAAAACTATATCTGCTTTTTTGTTATATTTAAAAGAAAGAAAAAGATATCCAAAGATATGTGATGATTCTAATACATGATCATTTAAACCTGGAAAAGATAGTTAATACAGTGGATGAAAGTATGAAGATTCAAAATTTCCTTAACAATCTAGAAAAATGTATCCTCAAACAAGATAAAAAGTTATACAGATAAGAAGAATCTTATATTTGTATTCAATCTCACAAGTACAATTAGAAAAAGGCATGTCTAGACAATAGTTGATTATATGCATGTTTTGTGTGTATACAAGCATGTATATTTCTATATGTACATATATTTTATGTCTCTATATAGGTACACACAGATTGATATACATGTGTTATGTATGTATGTATGTTAGTGAACTGGATGTCCAGTATGACTCAAAAAAGAATATGATATCCACAGAACACAATATATAAATTTAAGCTATGATAAGAGAAACTTGTCAGAATTAGGGAAGCCCAAGTACCATTATTCTCTGCATTTTGATCAGATAACATTAGTAATATGTTCAGTTCAGGGAACTATATTTTTGAAAATATGTTGATAATCCATAGATCTTCCAAGGGGGGAAAATAACATGGTGCAGGGGGGAATCAGTATCATGACAGGAGGGACATTCTGGGAAGGTGAAAAAGTAGGAGGTCAGAGATTTCCAGGCTCTCCATATTTCCTCCATAGACAAAAAGAAACTTCTCTTGAAATGAACTTAGAGCAGTGAAAATAAAAGGATAAAGCAATTGTCCTCCTAAAATAATTTGAGAGAACCTCAAAAAATATAGGACCTCCCAGGGATGAGATTTGGCCTAAATTAAGTAAAGACACTCCAAGATAGGTTGAATTTAACAAACAGTAAAGCTTTGAGGACAATTCCATTAGGAAAAGGACTAGACTTCAAATAATTTCACCTCAACTTTCACCTCATTCTTGCCTCTAGAAATTCCATGTCACAAACTTTCATTTCACAGACTCAGGAACTTTCTTCTTACATATTTTTACTTCATAAAGAATATTAAACAGATAAGGAGGGAAAGAATGAAGGACAAGGCTTCTCCTACTCTCAGGTGCCAGACCAACCAGTGTGGATCAGAAGTGATCTGTGAATTGAAAATAAAATAAATTTTTAAAAAATCTTGGCATATTAGGATCAAAGAAAATAGAAACTTTTGGTTTCTTGGTAAACCAAATTGGTTTAGGTAATTGGTAAAGGAAAAAATCAACAGTTAGGAATATATTAGGTGCCTTAAAATAGTTGAAGACTTTTGAATGTGTGAGAGTTTAAGTTTGTTATTCTTAGTTCCAGAGGAAAAAATTAACTTTTAAGTTACCTGTAAAGAAATATTTTCTATGAGTTAGAACTATCCAGTGCAGTCAGTTTTTGGGCAGATAGTGATTTCCTTTTTACTGGATTGTTATTTCAGTGGATGGCTGTTGGTTTTGTTTCAGAAAGAATTCTTGTCCCAATATAATTACCATTAGATGCAAATAAGAATGTGTGTATGTATATACATTCATACATATATATCTACATATATGTAAACACACATATACATATACATATATATATTTTCTATATACTTCTATTTATTATTTCTTTCTCTGAATGCAGACAGTGTCTTTCTTTATATGCCATTTATAGTTAAACTAGGTATTTATAATAAACAAAATAACTTATTCAGTCAAAGTTGTTCTTAAAACAATATTGTTTTTACTGTATACAATGTTATCTTGGCTCTGCTCATTTAATTCTTCATTACTTTGTGCAAGTGTTTTCATGTTTTTCTAAAATGATTGAACTCATAATTTCTTATTCCATCACAATCATATTACATAACTTATTCATCCATTCCCAAAAATTAACTTCAGATAACAGAGAAGAAATCATTAATAAAAATATTATAATAATCAGTTTACTAATTTTAACACACTATCCAGTATTTCAGCTGGCTTTTCTCTAAACTTTATAGAGGGTGGAGATTATGTTCTAATTGAATGAATGGTCTCATTAAAGATGATATCATTTCTATCATATGTCTTATTGCATATAAGTCTCACAAAAGACAGTAACTTTTGAAATCTAATGTTGATGTGTGCATATACCTTAGAGTTCAATAAAAATAACTTTTCATTTAGGAGGTATAAAAAAAGACTGAAGGGCTTCATTAGAGTTCCCAGCACCACAGAAGCTCAGATTTGCTACTTTGTTCAAAAAAAGAACAAATATACCTCTATTTCTCTCCCCCTTTTCCTTATTTGCTTTCCTTTTCATTAAGAGTTATGGGTATATACACCATATTCTAAATAAAGAGAAACTACTCATTGGTAATGCTTTTCTTTGGACTCTTAAGACATTTCAGAAATTAAACTGAAAGTGAAACATTTTAGTTCCTATTTTTTTTTTTTTAAGTTTTAAATCATTCTGATAACTGTTTATGACCAATGGCTTCTAATAGGACTTCTTGGGCCAGAATACTGTGGGGAAAAGTGTGGATAAAGAGATTTTCAAGAAATTTAAAAAGCTTTTCTAAATTTTAAGCAAGAGGTTGGTGTATTGGAGTGGCAGAACAGCCATCCTGCAGAGGCAACTATTAATGAAAATCATTGTATTTGATTTTTGTATTGTCTTCTTTTTCAGAATTTAAAACCTTGGTTAAACCTTATTAACTAAAATTCTAAGGGTATTTGGATAGGATTTGTGATCCAGGTTTTGTTCTCAAGTTCTCTGAACTGTGTAATTTTATGTCACAATTTCCCTGGGCCTCAATTCAATATGTTTTTATTGGTTGACAGATTTCCTCATCTGTAAAATGGGACAAATAAAACCTCTTCTAACTACCAGACAGTTGCTGTGAGAATCACATAAAACAGCAACAAAGAAAGAATTTTGAGCAGAAAATAAAGTGTTATATTAATAAAAGGGATTAATTATAGGGGGAAAATAACATATCAAAATAATTTAAGAATAATAAACAGTAAAGGAAGTCTTTATTGATGTGTTTATTTTGGTCCGAAATAGTCATTTATTGTTTTCTTTTAAATATTATAGCTCTTTTTACTGTTTGCCAAACCATCCTCTATCAGTAAAGCAGCTCTTATATAGTCACATCTATGTTAGGTGTTCTCATTCATGGAATTTTTATAGAAGTCAAATAAACATGCACTTCAAAAGTGGGTAATATTTAGATCCATAAAATGAAAGAGTTAGCCTATCTTTAATGTCACTTCTGCCTCAAAGATTCTATATATTTTTTTAAATAATGAAAATTATTAACCCTAGATGCATATTTAGTGAAGGAATAGTGATTAGAATGCTGTATAGTTTGCAATTACATTTTTTCCATCTTTATATTTCCTGGGACCCTATTATATAACTTGTTGTATAGTTGTCATTTAATGAATACTTGTTGATTAATTATTTTGTTGATTGACTTGCATTCCAGAAACATGGGTTTGAATCCTATACCAGGTATTTAATGTCTCTGTCACCACTGGCAAATCACTTTACCTCAGGGAACCTCAGTTTTTATGCATCTTTAAAATGGGAATAATACTTTCACTATTTGTCATAGAGGTATAACCAATACAAGGTTAACAGATTTTTTGCCCAGAGTGCCCTCATGCAGCAATAGTTTGCTGTAAGTGATGGCCCAAGGACCTTACTTTTTCAAAAAGCACAGGTCCAGAACTCACCACAGAGAAGAAACATGTCCTTGGAGAAGCAACACTTTCTTCTTGCAGTTTTCTTCTTGTTCTTTAAAAAGAAGAAAATCAAATGACCAATATGAAAAATGAAAGTGTGAGCTCGCCACCAATGAAGAGAAAATTAAAGCAATAATGGAATTTCATTTATATATATACTATATATAGACAAAAATATAAATTACCCAGAGTAACAGAAGAAGAAATAAAATGTTTAAATAACTCCAATTTAGAATAAGAAATTGAACAAGTTATCAATGAACTCCCTAAGAAAAAATCTCCAGAACCAAATGGATTTACAAGTGAATTCTACCAAATATTTAAAGAACAATATGATTTAAAGTATTTCAGAAAAGAAGCAAAAGAGTCCTACAAAATTCCTTTTATAACACAAATATCATGCTGATAACTAAACCAGGAAGGGCTGAAACAGAGAAAGAAAAATAAAGACCAATTTCTCTGATGACTGTTGTTGCAAAAAACTAAATAGCATATTAACTAAGATATTACAGCAATTCATCCTAAGGACAATTCAGTATGATCAGATGGGATTTATACCAGGAATACCAAGGTAGTTCAATATTAGGAAAATAATCACCACAGTTGTTCATATAAATAACAAAACCAACAAATCATATGATTATCTCAATAAATGCTGAAAAGCTTTTGACAAAATACAGCACCCATTCCTATTAAATATAAGACAGATTATTGGAATAAATGAAGGTTCCTTAAAGTGATAAGAGGTATTTATTTAAAACCAATAGCAACCATTGTATGTTACAGGGATTAACTAGAAGCTTTCCAAGTAAGATCCTGGAAGAAATAAGGATCCCTATTATCATTATTATTCAATATTGTACTAAAAAGATTAATTTTAAAAATAATAGAAGAAAAAAAGAAATTTAAGTATTAGAATAGGGTAATGAAGAAACAAAACTTAGTCATAAAAATCAGCTTTCTTTTTTTTAAAGCAGTATTTTGGGTTTTAAATTTTTTAATTCATCTATAGTCATTAGGATTAGCTACACCCAGTGAAAAAATTCGGGGAGATGACTAATAAACCATTACATAAAATTCCCAATTTTTTCCGCCTGCATTTTTGATTTCCTTTACAGGCTAATAGTATACTATTTCAAAGTCCGATTCTTTTTGTACAGCAAAATAACTGTTTGGACATGTGTACTTATATTGTTTTTAATTTGTACTTTAACATATTTAACATGTATTGGTCAACCTGCCATCTGGGGGAGGGGATGGGGGGAAAGAGGGGAAAAATTGGAACAAAACATTTGGCAATTGTCAATGCTGTAAAATTACCCATGCATATAACTTGTAAATAAAAAGCTATAATAAAAAAAAAACAATCCTAAGTATTAATCTCTAATTTAATATGCTTTGAAATAGGGATCAAGAGAATAAGTTGACTCAGAAAAATGAATTGTTGATAGCTCCAAGATTACAACCTAGGTTTCTCTAAGGATTGTGGCTCCCTCAATAGAAACAGAGAATTTTGGGGAGTTTTGAGGTGGTGAGATAAAGAATTATATTCAAGAATCAGTATTTGAGATGCCTATAGGATATCTTGGTGGAGATGTCTAGCAGGTAGTCTGTGATTTAAAACTAAATTTTTGGAAGAGATTATGGTACCATAGGTAGATAGGAAAATTGGGAATCATTGGTCTAGAGGGATTACAACTTCCAGTGGGATTACAATCTAGGATTAGGAAGGTGTTCAGCAATTATTAAGGAAAATACTGTGGACAAGTCAGACAAGTAGGTTGGAAAACTAAAAGAAGGGTCTAGAAAGCTGAGAGAGGAGAGACTATATGGTGCTCCTGAATGTTGTGGAAGATCAAAATTGTTTTCAGTATTAGACATTTTTAATTTCTAGCAAGGCACATATTAATAGTATAACATGCCTAAATAAAAACTCTTGGGAGTGGAGTTCTTGATAATTAAAAAAAAAAAATTAAAGGTCGTGTGATCAAAAAGTTTGAGAACCATTGTTTTAGACTAATAAAAGGTATAGAGAATTCTAAGAAGAACAAGGAGGGGAGGGAAAGAGGAGAAAGAAGTGGATTAGAATAAAAAGAGGAGGAGGAGAAGATGACAAAGATTAAGATGACTGAAAGAAAGCCTTTGGATTTAGCAATTAAGCAATGTATTAACTTGAAGACAGAAATTTAATTTAAGAGATATATTAGAAGCCAGAATGCAAAAAACCAAGAAATTAAATTGAGATGAGATATAAAGACAATTGATGCAGGTACATTTACTTTATTTTGTTTCCTTTAAATTTAGCTGTGAAAAGAAGGAAAGTTATAGATTCTTAGTTTCAGTGAATGACAAATTGATATGAAGGAGATTTGGGAGTTTAGGTTTTTTTAAGAATAGGAGAAAACTGAGTATTTTTATAAGTATCAGGGAAAGTTCCAATAAGGTGACAAAGAATTAAAAACAAGAGAAAGAATGAAAAAAGACTAAAAGACACAGAGAAATGGAGAAATGGAATGATGAAAGGAAATTGCTCCTGGAAAAGAAAAATTGGGAAGCGATCTAGTGAAACAGAGAAATTGGCCTTAGCAGGTATAAAGGCTCTTTTTCATCCCAAACTGGAGCAAAGGAAAATTCTGTTTGCATTGATATAAAACTATTTGGGTGAGTAGAATATGTGGGAAGAAACTCATAATAGAAGTCCCCTATTTTCTCAATAAATTGTGCACAAAAGTTTTTTATCAAACTTGAATATGCATACATTATTATTTATCTTAGATTTTCAACTTATATTTTTAGCTTTGGAGAGCTCATTAATATAACAGAAGTCATATGATAACTTGAATAAGACTCAAAGTGAAATATTTCTCTGATTTTATAATAGAGACCCAAACAAAAAGGAATAAGGAAACTTACTAAAGGTACACAGTGAGACCAAAGACATATGAAGAACAGTAATTAAAGGCATTGAATCATGATTTATTTTATAAAGCATTTTTATTTTGGTTCATCTGCATGTACTATTTCTCCTGTTAAATGAAAGTGTTGAATGAGATAATTCCCATGGACCCAGCTAAGTCTAACATCTTATTGCCATGTACATAACAGGTGTATAATAAAAGGTCAAATTGAACTGAGTTGGGGAAAATGATAAAAACCACAATTATAGGTAATGATGGTCTATGCAGCAAAATAATTTTACTGTATTGAGAATATTTAATGGGAAATTTGACTATATCAGAAAGAGTATGAGAGATTCATTTTTTGTTTATTTTTCATTGTGGGTGTCATTAAAATCATATCAGAACAAATAGAATTCTCAGACTTTCATTTATCACAGAATAGCCTTTGTATGAGTGTACGATCTGTGGCAGGGTATAGGGATTGCTTTATTGAGTAAATTTGTTTTAAACTCTATTATAGTTTTCTTTCCCCTAACATTGAAGAGCCTAGAATTCTTTAAGCTGCTCCTGAGATAGGTTAATTACATCATCAAAAGAAATCTCAGTGGTAATGTTCAGCAGTTCTAGGTCATACATCCATTATGAAGGACAAAATTCAAAGAACATGAAAGATCAGAATCAATACAGATTGGTGGCTCCATTTCACCCAGATGACAAGGTTGGAATGCATACATATTCGAATTGGGTTGGGGGGAGGATCCTGTTTACTCTCTATACAAGTGTCATATTAAAAAGTCTGATTTTATAACAATTTGCCACAAGGATACTGTTGATGCTGTTTCACAACTGAGAGAGCCTTGAAAGGAGATTTATTTTAGGACATAATGAAAGAAGTAACAAGACAGAATGAAACATTGAAATAGAAGTCTTATCATATGGAAATAATATTAGTTTTGTTGTGGGAGATTCCTTTACAATCTGTTTTAGATAACAGATCACTAGAGAGTGTTTTTTGAATACTGTAGTGAAGGCCGCTATCCTTGTAGCAGCAGTGATTGGTTCAGTTTTGAGACAGTCATTTTAGAAAGCAGTATTTTCAAGCAGAAATATTGATGTTCCAGGTGGAGAAGCAATTTAATGCATGAACATCTTCTGCAGGCTGGCATAATTTAAATTTTTGGGTGGGAGTTTTCTTTTCTGTTGGGTTAGGTGTAACTACTTCCTTTCCTTGATTATTTACAAGGACAACAGGAATGGAGGAATAAGGAGACTTCAAAAACATTTTTCTTTTTTCTCTTCTAAAGACCATTTTTCTTTACTACCCATCTGTTGCCTCCACATAGTTGAGTAAGGCCTTGAGATACAAATTACCATTGGATAAAATCCTGCTTACCTATTCTAATAAAAGAAACTTATTTTAAACATGAATGTACATTAGAGGTAGGGGAGGATCAGGGAAATATCTTTAAGTGGGCAGTACAAAAACCTTTAAATAAGTAATCTTTAAAAAACAAAAAGTTTATCAATATAGAAAATAATCACTTGTTTTCTAATATCAATTTATGTCTTTAATATACTCCCTTTGGGTGTAAGGGCTCTTTTTTTTTTTTTTTTGTCTTTATATCCCAAAATATCAAGCACAGTTAATCTGTTATATTGAACAAGTTCTTATTAATTGATTGCCATAGTTTTATTCCTATACAAAAATCAGTATAGAATAAAATATATAAAGACCAAGGATTCCTTTACTTTGTCATTAAGGCAATGTGATTGTTCAAAAAACTTTTCAGTTTTAGAACTCCCATTTATATTCAGCTCTCTTTTTACTCAGCATGATGGAAGCATAACTCAATGAATTCAGTAATTCTTTTCTCATGATTTCTGTTTTGCTCAAATTTTTGGACCACCAACTCATTCCAATGAGTCTACCATTAAAAAAGTAAATATATATTCTAATTTATTTAATAATTTGGCTATCCTTTTGAGTAACATTGCAATGGGAAACCTAGTTCTACCAGTCAATCAATAAACATTTATTAAACAACTATGTTGTAGCAGAAACTGTGCTAACAACTAAGGTCATGAAGAAAGGCAAAAGATTGTCTCTACTTTCTAGGAGGAGCAGCTGGGTGTCTCAGTGGATAGAGTGCCAAGCCTGGAGTTAGGAAGACTCTTACTTCCTGAGTTGGAATCTGGTGTCATATACTTGCTAGCCATGTGACTCTGGGCAAGTTATTTAACCACATTAGTCTCTCTAAAATGAGACAGAGATGGAAATGGCAAAGCAGTCCAATATCTTTCTCAAGAAAATCTCAATATTTGGACACAAATAAAAAAATTAAAAATAACAACATTCCTTAGGAGCTTACAGTTTAATGATATTAAATTATTATTTATATGATATCATGTGCCCAATAGGCATTATAAGATAGAGTATGTTTCCATTAGTATAAAATGAGCTGTATTTAAAAAAAAATGTTTTAATTTATTCTCTGACAATATCATAATGAGGATCTTCTGGACTTATAACTAGAGATAAAGGACCATTAGCTAACAGAAATTTTGAATAATAGTCCTATAGTATTTTGGAGATTATCCTCAAATATTTCATAAAAATACAAACTAGATATATCAAAGAAATAGTAGAAATGATTAATTAGACTGAATGGAGTTATAGATAGAGTCAGAAATATAAATATTACAAAATACTTGTTGATTGTGAGTTCCATCATAGCAAGCATTCCTTGTTGCCTTTTGCCTTTCTTTGTTTCTTCAACACCAATCATACTGTCTGATTGATAGTAGATGCTTAATCAATACTTATTCACTGAATGACTAATTAAATAAATCCAACAACCAATATGTATTTTTAAAATAATAGCTTTTAGGACCAGGAGATCATTATATACTTCAACAACAATACTATATGATGACCAGTTCTGATGGACCTGGCCATCCTCAGCAACAAGATCAACCAAATCATTTCCAATGGAGCAGTAATGAACTGAACCAGCTATGCCCGGAAAAAGAACTCTGGGAGATGACTAAAAACCATTACATTGAATTCCCAATCCCTATATTTATGCACACCTGCATTTTTGATTTCCTTCACAAGCTAATTGTACAATATTTCAGAGTCTGATTCTTTTTGTACAGCAAAATAACGTTTTGGTCATGTATACTTATTGTGTATCTAATTTATATTTTAATATATTTAACATCTACTGGTCATCCTGCCATCTAGGGGAGGGGGTGGGGGGGGGTAAGAGGTGAAAAATTGGAACAAGAGGTTTGGCAATTGTTAATGCTGTAAAGTTACCCATGCATATATCCTGTAAATAAAAGGCTATTAAATAAAAAAAATAAAATAATAGCTTTTTTATTTTCAAAGTATATACAATGATAATTTACAACTTCACCCTTGCAAAATCTTGTGTTCCAAATTTTTTCTTCCTCCCTTCCCTCCACCCTACCCCTAGACAGCAAGTAATCCAATATATATTAAACATGTGCAATCCATATATATATATATATGTAAATTTCCACATTTATTAAGCTGCACAAGAAAAATCAGATCAAAAATGCAAAAATTGAGAAAGAAAAAAAGCAAGCAAACAAAAAGGGGAAAATACTTTCATGGTAGAATCCTTACAAAGTATTAACTCAATGGAATTGATAGAAACAATGCTTATGTTTACATATTAGCTCACACATTAGTTCACAAGTTTGGGAGATTCACAAATCAGGATTCAGTATGAGATTCACAAGTTTACACCTCCCACAATCCCACTCTCTCAGAGGAGGAGTCAACCTTTGGGTTCACACCTTTAAGAGATCATATATAAGAAGCTCTTAGAGTATCAGTCTGAAGAGTCAGTTGAGGAGAATGAGAAAGCAGGAGACTGCAGTGGGGCAGAACTGGGGATTCGGAAGAGGAGAGGCTGAAGCTGGCAGAGGCAGAGGCAAAGGCAAAGGACTAGCAACAAGAGCTATCAGAACCAAGGAAAGCTAACTGATCTATTTTCGAAGAGACAATAAAGGACTGTATTTTAATCTCTGGCTGCATTTGAGGTGATTATTACTCTGAACCGAAACTAAGGCTGCCTCCAGAAAACCTCCCCAAGAAACCTGCTCCCAGAGAGAACCATTATAATTTAGAAAAGAAGAGAACACTATACTTTCAGCCCACATTTAGTTCATGAAGTCCTCTCTCTCTGGATGCAGATGCCTCTCTCCATTATACTTCTATGAGAATTGACTTGAATCACCTCATTATTGAAAAGAGCCACATCCATTAGAACTGATCACTGCACAATTTTGTTGTTGCTGTGTACAATCCAGTAGTATTTTTTAAATTGTATGTTAATACAATTACAACACATTAGTGTTTTGTTTTTATATTATAGTTACAGATCATCCCAACTCAGTGAGTCTCTTATTAACAAAGTGAAGCAATTAAAATTAACATTATATTGACCTCATCTGAAAATAATATGTTATACATCTGTAACATCCCCTCATCTCTATATTTTAGTAATGTTTTATTTTTCTAAATATGTACAAAAATAGTTATCGACATTCACCTTTATAAAACCTTGTGTTCTATTTTTTTCTCCCTCTCCTCCCTGCTCTGTCCTTCCCAAGACAGTAAACAATCTGATATAGGTTAAACATGTGCAATTCTTCTAAATATATTTCCATATTTGTCATGCTGCACACATATACACACAAAATCCAGCAAACACACAACAAACAAACAAAAACAAAAATAGTGAAAATACTATGCTTTGATCCACATTCAGTCTCCATAGTTCTCTCTTTGGCTATGGACGGCATGTTCTATTATTACAAGTCTATTGGAATTGCCTTGAATCACCTAATTATTGAAAAGAGCCAAGTCCATAAGTTCATCATAGTTGATTATCACATAATCTTGTCACTGTTTACAATGTTCTCTTGGTTCTGCTCACTTCACTTGGCATCAGTTCATGTAAGTCTTTTCAGTCTTTTCTGAAATCAGTGTACTCATCATTTCTTATAGAACAATAATATTCCATTACATTCATATACCATTTATTCAGCCATTCCCCAATTGAAGAGCATCCTCTCAATCTTCAGTTTCTTGACACTACAAAACTTACCTCAATATTTTAAAATTATTTTAAAACTTTAATTTTTTAAAAAATTTAACAGAATTCTATTTTATAAGAACCATAATAGCTAGTAATTATGTAGTACTTTATGATTTACAGAGTTATTGACTAATGTCTCCTTTGGTCTTCAGAACAACTCTAGGAAAGAAAAAAAGGAAGGGAGAAAGGGAAGAAAGGAAGGAAGAAAAAGGAAAGAAACGGAAGTGAATAGTACAAAATGATTTATCCAGGGTCACACAACTAGTAATATATAAAATTAGAAGCTAGATTGTAGAAAGTTAATATGAGAATAATAAGATTTTTTTTTTACTGTCGATTGATTATTCAAGGTTCAGTGACTAAAGGAAGATATTTTATGATAACCAGCAGTGATGAATATTTTGGTTTTGGTTTTGGGGGTTTGGGGTGGATTATAAGCATGGCAGAGAAATGAGCATGTTTTCAGGAAGCAAAGAAAGCAGCTACTAGACAAAAACAGATTGAAGATTAGTAAAAGGGAGGATGAAAGAGGAGGCAATCTGCTGAAAAAGACATAATTACAAGATTAGTTATATAGAGAGGAATTTGCCTTGGTGAAGGAAAGAACCACTTCTTTTAGTAAGAGAAGGGTCAAGGAGGAGATAGTGGCAAAAGACATTTGAGTGCTGAGTAGAAGGTAAAAAGGACTTCTCAGGTAATATCACTTTACTCCAGTGAAATATGAAGCAAGTTTCTCAGCTGTGAATGTAGAAGGAGGAGGAGCCATTGAAAATCTAAGGAGGGACATCAAAGTTTGGAAAAGCCATTTGATGAGTAGGATAGTAAATCAATTATATAAATTTAAAAGAATATCCTTGCCATAAAGAAGGTCCAGTTGAGATTCAGAAATGTACATTTGTAGTGGACTCAATCAACATAGTTTTTTTTTGATATTCTTTAGCTTTATTCAACAATATATAAATAGGAGCAAAGGCAGCAGATGGTGAGATTAATGCGAGCCTGAAACTTGGCAGAGTAAGATTGGTGAGAGTACAAGTAATACTCAATCTATTTTACAAAGATTCCAGGAGGTTGAATGACTTGTGCATGATCACATGCTGAATAAGTGACAGAGAACCAGGAATTGGGCCCAAGTCTTCTGATTCCTTGTCTAATATTCTTTCTACCACTTTATCATTATTTATCTATCCTCTATTTACCATGACTTTTTCTAATCATTGAATTAAGGCGAGATCCTTCAAAAAATCTCAGTTATCATTTGTTAGGCTCCCACCCAGCATGTATCCTCACTATAAAAATAAGACTGATAAATATACTATCCTAAGCATTTTAAATGTCATGCTATTGTCATTTACCAGTAGCTAAAGGAAATAAAAAATTATGAACAGTTTATTTAATTTCTTAACCATTACATTAAAAACAAGTTGATAAATACTTCTTAAATAAATGAATTTTGTTTACTAGTCTCATAGTCTAAGGCTAAGGATAAAGGTATTCATTTATATACCAAAGACTATTGTCTTTGAGTCAAGCATAGGACATGTGTATATATTAAGGATCTTAAAAGGGAAGTAACATTTTGAATGGCTTTATTAATATTCAGAAAATGAAATAAAATTATTTTTATTGATTTTTATCATTGATCTACAAATTAGGATCATAAGGTAATAGATTTTGATCTGGAAGACTAATCATCCACTTCAAACCTCTCATTGTACATATGGAGACATTGAGACTTATAGATAGGAAGTAGTTTGCCCAATGTCAGATAGGTACACATACAAATTCACATCTACCAACTCCAAATGTATTTCTTCTCTACACAATGACAACTGTAATTCAGAATATAGTAGGTGACTTTTTGGTTTCCCTCTGTTGATTACTTTCAATTTATCTTGGATAGAGCATATTTGAAGATAATTTTTGTATGTTGTCTCCCTTATAAAACTGTGAGATCCTTGAAAGTAAAGACTGGCTTTTGCTTTTCCTTTATTTCTACTACTTAATATAATGTCTTGTATATGTAGGAACTTAATATATGTTTATAGACAACTATAGAATCATGATTTGGCTTTTGAACTGTTCATTTTTGCAAATGAACAAACAGGTTCAAAAAGTTAGGGAACTTACCTAACATAATACAGCTTACAAGTAGCAGAAATGGCCTTTCTCTTAAATACAGTATAATTTTATAATTTTCCTGTGGCATCATTTTTTGGAGAAGGGCCCAGTTTTCATTATCTTTTGCTTCTGACTTTCTAAACTTCAATACAGTAATCTCAAGTGGATTTTCTTCCATCCTTACCCCCTTTTTCACTCCCTATTGTGTATTTTTCCATGTTACAATGTAAGCTCTTTGAAAGATTAGACTGTCCTTTTGCTTGTATATGAATTTAGCATGCTTATGACATGGTAAATGCATGATAAATGCTTGTCACCTTTCCTTGCCAATAAGACCCCAGAAAATTAGGATGAAAAGTTAAATTGTGGAATCATTTTGCCTACAGTGATTAAAATGGAGATTTGCTTTATGTCCATAGAGGAATGTTTGAAATAATTTACATAAATAGTATGAGAACACTAAAAACAGCAAGAAAATATCCAAAATATATTATATGCAAAAAATATTTTATAGTCAAGTACATTTTATAATAAACTGTTAGATTACAATTTTTAAGTTTTATAACTATAATCTTCTTAAGGGTGAGCACCTTGTCTAATTTAATTTAACACTCCCTTTTTGCATATACATACATAAAGAATATTTGCTGAATAAATGAATGAATATTCAATCACTATTCCTTTTTCTGTTTCTCTAAAGTGCTATTTGTATAAATTGCAACAGTGTTGAGATGAGACACATTTAAATAAAAACCTCTGGCAATTGCTTATTCAAACAGGGAAACATAAATAGCAAATATGTAAATGATTCCAAATTTATCCAATACTTAGTTTTCTTCATGCTTTAAAATTGTTTTAAATGGCTGAACTTTCACTAGTTTCTTCTTAACTGGTTAGTCTGTTACAGGCAGTTCTAAATATGATCATATCAGGTCAAAGTTTAGTTCTCAAATGTCAATGTAAAATTTTTTTAATCAAAATATCATGCTTGATTTTCCTTTATAAAAGTTCTCAACTTACTGAGCAACTTCCTTTTCAATATCTATAGTTATCTCAGTGTATTAGTGAATATCTCAGTCTAAGCATAACTGAGCAATTGAAGTTTGAAGACAACCTTTGATTACATGGTCATTTAGTAGTTTTGGTTATTTACATGTTCAATAAAACATAGGTCTCGGATTCTCTGGTTATCTTACAAATGGCAACCTGCCAAGTAACATCTAGTCTATAGCATCTTCTCAAAGAAGTCACAAATGGATCTTCAAAGTTCCCAGCTGAGTCCATCAAAACTACAAATGTTCTTCTATGCAAGTACTGGGCTTTTAAAATATTATAGATGTTATCAATTAATTAGCACCATTTGCAGCATCCTGATAGAAGATATATATATATATATACACACACACATACACACACAGTGAGTTTTCAAGGACAAATAATGTTTACTATCATTATCAAGTAGGGATTGTTTACATTGTCTAAGTATGGTATAAAATGAATTATTGGAATTTTGTGCTTGAATTTGAACTATTAAATTATTTGTATAATTGTTCCATTTTATTTTAGTTATTTATATTTTCTAGCAAAAAAAAATTTCCTAAAGGCTCATTGCTTTTATTACAGTAATGAAAAATTTCACATGAGACCTCACATGAATTTATTTTCTTAATCTTGATTATTTATATTAGTAGTTTAGTCCCTCATCACATTCATTACATTGAAAATCATAAATCCAGCTATTCTCTAATATGTTGTACTTCTTAATGAAAATTATTCTCATTCCAGCAATGCCTCCCCATTGCAGTCCCTCCCCTTTTCTCATTGGTGAGTCCATACCCAAAACCACCATTTCATGAGAAACTGAGGCCTTGATCACTTAACTCTTTACTCCTCTCTTTCCAACTTTTTCTACTTTGTTAACAGAAATATACCTTTCATCCTTCCCCCTCGTTCTGGGAGGGGAACTCTCAACCTCAATTTGGTAAGAAGGAGACTTATCACCCTTTTCATATTACAATGTTTTGATATCAAGAAGCTAGATTTATTCATCCCTAAACCAGAAATCCAAGCATACAGGACCAACCAGAACTTGAATAGTTTTCTGCCAGAAAATCTGTTTAGTTTAAGGCTTATCCGGAATTTCTGTAGGCTTTAGCAAAGAGGAAAATCACATTTAAATGTTTGTACTTAGGGCTATATTTTTCTTTAATACAGTTATTAGAATAGAATAAGCCCTTTAAAGTTATCTGGTCAATTTCACCTGCTTGCAAGTTTTCAATTGAGCATTAACTTACAGCTGTGGAAGTTAAGATCATAGGAGAAACCAGCTTTCGTGATTTTAGAAAGAAGAAGTAGAAGGGAAAGGAGAAGAAAGAAGAGGAACAGGAACAGGAACAGAGGGAGAAGAGATGTTTTAATTACTTCAAATAAACATTAACAGTTTAACTATATAATAATATGCATAATATATATTATGTAACTATATATGAAATATATATATGTATATATATATAACTATATGATAATATAAGAATACAAATGATTGAACTTTTGGATTTTTAATTTTCATGTTGAAATCTCCCTAAACATGATTTTACTTATAAATTCATTATATATAGATACCTGCAGTGAATTTGAACACTTACCAAATTTGCAGAGGATGCAACATTTAGAGACACATCTATGTAGAATGAAGGATTCAATCTCCCAAAAGATGTCAATAGACTGGAATATTTAAGACAAATCTACTAGAGATCAAATTTACTAGAAATAAATGTGAACCTCTGCATTTGAGCTCAAAAATTACCTAAACAAAATGAAGGAAGCAAGATAACAAGTATGAAAGAACAACTCAGGCTTTTAGAGAGCTTTGAGTATAATGTAAGACAGAATTATGATATGGAGATGACTAAAAAAGTTAATATGTAATAGGCAAAGATGTGTCCAGAGCAAGAGAAAAGATGCGTTTTGTCATTACAACACATTTAGAATATTGCGCTCCATTATGAGTGCCACTCATATTTGAAAGGATATCAAAAAACAAGAAAGACTTTAGAAGTCCTACCAGAAAAATGAAGTTCTCAGATATTATATCATTTTTATTTTTGTTTGTCTTTTGTTCTCGAGGAGGACCCTAACATCAGGGAGGTGATGCCATGACATGAAAGTGAAATGGATTTGAGTGAGGAGGGCTGTGGAAAGTCACCTGCTTCACTTTCCCTTCCAGAGCCATCTGGATCTAGTAGTAAGATATAGATCCAGGCAACTAGAGATGATCCTGGATGAAATGGGAGACTTTGGCCTTTTTAAACTGAGGTCTTCAGCATATCATAATGAAAACTGGGATGTTTAGCTCAAAGCAAAGAGGATGCATGGAAGCAGTTTGGAAGTATCTTAATGACTGTCATGTAGAACATGAATAAGCATTGTCTTGTATATTCTCAGTAATTAGAACTAAAAAAAAAGTGAGCAAAAGCTATTGAGAATAGATTTAAGCAATCTAAGAGAAAGGAAAAATTAGAAATAAAAAGATCTTTCCAAATGTGAGAGCTACTGAAACTTAAATAACTTGCTTCAGGTGACAGGGAGATCTCTTTCATAAAAGTCATTCAAGTAAAAGTTGGATACCTTCTTCTTAGTTACATTTTTTTTTTTGAAGCGAGGTGGTAAACTGGATAAAGAACTGGGACTACAACAAGGAAAACTTTAGTTCAAATATGATCTCAGACACTCATTAGCTATGTCACCCTGGGCAATTAATTGAAACTCTTTGCCAGTTTCTTCATCTGTAAATTAAGAAAAAATAACTCCCCTTTCCAATAGCTGTTATGAGTAAGATATAATTGTAAAGTGCTTAGCAAGGTGCCTCCTTGGCACATTTTAAATGCTATATATTAATCATTATTATTGTTATATGTTTTTAATTTTAATTTAGGAAATAAAACAGTATTTCCATTACATATTATAATTAAAAAATGATTGTGCATGAAACTACAAATCTACCATACACAACTTGATCTACCATACGCAACTTAATGTTCTGGGGTTTATGTATATAACAATTCTGAAAATATATGTGTATATAAATATATATTAGTATATTTATTTATATAGCTACATTTTTTGGCCAAGCACAGAATCTGAGTATTGCACAAATGTAGGTCCATGGTTAGAAATGTGCAGTTTGTTAGATTAATTGATAAATTTGATGGGGAAAGGAAGAATATAGAAGCAAGGAAAATAATGAAGGCTATTATATAATAATCTAGGAGAGAAGTAGTGAAAAATAAACTTGTGAAAAAATAAACTTGTGAAGAATGAAAAAAAAAATTAGGTTCACCAAACACTGTACAAGAATTGATAGGACTTGGTGAATGATTGGTTTTGAGAATCAAATCCTAATTAGTAATAATAATAATAGCATCATTTATATAGTGTCTTAAAGTTTATAAAAACACTATACAAATATTGTTTTATTGTATCCTTACACCAATCCTAGAAAGTTGGTTGTAATGTCTGGGCTAGCTTTCTGGAGGTCCTCTGCACAGGCCTTGGTTTCAGCAGGATAGTCACCACAAGGATAGTCAGGAATAGAGTCTAAATTCTTTATTGTCTCCACAGTCTGTCTCCTTCATAGTCTGTTCACTCTGACTGACTGACTGACTGACTCTCTCTCTCTCTCCTTAGTTCTCTCAGCCCTTAAATACCCTATTACAATTACATCATTACAATGTTCTGAATGTATGCAAATCTAGAGATTATATCATACTAGATAAATGTGAACTAGAGAACCATCATCTCATCAATTCCACTGAGTTAACACCTTGTTGTTGTTATATATATACAAGTATACTTCTCCAAAGTTCAGATTCTTTACAGTTGGTGTTAGTATTGGCCCAACTTTATAGAAGAAGAAATTGAGGTTTGCTCAAGATCACATAGCTAGTAAGTACCTGAAGGCAAATTGAGTCTTTTTTATTCCATGTCTATTGCTATTTCCTCTGTGCCACCTAGCTACTTCATAATCAATAAGTCAAACAAAAACAGAGGGTTTTGAGGCTTCAAGCTTAAGTAACTAGGAAGAAAGGTGGTGCTCATAGAGAGAGAGGAGTCAGAAGAATGGATGGATGTTACAGAAGAAAATGATGAATTGGGATTCATATAATCTGCATTTGAGTTATTAGTAGAATATTCAAGCTGGAAATTATAATTGTGGATATGGATCTCAGAAGAGAGTTTTGGGTTGTCCACATGCAACTGATAAAAGATGCCATGGGAGAAAATGATATAAAGAACAAAAATCACTGACATCCTTCAGAAATGTCTAAAATGGCAGATCGGTATTAATAGCTCATACTTATATAGGATTTTAAGGCTATTACATTATTTTACATTATTTCATTTGACAGTAACCTCTGAGCTAGGTGCTATAACTCTTCCTGTTTTACAGATCAGATAACTGAGGCTGAGTGGTTTAGTAATTTCTCTATAATACATTCCTCGCAAATCTGTGAGTCAAAACTCAAACTCAGATTTTGTTTCCCTCAAGAGCCTTTAAATTCTCTTGCATAAGGGCAGTTAGGTGGCAGAGTGGATAGAGCACCAGCCCTGATGTGAGGAGGACCTGAGTTCAAATATGCCCTCAGACATTTAACATTTCCTATTGTGTGACCCTGGGTAAATCATTTAACCCCAGTTGCCTCAGGGAAAAAATTCTCTTGCATATGGTAATTCTTTAATAAAGACCCTTTCATCTCCTTTTTTTCTTTCCCTTCCTTCTCTTTTTCTCTCATCAGGACTTCCTTTACTCTCCTATCCTATTGCTATTGGATTAGGAGGTCATCAATAACCTCTAAGAATATTTTCAATAGCACCAAGAAAATGAAAGTCATATTTCACTCAGGCAATATAAGATGCTAGATTCCTTGTATTCCTCTTCCCCATTTGCATTGTTATCTCCCAGATTCTTTGGTTTTAATTTCTCGAGGTGTAAGCCAGAGAATTTTGCCATTAACCTTGCTTTTGGGAGATTAAAGATTTTAAAACACTATGTTTGCTAAATGTTAGCTTCAGTAGCAAATGTAGATTCAACTTGTGCAAAAAGGTGGCAGCTATGTGTTCCTATCATATCCAACTTCCTTTTCTGTTTAACCATATGTCAAAAATTCTCCCACTGTGGGTTTCAAAAATGTTTGGGCAATTAAACTGAGGAAATAGGAAATATAATTTAGAAACTCCCATGAAATGAAATTTCTTTTGAGGTTTAACTACCTGCCCTTCCACATTGCTTTGATGTATCCTTTGTGTTTATCAACATTGACAACTAATTCCAGAACTCTAGGATTTTATTCTACTTAATAAAATAATGAGTAAAAGGATATAGATCATGTCTCATAGAAGCGTTGGCTCTTGTGCTCATTGTTTTCTCATGTAAACATAATGGTCTCATACAATTTCCTCCCTGGTGACAATAGCCATGAGTTACTTGAGGTAGAAGATGGACAGAGGGATATATTTTCTATTTGTGGGAATTTCTGTCTTATTTGTTGCTTTTTCTCCTTGGATGTATGGGATTGAGAAGAGACATGAATTAGTGAGAAGCTGAACACTAGGTGTGAATAGTAGTCCTAACATAAAAATGGGCTAGAAGAATTTCCTTGAGAGTCAGCAGTAATAAAGAGCATAGGTGACAAATACAGTTGAGTGTGACCCACTATATTCTCAAATGTACCCTAAATTAAATTAAAAGGTCATTGGAAAATATTTAACAAAATAAATAAAAATACATTAAAACATAGATATTATTAATATGTGGTTTTAAGCCATCATATAGCCTGCAGTGGTCCTTCTTTATAATTTACTTACCTTCATTTGTATTTGTTTGATGCCACTGATATAGAGAACAGAAGTCTTGATGTAGAATTAGGAAGATCTAAGTTTGTACTAGCTGTGTGATTTACTTGTTTCAGAAACTTCAATTATCTTTACAGTAGGATTAATAATATTTTTATCTCATATCATTCTTGTTAGAAATGCTTTAAAAACCTAAATGAATGGAAGTTATTAACTTTGTAGCCATAAGTAGGCATTGTCTCTAATCCTCTCTACCTTGGACAATAAGAACCCATGTATGATAGAAAATCGAGTTATTAAAGCAAAATTATATAAGGAAACACCCATACTTAATTATTTTGATTCATTTGTTCCTAAAAATCACCCAAAAATGCGAGGCAAAAGAAGAACTATACAAAAATGGCTGGAGGTGGAGGATCAACCTCTATTTTTTTTAATGAATCATTTATTTTCATAGCCTTTGTGGGGGGGGGGAGTTGAATATGGGAATGTTCACTGAAAGCATTTCTATTTAGTCATCTCTCATTTTGTCTGTCATTGGATTAATTTTGTTTTTCTTCCTGCAAAGCTTCATCCAATTTCCCTCTACGTAACTAAAAATACATAAAAACCTTTAAGTTACTTTTAAGAACTTTTTAGATATAGTAGACATTGGATAACTACCTCAGTGAGGGTGTAGAGTTGTTATAACTGAACACACAATTGAAGCTTTTTAGCCGCCATTGTGTTCATACATTTTGAATATGCTATTCTAGGAGGGGTGAAAAATACTTCATACCAACTCTAAAGTTACTAGGGAAATATGTTTTTTTTTTTAATATGCAGCCAAAGCAGACATATCAAAATATAGTAGTCTTTGTAAAGGTGTATTGCACTAAGGTAATTTTGGGGGGTATTCAAAAACAGATCAATTCTTCTGTGCAAATATTTTAAAATAGGTTCTTTTATGAAATATAGAGAAAAATATCCTATGTATTTTCTTTCAAGACAAATAAAATTCCACTTCACCTTATAATTCCTAAACTACTTAATTTCAGATCAGAGTAATTGTTGCTATCTTTCCTGTGAGGCTTTGTGAAACTATTACTAATACATATGGGGCATTTTATCTAAATCTATAGGGGAAGTGCAAATTATGTAAAATCAACTGCCAAAACTTCACTGTCAAGTTGAATTATTTGCTACATTAAATTAAGGACTATGGAATGAGGGGTGAAAATTACATAGTGCATTTTAGGAAAGGGAGAAATACCAAATCCTAAAGAAAGATGAAAGACATGAATGAGAATTATACTAGAAATATTACACAAATATTTATTAAGCAACTACTACAAACCAGTCAGCATGCCAAGTACCAGGGTTATGCATATAAAGAATAAAGAAATCTCTACATATAAGGAAGTTTTATTTCCAATGATGAAGTCAACACATACATGTATAAGTAAAGAGTAATCTTAAGAGAATAAATATAATTTTTTATTTATACAAGTGTAGTTTGGGTGAGAGAACAATAACCATTGCCAGGAAGATCAGGTAAGTTTTCTAATGAAAGGAAGGAAGAAGAAAAAAGAAGGAAGAATTATAGCTTTTGTTTATCAATTTATGTTTTGACAAACATATATATATATATATTTATATATATATATTTATAATGTTATTTGATCTTCTGAGCAATCTTGGAAGACAGACACTCTTATTTTTGCTATTTTGCAGTTAAGGAAACTAAGTCTTAGAGAGAAAGAATCACTTTTTCAGTCACATTTCCAGTAACTCAGAGGCAGGATTTGAACTAAGGTTTTCTTAACTTCAGGTGCAGCACTTGAGCCACTTTACCAGCAAGCTGTTTATATGAACTTGGACTGTACAAGAAAAGATAGGACACTAGGGTGAAGAAATATAAAGAGTCAAAAATATGACTGAAGTTGCAAGACTATAAGACTAAAAAAAGGTGGTGGATTTGGGAAGAAAGTATTATGTTTTATATGTTGGTGAGTTGGCCTTCTTATTAATTCTCTTACATTCCACAATCATACCTTCTCTGTACCTTTATAAAAGGTGTCTCATATCTGGAATGTACTTCTTCATCTTTTAAAATCTCTTGTTTTCCTCAAGATCCATTTTTATATACAACCTTCTACATGAAACCTTCCCTGATCATCCCAGATACTACTTATAAAGTTACCTTCTATATTTTTGCTACTTCTTTATGAATATGTGTGTGTTTGTCACTTAAATCTTGTGAGTTAGTTGAGATGATTTCATTTTTATGTTATTATCCTCATCATCCAGCATCAGCATTTAACAAAATGCTTTGTCTATTAAATTCTTGTCAATTACTTCTCTGCTTCTCAAGTGTCTCACCTATAAAATTGTGATAGCGTTTGTTAGTTCTTGCCATTTCTTTCCATTTCTTGTAGCCTTAAGGTTTGGTAAAATGTACTGGGCATTATATTCTCTGAAATCTTTCTCAGTTTACTTCACAGCTGGACAGGAGCTAGTCTCTGGACCAGAGCCAAACAGGTTAGAGAGAAAGAAGAGTCAAGAATCAAATAGAAATTTAATTCCAGAGTGAGGAAAACAGGTTTGCAAACCAAAGTTCTCCTGGGAAGAAGAGCTTGTGGTTTGTGGCTTGTGGCAGAATGGGGCTTTTAAGTATGAAAACAACAAAAGGTAAACACAGGTCTTGCTTGAGTAAACAGTTTCTATGGTTGGTATTTCTTGGAACAGTATAGATGTTCTTGGATCCTATGTGAACAGTCCCCAAGTTACAAGTCTTAAGGGTTTAGAAACAGGAGTATAGCACCTGGTTTAGCTCATTTACCAATTCTGAGCACAAAGATTGTTCAATGTCAGGAGATTTGATTTATAACTTTCTGCTACATCACATTGGCTGCTTCTCAATCACAGGTCCCTGGAAAATAGGAAAACTCCAAAAAATCTAAATAGTTATTGATTAATATTAAAATCACAAATCCCTCCAAGAACACCTAGTACTGGTCAAAGCATTAGAGGGTGCTTCATCTGAGGGTGAGATCATCCATATGGTGAGTGCAAAGAATTGTTGTTATGCCAAACTCGGGGCATAGCTTGCTTGTTGGGTCTTTGCTCTGGAAAAAAGAGGGTGCCTGTCTTCTGATATCTTGACATTTCCTCCTGTTAGCCAAAGGGAGAGGGTATGAAAGAATTGCTACCCTTATGGTCAGCAATGCCATTAGAGGCTAGTAGGGACAGGACAAGATGTTCAGGTGGTTAGTTCCATGAGGGGGTCTATTGGGGAAGTATGTCTCAGGTATCAATTGCTAGTTGTTATTTGCTCATAAACAGAAAAGAGAGAGGCAAGAATGTAGGGGGAGAAAAAGCCAACAAACACTTGAATCAGGGAATTAATGGTTGGACACACTAACAAAAGGTAAGATAAAAATTCTGGGATGGTATATTCAGCCCTCATCCTAACTCTTAGGACAGCTGTCTCATCTGGATTTCAGATGCTTCTGGGTCCATACTAAATTAAGGTCCCTGGATGGTTTTGCTCTCTACTCAGGAGTAGGAATTTCTTTGTTCAGCTGATCCAATAGTACATGCCCACGAGTTTGGCCGCTGTGAGACTAGTCAGAAATACCTGGTAGGGACCTTCAGATACAGTGATGGACTGATCAGTATGGGGCCAGTTTTCAGATAATAAAACATTTTTCATCAATCTCTAGATCTGAGTGTCTGATCAGCATAATATGGGTTCTTAGTTAAGAGTCCCTAAACAATTCATAGAGGTGATTTCATTTTTCAGTCACATAGGGCTAGATTTAAGCAATGCAATAAATTTTTTCTTTTGTGATTATGATGTAGGAATTGTAATTGTCATCATTGCATCATTTCTTTGTCAAGTAAAGATCAAACTACTTAGAGGTCTTACAATAGACTAGTTCAAAGAAGGGAGATTTACATGTCTCCAAGGAAACCAAGAAAATTTAAAAACACTTTGAAACAAAAGACCAAAGCAGTACAATAATTATCTGATTATTAACTGATATTAACTATCAAATTTCCTTATATGCTACTAACTAATTCTCAATGTCCATTTAATCAGCACATTTTGAGTCTCAGAGGTTTCAACTAGTTATCTAGTTCTTAGATATCTGTTTTTTGTATAATGAGCTTTATTCTCAAGTCCGCTATAAAGAGGAGCCTACTTTTCTAGTTCCACATCTAGAGGTTCACAGATAATTTTGCTAGTAATATCATGTAAACTTGCATCTCCAATTTTGAAAAGTCTGAAGGTTTCAGTTTATGTTCCATTTGCTGCTTTAATCCTTACTTAAATCCACTACCTGATATAAGAATCTTTAAAAAATAAATGATGACTTACTTTTCTATTTCTTAGACAACACCAGATAATTTTGATAATTAATACCTTGTAATATAGTTTAACATCTGATACTATTAAACCTCTTTTTACATTTTTATTAATTCCTTAGCTACTCTTTACTTTTTGTTCTTCATTTTTATTTTGTTGGCCTTGCCTATACGTAAATAATTTATATTTTGAGAATTACGTACATTTGATATAGTACCTGGGTATGTTTTTGTAAATGTACTTTCACATACTTTATCCTGTCTAGAGATGTTTTTAAATGGAGCAGCTCTTACTAATTTTTCTTGCAGGATTGTGCATATTGACTACCAAAAAGAGATAATTTTGCTTCATTGCCTAGTTTGATTCCTTTTATTTCTTTTTCTTCTCTTATTGCTATTGCTTGGATTTCTAATACAATATTGAATAATATTAGTGATAGTGGGCACCCTTGTTGCACAACTGATCTTACTAGGAAGATTTTTAACTTGTTTTCATTACAAATGTTTGCTGATGAAGAAAAAGCATGCTTTTTTATTAATTTAAGGAAAAACTCATTCATACCTATATTTTCAATATAATCAATTATGTTCCTCATGTTAAACTATCCCTATATTCCTTGTAAAATCCCCACTTGGTCATATTGTACAACCGTTGTCATACATTATTGTAATCTTTTAGCTAGTGTATTAGGATTTTTGTATATATATTCATTAATGAAATTGATTTATAATTTTCTTTCTCTGTTTTTGCTCTTTCTGGTTTTAGGTATAAGTATTAAATTTGTTTCATAAAAAGAGTTTTGTAGGATCCCTTGTTTGCCTATTACTCCAAATTATTTATTTACTATTGAAATGAGATCATTTTTACATATTTGATAAAATTCACTTGTAAATCTGATGGGTCTGAGTGGTTTTTTGTTTGTTTGTTTGTTTTGTTTTTTTGTTTTTTTTTAGGAAGCTCATTCATGGTATCCTCTTCTGCCTTTTAAAATTATCCGACAAATACTTTAAAAATGGGAAAGTAATTTCATTTTCTTTGCCATTATCAATACATTTTGTGTGTAAAATTCTTAATTACTAAATCCTTAGTCCAATGTTGAGAATTTATCAGTATAACATACTAAAAGTCATAATAGATAAATTTAGAAGTGAATCATGTACATCTGTATATAGTTCTTAGAGAAAACAGTCTAATCCTGTTGTGTTTTTTTTGCAAATTTTACTATTCCATTTAATATGAAAACTTTTACATTACATCTTTTGTTTATTATATTATTAATCTAATCATTTCCCCCCTTAAGAGATATCATCCCTATAATATATTTTGACTATAAATATAGGTTAAAATTTGTAAGATGTGCACATTTGCATCCTATTATATTAACTTAGAAATGGTTCCGTATCAATCTATTATTTAAAAGATTTAGTATTGTTTTACAAAACTTCATTATGGAAATTTGCTATAAAAGGAAAAAAAGAGAAACATAGTGATAACATTGTGATATATCATAGGAGGAAAAACTCCCTTCGTTCTGCTTGATTCCAGTGATGAGTTATATCTGACAGTCCAACCATATGCGTCACAATGTATCAAAAGCAAGAATCAGGATTAACAAATGAACATTTTCCTTTTCAAAAAGGAAATAGCACAATGGATGATAGAATTAGGAGAATCCTAAGTAGGCTGTTTACAAGATTTTCCACAAAACTTTTCCCAGGAACAAACATCCACCTTTATCAGTTCCCAGATTATATACAACATATACCATTTTCTACTGTTGACTTCACGACAATTCAGATGGCCTCTAAAAGCAGAGAGAACTCTAAAAGCAAGACTCTATTACCTGAGATCCATGAATGTTTTTGGAGAGGATGGGTAGAATAGATTATAGACATGCTTCATTATCATTGGTTTCCTTTTTTATCATATGTATTTTATCTTATACATTAAAAAATAATAATCTTAGAAATCAGCAAACAGCCAAAGGTATATATCATGTACATACACACACACACACACACACAAACATTAGAAACTCCTGGTATAGTCAGTATAATTCTAGCTCTTGTCATGTGATAACATCTAGAATAATGAGTTTGTCTATTCTCTGGGCTAAATAATCCTTTAAATTATACTTTTATTACATGGACTCAAGGCCTTTTGTACTAGTTAACCAATTTTATCAGTCTCTTTTGTTAGAGCTAATTAAAGCAATGCATGATAAGGGCAGGTGTCCCAAAGCCTCTGAACTGGGGACTGCATTCTTTTCCACTTGTAGTATTTTACTTGATCTCATCAAATTTCATGGATTTAATTATCATCTCAGCTAATGATTATCAAATTTAGTCAGTTTACTCTAAACTCTGTATTAATCTGTGATTAATATCCTATCTCCAACTATCACTTCAACATATCTAATAGGATGTTTCATAGACAATTGAATTCAGCAATCCCATCTTCAAAAATCTATCTTCTGAACTTCACGTTTATCCTTAAGGGCAGCATCATGCTCCTAACCAGTCTAACAACCTGGATGTTATTCTCAACTCCCCCATCTCTCTCATCTTCCAAATCTAATTTATTGCCAAGTAGATTTCCCGCCATAATACTATCTTTTCTTTTAACATTATCTCACTTGGTTCAAACTCTCATCACTTCATACTTGGATCATTATATTAATCTATTGCTTTATCTCAGAGCCATAAATATCTCCTCTTTCTGATCTATCTTCCTCTCAGCTATCAAAATGTCTTCCTAAAATACAGATCTGATCACATTATCCTCCCATTCATTAAATTCTAGGGATTCCCAGATGCCTCTGGGATCCAATAAAAATCCTTTGACATGAATTCTTGTCTTCTGCAGAATGCCTTTCCTAAACACTTTTAATTCTAGTGCTTTCCCTCTTTGAATTTCCTATTTATCCTGCATATAGGCTGCTTTTCATTTATTTGTTTGCATATTATCTCCCCCACTACTTTTCAAGCTTATGACTGAAAATTTTCTATCCCTAGAGGTAAGCACATTACTTTTCATATATTAGTTATTAATACACATATCTTGATTGACTAATTGATTCATAACTTGCCCCCCCCACCTACTTTTCCCACATCCTTATATCCTACTCTTCTATCTTATTCTTTAATCTAGTGATATTGGCCTCCTGGCTGTTCCTTGCAAAAGTAATTCTATCTTCTGGCATCATGCTATTGTTATGATTATTTATTATTTATTTTAATACTTATTATTATTATTATTTGCTATATCTACTCCATTCTTATTTCTTTCTCCTGGTCTCCTGGTTTCCCTGACTACCTTCAAGTCCCAAGTAAAATCCTAGCTTTTACAAGAACCATTTGTAAACCCCTTTATGCTAGTGTCTTTTTTCTGTTGATTATCTCCACTTTTTACTGTATGTTTATTGTAAACATAGTTATTTTTCATGTAGGGTTCCTCTTAAACTGCAAGCTCCTTTAGAGCAGAGATTCACTTTTGTCTTTCTTAGTTTTCCCTAGAGCTTGGCTCATTACCTAGGACATACATGATAGATAATTAATAAATGCTTATTGACTGACTTACTGCTTCTAGACTGTCCAACTTATTAAACATTCTCTTTGAACATTGTTACTATGAATCCCTGACTCCAGGGA
This sequence comes from Sarcophilus harrisii, assembly GCF_902635505.1. Lineage (NCBI taxonomy): Eukaryota > Metazoa > Chordata > Mammalia > Dasyuromorphia > Dasyuridae > Sarcophilus > Sarcophilus harrisii. The sequence continues at coordinate 376,990,603 of NC_045429.1, forward strand.
TTGGAATAGCGTTACTTTATATTATCTGTTTTGGTCATGATCTTTTATCAACTCATAACTCTCATATCTAGACATTTATGTTAGTGCTATCAATCAAACTCAAATAGAAATGGATTCCTGAGGGCCATATATTGACTTAGAAAACCACAAATTAACATTATCTGTGTTGTATTGCATTTGTTTTTATTTTATTAAATATCACCAACTTACATTTTAATCTGGTTCAGGGACAGGGAGTTTTGCTGAGCACTTGAAGTCTGTGCAATGATTTTGACAATTCTGACAGATCACATGTAACTGATTGTTTGAAACTTCTCTAGCCACTCATTCCTGTTGTAACCATATTCAGATACACCCCAGCCCTGATGTCCTTTCAATACCCTATGGTCAAATCTTGTGCTCTTTTCCCTAGCAATTGTATCTTAGTTGTTCACAGCCTAACAGAGTCCCTTGTTGTAGTTGAGCCATTTCAGTTCTGCTTAACTTTTCATAACCCTATTTGGGATTTTCTTGGCAAAGATACTGGAATAGTATGATGAGGAAAATGAGGCGAAGTTAAGTGACTTGTCCTGGGTCATGCAGCTAATAAGTGTATAGGTACCTCCTAACTTGTATTGTTCAATGAATGGACATATTAAAATTACCCTAGATTCCTAGGGAAAAACTCTTAGCCACCATCATCCCATTCCAAGGGAGGCAACTTTTTGAATAGTTTAATTTTCTACATTTCTTAAATTATTCCATACATGAGAATCAATAAATAAGTATTTATTAAGTGAATTATTATGTACCAGGCATTATGCTAATGTTAGAGATAGAAGACCAAAAACAGTTCCTTCTCTCCTCTCTTCCCCCCTAGACTCTGAGGAATTTTCATTCTAAGAAAGGAGACTATACTGAGGGGAGTTCAAAGATAAGATTTCCCTTCAGCTGACACTGGTTACATATTTGCAACTTTATTTTTAAAATTACCACAGCATAAATAGGAAGCTTTTGATGCTGTATGGCAATGAGGTTTTGGAAGTTTATGGAAAAAGAAATTTCTTACTGATTAAAAAATCATCCGGTTGCAAAAATTGAATTGTTTGCACTTGAACCACTTGTTGAACTGCCTCTCACCACTATGTTCACTCATTTGTTCATTTTAGGGGAAACTTCTTCCCCATTCTTGTCTAACCTGCTTTGTAAGCAACAGTTCCCTCATTTATCCTACATCATTATTAAAGGGATGAGTCCTCTCAATCCTACCCTCAAAGCACTTGGAAAGCAATTCCTTATTTACTTTGCCCATTTCCTTCCTTACTCCTAAACTTCTTCCACCATACTTCTTAACTTTCATCCCTTTAAGGTGAGAGGAATCCTTTCCTTCTGCATTCATAGAGCAAGCCCAAGTTGTTCATTCCCTGTGTTGTTTGCAATGTCTTCCTCTACAAGATTTCTCAAGGTGCAGCAATGGAAAAAGCACATAGTATTCTATGTGGTGTATGATTTTTGAATAAGAAAGTTCATAAGCAATTTTTTTTCCTTGATTGAAGCAAAGGGATTTGGATTTGATTCAGAAATGACTTGGACATTACCCCAGGCAATCTTGTAATTCTTCCTTAGAGCCACAATTACAGGGGATGCCAGGGTATTCATATTGGCCTTTTTTGTCCAACTTTTCTTTGGCCACAGATTCTAAGGACTTGTATTGACCATATAAGGGTATCTCCCTACAGGAGTTTATGAAGACCCATTAACACTACTATCAAACTCGTGTAAAGAGTTTTATATGAGAACTCATATAGGGCTTCATGATAGGGTCTTCTCTTATAGTCTTTCCATTTATCATTCTCATTTTTCTGGGAGGCATAATCTGGCAAATATCTTTTCATAAGTCATTTAGCAAGGAAAATAGCAGTAAATTACCATTTTTATCATTTAGTAAGTAATTTCAGGATAATTTAGATAAATAGAAATTAACTAATTGATTATGTTACTTTAGACAGATTATTTCACTTCCATGAATTTCAGTGCTCAAATCAAAGAAAGAAAGGCATTAGTCCAGTGATTTCTGATATCCTTTCCTGCTCTAACCTTTTTAAGATGCTAAATCTTATTGATTTTTTCCTTATATACCAAATGATTTGCTTGGACCAGGTCCTGCTGCATCCTATAGTGGTCTCAGTATTTCATTTATCTTGTTGCTTCCCTTGCATGTTTTCCAGTTTGCCATCTGTTAGGTTGCTGACTTGGCAATATGTCTGATATCTGTTTACCATCCTTGCAAAATTTCAGCAAGACTTTCAGATTAAATCATACTATTTGAAGCCTTAAGTATAAATAGAATAAGTGGGACAGAGGCTAGTCCTTTGAATGCAGGAATATTATTATTTTTTAAATAAAAATGAATGATTCAGAGTCAAGTGTCCCCTTTACCCAGGCTTGCGGATAAAGACTGATTTGTGAAATCCTAGCAAGATCGTATGTCTTAATTTAAGAGTCTTTTATTTGTATGCATCATATAAAATTAATGAGGATTGACAAAATAATAAAAGCAGTATAAAGTCACTTCTTAACCTTAAATTCATAGTTATGAATATTGCATTTAAAAAGGGATTAAGGAATTAAGATGAGAAGAATAGTTGGAAAATTGAAAATAGAAAAACAAATCATTTAAACTCCTGGCTTTTGGTCTTACTACATGAAGTCTCAACATGGATAGATTCACTATAAATATGCCCTCCCTGTATATCTTTGATTTGTCTATTTCTCATATTCCATTTTTTGCTTTTTTCCCAATGGGTCCATCCAGATGGATTTTTCTCCCATCTCTTCTCTTCCACCAATTCCAAATCTATTCTCATTCTTTCCTCGCCCAATTTCTATCTGCCTTTTCATTCTTCATTCTTCATGATTTATAGCTTCTCTGGCTGTCATAATGTTTTTTGACCCATGACACATCTCTCTCTAGTGTCGCTTCTCCATAGCATTCACTCTAGTCAGTGATGATGGATTGCTGTTTCCTTTATGAAAAAATCATTGCAAGGAGCTGCGGTCAACAGGTTGTATTTTCGTTTTAGAATTGATATTGGTTGTTTATATTTATAGAAATATTTCCTATTGAGGGATGAAAGGTCTTTTTATCCAAGGGGGGAGTGGAAATTCTTCTCAGGGAAAAAAATTATATAAAAATTCAAGTGCTCATCAGTGGTGTAAATTAGAATTAATGTCAATTATTTTTATGTAAGCAAGCAAAAGTAATACTACATAGTTGATTCAGTGGGTGAGGGGAGAAATGATTTAAAGGATTCATCAACTCTATTGCCATCCATCATATTTCAAATTCAGTGGAAAAAACTTAGCTTTTACTATAGTTTAGTCTGCTTCCAAATTTTTTATTTTTTTTGTTAAAATGTAATCTACTTTCATTTTAAACATGATGATAGTAATGTAATTCAAAGCCTGATTACTAAATGTTATACTTTTCTTTAGAAGCCCCAAGTAGAGAAAAATTCTATTTATTCCAAATCCAAAGAAGTAGAAGAATCTAATAACTAGAAGTATTTTTTAACTTTTCTTGTATTAGAAAGAAACAAATGACAGATCTCATCTTATATAAAATTTTAGTAAAGGAAATCACTTTTAGACTAAGCCATCAGATCTGTTTAGCCTAATTTCCTCCATCTTCTATTTTCATGCCATAGTAAAAATTCTAAATTTCATTCTTAATGACTGAAGAAAAAGGAAATTATGCCAAGTAATTTGTATTTTATTACATACCAATTTTTGAGAACTGGTATTCTACTTATAATATATAATAACACTATTAAGAAGAATATTCTGCTAGTGAATTTAGCAGATATTGAGAAGTTATCATATGCAAGACATGGTGGTAAGCATTTTGCTATATATTGGGAAAGTTACAATTATAAGTAAACCAGAAGTTTGTGATCCAAATGGTTAGGAATGATATATTGAAACATGTTTAGTACAAGGCAGAATATAGCAGAGGAGAAAAGTGTAGCCCAAGTATTATAAGAGTAAAAAATGGCTGACTGGGAGCTCAGAACAAGCTTCAATGAAAAAGTAGCATTTGAACCATGTCTTGAAGAACAGATAGGGTTATGTTATAGAGCCATAGCAAGCTTATAGTTCAGCTAAGTATGGTATGACAAAAGTTAAAAGTGGTAGATTTGGGGCAAAGGTAGAGATACAGATTTGAATCAAATCATGTAAGGTTGTAATAGGATAAAGCAGATATGGATTTTAGAATATAAGGTTAAGGGATATGGCTGAGACTTGATCAGTGGTTTTTTTTTTTAAAGAAATATTATGCTACAGGTGTAAAATTAGAGATGGTCTGGTAACAAGATTAGTTGGAAAATATTTGTGATAGCATAGATAAAAAATAAAAGGGTCTGAACTCAAATGATGGAAATAGAGAAGGGAAAAGCCAGTGCAAGAAAATTTATATAAGACAAAATTAACAGAATTTGACAACTACGATAAGATATATAGAATAGAGTAGACAAAAAATCAGAAATTATTTAGGACTTCTAGTTTATATGACTGGGAAAATGAGGATTCCATTAACAAAAACAGAAAAAAATAGGAGTATCTGACTCTGGAAGGAAAACTGATTTCTGTGTCCTTATGAAACAGGATTCTCCATCCTCCCAATATTCTCAAGAGATAAGACATTTATTTTATTTCATAGACAATTTGTGAATAACCCAATCCATCATGTCCAATAACTACTGAGAACCACTAAGACTGAACTCCCTTTCTTAAGTTTAAGAAATGGGAAAGCATTGGATAGTTGATGTCTTGCCTGCAGTCATAAATTTTGTCAGTTATATGACTGCAAGTTGATATTCTAACCATTTGTTCTACATAATATTCACTTAGATACATTATTTTAAGAGCATAGAATATGCCATTAAGCATTGAACTTATATACTCAAATTCAACATAATTAGTATCATTTTGAGCTGCTAAGTGTAGCGTAAGGAAAACAAATCCTATTGGAGGAAGCAATATGTACATTTTTTAAAAAGATGTAATTTGTTTAAGATCCACTCAATTTTCATTAAACATCAATGAAAGTAAAGTAGTAAAGTTCCATGAAATATCACAAAGTATTCTGAGACTGCTGAGTAATTTCTCTAATTTGTAGAGATCAAAAATTTCTGAAAGAGAGAAATGAGTAACTTCCTAATATCTTTGAAGTATCCATCAGCAAGTAGATAGAAGAAATATAAAGAACAGTGGGTATTTCTGCACTTTGATTGTTGCAAGAAATCTATTGGGAGTTTTTCTAATCAGTTTTTGCTTTTTTTCTGGGCAAAGCTAGATCAATTTCCTTGCCATTCTAACATTTACCTCATCTGATATAGAAAACCAGGCATATGGCTAATCTAGTGTATGTTGGCAATGTGATGTTGCAAAAAAGAACGTTAGACTTGGTGTAAGGCAAAGTAGGTTAAAATTGCATCTAACTGCAGCTCTGAACCAATCACCTAAATTTTCTGGATTTAGCGTCATCTTCCACAAAGTGGAGATAAATATAGGGACATTAGAGATAGTATTCCATTGTAGGTACACAGTGATTTACTTCTCTTTATCTCATTTCATAATGAATGCGTAACTACAACTTAAGATATAAGCTTATTATCTTTCAAAATCAAAGGTGTATTAGTGCCCTCATACTTCACTCTGACACTGTTATTTCCTGCTGCTTCAATTGTATTAGCATTTATTATCTGTAACATATACACTTTGTCATCTGCAATTATTTAGTAACCTGATGCCCTTTTATTCTTTATTTACTGATTTAAACCTAAGACTTAGTCATTAAATAGTGAGTATTTTTTTTTTCTGATAGAATGCCAGAAATATCTGCAGGAGACCAACATTTCTTACTCATTATTGTATAAGAAATATTTCAAGTATATTTTGATTTATTTCCATGTATATGTCACATACTTGTATCTTTTCATTTTGTTAGGCATATTTATTTCCAGGCTTCATAAAATACCATAATTTTTATCACAGTCCCTTATTATGAGTAGGCAAATCTGAAAGCTCAGGATATTATATGGTAGCTATACATTCTTAAATCTTTAGGAATTACATATAGAGTTCATGGCTTCTTTTTTCTTTTGCTTCCAGGAGTAGCATTCACAATTTCCTATTGAATTTAATAAGTACCTAATAACAATAAGTCATTTACTTAAGTTGTGAGTAACAGTCTCAAACTTGCATTTTAGGAAGCAAATAACTTGCTAATAGTGGGGAATGGGTTATTTCTTAAAGGATTTTTTAAATCTAAGGCAGGACTCATCAGACAAATGCCAAAAGCAGGTGAATAAAAAAAAGCATATTTCACAGAAACAACAGAACAATTTAGAGAAAACTCCCTCAAATTATGGGGAGAAAATATGCTATTAAAAGAATATATTATGAAAGGATATAATAAAAGTTTATCTTAATTATTTTTTCTAAAACAATTTCAAGGTATAATTTCATGTAATTTGTGAAAATAAACTTCAGGAAACACACTGAAATAATTACTACAAGAGAAGAATAGATCAAATTAAGGAATATTGAATAGAACTTTGGTTTTTGATGTTATTGTTTGTTGGTGATAGTGGTTTTGGTTTTGGCTTGGAGTGAGGTATTTTGTTTGTTTTTACTTTTCTTACATTTTTTTTCTATTTAAATTTCCTAGTACAATAGTGCTATAGAAGTTAGAAAGCTATAATCTAAAGAACCAGGAAGGGAACTGTCAAGTCCACTTAGCTCTTTGAAGAGACTAAGAAACATTAATTTTGCTCCAGTGTTGATAGTGAGCAATTTTTAAGGAATTAGTCCTCTTTCATAATTCTAGTTCCCATTAGTCCTTATGGATTGTTTAGACCAAACTATAATATAGCATGTGAAATGGAGAGATCTCTCAATAGAGATAAGAAAGTCTACAAAAAAATCTCTCTTATGACAAGTTATTTGCTTCAATAGTTAGCTATGATCTGCAAAACCAAAGAAAAATATAACTCCCTGTCACAAATATTTTGATTATTATTCTTGCTTTCCTACTTTTCCCCAAGATATTTTTCTCCCTTTTTTTAAAAAAGCTATTTACTATGGATTGAACTGTGCTGACTCACAATTCCACAACTAATATTATTTTACGTGTGTAGTTTAATATAGTTGTAAATAGAAATAGGGATATATAGTTTCTGTTTAAAAAGAGCAAGCCTATAACCAGAAAGAATTGGGCTTAACTCCTACCACTGACATATGGTTTTGTGATCCTCAGGAAGTCATTAAATCTCTCAATTTTCCAGATGCTCTAATTCAAGTAATTGCAGACTGTCTACCAGTATAGGTAAAAATTTTTCCTCATCTAGTGGTCCTTTTATCAATAAAATCAGAGGTATAATGCCTTTCCTATGGTTATAAATATTTTAATGGATGAGTAATGATTATTCTAGTCTTTAAATTGTATAGAAAGAAGAAATTATCTAGTATTTTATGAAACATTTATCATATATCACAATCAAAAATCATTTTTAATGTATAATTATTCAGTAATATTCAGCTCTTTATGATATTATGGACCATACTACTCTAAGCTCTTCCATTCTCCAGTATCTTCAGAAGTCTGTCCAAGCTTGTGTTTCTTGCTTTCAAAAAATACTTCCTCTCCATTTCATCCTCTGCTGTCCCCCTTTCATTTTGTTTTCAATCTTTCCTTTATTCAAATAATTAAATCTTGTGTCCATAATGTTTAAGCTTCAGCTTCAGTATTTGACTTTCCAGTGAATAGTTTGAGTTAATTTTTAATATTAACATATTTTACTTCTTTGCTGTCCAAGGAATTCTCAAAAGTCTTCTCTAGTACTACAATTCAAAAACATTGATTTTGCATTGCTCAACTTTCCTTGAAGTCCAACTCTCAGAGCCCCACATTGCTACTGGAAAAAAGCATAGTTTTGGATAGATGGGATTTCTAATTTTTTACTGTGCTGTCTAGATTTGCCATAGCTTTCTTTCCAAGAACCTAGTATTTTTTAAGGTCATGGCTAATGTCACAATCTGTAGTGATCTTAAAACCTAAGAATATAAAACCTCTAATTACTTTCACTCCCCCATTTGCTAGGAAATAATGAGACCAGTTGCCAAGATCTCAGGTTTTTGTTTTGTTTTAGTTTGGTTTTTTGCTTGTTAGTTTCATGTTAATCTTCAAGCCAGCTTTTGTACTCTTTTTTTTTTTTTCATTCTTTTCAAGTTTATTCTTGTCTTTTTTTTTTTTTTTTTTTTTTTTTTTTTTTTACTTTTTGCCTTCAAAGGCTATCATTTACTTCTCTGGAATTGTTGATATTTTTCCTGGCAACTTTAATTCTGGCTTTTTATTCATAAAGCCTGGTATTTGCATAATATACCCTGTATATAAATTAAATAAATAAGTTCACAACACACAGCCTTGCCAAGTTTTTTTTTTCCAATCTTAAACCAATTACAATATTCAGTTCTAACAGTTGCTTATTAGTCTGCATACAGCTTCCTCAGAAGACAAGTAAGATAATCAAGTACTCCAAAAACTTTTAAGAATTTGCCACATTTTATTATGTCAAAGGCTTTAGTATACTCAATGAATCAGAAGTAAATATTTTCTGGAACTTCCTTGCTTTCTCCATATTCCAACAAATGTTGGCAATTTGGTCTCTATTTCTTCAGCCTCTTTGAAAACCAACTTACTCTTCTGGTGATACTTGTTAACACATTGTTGAAGCCTAGCTTGAAGGATGTTAAGTATAATCTTGGTGGTGTGTGAAAAGAGCAAAATTGTTCAATAATCTGAACTTTTTTGGCTTTTCATTACTTTAGGATTGGGATGTAAATTGAGCTTTTCCAATACATTGGCCTCTGTTTAGTTTTTCCAGTTTGGTAGCATATTAAGTATAACATTTTAACAGCATCATCTTTTAGGATTTTAAATAGCTATGTTGGAATTCCATCACCTCCACTAGCTTAATTGTTAACAAGGTTTCCTAAAATCCACTTGACCTCATTCTCCAGGAGATCAGGATCTAGATCATTAACAGCATGATAATTATTGGTGATATTAAGATCTTTCTTGTATGGTTCTGTATATTCTTGTCAGCTTTTCTTGGGAGCCATCTGTAGTTGTCCTGATTTATATTTGCCACTGGGCCCCGAAGACTCGAGGAGAGAATGAAGCTGGTGATTTTGGGTAGCCTTTTCCTCACTTAAATTCAATTGATTTACAAATTATTGCCTTCCTGATGTCATGAGATTAAAGGAAAAATAACAATCTATGAGTAGTAGCAGCTACCCTACTGGGGACCCACTGGCTAGTTTCAGTTAAGCAATGCAGCTCCCTCTCTCCCTACTCCTTCCTTCCTTCCTTCCTTCCTTTATTCATTTCCTCTCTTCCTTTCGTCTTTCCTTTCTCCTTCTTCCCTCCCTTCCTCTCTCCCTCTCATCTTTCTCCCTCTCTTCCTCCAAGGAACAGGAAATCATACCCTTACTTAAAAGTGTTCTGCCCAAAAGAATATAAATTTTGTTCTTTACAACTTCACAAGTTAAATTATGGGTTTTCAGGCCAGGTTTCTTAAGGACTATGCTTTAAATCCAAATCACTATGGCTCTCACTGTTTGGCATTGTAGGTGCCAACCCAAACCTCATTTGGTCAACTTTTGGGCTTTGATGACTCAGAGTGAGGGTAAATAGAAATTGTTACGGTTTTGGCTAGAAACTCTGAGGGTCTAACTGTCCCAGATTGATTTTTTAAAGTAGGTAAATGAAGCCATTTTTTGGCTTCTTTTCTTATTTAGTTTTCACTGAATGGTCAAACTAAGACCAGGGAAAGATCTTAACTTAAAGGCTATATTATCCTGTTGCGTCTGGGGCTATATTCAGTTACTCTGCTCTATATCTTGCCACTGAACTCAGATGACTCCAGAGAAGAGGGTAAGGCTGGTGACAGCACAGCCCTTTCTCAGGGGCTAAATCTGATTTACTTTCAGAAGGACAAACAACAATAGTCTATTCAATGTCTGCCAAATCCCTCACCAATTTTGTTTTTTATCAAGCCCATTTAGGCATAAAAACTTCTCTTGATATTTCTAATTTTCTTGAATAGATCACCTGTATTCCTCATTCTTTTGTCTTCTTCTATTTCTCTTCATTGCTCTTTTTAAGAAAACTTTATTATCTCTCATTGATTTTCTGTGGAATTCTGCATTCAGTTGAATATATCTTTCTCTTCTCTGTTTCTCTTTAGCTTTTCTTCTTTCCTTACCTTTTTTTGTTTGTTTGTTTTGCTTCTTTTTTTAAAAATTTCTATATAACTTAATATAGTGATTGATTAAAGGAGTTTGAAGCCTGGCTGATTTACATTTAAAAATGGACAAAAGTATGATACCATTTTAAAGTAATGTTATTCCTATTCTTATATCCCCTAAGACCTACTAGAAAATGTTTTTTTTTATTATTTTTATTTTAATAGCTTTTTATTTACAAGTTATATGCATGGGTAATTTTATAGCATGACAATTGCAAAACATTTCATTCCAATTTTTCCTTTCCCTCCCCCACCCCCTCCCCTAAATGGCAGGATGACCAATACATGTTAAATATATTAGAGTATAAATTAAATACAAAATAAGTATACATGTCCAAATCATTATTTTGCTGTACAAAAAGAAATATTGTACAGTTAGCCTGTGAAGGAAATCAAAAACGCAAGTGGGCAAAAATATAGGGATTGGGAATTTGATGTAATGCTTCTTAGTCGTCTCCCATAGTTCTTTCGCTGGGTATAGCTGGTTCAGTTCATTACTGTTCCATTAGAACTGATTTGATTCATCTTATTGCTGAAGATGGCCAGGTCCATCAGAATTGATCATCATATAGTATTGTTGGTGAAATATATAATGATCTCCTGGTCCTGCTCATTTCCCTCAGCATCAGTTTGTGTAAGTCTCTCCAGGCCTTTCTGAAATCATCCTGTTGGTCATTTCTTACCGAACAATAATATTCCATAATATTCATATACCACAGGTTATTCAGCCATTCTCCAATTGATAGGCATCTACTCAGTTTCCAGTTTCTGGCCAGTACAAAAAGGGCTTCCTCAGCTTTTTATAAAGCTTCATTAAAAGCTAATTTGCATTCTTTCTCATCTTTTTCATTGGAATTATTGTCATGGTGGTTGTTCTTGCTGCCTCCCATGCAATATTGGAAACTTTGTCCATAGTTCTTCATGTTCTCTATCTACCAGAACTATTCCTTTCAATCTATTCATCACTTCCACTTCATATTTATAAGGGATGTTATTTAGTTCATACCTCTGTGGTCTGATGGTTTTCTCTATTTTCTTCATTTTGTCTAAATTTTACAATAACATGCACGTAATCTGAGTCACTCTCACTTCTAGAACCTCTTTTAACTTACTATAGAGCTGTGCCACCTTTGACTGCAAAATATATATTCAATTTGATTTTGATTTTGATTATCTAGCAGTGTCCTTGAATAAAGGTACTTTTTGCATTATGGGAAATTGTTTTTTAATGACCAAAGAATTACTTTTACAAAACTCTATTATGTCCTGATTCATTTTATACCCTAAGATCAAACTTAATCTGTTATTCCAATTATCTTTTCATTCCTGTTTTCTCATTCTCATCATCTTTGATGAATATCCCATCTCTTTGGTTGAGGGTTATTTCTAGAAGATATTGTAGGTCTCCATAGAGTTGGACTTTTCAAAATTAAAGCTATCTCTAGTCATATAAAAATATACTCCAAATCATTATTGATTAGAGAAATGAAAAATTAATGCAACTTTGAGTTACCACCTCAAGCCTATCAGTTTGGTTAATATGACAGAAAAGAAAAATGATAAATGTTGGAGATGGGGACACTAACTCATTGTTGATAGAGTTTTGAACTGATGCAATCATTCTAGAAAGCAATTTAAAACTATTTAGGGCAATCAAACTGCACATACCTTTTGATCCTGCAATACCACTCCTAAGTCTGTATCCCAAAAAGATCATTGAAAAATCAGAACAATCCACATGATTGTTTATAGCAGCTCTTTTTGTTGTATCAAAGAATTAGAGATTTAAGGGATACCCATCAACTGGGGAATGGATGAACAAACTGTGGTCTATGAATGTAATGGAATACTACTGAGCTATAAGAAATGATGGAGGTAGATTTCAGAAAAACAACAATACTGGAAAGACTTACATAAACTGAGGCTGAGTGAAGTGAGCAGAACCAGAATGTTTTGCACAGTAACAGCAACATTTTATCATGATCAGCTGTGAGAAATTTAGCTCTTCTCACAATTACAATGATTCAAGACAATTCAGAAAGATGCATGAGGGAAAATTCTGTTTCCATCCAGAGAAAAACTATAGAATTTGTATGCAGATTAAAACATACAATGTTCACTTTGGTTTTTTTCTTTATTTTTTAAATTCTTTTCTTTTGTTTCTTCTTTGACAGCATAACTAAAGCAGAAATATGTTTAATATGATTGCACATATATAACCTAGATCAAATTGTTTGCCATCTTTGGGGATAGGGATAGGGAGGGGAGGGAGAGAAGGACAGAGAAAAATTAGGAATTTAAAAAATCTAATAAAAATGAATGTTGAAAATTCCCTTTACAAGTAATTGGAAAAAAATAAAATTCAATTGAAAAAGTCATAAAGATTTGGCCTATTCAACAATCAGTGGTTGTAGCATAGACTTGTATTAGTTTGATGTTGAATCTGATGTTTGCCTTGGATTTAAATAGATATCATTCAGTTATTTTGAAATTATATCCCAGGAGCAGCTAGGTGGTGCAGTTGATAGAGCACCAGCCCTGAAGTCAGGAGGACCTGAGTTCAAAACTGACCTCAGACACCTAACATTTTCTAGCATTGACCCTGGGCAAGTTCTTCAACCCCAATTGCCTCAGGAAAAAAAAAAAAAGAAAGAAATTGTATCCCAGTACTGTTTTTGGCCACCCTTTTATTGACTTGTTCACAGTAATATGTGCAATGATTACCTGAATTAAATTCACTCATTCCCATCCATTTGACACTGACACCCACGATGTCAATGTTTAATCTTTCCTATCTGACCATGTCCAGCTTGCCATGGTTCATAGGTCTTACATTCAGTTTCCTATGCAATACCGATCTTTATCTTAGATTTTCTTTTATCAACAAACACATTCATAGCCAAGCTTCCTTTTGGCTTTGGCCCAGGTATTTCATTCCTTTTGGAGCTACTTTTAATTGTCTTCTGTTCTTCCCCAGTAGTGTGTTGAACACCTTCAATTTTGAGGGGCTCATCTTTTGATGTAATGCCTTTTATCATTAGTGCTATCTATAGAATTTTCTTGGCAAAAATTTTTGGAGTGATTTGTCATTTTCTTTTCAAATGGATAATCTTTTGTCAGATCTCTTTACACATGACCTTTCTATCCTGAGTAACCCTGTGTGTCATAGCTAATGGTTTCATTGACTCTATGCAAGATTCTTTGCTACAATAAAGCAGTGATCCGGGAGGGGGAAAAAAATCTAAGTAAATAGTAGTAAGTACCAGAAAGAATTTCAGAGGTCATTTAGTCTTAAGCCATCATTTTACAAATGAAGGATCAACTGATCAGGGAAATTAAGTGATTTACACAAAAGGATATTTTAAATAAAGGAATAGGATTTGAATCCAGGGCCTCAGACTCCAAATCTAGCATTCAATCATATCATAGGATTCTTGACTGCTCAATATATCCAGAGACAACATATTGTTAGTGGGAAGAATATTATATGAGTAATTAAAAGGCCTAACTTCTAGTTCCAACTGCCATTAAGAACTACTTGAACTTGGTCAGACTATTTACCTCCTTTGGACCTCTGTTTACTCATCTATGAAATGAGAAGGTGATTTGATCTTTAAGGACCATTCTTCATTCCAACATTCTCTGATTCAAAGTACCACTTTCTGAACTGATATCTAAAAGCTCTCAGTATTTTTTAGATGTGTATCATTCCTGATTCAAAGATGGCAGATGACTTTTCATTAGTATAGCTCCATTCTCCTACATTTATTTTTCCTTGTAAGATTTTGGGATGTTTCTATTTATGGCATAAAATATTAACAGTTCTGCTAAGTTTATAAAATAACAGAATAGCAAGGTTTTGGGTTTTATATTTTTAGATAATTTGTTGTCTCTGAATATCCTATCATGACTGTTATCCAAAGCTTGCATGATGTAAAATAAATAGAACATTATTTAATAATACATGGAGAATAGAGCATTGTATTTATTATGGCATTGTACTCCAGCCAATAGAGTTTATTAAGGAACACAGGGACAGTGATGATATAATTTTTTTCCAATATTCTTCCAGATTTTGTCATGTGAGGAAGTTTTTATGTGTTCAGCTTTCTGGAGGTGAGAGCCTCAAAAAGAATGAGTCCCCAAAAGAATATGTACTTATAATTCCAAAATGTGCTTTTTTCCTAAAAAAAAGTTCACTTCATTTAAAATTTTGTGAACCTTTATTCTATGATACTCCAACTACCTACCACTTTAACCACTTGTTCCTCATATCACTCAGTAATTAGGTTGTCTCTGGATTAATCAATTATTTCATTATTGTTTTTGTACCAATTTTTCTCAATGAAGTCTAAATTGACTATATTTCACTTCTTGTTGTTGTTACCCAATTCCAGTTTAGCTCACCAATTTAGTATAACAGTGAAGACATTCTCTGTTATGTCATCATTAACTTTCTATTTCTATTTATGGTAATGCTCTTTCAGATGTGATTATGAAGGAGTTCCTCAGATTTAAATCTGAGGGGTGAAAAGTGAATGAGTCACTACTTTAAATGAAATTTAGTGAACTGAACCAGCTACACCCAGTGAAAGAACTCTGGGAGATGACTATGTACCACTACATAGAATTCCCAATCCCTCTATTTTTGTCTGCCTACATTTTTGATTTCCTTCACAGGCTAATTGTACAATATTTCAAAGTCTGATTCTTTTTGTACAGTAAAATAACTGTTTGTACATGTATACATATATTGTATTTAATTTATACTTTAACATATTTAACATATATTGGTCAACCTGTCATCTGGGGGAAGGGGTGGGGGGAAGGAAGGGAAAAGTTGGAACAAAAGGTTTTGCAATTGTCAATGCTGAAAAATTACCCATGCATATATCTTGTAAATAAAAAGCTATAATAAAAAAATTTAAAAATAAATGAAATTTAGTTTTCCCTCATAGTGATATAAATATGAATTTTTTTTTCAAATTTGGATACAGTTTTAAAGCCACAAAACTGCTTTTTCATCTAGGAAGCTGCAAGTACATTAAATCTGACTGAATTCATCTTAATATAAACTAATACAAACAAACTATTATCTTTCATATAAAAAAACATGAGGGACAATTATAATTATGTTTTTCAATTGACTCCTTTTTTGCAACATTTAAACTTTAGAATGGATTGGAGTAAGGTTAGGAGTCTCTTCCTTTTGACATATCCAGCTACATAGAATAAAGTCTTCAATGGAAGGAATATAAAATATAAATAACTCAATAGATAATATGTTACTTTAACAGATTTATTAGTAATGCTGTTATTATTATTCGGAATTTTTAGCTATATGCAGTTCTAGACAGAACACATACTTTAATATTCATTCAGCACAAATGTTTTAAGCAGCAGGTCCACAAAATTTAGAAGAACCATGCTCATTATTATAGAGCTTAGTCAGTGTGAGGATTATCACAAAAATGGATAACTATAATACACCATGTGTTATAAAAATGTATATAAAACATGTATATAAAAACTTTATTACATTATAGTATCAGGATATATGCATTTTTAATTCTTGTTTGTTTAAGGGATTTCTATGTGTCTTTTCTGTGATTGTTTGAGAGAGTTTCTTATGTTCAAGAGTTACAAAAGATGTGTGATAATGTGGGGTCTGAGGAAAGTGATATCAGTGGAGAATGTTGGATAAAATTAAAAAGGAGTAATTAAGATAGGATAAAAGAAACTAGATCTGTGATTTCATCAAAATAGCTAAGGAGCTTATTCTACTAATGCAGAATATTAATGTTTTATTTATACATTATTTTATCTATACATTATCTATACATAATTATCTATAAATTATTAATTTTCATTTTTAAGTTCATGGATCTTACCTTAAGAACCCCTATCTTAAAGAATTGCCTAGATTACTAAATGTTTAATTGATCTAGCTGAGATTTCACAGTTGGTAGGTCAGAGGCAAAACTTGAATGAGCTGTTCTTGGTGCCATTGCCAATTTTCTTTTCATTACATCATACCACGTATGGCTTAAACACACACACACACACACACACACACACAAACACACACAGGCAAGTCACTTAACTCTGCCTCCAAACAAAAGAATACAAAACGAAATCCTATAGCATCTTTCTCCTTTTGCTGATTTGCTCTCCAGTTAAGAATGGGGGGAAAAAAACAACTCAGGAAGATAGTAAATTCAGAACAATTGTAATTTTTGAGGAAGAATAGAAGTGGTAAAAGAAGGAAAATTCCTTCTTGTTACTATTTCTAGTGAAACTATTAGGGTGTGATGGAATCACAATAATTCTTATTGGTAGGGGACCAAACATAAGGCAAGAACAAATATTTAGAGGCATCTTCTTTGTAATTTAGCATATCACAAATGTCAAATGAAAGTAGATTGGTTTACTTTGGTGTGGTTAATTTTGTGCTTTAGAGTGGGTTTTTGTTTATTTGTTTTAGAGGCAAATGTCTTCATTTAAGCATTAAGCTACTCCAGTTATCATAGGTTTTTTCACAATAATAAAAGAATCTTATTCTCCCAGTGTACCTTTTTGATATTTAATTAATGTCCAAAACACACTTCCTTTCTGTTTATAAACAAGTATAAGCAAATGAACTATATGGACTATTGTCATGCTGCCACACAATTTCTTCTGGTAAAAAGAGTCAATTTATTCACTCTGAAGGTTAATTTATAGACTTGCAATCTTAAAAGGTAAAGTTTGATTGATTTATAATCTACATGTTAATGAAACCAGCATGAATTAGATTTCAGGTCCACTGAAATATAATGGGGAGCAGAAAGAATGGGAGGGATTCAAGAGGTGTTGCCAAGATAGAATAAACTATATTTGACAACTGATTAAATAGCTAAGAAGAAAAAAGAATCAGACACCTTTGAGGTTATTTAAAGGAGTAACTTAGAGCATAGTGTAGCCATCAAAAGAAACAAATTACACAGAATTTCAAGGTATTTTTCAAAGACTGTTTTGAGTTTAAGAATATTATACATGTATATCTTAATATGGTAGAGAGCTGCAATACCAGACTAGGGATGCCAATGGTTCTAGAGTTGTTGAGTTTTTTATGGAGAAAAAAAAAGTTTTCTAGAATCATAGAATGTTTGAATTGGAAGGTATATTATGGGATTTTGTGAAATGATACGAGAATTCCAAGATTGGATTGCTTTTATGTGTATATACTCTCCCACTTGTAGCTCTTTAAAAATCTACTTTGTAATTTCAAAGTGCTTGTTCTTATCAACAAATAAACGTGTATTAAGCATCAACTGAGGGAAACTAGGTAGTATACTGAATAGAGGGTACTGGACCTGGAGTCAGGAAGATTAATCTTCCTGAATTAAAATCTCACCTAGATACTTCCTAGCTCCTCATCTGTAAAATGAGCTGGAGAAGGAAATGGCAGTCCACTTCAATATCTTTGCCCAAAAATTTTCCAATAAGATTGTGAAGAGCTGGATATGATTGAAAAGGAATGAATTTTTTGAAGTACCTACTATATAGCCTAAGGGATTATGCCAGATGCTTGCCGTATAAAGGGGGAAAAATTACATGGCCCCTACTCCTCCTTACAATTGAATAACAATGTGTATATTTGTGGTTATATGTTTTAGATAAATATTGTGATGCCAGTTTTGTGGGAGTAAAGGAAAAGACCCCCAAATTGGATTTGAAAACATTTGAAGAGAAATATAATAGTTTCATCTAATATTTTGGGAAATTGATTGGGATAAAGGATGGTTTCACAGAAGAGGCTGATTCTGAGCCCTTAGAGAACTGAAGAATTCTGAAAGTCAGAGATGAGAATGTATTTTTCAGATATGTATGAATGCCTCCATGAATATTTGAAGGTAGGAAAAAGCAAGTTGATTTTAGGGAGTACTTAGGAATATGGCCTGAATAAATTCCATGATGTCATGTGAAATAAGTGTAGGAAGAGAGAAAGGAAATGAATTGTGAAGGATTTTAAAAACCAGACTAAGAAATTGGTATTTTATCTTAGACATAGTAGGGAGCCCCTACAGAGCTTTAAGTATGGAAGGGAAAGAAAGGGTCAGACTTATTGTTTAGTAAGCCTGTTTAGGCAATTATCTGGAAGAGGAAACAGAGGTAGAAAAAATAGAGCTGATAAGATCAGTTAAGAGACTATTATATTAGTTCAAGGAAAAGGTAACAAAGGCTTGAACTAAGGTCATGGCAATATGAGTGGAAAGAAGTGATTAAGACACAAAAAAATAATCAATAGAAATAGGATCTGCTAATGCAGATGTCTAGTAGATCTTTTATGTTTGTAAAATGTTACATATATATGCATATATGTATATATTTAAGTATGTATATATCTACATATATGCATGCATATACATGCACATATATAAAAGTATGCACATATGTATATGTGTGTGTATAGTGTCTCATTTATCATCACAATTTTGGAAGTTAGGTAAAATTATTATCCCCATATTACATATGAAAAAAACTGAAATAAAGATTAACTGATTTTCTAAGATTACATAGCAAATGAAAATCTGATTCTAAGTTCATCCACCTAAATGCTTCTATAATGTCGTGGAATTATATAGTTATGCTACAATAACTCTAGGTAGCACATTGAATAGAGTACTGGACTGGAATCAGGAACACTTAAATGCAAATTCAGCCTCAAATACTTATTAGCTGTGTAACTTTGAGAAGTCACTTAATCTTGACCTCCCTCAATTTTCTGAACTATAAAATAGGGATAATAATAGCACCCAATTCATAGTTATTGTGTGGATAGTACTTAGTATATTTTTTAGCTCTTAATAAAACTTAGTTCCTCCTTATCTTCCCCATATGCGATATCAAAAATAAGATTAGTACACATTACAGTTTGCACTATTTGAAGATAACTTTTGTATTTTTCCTGAAGTGTTCACTAAAACATTACCCTACTTCCTCAAATGATATAAACTTCAGAAACCTTTTGACATCATGATTATTCTTTTTGGATTCACTCTAATTTGGCAATTCCCTCTATTAAAACTTGATCCCCAGAATTAAGTACAATTCTGTAGTATGAGGACAAGTGCAGAACATAATGAAACCATTTTATCCTCCAAACTTTTTAAACATCAACTTCATGTTGTGGGCATATATTAAATCCATAGTCTACCAAAATCCAGGTCTTTTTTCATATAGCTTTCACTGAAGAGAAGTATAAGCCATGTAGAATTGAGAAAAGAGCATTAGTTCTAGAGTCAGAATTCCTAGATTGACATTCATACCTAATGCTTACCTGTGTGCCTAGGACAAATTAGTTGCTTAACCTCTTTGAGCCTCAGTATTCACATTGCTAAGGTGAGGGTATTGAACTGCACAGCCTCTGACATATCCCTGCCCTCTCAAAATTTATGATTTTATAATAGTGAAGGATATTGAAGTTGAGAGGTAATTGGAGATTTATGTCTTGATACTGATCTTGATACTTACTGATCCATGCAGACATTTGTAGACATAAATACAAAAAAATAGCTATCCATGTGGAATTGACATTTGAAGCTGTGTTTTTGGATGAAAGCTCCAAATGACTAAGGAAGAATATGGAAACTTGTTGGGCTAATAATTAAATTGAATCATTTGGATGATCCACAGTAAAGGGTAGAAAGAGGAACATAAGTATAGAATGAGCAGGACTGATTTAGGAAGGGAACCAGAGCAATGTAGTGTCAAGGGAGGAGAAAGTTACAATAAAGAAATAGGCAATGGTGTAAAATGTTGCAGATGTCTAGGATAGTAAAGACTAAGGAAAGGATCACTGAATTTGGTAGACTTAATAGAGAATGGTTTCATTAAAAGTTTGGCATGTCAGGAGATATTGATTAAAGAGTTAGACAGATGGTGAAAAAGCGATACCATATTTAAAGGTGATCAAGTGACAGAATAGGAAGCAGGACTAAGAAAATGTTATTTGCTTCAAAAAGGATAGTATAAATCATGTTGCTTATATTCCTTTTTTTTTTTTTTTGAGGCAATTGGAATTAAAAGACTTTTTCCCAGGGTCACACAGCTACAGTTACATGTCTGAGGCTAAATTTGAACTCAGGTACTTCTGAATCCAGGCTGATGTTCTATCCACTGTGCCATATAGCTATCTTTCAGATCCTATCTCTTTACATGCTCTAAGTCTGAATTTTGCCTGAACCAAAAGTAGAAAATCAAGACAATCAAGAACTTATTTGATCATTCCATCAGACAACAACACATGCTTTCTGGAGTTGCTTTTGGTTACCCTCCCTCCTTTAGCTTGACATTTTTTTTAATAAGTTATAGCTTGTCTAGATTGCCATTTCTGGGCCAGTGTCTCACACATTAAAGCTTTCAACTTTCAGATAAGATGTCTGTTTAGGGCTTTCATTTACATTGTATTTCCCTGCCATGATATTCTTTCCTAACAGTGCAGATCCCATTGTCTTCAGGCAGAAATGTCACTCTGCACAACATCAAACTTTAACTGCTCCATGCTGCACTCTCTCTGAGAGGAAATGATGCCGTTATGAAATACCAAAGTGCAGACAGTCCCTTACATCTCTCAATAAACCCATGAATTATGAATGACAGGATCTAGATGAGAATATGTCTGAAACATAGACAAAAACAGGTGGTTGGAAGACACAGCCCTGGACTAAACAACACATTCTAATGGCTGCCTTGGGAAAATTGTTTGTCTGAAGCACTTTCTTAAGATCACATTAATGTAGCTCTTGTATCCCTTCAATCCAGTTTAATTCAGAAGACAGTTATTGAGCACCCTCTATGTTCCAGACACTGGAAATACAAAAACAGAAATGAAGTGATGCTTTCTCTCAAGGAGCTGTAATGATTTGGAGGGGTAGAGGTGGAGGGGATGAAGGGGGAGAACAACATGTACCAAGATAAGTCTATATACAACATATCCAGAGTAATTGGCGGGATAACAAAGAAAGCACCAAGAGCTGGGGAGATTAGAGAAAATCTCCAGTAAGAGGTAGAACCTGAGCTGTGCTTTGAATGAAGTTAGGTATTCTGTAGAAGACCAGTCAGGATAGAAAATAGTCAAGGTATGGTGTAAAGCTTTTACAAAAATATAGAGATAAATTATGGAATGCTATCTACATGAAAAAGAAAGTAAGCAAGTTTGTCTTGAAGATACAGCATATTCTTGGTTTAAAGTAAAATCAGTCTGGAAAGATTAGAAAGAGTCAGATTGTTCAGACTTTTAAATGAAAGTTTATCCTAGAAGTAATAGAGAGCAAATCAAATTTATTGAGCAGGTGTATTGATATATGAAAAGTACTTCCTGAGATAGTCTTGAGGATTTGGAGCAGTTGATTATATTTGAAAGAGATGAGGCACATTTGAAGATTTAAAATAAAATAGGGAAATTAGGGGCAGCTAGTGTGTTAAACTAGGTAGAGTACTAGGCCTAGAGACAGGAATATCTGAGTTCCTGGGCAAGTCATTTACTCCCTATCTGACTCAGTTCCTCATCTGTAAAATAGGGACAAAATGGAGAAAGAAATGTCCATGTCAGACATGAATCAGACATGACTGAATGACCGAACAGCAACAACAAAGGGAGATACACAGGAGGAAATAATTTTATTCAGTTTCTCCAATTTAGAATCAATGATTTCTCATTTCAGTTCCTCCTCCTTTAGGATTACACAGCATTCACAAAAAAGACTAGATAAATTCTCTTGATTATAAATTCATAGGCCCATTATTTTAGGTTATAGAATTATAGATTTAGAACTAATAAGAATCTTAGTGTTCTTCTAATTCAATGTCCTCACCCTCAGTTTTTTTTTTATAAGAAAACAAAAACTATAAAAGTCTAAGAGATTTGCCCCTAACAAGTAAATAGCAGAGGAAAATTTTGAAATAAGAAATCCACATTTGTATTGAGCCACACTTCTGATTCCTTAGTATTCCCCACTATATCACTATTAGAAAAGTACAGTTTAACCCAGAAATTATTGAACATAGCCATATAACTACCAGGTTATTTTGATTCTCTCTGTCATCCACACATTAATAAAATAACTTTTATGTATCTAGATGATAACTTTTATCTCCAAATAATGATTTTAGAAATTATTTTTTAAAGGTTCCATAATTTTAAATGCCTTCACTCTTAACTTTTTGAAGGCATCTAGATAATACAGGAATTAGAAGGCTGGTGAGACTCAGAAACACTTGAGCATTAATTGGGACTCAGATACTTGCTTGCAATGTGACTATAGAGGCAGTTCTTTTAACCATTCTTAACCTTAGTTTCCTCATCTCTAAAAAGAGAATATTAATAGCACCTATTAAATACACTTGTTCTGAAAATCAGCTGATTTAACATATATGAAGTGCTTTGCAAATGCCCTTACAAATATGATCTATCATTATTTTCACTCCTAGGTTTCTTTCTTTTTATTTTTTCCTTCCATTCTTCCTCTCTCTTTTTATTTTTTTCCTTCCATTCTTCCTTCCTTCCTCCCTCCCTCCCCCGCCCCTCTTCCTTCCTTCCTTCCTTCCTTCTATAATATAACAGTTCATCAGTCTGTGGCTTAATTCTCACATTCCAGCTTTTCATATGGGGTTGAGGATATACTGAATTTTACCATAGTTCATCTAGCAAGGGAAAGAGCCACAAGTTAGACTGAGTCACCACTTCCACATTATAAAACATTTAGGCAAAATGTTTTTATTCCTTTGTGATATCAAATCATACTTTTCTTTAATATAGCTTGATTGTGAAGTTTATTTGCTAATAGTAGCAAAAAATAGTCATGTAATTTTTAAAGGTAGAAGACACATAAATCATATTTATGTCACATAATGATATTTACCAACAATTAGAATGAACAGGGGCAGCTAGGTGGCGCAGTGGATAGAGCACCAGCCCTGAAGTCAGGAGGACCCGAGTTCAAATCTGATTTCGGACACTTAACACTTCCTGGCTGTGTGACCCTGGACAAGTCACTTAACCCCAATTGCCTCAGCAAAAAAAAAAAAAAAAAAAAAAAAAAAAAAATTAATAGTCACAGAATGAATAATCACTCCTTTGCAAAATAATTTGAAGGGCACAAGGAAGGTTCTCACCCCTTAAATAGCACCATAAATAAGATATGAAAATCTACTTTAGCTATTCGTAAGAGACATTGCCTGAGTGAATAGAAAATGACTAAGTCTCTCCCTTGCCAAACATTTTGTTTAGGAGGAGTAAGTTTAATTTGGTCATTGAGTATTGGAAGAGGAACATTTGGCCCATGAAACCAAAAGTATATAGATAATTTCATATTGGAATGGTGGAGGAAAAGACTGATGGGGGCACACTGCCAATGAAGTTGTTATGGAAATATAAAGCATTTCTAAAATTATGTCTGCCCAAGTAAAAATATTGACACATTAAGCCAAATCATTTTTTTGTAGAAATATATCACTTTTTAGGAATTCATCATTGACTAAAGTTAGTTAATTGTCAAATGGTGCTGCTATCTATTTGTGTGATTCTATTTAATAATAAAGAAAAAGCCTAAATCTTATCTAATGATTAGAGCTATGCAAAAATGGTATGAGCTATTTTATGAAGTAGTAACTTCCTCCTTTTTAGAGGTTTTCAAAAAAGATCGAATGATCACTTGTCAGGTACAGGAAAACAGGAATTCTTGTTTATGTGAGCATTGGACTAGATGGCCTGGTTAAGAGGATAATAAGTGTTTTTATAGTTACTTCCCCTGTCAGATTTTGGATTGAGGAAAGTAGCCACCTAAATATTAACAAAATGACTATTATCCTGTCATTCATTCTATGGATCACCAGAATTGCCAACCATTGACTCAGGAGAAATAAGAGAATTACCACATCCTGAAAGGAAGAATTCCAAGTGTTAGGCACTCTGGAAGGGAAAAGGCAATATTCACCTTATCCTGTACCCTAATTATTATCAATATATCAGAGATGACAGTTTTATGGTTTCCGTGTGGAAAACCACAGAATGCAGTTTTGCAAAAACTTCAATAAGCCTTTGAAAAGGTTATGAGAGGCGTCTGTAAGGGAAACCAAGTTATGAAATAAAGACAATTGAAACTCTAGAGTGCAAGGTGTCATTACCATCAAGTGAAATTGACAGTTTTTATTCAAATCCCTCCCATTGCACTCTCAAATGTTGCCAACTGTTGTGATTTCACTTTTTCATAATGAGCCATACTTCATGTCTGAAAAGTGTGAGTGTTTCTACCAGCAGAATTGCCCTGAGTAGAGTTAGCAGGGATGGAAAGGAGCACAATTTTTTTCTTACTAGTTTATTAAATCAAACTTAAAATTATACAAGTTGATCTCATTTAATAGAGGCTCAACCTGATATTGTGACACCAGCACTAATCATATTGTGACAATTACAATAGCACTAATTTAACCTATTGACTTATTTTGCCTCAATTTTTGTTATTTATTTTTTAATTAAGAGTTGTAAGTTCTATCAAAGTGAAATGACTGGATATAGCATGAATGGCCAGCAAAAGACTTTCTCATTCATGTTCTGTCCCTTTCTCTTCCTACTTGTCTCCACTTCTTTTCATATTTCTTCTCCCTCTCCCTCTCCCTCTCTCCCTCCCTCCCTCCCTTCCTCCTTCTCTCTCTCTTGCTTTCCTGTCTCCTCTTTCTTCCTGTCCTTCTTTTCCTTTTCCCCTTCAGTTTGGCGACTGTGGTGAAGAAAATATAGCTAAATTAATTCATCTTTTCCAATTCCACCTTCTGTGGCAGTCTCTTTTTCTAGCTTTATTTTTAAGTCTTTCATTTTTCAAGTTTGTCTCTTTCCCGATTTCCTAATAAATAGACCTACACTTCTCTATCCATTTTACCTAGTAGCCCTTGTGTCTGTACTGATTCTCCTACATAGTACAATATAACAAATATTTAGTAGGTTGGCTGTTGTGTGTCAAACATTATGCACACACCAATGAAGTATAAGATATAAAATCTGAGAGAAGTCTCTGTGTGGAAGAAAGGATAAGATCATAAATAGATCATGCTGATAGAACATTAATGATGTTAGAGTTACAAAAATAAAGTTCAATAAGATGACCCCTAAAGAAAGTCATTAATTGTAAGAGATCAGAGAAGGCTTAGAGCAGTTAGGTGACTGCTTGGATAGAGCGCCAAGCCTGGAGCCAAAAATACCTTTCCTTCCATATTTACTAGCCCTCTATTCCTGGGGCAAGTAGGTAACCCTGTTTGCCTTAGTTTCTGCAACTATAAAATGAGCTGAAGAAAGGAATGGCAAAGCATTCTAGTATCTTTGAAAAGAAATCCCCAAATGAGGTCACTAAGACTGGGGCATAACTGAAATGATTAAGCAACAACAAGAAAAGACTTCATAAAAGAGGTACCATGAGAGTTAGTTTTTTAACAAATTGCACAAACATGAAGGATAGAAGAGGACATCCCAGGGGAAGTGCATGCATCCATTTGTACATATGTGTGCATGTATATGTTTGTGTGTGTGTGTGTAGATAGATAAATCATAGATAGCTTTTACTAATATACTAAATGTGTTTAATTTTTATTACATAGGAGATGTTATCATATTTGACAAAACACAAATGTCCTTATCAAGGTCAAAGTAATACAGAACAGAGAATACACTTGGGAAGCTGGGAGATAATGTAATCATGCTACTGTCACCTAAGCCCCTGATAATGGAAGACTAGGATTAGAGAGCTCACTATAAAAGAAGGTAGAATGATGTGGTATCTTCCTTCAACAAAAATAAACCCGGAGCAGATTTGCAGTTAATCTGTTTCTGGAGTTTGGTAAAATTTACTGTCATGATAAAAGAGTTCTCCTCCAGGTATTTGGCTGGTTTATGAAGGGAGTCTCATGACTTTGGTATCCTTAGGCAGAGGTGTTCTGGAACCTGCTCAAACTGAACACTCATTGTTAATTTTCATTGGGAGCATTTACAACTCAAAAATTGTTGCTATAAATCAAAGCTTGATTTATTTTTTGTTGATGATTTAAATGAGAGAGAACTACCTAGCTGCCCTAGTTATCCATATATATCCATACGTATGAAGGCACATATGTGTACATGTATAATCTATATTATATATACATGTATGTGTATATATGCATATGTATTTTAAAGTGGTTCTAATTTTGTCCCTTAAGAAATAAGAAAATTCAGAAGTGAAGAAAAATTTTTAAAGATTTATCCATAAAGAATTAAATTATTCTTTCTAAACATTCAGTTCTAGAGGATTTAGTTACTTCCATCCATCTTTTAAATAAATTTTTTAGCTTATCATGAACTTAGGCAACTATACAGCATAAAAGAAATGAATGGACATTACATTCCAAATATTTATATCTCTCTAAATTCTCTTCTGATTTTTATTACTGCACATAGATGTGTTTTTACTAAGTTGTACTCACTGTATATATATATTATTTATGTTCTGTTTTTTCTACATAACATTATTTCATATAAACATTTCTGCATATTGCCAGCAGACATATTGTACCATCGTGCCACTATATCATCAAATACTTAGTCATTTCAGATGTCCAAAAATAGAGATTTGCTTCTAATTTTTTTTTTTGGTTATAAATAAGCATTAAACAAGATGAAGCTATGTAAATGTTGAAAAAGCTGAGAATCTTTATTTGGACAAGAATACATAGATGATTCCAAATGTATTAAATTTTCTTTGCTTATTTTAGAAAAAGAATGAGGGATCAAATTCCTTAATACCTCACTGATATATTTCTGATCTTTTCAAGTCTCAGTTCAAATGCCATCCATCACAGTCAACTTTTCCATATCCCTACTTTTGTGAGGGCCCTCACACACTTACCCCCAAATTTTATTTTGCATAAATTTTATGTTGATTTATTTGTGTACATGTTATTTCTTCCTTGGTGGAGTGTAACCTGTTGTTGTTGTTCAATCATGTCTGACTCTTTGTGATGTCATTTGGTATTTTTTTTTGGCAAAGATACTTGAGTGGTTTGCCATTTCCTTCTCCAGCTCATTTTACAGATAAGGAAATGAGGCAAATAGTGTTGTGACTTGTCCAGTAAGTGCTAGTAAGTGTCTGAGGCCAGATTTGAAGTCGCAAAAATAAGTCTTTCTGACCCCAAAACTGGCTCTCTAATCTTCTTGAAGTAGTATTTATATCATACTTTAATATCTGCAAAATTCTTAGAGATATTATTTTATCCCCCCAACAGCCAAAGGAATTAGGTGTTCTTGTCCCCTTTTAACAGATGGAGAAACAATCAGGGACAGATTAAATGATTTTCCCAGGACAACACAGCTAG
Source organism: Sarcophilus harrisii (assembly GCF_902635505.1). NCBI lineage: Eukaryota > Metazoa > Chordata > Mammalia > Dasyuromorphia > Dasyuridae > Sarcophilus > Sarcophilus harrisii. The sequence goes on from NC_045429.1 coordinate 377,018,334, forward strand.
GAGTGTCAAACATCAAATTTGAATGTGTATCTTCAGGTCCACAGTTCAGGTCCACACTCTTATCTACTTAGCTGCTTCATGAGGTCAGACATTGTGTCTTTATCTTTGTACTCTCAGCCCTTACTAAAGAGCATGGTAAAATATGCAATACATAATGACTGTTTGTTGATCGAATGAATGAATGTCCCAGAGAGTTTTAGAGTAAAAATACTCATGTTTATGTATCATATTCTACCAAAATAAAAACAAATTCCTATTTGAGATCTGAACAGTCATTTACGTCTCCTCATTTTCAAAAGGAAAAACTTTCAGACTCATCTGTCTTAATGTTGGGCATCAAGCCCATAAATAGTAATGCTAAAGGAGAAGAAAGGAATTTGCTCTCAAGAGAATAGAAGCCTTGGAAAAGTGAATGGAAAATGTTGCCTCTGTTTAACATGAATGAGGCCTAGGATTTAAATAACATCATTCATGTCAGATAAATAGTTTTCATTTGACTTAGAAATCTTCACATTGCATTCATTTATTCAAATATAATGTTTTCTGGCATTCTTCTTTGATCTTTATATGATCTGTAGTATTTTAAATCCTAAGCTGCATAAAACAAAATGTCTAGTTTATTTTTCATTTCATTTAATTTAATACAATATAAAGTTAACTCTCCATTGTTTCAAAGACTAGAATTTTTATTCATGTTTATTCATGATGGTTCAACTGTGTCTGACTCTTCATGGTCCCATCTGGGGTTTTCTTGGTAAAAATATTGGAATAATTTGATTTCCTTCTATGATTCAGTTTACAAATGAAGAAACTGAGGCAAGCAGTTAATAAGAGTCTGAAGCCAGATTTGAACTCAGGAAGAGTCACCTTTTTGACTCCAGATCCTGTACTCTACCCATTGTACCACCTAGCTGCCCCAGGGACTAGGGGCAGTATTAAACATCTACTTTGTGACAGGCATTTGATAGCTGCTGGGAAAATAAGGACAAAACAAAGATACAAATACTGCCCCCTTATATTCTCCTGGAAAGAAGAATTTGTTTTTGTTGTATCATTCTGATCATGTCTACCACTACTCTTTCTGACTTCATTTGGGATTTTCTTAGCAAAGATACTAAAGTGTTTTTCCATTTCCATCTCCAACTCATTTTACAGATGAGAAAAATAAAAGCAACCAGGGCTAAGTGATTTGCCTATGATCATACTTAGAGACAATTATTTGAGGCTGGATTTGAACTCAGGAAAATGAGCTTTTTTGACTCCAAGCCTGCTATTCCTTCCACTATGCCACCTAGCTACCCTTGGAAAGAAGAATAATTTACAGAAATAACTCCTCTTAGAGTAGATAGCAGGAGAGCTGAATCTTGAAAAGAGATAGGGATTTCAAGATGTAGCATTGAAGAAGCAAGGCATTCACTACTGGTCTGTATCTCAAGGAAATCATAAAGGAGGGGAAAGAACCCACATGTGCAAAAGTGTTTATAGCAACTCTTTTTGTGGTAGCAAAGGATCAGAAAATGAGGAGTTGCCCATCAGTTGGGGAATAGCTGAATAAACTCTGGTATAGGAAGATATATTATTATTCCATAAAAATTGATGAACAAGATGATTTAGAAAGGCCTGGAAAGATTTACATGAAATGATGGTGAGTGACAAAAGCAGAACCAGAAATATATTGGACGCAGTAATAGCAAAATTGTTCCATGATCAGCTATAAAAGACTTGGTTCTTCTCAATGGTTCAGTGATCCATGGCAATATCAATAAATTTTGGATAGAAAATGCCATCTGCATCCAGAAAAAAACTATGAAGATTGAATGTAAATCAATACATACTATATTCACTTCTTTTTTCTCTTTGCTTCTCTCATGTTTTTTTTTTCTTTTTCTCCCTTTCTCCCAACATGATTCTTTAAAAATGTGCATTTAAAAAGTTAATATACATGTATAGCTAGAAAAGATAATTAATTTTAAAAAGTATTAAAAGAAGAAGGAGGAAAGAAGGAGAAGGAGAAAGAGAAAGAAGAGAAGGAAAAGAAGGAGGAGGAAGAGGGCATTTTAGATAAAAGACAATTTGTGAATGGGAGATTGATTGCCATATACAGAAATCCCAAGTAGGCTAATGTAGTTGATATGTATGATGCATGAGGGAAAGTAATATGTAATCAGCCTGGAAAAGTGAACTTAGAACCATATTATGAAGAGTTTTCTTTACATAGCAGAGAACTTTGAATTTGATGTTCAATTTAGGAGCCTCTAAAACTTTTTGATCAATAGTGTGTTATGATCATAACTGTGCTTTTGGTCACTGCATTGAGGCTGCATTGGAAAGGGGAGAGATTTTAAATAGGGAGGTAATGGCAATAGGCCAAGCAAGAGGTGAGGAGGCCCTGGATAGAGTTGGTAACTGTATACTTGAAAAGGGAAATGCAAGACAGAAAGCTTGTGGGTATAGAATTGGCAAGATTGAGAAGCTGAGGAAAAGGGAAAAGGAGTAGTAAAGATTTGACTGAAACATTTCAAACTCAGGTAAATGTGTCCTTGACAGAAATAGAGATATTAAAAGAAAGTATAGATTTAAAGAGAAAGAGGGAAAGTTCTGCTTTATATATGTTGAATTTGAAACATTAGATTTTAAATTATTTTGAAGATTTCAAAATAATAATCTTCCTAAATGTTATCCTTTTTTCACCAAGAGATACAAATAAGACATAAAAACTAATGCTGTAAAGTAACTGTTTCCCTCCTCTGCTCAAACACTGTCCATGGCTCCTTATTAGCTGTAGGATATAGTGTCCACTTCTTAGCCTGGCATTCAATACCATCCATATTGTGGCACCAAACTGCCAATGTAACTTACTTCACCATCCTTCCTTCAAATATGTTACATCTAGCCAAATTGTACAATCAAGTTTGTTCTGTTCTCCTCATATACTGCCTGATCTCCATTCATTTATGAAGCCGATGCTTATAACGCCCATCTCCACCTATTTAAATCATTTTCTGCTGTCAACTTCCAGTTCATGTGCTACCTCCTTCATGAAGTCTCCCCTGATTCCTCTAGTCTCCCATATTCTTATTAATAAGTATCATTTATTGTGGGAGTGAGTCTTTCCTTTGTAAAATAATCATTTTCTATCTCAAAACATGCTTATTTGGCTGTGAATTTTAGCCTAGTCATATGCTCCACCATCAAACCCTCCCAATCCCCAATTTTAAGGCCAAGCTTTGGAGGACTAGTTGGGGCTATATTGCTTTTTATCTAGGACTTTCACATAGCTGGATGGCACAGTAGATAAAGCACCAGAACTGGAGTCAGAAAGACATCTTCCTGGGTTTAAATCTGGTATCAAACACTTGCTGGGTGACCCTGGACAAGTCACTTAATACTGTCTCAGTTTCCTCATCTGCCAAATGAACCGGAGAAGGAAATGGCAAACTACTTTACTACCTTTGCCAAGAAAATCCCAAATGATGTCAGAGTCTGAGACTACTGAAACACATCTCAACAATAATAACAATTATAAAGTATTTGTTGAATTGAAATTAATTATCATTATTATTATTAATTTGTATTCATATAGTGTCTCCTCTGTACCAGGCATTGTGTTAAGCACTGGGGATACAAAAAGGAGCAAAAAGCAGCTCTTTCTCAACTTGAATCCTAACAATCATTCAAAATCTAGACTAATTGAATTCCAAGAAAAGTCTTTTTCATTTGTCTCATTTTATAGTCTTAAGGATTTTTTATTATAACCAACCATTAGGGGAAACATAGAGTCTTTTTGAAGTGTCCATAGAATGAAAGGACTTATAATGAATCTGTTCTTAAAAGCAACAGCTCCCTGGCCACCCCATCTAAATACTGGTTGATATCTAAGGAGCAATAAATAATTTTAATTATTTTCTCCATTTCTTTTTAGATGCTCCTTCCCCAGGAATAAGTCAGAACAATATTATTAAGGAGCAATAAAAAAGTTTCAGGAACAATTAAGTAGAAGCAAAGAAGATGAGCCCTACCCCATCCCAAAGTTGTGATAAGTCAGTGCCAAAGAATCCTAAGAGAATCTGGCAAGCTTGTAGGTTAAGAGAATATTTCAGTCCCCTGAAGGGATTGAGTCCAGAGGGGCAATCAGATAGTGGTGAAGTTTAAAGGATGGAAGTTTGAATCATGGGAGAAAGAAATTAAAAGATACAAAGAGGTCGTAAAGATTCATCTTTAGCAGTGTTCAGGATAGGATTGTTTAGGTTTTCCACATGTGAGATCCTGCCACTGTTTGCCATTATATTTAGCAGCTTGTGCCAAGGCAAAAGTGTGGGGGGCACAGGCATCTCCACATAGTGCAGCTGCCAACAGTATAATGACTACTCTTCTAAATATCCTTTTGTGATCCCCCAGAACTGTGATGTGATGCCAGCTGTGAGGTAATCCTCACCAAAAGGGAAGCTGCGCTGCCTTGGATTCCCAGGCTATTAAGGGAAGGCTGGGGAACTTCATAGCATTCTTTTTCCTTGTCACGCTATAGTTCTGCTGCAGGAGCATCACAGGGACTCCAGTGTCCCTGGTGTGAAATAATAACCCCCTACTTACCAATGGTTTAAAGGCCGACCATGCTGGGATGATGGGTTAGGCAAAAGTAGAGCTGACTGGAGGGTCCATTTGACTCCTAGAGAAGATAGGGCAGAAAAAAACACACACTCCCCCCAAAAAAACTGTCACTTACATGGATGAGTTCAATGTAATCTAAAAAACTATCACTCACTTGGATAACTTAAATGTAACTGCTACTCAGATAGCTTCTACTGTGCTTTGGGGATCAGAGAAGGAAGGAATCTGTGAGATCATTTAGTCTAGTTCCTTCATGTTAGAGATAAGGAGATTGAAACCTACAACAATTTGTTCAAGGTCACCCTGGTAGTAAGTAGCAGAGACAAGATTCAAAACCAGTTAGTTTCTTCTCAAATCAAGTTGTTATTCAACCGCAACTTGTTTCTCAGAAAGGATTACAGAGGTAACTAATGAGCTAAGGATGAGGTATTGTAAAAATATTCTTGAGATTCCCAAAATTAAACTTATGATAATGACTACAGATTTTATACCCTTTTTTAGAAGACAGGGGAGAGAAGGAATGATGACAAAGAATGGTAATGTTCTCATTCTTTAATTCTCTGGTGACTGTAAAATATAAAATTAAAAATTGATGGTTCAGTCATTTCCATCATGTTTAGCTCTTTGTAACCTCATTTAAGGTTTTCTTGGCAAAGATACTAGAGTGGTATGCCATTTCCTTTTCCAGCTCATTTTATAGATAAACAACTGAAACAATCAGGGTTTAATGACTTGTTCAGGGTCACACAATTAGTAAACTTCAGAGGCTTAATTTGAATTTATGAAACTGAGCCTACCCTGAAGACTAGTTCAAGATTAAGGTAGCTAACTGACACAGTAAATTGAATGCTGGATATGGAGTCATCATCTTAAGTTCAAACTTAACTTCAGACACTAACTGTGTTAACTCTGCTTTCCTCAATTTCTTCATCTAAAAATGAGTTGGAAAAGGAAATGACAACCCACTCCGGTGTTTTGCCAAGAAAATTCAAAATGGTGTTGCAGAGAGCTGGAAATAGCAATGAAAACATTTAAAGCGTTTAACATTTTTTGTGTGTCTTGGACCCCTTTGGCAATCTGATGAGGTCTATAGAATGGACTCCTTTTCCAAATAACATTTTAAATGCATAAAAAGAAGACATAGGATTACAAAGAAAATTAATTCTAGTATTATACAGCTTGAGGACAGGAAGAAAGTAATCATGTAATATCTTGATCATATATAATCTAGTGACATTTCTAGTAACCACAGTAATTTTTAAGTAGTACTAAGCATAAAATATATTTTGAGATAATTGCAGCATCTATAATGTGATAAGAATATATCTAAGATTTCTGTTGTCTACCAAAAAATACAATTACTATTACTACTACTACTACTACTACTACTACTACTACTACTACTACTACTACTACAGTTTGTTACCTGGATTCATAATTGAATTTAATGTGAAAATTTAATTAAAGGTTAGTGAAATGAAGATGTAAATTTTCCCCATTTTAAGTTCACAAACTTTTAGTAGAAGAGTAGACTGTATGTGGGTACTAGAATGAAATCTCACTGAGTACCATTTTAAAATGAAAAAATTATACATTTAATTCTTAATTTATTTTTGTTCTTATTTATAGTCACATGAAATTCTAAGATCCTATTGAGAATGCTTATCAATAAGCTATAAACTCACTGTATTAAAATGAATTCATTTCCTTTTAAATTTTCTAACTACTTTTTAAGTGGGGTTATATGAATAAGTGATATCGAAGCTGTTGGCACCAGAAAGTATGTTTTCTGCGAGCATATTGTCTCCTGTTCAATCACTATTCTATAATTTGATGACAGATTCTTTTGATCCTTGATCAGGCACTTGCATCCAGTCACTCCTTATTGACAATTATTTTGGTGTGGTTTCATCATTTTTGAAGGAAACCAATGATATCATAGGTGATTGTATTCAGGAAGAACTAGTACCTCCAGTATTAGGACTTGTCAAGCCTTTTCCAGGACTCCTTATCTTCTTGTGGTTGTCCACCTAAATTATCTAATTCTCACCTTTGACTCCAGGAAGCTGTAGCAGATAAATTGTCTATACCTAAATACAACTATTTTGGCAGATGAGCTAAACCTGGTTAAAGGTAACCACAGACTTTTGACATTTATACTGTTGTGTATTTCATATCAGCTTCAAACTCTTTACCCTGTGTTTGGAAATCTGGTCCTGCCATGTCTACAAAACTTTCCCATTCTTTTCTCCCTTTGCTGCTATGGAGCAAAACTATCCACAGATTCTTATATTACATTATACATTACCTGTGTAAATCATATTTAGAAATTAAAGAACACAGAAGAGACAGGTTTGAAAAAACAGCACCAAGTATTTGACTATGTAACTATTGAAGTTAGAGCAAAGGCAATACCTTTCACAGTCTATGTACACATGTATATGTATAATAAGAGATACAGAGAGACACAAAGAAAATAACACACACACACACACACACACACACACACACACACACAGAATCCTTGTTTTTAAATCTAGAGATATTTCCTTTGGACTTTCCTTACCTTGTCTAGCCTTCTCCTTTAGAGGAATGTAACAAAAACCAGCTCATCTTTATATGGAGACACAATCCCTTATAAAATTGTGGACAGCAATTTGAAAAAAAAAGGTTTGAATGCAAGAGAAAACTCTTAATGACAGCTATGGCAGATGGCCTGGTACCAATGTAGCAGGAAAAAAAGAAAAAAATGGAAAGTGGATAACTTCACCATAGCCTAGAGTGTGGTAAATAGATGTAGGGAAATAGTCAATTCTTAGCAAGTTTACATTCTCAAATGATTCAAACTCAAGAAAGTTTGAAATGATCATGAATTTAGTTTAGATTGTGGTCTTTGCCATTAGGTCACCATTTGTATGTCTCTACCATGTATGCCTCTCTTTTTCTTTCTTATCACCTCAGAGCATCAGTTTCCTGGGTTTTTCTGTCCCTACTACATTTTCCATCTCCCATCATCTTTCCGGTACTCCTTCTAACTGGGAAAAAACAAACAAAAACTGTAATTTGTGTAACCAATAAGGAGTTATACAACAAACATTTGATAACTTTTATCAAATGATAAAATTTGATATTATGTGCAAAGCACTGCCTCAAGTCCTGAGATACAATGAGATATGGCTTTTTCTCTCAAAAACTTTGCATTGTAGTAAGATGTACAAAATGTATTTTAACTTTGAAGATATGAATAGAATATAAAGTGCTAGAAGATGACATAACTTTCAATTGGCAACATGTGCAGGTGAGCATATTGTACAGGAAAACAACATGAGACAGGCTGTGGGTCAGAAAGAATGTTGTAGCTTTGGGGTTTTTCTTTTTTCTTTAAGAAGTCAGCTTGTTTAGTTTAATTACATAACAATTTAATATTAACTGTCCTAATTAGAAATCAGTTATATTGGACCAATGGAAAAATATCAATCTGTTCAGTCTTAAATATACAAACAAAAACTGCTACTGCAGCATTCGATTTTCAGTAGAGTTGATGTCTCTGTCCCTATCTACCCTGTGTTAACTATAGGGCTTGCATCTTTGGGATGGTAACTATGGTTACAGCCCCAGCAGGACTGAGACTGGGCTTAATAGAAGAATGAGAGCTTGATTTCATTTCAATCATGCATGAACGTCCTTATTGTCAATTTCTTGTGAAGGATTTCTATCCCATAGAGATTGTCTCTGTAACTTTGCACCTAAGTGAATGGAAACCATTACCTTTCATGTATGAAATATGAGCTGTCCCTTCTATTATGATGAGTTACCAGCAGGAAGAAAAGTGATCAAGTGGCTATTCTGATTGCTGAGCAACAGGAGCCCTGGGTTCTATTTCAGCCTTGCCCAGAGCCAATTGAGTAACTGTGGAGGAAAATCACTTGGCCTCTTTCGGCTTCTGTTTTCCCTGCGAAATGGAAAAGCTCCACATTGGTGTGTATATATTTATTTACTTGTTAGATTTATTGACAGTTATGGCTTTCCTTTGATAGCTTTTAGAATTTCAGACCTTTTACTAAAGAAATAGAATGAAGTCAAGGAGTATTGGAATATAAAAGAAATTGTTTATTCTACTCTAGATGTGTAGTGGGCAGTTTAGTTGGTAATGAGTTAGCAGTATGCTCTATGTGTGCCTCTTGCCTGCCATCACTATGCTGCATATGCATTCTTATGTCCCAAGAAAGAATGGTAGCTAACTATATTGAAATGCTTGACAATAAACTACAAAAGAGATGCCGTTATCTAGGCTGGACTAATATTTAAAAGGTTCTATTTAATGTGCTGCAGTATTAAATGGGTTTCAAGTGGCTTATTTAACCATACTATGAAGCCAAGTAATGCATCTCAATTTGTGGATGTAAAGAAAAATGTTACTTTCAACTATATGCAGTTGGAGATCATGTTCAAAATGATATAAAAGAAAATCAATGTGTCTGTTTCCAACACCACTGCCACTCCCCTACCATCATTTTCATTGAGAGGAGAGAGAACAACAGAGGTTGAATTCTCACAAAGCATTGTTAGCAGGGTGAAGAAGAGTATTTCCTTTGGGAATCAGAATAAATAAGCAGTCTTGGACTTTGGCAGAAAGTGCCCAAATACTCTCTTTCTTCAAGGATTCCACTATCACCTGTTGCTTACATGTAACTAACTAAAAAAAAAAATGCTCTTCTGCTTGGAGTCCTTAGTTGGGGAGAAATAGGGCAAGTCTGGTGCTGACTCTATGACAAAAATAACATAATCCTCACAATCAAGCATGGACAAAACTGAGGTAGACCAAGTTTATCTTTGGTTACTTCCACCCCACAGTCCTCCATCACTGTTGTGTTGCTGATCAGCATTCCCTAACCCCAAGAAAACTCTTAACATAGACCTGCTCACCTTTGCTTGCTATCTCATGTTATCCATCCATCTCTTCCACATAGCCGCTTACCAAAACTATTCATCTTATATTCTATTTCCTTAGGACCCTGTTTTTTTGCTAGCTGATTTGAATTGAGAGATTAATCGAGCTAGCATAATGGAAAGTATATAGGGTGTACAATCAAGGGATCTTGGTTCTTCTTCCAACTCCATCATTTCCTGGATGTATGAACTTGAATATGTCACAACCCCTGTAGTTCTCAGTTTCCTCATCTTTAAAGTTATATTCCATGATTTCTAATGTCTCTTCTGAGTGCAAAATTCCTTCTCAGTCATATTATTCATATTTTTGGAGTTTCCTCGAGGAAATGATCTAGTACAAAGGAATAACTCTAATCTTAAGAATTTCAAGATCTATCTTTGACTTCCAGAAACATTTAGGAGTTCATTTAATATCCTCAAATGACACTGTATGAATGATTAAAAACACTAATCATACTAAGCATAGCAAGCAATCTGCATAATACTTTTTTTGTGGGGGAAAGGCAAGATAGACATTGTTTGAGACATTGACTTCAGCCATCTGGATTAGATCTTTAAATTAAGCAGCATAAAATCGAATGATCTGAAGTGTTTTTTTTTTCTTTGTTCTTTAATGCCTCTTTTCTCCAATTTTACTCTCAAATGATCTTCCAGTCAAGTTCATGGTTTGTTTCTAAGGGCAAATTTTAGTCAATTTGCTGTAATTTTTTCGACAAAACCAGTCTTTCTCCCTTTATAATTCAGGCTGCTCTCATATTTAATCACACACAAGAGAAATAATGGTGAGTTCCAGCAAAACTCTGTCAGAGCTGGCTGCTGGTGTAATGGGTATTTCAGAAGGAAAGAAGGCTTCCCTTTTTCCACAAGAGAGATTGCACCTGCTTTGCTTTTTATCTGTGATAATTATTGCATGTACTCTGTGGCACCTTTAGAATTAAAATGCTGCCAGTGAGATTTCATTTGAGGTTGAAAAGAAGAACAGATGAGGCAAACTGATTAGCTGCGGTGCTTGTTAGAGGGAATTTAATGAAGATCATACATTCATAGATTTAGAACTGAAAGGGGCATTATGTAGTCTACCCAAGCACCTTTATAGGTAAAGAAATTGAGACTGAGAGATTCATCTAAAGTCACACAGATATCACATGGAAGACCTGGGGTTCAAATCCAAGTCTTCTGACTACTAATCTTCTGCTATTTCCACTGAATCACAGAAGGGGATATAAAGATGTTTTTGGTTTCTTTACATGAGGGTTTACTTAAGGTCACTGAATTAAGTTAGCAATAGAAAAAAGAATGAACATGAAATTGAATACAATGCACTCTGCCTTTAAAGTAAGACATGTTTGAGGTATACAAACAATTACCTTATATTTCATGTCATTTAAAAGCTGAACAAGTTCATCATTACTACAAGTAAATTTTGATCTTATTAGGATTAACTATATAGTCAGCAGATTTTTCAATAATTTGGGTTTTTCTTCGTTGTTCTGACTACTTAGATAGTGACCTTTTTTTTTTTTTTAACTGCAGTACTAACAAAAGATAAGAGAGGAAAATAAACTTTTTTTAGAAGCCATATAAAAAGACTTAGTGAGGATTATTTAAATAAAGGGTTATTTGTGAATTTCATTTATCTATTTTCTTCCCTATACTAAGTAAGTGAAGAGATTCCATGTTTATTATTCTTAGGTTATTAAAAGAAATAATAGGAATTTGTTTATGCATAAACAGTACAACTAGACAGAAAAAACTACCCTTTCTACCTATTTCCTCATGTGCAAAATAATGAGATTGAGCTAAACTGCACTCACAGGTCTTTCTAGCTCTAAAATTATATTAATATGTGAGAAATTATTTAAATTAAATATATTAGAAAGTTGCATAAAATTGTGAGTAAAATAGTGGAATTGGAGTTAGAAAAACTTGCTTTTAAATCCAGCCACAAATCCTAGTAGTATAAGCCTAAGCAAATTATATACATATATATATATATAATATACAAATATATTTATAGCTAGATAAATTAGACAGATAGATAGATACATATTTTTGTAAAACAAAAAAATACTAAAGACATATCAGCTGTTATGTCAAGATTTCTAAAGATACTATGTTTCTGAATGATTTCACCAATAACTCTTGTTTCTTCTCTCTAAAAATCTGCAAGATGAACAGCCATGATTGGTTTGAAAGGGAGCAGAATATTAAGTGATGATGTCTCCTGGGAAGTAAGATAGCTAGACTGAGAAAGATTCCTTTTTCTTAAACTAATTAATTCACTCTGTTATGTTTCATCCTATTGCACTTACAGGAATCATTTTATTGCATCAGCAGAGGTAGACACAATTTCCATTCCCAATACAAATGAAAATTTTAGCATCTAAATTCATAGTAGGTTAGAAGTTTAAAAATTATTAAAGCATGTAGGAATATGTTTTCTTCTTGAGACCCATATTTGACCTCTGGAAGTCTGTACATAAAGTGGAGTGATATAGCTTGGCTAAGTTTATGTTCCTTTGTTGCACATTGTTAATTAACCTGTCTTCGGTTTAATGATGCTCAGTGCTAACACTTCAAGAAAATCAATATGTGTTTTAGTTTCAATGGCACCTGGACAATAAACCCAGTTCTTTGTGGCTCCTCAGATATTATTATGATGACTTTTAAAAAAACAAGAAACTCAGTAATAAGAAAGATATGGTTTCCTTTTATGCCTTTTTCCTTTGAACCCCTCTTCTGTCATCCATTGCAGTCAAGTGTCAATAGGGGGAATTAGGTGAAGGTATATATATTGGCAAGAAAAGATTTTCAGGAAAGCAAATAAGCCTTTTGGATATTTACTACTTGTGTATTCTTGAGCAAACCATTTAACCTAATTGGGCCCCAGTTCCCTTATTTGTAAGATGAATGTGTCATACTAGATAGCCTCTTACATCCCTTTCAGAACTAGAGCTATGATTTTATGAACACAGGAGTCTTAAGCTAGCAATTTTAATTTGCTTTAATCTGTAAAACAGAATGATGTATATTAGTTTTGGTTTGGTTTGGTTTTGGTTTTGGGGTTTGGAGTTTTCTTGATCAATATATTTGCTTAAAAACATGATCTGTAACCTTGCCTAATATATTTACTAATTTGACAATGATACCAAAATATTTTATTTATGTGCATTGTTTTCCTTATCTTTATTAAGAATTTGTAAACATTTCATCCACTAATCTCCACATTATTTCTATGGATAAGAATTTTGTATCACTACTGAAAACAAAAGGTAAAATGAGAAAAACAGAAGAAGCAATTTGCTTATGATGACAGATTGAAACAATGAGAGTCAGCATTAACCCAAAAGCATACCAACACCAAGTCCAGGTTTTGTCATTTTTATTATCTATACCTCTACCACTTACCAGAGGATTAGATATATGCAGGAAAACTATAGAGATCCATAAAAGTAAATATAAGATATCTTTCACACAGAACTAAATAGTTCTTTTCTTCCATTGGAGTATTCTAGTAAAGTTCTTTCAAAATATCATAAACACTTCTATATCACTGCATTACAGAGCCTTCTTGGCCTCCATCTCTTACTCTTGAAAACCCTAAAACTGCCCTAAATCTCTGTTTCCCCCCTCTGCTTAAAGAGCAGAGATTTCCTGAATATTTGTTGCAATCATGGATTTTTCCCTCTCCATAAGATTAATATAAAGGGATTCTTTCCACACCCTCCTCCAGAGGATTTAGGTTACTTGGAGGATCTTAGTTTGATCTTTAGTTTGAGTTATCCTATCAATATCATTTATCATCCATAGTAAGTACTTAAATTGCTACCATTGTTGAGTAATCCCATCTCAAAATCCAGAAGCCTATTCTGCTTACCTTCCTCTTTTCTTTTCCCCTAATACCTGTCATTCTGAAAGAAAAAGTTTAAGTATTTGGCTCATTATACTGTTATAAATCCCTAAGCTCATGTTTACTCATCCAAATCTTGCAACTAACTTCTCTGTCTTCTCACTAGTTTACCTTTTACACTGCATTTTCAAAAATTCATTTCATTGTTAACAAATTTCCCTTCATCAAAATTCCTTTTTTTCCTTTAAGATATTATCTTTTTAGTCCCTAACATTTAAAATCTCAGAATTATCTTCAGTTCTTCATCCATCCTTTCATTTCTTCCTCTCCATTATCCACACAGTTTCTAAGTCTTATCTAAATTTGAAATCCTCAGTATATTTTGTTAGCAATTCCCATATTTCCACTTACATGGCCATCATCCTACTTCTAACTGTAATCAGTTTACATATATGCTAATACAGTGGGTTTCCCAATTGATCTCCTTATTTCCATTTACTCCATTTTCCAGTCAATTCAGAAAATGACAAAAAAGATACACAGTCATCCTCAAAGCCAGGAAGACCAAGGTTCAAATCCTTCTTCTGACACACATTATCTGGGTACTCCAGACAAATTATTCAGCCTCAGAGCTTAAAGCTACTCTTTAAGACTGAGTTGCAGAGAAGATATTGGCCTGCAGTGGCAGAAGGACTTTCCTCACTTGAAAGTTTCCTGCGTCAGTGTAATCATGGTTCCAGTCTCTGTCCCTAAAACGCAGGATAGGTCTTTGTCATCTCTTTGCTCAAACATTTCCAACTGGCTTCTATTGCCATGAAGATAAAATATAAATTACTCAATTTAGAATATAAGAGTCTTCAAAATCTGATTCTAATTTGCCTTTCCAGGCTTATTTCATTTTACTCCTTTTCATGTAATCTGTCTACAAACCAAACACACCCCAAATATTCTGTCCTCCCATTCTGATACTCTGTTTCTCACCTCCCTCCCTTTGTGCAAACTGTATTTCATGCTTAGAATGCACTCCTTTCCCCGCTCTAACTTAGAATCCTTAGCTCAGGTATTGTTGGTTGTGTGAAGCCTTTTCTTCTCAAATTGTATTTACTTGCATCTGTACATGTATCCCTCCTGCCTCCTCTTTATATCCCAACTCTGAATATAAAGCTCTTTAAGGAAGGGAAAATTTTTTTCATTATTCTTGGTAATAATTCACACAGATATCTGCTCTACCTGTACAACAGCCTCTTACTTGAAACATTCAACATATATCATTTGTGAACTTATAATCACCACAATTTTTCTTCTCCACTTCCATTCTCTACCCTCTCCATTTCTTCTTCACATTAATTCCTAAATAATTTTCCTAAAGCGCTACTTTAAATTACATAGCACTCAGAAACTTTCAGTGGTTTCCTTCTATCTACTGAATAAAGCATAAACTCCTGATATTAACATGACATTTAAGGCCCTCCACAGACCATATCCAAAATGTCTGACCAAATTTATAACCTACTCTCTTTTGTATAATTTTCATTATAGCCAATCAGGCCTCTTTTTTTCCAAGTTCCAAATGAGTACATTCCTGTTCAGGTGTAGGTTGCATTAAATGACCTCTTAATTACCTTCTAATTTTGACTTTCTGTGTTATTTGCTCTCTGATAGTAACTTTAAAAAAAAGTCTCCATTCATGTGCTCATACTATCCCCTACACATTTTTTTTTAATCTCTTGATAGTGTTAATTTTCTTCAAACCTATCTTAGGTGATCAATCCATAATAAACACTTCACTTATTCCACTTCTTCCCCAATGCCCTACAGCTAAAAGTGATACTTCTCTCTTCAAATTATTCCTTACTCTTTCCCTACGATTTCTTTCAGTTATCATAACCATTGTTAATTAGATGAAGCACTTTATCTGATGGTTGTCTACTTCTTGAACAGTTAGACTATGTCAAAGTTAGCTTTATGTCCCTCTCAAACACAATTAATGCTATAAAGTGTGTTTAACTGAATTGTATCATGGTGTTTGTTGTGTTTATCTTAATTATAATGGAGTTTGACCCATCAGTAGTAGAAGTTATTTTTATCTAAATCACAGGTCCAAACAATAAATGAAAAGAAAAAAGAAATCCACAACAATAAAAACAAAACAAAATAAAACAAAACCTGGAATCCATGATTATCAAGACTCTGATTCCCCATCACTAACATCAGCATCAGTTTATTTTTGTTTTTTGTTTGTTTTTTTGCTTCTTTGATATAGAAGTTTCTGAAAAAGAACCTTTCTAAGCAGTTTTGGAAGAAAGTGCTATTTGCTATTTTATCCTTTACATAGTGAAAACACTTGGAAGACAACTCCTCACCCCTTCCCCTAATACCTCCTTCCAATGTTTTCTGCTGAATTTAGAAACACTAGTGAGTGTTCCTTCAATGATTGTTATTGAATTCTCAATGTTGACAATATTGCTAATCTTAAAGCAAATGAGAAAGAGAGCTATGGTCTATAAGAAAGACATATGCAGGGCGGGAGCCATTTGTTTTGTGACCCTCAGTTTTTACTTGCAGTGGAGAGGTCTGTGGCTCCAAACTACAGTATTAATAGATCTCAGAAAAGTGCTCTTTTTAAAGTGACACTTTAATTTATCACTTGATTTACAAGCTACCTGGCAATGACTCAGGCAGTTTTAGTCCTTATATCTTCCCCTTCTCTTATGGATTTCCTTCTTATCATTGTTATTAAAAAGGACAGAAAACAACTATTACACACACACACACACACACACACACACACACACAGGATTTATGTAAAGTTATCATTTTGTGAGTTGTCTCCATGGAGACTTTTTCAGGCAATCCAAAAAAGGAAATAGTACACATAAATACAGGCTCTGCTGTAGAAAGGTAAGCTAGAAGAAAATGTACTTAACACAATTAAGTTTTAGGGCCAAAATTTTTATTTATTCTGTGACTTTTTAAACTTCTGGCCAAAGGAAAGAATGTTTGTAAGAAATCTGCTTGTAAGTGAACAGTGGAAGGTCCCTGAGGACAAGGACCATTTTTATTGTTGCTATTGTATTAACACCTAGTATCTTGAGTGGCAAACAGCATGTACTTAAATGAAAAGTGAATTGAATATATTCCAAAGTACAGTTAAAGACTTTACTAAAATTGGACACCTATACTGAAATTTACTGTATTTTTCCTTAGATGAAACAAGTATTTAAAATGAAAAGTATTCTATTTCTAATTCTTGATGTATCACAATTGAGAATGAGGCATTTTGCCCTGAGTCAAAAGATCTACTGCTAAATTATGGAAAGAATTTAATTGGCCTAATTATTTTTCCTAAAGAAAAACTAGAATGGAAACAGGAAATTATGCTGATTTTATAAACAAATATATTTGACAGATAAATGGGACCAAAAAGTTGACCAGAGTTGGTGTCTCTCAGAGTTTAGACTCTTAAGTTGACTACTTTAGCCAGATGATGGTGGTATCATTTATTTTCATTTTTTGTCTCAAATATACTATCAATCAAGCAGCCATCTCAAATTGCCCTGATATTCTCATTCAAAGCATGTGGCAGTACATGCTAAAGAAATAGAAAAAACAAATATTTTTCTAATTCTCTGTTTCCTGGGAAAGATGGTGAGCTAATAAGCATAACTACATACAGGCATTCTAACATGGAATAATAGTATAATATGTAATTTTATTTGTTAGAATTCTGTTTTGGTTGATTAGTTCTAACACTTATAGATAGAGTGTGTATTGAATGGGTCTTTTCTACAAAAGCTATTCCCTGGGAAGGTAGAAAAGAGACAGCACTTCTGATCTTCACAAAGTCTCTAATTTATATTGTTCCTCCCTCCTTAATCAAGTGTAACAACTTTTGGACCATTGATCGTTGAACAGAGACCAAAAAATGTCAGAAGGTATTATCCTTTTCTAACATTTCTTTATCTACACTAATAACACAAGCACCCCTCTTCCCTTTTCATAACAACTCAAGAAGGAAATGATAGCTCCATTATGCTACTTTAAGGATTACTAAGTATTTAGTGAAATATTTAATAAAGTAAACAGTAAGTATACTACTTAGAATTAGTAAGTATTTACTAAAAGCAAGACATACAAACAGTGTGTGTCATAAAGGGAAAAACAGAATAAGTAGTGTCTGAAAGGTTCTTAAAGAATTTTTATTTTGCTTTGTTTCATTTTGTTTTTATATCAGATCAAATGCAATTGCCCATTTCCACATTAAAATGTTTCCTAATATGACAATGAAATTCCTTTAAATAATGGAGTCAATCCCATCTGTTTTTTCATAATAATTTTTTAAATTTAGTTCCTTTTATCCTTGATTTTCTTATTTCTGGTTTCCCCAACTCCATTCAATTATGTGTTTCTGTGCACAATAAAAATAAAAGAATCCTTATCAATTGAGTTGTTCCTGACTCATTTAACCACATAGTCATCTGAAAGAAATGCAATTCAGGAATTCAACAAACATTTATTAATGCATTCTATACAGAGCATTATGCTAGTCACTAGAGAAGGTAGGAAGATGACCTTTAACATCTAATAGCAATGGAAAATATAGGCACAATGTTATAAAATAGAAAGGATAAGTACTATAATGCTGGAGAAACTGAGGCAAGATAGAGATTAGAGAGTATTTAATAATTTATTTAAAAGGGAGAGATTTACTCTGACCAAATGGATCCATGGTTTGATCCCAGGGCTAAATGAAACTATCTGGCTCCAAGAATCCAGCAAACAATGTGAGTTCTCACATTGCTCAGACTTGGGGGTTAGACTGAGGCAGGGGTGGAGTCAGGGTGCTCAGAGATGCAACAGGACTCTGAGAGGTGAGCCACCGGAGATGGGATGACATAATAGGGGAAGGAACCCCGGAGATGGGGAGAGCCATCTTGATAAAATAGTATCTGATCTTCAGATAGCTTGGGATGGGGAGAGGCATTCTGATATTCTAAAACATAAGATTTTTTATCCTTATCGAATATTCTGATAAAGAGGGAGGGGTGGTTTTTGCAGGATTGAGCAGAACAATTATAAACTGAGGCAAAACAATTAGGGAAACTGAGTCAGAACAATAAAAGAGAACTGTGGCATCACAATACATAGGTGAGGTTCAAAATGCTACCTATTATTCAAGATTTGAGGGAATTTTTTTTTTTTTAACTTTGAGATATTAGGAAAGGTTTCAAGAAGGACAATGTATCTGAGCTAGATTTTGAAGGATAGCTAGGATTTCACTGAGGCATTGAGAGATAGGAATATAAGAGAACTATTCCAGGTTATAAGGCATGAGCAAAGAGAAGGAGGTAGAAATATATAGATTTATAAGCGGAGATGCCCAGTAATCTAGTTTCTGACTTCATTTTAATATAAGATAATGTGGAAAAGGTAGGGTGGCATCAGATGATATAGGACTTTTAAGGAGCAGCTAGAGATTTTAGATTTCAGTAAGAGAAGTGCTAAAGGATTTAGAGAAGATAAATTATCTACATAAGGAAAACTAACGTGTCAGTTGTGTAAAGAATGGATTTAAGGAGGGCACTGTTGAAGGATGGTTGAGAAATAATAGCAGCAGTCAACAGCATAATAAAGACTTAGACCAGGTTGGAGGCAAGAAGACCTCTGCTGTCCCTGGGCATTGTTGTGTTCTCAAAAGGTTAGAGGAAAGTTAGCAGTGAAGTAACAATTCACATTCATCTGCATTCTGAACCCTGCATGTGTCATAATCTTATAAATCTTATAAATCATAGAATCTTATAAAATCATAGAATTTCAAAGTTAGAAGGGATTCCATCAGCCATATTATTCAACCCATATTCAAAGGAAATTCTTACCATAGCACACAAAGCAAATGGTTATTCATCCTCTTCTTGAAGATCTAAGGCAAGGGGGGGAACCATTTCCTTCCTAGGCAACTCATTCACATTTTGTAGTAAGCCACTTGTTAGAAAGATATCTGATATCAAGTCTACATTTGCCTCTGCATAACTTTTACCTACTATTTCTGGTTCTGAATTATGGGGTCAAATAAAATAAATTTTATCCCTGTTCCATATGGCAATGAAGGCCATATAGGCCTTCAGATATTTGAAATAGATTACATGTTCTCCCTGAATCTTTTCTTCACCAAGCTAAGTATTCACAATTTCTTCAAATAATCCACAGAGGGCAGTGTGCTTCCTTATTATGGTTGAAATTCTCTCTGGATTGCTGTACTTATAAGGAAGGAATATTCTTTCTTCAAGTATTTATCCATACCACCAAGAAATAATTTTTTTTTCAAATTAAAAATAACATATAACAATCTCACATTCTATCAAGAATGACCCTGAATGCTCTGAATGACAAAGATCCATTTGGACAAGGTTCTAAGTCACCATTTTTTGATAGTTACAATTTGATGTTAACATCCACTGTCAAGTGTTTATATATATATATATATATATATATGAAATGAAATAATATTTATATACACACACACATATATATAAAATATCCATAGGTAATCACAAACAGCAGGCCTATGTTCAGAGATAGAAGAAATACCTGGATGACATCAGTAATAAAAGAGAAGGAAGGAAAAGGGAAAGTGAGGGGAATAAATATTTATATAGCAACTATTATGTGACAAGATGATACTGTGTACTATATTAGCACTGTTCTAATGCTATTTATATTATTATTTCATTTGATCACCCTGAGAGGTGGTTGCTGTTATAATTCCATCTTACAGTTGAAGAAACAAGTAAATAGAGGTTAAGTGATAAGTTAGTGTCAGAAGACAATTTTGAATATGGAGTCAGCAGCATTCTATAATATCGGAATGAACCAGTGGGACATAGTCTATTCTTAAAAGAAAATTAACCTGGAAAACGCTTGTTAGGTACAACATAATGGCAATGATAAGTAAAGTGTTTCTCATGCAACAAGGTTTTGCAAATTCAATCTAGGAAGTAGACTTATTCTACAGCCTTTTGGTATTTTCTACAATAGAACAGAAAGCATTTTAATCAGATTTTTCATTTGATTGGTAACAAAATGGTGTGCAGTTCAATCAGACTAAACTTATTCTTTCTTTTTCCCTAACAAATTTTATACTGCCTGATTTAATTAAGGAATTTAGAGGATAGTTATTTAGGGGGAAAAAGGGAGGAAACAGACAAACTCTGATTATAAAACAGAACCAAATCAATAAGTCATCCTTAATGACCTTATATAAAAAGAATAAGAATAACAAATGTTCTTTAGTAATTGTTATTTGACCTAATCTTGAATTATCTTACATTTTTAGTTGGGCTATCATAAACCCAGCATGGGAAATTCTCCACAATTTTCTTCAGAGAACCATGATAATACACTTTCTGAGAAAGATGATAGACTCAAGGTGTACTATAAGACACACAATTTTTTGGCTTTTCTAATGTAAGGATAATCTTTCTGAATATTTATGTGTGTTATAGGAATTTTATTTTAATTTTTTTCACCATGGGCAAAGGGATGGGAAAGAGAAAAAATAAATGTTCCTGGAAAAAAATGAAAAAAGCATTTGGAATACTTATAAAGAAATATGTAGTTTCAGTAATAACTGATTTATTTATAATCCAATTTCAAGTTTTTTGGACAAAGATTTGGGAATCTTTTGATATTTTCTTCTCCAGCTCATTTTACAGATGAGAAAACTGAGGCAAACAGGGTTAAGTAATTTGCCCTCCCAGGGTCACACAGCTAATAAGTGTTTCAAGTTACAGAACTCAAGTCTTCCTGTCTCTGGTCCTATATAATACTGTGCCACCTTTAAAGAAACAGAGTAGGCAAAATTTTGACTTTTCACAGCTTTTTAAAATAAAAATATAATTAGCCCATTTATAGTATTTATAGCTAACATAACACAAGTGAGATAATTTTCTATTCTTGAAATCTAATGCAGTGTCACCTATATTCCTAATTCTTTCCCCTTACGTGGACTACCTTTTAGACCTGCTTTTCTTTCTCAATCTCTAATCCTTGAAATCCTAACCTCCCTTCAAGCTTAAGTTCAAATTACCTTTTATAAGAAAAGTTTTCTGATCCCCCAAGTTCTTAGTTGGTTTTTTAAAATTTATTTTATAACTGTGCATTTAGTTTGTGGATATTGTGGGTGTGTATATGTGAGTAGTGCTGTGTGTATGTATACATACACATCTGTGTATGTGTATAACTTGTTATACACACTGTGTGTTTACAAGTACATATGCATATACAAATACATCACTCATTCTATTACTGTATTTACTTATCTCTATACATCTCTATCAGGGAATCATGCAGCTTTTGTTTGAAGATCATTAGTGATAGATCAAGGAAAACATTTGATTTTTACTCAAATTTAATTTTTTTTACCTAAGTGAATTCAGACAAGAGTTATCCAATATATATTAACAAAATAAAAACTATATAACAACAAAAATTTCAAGATTAACATTTACAAAATAAAAATAATAAATTTACCTATAAAGTCATTTTAATAAGGTTTTCAAACTGGAATATTAGAGAAAGTAAATACCTCCAATAAGAAAACAAATTCAACTAACAAAAATAATCTTCATGACCAAAGTGAAAGAATCTTAGGGACTGACAGAAGTCTTTATGAAAAACAAACAGAAGACTGTGGGTGGGTTCAGAGCAGACTCTAACCTTTCCTGGACACCTAAAGAAAATTAATACTGAGTAATAACCTTTTAAGTAGCTTAATAACTCTACATTGTGTACTGTGTGCTTATGCTTTCCAATGCTTACAATGGCCATCTGCTGCCCAAGCATAGAATTGCTTTCTTATACCACCTAACCCACACTAAGTTATTTTGGATGTAACTCTGCTTTCTTATGATTATAGTATTATGTAAACCATATAACTTACCCAATATTTAGCATAATGTTCTGTTTTTAGTAAGTATTTAATAAAAATTGCAGAATATTGTTTACTTTATACTTATAGGATTATAGTATTTTAGAGCTGAAGGGGACCTTAGAAATACACCACCTTATTTTACAAATGAGAAAACTGAGATATTGAAAGGTGAAAGAAAGGACTTGTGCATTATATAAACTGGTCACTGGGAGAGGTAGGGTCAAGTCTTCTCAGTCTAAATCCTTCCAAACAACACTGCACGGGATATTCTCTCATGTATTCAGACAACTTTGTAATGAGCATAAGATGCTAGAACTTAGAGAAAAATATTATCTAGTATTCAGTTCTCCAATTATTTGGCAAAAACTTGTTCATCACCTACTACCTACAAACAGCAGACAATGTGCTTCCCCTCTGTGACTCATGTTTCAAGAGCATATGTTTGACTACATCCACAACAGAGTAAAGTAGCTTTAAAAATTTCTGAATTATCGTTTAGATTAAATATCATTTTAGAAGATAATTAATAAAAGGTTTATGTCTTGAGCTGAGGATTTTTGGTATGAAAATGTGGCTGAGTTGCTTAGTGTAAATAGGACATACATTTCTAGGAAATCGGAAACATTTTCCTTAATTATTGACACCTACTGGCCTATAGTGGTGGCAGAATTCCAGGGAAAGAAACCATTTGTTTTGAGTTTAAACAGAGGTTAAACCGAAGGCCAACTATTTTTCTATTTGAAGAGAATGTGCTATTTCATGAGTTACAGCCATATGCCATTACCTGAAGAATATTGGTGTTTAAAAAAAAATGGGTATTGATTTTAGAGTGAAACTTGAATTCATTAGAAGGAAGCATAGTGTAAATTATTTTTTCCCATTACTTATTGTGAAATTACTCATCAACAAATATGGACATTTATAGATATAAAACACAAGGAAGAGAACATTATATGAGGAATTATAACTATATAGTTTAAAATATATATACATTAAGTTTAGCAAGGTATCAACAATTGTATTTGTGTCCCTTTCTGTGTTTTGTCTTCTGATCTTCCCCTCCATCCCTACCCTATAGATGGCTATCATTAGACACAAAGAGATGTATTTGTAAAATTATTCTAATACATACTTCAATTTATCAGAGGGTTTTTTCTGAATGCAGATAGTCTTCATCTTTTATAGTTAATTTGATGTTTTTAATAGTCAAAATAGCTTATAGCATGATAGCATTCCATCACAATCATATACCATAACTTCTGATTTTTTTTTAAAAAAAAGATTGATTTTTTTATGTTTATCATTAACCATTAGTCCACTTCTCTTATTATTCTAGAGTATATAAATATATCCCCTCACTTGTAATAAAACTGTTTAGTCAAGAAAAACAAATAAACTTATTGAGCATGATTGAGAATGGATGTCTATTGTGTACTCTAGTTCACCACCTCTATGCCCAGAGGTAAGAGATATATATCATATTCAAGCTTTTGAAGTCAGGGATTAATGGATTAATGGCTTGATAGATTGATAGATAAATGGATAAAAGATTTACTAATTGATTGCCATGTGTCAGGAATTGTGGTAAACACAAGAGATACAAATACAAGCAACAAATAGGTGCTGAAAAAATTGAAGGAGGATATGGAGGAGGGTAGTATTCATAAGAGCATGGTGAAAAGATAACCAGGAAATGTCATGGTGGCTTGAGCCCTGGAAAGAAAAATGACTTGTCAGATCCAAGGCACCAAGGAGTAGAATTCAAGTTTTTAATGAGATGAAAATAGATAGTTAGGGAGTAGAGACATGATGAGACTATGTCCAGGAAATCGTTTGGTTATAACTCTGGTCATAGAACTGAAGTTTTTCAAAGTTGTTTCCTCATATATTATTATGATTATTGAACAAACTATTGCCCTACTTATTTCACACTTTATCAGTTCATCATATTCCTGAATCCATCATATTCCTCCTCACTTATTATTGTTCAGTAAAATACTATTAAGTTCATATAACAAAATTTGTTCAGCCATTCTCTAATTGATGTGTATCTACTTTGTTTCCACTTTTTATCTAAAACAAAATATGCTACTAAAATGTTATTTTAGCCACTTAGGGGTTGTCCATCCAATTTCATATCACACATTGTCCAAAGAATTAAAATTGTTAATCACTCAAAAGAAAATGGAAAATCAACAATGGACATACCTCAAGCATATTTCCAATGATTAATTCAATGAAAGAAGCAGTAGGCTGAGAGACAACACAAAGGGAGTCTCTAATTAAGTTCATACTCTCTTTTTGTAGGCCAGAGAGTCAGAATCATAGACAACTATGGATAGACAATTTAGTGACCACAGAATTAAAACTGTGTTAATATCATGACCCTGAATAAGAATAGTTTAATGGAAGGAGGAAGCCAGAAAGTGTAGCAAATGTCCTATTTTTAATGGAGGACCAGAAGAAAACTAAAAACATTTTAATAACTCCAAGAACCAACTCTAAGCAAAATATCTCGAATATAGATCTGCTTTATAAATATTTATTGGAGTTTTTTGAGTAAACTCTGTTCTTTTAATACTTTCATCATTGTCCCCTGTAAGATGGATGCTAAATCCTCTTTAAAAACCTAGGAGAATGTTGTATTGTTATTAGCAGGTGAAGGATAGAGATATTGTATGTTCTATGATAGGTAGCACATTTGTTAATTAAATTTATTATATTAATTACATGAGTATTAATATCAATCTATTGTATCTAATATGTTAAAACTTTGTGGTTTTCTCCTCACTTGGCATGTGAAGTATAAAGACCTTGGTAAAGAAAAAGAAATGGATGCATCTTTAATATTGAAGTTTATTCCAATGACTTAAATCCTAGTCCTAAATAGCAGGCAGAATATGAGAATATCCTTCATCTCCATTTAAGCAAAAGTATGCAGTTGGACAAGAAAATAGAAGTCAGCAGCATCAATCTGAAATATTCATTAGAAAACCTATGAAAAATAAAAAAGCTTTAATAAAAAAGAAAACTATGAAATAAATCATCAAGTATAAAACCTTTGAAGATGCTTTAAAAATATGATGATCATAAACAAGAGACCTCTGAAAGAACCAGAAATGTGGGTAAAATAGAAGAAAATAAATATTTTGAGGGGAAATAAAGAGAGGTGCCTCTTCTCAAAAAAGGGAATGCATCCGCCAATGGTTTGGCAATTTATTTTTCTCAAGGCCAGCATGAAACATAAGTTGGAGAGATGGCCTCGGGTAGAACTCTCAAGTTTTGTTGGCAAAGTCTGTTGATGAGAAAGACAAAAAGCAGCATATGGAGAAATACAAAAATATATACTCCCTAGATACACTGCCTCTTCAGATGTCAAGAAAAAACCTGGAGTGAGCACAATAAGTGTGGCATGCTAAAAAGTTAAGAATTCAAGGCCCACCCACAGAGCCAAACATGAAATATTAGGCAAGTTGCTTCTTTTTTCCCAACCCCCCACTCTTTTGCAGATTTTTTTTTCTTCTACTGCTTCTTTGGAAGATAATGTTGCCTGTAAAAAAGGAACTTATAAATGTCCTTAGTTGCTTCATTATTAGATAAAGATCCAATAGGATACCAAATAAGATTTTAGGAAATAGGAGCTTAAATCAGGAATTGTCATTCTTAATAATGGGAAGAAGTAGAGTAAAAAGAGCATTTTATTTTAAGTAGGAATTCTGAACCATTTTTTGTTTCATGAACTCCTTATCAATCTGGTGTCATGGATCCCCTTTTGGAAAAAAAAAAAAAAAGCAAATGTCATTGCATAAAATAAAGTATATATGATTGCAAATGAAAACATAGTGAAATAAAATGATCAAAATAATATTTTATGAAAAAAATTCACAGATCCCAGGTTTAAAAAAATCTGATTTAGATTTTAAAGGTTTAGGTTAGAATAGAAGCTTATCTTCTCACTGTGTAAATCACAAGTCAGTATCTATCTCTGAGTCTCATTCTCCTTACCTATAAAAGTAGAAAAGTACTACTTGCATTACTAACCTTATGTATTATGAGCTTAAAATGAGATCATGTACATAAAAGTAGAAGTCTTTGGTGGGAGAGCCAAGTTTTTGTCCTGGTATTCACACTCATGTTTTTTTTTTTTTTTTTTTTTTTTTCCCCTTTATGCTTCCCTGCATCAGAGTAGTTCCTTCTTTATAAGGCAAATTGATTGAAATTTCCATGCCTCTGGTTTTTATTTCTGGATATCTAGGAGCTGTTTCCTCACTACTAAAATGTTTTGGGGTCTGTTACTATCTCCTTTACAAATTTACTTTCAGGTCTAAAACTAGGGTTAGAGAAGACTGTATCTTACATGAGGATCTTGGGATTTAAATAGATAGATAGTTAGATAGATAGAATGAAAAACATTAAATTCAACCCCCTCATTTTATGGAGGAGAAAATCTTCCCTCACTTAAGCACTTATCCCAAGATTCCAGAAAGGGAAGACATCAAGTCCTCTGATTCCAGAGTTAGCATGCTTTCCTCTGTACCTTCCTTAAGATACTTGACTTGAAAGTTTTTTAGTGGGTATTTCTTCTATCCATACTATAATGCATAGAAACTGAGAAAAGATAGAAATTAGAGAGTTTTAATATTTTACATAAAAGGGGGAGATTTACTGGGACCAAATGGATCCATGGTTTGGTCCCAGGGCTGAATGAGACTATCTTCTCCAAGAATCCAGCAGGGCATGTGAGGCTCTTATGAAATACACACACACACACACACACACACACACACACGGCCCCTGAGGCAGGGGTGGAGTCAGAGAACTGAGACTGTTCTAACAGGGTGGGGGGAGGTATTAGACATCTGATAAGTAGGGAAGGTTTGGGTCATGATGTCTAAGATAAAAGGTCTTTCTCCTTGTCTGGATTAAACATTTACAGTTTATAATCTTAGTGTAGCCAGCCCTAAATTATATCAGTTCTAATGATCAGGAGGAAGGGTAGTATTGCAACCAGGGGGATTGGAGGCAGAACAATTAGGAACCGAGGTAGAACAATTTAAGGGAAACTGAGGCAGGGCAATTAGAAGGGAACTGTGTCGCAACAGTACAAATTGCAAAATCTTCACAGATAGAGTTTGTGAAATTCTTTGGTTAACACTTCATCACCCTAAGACCATGTTCACCTTTCTGAAAATAACTAGCATAGTCTTCAGGAGACAGTTAAAACAGTCCATAGGTAAAGCCTTTCCAGTATGATGGGACCTTCTCAGCTCATGTTTGGGTAGCATGGCAATTGAGAGCATAGGATCATCTTCACCTCATGATGAAATATTAGAAGAACAATATAATGAAGATTTAACTATATATAAAATGATAAAAATCCATATTATAGAATTTAATGCAGTATGATGTCTACAAGGTTTTTCTGCTTGGTTTTTCTAACCTAGTCATACTATGTTTGGAGCATTTGTTGTTGAGTTCCAAATTTTTAAAAGGAAATTGACAAATTTCTTGGATGGACCACACCATTTGAAGAAAGACCTGGGAAGGACCATTTAGATTAGATTTAGAGAAGAGATTTAGGGGTTCCAAGTTGCTTATTTTAAAGAACCATCACATACAAAAGAGATTCAATTTGTTCTGCTTGGTCCCAGTAACCAGAATTAGAAGACATAAGTGGAAGTTACAGAGAAGGCAGACTTCGGCTCAGTGTATGTAGGAAAAAAAATAGGAATGGGGCATGTCCAAAAGTAAAAGGAGCTGTCCTGGTATTCTAATCCTTCCCCTCACAAGAAGTTTTTAGCTGGAGGTTATAATTTCGTTAAACGGGAAAATTATAGAAGTGATTCTTGTTTGTGTTAACTGATTTCTGAAGTCCTTTTCAGCTCCAAGACTAGATTACTTCTTATTCCATTTTTTTCCCCAATAAATGTTTGAAAAGTTATCCCTGTTCCTGCTTAGTGAAAGTATTTCACCCATTT
Organism: Sarcophilus harrisii; assembly: GCF_902635505.1. NCBI lineage: Eukaryota > Metazoa > Chordata > Mammalia > Dasyuromorphia > Dasyuridae > Sarcophilus > Sarcophilus harrisii. The sequence goes on from NC_045429.1 coordinate 377,046,649, forward strand.
CTGCATTTAAAGGAATTCTGATTTTTTTTTCCTTCCTAGGCCTTTCTGCAAAAAGATACCAATGCCAGAGGCAAGGAGAGCCTTTTAGTTTCCCTTAAAGCCTTGTGTCCCCAGGCTATTAGCAGAGGCATAGGCAGATTGGATACAACCAAAAATTATGTTTTGACTTGGCCTTTTATCTCTCAACAGCAGGGTAATATTAAAGACAATGCTTGGTTCAAGCATTTCCAAGTGGAATCTCTATAAATGAAATTTGACATGGTTCTCCTAAGTCCCAGATGCAGAATCTTGGCACACTTCAATATGCTTACAACAAAATAAGAAAATCTGGGGAGGCAATGTAAGGTAGGCTGCCTGTACATTGGCAGAGGACAAAGTGTATCCCTGTACTATAGGTGTTCCAGCACTCTTACAAAGAGTGTCCCCACCTCCCACTGTTCTGAAACAATCATATTTTTGTTTGGAGTTTCCTTAGGCCTGATCTCAGAACGTTTAGTACTAACTTGCTGAGGAGGAGGAAAAATTCCCCTACTTGTTTGGCTAAGAGATTTCTGGAATTGTCTCTCTTTGAAAAGTTAAAAAATGTGTGTGTGTGTGTGTGTGTGTGTGTGTGTGTATGTTTGTGTATGTGTGGTTTTGAAGAGTTGTGCACCTTGTTTTTAAATAAACATTTAACAAGTGTTCATATGTTAATTAATTGTTCTATGCTACATCATAATTTTCCTTTTGTTCACATCATTAAAGGCAGCCCAATTTAATTCAGTTCAATGAAATCAAAATTTTTAGTATCTGCTGTATGCAGAGCTGTGTACTAGGTAATTTTAGTTGTGCTTCAGCCCTTTCACTCATGTCTGACTCTACATAATGAGTTCATCTTGTCAAGGATACTAGATTTCTCCAGTTTGCCATTTCCTTATCCAGCTCATTTCTCACATAAAGAACTCGGGCAAACAAGAGTAAGAGAGTTGGCTAGGATTAGACAGATACTAAATGTCTGAATTTGAATTTGAACTCAAATCTTTCAGACTATAGGCCATCACTCTATCCATTTGCTACCTAGCTACCTCAAGGAGATGCTTAACAAAATTGATTAGAATTAGTGGGAAAGGAAAGGAAGAGGAGGAAAAAAAAAGAGAAGGGAAGGGAATGAGCATTCATATACCACTTACTATGAGGTGATCACTGTGATAAGTGCTTTTTAGAAATATTTGATCCTTACAACAGCACTGCTAGGTGCTATTATTATTCCCATTATACAGATGAGAAAACTAAGTCAGAGACTGTCACTTCACTAACCTCACATGGCTGATATATTTCTGAGTCAAGTTTCAATTTCACATGTTCCTGACTTTGGGTCCACCTCTTTTATCCATTGTATCACATAGTTGCCTTGGTATAGAAGTAAAATCTTTGTTAACTAAAAGGTTGGAAGAAAGAATAAAAAAAGGAGGGAAAATATATAGGATTTGAGAAGGGGGAGGGAGGGAAGGAGAGAGAGGGACAGAGAGAGAAAGAGGAAAGAAGGGAGGGAAGGAAAGAGGGAAGGAAGGAGGGAAGGTGGAAGAGATATGTGTATGTGTATGTATTAGAAACCTTGCTCTATGCATAAACATTATTAAAACAAAGCAATTTAGTTTGCTTCATGGATAACAAAACATGCAAGTAAAAAGATAAACACAAATTTGTTTTCTTTATTTTGTCAGACATTTACTCAAACCAATAGGCTTCTAAATCATGTTGAAATTTTTCCTAAAAACACTGATTTTTGAGAGTAGACATGTGTGTTAGCATTCTGTACATAGTCTGTTATTTGTATATAATCCCTGCATTTACTAAAAGGCCATTACATTGATGTCGCAGCTGTCATGCTCAATTTTATGCATAGCCCTTATGGAAATGAGTAAAAGAAACCACTTATTCTGGCTATGGTCTTTAATAGACCCTATCACTGAAACTGATCAAGAAAAATCATTCCAGAAGAAACTTCTATTAACACACAATATATGTTTTCACCATTTTAACATCAGCCTGCTTGATTTATGGAGGAAGAGTGCTTTTCCAAGGGCAGCCAAGAACCAGTGATATTTTGTTCTATTCTTGTTCTTCCTTTCTAAGTTTGTCAAACTGAGGAAACACATATCATACCTCTTGAATGGTAGATGATAATAGGATTCTGTAACCACCCATGAAATAACCTTATTGTCTTTGGTTCTTAGTATTTCTATTTTCTGATGATTTATATAGCAACCACTTCCTCTCCATTTCATAAATATCGTGTAGCTAAAAAAGCAAAGATAATCTCTTCATTTTCAGAATTCAAAATATTTTCTAGTATAAAGACCCATAAGCCACTGTCCCAAGAATTTTAATGTGAGATACATTCATATTTATACTATTTTTTCATATAACCAGCCTCTTGTTAAAGGTATTTCTGGTTACCCTCCTCCATAGCCACTTCTCTTCAAAACACTTTGCATTCAGTACATAATCCAGGACATTATAAGCTTGAACTAGATAATTTTTAAGTTGCAGATCCCTCCCATTTCTAACATCCTATAAATGTTGGATCACAATTTGGACTATCTTTGTTTATGAGTCTATGAGTAAAACATACATTTAATTATATAGTGATTGTATAAATCCCACTGTGCCACCTGATGCACTGCTAGATTGTACTATATTTATATGTGCAGAAGGGTGGTCTCTTAACTAGCCAGATTTTCTTATATTTCTAAGATGTATTTCCCCAATAGATTCAGATAAGTGATATTGTACTATATTTATATTATCATTTCTTAAAATGCTACAGGAAGTTTTTAAATAAAAATTATAGCCTTTTGAAATAAAAACAACTCAAAATAGTAGTCAAGCAATAATATTATGCCCATTAAAATAACTTAAAAAACAGCCTTCAGATGTTGTAAAATTAATTTACCAAGTAATTACAATAAAGCTCTATGACCACTGTAATTTCATCTGAAAATTATTTAACTCAACAAGTGATTAATGAAGCTTTAATTTATTCTAGTTGCTAAGAGCAAATGCAAAGGTAAATTCTTTCCCTCAAGATTCTAGGGACTTGAGCATCAAATCCCTCCAAGTTTGAGCATTCTCTAAGGCTTTTGGATAAAGCTCCCATTCTATTGTGTTTCTCTACTATTGGCTGCCATTAAAATATTTCCCTGTTCCATTAGGTTGTTATAAAAGAATATTTCCTTTGCAGGTGCAGGAAGAAATTAAAGAAATGTACTAGCTAAGAAATGAAAGAAATAAGAAAGGAAAGAAGGGAGGGAAGAATAAAGAAAGGAAAAAGGAAGGAAGGAAGAACAAAGAAAGGAAGAAAAGAAGAAGGAAGGGAGGAAGGGAGAGAGGAAGGGAAGAAGAGACTTGGAAGGAAGGAAGGGAGGGAGGGAGAGAGAAGGAGAAAGGGAAGGAGGAAGGAAGAAAGGGAAGGAGGAAGAGAGAGGAGTAAAAGAAGGGAGAGAGGAAGGGAGAGAAAAAAGGAAGGAAGGAAAGGAAAGAAGGAGGAAGGAAAAAAGGAGGGAAGGAGGAAGGAAGGAAAAGAGGGAAGGAGGAAGAGAAGAAAAGAGGGAGGAAGGGATAGAGGAAAGGAGGAATGTCCAAAGATAGTTTTTCCCTATCTCCCGTGGTCCCTGGTAGGACTGAGATTAGACTTAACCCAGATTCATTAGTTCCACCAAGTTCACAGACAAATATAGCATAGCTGATTTCTATCTCAGCTACCACTGGGTTGGGTCCCAGAAGTTGTTTCTCAGGACTTTGACAATAGACTGGCTGGCCACAAAACTCAGCATGGATTTCACTCACAGAACCCTGGGTGGCTTGCTCTCCTAATATTTTTAATTTCACAAGGTTACTGGGAAATCTCTAATTTCCTTCACTTAAAGCAGGACAAAAAGACACACCAGCAACAGAAGCAAGAGTAGGACCATATGCTTTTGAAAACCTGGCTATTGCTTCTCTTCCTGCTGAAGGTAGAGTCCTTGATTTCTCAATTTTATATTTACATATCAGGCAGGGAAAAATCACACCAAGAAAGAGTTTCTTACTAACTAGTATCACCCATTGTTAATCCAAAAGGCCTTTACCTTGTGGATAGTAGACCAAACACAAGAAATGTCTTTTTAAAATTAATTAATTAATTGATTTTAAATATACATTGCTTTATCAATCATGTTGGGAGAGAAAAATCAGAGCAAAAAGGAAAAACCATGGGAGAGATTAAAAAAAAAAAGAAGTGAACATAGCATGTGTTGATTTACATTCAATCTCCTTAGTTCTTTTGTTAAATGCAGATGGCATTTTCTGTCCAAAATCTATTGGGATTGCTTTGGATCATGGAACCACTCAGAAGAACAAAGTCTTATGTAGCATATTCCTGCTGTTGTTATATACAATGTATTCCTGGTACTGTTTGTTTTGCTCAGCATCATTTCATGTAAATCTTTCCAGGCCTTTCTAAAATCACTTTGTTCATCATTTTTTACAGAACAATAATATTCTATTAATTTCATATAACACAACTTGTTCAGACATTCCCCAACTGATTGGCATCTACTCATTTCCCAATTTTTTGCTACCACAAAAAAAAAGCTGCTACAAAATTTTTGCATATGTGTGTCCTTTTCTCTCCTTTATGATTTCCTTGGGATACAGATCCAGTAATGACACTGCTGGGTCAATGCACAGTTTGATAGTCCTTTGGGCATGGTTCCAAATTGCTCTTCAGAATGCTTGGATCAGTTCACAACTCCATCAACAAGGTATATTAGTGTACGAGTTTTCCTGCATCCCTTCCAACATTTGTGATTTTTTCTTGTCACTTTAGCCAATCTGAGAAGTGTGAGGTATTATCTCAGAATTGTTTTAATTTACATTTCTCTAATCAATAGTGATTTAGAGCATTTTTTCTTATGATTATAGATGGCTTTAGTTTCGTCATCTGAATATTGTCTATTCATATCTTTTGACCATTTATCAATTGGGGAATAACTTGTATTCTTATAAATTTTAGACAGTTCTTTATATATTTTAGAAATGAGACATTTGTCAGAAACACTGGCTGTAAAAATTTTTCCTGGCTTTGTACTTACCTTTTAATCTTGGTTGGTTTTATTTGTACAAAAGCTTTTTAATTTAATGTAATCAAAATTATTTATTTTGCTTTTCATAATGTTCTCTAGTTCTTTTTTGGTCATAAATTCCTCCCTTCTCCAAAGATCTAATAGGTAAATTATCCCTTGCTGTCCTAATTTGCTTATGGTATCACACTTTATGCCCAAATCACGTACCTATTTTGACTTTATTTTGGAAAAGGTTGTAAGACTTATAGTCATAAGTCGACATAGACTTATGCAAATTTCTCACATATTATTTTCCATTTTTCTCAGTAATTTTTACCTAATAGTAAGTTCTTATCCCAGAAGCTGGAGTTGAGGGTTTATCAAATACTAGATTACTGTTGGCCTTGATTATTGTGTCGTGTATTTAATCTATTCCACTGATTGACCATTCTTATCCAAAACTGAATGGTTTTAATGTTTGATGCTTTGTAATTTAGTTTTAGGTCTGCTTCTACTAAGTCATCATTCTTTGTAAATTTTTTCATTAATTCCTTTTTTTCTTGACTTTTTCATTAGTTGTAAGTTCACCCTTCTCATTTTTGATGCTGGTGATTTTTGTTTTTCTTCTTTCCTTTTTCTAATCAAATTACCTCAAAGTTTATTTCTGTTTTTTCCTATAGAAATGATTGAAAGTCTTTTTCTTCATTGAAAATCCATTGCTTCCCTTGAAACTCGCTGGGTAGTTAATTCTTAATCATAATCCTAGATCCTTTGATTTCCAGGAAATGTGATATTCCAGGTCCTTCTATCCTTTATTGTAGAAGCTGCCAGAGTCAGGGTAATCCTGAATGTTGCTCCTTGATATTTGAATTATTTTTGTCCGATAGCTGGCAGTATTTTTTTCCTTCAGATTGTAGTTCTGGAGTTTTGCAATAATGTTCTTTGGGGTTTTCCTTGTGGGATCTCTTTCTGAAGGTGATTGATAGATTCTTTCTAGACTATTTTGCCCTCTGTTTCTAGAATATTGGAGCATTTTTTTCTTGATGATCTCTTAAAGAATGCAACCCAGGCTCTTTTTTTGGTCGTGGCCTTCAGATAAACCAATAATTTTTAAATTGTCTCTTCTGGATCAATTTTCCAGGTCTGCTATTTTTCCAATTAAGTATTTTATATTTTCTTCCATTGTTTCATTCTTTTTAGCTTATTTGACTGATTCTTGATGTCTTAGAAAGTTTTTAGTTTCCATTTGTTCTTTTTAATGTGTGATTTTCTTCAGTTAGCTTTTGTATCTTCTTTTCCATTTTGTTTATTCTACTTTTGAAGGTGTTATTTTCTCAATGGATTTCTTTTTGCATGTGGCCAATTGTATTTTTTAAGGAATTACCTTCCTTTTCTAAGCTGCTGACTTTCTTTTGCATACCTCTAGTTTTTCTCATTTTTCTTCTAACTCTATATTTGCCTTTTAAAGTCTTTTATGAGCACTTCCAAAAAGCCTTTTTTGGCTTGAGAATGAGATTCTCTCATTTTTTGAGATTTCCTCTGTGGACATATTGTCCTCATCTGAGTTGGCATTTAGGTCTTCCCTGTCACCATAATAGCTTTCTATGGTCAAGATTCTTTTCTGTTTCTTGTTTATTTTCTTTCCTTTTCTTTTGGTATTTCCTCTTTTTTTATCTTTATATTAAGCTCCGTTCCCGGGATAAAGTGTGTGCTGTCCCAACTTTCCTGTGCAGTTCTGAGCCTTGGCTTTGAGTATAAGAGACCCTTGTGTTTGCAAGGGGTAACTTTATCTGCTCTTTCCAGGAAGTCTGGTTTTCTATAATTTGCCTTGTGAGCTGGGAATGGGGACTCCTCTACCGGTTTGCTCTGCTCCTGAGCCAGGACCGAGGATCTCAGTTGCTGATCTGCTGTGATGAAGATCCTCTTGCTGGCTTTCCCAGAATCTGACTGAGCTGGGATGAATATTCTTTTCATCTCAGTGAGACTAACCTTTCATAAAGTTTTTCCAATCTATCCTGAACTGGAGAGTTGTTTCACTCACCAGTCTGTGTTCAGAGGCATGGTTCAATGTAGTTTTCATAGAAAACTAAGATAGTCTGAATAGCTTCATGATTTTTCTCAGCCATTTTGATTCCACTCCTGGAAGTCTTCCCATAAAATGTGTATACATGCTCTTGAGTCCACGTGGTGATTACCGCAAAGGGGTACTCTCTGTATGCTCATAAGGACTAGGTTTGCTGGATACTCTTCTGTTATACACTCCTTCCCTGCATCTCTGATCTTATCAATAGAGATACTGCCTCCAATATTATAGAATCCTTCCATGCTGTTTCAGTCTGAAAAACTCTGGTCCACACCCTCCCACAAATCTCCCAAACACATTAGATCTTCTAGGTACATATACAAAGCCATATAATACAAAGCTATGTAATACAAAGTGTAATGAAATAAACTGAATTCTGTGAGTTCTGAGAAGAGAGATCACTCTAGTTTGAGTGAGTAGCAAAGGGGAAATAATGAGTTTAGATTTACTCTATAGTTTTTATTAAAGGAAGGAAAGAGGGAATGGTGCATTGAAAAGGTGAATGTATCATTAAGAAATTTCAGAAATAGAGAAACCTAAACGTTTAAAGGCAGAAAGGACAAACCCAGGGAAGGAGAGAAATTGACAATGTGGAGAATGATATGGTGAGCAGTAATTTATGTAAAAAAAATTTCAAGGAACCAGGAGAAAATAGAGTGAAGGGCATGGGCAATCTAATCTCCTTCATCAATATCTTTTTTAATATGTTGGTCAGAAACAAAAAAATCATATTTATTATTTACAAAGACCTCAAAAGATGCCTTGAGAGACCCTTCTGTTAAAACAATGAAAATTTTACTTTGTAGATAATAAATATGAACTTTATGTTTCTGACCAACATATTAAAAATGAGCTTTTTAATCACAGGAGATTAGATTGATATATTCATCCCTGTTGAGTTTTATCTTTTTTTTATCTGAAAAGAAAAAGGACTCAAGAAATAGAAGACTGGGATGAAGGAAAATAGGTTCTTTAGATTTGAAAGAATAAATTATGTGGAAAGGAGTTTTCTCATCAGAATATAATTTTACAGATTATGGGAAAGGAATAGTATATATGTAAATTTTAATTCCTGCATTAATCTTGAAAGATGAGATTTATTTAGAAATGTGTTTCACACCAGACCATCAGAATTAACTGTAATCTACAAAAGATTTGCAGTGGCTAATTTTCAAAATCTCTGCCTGCGCTGCTCTTGACATTTGGGCTTGACTTCTTAAAATTCAAGGTACAACTAAATTTCAATCTCCTTTGTAAAACTTTTCCAGGTTGCCCAAGCCAGAAGTATTCTAGTCCTTCTCCATAGATATTTATCAAATGAACAAAATGAATGAATGAATCAGTACATGGGCTTATGTCTTTCCACCCTTCTTTGAGCTTAAACAATCTGCCAGTTGTAGTCATAATGTACTTTGAAATAATTGCCTTGATTACATGAACAGAATGAGGAAAATGAGGTGGATTATTATTTTTTTTATTTTTTCCAGGTGGTGTGTTCTCAATGCCTGTGTCTGAATCATATCATTGATTTTTCATTTATTTTATCTGATTCTCACCATCCATCTCTATCAAGAACAAAGGAGGAAAGATCAAGAAAAGGTTAATATTAATGTGCATGCTATGTCTTAATAGAAATTAAGTTGCTTTCACAACCCTTTTTTTCCCTGATGAATTGTATAAATGCCTTAACAAAAGCTAAAAATCTGTCAAATATGGATATCCTCAGAAATGGGTGATATAAGAGTTCAGATTGCTTCTATTAAAGAAGCAGTATTACACTTAATCTATATTAAAATTGGAGCTAAGAGATCTGAACTAGTATGTTCTGACTCTTATGTTCTTACTCTTACTGACTAACAGTGTGGCCTCAGAGAAATTAACAATAATTAGTGATGCCAATAATTAGCAATAATAACATGTTTATAGAGTAATTGGTAATTTGCAAATTGGTTTTGAATTCATTTTCTCCTTTGATCTTTACAACAACTCTGTGGGTTAAGTAGTACAAGTACTGTTATATATCCATTTTGTAGGTGTGGAATCCGAAATTTAGAGAGGCAGCAATTTTTCCAAGGTCATACTTGAACTTCTCGTGTTCCTGTAACTCAGCCCTTCATCCTGTAAATATGGGAAGCTTTTGCTAGATGCCAGGAATATAAGATGCATTCCCTGCTTTCATGGAACATACATTCTACTGACTCTGGTACTTTTGCTGTTACCCTCTCTGCCAAAAGGCTACCTTATACTGAGGTTCAATTTTTTCATATATATAAAGAGGATAAGAATATTTACATAATCTGCCTCATGACATTATTATAAATATAAAACGACATAATAGAAGTAAAGAATTTGGTAACTCCAAAGCACTTTAGACTCTAAAATTAATTTTTGTTATATTTGACACTGCCTTATTATAGGATTACTTCTTACTCCTTTCAGAAGTCCCAGTTAGAGTCCCCTTTTATATCACATTCTGCTCTATGGTAAAAAGTAACCTATTAAGATTGATAAATCCACCTCTTCTTGTAATTCCTTGCTCCACCCATTTTAAAAAGTCAGCAGACAGATTTTCATTTTGCTGGAGGGACAAGTCTGGATAATAACAGCTGAGAAGTTTTTTTATCTATATGCAAGTGGGCAGAATTTCTTTTACAATCTAGGAAATAACCCTTTGCCAAATGAGATAGAGATATATTCACTTTCAGGAAGGTTTCAAACTGAATGCTAGAAAAATAAATACATATATGCATGTGCCATGTACATTGCATACATAACATATATATATATGTGTGTATATATATATGTGTGTGTGTAGATGTGTATATTATATATATGTTCTATGTACACAGAGAGAGATAAATAATAATGGAGATGTTATACATATACATGGGTATGTTTGGTCAGTCATAACTATGGGAAAAAATGAGGATTAAAGATAGGATTTATTTTTGGAGTACCTTTTTTTTCTGAGAAAATTGGGGTTAAGTGACTTGCCCAGGGTCACACATCTAGGAAGTGTTAAGTGTCTGAGGCCAGATTTGAACTCAGGTCCTCCTGACTTCAGGGCTGGTGCTGTATCTACTGTACTGCCTAGCTGCCCTAGTACTTTTTTAATGTTATCAAATGAACAAAATGAATGAATGAATCAGTACATGGGCTTATGCCTTCCCACCCTTCTTTGAACTTAAACAATCTGTAGAGTTTTTTGTAGATATTTGAACACTGCCTTTACATTTTTAAAGTGTATTTTAAAATTATATATCTTGAAGTTCTGTTTTGGAGTCTTCAGGTTTCCTAGCTTTAACAACAAAAATAAAGATATGAAATTCTTGTACAGTAAAGGGGATGATGGGTACTAGGTATGTGGCCTTTGCTATACCTAATCTGGAAATATTTTAGTGCTTACTTGGCCTCTGTACCTAAAGATGAACATAGCCTGGCTGTTTTTTTTACAGCTTAAAAACAAACACTCACACATAAACAAAAACCACAAACTGATGGCTCTTTAGGTAAATGGTGATTGCAAATGTTGCTTCAGATAGATAGAAAGACCCAATTACCTTGTGGCAATTTAGAATTTTATTTCTTTTCTTAGTAAATCATGTTAACCTCATAATTTTAGCTAGTATTTATGTGACACTTTAAGAATTACAAAGGACTTTATATGTGTTATATCATTTATATCAATTATATTATGTCTATTTCTTCTTCTCCTCCTCTTCTTTCTTGTCCTCCTCCTCCTCTTCAATCTATAATCAATGGAGAGAATTCCCCATGTGAAAATTCCCTTTATTGTTGTAGTTTAGCAGTTGTTGACTATTTTATAATCTTAAAAAGAGCTGCCTGGGACAACAAGAGAGAATATGTGATTGCGCCAAAGCCACATTACAGAAAATATGTTTCAGACATTTGTCTTGTGTAAACACACATACACACACACACACACACATCTGAATTTTAAAAAAACAACACGCTATATAAATCAAATGATTATAATAAAAAGCATGGTGAGTAAAATCAATGTAAGTAACAGTGTAAGTACAAGAATAAAATAAGTCTATATCTACAAATGCTAAAAGAATACAAAATAGAGCCATGATCAAAGTTAGTAGGCTTTATATAAGAGGGAAGTTTTAAGATAATGAAAATATTAATGGAAATGTGGAAGGGGTCAAGGAAGAGGATGATGGAGGGATAGAAGAGAATAAGATGCCAAGTAATCATCCTGGAGAATTATTAGCAGAATCAACTGTTATTGAATGGTGTATATATGTGTATAGAGAACTGAATTTGGACTCAGGAAAACCTGGATTCAAATCCTACTTAAAAGATTTAGTCACCATAGGTGATTTCTGTCACTAAGGTTATCTTTTAACTCTTGACTCATCTTCAATCTCTTTCTTTGTAAAATACTGATTAAAAGCACTTATTTCACAGGACTAGTATAGGAAAAAATGAGATAATACACATGAAGCAAACTTTTAAGTACTATGAAAACGTGTCATCATAATTATTATTATTCAGCAAGTCAGTGTCATAAACGTAAAAGAGTCGAACCAAAAATCTAGAAAACTTTAAGATTATTTCTTTGTTAATGTAGGTTTCAGCCATTCTTAAAAGAAAAAAAAAGGCAGTGGAATGAGGATAAGTATAATAGCTGGTATTTCTACAGTAGTTGAGTTTTTCAAAGTACATTACATGCATTATATAATCATATCTTTCTCAAAATATAAGCATAGGAGGAACCATATACTAAGAGAAAAAAGAAATACTGTAGCATTTCTGACCAAATTCTCAGGGTTAAAAATGCTATGCTAGAATATAACTCTGTTCCTATACTGTTTATATCTGGAAGGTAAGATCTGAACTTTGTCAGCTCTTCCATTCTTCTACAAATGAGGGTAACTGTAAGCTTGGTAAAGCTCTGAAGGATTTATAAACTCATTAGGAGTTTCAAGCCTACATAGAAGTCTTTTAAAAATCTCTACTATAAACATAAATGTTGATTGAATGGATGCAGAATAAAGTTTCTTAAGACATCAGGAGGAACAGAATACACATATACACATGCATATACCTATGTATACATATATATATGTGTGTGAGCATATATACATATATGAACTCTAATAGCTTAAGCATATGTTAGGCCTTATCATATATATATGTGCATATAATGTATGAATATATGTGGATATGTGCATGTATGAATATATATGTGAATGTATGTAATGCATATTTATATACATAGGGAGACAGTGAGGATTTTACATAGCTTAAAACTGTACTAAGACTTTTGGGATACACATACATATTTGTCTATAAACATATATACAATATAAATATGTATATACATGTTTATTAATCTCAAGGTTTTTTAAAATCATTGTTAGTACATAACAAATAGGGGAATTAAGAAGAACAAATAGAATATTTTTGTCTCAGTTCCCATGGACCCCTGAAAGACTAGATAAAATGTGACTTGAGAATTCATCACTTTTTAGGATAAATGAAGTAGAATATATATATATATTTTTTTCTCTTCATATGCTTCTTCTTTTAAAAAGGATAAAATAACACTTCTTTCTCAGGGTTCTTGGGAGGATAAAATGAGATATTTGTAAAGCCTGACAGATACTGGGTGGCAAATAAATGCTTATCCCATAATTTTCCCTCACACCATGAATAAAATAATCAGTCAAGCCCAGATTTTTAGTATTTTCCCATTTATTACGCAAAAATTTTCATACTGATATTTTAACAATGATCTGCCCATTTTTAGTCATCCTGACCTACATCATGGCACTGGACTCAGGTGACTATAGACTGATGTCTGCACTGCTTTGCTCTACTTAAATACAACTCATTTACAAGTCACAACATCACCCTCCTGAAGTAATTGTCTTCTTCAAGAACAAAGGACAAACAATGTAATATACCTCTCTCCAGCACACCACTGGCCAAAACTATTTACTATATGCTTTCTGAGAAATGGTTAAGCCCTTCCTTCCTATCTGTTCTCATACTTTCTCTTCTAAATATTTCTCTTCTGGGACCCCATTTATTCTAAACATGTATGTGTATATAAAAACATTAGTATCCTTGTGAATAATATTTCTGAGCAGGATACTGGATTAATTGAGTACATAGATATTACTTCTAGTCATATTTCTTTCTTTTTTTTATTTAATAGCCTTTTATTTACAGGTTATATGCATGGGTAACTTTACAGTGTTAACAATTGCAAAACCTCTTGTTCCAATTTTTCACCTCTTACCCCCCACCCTCTCCCCTAGATGACAGGATGACCAGTAGATGTTAAATACATTAAAATATCAATTAGATACACAATAAGTATACATGACCAAAACATTATTTTGCTGTATAAAAAAGAATCAGACTCTGAAATATTGTACAATTAGCTTGTGAAGGAAATCAAAAATGCAGGTGGGCATAAATATAGGGATTGGGAATTCAATGTAATGGTTTTTAGTCATCTCCCAGAGTTCTTTCTCTGGGCGTAGCTGGTTCAGTTCATTACTGCTCCATTGGAAATGGTTTGGTTGATCTCGTTGCTGAGGATGGCCAGGTCCATCAGAACTGGTCATCATATAGTATTGTTGTTGAAGTATATAATGATCTCCTGGTCCTGCTCATTTCACTCAGCATCAGTTCGTGTAAATCTCTCCAGGCCTTTCTGAAATCATCCTGTTGGTCATTTCTTACAGAACAGTAATATTCCATAATATTCATATACCACAATTTATTCAGCCATTCTCCAACTGATGGATATCCATTCAGTTTCCAGTTTCTAGCCATCTAGTCATATTTCTTAAAGTTAAGTTTCAGGTGTTACAAAGTTATTTTGTTTTTTGTTTTCCTTCCCTTCTAATATTCTTCCCTTGGAGTGGGATGCACTCAGAACAACAGTTTACTAATGAGACAAAGAACTATAAAACTGAACACTAGAGGAAAATTGTGCCTTTTGAATATGACTACACATTTAAGTACTCTGGAATACAACTATACACTTAAGTAATCATAGTTGGGTTCTTTTCATTCAAGGACCCCAAGTCATAGGCCCTTGAAAATTTCATCAGCTTTGAATGTTTCTTAATTATTTCATTCATTTCAATTCAATAGACATTCAGTAAGTTCCTAGGATTATTACACTGATAATTCGATCTCAGCATCTAGTATAACTTTTCACTTTACAGATGAAAATATTAAATGTATATATAATATATGTGTATGTATGTGTGTATACATATATACATATAATATATACACATGCATACATACATATACATATGCCTCTAAAACCCCCAAAAGAGGATCAGAAACATTGAATTATTCCTATACGAGTCTTTCCAGGGATTTCAAATTCTTTGTTTAACAAAAATAAAGAATCTTTTTTCTCATGAAAATGTTTTCTAGTCTGTAGACACTGTGATAGGTGAAGAAAGATCACCAGGCAAAACATTTTTACTATTATAAGAATCAAAAATCCTTTTCTGGGAAACCTGACTGTTTACAAAAGAAAACTATTTATGCTTAGGAGGTAATTTCTTTTAAAAAAAAATGGCTCAGGAGATTAATAAAATGTCTACATTTGTAGTAGGAAAAATATCATCTAAAAAGCTAATGGTAAAGTAGAAAAAGATTTCTTGAAAAACAAGTAAGAAGAGGGTAAATATAATTCTTGCCTTAAATGACAAAGACTACAATAACAAATTTTTACATTTTTATTGCATTTTACAATTTTTTTTCAATTTTAATGCCTATTATATCATTTGATCCTCACAGGAAATCGATGAAATGGGCATTTATAAATATGGAAACTAGGTTGCAAATATGAAATGGCAATATCTGTGTACTTATGGTTCAGTATCTTTCTTAGCAGGCTATTTAGGAGATTACTACCCAAAAAGCAGATGATACCAGGGTACTAAATATTAGATTGGGCTTTGTTTAATATTTGACCACTTTAAATAATATTATATTAGCACATACCAAAATTTCTAATTTTTTATGAGTTATTTCATCAACTCATCCCTTGTCAAAATAGAAAGAAAAAATAAGTTCCATAGAGCCTTCTTGTTAACTGCAGAACACACTATTTCTAGTGTCTAGTAACTTGCTGCACCAGTGGGGCCATCTGTCAGTGATTAATATTCATTTTTTTTTCAGCCTGGCACATGCAGTGATTAGCCCTTGATTCATTGTCAAGGCTGCAAAAGACACTGAATATAGAACTTTTGTAGGTCATTTACGAAGGTTTGGCTCTACAAACAGATTGCAGAGGCCATCTACCTACCTTCTACTTTCAAGCCAAACTGTCATCAGCTATACAAAGTGACCTAAAGTGTCATCTTTTTTTTTTTAATAAGTTAAGATTAAATGGAGATCTTTAAATTACTGAGTTGCCTTGCTACCATTGCACCTGTGAAAAACCCATACATATACATGGGCAAAAATTTGTACTTTGGCTCCTTAAACAAGGCTATATTAAGGTTACAGTGCTTAGAGAACACAATTGAAAGCAAAAATATTAAAGAATATAGGAAGAAAAGTAGCCTTAAAACACTTCCCAACAAATCTGATACACACAATCCCATAAATACTTAAGCCATCAGACAATCATAAGAAAAATGCATGAGGACAAAAAAGCATAAAACAAAACACACACATTGGGAAAATAGATGCCTAAAAAAAAAAAAAAAAGTACATGTGTGTAGGAACAACTCATACCCCAAATTCTACAGAACCATTGATGTTATTTGATAATGTTATGCTGCTTCTACCAGGACAGTTCCTGATATAATTGGTCCTCCTGAAGAACTAAGGACAAACAACAGTCTAATCTACCTGTTCAAACTCTGTCCAGCACACCACTGGCTAGAACTGCTTACTATAAGGCTTCTGGAAAATGGTTAAGCCATTCCTATTTGTTTTCACACTTTCTCTTCTAAATATTTCTCTCATGGGAACCCTCTTAATCCTGCCCGATCATATTTATCATCTTATATCAGTCAGTTAATTGATATTCACTTATTAAGCCCTATACTAAGTACCAGTCACTATGTTTGACTCTGAAAACAAAGACAAAAATAAAACTACCCTTGCCATCAAGGAGATTCTATACTTACCTTTTATAGTTGGGGTTTTATAGTGCATGTGCAAAATATGAGTATGTGCAAAATAAATGTAAGATAAGGATAGAAGATAGAAAACAGTATTAAGAGGGAATCAAAAAAGATTCAAAAGTAGTAATTAAGCTGATTCCATGCTAACTTTAAAACCATTATTGAGGAAGCTATGAAACTTAAATTCATTAAAATTTCCATTCATGTGAACTTCTTGGTGTTTTTCCATGGGTCCAAAAATTTTGGAATATGTGTTACATACCAAAGTGTCATATTTATTGATGCTTTAGAAACAATTGGCTATAACTTTTAGAATAAGCCTTAGGGTAGAGAGCTCTGAAGCTGAAATAGAAAAGATGTGGATTTCAGCTGGGCATGTCTGATCTTGATGTTGCTCTTGGATTAACAGACCTTGCATTTACTGTATATTGCCTACTTGTCTATTGGGATTCTTTTAAATAGTGTACATATTTGCACACTACCAGGTGGCTTACAGGAAAATGAGAAATGAAGTATGAGATGTCTGAATAGAGGTTGGCATATTATACTTCCTTAGGTGAAAAGAGAGATTTTTCATACTCTAAGATGGAATGGTTCATGTTGGAAGACCTAAAAAATATTGTCTAGAGTAACAAATTCATAAAGCTATAATGTGGAAAGCATTTAAATAAAGTCAGGCTGCTTATCACTCTATTTCCTGCCACCAAAGTCTAGCAAGCCATGAACTAATGGAAAGTTCATGGATTTAGAATCTGGAGATTTGGGTTTTTTCCCACAGCTTTTCCTCTGTCATGCTATTAAAAGACATCTTAGTTCATGTTTTACCTTCGTTAGTAAGGCAATCTCAAGAAATAAGACCAAAAGGAGTTTATTAGCACCCTGCAGCATTAAGCAGTTGGAGGGTGACCAGCCCCAAATTCAAACTATGTGCTGCCTTTATAGACAGGAGTAAAACAATTTCCGTATAAAGGTAAAACAGTCCTGATTGGTACATGTTTTCAGGGGGGAGATCAGATTAATATCCCTTGAGCTTCCCAGCTTATAACAGCTTCGTAGGGAAATGGGATTAACATTATTAAGTAACATTAGTGCACCTGTGAACTTCCTTCTCTTTCAGGCTGGCTGCCCAAATGCTCAAAGGTTAGAAAAGGTTAAAGTATGGAGTTACTCAAACTGACTGTACCAGTGACTGACCATGCAGTGACTGACATGACCATAGGCAAGTCATTTCATCTCTCTGTGGTCCTCAGTTTCCTCATCTGTAAAAGGAGGGGGCTACCTGAACTTTAAAATGAGTTCTAGCTTCTGTGATTCTTTGTTTTACCTGGTATTTCACCTCCTGGTTTGAAGTAATGGAAATAACTCTTTTCTACTTAGCTCTAGCACAGTTCATGGCTGAGTCATCCTGGTTTTATCCTGGTATAGATAAAACCTTCTTATAACCAGTGGTTAGGAGAAATCTGCTTTCAAATTTGTTTGCTTATACTTATAGATTCCGGGACTACTGCAAATTGCCACTACTCTGTTGCCTCTATAGAGTCTCTCTCTTCCTTCTATGCATATGCCACAGATATGTGTTCTACAGCACAAATCAGCTTTTTATTGCTCTGCTCAAAAACATTCAGTGATTTCCTTATTATCCCTGTAAAGTACAAAGAAAAAGCATTTATTTAGTCCGTGCAGGGAGAGACTCAACACACCCAGGAAGCACCCCAGCTCCTGCCATGGGCTCCATCTGACCAGCAGGAAGTAGAACATCCAGTTAAATAGGTAAAGACCCAAGCCTTTTCATTGGATAGACTAAAAGGAAGTAGCCATCATGAGACTTCCTCAAACCTGAGGCCCAAGACCTTATCTTCTGGCTCTGGGTATAAGGATCATGTGACTTAGACCTAGTCTCATAAACTGAGAAAACTTCATCCAATCAGTTCCATTCACCCCCTTTCAAAATAAAATGCTATTTGGCATTTACACACTGTTGCCAGTCTACCTTATAATGATTATTTCATATTATTCACCTTTCTTCCTTCTGTATTTTATTTAGCTATTTTTATTTATTATTTAGCTAAAATGACCAGCTTGCTGTTCCCAAATGTAGCACTTTGTCTTCCACCTCTGTGCCATTTCAAAGGCTGCTTAAAGCCTGGGTTTTGTTCCCTGTGCACTTCTGACTAAACTTCCTTCTTAGCTCAGCTCATGTGCTTCCTATTGGAAAAGCCAGAGCCAGAGCTCCCTAATTGTTACTGATCTCTTCTACAGACGATACTGTGTTTACTTTATCCATTTACTTGTCCCCTCAATACAATATTAGCTCCTTCAGAAAAAAAAAAAATGATTTTCTTTATTTTTTGAAAAAATTTATCTTTGTATCTCCAATTCTTATTATAAAATTTTGTTTCTAGTAAACATTCATTAAGATTCTGTTGGAAACTTTATCCTTCCTACTCTTTTACTTCTCACACTCCAAATGAAGGTGCTTCCCTGCCTTTTGCCATGGGTACAAAATTTCTAGTTAAAACTTTGTTGAATTTAAATCTCACTGGATTAGGGCGAATTGATCCCACTGGTTTTATCCTCATTTGTTCTGGATATGACTGGAAAAAGCAGAGGAAAGACTTGAAATAAAAATTTACAAACCTAGGGTATAAAAAAGAAGGATTTTGTAAAAGCTAAGCAGAAGAGGAAGTTTTGGAGTTCCTTTTCACAGATAGTGAGTATGCAATTGAGACCAGACACTGGAACTATAAACAGAAGAGGTCTGTGATTCCTAATTCACATAAAGTAGAGTGGCTAAAGGAGCCTGAAGGGTTTTCCCACTTGAATGGCTCTTCTAAGCCTTTAGAAACTCTCTTGGTAAGTAAAAGTTAAAATCCAGACTTTGATGAAGTTAAATGATAATTGATGATAGCTGAAGTTAAAAGGAGAGAGCATTGAATTGAAAATTTTGTATTCTTAGTGTGGATATAGGCAGTTATGTGAAGCTGTGGCTAGAACCAGGTGGGAAGTCAAAAAGACCCGAGTTCAGATATAAATTCAGACTCTTCAGGGTCATGCAGAGTTAGATCCAACTATAACAAAAAATATTTATGTAGCACATTTAAGATTTGCAAAGTACTTTAGATTTGTTTTATCCCTTAGTCTTTACAACTGCCCTGAAAGGTAGGTGCTGACTGAGGATGAGATAATTTAAATGACCTGCCCTAGATCACAAAATTAGTAAGTGGCTAAGATGGGGCTTTACTTTAACTTTTAACTCATACTGTGAATATAGTACTCTAGTCAATGCACCCTCTAGACCAAAGTTTCTTAAAAGTATACATTACATATAACTGAATATGAGGGTGGTGAAATTATTATTTATTATCAGAAAATGTTTGATTTCTATACCTATGATGCTATTGTAGTGGCAGTGCAGAGAATTGTGGGAATCCTCTTTTGATTGGAGGCTCAGGTCCAACGTGAAAGAATTCATGAACCCGAAAAGTTTGAATGGCAAAAGGGAAGTTTATTCTGTTGGCACTGAGAAGCCAGCTTTGCTAGGAAGGCTGAATTCCTCAGTGGCAAGGTCCTGGCAAAGGAAAAACAAGAGGTTTTGACAGAGAAGAAGGTCTCTTCACAGCAGGTAGGGGTCCTGTTAGGTAGCTGTGCCAAGATGGGGAGAGATCCCTTGGCAAAGCATCCTGCTTCAGACTCCTGCAAAAATATGGAGCTTAAAACTGTCCTTTATAGAAATCAGGCTAAAACTTCCATTTGAAAAGAAAGACAATACCCCCAGGCCCAGATATTCATCTTGGAGTTTCAGCCCAGATTGAATGAAAATCACTTTGAATACTTCCTGAATTGGGGATCCAGCTATCCAAAAGATCAGTGGGGGAGAGAGGGGCGATTTGCCTTAGAAAAGTCTAGCCTGGAAAATCTTTTCTTCTAGACTCTGAACTTTGGGAGGCTGGAGTCTCCCTTCTTTTACAGATCAAAAGGGGACACAATTTCAGAGTATTAATTTTACAGATTAAAGGGGACACAGTTTCATCCCCATACCTGGAGGCATATACAATTTTTCAGGAGAAAAGAGATCACAAGTGGAGAAAATTTAAGAAGCTCCACTTCATAGAAATGTTATCAATCGACAGTACTGCTTAGTGAAAAAAAATTCTGTCTTTGATTTTCTCAAAAAGATAATAGGGGGCTATGAACTACTCTTTAAGAGAATCCAACATATATTAGAATAATCGAATAATTTTGTTATTACTATGAAAATGAGTTTTTACTATAATAACATACCTCCCTGCCAGCTTTGTGAGCTGATGTAGAAATTCAATCTCCTTTCTTTTTCCTGGTTAAGTGATACACACACACACACACACACACACACACACACACACACAGAATATATATTTGATATATACACATATGCATATGTATAATTTTGTGAATACACACACACATATAATCTTGAGAAGCATAGAAGTGTAGTATTTAGAGCCAGCCATTTGAAATCATCCATTCTAACTTTGTTCATTTTGCAGATAAAAGAAACTGACAGAGAATTGTTCAAGTGACTTGCAAGGTCATGCAATTAGACAGACTATTAAGCTTTCTCTATTCTTACCCCAAAAGTTTCCACTCTACTTTCTCCTTTGAGACTTCCTTCATATGAATCTAATGTGATTAGTAAATATCATTCTATGACTCTATACTCATATCAGGAATGTATGTAAGAATGAATCTATGTGTATGTATCTTTAAGGAATTTCTGTTAAATAAAGTATATCCTTGAAATTAATCATATCTTATCTAGTCAGTCAATCATTCAACAAGCATTTTTTGACTGTTTGCTAGATCCTAGACTCATGTGTTATGTGCTGGAGAAACAAAGAAAAGGAGGAGGGAAAGGGGAAAAATAGTGAAATCTTATAGCCTTAAATTAAGATCTTGGCTAAGACATGTTGATTGTACTCTCCAACCTTTCAGATCCCCATTTATCTTTTAGATTCTGTGATTTTATGCATTGATCACTTAATGACTTCTGAACCAAAATGCCCCCAGATATCAGAGAACAGACTGGCTTCAAGACACTATTTCTAGAGATAGAAGTTCTTATTAAAATTACAGGCATAACTCTATACAACAGCCAGTCTGCTTCTAGAGATTATGTCTGCCCAATTCCAGTCTATTATCATTATAGCAAATAATAATAAAAGTAGATGCAGTGTGAGCTAAACAAAATGCTGTGCCTAAAAGGAAAATGTTATTGCTAATAGTTAGGCTCAGTGAAATGTTCATGAAAAAGATAGCATTTGAAGAGAGAGGAGGAAATTATATTAAGCTGACCTAACAATAGCAGGGAAGACAAAAAGCACAAAACATATTTGAGGGACATAGAGTAATCTGGTTTGGATACATCCTCTAAGACATAGCTGATTATGCCATATGGCTGGCCAGATCAGGTGGTGTCAAGTTGTAGGCAGACTGCAAAATACTTATGGCAGAGTTCATTAACACTCTGTACTCATAGGAAATGTTTGTTAAATGAAATGTTCTGTCAATTTGGTTGAAATGAGAAGTTATAGACTGCCTGTTTTTAAAAGTAATTTTCTAATTGTAAAAGTACATTATGTCAGAAAAGTACTGTTTTGTTTCTTCTAGAATTTAAGAATAAAAAATAAAAATATTACAGGCATGTTGAACAAAAATCACTTAAATGCTTAAAGATTTTGCATTCCGAATTATAGTTGGCATCCAGTTGCTTAGAAATAAGCCTTCAAATGCAGCCTTTAATCAGTATAATTAGTAATATGTGACAAACATACATTGAACTATTACATAAGTAATTTCTCCTTTGATTCAATAATAAATTCAAGGTTACTGTGTTAGGCATTGGGGTAACAAAGTATTTCCTACCTTCTGGAAGCTTACCTTCTATCTGAAGATACAACTTGAAAAGTAAAAAATAAATGCAAAAAATATCTAATCAGTGGAATAAAACTGAACAGTTTTTCAGTTTCAATAAAACAGATTCTAGGCTGAAGAATAAATTGCTACATTTTCAGTATGAATATTTATATTAAAGAAATCATGATTTGATTTATTGTTTTGTTGGTTTTCTAGGCTTAAGAAAGCAATAGAGAAAAATAATGCAGATTAAATTTAAACGTGTGGTGAAAACATTTTTTTTTCCTGGAGAGGGGATTTTTAAGCATTTACCAGTATTTCTCCAACACTAAGTGAATAAAAGTCAAATTTTATTTGTGGAAATAGGTTTTATTAGAACTGATCTCAAGTTTTTAAAAAATAGTAAAATGAAACTTTTCATATCAATGATTTTTTTTAACCTCTGATATATATATATATGAATGCTAAGTTAAGAAATCATAAGTGACGTGGATGACAATGCTTATGGGTAGGCTGATGTTAGGTCAGAACAGTGCCCTTTGAAGATTGTTTTGAAGTCCAACAAATACTGTTTAATTTAATCAATAAGGAAGCCAACTCCAGTTTGTGCTGGATCAGGGCCCTTAGTGGCATAATGGGTCTGTCGTCATATTCAATATTTTGTTTCCTTGATGTGATTTTTTTTCTGACATTGATGTTAGGAAATGTCAACATATTTCCTTTAGTAAATTCAAAAAATGCTTGCTGTGGAAAGGCTGTCAACCTTTAACAATAATGGCATTCCGGGGAGCCAACCATTTCTACTTTAGGTACTTGATACTACAACAATTTTTAAACAAGAAGAAAAAAGTTCCTAATGAAAGGCTGTTTTTCTCCCCAGGCCTCAATCCTGTTGCATTTCAGAATTTTCTGGACCATGCAACAAAAGTCTCTGTCTACCTATTGACTACTGTCACCTTAAGGAGCCCTTCTCCTTCCTTTTTCTACCCCCAAATAATAGTCTAGTTCCTCCATTTTTAAGAATTTTCCCCAACCACATCTATATTCCTTCTCAGGCTACATTCCTAACTCTGGACTTTCTCTACTATGCCCCAGAAGAGGGTACCTCAATTCTTCCTTCCCACTCCTTAACTTTTCAATTCCCCTTTATCTGATTTCTTTTGACTTTAGAATGTAAGCTCCTTGAGGTCAGGAACTGTTTGTATTTATATTCTGAGTATTTAGTATAGTGCTTGGCACATAGTAAACCTTAATAAATGTGTCTAAAAAGAAAAACATATTTTACCTAAATAAATCTACTATAAGAACTTTTTCTGTGTAAAGAAAGAAGGAATCCTACAAGCCAGACATATCACAAATGAAATAAAAACTACTGAAGAATAGAGAGTACTAACACCAGCTAAGAATGATGACTGGTCTGAAAAATACCTGACAAATTAGTTCTATCACTGTTTCTCCAAATGTTGAAAACAGTGTATGTATAGTTATATGTAACCAAAGCTAATCAGAGTAATAATCTTAGGAATCATTGATATAGATAATCAAAAGCATCAAATAATTTTAAATAAATTTTTATTGATCTTTTGGTTTTATATCACCATACTTTCCTCCATTTTCTTTCTCTAACTCCCTCTCCCAGACAGCAGTCCTATATAATAAATAGTATTTTTAAGACAATATATATATATATATATATATATTTATATAAATGCGTTGTCCACACCAATGGACTTATTACTTCTGCAAATGAATGGGTTGGGAGTATGTCCTTGTATTTTTTTTTCAACTCATACTTGTTTTATATAATTTTACAACATTCTCTTTTGATTTTGGGGGTGGTGTAATTGTTCTTTTTATTTACCTGTTCTGTTATTATGTACAGTTTTCTTATTTTCTTGATTCTGCTAACTTCATACTACATCTGTCTGTAAATTTTACTGTTTTCATTACAGTAATCATTTCTTGTGGGACAATAATATTCCATTACATTTCTATCCCACAGTTTGTTTTGCTCTTTCATAGTCAATGTGCATCTATTTTGTTTCCAATTCTTTATTATAATAAAAGTAGTAGCTATAAATATCTTGATGTATTTGGGGATTTTCTTCTTGTCAGTGGTCTTCTTGGAATGTAACTCCAGTAATAAAATCTCTGGATCCAGGAATATAAACATTTTAATCACCTATTTCCAGAATTGCAAATGAATTACAAAATGGTTCTACCAATTCCCAGTTCTGTCAATATCTTGATCTTCCCACAACACCCCCAACATTGAGTATTGTCATCTTATGTCAGCTTTTCCAGTTTGCAGGGTTTGAGGTAAAACCTCAGGGTTATTTTGATTTGCATTTCTCTTATTATTAGTAATTTGGAACATTGTTTTATGTGATTGTTAATACTTTAAAATTGTTTTTTTAAGAACTGTTTGTTCATATCCTTTGACTATCTACTGGAAGAATAGCTATTGGTATTTTATATATTATATTTATATTTATATATTATATATACATATCTTAAATATAAAATCTTTATCATAGAAATGTGATGCAAATATTTTTCCTACTGAGATGTATCACTTCTTATCCTAGCTATGTGAATTTTATTTTTGCAGAAGCTTTTTCAGTTTGAAATAATCTAGGGTATCTAAGTTTTCTTTTGTAATTTCCTGTATCCCTTATTTGATTTAAAAAAAAATGAATCTCTTACCAATAGTTGTGAAAGACATATAATCCGGTAGGAAATACATGTTTAAAAAAATTTATATGTGCATTAAGAAGTTTTTCCATTTTTAAAAGAGCAAGTGGTTTCTCTTTCCAGGGACTTAATTTTTCTTTTGTTTTAATTAGTTTGTTTTCCCCTAACCCCAAGGAACATAATAGTAAAAAGAGTTCAGTTAGTAGTACCTTGAGATTCAATTAGATCAAGTTCTACTTTATAATCGGAATTCATTTTGTGAGTGAGAAGGTGCATAAACAGCATTATTTTTAAAATGTATGATTAGGCAAACAGGTATATCTGTCACAAAATGGCTGAAAAAATTAACGGTAATAATAAAATACTCTCTGTGTAACATGAAGTGTGCAAAATACTAAGGATACAGATACAAAAATATAAGCTCTAAACTTTAAGGAGCTTACATTCTAGTAGATGAATACTATACACATAGGAGAATGATGACCAGAGAGCCATGTTTTGATCTGAAAAATCACAGGGACAGTGAGTGAAGCCATAGAGCAACTGATAGAAAAATAGTAAGATTCAACAATTGGAGAAGCTAAATGGTCATTGATAGTCCCAGGATATTTAAATAGAGAAATTCTTCTCATGTTAAGTAGATCCTCTATGGATGTTTTAAGAAAAATCATGAATAGGAATTGCACAGGATAAGAAGAGTTTGTTTGCAGAGGTCTATATACACATATGGATGGATGACAATTCTATCTTTGGGAATCAAAAAAAAAGGACCTAAAAGGTGGAAGACATGTTTTTGTTTTTCCTCTTATTTTTTCCTTATGAATATTCTGGCCACATTTGCTTAGTTTTTAATTTGGATAAAAATTGGGCTTTTTTCCTATTTTTCTTTTGTTGTTTTATTTCTGGCTAAGATGACATCATTTGATTAGTATCTTCATTTTGCAGGAATATTTGTTACAAGGAATGATTTAAGTGTTACATAAATACTAAGGAAAAGGTCTCAAATTATTGTATCATTTCCCTTCTTTATATACTATACTCCTGAGAACATCACAAAAAAAGTGAAATGCTGACTGTGTGTGTGTGTGTGTGTATATATATATGTATATATATATATATATATATATATATATATATATACACACATATATATCTGCTTACTGTTGCCTTCACCTATCAGAGCATCAGTGAAAACATTAAAGCAGTGTGTAAAGATGATGAGGAATGACTGGTAGGTTCAGAATTAAAGGAATGTGATGAAGAAATGGAATTATGGCTGAAATGGGGATTAACACACTCACTCACTCTCTCTCTCTCTCTCTCTCTCTCTCTCTCTCCCCCCCCCCCTCCCTCCCCTCCGGTTTTCTTTTTCCCCCCCCCCCTCTTTTTTTTTCCTCTCTCTCTGTCTCGTTTTCTCTTCCTCTTTCATTATTATAAGGAAAAGAGTCTAGGATTCAGAGGGTCATAGTTCGAAAACTAAAAGGGACCTCAGAGGCCACTCAGAGGTCTCTAATTTAACAGGTAAAGAAACAAAGTTCCCAGGAGTGTGTTGCTAGTCCTAGTTCAAATATGTAATCCATATGAAATGTAAGGTTTGAACCTAGACTCTCTGACTTCAGAATTAGTACCCCTTTCCTGCACACATCTTCTGTGTAGAGTTGTATTTTAATTTTTAAATGTTTGAAAGGTTATTTTTAATGTAGCAGTAGTAATAACAACTGAATCTCTCTCTCTCTCTCTCTCTCTCTCTCTCTCTCTCTCTCTCTCTCTCTCACACACACACACACACACACACACACACACACAAAACTTTGAAATGACTGATGTACTGGCTAAAATGACTAAACGGATATATCATATGTGAACTTTCTGATAAGAGAAAATCGACCATAGGACCTCTGAGATCATTTCCAACTCTTTCTTCCATTATTCTGTGACTCAAAGTTATAACTAGAAGGAGGGCATCAAGCCCAGGGAGACTGTATGTGGATGGGACCACTCACACCTTATGAAGTGCAACCATTATTCCTAGTTTTTTCATTATGTGCCTTCTTGGGATCTATGTCTATGGGATCTATGTTTGAGAGCCACTAGTCTTTCCTCCCTTGGTATTTCCACTATCTTCAACTGGTTTAACTGCAAGGCCATTTGCTGCTCTCTACAACCATCTGCTGGACTACAGCTGCTAATAAACTTCTCCTTTGCTAGAGAAGGTTGTGGTTTGTTATTTTTTTTTTTTCCATCACATTGCCTTAGGCTATAACCAGTCACACCCAGCCTGGCAGTCAGTAGAAACCCCTAGGCTAGGATTATCTATTATTTGAACTTGCTCCTTTGTTTCCTGTTTCTGGCTCCTAGAATATAAATTTCATCTGAGTAATGGTAAGAAATCCCTCAATTCTTATCTCCTCCCCTAGTCTAGGCAAGTATTCCCAGGGCTCTGCCAAAGAATTAGATGAAGCTATGATAGAAAGTTTGCTTTTAAACCCACCAACCTTTCCCAGCCCTCCTTGCCTCACTTCCTCTGCCTTTTGTTACTCAGTCCCTTTCATAGTTGGCTTCTAGTCAGAACAAAAGTACTGTTCCCTCTCCACTAAAATCTTAGCAATTATAAAAATGAGGCCATGAAAAAAAAAAAAAAAGTCCTGAACTTAAAAGACAGTGCTAGATCAAAAACTGCTATAATATGCATTGTCCTCTCTACCCTTAGTCTATAAAGGTAGCAACCTCTAATATTGTATTTAGAAATTTCTTAAAGGCTCAAATTATCTTAGAAACTAAGGATGATCATGTTTTGTTGTCTTTTGATCTTTTCTTGCATTCTAAAAACATTTTGTTGTCTTGTCCTCCCTTCCATCACTGTCAGTTTTTTAAAAATCTTTGAATAAAAGGACATAAAACATTAAAAACTTTAATTTTTGAATTCCAATGATGGATCTTTACTCCAGATATACAGTATCATAGAACATAGATTTAAAGATGAGTTCATTTTTCATTTGAGGAAACAGCCTTTCAAAGAAATGGTGATATTCCTAGACCTTCTAGAGAAATTAGATGATTTGCTAAAAGCCAGATAGATAATAGGTGGCTACTGGGTGATATAGTGGATAGAGCTTTGTCTGGACTCATCTTTTTGAGTTTAAATCTGGCCTCAGACATATACTAGCAATGTGACCTTTGACAATTCATTTAATCCTGCTTGGTTCAATTTACTCATCTGTAAAATGATTTGGAGAAGTAATGACAAACCACTCCAGTATCTTTGCCAACAACACCCCCAAATGGAGGCACAAAGAATCAGACCTGACAAAAACAACTGAATAATAACAAAATATGTGGCAGTCAGGATTCGAACACAGATACCCTGACTCTAAATTCAG
Source organism: Sarcophilus harrisii (assembly GCF_902635505.1). Taxonomy (NCBI): domain Eukaryota; kingdom Metazoa; phylum Chordata; class Mammalia; order Dasyuromorphia; family Dasyuridae; genus Sarcophilus; species Sarcophilus harrisii. The sequence goes on from NC_045429.1 coordinate 377,074,928, forward strand.
AGCCCTTTATTCTTCACCACAATTTCTACTTTCAAAGACCATTTAATGGCTGGGAGTCATCAACAAATTAACAGAGTATTCCCAAGTAAGAAATTTTCTTCCTAATTAATGGTGCTTTTAACTAATGACAAATAGCATCATTAGGAATTTGTTAAGGCTAGTAAAGTACTGATCATTACCTGGCATTAGTTAGACTCAGGAGCTTAAATATAACACAGGAAATAATGGGTAAGATAGATTATTTCCATTCTACTCTGTGACAGATTCACTGAGTATGGTTCCTTATGGGAACTTTGGGACTTTGAATAGATTCTTTGTGGTTCTTTGTTTATTGAGTGAATTTCTTTTCAGAAGGAAGAGGTAAATTCAGAGAGCCAAACATAAATTCTTGTTTGTGCTTAGAGAAGTCTCTAAGCCATACTATGAAAAATCTAACCGAGTAAGAATAGGGTAATATCTTTGGGTAAGCATTTTTAAAAAATAAATACTCAGGTCAAAATTATGACTTCTGAAGGCCCTTCTGACACTGAGATTTTCTGTTTCTTTTTGAGTGTATGCAAAGGATTGTCACTGGACCTGTGAATTTACTATTATAAAGAATACCAGCTGAGGGAGTTTCCTCTGTATCTAAGTCAGATTGGCTCTAGACCCACTCTCTGTTAATTATACTAAACTCCCTTTTCAGTGTATGTATAGCAGGGTTTTGTTATAGTTTATTTTTTTGTTTTAGTTTTGTTCAGTCCATCTTCAATTGTGTCCAACTCTTTGTGATCCCATATGGAGTTTTCTTGGCCGAGATACTGGAGTGGTTTGCCATTTCCTTCTCCAATATATGGCAGTTATATTGTAAAAGACAAAGGTGAGGAAACATCTCACTATTTGGTATAACCTTTGAGGCCTATTAAGAAGAATCTGTTCTTAATGCCCTAATGAATCTCCAAGATTCAATTCTTAATGTTGCTTTTGCCATATTTGTTAAAGATCAAACATTAAAAAGGGGTGTAGAAGTTATGAGCCAGTTTTCATGTCATCTACTAAAGAAAAAAAAAGTCAATTTAAAATTTAATACATTTTTGTTTTGACCCCTTTCTGCCCAATGTTTAAGAGAATTCTCACCCTGTCTTTTCTGAGCAGAACAGCACAATTATTTCCTTTTCCAAAACAGAGGCATCCAGAGAATGACTACTACAGAGAAAAAAGTTACCAAGACCTAGAGATCTCTGACTTTTTTGATTATCTGAGCTGCCGGCCCCACAATTCCCATTTCTAGTAAAATACCAAAAGAAACTTTGGCATGCTATGTGACAATACTGCAAATATGACAGTCAGAATTGTGTATTTGACTTGTGGTTTTGTGATTCTATGAATATATCTGTATATGTGATCCCTTGCTATAGTGGACAGAATTGTTGGATCATTTGTTAAGAGTTACATCTGATTCTTACTGACCCCATTTGGGTTTTTCTTGGCAAAGATATTGAAATGTTCTCCCTTCTCCTTCTCCAACTTACTTTTACAACTGAGGAAACTGAGGAAACAGGGTTAAACAACTTTCCCAGAATCACATAGTTAGTAAGTGTCTAAGGCCAGATTTTAACTCATGAAGATGAATTTGCCTGATTCCAGACCTAGTATTGTATCTAACTGCTCCAGTAAATAGAGAGCTGGTTTCAAAGCCCTTAGCCAAATTCACTGGCTTTGAGACCCTGAATTAGCTGCTCACAGTTCTAGAAATTGTCTATAAATTGCCCAGACTATATATACATGCCTTAGTAGAGGGCATTTCCTCATTTAGGAGTTACAGTGAAATCACAGGTCCATTTCCTATTCTTACCCCTAAGTGAGCACATATACAATCAGTGCCCACATTCCCTATGCAGAATAATTAGGGTAGGTGATTCAAACTGTCCCATGAAAATCTAAGAGGTAAAAACAAGACTGCTTTAAAATATTTCTAAGCTATGCCCTAACAAATGTTAACCAGGCATTTCTTCTGTTGCTCTGAGGGATTTGTTAAAAATAAAACTTTATATTCAGCCCATATAGGTGCTTTGATTTTGCAGACAAGCTTTGACAAATTTTTTTTCTTTAATTTGCTTTCTGCTTTTTGGTACTTTGTGAGCTCATGTTCATTGCTGAAATTCGATAGCACTGTTTATCATATCTTGGGGTGCCATGGAAGGATAAATGTACCCGCTTATGTTTGAAATCCCAGTGGCCATCCTTAGAAATAGATCTGAATTTATTTTTAAATTGTTCTTTTCTTTTTTCCCCCATGGGAAATATATTATAACTTAACTTTCTATTGATTTCAGATTTTCCATTAAGTATTTTACCAGCTTTGGACAATATTGTTACCTGCTATCAATCTTTTTGTGTGTGTGTGTGTGGGGGGGGGAATATATGTATACATACATACATAAATATATCTACATACAGAGAAAGAAAGAGAGAGAGGGATGAAGGGAGGGAGGGAAGAAGGGAGAGAGAGAGAGAGAGAGAGAGAGAGAGAGAGAAGGAGAGAGAATATTTGATTACAAAAGGATGCTGTATCATCTCACATAGTTTTATTAAGTAAAGAAAGAGGTTGAAGAGGGAAAGTTCACTTCAGTATTTTGAACTAGAAAGAATAGGTGACAGTTTCTGTGTTTTATATGGAGCTAGAAGGAAAGATCATGTAATCTAACTGTCTCATTTTGGAGATGAGTAAATTGAGGTCCAAAAAGCTTATATGACTTTGCCAAGATTATAGGTATTAAGTGGCATAATCAGGATTCGAATTCTTGGGCTCTGATTTCAAATATTTTTTATTGTGTAATGCCAGAGAAACTGAGACAAGATAGAGATTAGAGAGTTTTTAATATTTTGTTTGAGTTTCTGAGAGGGAGAGATTTTTCGGGGGGGGGCAGATCAGAATCCATTCTTCCCCCCAGGGCTGAATTGGACTTTCATCTCAATTAAATGTGAGATTCCAATGATTTTTATATAGCTCTAATGATCAGAAGAGAGAAAGGCAAAGGGTGGAATCTGAACACTTGTTAGCACGGGAATTTCCAGGAACAGACCATAAATTCGGTTCTGACAGGTTGGATGTAGGACCATAAATTCTGATAAACTGGGAGTGAAGGAAGTATTCAGCTAGAGACAAGAAGTCTGGAGAGAGAGAGGTAGAGGATCCAATTAGGTATCTGAGATAAGACATCTGGAGTGGCCAGATCTCCACAGCCCTAATTATCTCAGTCCTAATGAACAGGAAAGGGGGCAGGGGATTTACAACCAGGGGGATTGAGGCAGAACAACTTAGGGAAATTGAAGCAGGACAATTTAGGGAAACTGAGGCAGGACAATAAAAAGAAACTGTAGCGCAACAAGTGTATCATCTTCCTCCCCCAAATGTCTTATGATGAGATAAAATATGTTAAGCTTTACATGAAACTATCTAAATACTACTTTGAAATATAGGAAAAATTTTATTTCCTCTCTGTGAATTATTAATAAGTGATTAATCTTGAAGTTCTTCCTTTATTCTGATCCTTTCCTTTTCCTTCTTCAGGTTGAATTTTTTTCCTGCTGTTTGCCTCTTCCTTATTCCTCTCTTAGGTTTCTTTTCCTCTCTACCATCTCAGGTCTTTCTGTTTGAGTTCATCTTTTCAATTAGTTCAAATTCTTATCTTCCTTTTCTTTCAAATTCTCATCTTTACAATTTTTACCTCCTCACATTTGTTCTGTGGCCTTTAAACCTCCTTCATATTTTTACTTACTCAATCTGAATCCTCCTATACTTTCTCCCAAACAACATTTTCTCACTAAAGTAGAAACTGAACTATTACTTGCAAGGTTTTCCTCCTAAAATGAACAAATTAAATTGAAGAGTGAGAACAGGGAAAAAATTATGTGAGCATTTAGGTTCCTGGAATCTTCATAAATCTTTGAGATTCTTATTGCCATTAAGTAAAGATCAGTAGTTACACCCAGAATTAAGTAGCCAGTGGTCATATTTATTGGAATCTATTTTTTTTAATTAACTATTTTATTTGTCCAAATACATGCAATGATAGCCTTCAACATACACTTTGGCAAAATCTTGTGTTCCAAATATTTTCTCCCTCTCTCCATCCTTTCTCCCTCCTTAAGACAGCAAGTAATCAGATATAAGTTAAACATGCACCATTTAAAAAAATATATTTCTATGTTTCTCATGATGTATAATAAAAAATCAAATCAAAAAGGAAAAAAATGAGAAAGGAAAAAACAAACAAACAAGCAAGCAACAAAACAACAAGATGAAAATAATATGTTTTAATCCAGTCTTTATAGTTCATCCTCTGGATGTGGATGGCATCGTCCCTCACAACCTATTGGTATTTGGCATCTAAAATGACTATAGTTTTCACTAGAATATGACTAGAAAACTGGGTCTTAATCTCCTCTACACTGTTTGTAATGTTTACCTTTTAACAGACTTTTAGAAAGAAGGAACATTAAAAATTGGATCTAAATGTTATTGAAAATCTTGCATATTTCTACTTCCATTGTTCTGGAGAACAATGGAAATCTCCTAGTTAATCACCAAAAGCTTTATTTTACTGTAGCTTGTAGAGTTAATATAATTACTTTGTCATACTATCCTAGGCTTATGTCTATGGGTACTTGATTCATAAGCACCTGCTAGGATAGAAGTCAGAGAGCATCATCCAAAAAGCCCAATTTTATCAGCATTGCAAAATTGTTTTTAGGCTGTTATTTGGGAAAATGTGTCCTCTGAAAAATCCATAGAAATATTCTTTAGCATTTTGATTTCTTGGTTGGTTTCTTTCTTTGCTTTGGAGTTTTTGTTGTTGTTTCTTTCCACAAGTAATATCTAGAGCAATAATGCCAGATCTGACTCAGAAATACTGAAACCATTCTCCTGAGATTAGGGCTATATTTGCTTACAAATATACTTTACTTTTTTGGGCTAATTTTAGGCCAGGAAGAAAGTAATGAATTCTAACCTTTGCAAAATAATCACACATAAAAAACATTATCAAAGGAGATAATATTTGTAATGTGCTTAACATAAAGCCTAGGACATAAGTGACCCTTAATAAATGCTTGTATCCTTCCTTCATTTCTTCTTTCCTTTCAACAGTATGCTGAAATAAATTTTCCCGCAATAAAAATAATAAGTGTAATTGACATTTGTGTAATTTGTCAAGGTTTACAAAATGCTTCTAATATATTATTTCATCTAATCCATACTTTCCCTATTCCACTTGTGTGCAAATTTCTGTTTTCTCTTTGAAGGTTAAAACAGCTTTCTTTCTTATGTTTCTGCCCTTTGCCTTCACTGGAGAAAGCATGAAATTTTAGAATTGTTCCCATTGATGTGGTGCTTTAGGGTTTTCAATATGACTCAAAATCAAATAGAATTGCAGATATAGCTGAGAATGGCTTTAGGAGATTGTCTAGTCTAATCCCTTCAATCATTAGATATGAGGAAACTGAAGAACAGAGAAATAAGTACTTGTTCAAAGTCATAGGCTCCAAGGCCAATTCTCTTTCCATCACACTGAGCTCTTTCTGTCTGGTTGATTCTTGAGTTTCTGTTGTGTTTTATACCATGTTTTATATATATATATCCTATAATACTTGGACTCTCCTGTAGTAGGTACCTTCAAAGACATCCATCTTACAAGTAGGTCTGCCTTCCATGTGATACTACCTACTTTCTGAATCTACTTAAGTGAGTCAGAGTTAGCTTGCCCTTTCAGAAAATGTTTTGTTTCAACTACCTCCCACTCCCATCAATAAAAAAAGAAAGCATGAACAATAATATGATGTCCTAAGAACTACTATTTAACCTAATTCTACAGAAGTATTTAAGTTTTATTGGATCTTCTTTTATTTTCTTTTTTCTTTCTGATTTTCTTACCTTACCAATACCATTTCTCTTCTGTATTCTTTCCCTACTGCTTCTACAATTCTTGTTTTTTTGTGCCAGCAAAATTTGCCTTCAATGTCCATTTGATACTAGTGAAAGCTCCATTGTTTTTCTGGTTATAACACATGGCATGATTTCAGAGTCCTTGAGTCTCAGTGAGTTTAGACTGTGTTTCATGTGTCATGATCCTAGGCTATTTCCTAGTTTTGTTGATATTCCAGATGCTTAAAACTACAAGAAATATCTGGTTAAAAGAGATATTTATTTACTCTTACTTAGCAGTTATGGTTGACTCACAAGTTTAGTGCAGGAAAAGCCCCAGAGACTATAGTTCAACCCCTAGGTTTTATGGAGCAGAAAACTAAGCCCAAAAGAGGGCAATTTGTCTTAGATCACAAGAATTAAATATCACAGTCATAATTTAAACTCAAATCATGACCTGAAATCTAAGTTTCTTTAGATACCACACGTTAACTTCACAACTATTCTAACTAAATATAGAGAAATCTAAATCTTTACTTAGTATTTTAAACTTTTTGTCATTAAAAATTAATTTTAATGGTTGCTGTGTTTAAACACTTGGCAGAACACTAAAGTCATCCTTTGATGTTTCACTACTGTGGGGAGAAAACCTTGGGTTCTCAAAATCTAAGCCATCAGAACATGAGTTTTGGCAAGTTTTGCCATGCCAGAAAAGCTTCAAGTATGGGACTGATGACTAAATGCACAGAGACTTATCATCTTAGGCTTGGTGACCAAATCATGAATATTTTTGGCCATGGCTAAGTCATGTAGACCATCTGGCTGCTGAGAAGTTATCAGCTGCCTTCAGGAAGGAAGTATTCTCCCCATTAGTATCTTGTATGAGTATGAAAAAATACTCATATTGTGTGGATTGAAATTAGGGTTTACTACATGTCTCTCAAACTAATCTTTCTCATCTCTAAGTTTGGTAGGCCAGTTATGTTCAAAGTATCATAAAATTTTTAACTAATTTTGGTTTCAATGTCAAATTTTTTAGTGTATGTGCTGCTGAAGAGACCATTCAATGTCAAATTTTTAATGAGCCTCAATATTCCAGTTATTCTTTTATCATCACAACTTACTTCTGTCTATAACAATTTAACACATCTGTTATTTTGACAGCAAAAACTCATCTATCTTTGTATATTGTCAGGCTTTGTTTTGGCAGTTATTTTTTAGTAGGCATTTAATAATACCCTCCACGGTAAGGTACATTTTAAATTTGACACTGATATTTTGGAATTATAGTTCAAGTATCATTGTTCAGTGCTAGCATAGGAGAGTTGTGTGAAATCAACATTTTAAATAAATGGAGGTGACAGGTATTTGTGATAGCATTGAATGAGCAGTGCTTTTTTTTTTTTTTTTTTTTTCCTTTTCTGTCTTGGAAATCAGCCTTTATGTAACCTTCAATATCAACATCAGCTAAATACTAGAGCAAAAACCAAAATGAAAAACAAAACAACAACAACAACCAAAAAAAAAAAAAAACCTAGTTTATGTTCTTTATATCTGTTCTTTGCATTTTTTATATATGGAGGCTGTAAAATGAAAAGGAGAGGGATATATATATGTGTGTGTGTATATATATATATAGAGAGAGATAGATATAGATATGTGTATATCTATATCTCTCTGTGTGTATATATATATACATATACATATACATATATATATATATATATATATATATATATATATATATATATATATTTAATGTAGCTTGTTTGAGCTGTAAAATTCAGCTAGGCAGTAAGTAGGTAGACTGCCAAGCCTGGAGTCAGAAAGAACTGCATTCATGGGTTCAGATGCTGCCTCAGACACTTGCTGGGTGACCTTAAACAAGTCACTTAGCCATGTTTGCCTCAGTTTTGTCATCTTCAAAATGAATTGGAGAAGGGAATGGCAAACCACTACAGTATCTTTGCCAAAAAATAAAGAGGAAGGGGAGTCACAAATAGTCAGATACAACTAAACAACAATATCAAAGTATGAATATAGACCTCCATATGAATATGTGTTTGTAATATACACACACACACACACACACACACACACACACATATGTATCCCTATATAGAGAAAAACAGAGTGAGAGAGATAAAGAGAGAGAGAGAGAGGTAACAAGGTTTGAAAGGTGTGTCTACTAGATAATTGATTCTTTTGGTACTTTATTTTCCCCTGAGGCAATTGGGGTTAAGTGACTTGCCCAGGGTCACACAGCAAGGACAAGTTAAGTGTCTGAGGCCAAATTTGAACTCGGGTCCTCCTGACATCAGGGCTGGTGTTCTATCCATTGCACCACCTAGCTGCCCCTCTTTTGGTACATTTTAAATTGATTTAATGCTAAATATGTGTTTAAATTTATCATAGAAAAGGGAACTTTCAGTCTGATATATTTGCATTGATTAAAAATCTTATTAAAATTTCCCATCTCACCCCACTTTAACTATATATTTTTTTCTTGCATTGACTCTTCTGTATGATCCTTGGTGGAATTATTGATAGTTTTTTATAAATCCCAATAGAAGGGTCTTTCAGTGGGATGCAGCTCTCCGTGTTTCAACTTTTGTCATTTACACATCTTTACTGAGCAGATTTCAATAAAGTGACTCCATAGAGCACAACTTTGGACTTGGTGATCAGAAAGAATCATTCATTTTCCTGAGTTCAAATCTGGTCTGAGACATTCACTAGTTGTGTGACCCTAGGTGAGTCACTTAACCTTCTTTGCCTCAGTTCCTCAATCTGTAAAATGAGAAGAAAATGGCAAGCTATTCCTGAATCTTTACCAAGAAAACTCCAGATGTGGGGTTACAAAGACTCAAATATAACTGAAAAGCAATGAAACAAGAAGAAAATTCCTGATTAAGTATTTCATTAGCATCATATGGTCATATGTGATGAAAAAGAAATCTTAAGATAAAGAAAAACTGGACACAGTTTTCTAAAAATGGCTGGAATTTTTTGGAAATGCTTGTATATCATTGTCACAAACTGAACACTGTGAACATTATGGCCAATCTATTAATCAGTTAAATGCTTATGAAGCAGAAATAAACACGAAGAATTCCTGAGGGCAAGAAGAAAAAAAAGCTTCATTAAAATTTTACTGTATTTGATCAGAATTTGTGAAAGGAAGCCTATTAAAGAGCAAAAAAGAAATAATATTAAAGAGAATGAGATAAGTAAGAATGAGTGTGCCAAAATGGTCATTAAAAGTGGAGAAAGGAAGGGGTCAATTCAACAAGTACTTAGCACCTATCATATATGGAACAAATATCCAAATGTGCCAAGCAACTGAATGTCATTGATGAGAAATATTCAGTTAGTTCCCACTTTTTATAGCCATGATGATCTTTGATATACTTTTCCAGTGACATATAAAAAGTATCTGTGCTTTCTTTTTCACCATTCTTGATGAGTGCATAGTTCACTTTTAACCTAATTTGTTGGGATATACATAACACTCCATCAGCCTAAATCAGGAGAGCTAGGTTCATACTCCACCTGTGCTACTAATAAACTGTACAATTTCAATTATAGTCCATTAATACTATAGATTTTGATGGTCTATGGATCTGCTATGGGGTTATATCTTTTGGGAACATTTCCATTGTGTCTGAAAGAAAGAAGAGTGTCAATTGCTATAAGCCTCCCAGGTGGACTAGTATATCAGGTTCAAGCAAAATCAGAGCATATAACTGTCTGACTCATAGACTAATTATCCCTGTCTATAAATCTGTGAATATATGATAGGATAAAAAAATGAAATTGCTGTTTTTATTCGTTATTCAAAATTATAGATCTTGAGGTTTTATGTAAGAGTAGATTTTGGAACCTATACACTAGGGAAAATATGGCACACAAGATAGATGTTACAATATTGAGAATATTTCTCACTTTATTGAATAATGTTTCTGGAATAGCTAAAATTAATTTATAACAATAATATTTCTCCATGGAAGGATTTTTTAAATGAGATTTATAAATATCTATATCCATACTTATGAGAAACAGTAATTTAATATATGTGACTTATCATAGATAAGTGAAAGAATGAAATTAATAAGATTTTATTTCTTTAACAAACAGTGTTAGTTTAAGGGATAAAGAAAGTGAAAGAGACATTTAATATAATATATTTGGATTTCCAAAAGCTGATAAAAATCCATGCAAGATTTCATCATATAAACCATTCTAAGTATGGGTTGTATTGAGATTCTTTAGTTCTAAAAATCTGTTTCTTATGATGAGACCTTTTGTAAAAGCAAATATTGAATCTTTACTTTGTCTCCTGTGTAAATTCTTACATATAAATTCCTCTTTTAACAAAGAGAATACATTTCTGAAACTTCATTATTCTATGCAGAAATAATGTGGGTAATTTAAGGATGTTTTCTAGGATGTGGATGTCTTTTTATTATACTTTTACAGGATCCTTCCTTCTTCTTTCTAGGTACAAGTTGGAATTAAAAATGTCTGAGGTCCCATGTAGATCTGAAATTCTGTGATTTGTGTTATTATTGGTCTGGCTATTCCCCTCAGTGACACAGATTGCAAAGCATCTTTCTCCCCTCAGTTCCCACTTTGCCTTAATAGATGTAATATATTCAGGGGTTCCTATAATTAACCTTCTGATGGAGTGGATGTTACTGTGAACTCAACTTGTTAGGACTTCAGAGGGTATATACAATTCATTGCTGAATCTCTACTCATAATTTTTGCCGTTTAATAGAACCTAACAAAGCTTTTGCTAACTAATGGAAAGGCTGGTTGAAAGGAGAATCAATTTTAATAAAGTAATTTGAAATAAATATGACTTTTGTTGTTGCTGTTGTTTATTTTTAAGTACAAGATTACCTTCCTGCCACACTAAGGCATCCAAGTAATCTACTTTAGTACAGCAAAAATAGCTTGGTATCAAATAAATTAAAATGAATATAGCAATTTACAAATGTTACACAAATGTTATCTATAATCAGTAATAGTAGCAGTAGATGTTGTCATCCGTCTTATATTGTGAAGAGGACTATGACCTATGATCTGCAAGTGAATTGGATTTAAGTGAGAGTGTGCTGTGCTTTCTACTCCAGAGCCTTCTGGGTCCAGTGGCCAGATATAGATCAGGACAACTAGAGATGGCCCTGGATGCTATGAGAGACCTCTGCCTTTTCAAGATGAGTTTTTAACAGATCTCAGTTTGACTAAGACAACACCCAATCAGAGGAAGTATGATGTGGCGAATAGAATATTACACATAGAATCAGAAAAATGGGGTTTTAAATTTCACTTTTAACACATATTTTCTATCTGAACTTAGTACTCTAGGCCAGAGGTGTCAAACTCTTAGCATGTAGCCTGCAACCCTTTGGAGTACTCTCCTAACCAGATTAAACTATTATGTATTTAACAAAATAAATTTTTAAAAGAGGAGTACAGATAATGTTAATATTACCAAATAGTCATTGAGTTACCAGACAGTCATTAAGTCTCTGCTTTGGTTGGTTTTCCTCCTTTATCCATGTGGTCAATTCACAAAAAGAGGACCTGTGAATATTCAGAGCCTTCTCTTTAGTTCCTGTCCATAATACTCAAAGAGTTATGCCTTGTTAATATATAATAGAATTATAACCTTCTGTTTCAAACAACTAATTTCTTTTCATATAAATACAGATATCACTTCATAAGCATTTGACAAGGGATATCTATAACTAGTTTTTATGACAAAAATAATAAAAGAAAACTCCATTTCCTGAAAAATGCTTGCAGAAAGAACTTTTTTTCTCAGCAATCATTTCCTGCCTCGTTAATTATTTGGTCTATATTGAACTTCAGAAGCACAAACATATATCTTATTATATGAGGAAAGATGTGGAATTTACCTTGAAATTCAACATGCTTCCTTTATTCTTTTAAAACTTAACAATTCCTAACTCAGAAGAATTTAGAAAATTAATGTTATTTCCATAATTAAAGTCATTTTCTAAATTATGTTGCTCATACATAAAGAAAAAAGAATATTCCTGTAGTGCCTGTCATACATTTTCTTCCCTGACTCTTATAAATATCACTTCATTCTTAGAGTTTGCATTGATTTAAAAGCCTGATGGTCAGACAGTTAGGAAGATTCTGAGTCACAATATGAATCCAGGTCCTGACTCAAAAGTCCTATACTGCATCATATCACATCTCAAGGGAATCACCACACAAAAGAGTATAGATACAGGAAGCAACAGATGAAAGATAAGAAATGCTCATAAATAAGAAGCAAGAGGATAAAAAGGGTCAGGGAAGAAGACAAAGTGAATAGAGTGGAATAAAGGAAGATTTGAGGAGAATGATCAATCTCAAAGTAATTCATAATGAATAGTTTAGACATTAATCCTGTTATTCTTTACTTTGCAATCATCTCCTAATCTGTAGTACCAGTTATCTCCTCTGCCCTTCATTGTACTTTCTTCATCAGAAATGCTGCTACCATCCTTTTTTCATAAATCAATTCTGTTCATCCTGAATACCTATTCTGTTTTCTATCTGGACCTAATGCATTCCTCCTCCTCTTTTCGGAAAATGTTTCTTTAAAACTTCTATTCGTGTAGAATGGATTGAATTTACTTAGAAACTGACCTGAAAGGTTCCAAGTATCATGTGGAAAGCAATGATATCATGGCTGCCAAAAGCTGTAACCAGTTTTGCCAAGTGAACAGAATTCCAACTGTGTATTAAGAAAGTGAACTGCTGGATAAAATGGAAGGCCTGCCAATGAGATCATCTATTTTTTGTGGCAGAAATTTGGCTAAAGCATGCTTCCTGAAAACATGCAGAATTAAACAAGATCTTGGGAGCTTAGAGGATACTGGGGGAGGGCCCTAAGGGGTATGAGCCACAGATGCAGCAATTTTGTGATAAGTGAGAGGCAAATTAAAGATGTACCAGAAAACCACATAAATAAAGAACAGGGACTCTTCTCAGTTATCAATATTTTATTTTATAAGAACAATAGAAATGTCTTAATGAATTCCACGATGGAGTAGAGCTGAGAGGGACTGGAAAGAATTGGAATAGAAAATACTTTTATGAGTTTCCTCAAGGAATGAAAATATTTTATATTTGATATTCAATTAATTAATTAGTAATTTAGTTAGTTAATTTTAGCTAATAGTTAATGGTTAGTTTATATACTAACCTTGGAGTCAAAGAACATGTTCAAGGTCTGTTTCTAACCCATACTACCTCAGTGAACCTAGTTAAGTTGCTTAATTTTTTTTGCTCCAGGAAATTCTTAAAGACTACATTTATGCATGGATTTCTCTTGGAGGAAGAATTTCCTACTTGAGAAAAATCACATGTAATAACTTCGCATACCCACATATGCATATGCACACACAGAAACATATTATATATATCTATATCTATATCTATATCTATATCTATATATTATATCATGACATGTGAATTCTCTGGGAGAGGAACTCTTCCTTCAGACAGTGACCATTTATAGAGCTTTGGAATGTGTAAAATTATTTACATGTTGGATCCCATTAAAACCTCCTAACAATCCCAAGATCAAGTAATTGCAGGCATTATATCCAAATTGCAAACAAGGCAAGTATAACTCAGAAGACTTGGTGAATTGCTTCTTGTTAAACACCTAGTTAGTAGGTAAGTATAAAAGGCAAGAGTTTAACATATCTTAGTGACTCTCAGTCAAGGTCTTTATCCTCTACAAGTAAATTCTTAATCATTTCTGAGTGTCATGGATACTTTCGGTGGTTTGCAGAATCCTTTTGACCCTGTCAGAGAAAATGTTCTTATTTACTTAAAATATATAACATTACAAAGGAAGTCAATTATATTGAAATATAGTTACACAAATATTAAAAATAAACATGTTTGAGTACTCCTGGATTAAAACTATTGCTCTATTTCATGCAGTTTCTCACTATTTGCACTAAAATTATATTCTCTAAAGCTTCCTGCTAACTTAGACATAACTCTAAGTTCTACAAAGCTGAGCCAGTAAACATTAGGTCTGGCAGGTCTTTACAAGCTGGAATGACTTCAAGTACAGGTCCAATGATGGACTGTATAGCTAATTGTGCAGTGACAAACCTAGGTAAGGTCAGAGAATCTGAGCTACAAGGAAATTATTTTTTTTCTTTTTCTTTTTTCTCCCCTTTTTATCCTTGGTAATTCAGCAAGACTATCAGCTATGTTGCAGGGTGGTCCTGATGAGTGTTGGTGGAAAAAAAATACTCACATATTCCTTAAAGTATTGAAATATATTAAATATTAGAATACATTAAAAACTAGAGCGTTTTCCCCAAACTTTATAAGACATTTTTCATACAATTTGCAAGATGTTAGTTGGCTTTCTAAAGATTATATATGTTCGTGTTTGCTTGTAAACAAGGAACAAAACAAGCAGGAAAAAAAAAGGATCAGTAACATAATTATTTTCTTTTGTCTAAAATTTCATGAGGACTAAAAAGAAACACATTTCCCTTCACCCAAGTCATGTCATGTAGACAGGAATATAGAGATTGGATTCATTGGCTTTATCATCTGTTTACTTATTTAATCTAATGAGCTGTAGGCTAAATGATCCATATGTAATTTGTAGTATCTGCTACTAGTAGCTTTGATTCACCTTGTCTCAATGCTAAGAGCCCTACAAGACACCTAGATAGTCACAATTCATTAAGCTACAGACTATTTCAGGCTGTTCAAACAAAGTTTGAAATCTGCTAACCTCAAAAGTGCTTGTTCAGGTATCCATATGTACTGAATAACTCATTGAGCACTACTGTTTTCTACTTTTATTCTTAATCTTCCGGAGAGCTGGAATAAAGTACATTTACCTTGCTTCAGACATTTTCTAGGACATTGTGATATCCAAAGGGAACAATTAAAAGCTTTTAAGAACAGAAATACAGCAACTGCAAGGTGTTTTCACTTTATCCTAGTCTATTTACAATCAATTTAATCACTCCTAGGATCATAAGATCTAACTTTAGAGATTATTTGATCTTCTGTTCATAATTTTAGGGCTAAGGTTCTTCAAACCCTTCATTAAAAGATTAACAAATAAAAAAATTCATAAAAGCCAATGACTCATGTGACACGGGTAGTAAGTGGCAGAGCTAGAATCTCAACTCAAATCCTCTGACTTCAAATCCACTTTTCTTTCTCCTATGCCATTTTTAAACAATAGTATAAACAAAAATCAAAGCTAGATTCTGGAAGTCAACAAGTCACTAAAGAAGTATTAAGCACCTACTAAATTAGAGCACTGTGCTAAGTACTAGGCATACAAAGGAGGATAAAAAACAGTCCATTCTCTGGAAGATCTCACAGTCTAATGGGGAAGATGACATTCAAACAAATATTTAAGGACAAGATGTGGATACAGGAGAAATTAGAAATAATTACAAAGGGAAAACATTAGTTTTAAAGGATGATTGGGAAGGGTTTCTTATAGATGGTGAAATTTTAGCTGGAACTTGATGGAAACCAGGAGATGGAAATGAAGATGGAGATTTTTCAAGCTAGTGAAAAATGTTTGGGATTAAAATATGTGTTATCTCATGCAAGGAAAAACAAAGGTAAAATGTCCATTGTTCCTGGATATTAGGATTTTGTGAGGAGAGTATGATATAAAGGAACCAAAAAGACAAGAGGGAGCCAGGTTTTGAAGGGCTTTGTAAGTCAGAGATTTTTTTGAATTGGATGATGTGGACTTCTTTCATGGTACGTTATATCCAGTAACTGTACAATATATGTTAGTCCTATGATATATGGTTTTCTTTACCACATAAGCATTTTTCCAGTCTCTATAGTCCACTTGGTACATTCAGTTTGTATTTTTGTTTCTCTCTAACAAAATTAAGCTAGTGTGCTTATTTCCAGTTAGTAAATATACAAAGCATTATTTCACACTTAATGAAACAGTAAGGTGGAACTAGGAAATAGTAAATCATCTTTCCTCCTTAAAGATTATAATCCATAGTTGGGATAGAGCAGAAAAACTTGCAAGAAAAAACAAATGAAAAATACCATATGCATATATGTGCATACATACAAACATATGTGTTTATGTATAAATATGTGGATATGTGTGTATTCATATTTGTATATGTGTGCAAAAACACATGTATATACATGTATAAGGAGGGGAATCTGGACATCACTCTATACTTATGAGTTATTTTATTTTGTACTTCAGCAAATTATTTTCTGGGGTCCTAAGAAAATAGGTCCATCCAACATCTCATTTAATTGACTAGATTTCAAAAGCTGTTCTCACAAAGTGACATTTTAAGGAACTGATTCTTTTATCCAGCCAATCTCCCAAACTGTTTCAATTTGTGTTGTTGTTGCTTTTCTCTAATTCACAAAATCAAGCTAGTATGTCAATTCAATTTGATTCATTTCAACTAAACTTTAGTAAGCACCTACTATGTGCCCAGAGCAGTTCCTTATCTCACTCATTTGATTATATTCATGAATGTAAGTGAACTAGCAAGAAACAGAGATTTTACTCATCCTCAACAATTCTCTTAAAATGTCGTTCCTGAATATAAGGAAGAACTACATCCATGTTATGATTTGCTCCCTCTTAGGAAAAGGTAACTTCCCCAAGTGAGATTATGTGGGTTGTAGAGGCAGTACTTAATAGGACTAAAGGTTGGATTTTTCTGTTCCAGTTCATTTAGAAGGACCAGAAATACCAGCCTTGACACTTTTAGGGCCATTTGAAAAATCCAAAATAAGCCAGCTCTTTTAGAAACAAGTTCAGTCCTACTCTTAAAGAAATGAACCATTGTTTGCTCCTTTCACATCTTTCTATTCAGTCATTTTGGTCAATCAAGAAGCATTTAAGAACATACTTTGTACAAGGAGCATGCAGTGGAGATGCTCTAAGCAAAGCAAAAACAAAGTCTCTGTCCTCAAAGGTTCAAAAATCTTTTGAACCACAGGTCAAAAATTGAAAAAAGAAGGCTTCATATGTTGTCAGGGGAAAAAGGGAAGTAGGCCTTTAAGAGAGGAAAAGCATGAAGTTAGGAAATTCTGTATCATGTGTATGTATGTATTTATATATAATGTGTGTGTGTGTGTATGTATAAGGAAAAATAAATGGGCCAACATAGATGGATCATAGTGCCCATAGAAAGGAGTAAAATGTAAGAAGATTAGAAAGATAGAAAGAGGTCAGATTGTAAATGACTTTGAATGCCAAACAAAGCGTTTTATATTTGATCTTGGAGATCAAGTGAATCCACTAGAATTTATTCAGTATGAAATTGACATGGACAGATTCACATTTTAGGAAAATTATGGAATTTAATATAGCATATGCTATAGGTAGTTCAAATAGAATAATCTTATTTAAGCAAGATGGACTAAAGAGCAGTTGTAGAAATTCAATTAAATACTTGAAGCATTTTTTGCAATATGAAAAGCTGAAATATTCACATTTAGAACAAGAGATTTATGAAGTATGTGTGTGTGTGTGTGTGTGTGTGTATAATATATATATAAATTATATGTATGTGTATATGTGTATGTGTTTACGCACACACACATCAGGGATAAGGCCACTCCTATTCGGTTAATTGGCATGAATCCTATGATGCAAAAGAAAACAGTTTAGGACCATGTTTTTGGCGCCTTCTTGGAACTGCTGAGAAAATTTAAGCAAAAAATTCTACTCTTCCCCATTGCCACACTTCATTCAAAAATGCATGCCTAGTTAAATCACGTGTGTCTGTGAATGTTTGTATATACACAGATATACACGTACATGAGAGTGCTTTAAATTCTTTAGTGTAGGAAGCAGAAAAGTAAATCTGAAGTTGGAAGACCCTAGTTTGCAATCCTTTTCACTACTAGCTTTGTGACTTTGGGCAAGTCTATTAAATGCTGTTGACCTCAGTTTCCTCATCTTTAAAATAGAGTATTTGAACCAAATGGTTTTTAAACATCCTTTCAGATCTTAGGTTCACTGACAATTGTAGCTAATATTTATGTAGCTCTTTGATTAATAAAGTGAGAGACAAAGTGTCATAGTAGATAGAAAGCCAGGTAAGATATCAGTTCCTCCTTTTGAAACTTACTGGCTGTGTGAACCTGAGCAAGTCACTTAACCTCTCTTTGTTATAGCCAATCCTATAAGCTTATAAATTGTGGAAAAGATGCCAGTATGCATTGGCAGAGAGAGTTTTCTCCTCTGGGACTTTCATATAACAATGAAATTATAGGTTCTAACCCTTATCTTGAAGACTATTATCCAATTAAGTACAATAGCTTTATAAGGTAAGAAATGCAAATATCATTCCCATTTTACAAATTTAAAAAAATGAGGCTTCAAAAAATTGTGATTTGCCCAAGATCATAAAGCTGTTAGGAATTATTTTATTTACAAGATGAATTATTTTATCACTAATCAATAAGCTTTATTAAATGCCAATGACATACCATACATTGTACTAGATGCTAATGTACAAACACAAGGAATAAAATAATTTCTAGCCATGTAGAGCTTATATTCTACTGGGGAAATTTTATATTTATATGTATACATACACACAAACATACATACATACACATAAATAGAACTATATAGCAAAAGAAATAAGATACTTAAATACCAGATTGGGGAGTGAGGAGGCAATTAGACTGATCATGAAAGATTTTGTGAAGGTATTGATTTATCTCAATTTTGAAGGAATATAGGGATTCTAGAGTTTTATATCATGGAAAATAGCCAATGAAGATATCAAGATGGCAAATAGCCATGTGTAAGGAACAAGAAAGGTCAAGTTGGCTAAACTATCAAGTATTGGAAAGGGAGTATTGGATCTTGAGAACTGAAAAATAGCTTGATACTAAGTTTTGAAGGACTTTTAATGCCAATCAGAAGATATACTTTCTTCTGATTATATTGCTTCCTTATTAAATAAATTGTAGATTAATAAAATAAAACTAAATAAAAATAAACTATTTAATCTACAATTTATTTAATAAGGAAGCAATATAATCAGATCTGTGCTTAAGGAAAAACATTGACAGCTGTGTAGAATTTGGGTTTGTATTACCCCAGGATTACCAGTGACCTTTTTAAAGAGAATATGACTTGTTCTTAAATGTATATAATGATTAATAGAATTTAACTGAAATATTGGTTTCTGAAGCCAATAATTATATTTGATAGAGATACAAGTAAAAAGAGCTTTATTATTTTTTAGTAAAGAGTACATTCTTCTAAGAGTTAAGGCATGTCGAAATAAAATCACCATCAAAATGTGTCCAGTATCATTAAAATATTTTTACATTTTTAAATTTCATCCTAGTCTTTCAAAAACAGATAAAAATGTTAAAATTCCTAATTAACAGAAATAGACATTGAGGCCTATGGAAGCCAAGTATGGTAACATGTCCATTATTACACACATGCTTTATAATAGAGATGATGTTAGAAACCAGGAAAGATTCTTACCACTAAAGTATTTTTCCCACATGACCATGTAATAATAGAAAAGATTATTTAACAAAACCTGTAGTGGCCAAATCACTTAAAATTATCCAGTATAGTAAAGAAAATTTGAAAGAGGATTCCACTTTTATATGTCCCATTCCACTGAGCAGTTTGTTTTTGTTAGAGTACAGAACCTTGTGAGTCAGAATAATTTTAATAATAGTATAATAAGAAAAATGACAATGTTATTTTGTGATTATGGGAAGGAGGTTATTTCATAGATGGGAAGTATTCTCTCTTGAGTTCACAAATCTTGTATATAATAAAGTCAAGAAAAAGAACTCAGGTGTCCTGACACTAATATAAGAGAATAAATCACTATTGGAGTAAATCACTTTTTCCAAATTGGATCTCACTGAGGAAGGGTGCTATAACACCAGGCTAAAATGATTGATCAGTCAGCAAACAAAAGAGTTTTGTTGAAATTTTCAAAATACACACAAAGCAGCCTAACTCCAGAGAGAGAAAACCTTGGTTTTATGTGCCTCATTTCCTTGGAACACATAAGTCATTGGAAATCATCAAATGGATTCATTTAAATAATGTAAAATTTCAGATTCTGCTACTACAAATTAAAACATGTAAAAACAAATAGTAAAGAAAATGGGGAGAATTGGATTAAAAGAAGCTTAAGATAAAAATATCGATAAGGACATTATTTCAGTAAGTAGACCTGAGATGAGACCCTGGAATTGAATGGTGAGAATGTAAAGGGAGAAAGTGCAAGGAAGATGGAGTTTGCAGATGAATACTAATAAGAGAAAGAGACTCAAAAGAGACTGAATATAGATATAGGTGTGGAAGAAAAAAAGGGAGTAGTCAAAGATAATCTCAAGATTTGATCTTAACCGAAATAGAGATGTCAAAGGAAAAAGCAGATTTAAGAAGAAAGATGACAAAATCTAGAATTTAAAGAGTCATTAGTGCAGATGGTATTGGTGAATATTTACAGGAAACTATTCAATAATTCTTGATTAGTGAAGCTGATGACTTTGTACAACTCTTACTCACTGAAATCCAATTCATGAAAAAGTCAAGCTATTACAGCATGATGTCATTGGTTCTCTTCAAAAACAAAGGTCTACTTGATTGGTTGGAAAATCATTCCTTGCCCTGACATCAAGAGCTATAATTTCCTCAAGTTGAAAACTCTCTCTTCCTACACAGATCATAAGGGGTAAAGCTTTAATAGCTTTAAAATGCACTAAGACTTTGGGGACAGCCTCTAAAACTTAGTATATAGTTTTAGAAACTTGCCTGAGCCTCAAAGAAGTTAAATAATTAATCCATCTTATAGCTAGTAAGTTTCAGAGGTGGCCCTCACCCTGAAAGAAGTACAAATATAGTTTGAGAAACAATATAACCTATCAATAAGACAACTTGGGAGAAATATTTTATCACCAGAAAAATTGGAGAGTAATATGGTTCAAACTTTTCATGAGAACTACAGTACTTTTATTATCTTCAACATGCTGGGATCATGTGAAAAGAAACACACTTAACCTGAGAAAACATCAGAGTAAGAATTTTAAGCTTCTCAAGTCATTAGGACTCTTAAATGGTAGACATCTTTATAAGTTTATGCAACTATATTTCTCTTTGGTGATTAAAAACTATCCAAAGGGAAAATAGAACAGCAAATAGAAACTTGCCCAAAGCATGATTGCTTCAGCAAATTTCCTTCTTTGACACCATTTTTATTCAACTGAACTTTTGGTTTTTGATAAATAATCACTAAAGTGATCTTTTGACTTATTGTTTGGAAGTTATTAAATGGAAATTCCATTTGAAATATAATTTTTTTTTTGTATTGGCACCCGAGAGAGGTTTAAAAAAATGTAGATATAAATAATGAGGATTAAGAAATAGCAAAAAGAGAGAGTGATAATTCTGTAGGAATAAGTGTGCCTGAACATGTAAGCAAAAATTAAATTTATTATTTTGGTAGTTATTAATTTGCTTTTGAAAAGCAGATGACTTCCAAGTAATAAGGTGAGAAAATCAGTGTAACTAAGACTCTCAGACCATAGTTATATCTATATATAATCAATTTGAGATTTATTATACTAAAGTAAAGGAAAAGGGAAATAGACATCATGAGACAGTTTAGACTTTTGATTACCTGTAATGTTTTGTACATTCACTTATGGATCTCCTTCTACTCCTCATTTTTGCACCAATATGAATGTCCTGTAAAGCCTCTACAAGATATGTGTACTGATGAACTAGCTCAGTAGACTTCCTTCCAAATATACTTTAATACTTTGTGTAGTAGGCACTTTTTATCCATTTGTTTTTGCTTGGCCTATCTTTTTGAGTAATGTTATTGCTCCCTGGAGAGCTTAGTGTAATCAACACAATATCATCTTTAGACAGCACTAAACCTCACAAAGGGAATTGCTCATGATAGCCTCACATATCTTTGATTTCCACACGTCTCCATGTTTTATGTCTCACTTGCTATTGGTAATGAGAGAATTATGTTGTTGTTTTTCAGTTGTTTCAGTCACATATAACTCTTTGTAATCCCATTTACAGTTTTCTTGGCAAAAAATACTAGAATAATTTGCCATTTCCTTCTCTTGCTCATTTTACAGATGAGGAAACTAAGGCAAACAAGGTTAGATGACTTGCCATGGGACATACAGCTAGTAAATGTGTAAGGTCAGATTTGGATTCAGGTCCTCCTGACTCCAGGACTGGCATTCTATCTATTGTACTATCTAATTGCCTAGAACAACACAGCAACAATAAAATTCTAGTAACTGATAGAATGATCATGTTGTGTACATACTTAATAAATGTGTTGCCTTGAATTGAATTGAAATTTAATATCTGAGATCTAGTCCTTGAAAACTGTATCACTGGCGCAGCTAGATGGCTCAGTGGATAGAGCACCAGCCCTGAAGTCAGGAGGACCTGAGTTCAAATTCTGTGTCTCAGACACTTAATACTTCCTAGCTGTGTGACCCTGGGCAAGTCACTTAACCCTAATTGCCTCAGGGGAAAAAAAAAGAAAAAGAAAAAGAAAGAAAGAAAGAAAGAAAGAAAGAAAAAAGAAAGAAAGAAAAAGAAAGAGAAAGAAAGAAAATATCACTTTCAACATTGTGTTCCTCTATGTATACCTAATTCTATGATTAACTGATTTGTGTCAGGAGTAATATGCTAACAAAAATCTCATTTCTGTCCTTTTTGGTATTTTTAATAGCTTAGAAGCATTTACTAGAAGAAATAGACAGTAAATTGCACAGTATCAAGATTCTGGGTCTTACTGTTAGTTACCTGAGTTTACATATTTATGTCTCCTTGGTGAAGAAAAGAAGTTGCCTTGCTCCTGAACTCCTTCCCGCCCCACTCTCATGCTTTTGACTCCTATAATCAAGAGATCTGTGAAGGAAATAAGGAATTTTCATTAAAAGAAAAATAATCTTTAGGTTTAAGGCAACCTCCAGAATTATAGCAGAATAGAGATTAAGCCACTTGGAACTTCTGCCTTGGCCATCATTATTCACTTCATGTATCTACATATTTAATAAAAGTATTAATTAAAATGGATCATGCTGATGAAAACATAGAATGGATAGATTATGAATTATTAAGCCTCAATATTACGGTGGAATTTTTGAAAAAGTTGAGATATAAAAGTACATGGAGGTCTTTGTTGGCTTATGGAACACATATTAACTTGACACACTTCAAAGCCAAAATATCCTTTAAAGCCTGATTGAATTGCCACCTCCTCTGTGACACCAATTTTCCATTCCTGGCCTCATCACCCCAATTTTTAGGACATTTCCCCTAAGACTAAAGGTCATTGTGCACTTTTGCACTTTCTCTGTAATTCTCAGATAAACTTAAATTTAAAAAGTAGTTTTATTACTATATTTTTTAAACCTTGCTTAGCACTTTCTAGTGACCCTCCCTCCCCACCCCCCTACCCCCGCATACACCTTTTCATTGTGATGAAGTACAGTTTACCAAAACAAATCAAATGTTTGTCATCTTCCAATGCTTGCCTCATTCTCCAAGGAAAGGAGAAAGGTTTCTTCACAGAGTTCATATTCAGCAATCTGAAGTAATAATTGGTCATTGAATAGATTTGAATTTTGAAGTTTTTCATTGTTTTTCTTCTTATTATTGTGGTTATCATGTAAATTGGGTTTTTTTATTCTTATTTTATTTACCCAGCATCAATTTGCATGTCTTTCCATGTTTCTATAACTGCTTTATATTTGTCACTTTATTTGTAATTCACTTGTGTATCTGCTGTGTCCAATTCTTCAGGACCTGTTTTGGGTTTTCTTGACAACAATATTGGAATAGTTTTTTTTTCTCTAGCTCATTTTACAAATGAGGAAACTCGTAAACAGGTTTAAGTGACTTGCCCAGGGTAACACAGCTAGTGTCTGAGTCCACATTTGAACTCACAATGAGTATCCCCAATTCCAGGGGATGCTCTACCCATTGTACCACCTAACTATCCTTTCTCATTTTATAGTCTAATGTTATTCTATTAATTTATTTACTACAGTTATTCAGCCATTCCCTTGATTAGTAAACATCTGCTTTCCTTTCAATCGTTTCTTGTTTCTGTTACTACTACTACCACAAAAGCAAGTGAGACTGTTATAGATATTTCTATAAAGGTAACATCTTTTTATACCTTTGATGTCTTTTAGGTTTATACCTCATAGTAATATTGCTGAGTTAAAGAGCATGCACAAGTTAATGACTCATCTGTTGTAATTCCAAAAAGATTTCCAGAATGTTTGGAGCAATTCCCAGCTCCACTGATACATTAATGTATGTGTCTTCTCATAGGTCTTCCAACATTTGCCATCTTTATCTTTTGTTATCTTTGCCAATATATTAGGAGTGAGGTAAAACCTCAAGATTGTTTCATTTTCACATCTCTTGTCGTTTTTGATTTGTAGCGTTTTTACCATTGTTGATAGCTTGCTTTTAATGCACTTTTCATGGATAATCTTGTTAATATCATATACAATTTATATTTATATATCAGGTCTTCTTTATATTTTATTATCTTTTCCAATATTAAATTTTGTGATAGCTGGTAAGAAGCCTTTAGCTTCCACTTTTAGATAGAGGGTTTTAAGGAAGTGTTTCATAATTTCCCATTATAAAAAGGGAATCATTCCCTATCATTTGTGGATAGGGTTTGGAGAGAGGTCTGCACATAGTACATGATTAGTAAATATTGTTGAATTAAATATCTCAAAATGTGGGCACATAAATCAATTGAGTAGCTACCTAATGCTGACCAGCCACTGTTAGACTTTTTTGTTGTTCAGTAACTTCAGTCATGTCTGATTCTTCATGACCCCATTTTGGAGTTTTCTTGGCAAAAGTATTGAAATGATTTACCCTTATCTTCTCCATCTCATTTTACAGATGAGAAATCACAAAGATGAGTATTCCCAATTCTAGGCCCAGTGCTCTCTCCACTGTACTACAACTACCCTTTGTTATTTTATAGCCTAATGCTATTTCATTAATTTATTTACTACAGTTAATTCAGCCTTTTACTCAGTTAGTAAACATCTACTTTTTTTTCAATCCTTTGCTGCCTCTACTATTACTACCACCAAAAACCCAAGTGAAATTGTTATAGATATTTCTATAAATGTGACATCATTTTTTCTGTCTTTGACTTCTTTGGGGTTTATACCTCCTAGTAATACTGCTGGTAAATGGTTAAGTAACTTGCCCAAGGTCACACAAGAGTAAGTGACTGAAGTTAGATGTGAACTCAACAAGATGAATCTTCCTGATTCCAAGTCTAGTTCTCTACCAAGCCACCTTGCTGCCCTATCAGGTCTAGAGTTTGCAAAGATTCCCTGCCATCGTGGAGTTTTTGCTCTACCAAATGTGTCAGAGAGACTTTAATCATTAAAGCATGTCATCAAGCATTTTTTAAGTGCCTACTATGTGCCAGGCAAGGATGAGGAAGGCTTTTTTTCTTCCCTAGGTATCAGGAATATATATAATATCATATTATGATGATACTATTTACAAATCACCTTTGTGTGCATTATCACATCTTATCTTCACAATAATTCTCAGAAATATAAAGGACTATAGCTAGATTGAAACATTCCTGCCAAAGAAAACATGAGTCTCAAACAATCACAGGAGACTAAATTTGTTCTTATCATCCACATCATTTTCACAAGTTTGGGAAAGCCCTCCATCACCAATCTTTGACTTAGTGAAGGAGTAGGAAGGCGGAGAGAATAATGAAATATGGTAAAGAAGACCAGTGAATACATGATAATGACATTCCAACACAATACTTTAATTATCTTTTTACTAGCTTCTTCCATACAGTGTAAATGAAACATGAAAAACAAAATTCTGAAATAGTTCAAAGAAAAGAATCCTTCTTCTATGTGGGTGAGAAATTACATGACCTACCAGTCACCTTGATTCTTAAAAGGAAGAACAGAAAGGAAAAACATAAATGATTGTTTAACAATTTAAATACACCTTAAATGATATCATAGAATCGTACTTTGCATACTTATCTATTACTGCCACATTGGATGCCATGGTTAATTCTGGGTAGAATGTGCCTAAATTACTAATCCATAACTTTGCATCCTTTAGTAATATTTTGTAATTTTCCCTCACCAAAAGCAACAGGTCCATAACTGTCATGCACAGTTAGAGGGGTTTAAATGAGACCTCTCTAATTTCAGGTGATAGCCAGAGGGTGATTTCCTATCATATGTGGATGAAAAAGTGGAGAAAAGGCCTTGAATGTTACACACATTGACAGGCTATGGCTCTCTTGAAACCTCCCTCTAGCTGCTGATTCTAACCACCTTGTGTGTTGTAAGTACTAAAAATTCACACTTTATTATAGCAAGATGGTGAAAATAATAAAATGTATTATTACATAATAATAATAAAATGCACTTATGTAATGCATAAGGATTATAAAATGGTTGATGAACATTTTACACAATAGGAAACTGAAACTGTTCAAAGTTAAGTGTGTGGCCCAAATTTAAATAGATAAAGGCAGAACTGGAATATAAACCCAGATGTGATCATTTCAAGTTTCGCATATTTCCCAGTGATATCCCTTTAGTCATTTCCAAATTAACATATCTAAAACAGAATTCATTATCTTTCATCCTAAGTGCACCCTTCATCCAACTTCCCTATTTATGTTGTCCTTGAG
Organism: Sarcophilus harrisii; assembly: GCF_902635505.1. Taxonomy (NCBI): domain Eukaryota; kingdom Metazoa; phylum Chordata; class Mammalia; order Dasyuromorphia; family Dasyuridae; genus Sarcophilus; species Sarcophilus harrisii. Next base: position 377,101,622 of record NC_045429.1, read on the forward strand.
TCATTCGGTTTGTAACTTTGGAGTTATTTTCAACTGTATCTTCTTCCTCACCCCCCCCCCCAATCCAATCATTTGCTAAATTAAGTTAATAACACATCAAGAAGAATTTTAAAAACACTGTCAGATAAAGTGCTAAGCACTATGGATACAATGAAAGGGGGAAAAATCTTCTTGCCTTCAAAAGGTTTACATTCTCACAATGGAGACAATCTGCAAACAACTATATGCATAAAATATACCTACATGCATACAGGCTTACAGAAATATATATATATATATATATATATATATATATATATATATATATAAATATATACTTATGTATATATAATAAATTGAAGATATCACCACACTTCAGAAGCAGAACAAGAGTCAATGATTGGTGATGATTTAGGATGCAGTGGATGACTTCAATATCATCAGTGTCTAACCAAGCTCTAAGTGCTCCACAGTGTCTATTTCAGCAATATTCACAGCAGTTGAAACAAATTATTCCCATCTATCCATTCCACCAGGGAAAGTCTTCCCATGCTTGTGATAGGTACTCCTATACCTCATTGATGGGTTTGAGACCTATCTGCTGAAATGATCTATTGGTATATGGCCATTGTGCATGCTATAGCTTTTTAGAACCACAGATGAGAATTAAGTGGATCAGAGCTACACCAAAGGTGGAAAGCAGCCCTGAAAATGGTTTGGCAGCTTTCATATCAGAGGTACTAGTCTTTTCTTTAATACTATCATTAATAAATTAGAACATAATCAGAGGAGATCCAATAGTTTGATTAGTAGTCTTAAAATCGTATCATATGAAACAACTGAGGAAATTCAGAGAATTAGGAGATTTTAGAAATGAATAAAACTATAAAAAAGAAACTATTATGTATGTAATACTTTAAGATTTGCAAAGAGATTTACATACATTATTCCATTTATTTCCATGTGTTATCATTTATGCATTTCTAGTCTGCCAATATACTTTCTAAATAAGGTAATTGAAGCTTAGAAAGGTTTAGGGATTTTGTTCAAGGTCATGTAACCAGATCCAGATCAAGAGCCAGAATCTAGATCTTAATTCAGCATTCCTTTCATTATGCTGCCTCTTAAAGTTATTCAGAAACTGAAAGATTAGGCAATCAAATATTTGATCACCTAGTATTATTTACTATCTATGACACTGTGTTTTGTACTGGAGGTACAAAGTAAGGCAAAAACAAACAAACAAACAAGAACAAATAGGGAAAAGGTACATAATTTCAAGAAGTTCACAAACAAATGGGAAGAGACAACTGAGATTTATTATATACAAATTATATACAATTATATATACAATTATATACAATTGAGATATATAGGATAAATCAAAGGTTGCTGTTTTTTGTCTTTCATTGTCTAAGAGTACCAATGACAGCAGGAAAGTGATATCATGAATTGGATTTAAGTGAGGGAGGGTTGTGCAAGGTCACCTGCCTCACTTTCCCCTCCAGAGCCATCTGGGTCCAGTGGTCAGATATCAATCAAGAGCACTGGAGATGGCCTTAGATGCAATGGGAGTCCTGGGCTTTTTTAAGCTAAGATCTTTAACAGATGGAACAGAAAATTTTGCAAGAGTCAATGTTGAAAAATTACCCATGAATATGTTTTTTAATAAAAAAGCTATAATAATAATAATAATAATAATAAAGATCTTTAGCACATCTCAGTTTGACTAAGGCAATGCCCAATCAATGATTAAGGCTAGGTAAGAAATGAGGCAGAAAAAATCAGTCTAGTAGGGGAAGACCCTTAAGATATCTGGCCAAAACAAAATAATTGCTATTTACATTTACCCTGACCCAATCAGGACCCAAACAATGACCTAGTGGTGCTTAGTTTGTGAATCTACTATTGTTGAATCCAGAAGATCCATAGTAATTTGAGTTTAAGGAATAGTCCTAGCTTATAAAACCCAAGATATGTTGCAAGATTTCAGGCATCAAAATTTACATTCTCATGGGTGCTCTGCCCAAAAGAATGTAAATTGCAGGTAATCTGATAAGGAAGGCCCTAAAATTAGAAGATTGAGAAAGGCTTTTTGTAGAATGTGGAATGTAGCTGAGATTTAAAGGAAACCTAGGAAGCCAGGAAGTAGAGGGGAGGAGAGACAAAATTTAAGGACTGGAGGACAGCCAGAGATCATGTTCAAGAAAAAGCAAGGAGTTTAGTATCTTAGAATCTAAGAGTATCTGGATGGGAGTAAGATATAAAAAGTTTGGAAAAGTAGGAAGGGGCCAGATTATGAAAGGTTTTAAAAACTAGAGAACTTTATACTAGATCTCAGACATAATTGAAAGCCATAATTGAAAATATTATATATTACATGGGTAACATGGTCAGACTTGAAATGTGAGATCATTTTTATAGTCGAGTAGAGAAAAGATTGGGATGGGAAGAGATTTGAGACATAAAGACCGAGCAGCGAACTATTTCCATAGTCAGGTGTGAGCTAAGGAGGATCTCCTTTGGGGTGATGGTAGTGTCAAGAAGAGAAAACAGTAAACCTGAGAGATGCTTACATCTAATGAAAAGAATTGACAACTGTTTGGGTATGGAAGGTAAGAGAGAGTGAAAAGTTAAAAATGGTACCTAGGTTGAGAATCAGGGTGACTGGTGTCACTATCAATGGTAATATATAAATCTGTGAAAGTGATAAAGGTCTCCAGTATTCTTACTGGATAGAAATCTGGACTTAAGTTTAAGTCCAGATCTGAGTTCAAATTCAAATTAAGGTACCTACTGGCTTTGTGAACCAGGGTAAGACACTTAATTTCTTTTAGCCTCTATTTGCTCATCTGCAAAATAGGGTGGTAATAGAACCTATTCACAGGGTTGTTTTGGGATATAGATGATACATGTAAATCACTGTGCAAATCACTTAAATCTTAAAATGCTAGCTATCATTATAATCATTATTATACAAAACATTTATCAAAAACTTAAAAGAGTATAATGTAAAATAAATTGATTTCCTTTGTGTACTAAAGAAGGCAGAACTAAGGTCAATGATTTGGAGTTAAATAATAGCAGATTTCAGTTAAGAAAAAGCTTCCCAAAACAAATGTGATAAAAGCAAAATGGTTTTTATTCATCCTTAAAAATATATCAGCAATCTCATTAATTCCATCCATCAGCCTACTTCCCTTTCATACCTCACACCTTTCATACAAAAAAAGTATCTTCTCTATTTTCATAACTCTATTATGACTGATACACTTAGAGCTCCTCTAGTGGGCATTTTAAGTCCATAACATAACACAGACATCACCACTGTTCATTATAAAGTTCATATGTCTCATGACATACTCTATCTGTCCACTAGGGCTTTTGGGAGTCCCAGGTTTTCAATGGAAAATTAAGAGCCACCAAGTATCTTACTTCTGTAAGAGGAATGTACACTTAGGTACACAGGTTCATCACTAAGTCAGTGATTTCACCAACCATATAAATATTATCCTATGCCTTCATTATCACTTATCTAATCATATTACAGTAACTAAAGTAGAATTATTTCATGAAGCTTTCCTAATTCCAAAGGGAGTTCTCAAGACTCTTGATAACAAAGTTGGAATATCTGAGTTTAAAAGCTAGACCTGCTACCCATTAGCCATGTGATTTTAGTATATGACAACCTCTTTGAGTCTTGGTTTTCTTGTTTATAAAGTAGAGATAATAATATTATCATTTCAACCTCTGCAGTTTTATTGTATGGAAAGTGTTTATTAAATAGAAAATATTTTGTGAATTTAAAATTTACACACATATGCATATGAAATGCATGTACTTAAGTGTATCTTTTCTAAGTGTATCCTTAAGTGTATCCTCTCTATTAGTCTCTCATCTTTGCCATCAGGTGATATGTTCAAACAACCAGATACAAAGTATGATGATAATAAAATTTTCATTTATTTATTTTTAAAAATTTAATATACATTGCTTTATGAATCATGTTGGGAGAGAAAAATCAAAACAAAAGGGAAAAACTATGAGAGAGGAAAAAAAACAGAAAAAATAAGTGAAACTAGCATGTGTTGATTTACATTCAATCTCTATAGTTCTTTTTCTGGATACAGATGGCAGTTTTGTATCCAAATTTTATTGGAATTGCCTTGGATCACTGAATCACTGAAAAGATCCAAGTCTTTCATAATTGGTCATTACACAATTTTGCTGTTACTGTGTACAATGTGTTTTTGGTTCTGCTTGTTTTCCTCATCATCAATTCATGTAAATATTTCCAGGCCTTTCTAAAATCATCTTGTTCATCATTTTTGTATTCCATTATTTTCATATACCACAAGTTATTCAGCCACTCCCCAATTGATGAGCATCTACTCATTTTCCAATTCTTTGCTACCAAAAAAAAGACATACTCTACAAACATTTTTGCACCTGTGGATCCTGTTCCCCTCCTTTATGTTTCCTTGGGATACAGACCCAGTAGTCTGACTAATAAATTGACATCAACTTGGAAGGACATTAGTTTCTAGTTCCGTGTTATAGACCTCTGTCCTTGGTCCTATTCTGTCGAGAAATTTAAAATTACTTATATGAAGCCATTAATGGCCAGCTTATCAAATTTGCTAGTTGCAAAAGGCTAAAGAAGATACATTAATATGTGAAATGACAGATTTGGCAACAAAAAGGGACTTGGCAGGATAGATTGGACTGAATTTAAAACAGATAAGATGAAATCTAATAGCATTAAATGTCAAGCCTCCCTTACATTAAAAAAATTGACATTACAAGTACACAAAAAGGGAGACATTGTTGGATAACATTTTGATCTGGAGATTTTGATGGAATGAAAGACGAATTTTTTTCAACAGTGGCACATTATAGACAAAAAAAAATCATGTCAGACTACATTGAGAAGGATAATTTTAAGAAATAAGAAGGTAATAGTCTAAATGTCTCTGCTATGGTAAGTTAACATTTGGAAATCTACATTCAGTTACAGACACTAAAATGTGGGAAGAATATTACCTGAAGATGTTTGCCCTCATCTTCATAACCAACACTTAGGTTAAAAAAAATCAATCCACAATTTTAGAATAGAGGAAATAGTGCTAACTAGCAATTTATCTGGAAAAGATAGTGGAGTTTAGTGTACTATAAATTCAATATCTGTTAACTGTGAGACATATAATAATCACATCTGATCATAGACTACATTAATGGAAATGTAAAATAGGCAGGGAGATAAACCTATAACTTATTTATAAGAGAAAAAGCTTGGCTGTAGACATTGTTGTTGCCCTCTCTGTGGAAAATCCCACAGAAATTGGATGACCTCTTATTAGATATATTGTATATGTGTTGGATTAGATAGCTTTTGATGTCACTGGTGACCCTCAAACTCTTCTGAATCTATGATTCTGAATTTCCACAACTAATACAGGTTGGTAGCTTATCTGCAACTTATCACCCTAGAACATTGCCTAGAAGAAAACAAAGCAGTTAAATAACTTGTCAAAGGTCCCATACTAGATGTGCAGAATTAGGATTTGAACTGAGATCTTGTTGGTTTCAAAATTGGTTCTAATACATAATGTCTCTCTAAAAGACAGTGGCAGAATAGCAGTAAAATATTTAGAATAAGGAAAGGTATAGTCCTTCCTAATAATATTCCACACCACATCTGAACTATTAAGGTCAATTCTATGGGCTATATTTTGGGAAGAACATTGACCAAGAAGAGCACATGCTTAGGACTATGATTTGATTGACAACTATGACACACAAGAATTAGTCAAAGGGAAATTTAACAGTTATCTCTGTGTTTTTGAAGGACTTTCACATACAGAATGGGTTAGATACTGTTACCTTGACCCTAATAGGGGAAATTAGAAATCATGAGTTTCTAAGAAACAAATTTTGGCTACATCTAAGGGAAAAAAAAAACTTTCCAAATATGGAATTAGCTACCTCAGGAAATAGCCTATTCTCTTGCAGTTGAACACAAACTAAATGAATATTTGCCAAGGAAGTGTCAAGCTGGCAAAATTCTTTCCTAATTAGATTAAAACATAATTGGAAAATACCTTATAAAATATAAAAATATGTTAACACATATAATATCAGGTGTAACATATATAATGTTAATTTGTGGTATTCTAAGTCAATATGTGGCCTGCAGAGCCATTTCTAATTGATTTTGACACCATTGATTTGACACCATTGTAATAGAAGATATCCCTGCTTAAATAAGGAATAAGGAGGTCTCATCAACTGTTATATTCTAAAATCATATTAATCCTTCTTCAACTAGAGTACATGTCATGGAAATACTATTTCTTATACTTACATACCTTGCATTGTACTTGATGGCATATAGTTAATTAACAAATATTAATTGGTGTCAACATTTTTATGGAAATTAGGACAAAAGGGAGATTTTATGGGATGTGAAAGTCTATATAAATTATGTATTTAATTCTCATCTTACTGGCTTTTTCTATAAATTATTTTCTGTACAGATTAGGTCATTAGGAGCTTTTAAGTGGACATTATATTAAGTCATTGAACTTGTTTCTACTTTTCTGACAACAAAGTAATCTTTATCATTAATGAGCCGTTTCTTGGCCATTACAACTAGTTCTTCTGGGCTGATTGGAACAAAGTCACCTGTATGAAGTAGTGTGATGAAGGTTCACATAATGGAAGGAAGATGTAGTTCCTGAACACAATGAATTACTCTTTAAAAGAGAAAAAATCAATTAAAACTCTGCAAGGCTAACAAAGTAAATGTTCTGTTCCTTTCTAAAAGCAAATCAGCACATAGATATAATACCACATAAATATATGACTTTTTCATAATTACCTGAAATTTTTGTGAGTTGTGAAGAGGTTGCTATTCTTTTTAACAGATTGTGGTTCTCTAAATGAGTAGAATTATACCTGACTACATAGGAAGGACAGGTGAAACTGTGTATACTAGTTTCCTGTGCAGGCTTTCAATTAAGTCATATGATAAGGACTAATATTATTTGTTGAGTGGCTGCAATGTGGTTGGCAATATGCCGGACACATAACACCAATCTTTTCTGGGAACACAAAACAGACAAACCATTCAAACACAAAATGGATCAGCTGAGAAAAATGGCAACATCTCAGAGGGGAAGGGTTTCAGGGAATTTCTATTTGCCAATCTTGGATTTCTCCCTCTCCCACACCCTGAGATCATTGTACCTCAACTGATATTCTGGGAAGAAAAAGGGAACTCACCTATAGTCCAAATTCAATATTTGTATGATTTTTAAAAAATAATCCTGAGTTAATAGTAAGGACTATAAACCACATAGTTCCTATTATTAAATTGTGTGGGCCTGTCTAACTTTCATAGAAAGGAGCTACTTTTAAGGATATCTTGTTTTTCATGTGGACTATCCCAAAAGTCTTTTAATGTAATTCTAAACTATTTAAAACTTAGATTTTTGGAGTTCCTTGAATATTTCCACTGAAGCACAGAAAGAGGGAGAGATTACCTATGTAAGGAGGATATATTCTATTATTTTGACTCAGATAACAATTCATAAGTTTTAACCTAAGACACACCTGACAGAGTGTCAGCAATGTATTGGCCGTATGTTGGACACATGACCCCAGTCTTTTCTGGGAACACAAAACAGATACACCATTCAAATACAAAATGGATCAGATGAGAAAAAGGCAAAATCTCAGAGGTGAGAAGTTTCTGGGGCATTTCTATTATCAGATTTTGGGTTTCTCTCTTTCCCTGACCCTTACTCCCATACCTAGGTTGGTATTTTGGGAAAGAAAAGGGAAGTCCCCTATGACCTAAATTCAATATTTATATTTTAATAGTCCTGAATTAATAGAAAGAACTATCGATTATATAGTTCTTAGCATTAAATTGTGTTTCCATAGAAAGGAACTACTTTAAGGAGATCCTCTTCTTCCTTCATACCAGCTGTTCTAAAAGTCTTAATATAATTCTAAACTATTTAAAGCTTAGATTTTTGGAAGCCCTTGTATATTTCCACTGAAGCACAGAATGAGGGAGAGATCACCTTTGTATGTTGTTATGCTCTTGTTTTGACTCAGATGACTTTTTTCATAAGTTTTAGCATAAGGCACACCTGACAATTATAGGTATATTTCCAGGGGAAGGGTTAAAAAGATAAAAAAAAATAAGAGATATATTTTCTATACTTTTAAGGAAGAGGGTGGCCAGGAAGAGAGAAAAAAAACTAACTATAGCCATAGATAATTTGTTGAACTTATTAACCAACGATGACATTGAGGATTTCATAGGAAACAATCATAATTTCTGTTCTTTCCCCTGTAGTGGTACCTGGTGGTAAATCAATGGCTTAAATACATTGTATATCTAGAGGAATGTATAATACTGTAGAGAATGAATTTTTAACATTACAATGACATACATAAACAAAAAATTTCATAGATACATGAGATGAATATGATTAAACTATGTTGGCAAACTGGAGAAGAAGAGACTATGGAAAACTTTGAGTGCTTTTGATAGCATTTTTCATTTTTTAAGTGGGGCATTGTTATAGCCTGTGCTCACCTGTTTGCCCAGTAATAAATTTGCAAGTAAATGTAGCTAGACAGGAATGCTTGTTGGCTTCTTCTTCTTATCTTACCTGACTGCAGAATTTCAATTTCTAATATTTATTTATATATTAATAACAACAATAACAATAGGTGACATACATTTAGTGCTTTATGATTCAAAAAATACTTTATATTCATTTTCTCCCCTGATCCTCACAACAGCTCTGTGAAGTAGAAAATGTAAGTATTGCTAAACTCATTTTACAGAGGAGAAAAGTGAGCACAAAAAATTTTGGTGGCTTATGGAAAGTAAGTGACAAACTGAGGTTTGAATCCAGGTCTTCTAAGAAAAAATGTAGAGATCCTTACATGTTCTGGTTCTGTGATCTATGTCTCTGATTACTACGAAAGTAATGAACTTCAGAGTAATCAACCAAACACTTAATGAATAGAATTATAGACTCACAGATCTTAGAATTGTAAGGAACCTCAAGCAAGTATCAAGTCCAGCTTCTGCCTTCAGAATTTATGTATTATACTTAACATTATTATTAGATGAAGTAACTGATCCCCAAAGGAGTTAAAGAACTTATACAGGGTCACATGGCTTGTAAAAAGTACATTGAGGAGATTTATAGTCTCTAGCTTCTTCATGCAATACTTTTACTACTATAACAATTAACTTCTTTTGCTTAGTAGAAAAAGTGAGAAAATATGGAATTGATTAACACCATCCATTTATGTTGTCCTTTCTACATTTTAATATCCTTAACATCAATTTAAGGAGTCACTTTAAAAAGTTTGCAGAGATGGGGAAACAAAGGAGTTCTAGGTACCAATGAGAGGCCTGGAATAGAATGGACAAAGAGGAGTGGGTAGAAAATAGAGGAAGGAAAACTGATAGAAAAAAGGAAGAAGAAAAGAAATAATCAAATATGGTACAGTAAGGTACTTTGTAGCCTTAATGTCAAACTGCCTAACCTTATCCTAAAGAATATATATCATTTAACCAGATTTATATTTAGGTATAAATTGTACTATAGTGTTTTTTCTATAAAAAGCCTGGAAAATTTGTATTATTAACTGCCTCTGAAAAAGCAAACAGAAATCAAGAATAGTATGTCTATATATATATATATATATATACATATACACATTAGTATGTATATATATATATATATATACACAATGTATACTACATATACATGTATATATATGCATGTATATATGTGAAAATGTATATGTAAGTGGGTATGCATTAACTGTAATGTTAAACATACAAATAATTTATATACATTTATATACTAACATGTATGTGTAATGTTATAGGTATATATAATATTATATATTTAACACACCATGGGTCAAGAATAGTATAGCACTTTGGCAGAAAGTAGTTCATTTGATGAACCACAGTAGTCCTAGATGTGGTATTACATTTTTCCTCAGACTAAATTCACAATTCAAGTTTAGAAATAAACTGAAAAGATTTGAAGAGATGTCCTTTAAATTTATAAAGCATGAATAAATAGTGACAATCTTAATGTCATTCTGTCACTCTTTTTAAAGCTCTTTCAGATGGCAGAAGCTTTTTGAGGAGGAATACATTTAGACATAATTAATACTTTTGGAAGATATTTACTCACATAATCCTAATGCCCAAGCCATTCGGTGATGAACCCCTTTGACCTGAACACACTATGTTACTAAGATTGAACTCCAAACTGTAACCATCTCCAAATCTTCCAGAGCTTAGGTGTTCAGCTATGATGGGCTCAAAGGACTCAGGATCACCTTCATGCCATTAAGAATGACTCTAGGAAGATGTAGAACAATTGCCAATTGTCTTCCTATTTGAATAAGTCCAGTGTGGCTTTAACATTGCACTTGAATAATACATTTTATTTGAACAGGACAGATTCTTAAAGGACCAGGAAGAATAATAGTTCACATGTAGATAATACTTTTGAGATTTATAAAGGCCTTTACTCACAACTGCCTTGTGAAAGAAATATTGCAAATATGATTATCCCCATTTTATAGATGAGAAAACTGTCTAGTGTCATACAACTACTGATAATCAGAACTTGGACTAGAATCCACTTATCTTGAGAGAGAGCAAGCATTTACAACTTATAAAACATTTCCTCTGTATCATATTCTGAGACAGATAATATATTATTATCATTTACCAGTTTAAAAAAAGCTGACCCAAAAAGAGACTACATCACATTTTCATGATAAGCTGGAACATCTTAGATCCTTGATTCCTACTCCTATCTTTTACCTCTAAAATTTAGGTTCTCTCCATTGCTTCCCCAAGGTCCCATTTGTCAGATGGATTGTAGCTTCTCTCACTCAGATGCTATTGTTACCAGTCATGCCCAATTCCCAGGCCTTCAGATTATCTCTGGCTACTGTCTCACACAGTGGTTCCTTACCAATCTTACCTCAATCAGAGGTCTTCAGAATCTCTGGCCATCATTCAACAGAGGCCAGCTGCATATAAGCTTAAGATCTTTATTCCATGTGTTCACCTCCTGCCCTAGCCCTACTTCCTTGTCCCCACTCCTTATATGGGGTCTATGAGGTCACATGCACAGCCAGTTAGAGAAGGAGACACCTCCCATTGATGATGTGATCTCAATGTGACCAGAGTTCCTCCCCATGTGGTGGTCCTTGTTTATCCACAGAAACCACTTCTGGGGGTCTCAGGCAACAATGCCTGTTTATTTCCTGTTTGCACTGTATGTGACTCCTCCTCCGGCCCTTACAATTCCCTTTTCTTGTAAAGCAGGGACCATTTATCACATCAAGCTAACTTTTACATCAACAGTAGCTTGCTTGATCAATGAGATTATAGAGTGTATATGGCAGAATAAAGGCAAACAAAAGTAAAACAGTAAGAACTAGGCCCAACAGGGGCCAAAACCAAGCAAGGATAACGTGGTGTTCAACCTACTCAAGAAAGTCATGCTCAAGGAGGTAGAATGTCATAAGTGGTTTCAATTGTATACACCCTTTGGTATCTAATAAAGAAAGGCACAGAGGAAGGTGTATGCAAGAAAAGTCTTGTCCTGTAGCACTGCCTCACTAACTCTAGCAAGTGGGCATGTTGGTTTTTCACCCACTAATTTAGAGGCCTTGTCTACATGTGGAAAACAGGAGGAAGCCTCTCTCTAGGCCACTATATGAATCGGGTCACCATAGGAGAAGCGCACAAGCGCACTGTCCAGTTCTGTCAGTCTCTAGGTGTTGTGCATCACCTAGGATAGTCCAATTCAGATGCTACACTGGTGCTGCGTCTGCCGTCTTTGATGTCACAGTCAGGAGGGACATGACTGCCATCGGCATCTGAAGGGCTGCTGACATCTGGCTGATTTTCTGGGCCATCGTCTGGTCCTTTTCTTTTTGATTTCCCAGGTCACGGATATTTCTGGTTGGGATCCACTCCTTTGTTGTTGGGTCTGCATCTGGAAGACAAGACCATACCCGCGACCCCAAACCTTGACCCAACTCAAGCCCTTCCAGAGGCCATCTAAGCTCTTCTAAGTGGAGAGAGGGCTCTGGTCCTTGTCAGCCAGTTAGCCGCGCCTTCTGCATCTGCCAGAAGCGCATTGCTGAGGTGAGATCCAAGGAATGTGAAAATTGTAAGTAATTATATGTATATATCACCACATTGAAGTGGGCCTGTGTGAGTCAGGTGGAGGGTCTTGTAAACCCCGGTACCCCCTTTTCTTGCTTAGACAGGAGCCTCTTGAGGGTACAAATAGCCTGTTCAACAATGGATTGGCCTGTAGGGTTATATGGGATGCCAGTGGAATGGGCAATGCCAAATTCAGTGCAGAAGGACTGAAAGGCAGAAGATATATAAGCTGGTCCATTATCTATCTTAAGTGCACATGGGACTCCTGCAATAGAAAAGCAATGATAAAGATGGCTGATTACATGCCTAACTGCTTCTCTTGCCTGGAGTGAAGCCATGAGGAACTGAGAATGTGTATCTGTGGTTACATGGATGCACTGCCTTTTAACTTGAGTAATGTCCATTTACCATAGGATGGGTGACTTATCACGAGAATTCATTGCAGTATTTTGTGGAGCAATACGAAAAGGAGCAAAAGTAGTACAGTGGCAAACAATAGCTGCAGCTTCTGCTTTAGAGATGCAGCTTCTGCTTTAGAAATACAGCCTCCACAATGAGCAGGCAGATACATGAAATGAAGCATGTGTCTTTTGGGCAGGAGAATCAGACCAGAAGCCACACAAAGGATAGAGAAAGGCATCAGCTACCCTATTGCTGTCAAATATGGGACCAATACCATCAGTGTGAGACTTAACATGCATGATTAAAAGAGGTGCGGCTCTGTTGTTCAATGCATCCTGAGCCTGATGAAGAAAATCAGTGACAGTAGAGTGCCGGTCATCTATATATGCATGTGGTAGCTGTTGGACAGCTTGACAGGCATAAAGACTTTTAGTAATGATATTATTAGCCTCTTGATATCGTTGCATGGTATATATGAGGGCATATAACTCATTTTTCTGTGTGGAATCATAAGGGGTGTCAAGGATATATATCTCTCGAGTGTCCTCCCTGTATACTGCGGCCCTGTGATCTTTGGTAGCATCAGTACAAACATTAAGGCATTGCACTGGCTCTGAGGAAAGAGATCCAGTGGCGATACTTATCCTTAATGTTTTGTACAGTTGCCTAATGGCTGAGAAGTATGCAAAAGCACCAAGGGACAAAACTGTAACAGGACAGCCCACATTAAGTCATCCTGGGCAATAGCAAGCACCTGCTATGCTGGTATACTAAGAGCCAATTGAGGAAACCATCCTGAGATAAGTATGGTGCCCTGGCAACATTGCTACAAAAAGGAATCAAGTCCCTCAATCTTATCAGACAGAATGCATGAAGGTCTAGTAGCTATGCTATGGGATGCTCACCTTAGTGCAATGTGGTAAAAAAGGACTTAACAACAAATGCCGATAACATCAAGGGCTATGAAGGATCAATTCTAGAGGTAAGACAAGCACACAGCAAAGGAATAGATAGTAATGCTGCAGAGGCTTCTGCAGACCATGATTGTGGTGATTTCAGGGCAGAAAGGCCTTTCAAAATATTGTTTTTGAGTCTGAAGCGGCCATTCAGGAGGCCAATCAAGTTTTGTTATAATGGATATATCAACCCCTGTATCAATCGGTCCTTGAAAAGGCCTATTTTCTATATAAATAGTACACATGAGTTTTTCTTGCCCAATCATCTGAGTAAAATTCACCTCACCAAAGGGATGTAATGGGAGTGCTTTGGCAATTGGATGATCTCCCTTTAAGCTCACAGGATACGGGTAAGGATTGGTGACCAAGATAAATGGTTCTATATGTTTTAATATCATAGTATGTACAATTACAGGTGCATAGTCTGAGAGTCCAGTCACTAATCTATCTCTAGCCTTGGGTTGTATCTCAATATGTGCAGTGGTCCATGGGTCGATATCAAAACCCTCAACTGCATTCACCAAGTGCTGTGTATATTCCTCATCAGGGCTTGATAAATCTCTTTGAACTCTGTAGCTCTTCTCTAGGTAAGTTCCTGATCTATCAGGTATGCATTTGGGGCTCCCGTAGGGGCTCTTTTCCCTGGAATTACTTCTCATCCTGGTCCTACAAAATTTTACAACATGCCCTATCTTGCCACAAGCAAAGCAAAGGGATTTCCCGCCCTGCTAGTGGCTGCTTATGGCATTGGGCTTGGAAATGTCCTTTTCTGCCACAGCTATAACATTTCTTTCCCTGATCCTTCCTGTTCATCTCCTGTGTGATTCCCTGGGCTATAGCTGAGGCCATTGTGTCTGCATTAACAGCCTCATAATTTGCTTCATAACATTTGTCTATAATCTTGGAGATAGGAGCTTCTTTTGAAAGTCCAGTCACTACACAACTGCACACTTTATTCATTGTCTCTTTTAAAAGTTGCCTGAAGAGAAGGTCAGAAGCGCCACCTTTCCCCATAACTCTGTCAATTGCTGTTCTTAATTGGGACACATAATCTTGAACAGGTTCTGCTTCATTGAAATAAGATGGTGCTGTACCAACCCCTCCTTGTCTGTTCTCTCCCAAGCCTGTATAGCGCACTGTAAGATAGATGGAAACAGTCACTTCATATAAAATCTGAGCCCGAGTTGTGGAGTAGCAGCCGGTGCCAGTAATTACAAGCACAGACTCTTCTGGATCCTGATGGGCACTGGCCACGGCATACTTCCGGGACAATTTAGCAAATTCGGATAACCATACAAGTGACTGGCCAAGGGTAAAACAGGCAGATACCAGGCATTTCCAGTCATTTGGGTGAAGGCATACCTACTTGATAATAGCTGTAACATTTGTAGGGTAAAGGGAGCATTCGAGCCATAATTAATACAAGCTTGTTTCATTTCCTTCAACATTTTAAATGGGATTGGGACGTCTGACCTCCGGCCCAGTCCTCTTTTACTGAGTAGGCCTGAAGGCCCCAATAGGAATCCCATGGAATTACATCCTCCCCCTTAGAAGCTGCCCTTATCAAAGCTTTCTGTAAAATTGGGGATGGGGGGTGGGGTGGCTCTTTTTGTGTTCTATGGAAAAAGCCACAGGTCTTTGTAAAGTACTCTTTTGTCTCTTCTCCAGCTTAGCCTGTAGGCAGAGCTCTTGTAGTTCTTGTTCTCTCTGCTGTGAAATAATCTTTTGTCTGTTCTCTGCCTCAATCTTTAGGTGGAGCTGTTGCACTTGTTCTAATTGTCTGTGGTAAAGTAGTCTTTGGTTTGTCCTCTAACTCTGCCTGCAGGTGAAGTTCCTGCATCTTTTGTTCTATCTACTTAATCCCCCCACCCATCCTTTCTTGCTGACCTGTACTCAGTGGGTGGAAGGCAAATTTCCTATTGTTCAATTCTTATTGTATTCTTTTCATCTTTGCTATCTTGATCATCTGAGGGCATATAGCCCCGGTAAATGTACTAATGAAGGGCATAAATGCCTCGGTATCGGGGAGCAAACCCCTTGCTCTCCATCGGGCATGTTTTTTGTTAAAAGGTCACCCCTCCGATTTTCCAACTTGTATGCTTTGAGCTGCCTTCTCTCGGGCTTGGTCGTAGGTAGACTCATACCTAGACCCATACTGCTTCTCCACTTTCCCTTCTAAAGAGGGGCTGCTGAACCTTCCCGATTTTGGGGCCTGGTAACTGCTGCCTCCACATCGGCCACCACCTTTGTAGCTTCTCTCACCCAGAGCTACCATTACCAGTCACATCTAATTCCCAAGCCTTCAATCAGAGGTCTTCAGAGATCTCTAGCTACTGCCTCACTGAGCAGTGGTTCTCATGTTCAACAGAGCCCCCAAGGAAACTGCAATGCAAGCTTAAGATCTTTATTCCATGTGGTCACCTCCTGCCCTATCTCTGCTTTCTGATCCTCACTTCTTATATCGGGTCTATGAGGTCACATGCACAGCCAATTAGAGAAGGACACACCTCCCATTGATGACTCACGCTCTCACCAGAGCTTCTGCTCACCAGGTGGTCCCTATTTATTCATGGAAAACCACATTGGGGATCTCTGGCTTCAAGGCCTTTGTGCTTCCTTATTGCACTGTCTGAGCTTCCTCTTTGGACCCTTACATTGGACTGAATGAGTGCATAGAAAGAAAAAACTTTTTTGAAGATAGGGACAGTTAATGGACCTCTGATTTCATTAGTAGAGCGAACTCCTAGTTATGAAACTCCCTAGACCAAGAGTTCTTAAGTTCTTAAACATTAACTTGTTTTTAAAATATTTTGTTAATTATATTTTGATATAATTGTTTTCCTATATATTTTATTTTATGCATTTAAAATATAATTCTAAGAATGAATCCATAAATTCTGCCAAATAGTCCAGGCAGCAGGACACCAAAAATGCTTAATAGCTACTTTCCTAGACCACTGTTTATCAAAACTTTCTCTGCAATTTATACTCTTACAAAGTTGCCTGACATTAAGCAATTAATCAAGTTATCCAGGATCATATAACTAATTATGTGTCAGAGGCAGGATTTGAACCCAGGTCATCTTTGCTGTTAGACTACTTTTTTGTCCACTGCATCTTGCTGACTCTCACTGAACACAGCAAGTTGAAAAAAGATAAATCTCATAAGTTCAGAGCTGATCCTGCATAAGTGGCAGGCCCTATGCCCTGCTCTATTTAATATCTATTTTTCCAGACAAAAAGAAAGCATTGATTAAACATTGGATTGCAACAATTTCCAAATATCAGCAGGAAGTATAAAAATGAAGATATAACATCCTGACAGCCTGCAGTCATGCTAGACTGGAATATTTTTAGGGTAGTGTGTATTTTTTTTAAATGTACATGCTGTGAAATATGTCATGAGCCGTTCTAAAAAAATCAGCAGGGTTTGTTTCCCTTGGAACACAAAGCCACCTGCAAAAAATATATTAGTCAAACAAAGTCCTTTTTGTTTGGTTTAAAACTTTGTAACACCACACTCCAGTGCTTTTTTATTTTTCACTCTTTATCCACATGCTAAATTTGGGGCCATGAAGATGCTATTGTAACAAAAATCAATCTAAAATTGACCACTAAAACAGATTTATACCCAAATGATTCAAATATTTCATCTGATATCAAAAAATTAAAATTTATATATGTATTTATAAATTATTAATTTTTAATATTATTAGCATATAATTAGAATATCTATCTCTGTATCTCTCTGTACATATTTTCTGAGGATTATTTCTCTAGTCTAGGTTAGAAATGCAATGAATCTAAAAATCCCACTAGGCCTGCTTTGTATATTTCTATATCCTATTTTTTTAAAAAGGCAATGATTTTCCTGGTCACTGGATAATCTAGATGTTCCATTCAAGGCTGTCAACTATTAAGCTTCCTTTAACCTCTCCGTATTCATCTCTCTTTAATTCACTATATGAGTATTTGCCCTGTTTTTGATTCTGCTGTGGTTGTGTCAGAGCAGTGTGAGAGGGAATAAGGTATTTAAAGAATCACAAGAGTTTTTATACCATTTCTAGCTAGATGTTGATACTCTAAGTGTGAGATCTTTGTTCAGTGATAAGAAGACGTATTATTGAAAAAGTTTTGCTATTTGGGTTGCTTGCTAGAAATGAAACCAGAAGACAAAAAAAGAGTTGAAACTAAAGAAAAGAGCTAATAAAGGAGGTGATAGAAGTAGTTTTATCTCAAATCCAAAGCAATAAGAAATATCATTTATGGTAAACATTTCTAGAAATACTACTATGACAATAATTACATCTTTTGTGTCAACATTAGGATATGGAAAAGCAGATAGAGATAATATATGAAAAAAATAAATATACTTAAAATTAAACTTACATATAATTATATAATTTATGTGTAAAACATATAATTCAATGCAAGTGTGAGCATAGAAGAAGAAAATATATTGGAAAATATGTTTCAGGAATAAGGAATGAGAGAAAACATAGACTGATAGTTCACATGGAAATCTCATTTCTATCCATCAAGATTATTTTTTTAAGAAAAGTGGAAAGTGCTAGACATAGCAAATGAAATTGATTATTTTTTAACCAAAGGAAAAACAAATCCTCGAACCAGGAGTTATTCTTGAATTGGTATACAATCAGATCGCCAATTATTTAAGAGAAAAAAATAAAATAAGGAATAAAAATGAGAAAAATAAATCATAAGCAATTAAAACAATTCCAAAATAACCTTAAAAAAAGAAATAACTATTCTCCAAAAAAAAAATAAAAAATGACTGAAGAAAAGTATATCAAAGGTGATTTTTAACAATTTCATACCAGTGTTTAGCCATTATAAATTAATGGCTATAACAAGAAGACCAAAAGAATGTAGCTATTTTATCCTTTGACAGATGAAAAGATATACAAGAAAATAATTGTTTATGGTTCATATGTATTTGTAAAACATTATGAAAAAAAAGTTGATCAAAAATTAAAAGGAATATCTCTTTATAAGACACTAAGGAGCAGTGGAGGTACAAACAAATAGCTTAATAGTAGTTGAAGTACTGCCTTAGATATTTAAATGGCTGAATAAGAGATGGTATTTATGAATAAGGTTTTAATTTCTGACTGAAACTTTAAATTATACGAATAGTGGGATGCTGGCCATGGATGGATTATACCAAACAAATACTGGCAGGAATATATTGTGTAAAGTCTTTCAGATCTAGTCAATAGGTTGATAATTCTAATCTCTCGATCTTAAGGAGAAAAGATCAGATGTAGAAGGTAACAATCAAGACCTGGGAGATAGGAATGGGGGAAGATCCCATGAGTCTCTGTGAGCAAGGTAGTCACCAAATGAGGCAAAGAGATAGTAGTGAAGCTGTCAGACCTTTTTGAATGTCTTCAGAGTAAATTAAAGAACCTCTTATTCAAATAGCTAAAATCACATATGGAATATCTACACATCCTCTACAGAACCTCTAAGTTATTTCCATTATGTGTCACTGAGACACTCCTATAAGCAAGTCTTCTAATCTCCTCCACATGGAAAGATGTAGTTTAAGGCACTCTGTGCATATGCCAGATGCTATTATAATGCTATTACCTTTACTTGAGAAAATAGAGAATGGGCAGGATGGAGGTAGGAGAATAGAGATGAACATAATGAGTTCCATTTGTACATATTGAGAAGAATAAACCTGATATGAACTTCAAGTTAATTATCCAGCATACTCTTGGGACTGTGGAACTGGAGATCAGAAGTTAAACTAGGATGGTAGATAGATAGATACATAGAGATTAGAGATGCATAGAGGTGATTATTGATTTCATGAGAGGAAGGTTTATCTTATTTTTGCTTTTGTATCCTTACCACCTAGTACAGTCTCTGACACAAAACAGATATATAGAAATCTTTGATTGATTGATAAGTCAGAATTGGGAGAAAGAAGAAAAGAGAAAGAGAGGTCCCAAGACAGGGAAACTATTCTCCAGATATCAAGGAAAAATAGATCATACAAGAGGGAAATATGACCAATGATATAAAAAGCAAGAGAAAATTTCAAGAACTTGACCTTTGAGAAATAGCTTTTAGTTTTAATAGTTTGGAGGCTACAAGATAATGGATTTAGAAAGAGAAAGGAATTCAGAGACCATCTTGTGCAAAACTTTAATGTTAGTGAATTGAGAACTGAGAATTGAGAGAGGTAAAGCTACTTGTCCCAAATCATGCAGGCAGTAAAAGAGGTGAATCTGAACCTAGATTCTTTGGTTCTAGTGCTCTTTCTGCTGTATTGTGTTGCTTAACTAATGTACTAATGTGAGAATATGTGATAATCTTTAAAATAGCTATTTCAGTGGAGTAGTCGTCAGATGTCTGGTTACAGAGGGCTGAGATAGGATTGCATGCCAAGTAAATGGAAGCAAATATTGAATCAAACATGTGACATAGGTACAACTATTAGAAGATGAAAGACTACCTCTTCCTTGGAAAATGCAACAATGGAGGGAAAAGATGGGTCAAGGTTGAGATTTCCATTGTATAGCTTAGGTCAGAGAAAAGAGTACCAAATTAATTTCCTCAATTTTGTCAGTGAAGTAGAATGTCATGTCTTTTATTGGCTAGAATGAGAAGAAACCTTTATTTCATTTTATTTTTAACATTTTTTTCTGATTATACATGTATATTGACTTTTTAAAATATTTAAATAAATAATAACTTTTAAAATACATTTCTTTATAAATCATGTTGAAAGAGAAAAATCACAATAAAAGGGAACAAATCAAAACAAAAATTTAAAAAAAAAAGGAGAAAAGGAAAAAAGAATAAAAGGGAAAAAAAACAGAAGAGGATAAAAAAAACAGGAAAAAGAAGGGAACATCGCTTGTGTTGATTTACATTCAATTTTCATAGTTCTTTTTCTAGGTGCAGATGATGTTTTCTATCCAAAGTTTATTGGAATTGCTTTGGATGGCTGAATCACTGAGAAGAATCAAGTCTTTCATAGTTGATCATCTCACAATTTTGCTGTTACTGTGTACAATGTGTTTCTGTTCTCTTTGTTTCACTCAGAATTAATTCATGTAAATCTTCCTATATCTTTCTAAAATCAGCTTATTCATTATTTTTAGAAAAATAATGTACTATTATCTTCATATATCACAACTTATTCAATTGTTCCCCAATTGATGGACATCTACTTATTTTCTAATTCTTTGTTACCACAAAAAGAGCTGCTACAAACATTTTTGCACATGTGGTCCTTTTCCATCCTTTATGATTTCCTTGAGATACAGACAATAGCAGCACTGCTGATTCAAAGAATGTTCACAGTTTGATAGCCTTTTGGACATAGTTCCAAATTATTCTCTAGAATAGTTGGATCATTTCATTACTCTACCATCAATGCATTAGTGTCCCAGTTTTCCCACATTCCCTTCAATATTTATCATTATCTTTTCCAGTCATCTTAGGCAATCTGAGAGATGTGAGGTGATATCTCAGAGATGTTTTAATTTGCATTTCTCTAATCAATAGTGATCTAGAGCATTTTTTCATATAATTATAGATGGCTTTAATTTTGTCATCTGAAAATTGTCTGAGAAGCCTTTACTTTATTACCTATTATGTGCCAGTGTTAACCCAAGTGTTATAATATGAATTAAAGAACCTTATGTTTTGTCCTTTAAAAAATAGAAAAACAATGGGATACAAACATTTATTATGTATCTACAGTGTAGACCACTCATATAGATCTTGAGGAAGATAACAAATTTAGAGAAGATATAATTCTTATCTTCGAGGAGATTATAGTTTAGTAGAAGCTACTTGTTCAATCACAAAGCTGGTAGAGACAAAGCTTTTCTAGGTTCTGAGAATTATCAGTTTTTATGTTCTCCTAGAATAGCCTTTCAGAATCCATGGTCATCCTAAATACTATAATAATGCATTAAATAAGTGAGTAAAACTATAGTGGAAAGGAAAAAGTGATAGAAATAATAATAATAGGGATATAACAATGAGAATAATGGTAATAAGAATAAGTAGTATTGATTATTTGATAGTGAAAAGAATAAGAATAGCAACTCATATGCTTAGTCTTTGATAATTTATTATATTAATAGTTTTCTCACATTTCATTTTTGTCTAGTCAACATCATATGTCTATGTATTAATATTGATTTTATAGGATCTTTAGTTGAGGAAATCACTCTTTGCTTTTATTATCCTTCATTCCTTTTCTGGTTATGTTGCAAATTACATTCCTGGAGTATGTCTATTCAGCACTCATTTTCAGACACTTAGGTTTATAAGCTTAGCTTGCTGGTTCACCCAAGGCTTTTCACCAAGGTAAGCACAATTGCAGAACACCATTTGCTCATTTGAAAAGACTCTGGGTGAAAGACATAAATGTCATTTTTCACCTTCCATGAGGCAAAATTGTTATTCTCAATGAGGGAGGCAAATGGAAAATGTCTGGAATTGCTCTTTATTAAAAGATGCTTAAAGAAATTGGGGTAAATTTACTTTTGAGACTACACACTAAGGTAAGAAGAGATCAGAATGTTTTCTGCAATTTGATTTTCATTTGCTGTTCTCAGATAATTTAGATTGTGATTGTAGATTCAGAACAGTTATGGGGGAATGCTTTCTTTTAAAACCCTCTGGGAATATTTTAAATAACAATTTGATTTTGGCAAAGAGACATGTTTCTCTCCTGCCCCCACAAAGTCTTAGTGGTCATGCAGAGGATTCAAACTAATTTTTGCAGTGCTGGAAATTCAGCCAAATTATTCGGTTTATTTGCTCTTGTATGAAAAACATAAAATTTTATATGGAATTATAAGCAGAATGTAGTTTACAGAATTCTAATTGAATGAAAAGTATATAATTAATCAAATAGGAACTTTTAAAGATTATTTTTTTAATTTATACAATTTTGTTACTCCACATGTTTGAAATTAGTTTTTATTCTTATGTTCTTCTCTTGTGACCTTATTTTTAAAATTTTATTTAAATTACATTTTACATTGCTGGCTGCTTTTCAAATAAAAGACCATGAACTTTAGACTGTTTATCAAAAGAGGAATCTAATTCCTTCATAAGTTATTAAATCTATAACTTTTTCAATCATTTCAATGTAGTATCTATCTCCATGTATTATAGCCAATACCAACACTAAATGTCTTATGATTATAAAGGCCTACTCCTCCTAGATTTCTTTTGCAAACCAAAATAATTCTTAGAAAGAGACAGAAACAGACAATGCCAGAGAGAAAGAAAAACCCAAAACTTTCATTTTTCATTCCCAAGTTGTCTGGTTGGCCCAATGACAGAGTAAATAGCCAGCTCTTACCTTCCTGAAGAGCAGATAAGAGTGCCAAAAACATAGATGCAATGACAGTAGGAAAAACAGTCCAATTTTCCTATTCTTTCCTATTTTTTTTAATTATCTTTGTTCTGTGGAAGAAACTGTAGATCTTGGTGGTCATTTCTTTATTATTAATTTAAGAATAATAGCTAACATGTTATGTAGCTTTAAGGTTTGTAAATCACTACATATTTTATCTCATTTAATGTTCATAACAATCTTGTGAGATGATATTGCTATTCCTATTTTACAGATTTGGAAAGTAAGCTCAATACTAACAGCAACAATTATATAGCTTGTAACCATTTGTAAATCATAAAGCATTGTTTGAATAAGTTATTCATAGGATAGGTTTAGGTACTAGATCTATACTTTGATTGGTTTAGAGAACTCCTGTATGTGGAAATTTCCTTTCCTAGTACAAATTCCTTCTGCTTCTTCCCCTTTCATTCTTTTTTGTTTATGCTCTATAATCTGGTTTTCAACTTCATTTCATTTCACCAAAACTACTCTCTCTAGAGACCTCAATAATCTCCTGATTGCCAAATTCAAACTTTGCTCAATTCTTATTTTTCTTGTCCTTTTTGAATGCTTTGACACATTTGATCACTCTCTTCTTGATCCTGTCTTGGCTCTAGGTTTTTAAAATATCACTTTCTCCTTGTTCTCCTCCTACCTATTTGACCAGTCCTTCTCAGTTTCTTTTGCTGGATGATTAATCAGATCACATCCACTAACTTTGGGTGGCCCACAGAGCACTGTCCTGGGCCCTTTTCAATTCTCCCTCTATACTATATTACTTGATGATTTCTTCAGCTCTCAGGAATTGAATTATCATCTCTTACTGATGATTCTCAAATGTAAGTATCCAGACCTAACCTCTCTGCTGAATTCCAGTCTTGAATTTCTAACTAGCTTTCAGCCATCTTAAACTGGATTCCAATTGACATCTTAAACTCAACACATCTAAAATTGAATTCATTATCTCCCTCTCCAAGCTTCTGTATTACTCTCTTTCCAAACTCCGCTATTACTGGTAATAGCAACACAATCTTCCTAGGTCTCCAGGCTTACAATCTAGATGTCATCCTCAATTCTTCATTAATTTTCTCATATACTCCCACCCCATGGATAATGACCTATTGATTTTACTGATGCAATATCTCTTGAATGCATTCCTCGTCTCTCTTGTGATACTGTCACCTTTCTAGTACAGGTTTTCTTTCTTTCACACCTGGATTATTTCAATAGCCTGCCAGTTAGTTTGCCTGCCATTAATTTCTCCTCACTTGGATCCATCCTTTCATTTAGTTGTCAAAGTGGGATTTTAGTTTAGACTTAAAGAACATCAGGGAATCCAGTAAGTGGAGATGAGGTGGGAGTGTTCTGGGTATGTGTGATAGAAAAAAAGTACCTGGAGTTGAAAGATGGAGTGTCTTTTTGGGATACCATAAGGAGATGTCATTATTTCTAGGATCCAGCTATACTAGTTTGCTTGAAGTTCTTTGAATATGATTGACCATCTCCTATCTCTGTGCCTCTGTCGTGGCTTTCTCCTATGTCCGGAATGCTCTGTCCTTTCATATATGCTTCTAATTTTCTCTGAAAACTTAGGTCACATCCCATATACTACAGGAAGCTTCTCATTATTCTCTTCTCCCAGCTGCTAGTTCCATCCCTTCTCAAATTGCTTTCAATCTATTGTATATATATATTATTTATTTAGCTAATTATTTATAAATTATTTTCCCTTATAGAACCTACTTCTCAGAGTTTTTATGAAGATCAATGAGCTATTTCTAAAGAACTTAGCACCTGCCATATAGTTATAGGTGTTTAACAATTACTTATCTCCTTCCCTCCTTCTTCATCACTAGTCTTCCTGTCTTAGAACTATTTGATACTTATGTTGCCAGACATATTTATTCTCTGACCCAAGGTTTTATTTGAAATTTGGAAGGAAAAAAGACACATAATGCATTTTTCCCCTTTTCTTGTCTTTCACACCCATATAAATTTATTTGTTGTTATTGATAAAGGAAATTAAGCCAGTCTAGAGAAATTGGCATTTTTCAGGCAATGTGAAGAAACAGAATTAATAGTTCTCTTACCTATCAGTTTTCTCTATCCAGTTAACAACATACTCTCCCTTGTTTTCATTTTTAGGATGATTGGAAAGGAATTTTCTCATTTCAAAATAATCCTAACATATACTTAAAGCTCAGCAAACTTGAAACTAGGAGAAAAAAAATTGAAGAGGGTATTCATGGTAGAAAGCCTCAATCCAATAAGCAAATATTTTCATGTCTTAGATTTAATTTTTTGAATTTGAGTTTCAAAAGGTCACTTAAAAAACTCAGTTCATATCATGTTATGCTGACATTTTCAAATTGTACTAACTACTTCATCTTCATTTCATTATTAGAGATTTTGGTGGCATTAGTTCTGTTCAACTCTGCCTTGCCAATAAAAGACACTACCTCTTAATGTTAAAGAATAGAGGAAAAGGATAGATTTCCATAAATATCATCATAACTTATCCTTCAGTTTAATATTATTAAATGTATAATCCTTATTAATGATTAATATGTTATAATTATAAAATTATGCACTGTAATTCCATGTTTTACATAGATATATGCTATGTAAATGTTATATAAATATATCATGTTTTATATTTATTATAGGTTATTAATATACATATATACATATAATATACATATATACATATAAAAATACATATATGTATCATTGTGTGAAATATAATGTATAAATAGTATCTAGAAAATTCTACATAAATACTATACTATGGATACTATATAAATAATATATTATTGTATTATATATTATTTAATATTAATATTAATATATTGACATATATGATTATATTTATATTATATAAATACTTATAAAATTAATACAATTTTAATTTTAATATTCTGTAGCTATATCAAGATATGGCTTTATTTTATACATCAGAATGAACTTATTAGTAGCTTTTAAAACCTATCAATAGTTAATTATTAAATATTGTCCTATGCTTTCTATGTTCCTATGAGGAAATTGAAACAAACAGACTAAATAACTTGCTTAGTATCACAGAGCAGCTATTAAGTGTCAAGGCCAAATTTGAACTCAGTTTTTTCTTAGTCCAGGCCCCGCCTCTGTCACTAAATCACCTAGCTGCAATGAAGAAAACTAGCTTCATTAGATCATGGAGCAAGGGAAAGAGAGTTAAATAGAATGGATATGATAGATAGATAGATAGATAGATAATTATATAATATAATTATAAATGCCAAATGTAATATAACAACAAATTATAACAATAAAATTAGAAAGGTAGCTACAAAGGTTTCAAATGCCAAGTGGAGGAATCTGTTATTTGTGTTAATAGAGAGCCACTGTGGAGGAAATGCAAAGAAGTATATATAGGTCAGCTATAATTTTTTTCAAAATGGTTTCTTATTTCTGTTTCTTCAGCTAGATTCTTGTTCTTAACCTTGAAGTTAGGAGTAACCACAGTATAACATTTGTTTTATATTCATCAAACCCAGTACTCAACAAATACCTAACATTACTTTTACTATATTGTCATTAATTATCACAAAATGCTTTCAAGTGTAGTATTTAGAATCAGCATGATAAGAATAAATGGGAATACTAGCATTCCAAGGAGATTTTTTTGAGAGATAGAAGGATTTGAGAAAGACAATGTATTTGGAGAAAAGAGAAAAAGTGGTTCTAAATTACTAAGATCCTCCAGGATTTTGTGGGGACTGTAACCAAAAATCATTTGTTGCGGCTAAAGATCTGACATTTTAGCAAAATCCCTTTAGTGAATTCCACTAAAAAATAATAATAATTCTCAGTGGTGATCCTGCCTTCTTCCTAACATATCTCTGATATAGTTGTTTGTTTAGTGATAGTTGCTTAGAATCATTGAATGCATCCAGAGAACAAAGCAACTACACAGTTTATGCTAAATATGTTAATTTTTAAAATAGCAAGTGTGTTTATTTAATGATAGGTTATTTGCAGGGAACAATGTAATTGTTCTACTACTTTCTACTCTGGCAAGAACATTATTCACTTATCAAGCAGTGGACACACCTGCTTCTTTGCTTCCCGTTCATTCTCTGGCTAATCCACTAATCTTCACACCTGCAATGTTTTTTCTTCAAATGCCTGATACCACATTTACTCAGTATTATGCCCATTTTAATGGAATGGCATGGTAATGTCAGGTCTAACTAACTGACCCAAGATAGTGGGAATTCTAAATTTTTGTGAGAATCATAATTCATCCTTGAGTTGAAGAAAATTAGTTTTATCTCACAAGCATATTGTAAAAAAAAAAAAAAAATGGTTAATTAAAATGACCCTGTAGTAATTTCTAAATGATAAAATCTGGTCTGAATGTTGTATATCTGTATAAATTTTCTAAATTATGTCTCATAAATTTCTAGATATAGTAATCCACATTTCCAAATAAGGAAGATCAAAGTAGTAACAACTCATATTTTTTCATGTCACTTTAACATTTACAAATTACATTCTTCACTAGGATTCTATTAGATAGGTAATGGGAGCATTATTATTTTCCACATTTTACAATTAAGAAAGAAGCTTGAGAATCTGAAAGATTAAATTATTGTGTGTATTGACTTATACAATAGGTCATATTTATGAAGCACCAGATTCGGGGAGAGCAGTTTTGAATGTGCAAAACTCACAAAAGGTATTATCATGATCACAAGGGACCCTTTATTGTCATAAAAGTGGCATGGCATTAATCAAAATGATGACTGAAGGCAATCATTTAAAAGTTAGATGTGAAGAGTAAGGGTGGGGTCTCAATTTAGATTGGCGTTAGGGAGGGTCCTACTGGAGAACAAACTCCATGCATATTTTGTCTACATCAGTAACTGCATGATGGGACAACAGGAAATAGAGTATGATAATTAAGGTGCTTTGGTTATAAAGGTTATTTGTAGGGTAAGAATATGTGAAATGCATCTGCTCAGAGGAAGGAAGGGATTCTTATCTGCAGGATCCTTAATGATTTGATGAGTTCAGCAAACCTTCCTGATGCTGACAAGATAACAGTCCCAGAAATTTATCTCCCTTTGTGATAAAGTTGTCAATGGCAACAGGAAGGACTTGGTTAGAATGCATATAATTTCTGACCATGGCAGCACCATATAAGAAGTATGTATTTAAAGTAGGATTTAAGTCCAGATTGTCTGACTCTCAGAAAATCATTCTTTTTTTTTAAATTAAGATTTTGCCCCAATTACATTCAAAACAATTTTTACATTTGTTTTTAAATTTTTGGAGTTCTAGATTCTCTTTCCTATCCTCACATACAATTAAGAAACCACATGTGAAGTTATGCAAAACATTTTCATAAAAGTCAAGTTGTGAAAGAAAACACAGATCTCCTACTCTAATGAAAATAAAAATCCTCAAGAAAAATTATGTTTAAAAAAGAGAGAAAGAGAGATAAAGAAAAAGAAAGAATGCTTCAATCTGTATTCAGACACAAATAGTTCCTTCTCTGGGTGGAGATAGGATTTTTCATCATAAGTCTTTCAGAGTAGTTGTGGATGATTGTACTACTGAGAATAGCAAAGTCATTTACAGCTGGTCATCCCAGAACATTGCTATTACTTTGTATATAGTACATTTCACTTTGCTTGAGTTTATGGAAGACTTTCCAGGTTGTTGTTGTTGGGTTTTTTTTTTTTTTTTTTTGAGAGAATTCTGCTCATCACTTCCCATAGAACAAATAATATTCCGTCACAAACACATACCACAGTTTATTGAGACATTCCCTGATTGATGGGCATTCCCTCAATTTCTAATTCTCTGAGAAGAGAGTTGCTATGAATATTTTTTGTATATAGGTCACTTTCCTTTTTTTTTTTTTTTTTTTTTTGAATCTCTTTTGGTATTTATGTCTAGTAATACTATTGTCAGGTCAAAGATTATGCATGAATTTATATCTCTTTGGGTATACATTATGTCTTTTGATCACTTATTTATTGGAGCATGGCCCTTTTTTTTTTTATATGACTCAGTTCCCTCTATGTTTAAAAAATGAAGCCTTATTAGAGAAACTTGCTTCGAAATTCCTTTTATAATTACTATTGCTAACTGAGTTTCCTTCCATTTAATTTTCTCTCTTCTTTCACCCTTTCCCTTCTCAAAGGTGACTTTTCTTCTATTACCCTACCCTTATTCTTATATCCCATTCCCCTCCCATTTTTCTGCAGGGTAATATTGATTCTGTGTGGTATAACAAACCCTAATTCAAAATACTGAGAGATATCTCAAAGTGAAGAATAGAAGCTTTATTAGAATCTCGGGAGAAGCAGATAGTCCACTTTCTGGAGTCTCAGTGAGGAGAGCCAGTTTCACAAAGGCTGAGAGATCATTTAAATGTTAAAAATAAATAAATAAATAAATAAATAAACTATTCACCCACCTATCTCCTGTTATTCCTCCTAAAATCATTGGCAAATGACCTTTATTCCTTTATTTGTCTCTGCAATATAGGTGGGCTTTTGTAGCACTAAGGTTTTGATTAAGCAATACTGTTTCAAAGAGTGCTATCTGCTTCTAAAGTTAATAATCAATTAAGTTAGGTTTCTAAAATAACCTGAGGAGACTTGGTTTTACCTCAGGTTTTTCTCAATCAACAAATAGAAATTAGCCAGTTTGCAGACTTCGGGAATATCTCCAGGCCATTAAATAGTCAGATTCTTCTCTAAGCAGTTATCTTTTAAATATTTTCTCTTGGAAAGTCTTTGTTCTTCTTTCCAGAGTCTAATGATTAAACCCTTGGTGCTGAGACTTATTATTCTGAGAAGTCCTCAGTTTCCTGTTTCACTGAATTCTATACCCATATTGAATATGTATGTAATTTCCTCTTTGCACTAATTCTGATGAAAGTAAGATTCACTCACACCTCCTCTCATCCCCCTCTTCTCCACTTTTAAAAAAATGTATTGCCTCTTTTTATGGTAGATAATTTGAACTATTACACTTCTTCATTTCTCTTTCTCCCAGTATATCCCTCTCTCACTTCTTAATTTAATCATTTTAAAAAAAGATATCATTTCTTCATATTCAACTCACACCTGTGTCCTCTGTCTATATTTACTCTAACTGCCATAATAATGAGAAAGTTCTAATGAGCTATAAGATTTATCCTCCCTACTAGAAATATAAATAAACTTTATTAAATCCCTTATGATATAACTTTCCTGATTATCTCCTTATGCTTCTCGAGAGTCCTGTACAGTTCTGATCTTTTCCATACAGTTCTGATCTTTTCATCATGAATGCTTGAAAATCGTCTATTTTATGGAATTTCCTCTCAAGGATTATACTTAGTTTTGCTGAGTAGGTGATTCTTGGTTGTAATCCTAGCTCCATTGCTTAGGGAAGCATCCTTTTCACTCTATCACATTGTCTTAGCACCATATTCATAGTATCAAAGCTAAAAAATATTGGATTTTGAATTCAGGATCCTAGTATTTAAAAGCCAGAAAGAATCTTTGAGGATATCCAATTCAATTCTTTTATTTTACATATAAAGAAACAGAAGCTCTGCAAGGTTTAGTACTTGTCCCAGACTAGTAGAAAAAATCCTCATATAGTTGCAGCCTGTCACCTTGCAGATTACAAGACAAGGAGACACAGGGAGGAGATATACATTTGACTCAGTTCTCTCTGTATTTGAGAAATGAGGTCTTATCAAAGAAACTTGTTTCATAATTGTTTTAACATTGATTATTGCTAATTATATTTGCCTCTGCCCCCCATTTATTCTTTCTCCTTTCACTCTGTCCCTCCTCTTTACCCATCTGAATGATTTCCACAAGGAAGAATCATTAAACTAGTTTTTAGCACCAATAAAGAAACCACTTTAGATTCCATAAAGAACATAATTTTATTTGATAGAGCAATCAAAAACTGGAATGGACTTTTGGAGATGGGATATTTCTCATCACTGGAAGTTTACAAACTGATAATATTACACAGACTATTTCTGTCCTGGAACTGGTCAGATTAGTTGATCTCTGCCATTCCCTCTAATGCCAAAATTGTTATTATAGCTTTTTGCCTATATTTCTCACTTATTTTGTATTATAGTGTGTTTGTGTGTGTGTGTGTGTGTGTGTGTGTGTGTGTGTGATGTGTGTATGTGTTTGTATCTTATCTTCTCTGTTGGCTTGTCGGCTGTTTTAAGGCAGTAACCATATTTTATTTCCATTTCTTTTTCTATTCTCTTTAGTTCCTAGAGTAATACTCTATATATTGTAGATCCTTTTTAACATCTGTTCAGTAGAGAACAATATTCATTTAACAAATGGTTCTCATTTAATATCCAGATATCTCCCTAGATATAAAATTTCATAGGTGAAGGCAAGTTTATGAATACTCATGGTGGGTGACCTTTTACAATGCTTAGCTGTTTTTTTTTTTTTAATTACATAATACATTTTGGTGTCATGGACCCCAGTGACAATCTGGTGAAGCCCATGGACTTCTCAATATAATGTTTTTAAATGCATAAAATACAATACATGAGATTACCAAGACAATCAGTTATGTTGAAATGTAGTTATCACTTAAAAAAAAAAAAAAAAACAAACAAGGTTATGGAACCCATGTTAATAACTCCTGATCATCTGAAATTCCTCTACTTTTAGTTTGCCTAATTTTGTTATTTGTCTTCATTCTGCAGTGGTTTGTAGAGCATCCAGTCAGAATTTTCCATTTAATAACCTTGCATATGCTTGAAGAAAGATTCATCTATTTTCATACCTCTATTTTGACTTGTACTAGCTACAAATTTAATATCACATGCAAAATTTCATTAACATCCACTTACAGATCTCTGATTAATATTTCAAAGTCTATTGGGCCTAACATTCCTTCAGGAACCCAGTGAATACCTGTCTGCAACTGGATGTTCTATAATCTGTCATTACCCTTGCTAATTGTATCCCAGTTGGTTTCCAGTCAGTTTGACTGTGCTTATTTTCCACTTAAACTGGGCTAATTTTACAAGAAAAATTCCTTCAAATTTTGGCTATAGTCATTTTTTAAAATAAGAGTCACATCCTCTGTATTCCTGGCAGTTGGGGGGAGGAGAACCTAATCTTGTTATGCCTACCTATTCCATTTTGATCTCTTTAAAAAAAGGCTGTCCCTGTGAAGCACATCCCAGTAAGATTTCTTATGTTTATAGATCAATCCTCTTGTTTTGAGCTCAGTGTTGAAGTCAGGTTGTCCACACTGAAATTTCTTTATTCCATCCTTTTCTTGAAATTGGAAAAAGAAAAGAAAAGAAAAAGTGCTAAGCATTGGGGATTTCACCAGTTCACAATAAAAAATTTAAAACTAATTGAAAGTTCAGGAAGCTAATTACCCTAGTGCTCCAGTATAATAATCACCTGAATATGCTAAATTATATTCTGTACAGTAACAATTGCCAGGAAGCCCTTTAGCATGCTTTTATTAGACATTTTTGAATAGCTCTTCATTATTTCCTAGTACTTCACATTTTTATTATTCTGTGTGAAAATCAAACCATGTTAAAAAAAAAAAAGTTTCAATAGTTCAGACATCTTTTAATCATTAATTTATAAAACTTCCTTTTATTGACATTTTATTAGACTATGTTTTCATTCACATGTATTAAAAAAAAACTTTCAACTTTATTTTCCTACTTTACTGTTACACAGAACAAGTTCACTATGACACCATTTCCTAGGTCCCTTGTTACATATTTAAGCCTGGTTACATAAAACAGACTTAATAACACTAGAATCACATTGGGGTAGAATCTGTTCTGATACAATTTGCTGAACATGTAGTAGTCAGAAGGGATTTCAATGAGCTCCACTGAACAACCAATATTCCTTGATAAACAAAAGCTGCTTATTATTTTAATTGTTATTTCAGATTAATGGAAATAAGTTAGGATTTAATGTGCAAAGACCTGAGCTCAAACTCTTTTTGATACTACCTATGTGACTTAGAGCAAATTGTTCCATTACTTTGAAACTCATATTTAAAATGAAGGATATGGACTAAGTGATTTTTAAGATTCTTTCTAAATCTCAATTCATTTAGCTTGAGTCTTCCACAAAGTCAAGAAATAGATTGTAAAATTATTAAAGTTGTGTGTATTTTTCCTTCATGATCTCCAATTTTATGAAATCCAAATTCTGTTGGGCTGAGTATTTACTTTAGTTTGACTTTATCTTCACTGCTATCTTGCCAGCAATAAAAAATAATTAAATGCTTTGGTAATTGTTGCAAGGTGTGCACTTTTAAGTTTATTCATTCTCTCTGAGATTTCACCAATTTCCATGAGGTGCCATTCAGTTGTAGATGTTTATTGCCTGCTTCGAAATTTGCACTAAAAGATAAACAATACAAGGCAACAAAGACAGCATGTGGTGAATATTACAGGCAAAAGTGCTATCAGAATTCAAGTGAAAAAGTGGCTTATGAAGACAAGAGAAGAAGAATAAAGTTTTGTTGAGTAGGTTACATTAATATGAGCCTTGTAGGATGGATAGTGTCCTTCCATTATTATGGTACTTGGTAATTCCAAGTAACAGACACCAATAATCACCTATACATAGTATTTTGCTTCTATTCTGAAACTTTTGTCTCATTAATTTTCTTATAATCTCCAGAATCTACTTATTTCTATTAATTTTCTTTCACTGTTGTTCACTCATTTGGTCATGTCTGACTGTACATTACCACATGGACTTTGGTTTTCTGGACAAAAACACTGGAGTGGTTTGCCATCTCCTCTATTTCCTTCTCATTTTCCTTCTCATATTCATGGCACACTTGAATAGAATGCAACTTGTATTATTGGAAGGAATGCTCTCATCAATGAGATCACAGACTATCCAGTTGAGTACTAAGAACAGTCACATTGTTAGTTTTCTTTTGTATATTCATATTTCTTGCATGAGTGAAAAGAGCTTTATTCATTTTGTTTGACTCACTGCTGCTTAAACTTTTCACATTTATACCTTGTAGGCTACTAGATGGTGCAGTCGAGAGGGCACTGGACTGGGACCTAAAAAAACCTGAATTTGAATACGGTCCCAGGCACTTCCTAGTGGTTCTGAGCCTAGGAAAGCCACTTTCCCTCTCAGACTCAATTTTCATTTGTAAAATGAGAGTAATAATTGCACCTACCTCATAGGATTGTTATTTGGTTCAAATGAGGCAAACATATATCATGTGCCTTGAAAACCTTAAAGTGCTTTGTCAATGATAGATGTTAAATGTCAGCTATTATTACTATTGTTGTTTATTGATTATATAGTATGAAGGCTAATACTGAAATATATTTTATTTTCTGTTTTTCTAACTGAAATTCAAAATGAGAAAAAAGTTTTCTAATATTTAATTACTTAGTGATCACACACAAAATATATATTTCCATTATTGCTTATCTTTATTCTTCATTTTTTATAAATATTTATTGTTTTCTTTTTTGTAACTAGGCAGTGACCTCAGAATGATAATTATAATTGATATTTATACCCCAAAATTTAGAGATTAATTCAGACTAGAAGATAAATACAAAGTTTTGAGAATCTTTTCATTGCAATATTTTGAAAACATCATCTTTAAGAAATCTTCAAATATAGTCCCTACCATTTATTGGGAAATCAAAGTGTACATAGTTCACATGCCTCACCTAAACACTTTATTGAGTCAGTGGCTAAAATGCAAAAAAAAAAAAAAAAAAAAAAATAGAAATATTTTCTTCAATTTTTATCTTTAACTTATACTCTATTTAATACATTTGCATTTCTTTCAGCTACAAATTTCATTTAAACCCAGAGTTTTCAGTGTTAGAAGTCTTTCTAATATATCTGGATTTGATTTTAAAGTATTTCTTTAACAGGTGCTTTTATATTGGAAAAGTTGATGAGATCAAATTCTACAGGACTCTAGTGACATGATATTGCTCATATTTAAACTCATTTTTAAATGTGCTAAGAAAGAAATATTTCTAGAACCACAACAATATGAAATATAAACAATGTTTCATTGCTTTATCATCCCCATTTAGCTTCTTCTCCTCAATGCTTAAAAATGTATTTTATTTATTTAATTACATTAAAAATTACATTTCATTAAAAATTTTAGTATTCATATTTTACAATTTTTAGTCTGAAATTCTCTCCTTCATAACCCCTTTTCACCCTTTGAGAAGGCAAGCCATATGATATTGATTATACATGTGAAGTCATGCAAAATATATTTTGGTATTAGCCATATTGCAAAAGAAAACACAATATGTATGTGTGCTTCAAGACCAAATTGCTTCATTTTCCCTTTGTTCTACTAATTTTTTTCTTTGCTATGTATTACAGATAATTCAAACTGTTTTTTTCCCCATTTTTCTGATGTTGGTTTGTTTTCAGAATTTTTTTTTTTAAGGAAAGAAGGATTACATATTTTCCTTTCTACTCTGAGTGACAATTGGTCCATTTAACATTACATTAGTCAAGCAAATATTCATTGAGGATATATAGCAATCAAAATACTTTGATAGTTACCATGGGGTATAAAATGAATTTTAATATATACTTCATGTCCTTTAGGTACAGACAGCCTAGTAGTAGGGAATAATGTATAACACACATGAGAAGCTAATAATACAGCATTATTTGATGCAACCAGGGGCAGCTAGATGCACAGTGGATAGAGCTCCAGGTTTAGTCACCTTAAGTTCAATTCTGATCTCAGAAACTTAATAGCTATGTGACCCTGGGCAAGTCACTTTACCCTGTTTGTCCCAGTTTTCTCTTGTGTAAAATATGCTGGAGAAAGAAATGGTAAGCCATTCCAGTATCTTAGCCAAGAAAATGCCAAATAAGGGTCACAAAAAGTCAGATGACTGAACAACAACAAAACATAATTTGTTGTATCAAATGATTTACTTGAATAACTTCAGGAAAGACTGGAAAAATTAGAGAAAATGGCATTATTCTTGATATACATTACTTATCCCTATCACTAATTTATTTTAGGTTCACTCCTAGGTGGATAGTTCCTTTAAAAAAGTTTCATTATTTAGGAGTTCACCTTTAATTTCTCTGGAATAATAAAGAATATTTAGGCTTTATAATTGGAGAGAATAGATTACAATCTTTATCACTTATAAAAATATCTCTAGTGGAACAAGGGCATTTCCTCTCTTTAAAATGAAGCTACCATCAATCTTTTTCCTTATTAAACAATGCCAATTCTTCCTATTCACAAAAGAGCATATCTCCCCTCTCCCTATTTTTGTCTTTTAAGCTTCCAAACCATCAGCTTCATTCCAGTCCTATCTAAGATCTTTAAATACATGGCCTATTCTCTGTCCTTTCTGTTCTCTATCTTCCAACCATTTTCTGGTACAACTCTTAGTCTTGTTATTCTACCAATACTGCCTTTATCCAACTATAATAACATCTTTATCTTTGTCCCACCACATTTTCCCTTCAGGATTTGACTTTTCCTTTCACATAATCACAATGAAATTGCATTCCAGAGCTTAAGTGTCTTAACACTTAATTATGATCTATAAGTGAATAGCATAACTAAGCATAGAAAAAAAAAATTCTGGTCATCCACTAAAATCATATTATCAAAGATTAAAAGTTAGAAGGAATTGGCATTTGAGATCATATAATTTAACCTCATTACAGATGAGGAAACAAGTCCAGCATTTATCCATATTCATATAGGTTATAAGTGTAAGATCCTAGATTTGGACTTTAATCCCATTGACTCCAAGTTAAAGGCTTTTACCTCTGTTCCACAATGTTTCAGCAGATACTTTTTTAGTAATATCTTTTTTTCTTCTCAATAATAGGTTATTTTTCAAAATACATATAAAGATAGTTTTCAGCATTTATTTCTGTAAGATTTTTTTGTTCCCAAAGTTTTCCCCTCCCATCCCTTTTTTCTGTCTCCCCAAGACAGCAAGCAATCCAGTATAGGTTATAAATGTACAATCCTTTTACATCTATTTTCATATTTATCATGTTATGCAAGAAAAATCAGACCAAAAAGAAAAAAAACACACAAACAAAAAAATAAAAATACTATGCCTAGATCCATATTCAGTCTCCATAATTTTCTCTGGATACCGATGGCATTTTTCATCCTAAATTGATTGGAATTGTCTTGGATCACTGCATTTCAGCTAATACTTTTAAAAACATGTCATTTCTAAACATTTTTCTCTATTGCTTATTGAGTAGAACATCTTCTGTCAGAATATCAGTTTCAGTTTATTTTTAATTGTAGAAATTTATAATGAGAGTTAGTTCTTTCATTTTTTTGCTTGGTTACTTAATTGGGTTGTTAATTTAAGTAGGAGCTTTGAACCTCCTATTATTTTCTCTCTACATATACTTAATATAATCCATTTCAAGGTAACTCTTTGGGAGAGTTTTCTGACTTTAGTCTCACCATAATCCTTTTCAGAAAGAAAAATAGGACACTAAAAATGTACCCAGTTAATTTCAAATAAATTAGATTACCATCTCCAGATTTTTCTTATTAGACCTGAGAGTACATAGGAATCATGAGAATGTGTATCTTTTTTTTTTAACCTGTGAAAAGATCCAGCTTTTATAATATCATAGATTTATAGCAGGAAGGGACCTTGAAGAACATCTAGTTCAATTCCTTCATTTTATAAATTATCAGGATGATTAAATGTCTTGCCAAAGGCATATGATAACAAATACAATCTAGAATCTAGTTCTCTTAACTGCTTCCTGTGCATCATGAGGCAGTTATGTGGCTCAGTGGCTTTAGAGTCAGGAAGTGAAGTTGTTGGATTTGTCAGGAAGACCTAAGTTGAAATCCAGCTTCAGATATTTTCAGTGTGACCCTTGGGCAAGTCTCTTAACCTATTTGCTTCAGTTTTGTTAACCATAAAATAAGGAAAATAATATCTACCTTCCATGATTGTAGTGAGAATCAAATGAGATAATTAGCATAAAGCAAAACACAATACCAGGCACACAAGAGCTACTTAATAAATGCTTGTTCCTTTCTCCTTTTATCCTTTATGGCTGGGATTTTTAATGGCAAGCATTTATTATTGTTGGTCTGTCACTTTAGTCCTGACCTACTCTTCATAACCACATTTGTGATTTCTTGGCAAAGATACTGGATTGGTTTGTTATGTCCTTCAGGTCATTTTATAAATGACAAACTGAGGTCAATAAGATTGTTACTTGACCCAATTCACAAAGCTAATACATCTGAGACCAGATTTGAACTAAGAAGAGAATTCTTTCTTACTTCAGACCTAACATTTAATCCACTATACTACTATTTGCCAGTTGTTGTGCTAATTGCTGGGCATACAATGAAAGGAGAAAGACTCACTCCCAAGAGTTTACCAGTTTAATGGGCAAGCCAAAATGAAACAACAATGTACAAATAAGATGTAAACAGGTTAAATTGTGGACAATCAGCAAAAGAAAGGCATTAGCATTATATGAACTGAGATATTATTTGAGAATGGAAGGAAGCCAGAGAAGCCAGGAGGTATAGATAAGAAGGAGGCAATTCCAGACATTGGAAACAACTTTTCTCTTCTTTATATTTTCTTCCCCTCCCACTTATACCTACCATAGCACCATGCTTTTATCAATTTATCTTTTCTTAATAGAAATTTACCTCTTTATATGTGTATTAGCTAGTTTAGATTTAATTAAACATAGAAAAGTTCTGATATATATGGATTGATGTTCAGGAAAGGATCATATGTAAGGCAGCTCTGGGGTCACTTTTATATTACTGATTCAATTATAACTGATCCCTTTCATAGTAATTTTTAAAAATTACAGATCCCACCACCTCCCCTCTACCAGGAATTCTTGGGGGAAAAAATTCTGCACTTTGGGAACATTTTTCTCAGTGGTTCTTTTTCTCCCTAAAAATTTATTCAACCAAGCCATTTCTTCACCTATGCAACCAGTTCTCTCCTATGTTCAGTGGTTTAAGCTTTGAACTTTAAAAAATAAATCTTTAGAGAAAATAGCTTAGGATTGAACTCTTTTAAAAGGTTTGCCATTAGAGATGCAGGTTTATTTTTTTCCCTATTCATCTCAAACTTTAATTCCCCATTCATCTCAAACTTTAATTCCCCAATGAATCACCTCCTGAATCCTTTTGGGCTTGTGATAACAGAAAGAAGGCATAAATGGCAGGAGTCTTGACATATGGACTGCCCTTAGGGTAAACTGAGTGAGGCAGGGACAATTTGTAGAGGTAGCCTTACCATTGGTCTTGTTTATTTGTTTGTTTGAGTTTTTTTGTTGTTGTTGTTTTTCATTTTGTTTTCACTTTTTTTCAAATGAAGTGTTTCACAGTTTTTCTATGGCTCACCAAAAACAAAAGGTTTTCAGGCTTGAGAGAACCGATAAAGATAATAATTAGTCCAATTTAGTTCCTTGTTTTAAAGGCAAAACTGTGCTATTTTGAAAGTAATAGATTGCATAATCAATTCTGATGCAATTACATTTCCAAGCATCCTTCATTTTTGTTGTCAAATTCAATCAAACCTATGAAAGGAAACAATAAAGAGAGAGAGTATAATGCATAATTTTTTTTTAACAAATAGATGGCTTTTTCCTTTTTTTTCTTTCTTTTTTAAAAGAGGGATTTTATATTTTAGTTTTGGTGTTCTGAGGGGAAAATATTCTTTCTATTCAAAGCATGAATAATCCTGCCAAGCAGGACACATTTCCTTTTTTTACCTCCAACAATAAATAATAATAGCAGAGTTTTTAGGGTTTGTTTCTGACTATTCATTCATGCTACTAAAAAGTTTGAATTCCTTTAAAACTGTTTTTGATTGGGATAGGCTTTGTTGATTCTATTTGATATCATTTAAGAATTCTGAATGATTCCTTGCTAGTTGGAATAAGTAGTCAAGAGTTATGACTCTTTTTTTTAGTCAGGTTCGCCATCTAGTGGTCAGATTTTCATATTTCTTTTCTTCTGACTCCCACATTTTCTTGCTTCTCTTAGAACACCCCACCACCACCACCACCCCAAACTATTCTAAGCCTCTCCTTAGTCATGAATGCTCTCAACAAAATTGACACTTGAAAGTTTAATCATGGCTCAAGGTAGATACCACATAAAGGAAGGGGGAAAAGTATCATCTGAGGATATTTTTCTTCTGTACCAAATTGTTCTCCAAGTCTGATAAAAACAGAGGTATAGTTAAATTCAGGCTTTTAATAGACAGTTTTTGAAACTGGTTTCCTAGTGAATTTTTGGATGACTTAATTCTGAGTGAGAATTAAGAATTGCTAAGTTAAGATGACTCTGTGGCAAGAACATGAGTGTTACTAACATATCATTGTCATTTGCTTTTCATTGGATGGGATGGTTGGGTGAGGACTCTGGGAAAAAAAGATAGTTGAAACCCAAGTAAAAGAAACTCAGTTTTGATTTGTGAAAGAAGAGACTAAGTTCCAGATATAAGAAGAAATGGGTTTACCCTACTTAAGTATCTATTGTAAGACCTTCAAGTCCACCAAAAGAAAGGAGACTCAACTCCTATCCTCAATTTTGTCCTCCCACATACATACACCATGCATAATGGTTTCTACCTCCCTAGCAGTTTGTTCTTTTCTCATTGGTTTCACATTCATTAAGCCATTTGATTCTCCTAAATTTTTGATGTTTTTATCATGTTTATATATCTACATAGTGTAATGCTGGAGAAACTGAGACAGGATAGAGATTAGAGAGTATTTAATATTTTATTGGAAAGGGAGATATTTACTGGGATCAAACAGATCCATGGTTTGGCTGGATAATAAGATGCAGCACCAGGGCTGAATGAGACTATTGTTCTCCAAGAATCCAGCAAACAAAGTGAGTTCTCAATGACATATATATACACATGGCTCAGATACAGGGAGTAGACTAAGGCAGGGGCGGAGTCAGAAAGCTGAGATGGGAACAGGGGACTAATAATTTAGTTCTGACAGAGTGGGGGGAGGCATGGGGGACATCTGATAAATTGGGAATACAGAATGGGGAGAGGCACCCAACATTCTGATGATGCCTAAGATAGAAGGTTTTTCTCCTTATCTGGAATTAGGAACTGAGGCAGAACAATTCAGGGAAATCGAGACAGAACAATTTAGGGAAACTGAGTCAGAATAAAAGAGAACTGTGGCACATTAGTACTGTAATGCTGGAGAAACTGAACAAGATAGAGATAAGAGAATATTTAATAATTTATTAAATGGAGAGATTTACTGGGACCAAATGGATCCATGGTTTGGTCCCAGGGCTGAATGAGACTATTGTCTCCAAGAATCCAGCAAACAAAATCTCAATGACATATATACAGGTGGCTCAGACTTAGGGGGTAGACTGAGGCAGGGGTGGAGTCAGGGTACTAAGAGCTGGACTCTGACAGGGTGGGGTGAGTCACCGAAAATGGGATGACATAATCAGGCGGAGGCACCCCGGACATGGGGAGAGGCAGCTTATTAAGACAGTGTCTGACATTCCATAGCTTGGGATGGGGAAGGCAGTCTGATATTCTAAAACATAAGATCTTTTATCTTTATCAAATATTTTGATAAAGAGGGAGGGAAGGTTTTGCAGAACTGAGAAGCAGGGAAACTGAGGCAGGACTGAGTCAGAATAATGAGGGAAAGTGAGTCAGGACAATAAAAGAGAACTGTGGCATAACAGTGCAAATATTTTAAATTCTTTAACCATTAGAAAAAAACTCATGATTTCTACAATGCATTGTTTTTCAACATTTATCCATATTCTCAAATTTAATTTCAAATTTAATTTCTTCTTGGCTGACTCATCCTTCTCTTCTGTTTAACATATTTTATTGCTCTGTCCATTCTTCTCCAAACTGGCACTTTTTTTTTTTAAATGAGATCTGTGTTTTCATTCCTGCACAGAGTGCCAGGTAAAGAATTATCACTACCAATACACATCAACATGTCTCTGCAGTTATGTCCTAAAGTTGCTTGGGGCACTGAGAGGTAAGGGAACATAGCCAAGATCACATAGTCAATTTGAATGTGAGGTAAAATTTGAAGTCTTCCTGATTCCATGCCAACTCTCTAACCCCTATAGTATGCTGAATTCTATTGATTTATCCTTATTATATTTTAATTTTTAAATTTTATTCTGAACTAAAGAAATAAAAGAAGCATTTCTATAACATAGTAGAATACACCCCCAAAAAAAGATTGCACATGAAATTGCAACTACAACTTGCTATTGCTTTATATATTACCATCAGTGCCGTAGCTGACTTTGATTCCATATTTTATCCTCATTGAAGGCAATTGCATGGGAGCAAGCACACAGCCTCAAAAAAAAAAAAAAAAAATATATATATATATATACATATATAATAAAGTTATCATATAACTTTTTCCTACTTTTTTCTTCCCTCCCCCTCCACTCTAAAATGGCTACCATTAAATACACGAGTGAAAAAATATATATATATGCATATACATACATATGCATACATATACATATACATATACACATATATATGTGTGCATATGTATATACATGTAAAACTATTGTATAAGTACTTATATTTATCAGTTCTTTCTCTAGATGTAGGTAGTTTTTTTCTTCACATTTCCATTGTAGCTAATTTGTATATTTATAATAAGCAAAATGATTTAGTCACTCAAAGTTGTTCTTAAAACAATATTGCTGTTACTCTATACAAATAAATATTTCTGTTATATCAGAGAGCCTAGAATCTTGGAGTTGAGGAAAACCTGAGTTCATGATTTTGAAGTCAGATTCGTTATCTAGTGGTCAGATTCCAACATCCTTGACGATGGTTACTCAACCTCTGCTTCTTTTTGTAGTTGAAGATCTATTTTTAATTTTATTTCATTTATTTATTTTTGCTGAGGCAATTGGGGTTAAGTGACTTTCCCAAGGTCACACAGCTAGGAAGTGTTAAGTATCTGAGACTAGATTTGAACTCAGGTCCTCCTGACTTCAGGGCTGCTGCTCTATCCACTGTGCCACTTAGCTGCCCCAAAGTTCTATCTTATAGAAGAGGGATTATACTTATTTGGTTGGCCAGAGGGAAAAACTAAGGCAAATGTGTGAAAGTAACAGAGTGGCAAATTTTGGCTCTCTATATGATGATCATCCTGTCTGTGCTTTCCCAAAATTTAATGGGTAAATCCAGGAAGTAATTTTGACTCAGTTCCCTATACAGTTGAGAACTGAGGCCTTCATCAGGAAAAAAAAATACTTTCTTCAAAATTCTTTTCATAAATACTATTATTTCTAACTGTATTTCCCCCTTGTCTATTAAATACACACAGAGGACACAGGTGTGAATTGAATATAAAGGGATAATTTTTTTTTTAATGGGAAATTAAGGGGTAAGAGAGAAACATCCTGGGTGGAAAGGAAAGAGAGAAGTAAAATGGTGTAAATTGTCTACCATGAAAGAGGCAAGAAAATGCTTTACAGTGGAAGGGAAGAAAGGGAGAGAAAGAAGAGTAAATAAACCTTACTCTCATCAGAATTGTCTCAAAGAGGAAATAACAATCATATTCAAAATGGATATAGAAATTTATCTTACTTTACAGGAAAGAGAAGGGGAAAGGGATATGAGAAGGCAGAAGGGTGATAGAAGAGAAGGCATACTCGGAGAGGGACTGGTCAGTAGCAAAACACTTTTGGCAGAAGGACTGAGTGAAAAGAGAGAGAGAATGAAATAAACAAGGGGGAAATAGTTAGAAATAGTAATTATGAAAAGAATTTTAAAGCTCTTTTTTTTTTTTTTTTTTTTTTTTTTTTT
Organism: Sarcophilus harrisii; assembly: GCF_902635505.1. Taxonomy (NCBI): domain Eukaryota; kingdom Metazoa; phylum Chordata; class Mammalia; order Dasyuromorphia; family Dasyuridae; genus Sarcophilus; species Sarcophilus harrisii. The sequence goes on from NC_045429.1 coordinate 377,145,496, forward strand.
TGAGAATAACTTTCAGGTACACTAATAAGTTTTAACTTATCTCTCTTGGATTTATTTTCCCCAGTGAGTTTTTGTATGTCCTTTCCCATTTGGCCAGGTTTGCTTTTTAAGCTTCTTCTCATTAGCCTTTTGCTTCATTCTTTTTTTCTTTTCCAATTTTTTCTTCCATCTCTTTTATTTCATTTTTAAAATCCCTTTTAAGCTATTCTATGGATTCAGACTTTGATATTGTCTAACTGTGTGTTTTGATCTTCCTTGTCACCAGAAAAATTTTCAATGGTCAGAATCTTTTTTTTTCCTGTTGTTTGTTCATTTTTTCAGGCTATTACTCGACTTTTAACTCTTTCTTAGAGTACAATTCTGTTTCCAGAGTGAAAGATATAATGTCCCAAGCTTCAGGGATTTTGTGTAACCATTTTCAGAGATCCTTTTAGGTACTTGCATTGTGAGCCAGCATCACTACCCAGGCAAAGCAACAGAATCCTGTATAGTTCCAGCAGAGAGACTCCTGTATTCTTCCTCTGATCAACTATTCAACCTCTCTACCTATGGGCTGAGATGTCTGGAAGTTGGTGCTATTGCTGCTACCACTGCCACCACAGTTGAATTGGTGACTCCTAAAGCCTATTCCTGATTTTCTGGGGCTTTCCTCACACTCTAGTGCAACAATCCTTTCCTGCCAACCTTCCAAGTTGTCTTTGGCGTCTGTGGGCTGAGTGGGTTGAGTGAGATTGCCATCAGTACTGCCTCTTCAAAGACCCTCAGGCCTTCTTTTGGTTTGCTGGGGCCCTGGCTGTGCTGACACAGTACAATTGAACTCCAGATTCACCCCTGTGCAACAGACCCATTCTCCTGACCTTCCAAGCAGTTGTTGGCTGGAAAATTGTTATGCTGTCTTTTTGTGAGTTCTGATGCTTTGAAATTTATTTTGAGTCATTATTTAAAGGTATTTGGAAGAGTTTGGGGGAGAGCTCAGGTGAAACCCTTCCTTTACTCTGTCATCTTGGTTCCACCTTCAGAATTGTTAAAAGTGTGTGTCTGTATGACTTTACAAACCTCAAAATACTTCATATGTTAGTAATTATTCTGTATTTTAGACAGATTCTAAATATTTTTATTTCATAATTACTTTTAGTTAGTTTCTAACCCTATCACCTTTCCCTAAAGAGGAAGTTGAAATTTCTTCCCAGCATTACCATTTTAATTGTATACAGGAAAAGCAAGTGTCATTCAAGAATTTTCTGCTTTCACATTGTTTTTATGAAACTCAAACATTTGTGGGTATGATTGTTTTCTCAGTAAATATTATCCACCTTTTGTGCTTAATAAAATTTTCTTCTGTATGATTTTTTTCACTCATTTGAAGAATGCAAAGAAGCTCAAACCAAGTCCATTTATTCTTGATATTTCCCTTTTTATTTTATCCTTTATTTATTTATTTATTTTTTGTGCTGACAGTATATCACTTTGTGTAAGGCAGGAGAGAGATTAGAGAGTTTTCAATATTTTACTAATTGGAGAGTATAATTGACTGGACAGGACTCTCGTCTCAAATTATCCAGTCAGACAGAGATAAAGATATACTGGGACCAAGGAATCCATGTTGGTCCCAGGGCTGGGGAGACTGTCATCTCAAAGAATCCAGCAATCAATAGGAGCTGCCCAATTCCTTAAATACCCCTAGAAACAAAGAACCAAGAAGCACGGGAAAACTTCTGTCAGGTTGGGGGAGACCATAAAACCTAAAAGCCCAGAAACAGGATGTCTGAATACTCAGAGATAAAGATGTCAGTGAGGTATCATTTTAGAGGGATATTATAAATTCTTGAGAACAGGAGGTCTACTCTTCTTGTTTATCCTGCTAGCAATTTATAACCTTAGAGTAAACAGTTCCCAATCTTAATGGACCAGAGTGGATTTTTACAACTAAGGGGATTAACAGAACAGTTAAGGAAACTGAGACAAAGGAAACTAGTTCAGGGAAACCGAGTCAGAACAGTTAAAAAGAACTATGGCATAACAATTTCTGTCCTTTTTCAGTCCCACAGAATACCTTATAGTTTTCTTCCTTCTTTTAGTATTTGCATTACAAAATTTTGAAATAAAGGATGCTTTCTCCTAACTTAAAGGATGTTATTGAGTCCCTCCAGACACTGGAACGATTCTCTCTCCCCCCTCCCTTTCCTCTCTCTCTCTCTCCCTATCTTTCTCTTTCTCTGGGTCTTTGTTTTTCCTTCTGTCTCTCTTTTTCCTCTCCCCATCTCTCTGTCTCTCTTTTTTTTCTCTTTCCAACAGAAAAAGACAATTCATCAAGGTTGTATTATTGAGTGTACAACAGAATGAAGTATAATTTAAAAAGCACATTGGAATAATAAAGTGTTTTTTTCTTCCACACCAACAGAAGGTTTTTTTCCCCTCATTGAATGGTCAGTTATCTAAACCTCACACTGAAAATTTATGTTTTAAAAGGAAAAAAAAAAACAACAAAAATCAAATATTTCATTTCAAATTTATCAGCATGAAAACAATCATTTTCTAAATAAAGTTCATTTATATTTTCTTAGGTTTGTGTAAAATGTATTTTATTTTTGGTCAAAAGAATTCCCAGTGAGGAAATTAATTAACACCTGCTCTTTAACATGCAGAATAGTCTGGGGCATTGAGAGGTTAAATTCTCAGTATCATCCAGGCAGCAGGTTTCAAAGGACCCATGCCAGCTTAATATTTATTGTCACCCATTATTGTTGTTCAATCATTTTCTGTTGATTTGACTCTTTGTGACCCCATATGGAGTTTTCTTGGCATAGATACTTTGCTATTTTTCCTTTTCTAGCTTATTTTGCAAATGAGAAAACAGAGGCAAACGAGGTTGCTTGTTTTTTTCAGGGTTACACAATTAGTAGGTTTTTGAACTCCAGGCCTTGATTTCTATCTATTGTACCACTAGCTGCCTTATGTTACTTATAGTGCCTCTCATTTACCTTGTTCCCTTCATAAAAATATTTTATGTGGTACTACAAATTATTTCTAAAAACATTTTTAAAGGAGATAAATGGTGATAACATCTTAGATCCAAAGTATTCTTGACTAATATGCAAATCTATGTGAACCCAACTATGGACTCTTCTAGGAAATTAATAATACATATTTATGGAATGCTACTTCACCATGCATTTAGTTTTTGACAACTAGGAATTCATTGAATAAACTATTGTAATAAATATATGCATACAAAAATAATATAGTTTCTATAGCAGGAATTCTTAGCTATCTTTGTGTCATGAATCACTTTGACATCTTGGCAAAATTTATGAATTCCATCTGATTCTTTTGTGAAGGCAGAGTAGACTATCTTTAACTCAATTCTTATTTGCTCTTTAACTACGGATGAGTGTTGTTTCTTACAAACTGAGACCTGGGAAAGACCTTAGCTTAAAAAGACCAAGGTCCCACACTGAATTCTGGGTTATCACCATTCATTCTGACCTATGTTTTGATACTGGACACTAATAACTCTGGAGGAGAGAGTGAGGCTGATAACTTTGCAAATCTCTGCCTCACTCAAATCCACTTTACTTGCATATCAAGACATGATCTTAATGTCATTGGTCCTCTTCCAGAACAAAGGACTAATAACAAAATGAATCCTTTCTCAAAATAATGTTTTTAAATGAATAAAATAATATACAAAGGATTACAAAGGAGACCAGCATATTGCAGTGCAGTTATAAGAATATTTATTTTAAAAAGTTCAGTGACCCCAGGTTAAGAATCTCTGCTCCATCATATTTTTAAAATTTTGACATTAACTTGCTTTGATTCTATTTTTTCCCTTGCTATGGATGTAGAGGTGTTTATTCTCATCCCTATGAAGCTCATCTGGCAGATACCTTATAAAACTTGTCTTTATCTCAGCTCAAGTTTTATAAATTTTTCTTGAAATGTTATTTTTAGGAAATGAATATATCAAGGACAAGGGTGATGAAAAATGTCCTGGATAAGTATGATATAACTTGGAATCACTCTACATTTTAAGAATTACATAAAAGAAAAAAGATGAAATATTATGAGCATATTATTGGTATACATAAAAAATATATCCAGAGCTAGGAGTTGGTAGTCTTGGGGTTTTAGACTTGAGCACACAGTCAGTTGGCTATGTGACCTTGGACAAAGTATAAAGTTTTGAAGGCTCCATCTTTTTCATTTATAAAATGTGGAGATTGAGCTAGATGGTTCCCTAGGTCCATGCCAGTGGTAACAGTGTATTGGCTATTCCTTGATGGCCTTTTAATTCCTTCCTTCCTTCCTTCCTTCCTTCCTTCCTTCCTTCCTTCCTTCCTTCCTTCCTTCCTTCCTTCCTTCCTTCTTTTCTTTTTTGCTGAGGCAATTGGGGTTAAGTGACTTGTCCAGGGTCATACAGCTAGGAAGTGTTATGTGTCTAAGGCTATATTTGCATTCAGGTCCTCCTGATTTAAGGGCTGGTGCTCTATCCACTGCGCCACCTAGCTGTCCCAGCCTTTTAATTTTTTTTTATAATATCAGTTCTGAGAAAGCACCAAAATAAGCAGCATTTTCCCTGATTTCTTTTTTTCTCTCTTTTTGTCTCTTTCTTCCCTAGACTATGCCAGAGAGCCACGATGACCCTGCACAGTAACAATACAACCTCTTCCTCATTTGTTAACATCAGCACTTCCTGGACCCAAGGCAGCTCAGGCCCAGGTCTTCCCCCTCACTATGGCAGCTACAATGTCTCTCAAGCATCTGAGGCTTTTTCCAACAATGCTACAAACAACGATCCCCTTGGTGGTCACACCGTCTGGCAAGTGGTCCTCATTGCCTTGCTGACTGGTATCCTAGCTCTGGTGACCATCATTGGCAACATCCTGGTGATTGTGGCGTTTAAAGTTAACAAGCAGCTAAAGACGGTCAACAACTACTTTCTCCTGAGCCTGGCTTGTGCTGATCTGATCATTGGCGTTATTTCAATGAACCTTTTTACCACATACATCATCATGAACCGATGGGCCTTGGGAAACTTAGCTTGTGACCTCTGGCTCTCTATTGACTATGTGGCCAGCAACGCTTCAGTCATGAACCTTCTGGTCATCAGCTTTGACCGGTACTTTTCCATTACCAGGCCACTCACATACCGAGCTAAGAGAACAACCAAAAGGGCCGGTATGATGATCGGCCTTGCTTGGATCATCTCCTTCATCCTTTGGGCTCCTGCCATATTGTTCTGGCAGTACTTTGTTGGAGAAAGAACTGTCCCCCCAGGGGAGTGTTTCATTCAGTTCCTCACTGAACCCACCATTACCTTTGGCACTGCCATAGCTGCCTTTTATATGCCTGTGACTATTATGACTATTTTATACTGGAGGATCTACAAGGAGACTGAGAAACGTACCAAAGAGCTTGCCGGACTGCAGGCCTCAGGAAGTGAGGCAGAAGCTGCCCATTTTGTTAATCCAACGGGCAGCTCTAGGAGCTGCAGTAGTTATGAGCTACAACAGCAAACCCTAAAACGCTCGAGCAGGCGGAAGTATGGCCGCTGTCATTTCTGGTTCACAACAAAGAGCTGGAAACCCAGCGCTGAGCAGATGGATCAAGAACATAGTAGCAGTGACAGCTGGAACAACAATGATGCTGCTGCTTCTCTTGAAAATTCTGCCTCTTCTGATGAGGAAGACATTGGCTCAGAGACAAGAGCCATTTACTCCATTGTGCTGAAGCTCCCAGGTCATAGCACTATCCTGAACTCAACCAAATTGCCCTCATCAGAGGACCTGCAAGGATCAGAGGAGGAGCTCCAAAAAGCTGACTTGGAGAAGAAAACTAACAAGCTACAAGCCCAGAAAAGCATGGAGGATGGAGGCAGCTTTCGGAAGAGCTTTGCCAAGCTTCCCATTCAATTAGAGTCAACTGTGGAGGCTGCCAAGACACCTGAGGCCATTTCTTCTGTTGCTAAGACAACAGCAGCTCTGCCTCTTTCCTTCAAAGAGGCTACACTGGCCAAAAGATTTGCCCTTAAAACGAGAAGTCAGATCACAAAACGGAAAAGGATGTCCCTCATCAAGGAGAAAAAAGCAGCACAGACCCTCAGTGCAATTTTACTTGCCTTTATCATCACCTGGACTCCGTATAACATCATGGTCCTGGTGAACACCTTTTGCAAGAGCTGCATCCCTAAAACCTATTGGAACCTGGGGTACTGGCTTTGTTATATCAACAGCACGGTGAATCCCATGTGCTATGCACTATGTAACAAAACATTCAGAACCACATTCAAGATGTTGCTGCTTTGTCAGTGTGATAAAAGAAAGAGGCGCAAACAGCAGTATCAACAAAGGCAATCAGTTATTTTTCACAAGAGGGTCCCACAGGAGGCTTCATAAAGTGAAACATTTTTAAACAACAGCAGCGACCAAACACACATGCACTTAGACCACACTGACCTTGAGAAAGGGAGAGGAAGAGGATTTTTTTTTCTGGTATTGATATTAGACATTTCAATGTCCAGCTATCAAAGCCGCTGCTTGGCTGATGTATTCTTTTAATAAACCTATTTTAATATAAAAATTCAAATGCACATTAAGCAAAAGAAAAATATACTACTGAAAGGTAAAACATTAACTCAGAAGTTGTTATTCTACTACTTTAAATGTTTTTCCTAAAAAGGGAGAAAAACAAAGCTGTATAGTAGTTATAAATCCATTATTGACCTGCCCAGGTCTATTGACTCCTATCAGCTCTGGGATCTCAGGTAAGAACATATAGCTGGCCTAATTTCCAACTTCTTTCCAAGGATCCTGCAAGTTTTAATCCAGGCTCTTGAATTAAAGGCCAGAGGCCAGCAAGAAGATGGTTGTGAAAAGTTTTAACATGTTGCAAGGTGGCATCTTGTCCCAATAGAGCTTCCTGTCTTCTCTTTGGTGTATCCTTGTTAAACCCTACCTACCTGTGGACTTGATCCTCCATCCTTCCGGAGTACTGTTTTGTGCAGCTAAAGTTTCGTGTATATGAAAATAAATTCACATATATGTGTGAGTACAGAGTGCACACACACATGTATGTAATATACTGGGAAACAACAAAACTGGCAAAATATTCCTGCAATACATGATTTCTGTATTTTGGCAACTAAAGTTCTCTGGAAATCTAACACAACACAAATGTTCACCATGATCCGGATGAAAACTGGCCTCATTTAATGCTTTTAAGTCAAGGCTTTTTTTTTAGGGGCCATTCCAAGAATAGCGGAATCCTATCCAAAGTAACCCAGATGAAGCCAGCAGTGTTCAACTATACCTACTAGATGCCCTCATGTTCAGTCTGAGCAGCTAAGCGAAGGTAAACAAATCTGTGGAGATTAGTGGTCTTGAAACCAGATGAGTCCAAATCAGCCAGGAAAATCAATCTCTTCTAGACTCTAGCACCCCACACTGAGGACTGGGTATCTGCATTGGTTTAACGCTTTCTGTACCTGTGCTAAGGCTCAGGCTCCTTGGATCTCAAAGAATGACTTGCAACACAGTGTTTTTGAATTCTCCACAGTCTCAAATCTGAACTTGCGGCTAAAAAAAATTTCTATGATATGCTTGAAACTCAACATTAGTGACATGGCTGTCTGGGTCTCATCAATTGCAATATATCTGGTAATAATAAAAGGAAAAACCTTTTTAAAAAAAAAGAAGAAGAAAAAGACTGAAAAAATTGAAATTGTTTTGGTTACCTGGCATTTTCTGATGAAAATTTATTAAATAAATTAAAGGGCTTAAATCTGTGTCATTTAGACATTGCCAGTGTTTCCTAGGCTTGAGCATGTGATCAGCACCCAAATAACGGTTGGGTTCTATAAAAGTTAGGTGTCCTCTGAGCAAGGGACTGTATTTTTAAAAGTATTGCTTCTAATTTGATTTATTTACATTTTGAGAAATAATTTTGTATTTTAATTTGACCAAAATTATATGAGTTTTGTTTTGGGGTGTTTTTTGTTTGTTAATTGTTTCTGTTAAATTTTCTTCCTCTTTCTTTTTTATCTTCTTTTCTTTCTTTCTTTCCTTTTCCTTTCTTTTCTTTTTCTTCTTTTTTTTCTGTGTGTATCTCTCTCTTGTCTCTGTCTCTGTCTCTCTCGCTCTTATTTTTGGCTTGGGGTGGGGGAGGGTAATGTGGGTGGGGGTGGGGGGAGGAATTACCTTTGGGGCATCAGTGTTGTGAACACAGAGCTGGTGTAAAAGCTGCTTTTGTATTCAGTGTGAGATGGTGTTTACAGATGATTTTGACCACAGTGGAAGTATATTAAATGGTGTCTGTGTATTTGAGCTATTTAATTTGTGTTATGTTTATATGAAGAAATATTTATACATACTTCACCAAATGTTTATTTAATGTTGATAAATATTACTCTTCAGTCTTCAGCTGTGGTGTCCTCTTAAAGTGATTCCTAAAGGTCCACTTTAACAATGGATACAATATATCTAGCTTTCATGTTGCTAAGAAAAAAAGTCATTCTGTTGGCATCAGTGAATATTTAACTCTTTGTCTGGTAATTAAAAAAAAATAACGATAATTTTAACATAAGGCAGTTTAGCCACGATTTTGTTGCACTTGATAAGAACAAAACAAGAGAAACCAATACAATTGACAGTTATTTTGTTGACCTTGTTCAACCAAAGAATTAGGAAAATATGAAGTTTTCTAAGTTGAGTGGAAAATGACAGGTCTCTCTACACTCTAAAACCAAGTGGCAACCAGATCTCATCGTAGTTCTAACACTAACTGGTTAATCTTGACAATTCATTTTTCTCATCTATAAAATGAGGGTGTTGAACTAGATTATCTCTAAGGTCCTTTCTGTTCTAAAAGCCTATGATTTATGTTTCAGCTGAAACATTTAAAAAAAATTATTCAAGTTGAACTGGAAAAAAAGTATTTTTACAAAGTTAATGTCTCCCATTACAAATCATTGCTACCCAATACTTCTAGAAGTTGCAAAATCTTTTCCTTATTCTGGTTTACCATACTACCGTCTTCCTAAAACTGTTATTTGGTATGCTTTATTTATTTATTTATTTTAGATTAGAGAAAATTAAACTTACTTTGAGATTTGGAGGCACCCTGGGTATGAAAACAAAACAAAACAGGGTCAATAATCACTGTTCCTCATAGAGAAAATTATCTCTTGATTCATGTCTTTATATAATTCTGATAAGTGCAGAGGAAAGGGGAAAAAATGAAACTACAGAGAATCTAGCCCTCCTCCATTATAATTCATTTTTAACTACAGATTTTTTTAAAGTTATGAACTCTTAACAGTTACTTTTAAAAATTACTTGTTGACATTGTTTACAGGATAGGGACAGCAAACCTTGGATCACTTTCAGAGAAGAAAAATACAAACAAACAAATGAGATTTTAGTGTAAAAAAGATTTGAAAATATAATACAATGTAGTGAATGTTTATAAAAGGCATTTCATAACATTACACATTCACATCATAATAGGTTCACCACAAATAAGGTAATTTAATATATCAAGTACAAATATCCTTTTGTTCAAATTGGGAACTAAAAGATTTTATTATGTGCAAGTCAGGTAAAATGTATGTTCTGTGATTATTCTTTTGGAAAAGAGCAAAAAAACAAACAAACCTCAAATAGGTAAAATACATATAAACCCATACTGTATTATCCTATCATATGCTATCTGTCACATGCCATCTCATACTGCTGTATCTACACACATTTATGCCCATTCATTCTGTTTTCTGCTTTTCTTCCCATGATCTTTCCTTTGGTCACTATTTAAGTTTCCTTGTTTATACCCTCTTTTCCTTGTCTTCCCTTGCTAAATATGTTTTAATTCTATCCACCCCGTTACCTGGTAGCTCTAGAATTGTGGCAAAATATGAAGCAACAAAATAGTCATAAATGCTAAGAAGCTACCTGCCTCTAGTCTAAAATGTTATAAAGCTTTAGTGGGATTTCTTTTTTAACTCTTTCAGTGCTTCCAGATGGATTAGTCTCAGTTAATTGGGGTTAAAGAAAGCATATTCAGGGAGAAACTTCTCTACTTATTAAGCATCATTATGGGCACATTCATTACTTCATTTAAATATTTATTTGGTACTGATTATATGCATAGCTCTGTGCTCTGCTGCTACAGAAATCAGCAGTCATTTAGAAAGCAAAGGAAGTAAGACTAAAAAATCTGGGTTCATTAATCTAATGAATCTTTCAAGAATAGTGTTCAATTACACAGTGAAGGATACATACTGATAGGGAAGACAAATCCATAATCACTTACAACTTGGAAAATTCCAAAGCCATACTGTTTATAACTACTTCAGTTTTCCACCAAACCTTTTAGCAGAGCTACCAACAGGTACAAATCTATCTGTTAGAGATTCCCATTTATCTCCTTCTCAAAGCTAAGTTAATCTACAAACTGCATTGATAAATATACATAGATAATCTAGAGTTTCCTACATGTATGTTAGAATTATTGACTTGACTCTAATCATCATTGAATATAATTTTGGTTAACTTACAAAACTGAGGAAGATTCTAACTTTAGCCTGTGATCCAAATACTGAAGAGAAAGCCCTCATAATCATCACATCATGATATATACTCTTAGTTCTAGATTAGTAAATAGATTTGTTTTAAAAAAGAAAAGAGAAACAACCTTTGTGGAAACCTGTTTTTGCCTGTTCTTAGAGACATATGATGCCAACTTTTTTTTTTTTAGCAGTATCATCTTTTTTTCTTACACATTGAAAGCTTCACTAAGTTTGGGGGCAGGCTTGAGGGGAATCTTATGGAAAATAGAAGTAAAAATGTGCCGCTTAGTTGTAGCACAAATCACAAATGGGCTTCCGAGATAGTGAAACCAGAGCATTATTTCACTGGGCAGGAAGCTTGGATAGATAAACAAATATTAAGAGACTTAGGATGATTGCATCCTATTCTATAGGGGTTTACAAATATGAATTAATCACTGTCCACATAAGTTGAGTGTATTATTTGCTTTGTAAGCAAAGAACATGTATCATAGCTGTATTAAAATATTGTCCAAGCCTTAGAGAAAGGTGCCAAATTTTACCTTTTTACTACTTAATGACCAGGCATTTCTTCCAGAGACAAATGGGGGGGGGGGGTTTCAAATATCATTTTCATTTTTTTTTTCCTGAAAACTAGTCAATGGTCTGTATGATAAAATTATGCCTGCAACTTTGTGGTAAATATTACTTCCTTGACTAAGTTAAACAACATAAATAGCTAAATAAATAAAATCCACTACAAAATAAAGATTGTGTCCTTTCATTTTCATCTAAGGTCTAAGACATAACATAAGACATATGAAAAAGCTTTTCTTTTTATATGTAAGCAGATTGCATTGCAGGTTTGAAGAAGAATTGGAATAAATATAATGGAATGAAAATGATAATACATTCTGAAATATGGTGCCATATCCAATAAACTGTGCCTTTTTTCCACACAAAAAAATATGATTTTCTCCAACATTTGGAAAGACTGAATTATCATGTTTATTCATTAAGTATGGGTGTTGCAGTAACAGTTAAACCATATGTAAACCACTATATATCTGAGTTTGGATATACAAGCATATGGATATGGTTCGTGTCTGCTAAGACTGTATGTAAAACAAATCTAAAAAAAAAAACCTATATACCAAATCCAATAAACTCTAGACACTCTCATGAAGGAAGATAGTATGCTTAGTTCAAAGAATACTGACTATGGAGTAATAGGACTTGATTTAAATTCCATTTTTAATACTTACTGTTACCTTTTGTGAATCACTTAAATTATATTGTATATGCATAAATATGCAAATATATAAAATGAAGAGCTTGTGACAGAAAGCCACTGAAATCCATTCTATTTTTATTTCTCTGATTTCATTGTTGTGAGTGTTTCCTCCAAGAATGAATATCATAATTCATACATGCCTACCTACCTTGTGAAACTCTAACCCATAGTCTTACACAAATTTGCCATGCCCTAAATTATTGGAATCTATCTTATACTATCTTGACATTGTATAAATACTAATGGAGCACAGAAGCTGCTCATACCTTGTGCTTGCTAAGTGACCAATCCATCATTTTTCTGATCATAATTTCTCTAATGGTATATTTCACACTGCTTCTTGGGCTGCAGCCTTTCTACATCCACAAAAGATCTTTTTACTTTCCTTTAGTTGAAGTTTTATTTCAATGCACTCAAAAATATCAACTGAAAGAATATTGGTGTTAAAAAGGTTGGTCTTTGTTTCATGGTAAAGCTTTTATATTTTTCAAGAATGGTGCACTTTCCAAAAGCAATTCAGCCCATTTTTCCTTTAGATCCTGGATCCACTAATTATACATTTATAAAAATATAGGTACTTAAAAGAGTGAGGGAGACTTTTAAAGAAAAAAAAATCCTTTTTAAAAGGTATTTTCTACTATCTGGTTTATTCAGAAATAAATATTTTCTCACCAAATAAAAACATGTTTCATTGTACTATGTAGCAAGTGATATAGTTCCCTTTATCTTCCTGGCAAGGTGTGTGTGTCTTAGCAAAAAGTTAGAGTACTTACTCAATTCCACAAAAGTATCCTACTCTAGTCCCAGACCTTTGGAAGGCATTTGGAGATGCAATATTGGAGTTTAGTAGAGAGATTAAGATAGGATAGATAAAACTGAAAATTATGGTTAATGTTGTTAGTGTTGAAAAAAAAAAAAACAGAAGCAGAGCTAGAAATTATCCCATGATAGCAGTTCAGAGGTGCTAGAACAACAGGATTTATTATTTTTAAAAATTATAATTTTAACTGTCATACATGGTTAGAGAGATTTGTCATGAAAAGAAAAAGTAAGGAAATAATCAAAATAGCATCAAAACTATTGCTCCAGGACTTGAAAGAGGTATAATAGGATAACATCTTTATTTCTGTTTGATTTCAGCTCAGTCATAGCTAATTTTTTTTTCGAACAGCCAATCATATAGTAAAGTTCCATGTTGTTCATTGGGAATCCTAACTTGCCACAGAATTGACCAGGTAAGAAACATTCCTTTTCAAAAAGCTAATAACACAATGGGAAAACTGAGTCAAGAGGATTCTACCTTGCCTTTTCCAACTTTCCCAGGACTTTGTGATTGTGTTTGTATAGTTCCTCACTTTTTCTTGGCAGGTAAATTCTCAAATATTTTATATTATTTATAGTTATTTTAAATGGAATTTCTCTTTGTATCTCTTTCTGCTGGACTTTGTTGATAATATATAAAAATGATGATGAATTATATGGATTTATTTTGTATCCTGCAGCCTTGCTAAAGCTACAAATTGTTTCTAGTAGTTTTTTTTGTTGATTCTATAAGTATACCATCATATCATCTGCAAAGAGTAATAATTTGGTTTCCCCATTACCTATTCTAATTCCTTTAATCTCCTTTTCTTCTCTTATTGTCAAAGCTAACATTTCTAATACAATATTGAATAGTAATGGGATATGGGAAACCTTGTTTCACCCCGATCTTATTGGGAATAGTTCTAGTTTGTCCCATTACATATGATACTTGAGGGTGGTTTTAAATAGATGCTACTGATCATTTTAAGGAAAAATCCATTTATTCCTATACTCTCTAGGGTTTTTAATAGGAATGGATGTCGGGTTTTTTCAAATGCTTTTTCTGTATCTATTGAGATAATCATATGATTTTTGTTAGTTTAGTTATTGATATAGTCAATTATGCTAATAGTTTTCCTAATATAGAACCAGCCTAGCATTTCTTGTATAAATCCCACTTGGTCATGGTGTATTATGTTGCAGATAACTCACTCTACTCTTTTTGCTAATATTTTATTAAAGATTTTTGCATCAATATTCATTAGGGAAATTGGTCTATAATTTTCTTTCTTTGTTTTGACCCTACCTGGTTTAGGTATCAGCCTCACATCTATGTCATAAAAGGAATTTAATAGGACTCCTTCTTTCCCTATTTTTCCAAACAGTTTGCATAGTATTGTAATTAATTATTCTTTAAATGTTTGTAAGTAACACATAAATCTATCTGGCCCAGGAGATTTTTTTTCTTAGGGAGTTGATTAATAATTCATTCAGTTTCTTTTTCTGTTTTCTCTTCTGTTAATCTAGATAATCCATATTTTTGTAAGTATTCCCACATTTCACTTAAATTATCAGATTTATTGACATACAGTTGGGGAAAATAACTCCTAATTATTATTTTAAATTCCTATTCATTGGTGGAGAGTTTCCGTATCATTTTTTGAGACTAAAAATTTTATTTTCTTCTTTCCTTTTTCTAATCAAATTAACTAAAATGTTTATCTATGTTGTTTTTTCATAAAACCAACTCTCATTTTTATTTATGAGTTCGTTTCTTACTTTTAATTTTATTAATCTTCCCTTTTATTTTCAGAATTTCAAATTTTTTATTTAATTGGGGATTTTTCATTTGTTCTTTTTCTAGCTTTTTTGGTTGTATGCCCAATTCATTGACCTTCTTTCTCTATTTTATTCAAGTAAGTAATTAGAGATATAAAACTTCCCTTAGAAACTGCTTTGGCCTCATCCTATAAATTTTGGTTTGTTGTCTCTTTATTGCCATTCTCTTGAATAAAATTATCAGTTTTGTCTATGATTTGTTGTTTCATCCACTCATTCTTTAGAATCAGGTTATTTAGTTTCCAATTATTTTTTGGTCTATTTTCCCCTGGTCTTTTATTGCATGCAATTTTTTTGCATCATGATGTAGAAGAAAAATATATTTACTATTTCTGTCTTCCTGCATTTGAGTTACAGGGTTTTATGCCATAATACATGGTCAATTTTTGCATAGGTTTCATGTACTGCTGAGAAAAAAATGTATATTCCTTTCTTTCTCCATTCAGTTTTCTCTAAATGTCTATCATACTTGACTTTTCTAGAATTCTATTTACATTCTTAATGTCTTTCTTATTTATTTTGTGGTTTGATTTATCTAGTTCTGAGAGAGCAAGTTGAGAGCCCTTATTAGCATCGGTTCGCTGTCTAATTCTTGCAGCTCTCAACTTCTTCTTTAGGAATCTGGATGTTATACCACATCTATGCTACCCTTTAGCTGATATAGTTTCCTTTTTTATCTTTTGAATTAATCTATTTTGGGTTCTGCTTTATCTGAAATCAGGATTTCTAACCCTGTTTTGTTTGTTTGTTTGTTTGTTTTTTTAACTTCAGCTGAAGCTCAATAGATTCTGCTCCAGCTCTTTACCTTTACTTACTTTTATCACTCAGCTTTAAATGTGTTTCTTGTAAACAACATATTGTACCTCATCCAATTTATATTCACAGTTAAAAATTACTATTTCTCACCATCTTGTTTTTCCTAATTTATACTTTTCTCTTTTATTTTCCCCTTACCCTCCTCCCCAGTATTTTGCTTCTGACTACCATCTACTTCAAACACCCTTTCCCTTTTATGTCCTTTCCCCCTTTCTTATACTTTTCCACTCTACTTCTCCCTTCTATTAGCCTTCTTCTCTCCTTTCCTCTTTCCTCTCCTACTTTTCCATAGAGTGAGATAATTTTTTTTCTGTGAAGCTAAATATGTCTGATATTGTCTCTTTGAGCCAAATCTTATGAGAGTAAGATTCACACAGTGCTCACCTCTCTCCCTTCTTTCCCTCAATAATAATGTCTTTTTTGCCTCTTTATGAGATGTAATTTACCCCATTTCAACTCCATTATCTTCTTCCAGTAGAATCCCCTTTCCTCCTCTAGTTTCTATTTTATAATATCACAATAAAATCAAATTATACATGCACCCTCTAAGTATACCCATAACAGAGATACAGATTTCAAGAGTTAAACATATTATGTTCCCGCATAGGAATGTAAGCTTTTTAACTTTTAAAA
This sequence comes from Sarcophilus harrisii, assembly GCF_902635505.1. Taxonomy (NCBI): domain Eukaryota; kingdom Metazoa; phylum Chordata; class Mammalia; order Dasyuromorphia; family Dasyuridae; genus Sarcophilus; species Sarcophilus harrisii. The sequence goes on from NC_045429.1 coordinate 377,161,425, forward strand.
GGAAGTTTTTTTTTTTCTTTCCTTTTTACTTTTTTATGTTTCTCTTGAGTTTTGTATTTGAATATCAAATTTTCTTCTTAGTTCTCGTCTTTTCATCAGAAATAAATATAATTCACCTGTTTCATTGAATATCCATCTTTCCCCCGAAAGATAAAGCTTAATTTTTCTGAATAATTGATTCTTGGCTGAAATCCCAAGTCATTTATCTTTTAGAATATCAGATTCCAGGTCCTTCAATCCTTTAAAGTGGAAGCTGCTAGGTCCTGGGTAATCCTGATTGTGGCTTCTCAATATTTGACTTTTTTTTTCCCGGCTGCTTGTAATATTTTCTCCTTGATGTGATTATTTTGAAATTTAGCCATGATAGCCCTTGGAATTTTCATTTTGGGTCTCTTTCAGTAGGTGATTGATGAATTCTTTCAATGGCTATTTTACCTTCTTATGCCTTTCTAGGGCATCAAGGCAGTTTTCCTTGATGATTTCATGAAAGATGATTTCAAGGGTCTTATTTATCATGATTTTCAGGTAGTCTAATAATTCTTAGACTATCTTTCTTGGATCTATTTTCTATGTCAGTTGTTTTTCCAATGAGATATTTTACATTTTCTTCTATTTCTTTTTTTTTTTTTTTTGGTTTAGTTTTACTGATTCTTGAAATCTCATTGAATCATTCCCTTCCATTTGTTCAATTCTAATTTTTAGTGAATTATTTTCTTCAGTTAGCTTTTTATCTCCTTTTTTATTTGGTCAATTGAACTTTTAAATGAGGTGTTTTATTCATTGCTTCATTTTTTTTTCAATTTCGCAAATTCTATTTTTCAATGAATTGGTTTGCCTTTTGTCTTTCTGTTGGATGTCTCACAGCTAATCTGCTGATGCACTAGCTTCCAATCAGGACAAAGCAGTCAGTGCTGCTGTATTTTAGCTAAGAGCCTCCTGGGAGATTCCCTAGTGTGTGGATACCACACCACCCTGGGTTCCTTCACTGCACCTGTGCTGTGCTTCCTCCTTCTCCTCTCCCCTGCCCTTCACCATGCTCAATTGAAATAGACCTTTTCTGGAGTTCTTTCAAAATATCTTCTGCTGAATATTTATGGGTTCTCTCATTCCCAAACCAGTTCAGAGGCTTGATCTGAGGGGTGCCAGGAAGAGCTCAGATAAAGATCCATCTACTTTCCGTTCTGTCCTTAATTTCCAATTTTAAAAAGATGCTGCTATAAATATATTTGTACACAATTCTTTCTTCTTTTTAAATAATCTCTTTGGCATACAGTCCTACTGGTGGATCAAAGGATATGCACAGTTTTATAGCCCTTTGGGCATAGTACCAAACTGTTCTCCAGAATATTTGTAAAGTCTACAACTCCACCAACAGTGGCCTATTCCACATCTTCTCCAGCATTTATCATTTTCTTTTGCTGTCATATTAACCAATCTGGTAGATATGAGGTGGTAATTCAGTTGTTTTAATTTGCATTTCTCTTATCAATAGTGATCAAGAACATTTTTTCATATGACTACAGATATCTTTAATTTCTTCATCTGAAAATTGCTTTTGACCATTTATCAATTGAGGGATGAATTTGATTCAGTTCTTTCTATATTTGAGAAATGAGTATCAGAAAAACTGGCTGTGATAATTGTTTCCTAGCTTTCTGTTTCCTTTCTAATTTTGGCTGCAATGGTTTTGTTAATAGAAATTGTAATTTAATGGAATCAAAATTATCCATTTTAGATTTCATATTGTTATCTATCTCTTTTTTGGTCTTTAAATTTCCCCTTCTCCACAGATCTAACAGGTAGACTATTCTTTACTCTCTTAATTTGCTTATGGTGTAAACCTTTATGTCTAAATCATGTATTCACTTCTATCTTATATTGGTATATGGTATGAAATATTGCTCTATGACTAGTTTTTGCCATGCTATTTTCCAGTTTTCTTGGGAATTTTTGTAAAATATTGAATTTTTATTCCAGGAGTTGAAATCTTTGGTTATATCAAACAGTAGATTACTGTGGTCATTAATATTATGTCTTCTCTGCCTAACTTAATCCAATGATATACCACTCTATTTTTTAGCCAGTACTATTTCACCTCTGATCTTACCGGAAATGCTTCTAGCTTGTCCCCTTTACATAAAATGCTTGCTGATGGTTTTAGATAACTACTGCCTATCATTAAAAAGAAAACACATTTATTTCTATATTCTCTGATGCCTTTAATTGAATTGAATGTTGTGCCTCAAAATTATAACTCATCTTTCAGTTGCTAATAGTCATTTGAAAGCTATGAAGGTAAAAAATAAAATACAACATAACTAAGAGTTTGAAGCTGTATTTCTAAATCCATCTTAGTGATTGTAATTCAGTTTTTAACATGAAGACCCTGGAGTCTTGGTTGTTTTCTCTTTGAGTCTTTGGCTCATTGATGTAGCCAGATGTATAAGCTTTCATAACTTCTATTCTCAGATTTCTAAAATACAACAGACCTCTAAAGGCAATTACTGAGGTTGGCCCTGACCCTTAGAGCAATTGATTTTCTTGTAAGTAAGCAACTGTTAGTCCCAGTTAACCTGTTCTGATGAAAATCGATGGAAGTTCAGTACAGGTGTTAAACAAATACGCTAAGGTGAAGCAATGAAATAGACCAATACTTCCTCAAATCTTTAGTGAGTTCCTTCCTTAGTATCTGACCAGAGAATGACTACAATGAAACTAATTTTAAGACAAAATAAAATTTCCAATCCTGTGTTACTAAGCAGGAGTTAAATATTTTCCTAGTTATCATTGTATAAAATGTTTTCCCAACTTTGCCCTAGAATAACTGACTTTATCATTCGAAGATCCAGTAACCATTGTGAGTGGGGACTTTAGCTAATGATAGGATGATTATTCCTTGATTCTCCCTTCTAAGTACTCCACTATGTTTCAATTTGGTAGGTACTTAGTTTTTGCTGGTCCCTGGGACAAAGAAAGTAAGCTTTCCTTAAACTTTGTTCTCTCACATCTTCCTTTCTACCCCCAATCTTTTCAGCTTCTTTTTGTGTGTTGTGTTTGAGGGCAGTAACTTTCCCTCCAAATTTATATTCCCAGTGCTTACCTAGTTCCTGGGCACATAGTAGGTGCTTTATAAATATTGATTCATTAAATTTTAGGTGTTTTGGTTTACTCAGTATACCATGATTAAAAAATTATTGAATTAATAATTTTCAATTAATATTTTATTAAAACTGAATGGAATAATTAGACCTAAAATTCTAACTCATCAGTAGATTGTTTTCTTCTTATTCCTTTTTTTCATTTTATGTATGCTGTTTGAGATTGTAAGCTTCTTGAGGGCAGGAATTTGTTGTAGTTGTTGGCTTTGTTGTTATTTCCATTGTTGTTTTGTTTGTTTGTATTCCAAGCATTGATAACAGTATCTGGCACAGATTAAGTCCTTAATAAATGTTTACTTAATTGAGTTTTTGGCAAATGTTTTTTTTTTCAAATGGTCTAGAACAGGGATCCTCAAACTATGGCCTGCCTGCCAGATGCAGCAGCTGAGGACGTTTATCCCCCTCACCCAGGGCTTTGAAGTTTCTTTATTTAAAGGCCCACAAAACAAAGTTTTTGTTTTTACTATAGTCTGGCCCTCCAACAGTCTGAGGGACAGTGAACTGGCCCTCTATTTAAAAAGTTTGAGGACCCCTGGCTCTAGAAACTAAGTTCCCTTTTCAGGAGCTAGTGCTCTCACATTTGTTTCTCCTGTTTCTACCATAGCATGGACTAGAAAATGATGATTCCATTGGAAGTCTTTAGAAGTAATTAGTCTCATGGTATCATTAAATTTGTTGCTGAGGAGAAGTTTTTCTATAATATTTTCAGGATAGTTTAAGTTTGTACTTTTTCAAGTTCTTTTCATCTTAAAGCAGAGTAGAGTGGTAAAGACTATAAAAAGCTAATCTAAGCTATGACCAGTTAGTAAACAGTCAACTAATAGAAGCATCAGCCAAATGATTCCTGATTAGTCAGATAATTGACTTTATTAGCCAAGAGCTCCAGTGACTATTATCAACTTTTTGCATCACTTATAGCTGAAGACAAGGAGAGCTTTTCATAAAAATTTATGATTCTCTGCTGTCACCTCTAGCATAAAAAAGAAAAGCAGAGACAGCAGCTTGGTAGAGTGTTGCCATGAGCTACTGTTTAATTGGACAGAGTAGCAAATGGTGAATGGTTTATTAGCTAGTCTGGATTTATAAATCAGAGAATCAGTTTGATGGAATTTGCAGTTCTATGATTTAAGAGACCTGCGATTCACATTAAGATAGATGGATAGATAAATAGAAAAAATAGATAGTCACACAGATCATTTTATTTAGAGCTTTTTATAAAGCTACTTTTTATAAAACAATTTAATAAAGTTTTTTTTTTACTTAGAAATTAATATGTTTAAGGCACTGTGTGCTACAGAAATTAAAATATAGTCCTGCTGTAAAGGACATATGCCTCCCCAAAAGCAGACTTTATGGAGAAAATGAGACAAAATGATCCAAATTTTCATCAATGGCACACTAAAAAGAAAAGATAGGAACTTATTAAAATAGTAGCATGTTTTATTGATTTAAATGATTAAAACATACATGAATGCTAAAATAAAATGCCCAATCTATGTTATCTGACCTTTGCTTTCAGAGTAGGTATCAGAGCACAGGTCTTGTGCGGGGAGTGGGATGGTGAAAATGATCACTTCTCTCTCTGCAGTTCCCACTATACTAGAAGATATGCAATAAATACTGCAGTATATCTTGACAAAATCTGAAATTTGTTCATGGAAATGCCCATCAGAAGAGTTACAGCTTGTATTTTGAAGTCATTTATATCTTGGGCATTCTCTAACTGTATCTCTTTGATGAAACCATGCATAACAAACTGTAAATTTGAGCTATCCTCAAAGTATTCCTTGATATATCAATCAAATTGCAAAAATTTACCATTTTTAAACAACATTATAGCAGAGCTTACTGTACAAGAGTATTTGTACCCTCAAAGAATTTATACTATAATGGAAGAAGACCAATCAATAAATCAATATTTGTTAAGTGCCTATTAAGTGCCAGACACTATGCTAAGTACTGGGGATACCAAAGATATTATATATAAAAGAAAACTGGAAGAGTTCAGAAATGGTCTTCTTGAAACCTGATCATGATTTTCTTAAAGAAGACTGGAATGTGGTATCCTTACTTTAGGAAGAAACTTATCATTGTCACTGAAAATTATAAAAAAAATTTTTATGGATTCTATAACTATTGATTTATACATATTATGAAATGATGGATACTATGCAATTTATCATTGATGACTGCAGAAGTTTTACATCTAGCCAAATACCTAGAAAGATAATTATATAGCTTAAAATTAAGCTTCAGAAATCATTATCATTTATAAACTAGCATCTAATATAACAATGACTCATAATGTTTAAGAACAATATTTTAATAGATATCACTTTACCAAATATGAATCTTACCAAATTTCCAGATGCCATGGAATTAAAAACTTTCAAATTATATAATGCTACTAAGCACATTATCTTTGTAATCCTGTCTATTACTGAAGTTATCCTAAACATATTTTCAGTGAGCATTCAGATGATATTATTTGCCATTCTTTTGATTCAGTCACAAATGCAGTTATTATATATACTTGAGGAATAGTCTGAAGAACATTAAATATAAAATAATAGATAGTGGCTTTCCCCAGCAACATTTCTAACTAAAATTCACTGAAAAAAAGATTAGAAAAATGAGATTAAATATTTCATAATCATTATTATTATACTCAGGGAAATTTTTGTTTATAGTATGATAAATTATTTCCCCAAACTCCAGAAGCAAATGTCATCAAAAATGTTTCCAAAAATTCATTTATTCAAATCAAGCCATTCTCCAATTTTCAGATGAAGAAATTGAAACTATTTCTAGTCATATGAAAAGGTACTCCAAATCATTATTGATCAGAGAAATGCAAATTAAGACTGGTCTGAGAGACCACTACACACCTCTCAGATTGTTGGTGGAACTGTGAATGGATCCAGCCACTCTGGAGAGCAATTTGGAACTATGCTCAAAAAGTTATCAAACTGTGCATACCCTTTGATCCAGCAGTGTTTCTACTGGGATTATATTCCAAAGAGATCTTATAGGAGGGAAAGGGACCCACATGTGCAAAAATGTTTCTGGCAGCCCTTTTTGTAGTGGCAAGAAACTGAAAATTGAATGGATGCCCATCAATTAGAGAATGGCTGAATAAATTATGGTATATGAATGTTATGGAATATCATTGTTCTGTAAGAAACAACCAATAGGATGATTTCAGAGAGGTCTGGAGAGACTTATATGAACTGATGCTAAGTTAAATATGCAGAACCAGAAGATCATTACACATAGCAACAAGACTACCCAATGATCAGTTCTGATGGATGCGGCTCTCTTCAACAATGAGATGATCCAAACTAGTCCAGTTGTTCAGTGATGAAGAGAGACATCTATACCTAGAGAGAGGACTGTGGGAATTGAGCATGGACCATAACATAGCACTGTCACTCTTTCTGTTATTGTTTGCTTGCATTTCATTTTCTTTCTTGGGTTTTTTTCCTCCTTGATCTGATTTTTCTTGTGCAGCAAGATAACTGTATAAATATGTAAACATATATTGAATTTGACAGGGGAGGGATTGGGGTAAAGGAGGGGAAAATTTGGAACAGAATGTTTTGCAAAGGGTCAATGTTGAAAAATTACCCATGCATATGTTTTGTAGATAAAAAGCTTTAATAAGATAAAACTAAAAAAAATTCATTTATTCAAGAAAAATCTTTAGTATCTTTGGTGACAACTAAGAACAGGAAAAATATTGTAATCTTTCAAAAAGGCCTTTTTTCTGACAAATTAATCTATAAATCAACAATGATTTTTTACTGAGCATTTACTATGTGTGCAGCATCAATCTAGGTCTTGCAAAAGACTTGGGGAAGGAAGTATGGGGAGAATGAAAGGTTTGTAAGACTTTGAAATAATAAAACAGTTTAAAAAACAACAACTATGTAAGCTCTATCCCTGGATCCATTTTGAAATGGATTACCTAACTGACTTTTGATTCCTTAATTAAAATCAGCTGACATTATTTAAGATTTGCTTTACTTGTATGTTTTTCTTCATTTATCAAAATCAACTGTAAACTCTTTGAGAGTGAATTCTGTTATTTTCATTTGGGTAGACTTTTTATATTTGACTATTTGGAGAAACACTTTCCACTGGTGAAGTAGTTTAAATCTTTGCTAAGCATTTGGGGGGAGTGAGGTGAGGTGGTGGTAGTTGTTTTTTTTTTTTTTTTTTTTTTTTTTTTTTTTATCATCTTACTAGCCAAGAACTACATGAAAAAACAGGGAGGGAAGATAGTCCTAGCTACTCCTATACCAGAAGCTTTGAATTTGAGGAGTTGGAAGCTAGTTGTATCAGAATCAGTTAGAGCCCAGCAGAAGAGAAGCTATTTCCCTGCCTAGGGAGAGGTATAAAGATTGTTCCATATATTTGTCTATTAGTAGTATAGGAAGTTCCTAAGCAGTTCATGTGGCTTGTAAGAGATATGAAAGAACTATCCAACTGTTATGCTCTATCCAGTTACTTGTTCATTATCAAGCATTGCTTTGCAATTTGTCTAATGATCTAAGATGTTTCCTTTATATACTCTTTATTTCTTTACTTTATTCTTTTATATACTCTTTACTTCCTTATATATTCTTGCTTTTTCACTCCACAAAAGTGTGACCAATACAGCCATTTGTATTTCCTTGTGTCCTTTTGTGATTTCAGTAAGCTATCTCTAGGAGTTATAGTTACCCGGAAGACTAAGTGGGAAATCCCTTCCTAATTCTAGGCTGGCAAAAGCAATCTGTGGTTCATTGTTAATTGTGAATTGTATTATATAATAAGCCATTCACTCCCTAGTCCCCCATAATATTGGACCTCCTCAAAGAAGAGTTGTAAAAGGAAACTCCAGATTTCCTTTCCCTAGATAAAAAGTACCTGATTTACATGGTTATTATGACACCTAGTGGCTACTTCCCATTCATCTCCTTAGCACCTATCATATATGAGTTGAATTGAATATTGTCATATCTAAATTTGAGGAAAAATGCAAAGTAATCTTTCTGTTGCATTCCCTTTCTTTTTTAGCTAATTTTCTCCAGTGCTCTCCTGTAGTCAGATATCCCTAATAAGAAAGGAAAGGAACTGATAAAATGATTAACATTTAAGTGATAGAGACAATGTTTTATCCCTCCCTGTGCATAACAGAATCTTCAATTTCCCCTTCAGGGACTATAGCTATTGTTACAGTATCTTTAAGAGGCAATAGAATCTTGAGAAAGAGACACTTTATCTGAATTCTGGAGAAACTAATAATTTTCATGCCTGGAGAGAGACTGTTTGAGCATGGACTGAGAGAAGTTGTTTCCTAAGAGACTAAGCTTAACTTTTATGTTATGGTGAAGCTATCTGGCCAATAAGTCTTGAGAGCTTTAAATGCTATTCTGGGAGAGTTGAATGCTGAGAATCTGTCTCCAGAGTTATAAAGAAGTCAGCTGTTGTAGTTTGCACCATCTTCACTTGTATAAATTAGAAACTTGTTTTGTTGAAAAAGAAGGAGAGAGAAGAGGGAGAAAGAGACAGAGGGAAAAAAATAAATGAGATAAAGCTTACTGAAACACATCACTAGTTTATTTGATAAAATAGGATGGGAGCTCATAGATAACTTGCTTACTTAATGAATATTAATTTCTATTAATTTATGAGGAAATAGTAGTGGTGGGGAATCTTTTGAATTAAAGAACAGAGATTTTTTTAGTTGGTGTCAGTTGTAATATACCACATAATCCATATGATTGTATGAAGATTATTAGAGGGGATCTTTATCTCCTAAAACCTGCTATTTTATTTGCATTTTCTTTTTTTTCCCCTTTTTTTGGCTGTGGCAATTGGGGTTAAGTGACTTGCCCAGGGTCACACAGCTAGGAAGTGTTAAGTGTCTGAAGTTACATTTGAACTCAGGTTCTCTTGGCTTCAGGGCTGGTGCTCTATCCATTGCACCACTTAGCTGCCCCCATATTTGCATTTTTAAGGAGAAAGCAATAAATCTCCAAAGATGAATTTCCCCATTATACAAATATTGATCTTCAGTGATTGAATAAAAATGTTTTCTTTTTCTGTTTGTGCCCAAATTTCTAAAAATTCACTGAAATACTGAACTTAGGTTCTTTTTGTCTTAGACAAAACTAACAAAGGTGTCTGAGTAGGATCAATGGCTCAAATTTATATTTGAGTACATGGAAAAATCCTAGAAAGCTGTGCTACTCTTTTTCCTACCTTATCCTTATTTTTCCTCTTCCTTCTTTTTTTCTCTTTTACTATAATTATAATTGATGTGACTGGCTAATTAATAGTGAGTATCATGGCCAAGTCAGAGGCAGGGACACTGCATTCAAATGAATCAACGCAGTTATATCAATCAGCAGTTATATGTTACATATCTCCTGCTATGGTTCAGTAAACTTCTTTTTGTTAAATATTAGATGGACTATGAGAGCCTCATTATGTTTCACTTTTAAAACTAAACAGAGTTCATATCCTTGCATAGTCTTTTGTTTTCTATTCTGAAGAAAAATAAATTTCATTCCAAAATTTTAACCCTCTTTTGTTCTAATGTAAATTGAGTTTTAAGGAAATATTTTAGTCAAATTGGGAATTGGTTCAAATACCCAGACTACAGCCTAAAAATCAGTATTATTCTAAATTGGAAAAAAAATTAACTAATGATAGTTTACTAAGATTATTTTCAGGATAGAATTCTTGAAGGTTATATTCATAATAGTTTATAGTTACTGAATGGAAATAAACAGATTATTGTCCAGAATTCAAATAAGCAGGTGCTCTTACCAGAATCATCATCAGAAACAGGTAGGCCAGGAAGGATCTATTTTCTTCTTTATTGCCCACCACCCAATTCAAGGTCATTCTATCCCAAAATTGTTGAATATGCCGTTTGGGAAAACAATCTGGCCAGGCCTGTTTCTGAGTAGTTTAGGTTTGCAGTAAGAATGAAATAAAGTCTAATAGTAGTTGTTCCTCATCTAATAATTAAAAGAGGAAAATTTACCTAGTCTTCACAAAGGAGTTAGAGATTATGGATAATATCCATGTAGATTTAGAAGAAAAAGTCCTCTTCCTCTGTATTGCCATGATCTTTGGTTGACCAGACATCAGGCAGGTTCTGGAATTTCTTATGGCTCGTCAATGTGAGGTGATTAGACAATAATATCAACATCCTGAGCCTTTAGACCTCTGAGTCTATAGGAAGCTTTCATTACCTTTCAAAGAAAAAGAAAATCTAGTAGAGCATCCATGGTGGGGACTTTGGTAGCTTATTCCTCTTACTATACCAACCCCATACAATTATATTGACAAAGGGCAATTTAAACTGATCAAAAGCTTAGAATAATTATTTCAGTGATCAGGGCTCAGATAATTTCTTAGAAAAGTAGAATTCTTTGGGAAAATGCTCAGATTCTATGTAATATAGGTATATCCTAAACTATAGGTATATTTTGTATAATAATTGAAATTTTTTACATTAAATTTACATCCAAATATTTTTGTTTAAAGTTCTTGGATATTTATTCTCAAATACAATTAAAGATCATAATTGAAATGATTACAAAGAAATGGTTCAAGTATTTAACTATTTTCCTCTATAAAAGGAAGAGATTAAAGGTGATATTTTTGTTTTATAAAAGTTAAGAAAACATTTATATTTGATGTTTTTTTTTCCTTTTTTGCAAATGAGGTTTTTTTTTATAATGACACAATCATAATTATAAAATAGTACTTTCTCACAGACATTTTAAAAATAGAATCATGGATAGTTCTTTCCCTGCTTCTGCATGAAAGGAAAAACATAAAAATCATCATAATGGTTGACCAGCCTCAAGATGGAAAGCAGTAGTCTTCTTATGTAGCAGTAAATGCATATGATATAAGTCTCCCTATTAGGAAATCAGATTACCATATTTTCCACAAAGAAGGCAATTCTAATGCTTCCCTCTGTTGCATTTTGAGAATTTGGCCTAGTTTCATGAAAAGGAGGTTGAGCTTTTCCTTCTTGAATTTGAACAAATATCATGACTCACTGGATTTTTCATGTAATTTCAGATGTTAGTGAATAATTCTGATAATTAACAATTTTCTAAATTTATTACAAAATGGTTCTTCATAAATAGCGAACTGTGACATTCTCTACATCTGTGACTATTTTCTATAAATACTTTCATTTCCTTTCGGAGAGCAATTGATTTTAGCGGAAACAATAGTTTCTAATTACTGTGGCCTCATGCAACCCATCATCCTGAATCAAATGCAATACTGCATGAGCCAAGAAAATGATTTTGTGATAACAAAGAGCAAGACAAACCAATCACAACTAGACTAATCTTTAAATAATGCAATTATATGTGTCATAACAAATGTCTATGGATTAGCCAGTGTCCATCAATGACATGAAAATAAACTTTGGCTCTCTTGTAAAACAATTTTTGGTTTTCTTAACAAATGTGTTTTCTTTGTGTTAAAAGCAATTATCTCAACCAATTAATGGTATTTTTTGGTGGACCTGAAAATGAAAATTTGCTTGTGTTACATCTTATGTCACCAAGGCTAATTGTATTGTTATTCAATGTTTATTAAAATTCCGATGCTAACAAATAAATAAATAAATCATCTATCAACTTGAGAGTTGAAATATCATCAGGAAGGAACATTAATTTATTGACATGTGATGAGTACTAGCTAATCAATATATATGAGAGATTAGGGTTGCTCATCCACAAATATATTCCCACTTACCTTTCAGAAAATTTAAAATTTCCATCATTAAAATCAGTCCTTTTGGTCAGAACATTGACTCTGAGAAACAGTTACTATTAAATGCAACTGTTACTCAGAAAAAGTATCAGTATAAAAGTACTAACTAATTGACAAATCCTCAGGAACTAATCTTTTTTTTTTTTTTTTTTTTTTTAATAGCCTTTTATTTACAGGTTATATGCATGGGTAACTTTACAGCTTTAACAATTGCCAAACCTCTTGTTCCAATTTTTCACCTCTTACCCCCCACCCCCTCCCCTAGATGGCAGGATGATCAGTAGATGTTAAATACATTAAAATATAAATTAGATACAATAAGTATACATGACCAAAACGTTATTTTGCTGTACAAAAAGAATCAGACTCTGAAATATTGTACAATTAGCTTGTGAAGGAAATCAAAAATGCAGGTGTGCATAAATATAGGGATTGGGAATTCAATGTAATGGTTTTTAGTCATCTCCCAGAGTTCTTTCTCTGGGCGTAGCTGGTTCAGTTCATTACTGCTCCATTGGAAATGATTTGGTTGATCTCGTTGCTGAGGATGGCCAGGTCCATCAGAACTGGTCATCATATAGTATTTTTGTTGAAGTATATAATGATCTCCTGGTCCTCCTCATTTCACTCAGCATCAGTTCGTGTAAGTCTCTCCAGGCCTTTCTGAAATCATCCTGTTGGTCATTTCTTACAGAACAGTAATATTCCATAATATTCATATACCACAATTTATTCAGCCATTCTCCAACTGATGGACATCCATTCAGTTTCCAGTTTCTAGCCACTACAAAAAGGGCTGCCACAAACATTCGTGCACATACAGGTCCCTTTCCCTTCTTTATAATCTCTTTGGGATATAAGCCCAGTAGTAACACTGCTGGATCAAAGGGTATGCACAGTTTGATAACTTTTTGAGCATAATTCCAAACTACTCTCCAAAATGGTTGGATTCGAGGAACTATAATCTTGAGAAGATTTTATATGAGTCAATAAAATTTGTTTCAATTTAACAAAATATTTATAAACTGACTACTCTGTTTATGGAAAGCAATCATTCAACAAGTGTTAATTAAACACTTACCTGTTAAGAGCCAGGCATTGTACTAGGTGCTAGGTATATAAAGATAAAAGTGAAGCTGTCCCTACCCTTAAGAATCTTGCATTTTTTGGAGAAGATAAAATAAACACATGTATGCAAAATAAATAAAAGGCAATGGGGCGTGAAAGGCCTCTTATCTGGAAGAATCAGGAAAGGTTTTAATGTGGGATGTTTCACTTTTTTCCCCCCTTTGGATGATTTATTTATTTATTTATTTTTAATACTCATTGTTTTATGAATCATGTTGAGAGAGAAAAATCTGAGAAAAAGGGAAAAACTATGGAAAAGGAAAAAAAAAAACAGAAAAAAAGAAGTGAACATAGTATGTGTTGATCTACTTTCATAGTTCCTTTTCCAGATGTATATGGCATTTTCTGTCCAAAGTCTATTGGGATTGCTTTGGATCAATGAAACACTAAGAAGAATGAAATCTTTCATAGTTGACCATCACGCATTCTTGCTGTTGTTTTGTACAAAGTATTCCTAGTTCTGTTTGTTTTGTTCAGAATCAGTTCATATAAATCTTTCCAGGCCTTTCTATAATCAACTTGTTCATTTTTTTTAATAGAAAAATAATATTCCATTACCTTCATATATCACAACTGACAATTCACAGCAATTTCTGTCAAATAGTGAGTTCTTATTCCAGAAGCTAGAGTTTGGGAGTTTATCAAACACTATATTATTATAGGCCTTGATTATTATATCGTGTATATCTAATCTATTCCACATATCCACCACTCTATTTTTTAGCCAGTACCAAATGGTTTTGATGATTGCTATTTAATATTTGGTACTGCTAAGCCACCATTTTTTTTCATTAATTCCTTTGATATTCTTGACCTTTTGTTCTTCCAGGTGAATCTTATTATTACTTTTTTTTTGTATAAAATACTTTTTTTGGAAGTTTGATTGCTAAGGCACTAAATAAGTCCAATTTAGGCAAAATTGTCATTTTTTATTATATCAGTTTGGCCTACCTGTGAGCAATTTATATTTTCCCAAATCTTTAGATCTGACTTTATTTTTGTGAGAAGTGTTTTGTAATTGTGTTCATATAGTTCTTGAGTTTTTCTTGGCAGGGAAACACCCAAATAATTTATTTTGTATATAATTATTTTAAGTGGAATTTCTCTTTCTGTCTCTTGCTAATGGGCTTTGTCACTAATATATAGAAATGCTGATGATATATGTGGGTTTATTTTATATCCTGCAACTTTACTAAAGCTGTGAATTGTTTCCAGTAGGTTTTTTGATGATTTTCTAGGATTCTCAAAGTATATCATCATATCATCTTCAAAGAGCGATAGTTTTATTTTCTCATTGTCTATTCTATGAATAGAAATTAAAGGAATTTATTTCTTTTTCTTTTCTTATTGCTAAAGCCAACATTTTTTAAAGCTTTTTGTTTTCAAAACATGCATAGAATGCATTCAATATTCACCCTTGCAAAACCTTGTATTGTGATTTTTTTTTCTCCTACCCCCTATTTTGGACTTTAAGCAATCTAATATATGTTCAACATATGTAGTTCTTCTCTACATATTTCCACAAGTATCATGTAAAGCCAACATTTTTAGTACAATGTGTAATAATAATGGTGATAATGGGAATTCTTGTTTCACCCCTGATCTTATTGAGAATGTATCCAGCTTCTCTCCATTACAAATAATGCTTGCTATTGGTTTTAGATAGATATTGCATATTATTTTAAGAAAAGTTCCCTTTCTCCCTATGCTCTCTAATGTTTTTAATAGGAATGGATGCAGCATTCATCAAAAGCTTTTAATGCATCTATTGAGATTGTCATATGATTTCTGTTGCTTTTGTTATTGATATGGTCAATTATGTTTATAGTTTTCCTGATGTTAAACCACCTTTGCATTCTTAGTATAAATCCCACATGGTCATATTGTGTTACCCTGCTGAGAAGTTGCTGTAATCTTTGCTAATCTTTTACTTAAACTTTTTGCAACAGTATTCATTAGGGAGATTGGAATTTAATTTTCTTTCTCTGTTTTGGCTCTTCCTGGTTTAGGTATCAGTACAATATTTTTATCATAGAAGGACTTTGGCAGGACTCCTTCTTCACCTATTTTTCCAAATTGTTTACATAGAATTGGAATTAATTTTTCTTTAAATGTTTGGTAGAATTCACTTGTGAATTATCTGACCCTGGAGATTTTTTCTTAGATTTTATTAATGGTTTGTTCAATTTTTTTTCTAGAATGGGAGTATTTAAGTAATTTATTCCTCTTCTGTTAATGTGGGCAATTTAGATTTTTTTAAATGTTTATCCATTTTGGGGAGATAGACTTGCTGCCATACAGTTGGGCAAAATAGCTTTAATTTATTTTTCATTGGTGGTGTCCACTCTTTTCATTTTTGATGCTGGTCCATTTGTTTTTCTTTTTTTTCTTTCCTTTTTTCTAATTAAAGTAACAAAGGATTTATATATTTTGTTTTTTTTTTCATAAAACCAAGTCTATTTTATTAATTGATTCAATAGTTTTCTTAGTTTCAGTTATATTAATCTCCTTTGAGATTCAGATTTTCTAAGTTGGTATTTAATTAGGAGTTTTTCATTTGTTCTTTTTTTAAGCTTTTATAGTTGCATGCCCAATTCATTGATCTCTTCTTTCTCTATTTTGTTTATTTGGTTGTTGAGAGATATTAAATTTCCCTTAAGAACTGCTTTGGCTGCATCCCATAGATTTTGGTATGTTGTCTTATTATTGTCATTCTCTTGGATGAAATTATGGATTGTTTCTGTGATTTGTTGTTTGACTCACTCGTGTTTTTAGAATTAGATTATTTAATTTACAATTGGTTTTTATCTTTCCCTGGCCCTTTATTGAATATATTTTTTATTGTATTTTGTTCAGAAAAGGAATATTTTCTATTTCTGCCTTTCTGCATTTGATTGTGAGGTTTTTATGCCCTAATACATGATCAATTTTGTGTAGATGTCATGTACTACCAAGAAAAAAATGTATTCCCTTCTATCCCTATTCAATTTTCTCCACTGGTCTATCATATCTAGGTTTTCTAGGATTCTATTAAGGGAGTTGTCATTTCTAAAAGGTGACTTTTCAGTTTTGTATTGAGAGAAACTGGCATCCAATAGTAAGGATATGGGGGAGTGCATTCTAGTCATGGATGAGAGCAAAGTCATGGGGATAGAAGAGGAATTCCATGTGTAAAGAACAAGTAGTCTCTTTTGATAAAGTGTAGAGAGTAAAGGGGAATAAAGAATAAGGGTCTAGCAGTAGGTTGTAGGAAGATTCTACAAGGCTTTAAATGCCAAAAAAGAAAAGTTTGTATTTGATCTTGCAAGTAATACAGAACAATTGGAATTTGTGGATAAAGAATAAAGGCTGTATCATGAACAAATTAGAAAAGGGATAGTTGAAGACAAAATGACAAAGTAGGAGGAATTGCTGAGGGCCACTAGGATGATGTCTTTATAAGTTCAAGGCAAGATGAGAAAAGATATTATAGAAGTAAATTTAACAAAATTTGGCAATTGATTGATTATACGGGATAAAGAAGACATTTTGGTTGGAAATATGAGTGACTAGAAGAATGATGGTGTCCTCAATAATTAGAGAGAACTTCAGAGACAATTTTTTCGGAAAAGAAAATGAATTCTGTTTTGTTTGTGAATTTGATACCTATGAGATAAATAGTTTGAAAAGTTCAATAGACAGTATTTAATGAAGGATTAGATTTTATATTTCTTCAGAATGCTAATAAGTCAATTAATGGCACTAAGATAAATAGTGAAGTATAATTTTTTTTTTTTTAAATGAGTCAGTTCCTATCCTCAAACTGTTAATAGTCTACTTGGGGGATACAAGATATACACAGAGGTGTATATGCAATATACAATAAATGCAAGTGAGAGGCAGGAGACAGCAGTAATAATAAAAGGAATTAGGAAAAGTTTTACATAGGAAATACCACTAATTATAATTTCATAGTGCAAGGAGCTCAAGGAAGGATATATACACAGTATGCTGCCCAAAGAAGTCTAGTCTTAATGCAATACTAGAGTAGAAAGTCCATGGCAGTCAGATTGAAACATAAAGCCACTAGGAGACTGATGGAATGAGGAGGAAGATAAGCCTTCCCTTAATTCAGTATTTCACAATTGAAACTATATTTTAAATCAATGTAACATCTAATTCTCTATCAAGATGAAGTATATTCTCCATAGTAGAGAGTAATATCTAATAGTGGCTCAAAAGGCAGGGGACAGTAGCAGAGGTGAAAACAGCAGCTAAGGTTTTGAGAAACAGATTATGACATAAATAAGATACTAACAAACAGAGGAACAGGATGACATGCTTATTTTAAATTCCAAATTGGTTGACTTTTTTGTTATTTATAATAACTATATATTAGCTATAATATAAAAATTAATAATTTTTATTATAAAAATAAAAATATTTTAATATGTTAAAAAGATATTTTATCATCACATATTAGATATTACTCTCTGTTATAGAGAATATACTTCATCTTGGACCTGGCCATCCTCAGCAACGAGATCAACCAAATCATTTCCAATGGAGCAGTAATGAACTGAACCAACTATGCCCAGAGAAAGAACTTTGGGAGATAACTAAAAACCATTACATTGAATTTCCAATCCCTATAGTTATGCCCACCTGCATTTTTGATTTCCTTCACAAGCTAATTGTACAATATTTCAGAGTCTGATTCTTTTTATACAGCAAAATAATGTTTTGGTCATGTATACTTATTGTGTATCTAATTTATATTTTAATGTATTTAACATCTACTGGTCATCCTGCCATCTAGGGGAGGGGGTGGGGGGTAAGAGGTGAAAAATTGGAACAAGAGGTTTGGCAATTGTTAACGCTGTAAAGTTATCCATGCATATAACCTGTAAATAAAAGGCTGTTAAATTAAAAAAAAAAAAAAAAGAATATACTTCATCTTGATAGGGAATTAGATGTTAAACTGATCCAAAATATAGTTTTTAAGTAGTATCTTTAATCAGTCAATCAGAAAATCAATCAAGATTTATTAAGTGCTAACTATGTTCTAATCATGGTGTGCTAAGTACAGGGTTTATGAAGAAAAAGTAAAATTCTCAAGAAGCTCACAATTCAATGGTGAAGACAATATGCAAACAACTGTGTAAAAACATGATACATATAAGATTATTTGGAAATAATAAAACGTTGGAAGATGCTGGCATTAATATAATGAAAGCTGGTGTCAGATAGTATTAGTGACAGAGGAGAGAAGAGATATTGATAAATGTTGAAAACGGAAAATCAATGTGACTTGACAATAGATGTAATGGGGTGGGGCAGGGGTAGACATAGTAAGGTATAGTGAGAGGGATTATAATAATAACCAATTTGCAAGCCTGGGTGACTACCCTGAAGGATAGTGATGCCCTTACCACTTAAAAGAAAACTAATTAACCTGATCAGCAACAACCTGAGGGGTTCTCATTTAACTTCTTTATCTCTTTTTTTTTTTAATCTATGAATTTCAGGTGCTGAGGGGAATGTTCCTACAACCTATCCCTCAGGCCAGGGGGAACATCCCTTAGAGGGAAAGCTTAGGCAATGTCCATGGCACCCTGAAAAGGGAAATTTTCAACTTCAAACTGCCTTGTTGAAGGTATCCAAAAAGCTGCATATGAGCTCGCCTCTTCAGTGAAGGGAGTTTTTGAGATTATATGCAGATTCAATTTTTGGCAAACTCAATCTTCAGAAGAAATGGACTTTGGCCAGAGAATGTTTTCTCTGAATTAAGTACCTGGTCAAACCAAACAACTCTTTATTCTCTTTATTCTTATTTATATTATTTAATCTCTTTATTCTTATCCTTTCCTTTGTATTTTGGCATTTCATCACATCGATTTCCTAAAGAATTTAAGGTCCTTAGGAACCCTCAGAAGAACATCATTTAGAAATTTAGAGGAAGATCTTTTTCTTTTTTAGTTTTAAATTATATTTTCCTCATGGCTCAATAATTTCACTTGAGGATATGAGTAAGAACTCACTAGTTCTTGCCTCCAACAGAGAAACTCACCAAATTTGCCCCGGCCCTATTTTGCTTACCTGGATCTATGCATACAGACATACATGGCTTTGGGAGTTTCTCTTTTCAAGTGCTATCTTTCTGTGTCATGAGTTCTCATAGAGGGCTTGTTTTTTTGTTTTTTTAACCTCCTATAGTCCCCTTGGCTATTTTTTTTTTTTTTTTTTAATGAGAGGGAGATGCCTTTGGATGATATCTGGGGCCACTAGTAACAGATTACTGTGCTCCTACCCTCTGATCCAATCTGTGGGTCCCTTTTTTCATTAAGAGAATTATTCCAGATGAACATTTATAAAACTGTGTGTGATATCCTATAATGAGACAAGCTCAAATAGAGAGACAAAAAGGATTTATTCTGTTTCTCATTAGAAAGGGTACTTCCTATGTGGCTTTCAGAAACGGCTTGCAAGGAGAGTACAAAGAATTCAACAAAGCACAAAAATTTTATCCCTAATGCAATACTCCTACCCACCCCTTTTTTTTCTTCTCATTGGTTGGGCTTCAGAAATCACACAATGAACACAGGAAACTTTTTCCCATAAAAAAAGGAGAGAAGCAGGAAGGAGGGGATGTGAGGTGAGAGCAAGGTCTTGTTGGTACTTTACCCTTCTTTTATTTCATTTATCATTGGTCACAGGAAGAATTACTAGACAGGTGGTCAATGTGGTCAAGTAGGAATGTGAATGTTTTGCAAGAATGTTCCTGAGGGGGCTTTACTCTTTACATATTTCACTCATAGTAGTTCAAGTTAAGATTCAAAATTAAGTCTTCTAATGTCAAATCCTATGTTCTTCAGGGCTGAAACTAGGCATGGTAAGATTGTCAATGTGATAAGAGATTTGAGACAAGAACACACAGTAGATTTGAAATCAATAATTTTTTAGTCCATCATGATTAATCTTACTCCTCAAGCAAATTTCCCAGTAATGTTTTCCAGGCAGTTGAGTTTTTTTTTTAAAATGAAGGCTTATGGATATTTGGCCAAGATTTCTAGAAAATTTATTATGAGTACTTTCTGCTTCTGGCCTTGGTCCTAACTTCTGTACTGAAAAACCTTTTCTACTTTTGGCTTATGCTGGAACTTCCTTTAAACCCTGGTGCTTCTTTGCTCTGAAATAATTTACAATCCCTCAATACTCACCCAATATTCAAGAACTGTTCCTTTCTCTCATTGGTGAGTGCCTCCTGAAATCTATTTTGTGTAAACAACAAAAACCATATGCTTTTATTCTCCTTCTGGTCCTGTTCTTGACTCTAAATTTCAAAAACGTGCTCTGCTCAGGGTACCTTTTACTTCCTCTGTTCCCACTTTCTAGCTCCTTTTTGTATATGTGCAGTCATTCTCTTTTAGCATGTAAATGTCTTGAAGGCAATAACTATTGTTTCTTTTGTTAGTATTTATATCTATTTAACACAGTGCCTGGAATAAATGGTTTTTTTTTTTTTGTTGTTGTTGTTGTTGTTGTTTGTTTGTTTGGTTTTTGCTTCCTACATATTATCAGGTTTCCAACTAGACCTGGAAATTTTTGTGCACTGCTGCATTTGCTAAAGTAGAAATGGATAGAACTCTTAATTGATGAAGGAAATGTTGATATGACACTGGGGACCTGTAGGAAGGGAAGAGTTGGATAGTGTTTCTGAAGTGAGAAACATGCGATGCCAAAAGAGATTCCAACAAGGGGGAGGGGGGGACTTTGAAAATCTGTAGACATATAAATGAATCTGGCCTCTCAGTATTCCTGATTTCCAGCTTGCCTCCCTAAAGACTTCAGCCATTTTTTCTTATTAGGAAAGAATGGCAACTCTCTCTTGGTTTGAGCTGAAATATCTCATTCCAAGTGGGAGATCTAATTCCCTTTTGCAGGTATATTTCACTCTTTATCTTAAATATCTGTTTTCTCATTGCTTAGGGAAAATACATTTAAATATTCACTTTTTGCTATTTCTAAAGATAATTTATGAAAGCAGTGTTTGGGAAGGAACAAACTTAGTATTATGCTTAAACCAAAGGAAATTTTGTTTTCAACCCCCCCAAAATCCTATTTCTAAACTTATACTAATTGAAGAGGGGATCAGATAGATCAAAATTTGGTCCCACATTCCTTGGAATATATTTACTAATAATTATTGCTGATATTTATGTAATAATTTACAAATACTTCATTATATACTCACAACAGTGGTAGGTAGATACTATTATTATCCATATTTTGTAGATGAGGTAATTGAGGTAGATCACATTTTTCTAAGACACATATAGATATCTCTCCCATACTTGCCTCTGTTCATACATCTCAATTGGAAATCATTTTAAAAGTGGATTGTTTTTAATCCCCAGTGTGTATATTTATTAATTTTCAGCATTCCTTTTTTTTTTTAATTGAGTTTGAATTTGCAGGGGGTAGAGAGCCAAGATGGCAGAGTAAAGCCATCCCAGTTTCCCTTAAAAACCACATGAAACCAAGCCTCTGAACAAAGTCTGACTGAATGAAAACACTTTCCAGCTCAAGATAGACAGGTAAAACTTCAAGAAAGGTCAGTCTCACTGGAGTGAAAAAGGTGTTCAGCCCAGCTCAGAAAGACTCTGGGAAAGCCAGTGAGAAGATCTTAATCACAGCAAATCAGCAACTTAGACCCTTAGTCTTGGTTCAGTAGAACAGTCAGTGAGGCAGCCTCCAGTCCAAGATCAGAAGGCAAACTCTGGGAAACCAGACTCCGAAAAAGGTAAGCAAAGTTACCCCTGCAAACAGAAAGGGCCCCTGTGCTCAAAGACAAAGTTCAGAGCAGCACAGGAAACTTGGAACAGCTTACCCCAGAAGGAGAGCTCAACCATAAAAATAAAAAAAAAGAGAGAGAAAATGCCAAAAGAAAAGGAAAGAAAATGAGCGAGAAACAGAAAAAAAAACCTTGACCACAGAGAGCTACTATGGTGACAGAGAAGGCCAAAATACCACCTCAGAGGAGGACAAAATGTCCACATAGAAAATCTCAAAAAGTGATATGAATTGGTCTCAGCCCAAAGAGGCTTCTTGGAAATGCTCATAAAAGATTTTAAAAGGCAAATAAGAGAGGTAGAAAAAAATGAGAAAAGAAATGAGAGATATGCATAAAAGAGTCAACAGCTTGGAAAAGGAAAAGCAATTTCTTTAAAAATAAAATTGGCCAAATGCAAAAAAAAAGAAAAAATCACTGAAGAAAATAATACTTTCAAGAATAGAGAATGGGGAAAAAAAATGGAAGAAAATGTGAAATATCTCATCGGAAAAGCAGCCAACCTGGAAAATAGATACAGAAGAGACAATTTAAAAATTCTTGGCCTACCTAAAGGCTGTGGCCAAAAATCCTCTATAACATTCTACAAAAGATAATTAAGGAAAACAGCCCTGATATTCTAGAAACAGAGGGGGAAATACTCATTGAAAGCATTCATTTATCACCTTCTGAAAGAGATCCCACAAGGAATATATCAAGGAACATTGTTGTGAAACTCCAGAACTACAATCTCAAGGAAAAAAAATACTGCAAGCTGCCAGATAAGACTAATTCAGATATCAAGGAGAAATAGTCAGGATTACCCAGGATCTGGCAGTTTTACAAGAAAATATTGGACGGCCTGGAATACTATATTCCAGAAGGCAAAAGACCTGGAGTTACAACCAAGAATTAACCATCCAGGGAGGTTCAGCTTCATCTTTCAGAGAAGATGATGGATCTTCAATGAAGTAAGAGATTTTCAATCATTTCTATTAAAAAAAAAAAAAAAACAACTAAATAGAAAATTTAATCAACAGACACAGGATTCAAGATAAGCTTAGAAAGATAAACAGGGAAAAATATTTATTAGTTAAAGGTTAAACTGTTTACATTCCTAGATAAGAAAACAATATCTGTAACTCTTGAGAACTATATCTGCCCCGGTGACAGATATAGTTCTCAAGAGTTGCAGACAGAGGGGGACATCACATGAATGGAGAATGTGGTTGTGAATGGTCTCTGATGTGATAATATCAGAGAAAAAGACATTAAGGTATGGGGAAGGGTCTGTTTGGAAAAAGAGGAAAGGGGAGGTATAATGAGACAGATTAGATTCCATGAAGAGACACAAAAGATCAATTAAAATCAAGAAAAAGAAGGGAAAGGGATGAGCCTTGTTTGAAGCTTAATCTCATCAGTTTTGGTTCTAGAGGGAATAATTTAATTATTCAGTCGGGTATAGAAATGTACCTAACTATAAAGAAATATTGGAGAAGAAAAAGGAAAGAAAAGGGAGGGGTGGAATAGAAGGCAAAGCTTAAATACAGGGAACAAAGGAAAGAGAAGCAGGAAAGAGGTGATAGAAGATAAGATAGTGGTTGGGTTGAAAAACTACTAAGAAAAGGAGGGGTGATAGGAGATAAGATAGTGGATGGGGTGGGTATAAAACATTACTAATAACAGGGCAAAAAGAAAGAACAAAAGTGTATATATAGGGGAGAATAGGATGGAGAGAAACACAGAGCTGATAATCATAACTGTGAATAAAACAGAAGAGAATAGCAGAGTGGATTAAAAAAAACCAGAATCCTACAATATGTTGTTTACAAGAAACACATTTTACATAGAGAGACACATACAGAGTAAAGATAAAAGGCTGGAACAGAATTTATTATACTTCAGCTGAAGTTAAAAAAAAAAAAAGTAAGGGTAGTAATACTGATTTCAGATAAAGCAAAAGTAAAAATGGATCTTATTAAAATAGATAAGGAAGGAAAGTACATCTTGATAAAAGATACCATGAATAATGAAATAGTAAAAATACTAAATGCATATCCACAAAGTAATAGAGTAGCCAAATACCCGGAGAAGATTTTAATCCAGTTACAGGAAGAAATAAACAACAAAACTCTTCTAGTGGGGGATCTCAACTTTCCCCTCTCAGAATACAACAAATCTAACCACAAAATAAATAAGAAAGAAACTAGGGAGATTAATAGAATCCTAGAAAACCTAGATATGGTAGACTTCTGGAGAAAATTGAATGGGCACAGAAAAGAAAATATATTTTTCATTGAAGTAAATCGTATGTACAAAAGAATTTACTATGTATTAGGGCATGCAAATTTCACAATCAAATGCAGAATGGCAGAAATAGTAAATGCTTTTTTTTCAGACCACAATGTAATAAAAATTACATTCATTAAAGGGCCAGGAAAAGATAGACTAAAAAACAATTAGAAATTAAATAATCTTATTCTAAAAAATGATTGGATTAAGTAACAAATCACAGAAAAAAATCCATAATTTCATCCAAGAGAATGACAATGAGACAACATACCAAAACTTCTAAATAGCCACATCAATAAAATAAAGAGGAGATCAAGGAATTGGGCATGGATCTAAAAATTAGCAAAAGAACAAATGAAAAGTCTCCAATTAAATACCAAATTAGAAATTCTGAAACTCAGAGGAGGGATTAATAAAATGGAAACTAAGAAAATTATTGAATTAATTAATAAAACTAAGAATTTATGAAAAAAAAACACAACAAAATAGATAAATTTTTGGTTAATTTGATTAGAAAAAGGAAATAAAAATATCAAATTACTACCATCAAAAATGTGAACTCACCACCATTGAAAAAGAAATTAAAGAAATAATTAAGAGCTATTTTGCCCAACTATGTGACAGCAAATCTGACAATCTAACTAAAATGAATGAATATTTATAAAAATCTAAATTGCACAAATTAACAGATATTGAACTTATTAATCAACTCCCAAAGAAAAAATCTCCAGGGCCAGATCAATTCACAAGTGAATTATAGCAAATATGTAAAGAACAATTAATTCTAATACTATGTAAAATATTTGGAAAAAATAGATAAAGAAGGAGTCCTGTTAAATCTCTTCTGTGACACAAATATGGCGCTACTACCTAAACAGGAAGAGCCAAAAAAAAGGGAAAGAAAATTACATATGAATCTCCCTAATGAATGTTGTAAAAATTTTAAATAAAATATTAGGAGATTACAGCAATTTATTAACAGGATAATACACTATGACCAGGTGGGATTTATAACAGTAATGCAGGACAGGACTGGTAAAATATCTGAAAATCTATTGCCATAATCAACCATATCAATAACAAAACCAACAGAAATCATATGATAATCTCAGTAGATGCAGAAAAAGCTTTTGATAAAATATAGCCCCAAATTCCTCTTAAAAATACAACAGAGCATAGGGATAAAGGGAACTTTCTTTAAAATAATAAGCAGAATCTATCTAAAACCAACAGCAAGCATTATTTATAATGAAAAGAAGCTATACACATTCTCAATAAGTTCAGGAGTGAAGTAAGGTTGTCCATTATCATCACTATTATTCAACATTGTGCTAGAAATGTTGGATTTAGCAAAAAGAAAAGAAAAAGGAATTAAATGAATTAGAATAGCTAATGAGGAAATAGAACTATCACTCTTTCCAGATGGTATGTTGATATATTTAGATAATTCTAGGAAATCATCCAAAAACCTACTGGAAACAATCCACAGCTTTAGCAAAGTTGGAGGATATAAAATAAACATTTTATTTTTATAATACAAATCATCAGTATTTCTATATATTACTAACAAAGCTCAGAAGAAAGAAATTAAAGAGGTAAGTAGAATATTAGAAAAAATAGGTATGAGAGATCTTTGGAGAAAACTGAATGGTGATACAAAGGAGTATACTTTCTTCTCAGCAGTTCATGGAACCTATACAAAAATTGACCATATATTAGGACATAAAGACCTCAAAATTAAATGCAGGAAGGCAGAAATAGTAAATGCTTTCTTTTCGGATCACGATGCAATAAAAACTACATTCAACAAAATGTTAGGGGTAAATAGACCAAAAACAATTGGAAACTAAATAATTTCATCTTAAAGAATGACTGGGTGAAACAACAAATTATAGGCCCAATTAATAATTTCACTCAAGATAATGACAATGATGAGACATCATACCAAAATTTGTGGGATACAACCAAAGTGGTAATAAGGGGAAATATCTTTAGAGGCTTACTTGAATAAAATAGAGAAAGAGAAGATCAATGAATTGGGCTTGCAACTTAAAAAGCTAGAAAAAGAACAAATTAAAAACCCCCAATCAATTACTAAACTTGAAATTCTAAAATTAAAAGGAGAAATTAATAATATCAAAAGTAAAAAAAAAAAAACAACCTATTGAATTAATAAATAAAACTAAGAGTTGGTTTTGTGAAAAAACCAATAAAATAAACTTTTGGTAAATCTGATTAGAATAAGGAAAGAGGAAAATTAAATTGTTAATCTTAAAAATGAAAAGGGAGAATTCTTCACCAATGAAGAGGAAATTAGAGCAATAATAAGGAGTTACTTTGCCGAACTTTTTGCCAATAAATTTGATAACCTAAGTGAAATGAATGACTACACCCAAAAATATAGGCTTCCCAGATTAACAGAAGAGGAAGTGAATTGCTTAAATAGTCCATTTCAGAAAAAGAATAGAACAAGCTATTACTCAACTCCCTAAGAAAAAATCCCCAGGCATTTTTTTTTAGGACCACATGGATTTATATGTGAATTCTACCAAACATTTAAAGAACAATTAGCCCCAATGCTATATAAACTATTTAACAAATAGGCAATGAAGGAGTCCTGCCAAATTCCTTTTATGAGACAGACATGGTAGTGATACCTAAACCAGGTAGATTGAAAACAGAAAAAGAAAATTATAGACCAATCTCCCTAATGAATATTGATGCTAAAATCTTAAATAAGATATTAACAAAAAGTCTACAGAAAATCATCCCCAGGATAATACACCATGACCAAGTAGGATTTATACCAGGAATGCAGGGCTGAATCAGTATTAGGAAAACTATTAGTATAATTGACCATATTAATAACCAAATTAACAAAAATCATATGATCATCTCAATAGATGCAGAAAAAGCATTTGATAAAATCCAACATCTATTCCTATTAAAAACACTTGAGAGTATAGGAATAAATGGTCTTTTCCTTAAAATAACCAGTAGCATCTATTTAAAACCATTAGTAAGCATCATATGTAATGGGGATAAACTGCAACCATTCCCAATAAGATCAGGAGTGAAACAAGGTTGCCCACTATCACCATTGCTATTCAATATTGTATTAGAAATGCTAGCTTTGGCAATAAGAGTTCAGACAGAGGTTAAAAGAATTAGAATAGGTAATGAGGAAACAAATTATCACTCTTCGCTGATGATATGCTGGTATGCTTACAGAATCCCAGAGATTCTACTAAAACATTATTAGAAATTATCCACAAATTTAGCAAAGTTGCAGGATACAAAATAAACCCACATAAATCATCAGCATTCTTATATATCACTAAGAAAATCCAATGGTCAGAGTTACAAAGACAAATTCCATTTAAAGTAACTACTAATAGTATAAAATACTTAGGAATCTATCTGCCAAGGGAAAATCAGAAACTTTATTTGCAAAACTACAAAACACTTTCCACACAAATTAAGTCTGATCTAACCAATTGGTAGATTGGTTAGAATATTAAATATTAAATGAAATATAAAATTGGTTAGAATATTAAATGCTCTTGGATAGTGTGAGTAAATATAATAAAGATGACAATACTACCTAAACTAATCTATTTATTTAGCGCTATACCAATCAGACTCCCAAAAAACTATTTTGATGACCTAGAAAAAATAACAACAAAGTTCATATGGAAAAACATAAGGTCAAGAATTTCAAGGGAATTAATGAAAAAAAAATCAAATGAAGGTGGCTTAGCTGTACCAGATCTAAAATTATATTATAGAGCAGCAGTTACCGAAAACATTTGGTATTGGCTAAGGAATAGATTAGTTGATCAGTAGAATAGGTTATGTTCAAAGGACAAAACAGCCAATAACGTTAATAATGTAGTGTTTGTCCAACCCCAAAACCCCAGCTTTTGGGATAAGAACTCACTGTTTGACAAAAATTGCTGGGAAAATTGGAAATTAGTATGGCAGAAACTAGGCATTGACCTACACTTAACATCGTACACCAAGATAAGGTCAAAATGGGTTCATGACCTAGGCATAAAGAATGAGATTATAAATAAATTGGAAGAGCATAGTATAGTTTACCTCTCAGACCTGTGGAAGAGGAAGGAATTAATGACCAAAGAAGAACTAGAGATCATTATTGATCACAAAAAAAGAAAAATTTGATTATATCAAATTGAAAAGTTTTTGTACAAACAAAACTAATGCAGACAAGATTAGAAGGGAAGCAATAAACTGGGAAAACATTTTTACAGTCAAAGGTTCTGATAAAGGCCTCATTTCCAAAATATATAGAGAACTTACTCTAATTTATAAGAAATCAAGCCATTCTCCAATTGATAAACGATCAAAGGATATGAACAGACAATTCTTAGACAAAGAAATTGAAACTATTTCTAGTCATATGAAAAGATGCTCCAAGTCATTATAATCAGAGAAATGCAAATTAAGACAACTCTGAGATACCACTACACACCTGTCAGATTGGCTAGAATGACAGGGAAAGATAATGTGGAATGTTGGAGGGGATGTGGGAAAACTGGGACACTAATACATTGTTGGTGGAATTGTAAATACAGCCAGCCATTCTGGAGACCAATTTGGAACTATTCTCAAAAAGTTATGAAACTGTGCATACCCTTTGATCTGGCAGTGTTACTACTGGGCTTATATCCCAAAGAGATTTTAAAGAAGGGAAAGGTTCCTGTATGTGCAAGAAGGTTTGTGGCAGCCCTCTTTGTAGTGTCCAGAAACTGGAAACTGAGTGGATGTCCATCAATTGGAGAATGGCTGAATAAATTGTGATATATGAATATTATGAAATATTATTTTTCTGTAAGAAATGACCAGCAGGATGATTTCAAAAAGGCCTGGAGAGACTTACACGAACTGATGCTGAGTGAAATGAGCAGGGCCAGAAGATCGTTATATACTTCAACAACAATACTATATGATGATCAATTCTGATGGACATGGCCCTCTTCAACAATGAGATGAACCAAATCAGTTCCAATAAAGCAGTAATGAACTGAACCAGCTACACCTAATGAAAGAACTCTAGGAGATGACTATGAACCATTACATAGAATTTCCAATCCCTCTATTTTTTTCCACCTGCATTTTTTTTATTTCCTTCACAGGCTAATTGTGCACTATTTCAAAGTCCGGTTCTTCTTGTACAGCAAAATAACTGTTTGGACATGTTAAAAAAATATAAAGGATGATGGCTTGGCATTAGTCATCAAAAGCATTTAAGAAAGAGAGTGGTGGATCAGTGGAATGGATTCAATACATGTGATACAATAATCAAGGCCTATAGTACTTGATAAACTCCTAAATTCCAGCTTCTGGAATAAGAATTCACTATTTGATAAAAATTTCTGTGAAAACTGGAAAATGATATGTCACAAACTTGGCATAGATCTACATCTCACACCACATACCAAAATAAGGTTAAAATGCTTACATAATTTGGGCATAAAGTATGATAACATAAACAAATTAGGAGAGCAAGGGATAATTTAACTATTAGATCTTTGGAGAAGGGAGGAATTCATGATCAAAGATGAACTAGAAAAAATTGCAAAAGGAAAAACCAACAACTTTGATTACATCAAATTAAAAAGGTTTTGCACAAACAAAACCAACAGAAATAAGATTTAAAAGGAAATAGAAAGCTGGGGGGGAAAAACCTTTACAGCCACTATTTCTAATGGAGGTCTCATTTCTAAAATCTATAAACAGTGTCAAATTTATAAGAATACAAGTCATTCTCCAATTGATAAATTGTCAAAGGATATGAACAGACAATTCTCAGATGAAGAAATTAAAGCCATCTATAGTCATATGAAAAAATGCTCTGCATCATTATTGATTAGAGAAATGCAAATTAAAACAACTCTGAGGTACCACCTCACAACTCTCAGATTGGCTAACATGATAGGAAAAGATAATGATAAATGTTGGAGTGGAACACTAATCATTGTTAATAGAGATGTAAAATGATCCATCCATTCTAGAAAACAATATAGAGGTACACCAAAAGGACTATCAAACTGGTTATCCTTTAATTCAGCAGTACCACTACTGGGTTTGTATCCCCCCACAAAATCATAAAGAAGGGAAAAGGACCCACATGTGCAAAACTGTTTGCAGCAGCTCTTTTTGTGGTAGCAAAGAATTGGAAAAGGAGTAGATACACATTAATTAAGGAATGGCTGAATAAGTTATGGTGTATGAAGTTAATTGAATATTATTGTTCTAAAAATTATGAACAAGCAATTTTAGAAAGATCTGGAAAGATTTACACATACTGATGCTGAGAAAAACAAGCACAACCGTGAACACATTGTACACAATAATAGCAAGAATGTATGATGATCAACTCTGAAAGGCTTGGTTCTTATCAGTAGTTCATTCATCCAAAGCAATCTCAGTAGACTTTGTACAGAAAATGCCAACTGCATCCAGAAAAAGAACTGTGGAGATTAAATGTAGTCAGCACATGCTATGCACTTCTTTTTTCTCATTTTTTTTCTCTCCTATGGTTTTCCCTTTTGCTTTTATTTTTCTCTCCCAAAATGATTCATAAAGCAATGGGTATTAAAAAGAAATAAGTAAAGAACAACTACAACAAAATAATAATTGGAAAAATAATTTTGAATCAAGTTACTTTTATGAAGAGCTCTTTCTCAAATGTATAGGGAATTGAGTTAAATTTATATTTAAAAAAGAGTCATTCTTCAATTGATAAATTATCAAAGACACCATATGTGGCCAAAGGATTATAAAATGATGCATATCCTTTGATCCAACAATACCATAATTAAGTATGAATCCAAAAAGATATTTTTTTTCAAAAAGAAAAAGAATCTATCTGCATAAAATTATAGCAGCTCTTTCTCAAGGCAAAGAATTGAAAAATGTGGAATTTCCCATAATTTGGGGAATGGCTGAATAAATTGTAGCATGTTATTAATGAAGGAATATCATTGTTCTTTAAGAAATATTTAGCAAGATGCTATCAGAAAAAAACCTGGAAAGTAATCCTCGAGTTCAATCAAAGTGAAATGTACTGTGTATGTAGTAATAGCAAAGTTATGGAATGATCAGCTGTAAATGATTTTTCTGTTATCAGAAAATCAAAAATCAAGACTAGTCTGAAAGATTTATGATTAAAATTGCTATCCATATCCAGAGAAAGAACAGATTGTGTCTGAATACAGACTGAAATATAAAAGAAAGTAAAATAAAATTTGAGTTTCAAATTATATTGCTCCCTCCCCCCAACTCATTGAGAACTCAAGAAATAAATATCAATTATACATCTGTTCCCCAATTAATAAACATTCAAAGGATATGAACAATTTTCAAATGGTGAAATTAAACCCATCTATAACCATCTGGGAAAATGCTCTAATTCAGTATTGATTAGAGAAATGCAAATTAACCCAACTCTGAAGTATTAGCTCATATCTCTTAGACTGGCTAAGAAGACAGGGAAAGATAATGATAAATGTTGAAGGAGATGTGGGACATGAAGGCATTGTTGATGTTGGTGTGAAATGATCCAACCATTCTAAAAAGCAATTGAGAATTATGCCCAAAGGGCTATAAAACTTTGCATATCATTTGATCCAACAGTGTGCCACTACTAGGTCTATACCTAGTATTATTAAATTATTTAATTATTTAATTATTATTGTAACAAAAGGAAATTATTAAAAAGGGAAAAGGACCTACATATACAAAAATGTTTATAGCATCTTTTTGTGGTGGGAAAGAATTGGAAAATGAGTAGAAGCCCATCAATTGGGGAATGACTGAATAAAATATGGTAATATAAATTGAAGTAATGGAATATTATTGTTTAAAAGATGATGAATAGGCTGATTTGAGAAAGGCCTGGAGAGATTTACACAGATAGATGTTGAGCAAAATAAATAGAATCAGAAATACAGAACAGCAATAGCAAGGATTATGTGATGATCAATTGTTTCCAATTAATTTTTGATCTATTTTTCCCTGGCCCTTTATTACATGTAACTTTTATTGCTTCACGATCTGAAAAAGATGCATTTACTATTTCTACCTTTCTGCATTTGATTTTTTGATTTTAATGCTCTTAATACATGGTCAATTTTTGTATAGGTTTCATGTACCATTAAGGAAAAAAGCATATTCCTTTCTCTCCCCATTCAATCTTCTCCCAAGGTCTATCATACTCAATTTTTCTAAAATAATTTTTACTTCCTTAACTTCTTTCTTGTTTATTTTGTGGTTTGATTTATGTAGTTCTGATAAATCAAGGTTGAGATTCCCTACTCATATAGTTTTGCTATCTATTTCTTCTTGCAGGTCTCTTAACTTTTCCTCTAGGAATTTGGATGGGATACCACTTTAGGTATATGTGTTTAGTGTTGATTTTACTTCAATATCTATGGTCCCCTTTAGCAAAATGTAATTTCCTCCCTTATCTCTTTTATTAAATCTATTTTTAATAACTTTTTATTTACAAGTTATATGTATGGGTAATTTTACAGCATTGACAATTGCCAAACCTTTTGTTACAATTTTTCCCCTCCTTCCCTCCACCCTCTCCCCTAGATGGCAGGATAACCAGTAGATGTTAAATATATTAAAATATAAATTAGATACACAATAAGTATAATGACCAAACCGTTATTTTACTGTACAAAAAGAATCAGACTCTGAAATATTGTACAATTAGCCTGTAAATCCAAAATGCAGGCAGGCAAAAATATAGGGATTGGGAATTCAATGTAATGGTTCTTAGTCATTTCCCAGAGTTCTTTTTCTGGGCATAGCTGGTTCAGTTCATTACTACTCCATTGGAACTGATTTGGTTCATCTCATTGCTGAAGATGGCCAGGTCCATCAGAATTGATCATCATATAGTATTGCTGTTGAAGTAAGTATATAATGATCTCATGGCACTACTTGTTTCACTCATTTGCTTTTTCTGAGATCATGATCTCTATCCCTGTTTTTTTTTTTTCCTTCAGCTGAAGCATAGTAGATTCTCCTCCATGTACACTCGTTATGTATCACTCTGCTTTAAATATGTTTTTTATAACCCACATATTGTAGGGTTCTAGTTTTTAATCCTGTCTGCCATCCACTTCCATTTTATGGGAATGTTCATCCCATTCTCATTCACAATTAAAATTACTAACTCTATTTTCTGTCATCTTATTTTCCCCAAGTTACAGTTTTCTCTTTTTTTCCCCCTCTTTCCCTCCTCATAAATTTTTTTTTTGGCTTCTAATCACCACCTTCCTTAATTTGCCCTCTTCTTTTATAGCTCCTTTCCTTTCTTATCTCTTTCCCCTTCTGCTTCTGTTCTCCTTTCTACTACCCTCCCCCTTTACTTTCCCCCTTTCCTTCTTACTTCTCTATAGGGTGAGACAAGTTTCTATATCAAATTAGATGTGTCTATTAATCTCTCTTTGAGCCAAATCTAAAGATATTAATTATGGTCCAACAATGCTTATCCCACTCTCTTCTTTCCCTCAATTGTAATAAATGCGTTTTTTCATGTGATGTAATTTACCCCATTTTACCTCCCCTTTCTTTTTTTTTCCAGTGCTATTCTGTTTCTACTCCTATTTTCTTTTTTATGTTATCACAATAAAGTCAAATTATACCTACACCCTCTAAGTATACCCTTAACAAAGGTTTACCCTAAGTATACTCTTTCTCAATGATCAATTATGGAAGACTTGGTTCTTCACCAGTGTTCATTAATCCAAGGCAATCCCAATGAAATTTGGATAGAAAATACCATCTGTATCTAGAGAGAGAAATGTGGATAATAAATATAAATTAACACAAGCAGTTTCTTCTGCCTTTTTTTCTCCCTTTCTTGGTTTTTCCTTTTTGTTCTGATTTTTCTCTCCCAACACAATTCATAAAGAAATGTGTGTTAAAAAAATTAATGTACATTTTATAACCAGAAAAAGAAAACAATACATTTTTAAATCATACATGTGAAGTCAAGCAAAATATATTTCCATATTAATATTGTTGCAAAAAAAAAAGTAAAAAGAAAAACAAGAAACCTAAAGAGAAAAAAATAAATATGCTTTGATCTGTGTTTGAAGTTCATAAGGTTTTTCTCTGGAGTTAGATAACATTTTTCATCATGGGTCCTTTAGAACTGTCTTATCTTGATCAGAATAGCTAAAAAAACTTTCATAGATAATCATCCTTGCAATATTAGTTGTTGTGTATACTGTTCTCCTCATTCTGCTCACTTCACTTTATATGAATTCATATATATCTTCTGAGATTTTTTCTGAATTAACCACCTTGTCATTTCTTAAAACAGAAGGATTCCATCTTAATTTAATATCATTATTTGTTCAGTTATTCCTCAATTAATGAGCATCCTCTAAATCCCCACTCTTTGCCACCACAAAAGATATACTATGAAGTCCGGGTTAGCACCCTGGATGCCTTAGAATCAGCCGGAGTTAGGGTAAGCAAAAGTCCTTGCTCTTTATTCTTGGTCTTTAGGGAGATACGTGAAGGGAATGGGCACAAGCTTTCCGTGACCTCCCTTCTCCTCACTCACAGCCAAAGTGACTCTGGCTTGTTTTACTCCACCCCCTAATCCCTCCTACAATTATCTGTATACACCAAAAGATGGAGCCAGAACTGAAAGTGAGAAGGGCCATTTTCTAAGCATATGCTAATAGAGTATTGTCCAATTGATAATTAGCCTTAAATGCTCAATTGTCTGATTCCAATGCACCTATTCAGAGTTTCAGCCCTTTAAAATATACTATAGATTTTTTTTTTCTGTAAATAGATCCTTTGCCCTTTTATTTTATTCTTCTAGGATACAAAGATAGTAATGTTGTGGGTAAAGGGGTAAGCATGTTTTGTTTTTTAATTCTTTGGGCATAATTCCAAATTATTCTCCAGAATGATTGGATCAGTTCATCATTCTATTAACAATGCATTTGTGTCCCTATTTTCTAACATTTATCATTTTATTTTTCTATCATGTTAGCCTATTTGATGGGGGGAGATAGTACCTCAGAGTTTTTTAAAATTTTAATATGCATAATAAATAGTGAGCATTTTCTAATAAATAATTATAGCTTTGATTTTTTTTTTCTGAAAATTGCCTTTTTGTATTCTTTGACCTCTTAGCAGTTACAAAACTGGTTTTTATTTTTAAAGATTTAACTCAGTTCCCTATGTGTTTAAGAAGTGAGACCTTTACCAGAGAAATTTACTACAATTATGCTCCCCTCCCCATCCAGTTTCCAGCTTCTTTTTAATTTTAGCTACTTTGATTTTATTTCTATGAACATTAATTTCATGTGATCAAAATAATAATTATTATACTTTCCATGATCCTCTCTTTTTTTTATTT
Organism: Sarcophilus harrisii; assembly: GCF_902635505.1. Taxonomy (NCBI): domain Eukaryota; kingdom Metazoa; phylum Chordata; class Mammalia; order Dasyuromorphia; family Dasyuridae; genus Sarcophilus; species Sarcophilus harrisii. The sequence continues at coordinate 377,197,036 of NC_045429.1, forward strand.
GATTATAAACTCTTCCCTTATCCACAAATATGACATATTTTTTCATGAAATCACCCTTGATGTCTAAATTATTTGCTCATTTTAACCTTATTGTATTTTGTATATTGTGAAATGTTGGTCTATGTCTAGTTTCTGCCAATCTGGTTTCCAATTTTTCTTGCAATTTTTATCAAGTGCTAAATTCTTGCACTTTGCACTTTGGGTTTCTTAAACTCTAGATTATTCTGGTCATTTAATACTACATAGTGTATACTCAATCTTTTCCACTGATCTACCACTCTATTTTTTAATCAGTACTAAATTGTTTTCATGATTACTGCTTTATAATATAGTTTAAAAATCAGACACTGTTACATCACCTTCATTAAAAAAATATTCCTTGGTATTCTTGACCTTTTGTTCTATCAGATGAATTTTTTTGTTATTTTTTCTGGCTTTACAAAATAATTCTTTGGTAGTTTGATGGGTATGACACTTAATAAGTACATTAATTAAGATAGAATTGTCATTTTTATTATATTGACTTGGTGAATCTATGAGCAGGGGTAGGTATGTGATGCTGTGGATAGAGCATCAGGTCTAAAGTCAGGGAGACCTGAATTTAAATCTGGCCTCAGATACTTACTAGTTATATAACCCTAGATAAGACACTTAACTCAGTTTGCTTTTGTTTTCTCCTTTGTAAAATGAGTTAGAGAACTAGATGACAAAACATTCCAGTTTGTTTACACAGAAATTTTTAGATATGGTCACAAAGAATTGGACATAACTAAAATAACTGAACAATAAGAGTAAACCTATGAATAATGACTATTTCTCCAATTGTTTATACCTGTCTTTATTTGTAGAAAAAGTGTTTTGTAATACTTGAAGTTATTTTCTTCTTTTATCCCTTCCTGTTAGCTTGTGTTGGTGATTTATAGAAATGCTTATGATTTGTGTGGGTTTATTTTATATCTTGCAGCTGTACTAAAATTATTAATCATGTCAATTAGTTTTTTAATTATGCCTCTAGGATTCTCTGGGTATACCATATTGTAAAGAGTTATAGTTTTGTTTCTCACTGACTATTTTTATTCTTCCAATTTCTTTTTCCTGACATTAAGCTAGATAGCATTTCTAATACAACATTGATTAATAGTAGTAAAAATGGACCCCCTTGCTTTACCCTGATATTATTGGGAAGACTTTTAGTTTTCTCTTGTTACAGATAATGCTTACTCTTTGTTTTGGATAGCTGCTACTTATCATTTTAAGAGAAGATCCACGGATTCTTTGAGCCAACTCTGTTGAGAGGAAGATTCACACAATGTTCCTCCCTCTCTCTAAGTTCTCTCAGATATGATAGGTCTCCTTTGCCTCATCATGGGATGTAGTTTCCCTCTTTTTATCTTGCCTTTTCCCTTTTTCTGACACTATCTCCTTTCCATTTCTACTTCCCTTTTTATGTTATATCAGTAAAATCAAATTATACATGTGGTCTTTATGTATATCCACAACAGAAATACAGTTCCCAAGAATTCCTTTTACCTTTTTCTGCTTCTCTTGAGTCCTATGGTTGGAGATCAAATTTTTGTTTAGATCTGGTTTTTTCCTTAGAAACAAATAGAATTCCTCTGTTTCATTAAATGTCCATCTTCTTCCAATGAAGAAAATGCTCAGCTTAGCTGAGTAATTTATTCTTGGCTGCATTCCAAGTTCTTTTGCCTTTGGAATATCAGATTCCAGGCCCTTCGATCCTTTAATGTTGAGGCAGCCAGATCTTGAGTGACTTTTATTGTGGCACCTCGGTATTTAAATTGTTTTTTCCTGGCTGGTTGTAATATTTTTTCTTTAGTCTAATAGTTCTGAAATTTGGCCACAATATTCCTTGGAGTTTTTATTTTAGGGTCTTTTTTAGAAGGTGTTCAATGAATTTTTTTAATGCCTATTTTACCTTCTGGGCAGTTCTCTTTGATGATTTCCTATAAAATAGTATCTAGGCTCTTTTTTTCATCATAATTTTCAGGAAGTCCAATAATCCTCAGGTTCTCTCTCCTAGATCTATTTTCCAGGTCTGTTATTTTTCCCAGTAAATATTTGACGTTTTTTCTAATTTTTCATTTTTTTTTGGTTTTGCTTGACTGATTCTTGATGTCTCAATGAATCAATCATTTCTATTTGTTCAGTTCTGGTTTTTAGTGAGTTATTTTCTTTATTAGATTTTATTACTTCTTTTTGTATATGTCTAATTGAGTTTTTAAATGAGTTGTTTTGCTCTATGGAATATTTTTCCATTTCACCAATTTTTTTTAATGAGTTATTTTCTTTTTCCAATTCATACATCCTACTTTCTTGGGAATTCTTTACTTTTTCCAATTCATAAATTCTGTTTCCCTGTACTTCTTGGGAGTTTTTTACCTTTTCCAATTCACATTTCAGGAAATTGTTGCTCTCTTGAATAGCTTCTCTTTCCTTTCCCCATTTTTATTCTAGTTCTCTTTTAAGGTTTTTAATAGTCTCTTCTAGGAAAGCCTTTTGTGTTGGGAACCAACATTTGTCTGGAGACTGTCTGCTATTAGTGTCCTTGGGGTTGAAAACCTGTTCTCTTTTTTGTATAGAAGCTATGGATTGTCCTTTTGATTTTTTTACTTTTTTTTTTTTTTTTTTTTAAGTCTATAGGGTCTGCCTTCAGGGACAGGAGGTTACCAGCTTCCTCTGCAGAATAGGGATAGGTGTATGGACTGGTAGCTGCCAACCAGCTACAAAGAGCAGCGAGGTACAGGAGTGCTCTGGGAAAGAATTCCCCACTGGAAATAACTCAGGCCTGCAGGGCCCTGCTGGGAAAGTACCCTGCAAAGAACTCTGCTGTGTGGGTTAAAGACTACCCTGGGGCTAGAATCTGAGTAGTGAAAGTGTCACTACCCCAGGCCAAAGCCTGCCATGGAACTGTGGGTATTAGTGGCTGACCAGTGTATAGTCCCGCATGGACCGGAAGTGTCCCTGCCGAAGGAATTACAGTCCACTGCGAAAGTTCTATTGCCCCAGGCCGAGCCCTACATTATACAGATTAGAGGCTGCCCCCAGCAAAAGCCCCAAACTTCAGAATGTGGCTGCAGGGCTGCGTTAAAGTCTGCGCTGAGTCACTTCCGGTTTTGGGTGGTTATAGCCAGATCTTGTTAGGTTCTGGCACTTTTTAGCAAGTACCCTCTGTCTTTGGCTTTAATTTCTCGGCCACTTTACTGTTTTATGATTAAGGCAGAGCAGTTAGCCTATGAGAGACTCATCTCTAGCCACAGAGGTTACCCTCCTGCTCCTGGTCTGCTCTGGATACTAGTTTCTCCTACCTCCCTGCCCACACTGGTCTGTTCCTGCCCCTCAGGACAAATCTGCTCTGACCATCTTCCAGATAATCTTCGGCTGGTAAGTTGTTATGCTTCTAATCTTCATGAATTTTAGCAGTCAAGAGCTATTTTTGAGGCTGAATTTAATAGTTGGTCGTGATGGCATGAGAGGAGCTTAGAAAGTCACGTGTGCCCTCTCTGCCATCTTGGCTCTGCCCCCTCAATTCCTTCCACTCCTTATATACTTATTGTTCAATCATTAACAAGTCACTTAATAAATGTTCAAAATCTCAGTTTCCTTATCTCTAAAATATGGATATGTGTGCTATCTAACCTATGAGGTTGTTGATGAGGGGAAAGCACTTGGTAAAATTTAGAGCATTACATAAGTGTGACTCATCATCATAAACCACAGTAAAACAATGAAATTCTCTAACAAAAATTAGACAAAATTTGTACAATTGTAAGCCAGAGGTAGACACAGAAATCACTTTCTTTTTCAGCAGGTATATTTAGGGACACTAATAACACAATGACAACTGAACATCTATCTTTTGCAGTGGAGACTTTTTTTTTTTTTTTGGTTGTTTTTGTTTTTCATTTTCTACAGAATCTTTCACATAAGTAGGTGTTTACTATGAGGTATCTAAGTACTGCACTGGATAGAATATTGTTCTTGAATCAGGAAAAATTTTGTTTCAACTTCAGATATTCACTAGGTCTATGATCCTGAAGAAGTCACTTAATATCTCTTTGCCTCAATTTCCTCAATTGTAGATAGATGAGATTATAAATTGACATTATAATAGCATATAATTCTTGTAGTGATTATGAGAATCAAATGAGATAAAATTTGTAAAGCCCTTGTGTAGTGCCTGGCACATAGTAGGGGATTAATAAATGCTTATTTTCTTTCTTCTAAATACTTGTTGAATTTAATTTAATTGTATCTTTGAAGCATCAACATCTTATGTCTGTCATTCTGTAGTCAACAATTCCACTGAACTTTCTCACATGAAAATAGCAATTCCAGGTATATTTAATAAAAAAAAATGCCTTGGGAAGAAGCAGAGATGAAAATCTTGGAGAGCTAAGAGAAGTTCTACAAAACATTCAGAAAATGGGCCATCGACAATTATTAAAAATAGGAAAAGTTAGGTTCTTTAAAGACTGAGATTGAAATCCTTGCTAACATTTCTTTTCATATGAAGGACTGTCTGCCTATTAGTGAGAGACAGCTCACTCTTCTAAAGATAGAGAAAGATTGATTTAAAAACATGTAAAGCATGACTTGAGATTTTGTACCACTTGGAGCAACCTGCAGGGCTATTGTTTATTGTCTAGATTTCAGTGATGATTCATGAGGACTTATAGCAGGCTCCAGGAAAAGTCTAAAATCAGTAAAGTTTGTCAATGTACCCACCTCTTCCCTTTTAGGGAGGGCCTCTTATTACATAATGAATTCTCTCTTTCTCCTGTGCTCAAGTAGCCTACTCTTTGTCCCATTTTGTGTAGCTTTGGAAAGCATATATATATAAATTAATTGCTGATGTGTTAATAACTCTCTCTCTTTCATCTTCTCTCCCTGCCTCCCTCCCTCTCTTTGTCTCTCTCTAACACACACACACACACACACACACACACACACACATATGATCAAATAATCAAAAATGTCAAAATATATCAAATACACACATATACATACATATACAAAATCAAAATTTTCTAAGGATTTAGAGCTGGAAGGTAGATAGAGATGTATGCTTACAGCACTGGTGACTTCTTCATGAGTTCCTAAGGTAAGGAGTTCCTGGGCAATGCTAGGTATCAGGAGGTACTTACATTTACAGAACAGAAAACTGAAGTCCAGAAAAGTTAAGTGATCTCTATGGTGATACAGATATTAGTAAGTGGTAGAAGTGAGATTTGAACCCAAGTCTTTCAAATCCAGAACTGTTTGCATTGTATTAAGCAGCCTTTCTCTGGGCCTTAGAATCCTAGTACACAGATAGTCTCTAAATATTCTTATAGAGCCTTTTTTTCCTCCAAGGGTATTTGAACTATAATAGGTGATTCTCATTTGCCCAGGGTTACTCAGCTAGAAAATGTTAAGTGTCTGAGACCACATTTGAACTCAGGTCTTCCTGACTTCAGGTATGGTGCTCTACCCACTGCACTACCTAGCTGCCCTTGGTAATCACTTTCTTCCCAAATACAAATACAATTCCTATCTGGTTTCTAAGCTCTTAAGTACCAAGCAGTATAATATTCATAGTGTGTGTCAATGGAATTAAAGTTCCAAAGATCCTGGCAAATTAGAAAGATTTCATGCACACTGTGACAATAAACTGCATGCCCTATGATGACCAATCTAGAAAATCTCATCAGCAAATTGGCTAAAAAGGAAGGTATCAGTGAAAAAATTATACACACTAATAAAATCATAGATCCCTGGTAGTGTTTGAGAGGGAGGAGAAGGATTAGAGAGGGGGTTAGCAAAAATAGATAAGGATATAGATAACAAATTAGACTAAATCTAATCTTAGTAGATAAGATTAGCCATTTGGATACTAGGATTTAGACAGGAATTTTCTTCTATTAAATTAAATTCATACTGGTAAAATTAATACTTAATTAATTAATTAAAATTACTTAAATTAAAATTACCAGTAAAATTAATAATTATTTCCTTATTTGCCTCCTAAAACAATTAGATAGTCATAAAAAGACAATTCTGAACTCCAAATCTCTGCAGAAGTCTGAAGCATGATTATGCCTTGCCAGGGAACCTCTCTTTTTGGCATAGCTGCCTGCCAGGACTCTTGCCCGTTGTGAAGATATCTATCTTCTTCTCAGTGATAATCTTTGTTATTTCTCTACTCTACTTCTCTACTGAGAAGTCTGTCTTCCTAGCAAAGCTGGCTTCTCAGTGCCATTAAAAGTCCCTTTTGCCATTCAGATTCCAAGTTTGTGAATTCTTTCACATTGGACCTGCGTCAACCCAGAGAGGATTCCCCATCCCATTTCTCACACCACTAGCACTGCATCAGTTGGACAAATAACTACATACCCCCAAATTTAGCAGCTATGGAAGCAGTCAGAAGTACCTGATAGGGACCCTTAAAAACAGTGATTGATTGCCATTTTTCAGATAAGATGTGGATTTCTTAAGATATATAGTTGTGAACTTGAATCCACCTTTGTATCTTAGTTTCTGTGTAGCCTAACATAGGTTCTTAAACAGCACATAGAAATGTAATAAATGGATTCATTTTGAAGTAACAAAATGTTCACTTCATTTTTAAAAAGTTAAATGTACAGTGAGTGTTCTTGTTCTAAACAGTAGTATTTACAACATTCCCGATATCCAGAGGAAAGTCATTAAGATTTTTATAAGCTGGTTAGTTTCCTGTGGTTACAATTTGTTTGCTTTTTTTTTTTTTTTTCCTGAACAAAGTAAATGAGAGTACATCAGCATCAGGGTAGTATTTACCTTTCCATAAGGATAGTCAATCTGCTTGTATACATAAAACCAGTCTATTTGTAGAGACATGTTTGTTTTGTTATTGTTGTTATTATTATTGTTTTTTGTTTTGTTTTATTTTCTAATGTATTAATCCAAGCATAGAGAAACATTCTGGCATTCTAAAACAACTGAAATTTCATAGAATCATAAATTTAGTGTGATTATATATCATTTTACTGATGAGGAAAGGAAGGCATAGATATGTGACTTGACCCAGTTTCCTCTCATAGAAACCTAGGATTTAAAATGAGGTTCTTTGACTCAAAATCCAGTGCTCTTAATTATCAAGCCTACAACATACTTTGAGAAATCATTGACTGACGCAGACTTGAATTTATCTAAAAAAAAGTAAATAAAATAAGGAACACTAGAAAGTACTTGAAGAACACTTAAATTCTAAGAATTCGTTATATTACAAAGGTAAAGTGAGACAACTAGAGAATTATAGCTAACATTTTGATAGTACTTTCAGATTTTCAAAGCACTTTGTCTTTTGACTCTCACAAAGCATGAATTTTATCTCAATTTCTCAATGAGTCACCTCTCACAGCTAAAGAATGTTTGATGTAGGATTTGAATTTAGTCTTTTTAGAATCCAAATCAATTGATCTATCTAATCTATTCTAGTTCCTATTTGAGTAAGGGTTCAATATTTTGCATTTTGAAGTAGAATGGTAAAATTGCTCTTTCTGGAATCATGAGAATTAGGTTTATTCTTACCTTCAATTAACTAATTAAGGAGACAAATCAGTAGATCTGTGATTGAGTTTCTTTGTGGTGGCAGTTAAAATGGTTCTAAGAAACATAGTTTATAGGTAATCTAATAATTTTGTTAATTATGCCAGTATTAATGATATTAATTAATTAATTATTATTAAAAGGATGATCCTTTGGCTATCTCCCTTAGACCAAAGACAACTATTGTGGTATTTTCAGGGTTTATATGTTCTTTTGGAAGAAGAGAGTCAATTAACTTTGATTGGTTAACAATTAATAAGAAAAAATATATTGCAATGAGGGGCTGAGAGTGACACTCTTCTATACTAAGACTTCTCCTAGCCTCAGGTAATCTATTTAAAGAATTGATGTCCCACCCAAGCCTGAGCAGAATACGATGACTACTATGACTTGAGTAAGATCTTGAACAAGAAAGTTAATCCAATCGCATTATCAGCAATGTCCTTCAAGAGATTTAAGGATTTTAGTAAAAGAGGGAAACTCTGGAGGTCCCCAAATAATTGGTTTTTAAATGATAATTTTCCTCACTGTCAAAAGAGATTATAACCCAGCACATTTGTTTTGTTTTGTTTGCAATGTTTTTTTGTTTTTTTGTAAACTTTAAGGCATTACAGAAACGTAAATTATTTTTTATTATTATTATACAAAGTTGGAGATAATGACTCTAGTGATATCACCACTCAACTTCATTAAGTGTCCCTCAATACAAATCAGTTTCCATATTTTTTTCAGCAATATGTCACTTGCTCAGTAGGCCACAAGATGGCAGTAAAAACCTATCTCTTAAATGACTTTCACTTTTACGTTAAATTACAAAGGTACCAATTGCCTTTTGGAAGCAGGGAAATCTCTGAAAAGAAATTCACCTCTTAAATTTCCCCAGGTTTTCTTTTTTCTTTTTTTTCCAGTTGTGAAAAATCCTTCATTGGCACAAAGGACTAAGGCTATATATATATATATATATATATATATATATATATATATATATATATGTATGTATGTATATAGAATAGCAATTTATTTTTCGCCACACAAAAGAAATGTTAAAAACACAAAGGACTTACACTCTACTAAGAAGTTGCTACTGAATCATCAAAATATGAAAAATATTACAGAAATTTTCACTTTCCAATTGGCTTTATGCTATCCAACTAACTCCTTCAAGATCCAAGTCTTCTTGAAAGCCATCTCATGGCTTGGGCTCATCCTCCTATTTTCTTCATGTAAAAAACTTCTACTGACATTATTCGTGACTGAGAAAAGCAGAAGTATATATGAGCTTTCAAACTTATCAAGTTGCTAAAGCTAGAAATGCCATAACTGATTTATTATTTGGTCACTTTATTTATTTGCTTAATTAATTGATTATTTACAATATTCATGATTCATGACATTATTTATTATTTGATTTTTTTTTTTTTTTTGCTTTAGCTATCTATCTACCTATCTATTTATTTATTTATATTGCTCTGATGAGATGAAGCAGCTAAATTCTTGATATCTAATGTCAGGATTATCTAGTTAGCACAGCTTGATGCAAGGTGCATGTACTCACCATACTGGGGGGATGGGAGGGAAGGGGAAAGCTGTGGTATAAAGGAGAATCTTCTGTTCTCACAAAAAATGCCGGAGAGAAAGAAGCAAGCAAAAAAGGAAGTTGTGTTTCCTTTTAAACTCCATTTAAAGTCCTCTACTTATCACCATCATAGGAACCTGGATTGATGTATCACTCTAAATTCCTTCAGTGCTAAAAGGATTTGTCCCTAGAAATGACAATTAGCCAACTCAGCCCAACTCAGTTTATTCTAACTCATCTTTTTAAGCAGATTACTCTCTTTATCATTTTCACTGTGATGGTTAAAAAGTTTGAGAGACATAGTTTTTGGCTAATTAATCATTTTGTTAATAAAAAGAAATGGTCATTAGGCTGTGTCTCAGATCACAGATGAATCACAACAGTGGGCTCACAGTTTATGTGCCCTTGGAAAAGTGAATGTTCCTGAGGGTGGCAATCAACTGTGATTGGTTTACTATTAATGAGAGAATGAATATTATAAAGAGAGGTGGCCTAATACCAATAAGGGTCTTGAGGTATACAGTTTGGTCAAAGAGACTTATCAATTCCCATGTCATCCATCTGATAAAAGGGAGAATCCACATTTTCCCAGACCTATTTCAAAGGACACAGTGATCAGGAATCTACCCACCAACTTAACCTTAGAATTTCTTTACTATCTTTGATTAGATATCAATCTTCCTAGCTAGGCAAGTTCAGTCCAAAATCTTCCACACTAGTTGATTTCTGGGTGATGAAGAAGAAAAACACTGGTCCTAATTCAATAATTATTACTCACAAAAGAGAAATAATCATTTTTCTTGCTACTCTCTCACTAATTATTCTCTACCTTTCTACTGTGTAATTTTCCCATTACCAACAAATAGGCATAGGTCTTCCCAACCTTTAAAAAAGCCTCACTTCTAAACATTTCATATAACTATCACTCTATATCCTTGCTTATTTGTGTGGATAATCTTTTAGAAAATCATAGATAGTTGCTACCACCATTTCCTTTCCCCTTACCCACTCTGTAGTCTGATTACCAACTGAAACTCTTAATGGTGAAATTTAATGTCCTTTTCCCAAATTCTCATCCTTTTCATCCTCTTTGTAGGCTTTGATATTATCAAACACCTTCTCTTGGATTATCTTTTTTCTTTAGATTTCATGAAACTGCTTTCTCCTGGTTCTTCTATGTGTTTGACTATTCTTTCTCAATTTCTTTTACTGCACTTTCTTCTGGATCAACCCCACCAAGCAGGCTGTCACCCAAGACTCTATTCTAGTCCCTTTTTCTTTTTTTACAATACCTCACTTGATATTCAATTATCATCTCTGTGTAGAAGATTCAGATCAATTAAACCAGTCTTATACTTTCTCCTCACTTTCAGTCTTCAATCTGCAACTGTCCATTGGACATTTGTAGACATCTCAAATTCAACATTCACCCCCCCCCAAAAAAATTCATTATCTGTCCTAATTCCTTTTTTAAAAACCTATTATTGTTGCAGCCATTATCATGAGATGGCTTTCAAGAAGACTTGGATCTTGAAGGAGTTAGCTGGATGGCATAAAGCCAATTGGAAAGTGAAAATGTCTGTGATATTTTTCGTATTTTGATGATTCAGTTGCAACTTCTTAGTAGAGTTTAAGTCCTTTGTGTTTTTAACATTTTTTTTGTATGTGGAGAAAAATAAATTGCTATTCTATACCTGATTTACATTACATATATATCTATATGGCCTTAGTCCTTTCTGCCAATGAAAAATTTTTCACAACTGGAAAAAAGAGAAAAAAGAATGGAATGGGATCACTTGAACATGTAGAAGGACTATCCTTGCTAAAGATAGGGCTGCTTCATCAGGTGAGACAGAAAGTATCAGAGATAGGAAAAAAGAAAAAGGGGAGAAGAGGAACCCACAGGAAATGGTCTCAATTGTTTCCTCAAAATATAGGGTAAGGTAGTGGGAAAAGGAGTAATAACAAATTTGAAAAGGTATGAAAAAGGTTTTAAAGAACCACTGTGAAAAGTGAAATTATGAGTTGATAAAAGTAGTATAAGAAGGTTTTCTAGGAACAATGAAAGTCCAGTTGAAGTTGTATTACATAAATTTTTGTGGACCCCATTAGAATCTTCACATAATTTTCTTTATCTTCATTCAGTAGATAATTTGTAGGAGCAAAGGTAATAAATAATCCAAGGCTAGGGCTTGCTAGAACAAAATTGGTGACATGATAAGAAGACTAGGAGTTCAAAAGTATAGAGTATATTTTTTTCATAGACAAGATAGGGGAGAAAATAAAGTGACTAGTTCAGGGGAGATGGCCTGGAAGAGAATGGAGGAGTCAAAGGAGAGGTCATGGTGCAAATGAAGAGGAGAATTTTATAAGGGAAGGAAGAAGAAAAATTGAAAAGCCAATTAAATATGGTCCAGTAAAGGGATTTCAGAATTGTTCAAAGTGGAGTTGGTACATTTGTGGGCAATGGCAAAATCAAGTGCATGATCATCTCTATGGGTGGTTGAAATTGGGTGGATGAAGTGAAGAGATTGGGATAGCATCTTTGAAGGCAAATGTATATGTATGTTTCAATCTCCTAGTATGAGGCCAGGGACTGGGGAGGAGAGGAAAAATTGTGAGTCATGTACCAAATGAAAGAAGGGAGTGTACTGGAGATGGGCAGACAACAGCAACTGGGATTTTGATTGTATGGTAGATATGAATAACATGAACCTCAGAAGAAGAGAGGCTACTGAGTGATGGAGACAGAGAGAAATCCTGGATATGACAATGAAGAGCACGGAGTATTTTTACCCCCACAACTTTGACTAGTGAACTTAGGAGAATGAGTGATAGTTCAGCCATTATTGGAAAAGGTATCCAAGAAAGCTGTGTCATTTGAGGTTTTCTAGATTTCAGTAATAATAGACGAGACTGGAAGAGGAAAATATTTAAGATAAAGAGAAATGCATTGCTTGTGCACTAGGCATTCCAGAGGATACATTGGAAAGCCTTGGATGGTATTTGGTAGAAACTTCCATTATTTTCCTTAAAAATCTCTTGTTTTTTCAGGTGAATTTTATTATCATTTTATTGAATTTCATAAAGTAGCTCTTTCAGAATTTGATTGGTAAAATTACTAACTGTAATTACCTAAAATTATAATTACTGTAAATTACCTTTGTCAATATTATCATTTTTATTACTTTGTCATGGTCCAAGCATGAGCAATAGATATTTCTTCAGCTATTTAAATTGTTCTTTATTTCTTAACGATTTTATAGCTGAATCTACATAAATGTTTTTTTGTACCAAAAATTATATATACTTCTAGTTACTCTGATTGAAATTTCCTCATCTACTACATCTTGGATTATTTTTATCACATGGAAATGCTATTGGCTTTTCAATGGATTTATTTTGTATCCTGCTGTTTTGTAGAGTATAAAAATTGCAGGGTACTAATTGTCTCCATTAGTATCTTTGTTCATTCACCAGCATTTTCTAAATAAGGCATTATCATATCAACAAACAAGAAAAGTGTTTTTTTTTTATCTTTTGCTATCTTTATGCCTTTAATTTCTTTCTCTTACTAATATTGACAGAATTTTAAAACCATATGAAATGATAGTGGGAGAGTAGATATCTTTGATTTATTCTTGTTTATATGAGAAAGGCTTCCAATATATTTCCATTATAATCCTTGCTTTTGGTTTTAGATAGATACTTTTTATGAAATTAAAAGATTCCTTTGTGCCCATAATTTATAGAGATTTTAGCATGAATTAATCTAACTTTTTTAGTGAAGGCCTTTATGTCAATCTATTGAATCTATTGTGAGAATATTGCTATATTGTCATATACCAAGTGAAAGAAAAGAAGTGTCCTGGGGATATGCAGACAATAGCTACCAGAATTTTGATTGTGTGGTAGATATGAATAAATGAACCACAGAAGAGAGGGCTACTAAGTGATGGAGTCAGAGGGAAATCCTGGATATAGCAATGAAGAGCAAAGAGTATTTTAAACCTATAACTTTGACTAATGAGTGTAGTAGTGAGTCAAGGTTCAGCCATTAATGGAAAAGGTATCCAGGAAGGCTGGAAATGTTTTCATTTTTAAGATGATAAATTATATTTATTATTTTCTTAATTTTGAATTATCATTGTATATCTAGTATAAATCCAAATTATCATGGTGAGTGATTTCTTGGATGAATTGCCATGATCATATTCATAGGATTTTATTTTAAGTTAGTATGCATTCATTAATGTGCATTCTTATTTTTTATAAAATATTTTCTTTGATGTTTTGAATTCCAAATTCTATTCCCTTTCTTTCTTTCTTTCTTTTTTTTTTTTTTTTGTTTCTCTCTCCCTAACACTATTAGCAAATAAATGTTATACATGGGCAATTATTAAATTAAATTAAATAAAACATTTCTAAATTAAACATTTTTACAAGAAAATTTAAACAAATGAAAGGAAAAGAAGAAACAAAGTGAAAATGACATACAAGTCTATATGCAAACAATGGAGGCAGAGAGTATACTTCATTTTTGCCTTGGATTGCCTTGGATCATTGTATTTCTGAGAATACCTAAGTCAATCATAATTCTTTTTTGAACTTGTGTTGTTACTTTGTACAGTGTTATCCTAGTTCAGTTCACTTCACTATCCATCAGTTCATGTAAATATTTTCAGCTATTTTTTGGGAGATGTCCTGCTTGTCATTTCTTATACCACAATAATATTCCATTACATTCATATATCACATTCCTCATTCTGATGGACATTCATTTGATTTCCAATTTTTAAACAATACAAAAAAGCTCTCATAAATATATATTTTTACAAAAAGAATCTTTTCCTTTTTTTTTTTTTTTGAATGTCTGTGGGCTAGTGTGGGCTAGTTATAGAACTAGCCATGATATTGTTGGGTCAAAGGATAAGCAGTTTTATAGCTCTTTGGGCATAGTTCATTGTTGTTTCTGTGATTTGTTGTTTGATCCACTCATTATTTTTTTTTTAGAATTAGATTACTTAATTAGTCTATCTTTCCCTGGCCTTCTATTGAATATAATTTTTATTGCATCATGGTCTGGAAAGGAAGCATTTACTATTTCTGCCTTTCTACATCTGATTGTGAGGCTTTTATGCCCTAACACATATTTAATTCTTATGTAGGTGCCATGTACTGTTGAGAAAAAAAAGTATATTCCTTTCTGTATCTATTCAATTTTCTCCAGATGTCTGTCATATCTAGGTTTTCTCAGATCCTATAATCTTCTTGTTTCTTTCTTGTTCTCAGTCTTTGAGATGCCCCCTCTCTGTCTGCCCCACTGACAGATACAATTCTTAACAGTTGTGGACATAGTTTCCCATCTAGGCATATAAACAGTTTAGCCTTTTAAATAACATATATTTGCCCACTGTTTACTTTTCTATGCTTCTCTTGAATCTTGTGTTTCTAGTTAAATTTTCTGTTTACTTCTGGTTTTGTTCAATAGAAATGTTTGAAAGTCCCTTACTTCATTGAAGTGACATCAGCTCTCCTGAAGGATATTGCTCAGTCTCACTGGATAGTTAATTCTTGGTTGTAATCCTAGGTTTTTTGCCTTCCAGAATATCTTATTCCAATCCTTTGTTATAGAAGCTGCTAGATCCTGGGTAATTCTGACTGTTGCTCCTTGATATTTGAATTTTTTTTCTGGCAGCTTGCAATATTTTTCCTTGAGATTGTAGTTCTGGAGTTTTGGAACAACATCCCTTGGAATTTTCCTTGTGGGTTCTCTTTCTGAAGATGATTGATGAAAACAGTCTTTCAAGAAAGTCTTTGAAGACTATTTTATCTTCTGTTTCTACACTATTGGGGAAGTTTTCCTCAATTATCTTTTGAAGAATGCTATCCAGGCTCTTTTTTTTTTTTTTTTTTTTTTTTTTTTTTTTTTTGATCATGGCCTTCAGGTAGGTCAATAATTTTTAAATTGTCTCTTCTGTATCTATTTTCCAGGTTAACTACTTTTCAGTTGTGGTATTTTACACTTTCCTTCATTTTTTCATTTTTTTTTACCTGATACTTAATGTATTAAAGTCATTAATTTCCATTTGCCCTGTTCTAGTTTTTAATGTGTGATTTTCTGAAGTTACCTTTTATATCTCTCTTTGCATTTGGTTAATTTGGTTAATTTTCTGGTTACCTTTTATATCTCTTTTTCCATTTGGTTAATTTGAGACCAATTCATATCGCTCTTTGAAATTTACTCTGTGGACATTTTGTCCTTGTCTGATTGGTATTTTGTCTTCCCTGAGACCGTAGTAGCTTTCTAGAGTCAAAGTTCTTTTATGTTTCTTGTTCATTTTCTTTTCTTTTGTTATTTCCTCATTTGAGACTTTTATGCTAGAACTCTCCTCCTGGGATAAATGAGGTGCTTTCCCAAGCTTCCTGTGCAACTTTGAGCCTTGGCTCTTGTGTTTGCAGGACGTAGCTATATCTGCTTTTTCTAGGAAACAGCCTGGTTTCCCAGAATTTGCCTTCTGATTTGGGACTGGTGGCTGCCCCACTGGACTTCTCTACTGAGCCAGGAGTGGAGAGCTCAGTTGCTAATGTGCTATGATTAAAACTGGTTTTTTTAAACTCTTTCTGAGCTGGGCTGGAAATCCTTATCTCACTGAGAATGACCTTTTTTGAATCTATCTTGAGCTAGAGAGTGATTTCATTTTGTCAGATTATGCTCAGAGGCTTGGTTTCATGTGGTTTTTGAGGCAAACTGAGAGAGTTCAAGCAGCTTCCAGGCTTCACTCAGCCATCTTGGTTTCACCCCCAGAAGTTGTGCCTTCTTATTTTTAATCAGGTTGGCTATAGATTTATCCTCAGTCTTTTTAAAGAACTGGATTATGCTTTTGATTATCATTTCTGTAATCTTCTTGGTTTCTTCTCTAAATTTCAACATTTATTTTATGAGTCTTAAGGATTTGTATATGGGTTGACTTTCTCATTCTAAATGTATATGAACTTTATTCTTATTTTCATTTTATTGTTGTATAATTTTAGGGATTTAATTTTACTATTGAGGGTTGCCTTAGCTGAATCTCAAAAATTTTGCCATCCTTTTTTACTTATTACCACTCCCCCCCACAAAATTATGTTGTTGTATTTTGTTTCCCTCATTATTTAAGACTTTATTATTACATCTTCATTTGGGTGCTTGCTTATTTTCGTTTGTGGTCCCCGAATTTATTACTATTTTTAAGCATTTTGATGCAGGTCTAACTCAGACCTATAGAATGGATCTTTTCATGTGAGAGGATGATGATGATACAAGGAGACTGAGAGGCAGTTGCATTTTCTGACCTCTTTCCTCCTCCCTCTTGCCTCCAATTTATTTCATTCCCAATCCACAAGGAAAAACTTTGAAGGCTGCTTTGCAACTCCTTCAAGTTTATGATTCACAGCTGTGGAGGCTCTCATAGAAATGACCTACCCCTTCACCTAGGCATGATCCTTAAAAAACAGAAGAGAAAACAGGAGTAAAAAGGGAACGAGATAAGAAATGGGGAGGGGCTGTAAAAGTGGAGGCTGTTTGAGGGAGGTGGTGGTCAGAAGCAAAAGACTGGGGAGGAGGGAAAGGGGAAAAGGAAAGAGAAAACGAGGAAAATAAGATAGCAGGATATACAGAGCTGGTAATTTTAACTGATTGTGAATGTGATAAATACTCCCATAAAATTGAAGCAGATGGCAGACTGGATTAAAAATCAGAATCCTGCAATATGTTTACAAGAAACCCATTTAAAACAGAGTGATACATACGAGTAAAGGTAAAAGGCTGGAGCAGAATCTATTATGCTTCAGCTAAAGTTAAAAAAAAAAAACAGAGGTAGCAATATTCATCTCAGATCAAACAAAAGCAAAAATAGATCTAATTAAAAGAGATAAGTAAGGAAACTACATCTTGCTAAAAGCTACCACAGATAATTAAATAATATCAATATTAACATATGCACCAAGTAGTTGAATGTGCCAAGAATTCAAAATCCTAGAGGACAAGTAAGAGAGCTGCAAAAAAGAATTAGACAAGAAAACTATATTAGTGAGGGATCTCAACTTTGCTCTCTCATAATCTGATAAACCAAACCACTAAATAAATAAGAAAGAAGAAAGTTAGGTATGATAGACCTTTGGAGAAAATTAAATGGAAACAGAAAGGAACATCCTTTTTTTTTTTTTTCTCAGAAGTACATGGAACCAACACAAAAATTGGTCATGTATTAGAGCATACAAAGCTCAAAATCAAATGCAGAAAGGCAGAAACAGTTAAATGCCTCTTTTCCAGATCAATATGCAATAAAAATTACATGTTCAGTTCATTACTGCTCTATTGGAACTGATTTGGTTCATTTCATTGTTGAAGAGGACCATGTCCATCAGAATTGATCATCATAGAGTATTGCTTTGAAGTATATAATGATCTCCTGGTCCTGCTCATTTCACTCAGCATCAGTTCATGTAAGTCTCTCTGGGCCTTTCTGAAATCACCCTGCTGGTCATTTTTTACCAAACAATAATATTCCATAATATTCATATACTACAATTTATTCAGCCATTCTACAATTGATGGGCATCCACTAAGTCTCCAGTTTCTGGCCACTACAAAGAAATCTGCCACAAACATTCTTGCACATACAGGTCCCTTTCCCTTCTTTAAGATTTCTCTGGGATATAAGCCCAGTAGAAACACTGCTGGATCAAAGGGTATGCACAGTTTGATAACTTTTTGAGCATAGTTCCAAATTGCTCTCCAGAATGGTTGGATCCGTTCACAACTCCACCAACAATGTACCAGTGTCCTAGTGTTTTTATTTGTAATTGGCCAACTGTATTTTTTAAGGAGTTGTATTCTTCAGTAAATTTATTTTCTTCCTTTTCCAAGCTGTTGATTTTCTTTTGAATATTTCTCATTTCTTTTATCATTTTTTTCTTATACCTTTCTTATTTGCCTTTTAAAGTCTTTTATCAGAACTTCTAAGAAGCCTCTTTGGGCTTGAGACTTATTTATATTACTCTTTGAGATTTCTTCTGTGGATGTTTTGTTCTTCTCTGAGTTGGTGTTTTGTTCTTCCCTGTCATCATAGTAACTTTCTATCATCAAGGTTCTTTTCTGTTTCTTGATCATTTTCTTTCCTTTTCTTTTTTTTTTTTTTTTTTTTTTTTTTACTTTTGTGGTTGAGCCCTGCTTCTAGGGTAAAGGGGGTGCTGTCCCAAGCTTCCTGTACATCTCTGTGCCTTGGCTTTGAGCATAAAGGCCCCTTGTCTTTGCAGGAGCTTTGCCTGGTCTTTTCAGGAAACAGCCTGGTTTTCCCAGAGTTTTACCTTCTTAGCTGATACTAGAGGTTGCCCCAGTGATCTGGTTATCTATTGAACCAGGACTGAGGGTCTTGCTTGCTGATTTGCTGTGATTAAGATCTTCTCACTCCTTTCCCAGAATCTGTCTGAGCTGAGCTGAACACCCTTTTCATTCCAGTGAGATGAACCTTTCTTGAAGTTTTTCAGTCTATCTTGAGCTGGAGAATGGTTTTGTTTTGTTTGACTATGTTCAAAGGTTTGGGTTCATGTGGTTTTTGAGGGAAACTGGGACAGCTTAAGCAGCTTCCTGGTTTTACTCTGCCATCTTGGCTCCACCCCCTAATTTCCCAATCCTTAGGCTTTATGGAACAGCTAGTCCAAATTACATTGAAACAGGGGTTTAGAGAATTCTTTCTGTCACACCCTTTAAAATAAAGACAATGCATGTTTGTTCTCCCTTCAAGATGTGGATATGGTTCCCTTGCCAAAATCATGAGGTGAGAAATTTTCATGGCATTTTTTGGTTAAATCTAATTTTGTTTATATTTAACATATCTTATTTGTATATTGATATATCTTATTACAAGAAAAAAAATAAATGCTTAACTAGAATACTTAGAATATCAGTTCATTTCAGAAGTAGAACAATTATTTGGTCAGAGCATCTAAGTATCACTGAAAAGCTGTCACTTTGATTTTATTTTGTTTAATATAATTTTAATAAATGACAAAATATATTTTATGTATTTACTTATTTATTTGTTTTATTTATTCTAATACATATTGCTTTATGAATCATGTTGGAAAAAATCAGAACAAAAGGGAAAAATCAAGGGAGAGAAAAAAAACCCAGAAAATATAAGTAAACATAGCACATGTTGATTTACATTGAATCTCCATAGTTCTTTTTCTGGATACAGATGCCATTTTCTGTCCAAAGTCTATTGGGATTGCTTTGGATCACTGAACAATTGAGAAGAACTAACTCTTTCATAGCTGATCGTCACAAATTCTTGCTATTATTATAAACAATGTATTCTTAATTCTGCTATTATCATTCAGCATTAGCTGAGCATCAGCATCATTGTAAATTTTTCCAGCTCTTTCTAAAATCAGCTTATTCATCATTTTGTATAGAACAATAATAATATTCCATTACCTAATGTGCATCTATTCACTTTCCAATTCTTTGTTACCACAGAAAGCTGCTAAAAACATTTTTGCACAAATGGGCCCTTTTTCCTCCTTTATGATTTCCTTGGGATACAGACTCAGTAATGGCAGAGTTGAGTCAAAGGGTATGCACAGTTTGATAACCTTTTAGGCATAGGTTCCAGATTGCTCTCCAAAATGGTTAGATTATTTCACAACTCTACAAACAATGCATTAGCATCCCAATTTTCCCCCATCCCTTTCAACATTTATCATTATCTTTTCCTGTCATTTTAGCCAATCTGAGAGGTATGAGGTGGTACTTCAGAGGTGTTTTAATTTGAATTGCTCTAATCAATAGTGATTTAAACCATTTTTATATGACTATAAATGGTTTAAATTTCATCATCAACTGAACATTGCATGTTCATAACCTTTGATCATTTATCAGTAGTGGAATGGCTTGTATTTTTATAAATTTGACAACAGTTCTTTATATATTTTAGAAATGATACCTTTATCAGAAACACTGACTGTAAAGATTATTTTGCCAGCTTTGTAATTCCCTTTTAATCTTGTTTCTGTTGATTTTGTTTATGCAAAACCTTTTTCTTTTAATGTAATGAACATTGTCCATTTTGCTCTTTATGATGTTCTCTAGTTCTTCTTTGATCCTAAATTCCTCCCTTCTTCAAATACCTTATAGGTTCTAATTTTTTATGATAACATTTTTAGGCCCAAATCATGTATCCATTTTTACCTTATTTTGGTATGGGGACTGAGTTGTTGGTCTATGATGAATTTCTAACATATTATTTTCCCATTTTCCAAGCAATTTTTGTCAATAGTGAGTTCTTATTTTAGAAGGTGGAGTTTGGGGCTTTATCAAATACTAGGCCTTAATTATTGTGTTGTGTGTAACTATATCACTGATTCACCATTCTATTTTTCAGCTAGTTCCAAATGATTTTGATGACTTCTGCTTTATAATATGATTTTCGGTGTGGTACTGCTAAGTCATCATGCTTTGTAATTTTTCATTAATTCCTTTGATATCCCTAACCTTTTGTTCTTCCAGATGAATTTTGTTATTATTTTTTCTAGTTTTATAAAATAAGTTTTTTGCAATTTCATTGGTATGGAACATGTAGATAAGTTTGGGCAGAATTGTCATTTTCATTTTATTAGCTTGGCCTATCCATGAGCAACTGTATGTAGAGGATAGCTATTAAAAAGGCATCAAGTAGGGTAGGGGATAAAGCATCTAGCTTGGAGTCAGGAAGACCTTAGTTCAAATCCAGCCTCAGACATTTACTAACTGTGTGACCCCGAGTAAGCTACTTAACTGTTTGCTTCAATTTCATCATCTGTAAAATGATTTGAAGAAGGAAATGACGAATCACTTCAGTATGTTTCCCAAGGAAACTTAAATGAATCACAGAGAGTTGGACATGGCTGAAAACTCTGAATGATAAAAACAGGGAATGGTAGATTACGTGTGTGTAAGTAAAATGTAGAAGACTAGAAAGGTAGGAATGTGGCAGCTTATAGGGACCTTAAAGGTTTTTATATTTTAAAAGTTTTAGTTATTAATCTGACTCCTGAAATAAGATCATAGCAGCATAGAATTAGAGTTCAAAAATAATACTATTTAATCCAACTGTCTCATTTTAAAAGTGCAGAAACTGAGGCCCAGTTAAGAGTAAATGGTCTGTGTCCAGAAATAGACTGGAAAATGTGTGAGTACCATGGGGAAAGTAGGTGATATTACATTCATTCTGTTTGACTATAGAAGAAAGAAGTAACAGCATCAGATGGACATTGCAAACAATTTTAGGCTTGTTGTAAGAAAAAAAAGAAAACAAAGTTCTGAAAAATTTTGCTTTGTAATAGTGGAATGGAATAGTAGATATTGCAAGAGCCAATGGCAATATCTGAAGTGAATTTTTTTTTTACTCCAGAGACAATATTCTTTTGTTTCTATCATCCTGGTCTTGATGTAGATCTTTATATATTGGTTTATCCATTAAAATCTTTTACATTTGTCTATAAACTATTTTAATAAATATTAGAGAGCCCTGTATCCTGCCTATTCTTTGTCTCTGAGATGAACTAAGTATGGATTTTTGTTTCTGATTTTCAGAGGTTCGTGACCGTTAAGCTTATGGAATCAGCCAGTGTTTTGATTTGAAAGGGAATTTTTTTCCATGTGAATTATAAACCTGAGAATGATTAAATCTACTTTATGGCAGTGTGTGAATTATAGCATCATGTTGGCTATTTCTTAGGGGCAATCAGAAGTCTCGATAGCCTTGGTATAAGCATAAGTGATGATTTTTCATAGGATACATGAATAATATCTGCTCCAATACCATTTTTGTATTTGACAGATAGACTATTTCAAGGAAAGAAAGGCTCTTCTATACTCACTGAGCAAAGATTCTAATCCCTCCTGGTCTTTAGCCCTGGACTGAAGTTCTTTATATTCCTCTCATTCATCATTTTGTTTTTCTGTCTCAGCCTGGCCTTGACTTTTCATTTGAAAGAAGATGCATAAAAAGGAAACCTCTCCTTCATTGTTCACAAGCAGAGATTATAAAACCCACCAGATGGTCAATGTAAGTTTCTCACAGCCTGATTCTCTGATCTTTATAGAGCAATGCCAGTCAGTGGAAATTTTGCTTCTATGAGTTCTCATCAGACTCTGAGAACTACAAAAATGCTGAAAGAAATAGACTGGGAAATGTGTGAGTGCCATTGGGAAAGTAGGTGATATTAGATTCATTCTGTTTGACTATAGAAGAAAGAAGTAACAGCATCAGATGGACATTGCAAACAATTTTAGGCTTGCTGTCAGGAAAAAAAGAAAAAAAAAGTTCTGAAAATTTTTGCTTTGTAATAGTGGAATGGAATAGTAGATTCCTTCAGTAGGGAATGGGTTATTCCTTTTTCTTTTTTCATTCTCACCCTTTCACTGGAGATCTTTTAGCAAATTTGAGTAACCACTTGGTAAAAATATTGTACAATGGATTCTTTAGAGGGATATGGATTGGACTTGAGGACACTGACAACTGACTTCTCTTTCAAGTATGGTTTCTTTCAACCTTCAATTCTATGGTTCTATGATGTTCTTGGAGATTCTCAGATGTTCTAGCTATCCAGTAAGGTACCTTGCATTAAAGTTGTAACCTAGTTACTGTGATTGTTATTTCTCAGAAAAAAAATCCTAGATGAAGGTAGAAATAGAAAGCAAGAGAGAAGGGAGAAAAAAAGAGATAGAGAGACAGAGGCAGAGAGACAGAAATACAGAAAGACAAAGAGACACAGAGAGAAACAGAGACAGACAGATAGAGATAGACAGAGACAGAGATAGAGAGACAGAACAGAGAAACAGAGACAGAAATAGAGAGGGGGGCAAAGATAGCAAACAAACAGAAATAGACACAGAGACAGACAGAGATAGAAACAGAAATAAAGACAGCGACAAAGAGAGACAGAAATTGATAGAGAGGTAGATAGAAACAAAGAGAGACAGACAGACAGAAACAGAAACAGCGATAGACACAGTGACAAAGAGAGACAGTGAGACAGAAATGGAGACAGAAGTAGAGACCCAGAGACAGACAGAGAGGGAGAGAGAGAGAAAGAGGAAAAGAAGAAGAAGAAGAAACATTTGTTGAATATTTTCTTTGTGCTATGTACTGTGCTGTGGTTGGGATACAAAAACAAACAAAAACAAGGTTTTCAGTCTCAAAGAATTTTCCTTCTGATGAGGGAAGGCAAGATATCATGGGGAAGTATAAAGGGATGGGTGAGTGAAAGAGTGTACCTGGTGAAACATAGTAGATTGGTGTGGAGGCAGGACAAGGCAGCCAGTTGGAGGTGGAACAAACCAGATACTGAGCAGGAAATGAAGTGAGTAGAATGTCTGGGACTCTTCATGATATGACATTTCCAGACAAAGATTCATCAATCAATGAGTAGCCCTCAGGGAAAAAAAATAAGGATGATAAAGTTGTAAGTTTAGGGTCAGAAGGCACTTTGGAGGCCATCTAGTCCAACTCATATCTTAAGAAAAATATGCAGAGCAACATATGCTAAGTTCCCAAGTAGTTAGACACACTTTGATAAGACACTTCTAGAGAGACTTCTCAAAATGGCTTTTTTGGATACCCTACTTTCCTTATAATACAATCTTAGAGATTCGCCATATTAATGTTGAATTTAGTGCTGAAACCTGAAAAGTGTAGCTCATTGCAGCTCAGAATTCCAGAGCTCAAAATATCTTCATTCTCCTCAGTAAATGGGATTATAAGCAAGGGCCACCACACCTGACCTACTATTAGTCTGTTAAATGATTCAGAAATTAACAACTTATATAAACACATTTTTGCCTTTCTATCTGATCTAATAGGACTATGTGCCTAACTATGGTAACTTTGGGTCAAAGTTTAGAGCTACTTCAGTCATTTTTTAAAAACCATAATTTTAATATGCTTTCCAGAATTGTTACATGAGTTCATAGATCTGCTAGTTTATTTGTCTTTCTACAGCTCGTCTATCAATTTGGTTTATTATCATTTTTGTAATTTATTGTATATAATTTCTTGCAGTAACTTAAATATATATGGGAGATAATCAAATGCACACATCATTATCATCAGTATGTAAATATCTAAAGAGCTTTTTATATTTCAGACAAAAGTCACCATTTCAGAATTAATCAGTAAACAAACATTTTTTAATTGCCTACCATGTGGCAGACAATAAACTTACTAGCAATATATGTATATGTAGGTGTGTATGTGTGTGTATACACACACACACACACACCTCTACATGTATATATATATACACATATATATATGTATTTATGTATGTGTCTGTATGTCTGTGTTTATGTATGAAACCAATCCCCACTTAAAATATTTAGGGGGAGAGACACTTAGCACAATGCTTGGCACATTATAAGTACTTACTAATTGTTTAATTAACTAAAATTCATATATGTCTTTCCTAACATATGACTTGTTTCTTTATCTAGGAAACTCTTTTCTCGCTTTTCAACTTTTAATTCTCTGCCAGAATTGCAAAGACACAGATACATAAATCTCTCAGGTTTTAAATCTATTTTAAGAAAGTTATTATGAATTTTTCATTAACTGCTATTAGAAGCACATTATTAACACTGAATGTAAAGATGGATGGTCTCAGAGAATTCTGGGAAACTTGTACCAAAATAGTTGGAGGATTAGAAAAGCATAATCTTTTAAAATAATTTTAACAAAATAATTGGACAGAAGTATAGAAATAGTTAGCACTTTCCATAGCTATGGAATGAAAACCAAGGAAATGAAGAATGCAAACAAGAACCAGAATGATCCCCTTTCTTGATAAGCTCCTCAGGGACACTCAGAACCAGAAAGAGAAGCTGTTGTTGATCTTAGGCATCTATATTAGCTAAATCTGTACTATTTGTACTGCCTTTCAGAACAGTCCACTGTCTGCTTGATAGCACTGTCTCTTTGGTATCAAAAGCAGCCCAGTTTGAGGTTTTGAATTATAACTTCATGTATAAAGAATGTAAATTATTATAAATCATCAGCCAGCAACAAATGCTAAATAAATAATGATCATTTTCACTTTGGGGGATTTCAGTGTTGAAGTGGCATTTAACAAAAATATGTAAGTACTTTGGGGCATTTCATTGCCAGATAGAAATAATTGTGAAATAGAAATGGTAGGAATTTTTTTCATTAACTATTAGTTACATTATAAATGTAAAATGAAAATTAAAAATTAAACACGTGTTGGTTTGGATAAATTATGGTCTATAAGTATTTATATTGTATTGTTTATTCTTTTAAATGTTACTGATTCATAGGGATAGGGAATAAATCTAGATCTTCCGGCTTTTAGGGCAGCTCTTTAACTACTTGGTGATGCTATACCTATTTATACAAAAGTGAAAATTAAGAGAAATGGAATAATGAGAAGTCTTTAAGTCTCATCTTCTTAAACTATGGGTCGGGTCTCCATTTAGGATCTTAACTAAATGTGGGGATTATTAAATTATAATTAATTATCGGCAACTGTTTGATTTGTAAACTTATTTTATATACTTATCTACCTGAAATCACCTAACACTTTCTTGGTGGTATTGTTGTTGTACAATCAGTACTATTATTTTGCGACATGAGGACATTTTTCCAAAGCATAGGCTGATCATGTAAAAGTTTTATTTAAATTTTGTTAATTTAGTGAATTTCAATGGCTCCTTATTACTTTCAGATCAAATATAAACTTCTGTACCCAACATTTAATTTTTTTCATAACCTGCTCCCATCTTATTAGCAAACTTATATACATTGCTCTTTTTCATTAAATTTATTCCCCAACCAAACTGTTCTGTTTTTTACACATGACACTTCATCTCTTATCTTTATTTATTTCAATTGTTTGTCTCCCAGAAATGAGAACAACTTTTTTTTTTATCACTCCAGACTCTTAGATTGTCCAATTTCCTTTAAAACTCAGCCCAAAACTTAGCTGGCATTTTCTACATGAAGTCTATCCTGATCCATCCAGCTGCTAATGTCTTACTCCAAAAAAATGACAGTGTATTTATTTTATATGCATCTTATCTACATGTGCTTTGAATTCCCTGAAGGATTGTGAACTTTTTGAGGGAACAGAATGTTTGATTTTTGTCTTTGTATTCTCAATACTTCACAGAATGAGTGCAATATGAAATGATTAATAAGTGTTTGGTGATTAATAAATGCAAATGATTCCATTGCTACTCATGAATTTTTCTCTTGATGCACACATTTTTCAATGTGACTACTAAAGTAAAGAAATAGAAGTTATGACATATGCAATTATTCTATCATTTAATTTTATATAATTTGCTTATGCTTCTTTTAGGTACTCATTTTATTCTAATATGCATTATGTATATGTATATCTGTGTTCATTAAGATGGGACAGTTAGATAGCACAGTGGATAAAATGCTAGTTATGGATTCAGGAAAACCTGAGTTCAAATCTGGTTTTAGGCATTTTCTGGCTATATGACACCAGACCAGTCATTTAATCATTTTTGTTTCAATTTCCTTATCTGTTAAATGGGCTGAAGAAGGAAATGCTAAATCATTCCAGTATCTTTTCCAAGAAAACTCCAAATGGGATTACAAAGAGTTTGACTTGACTGAAACACCTGAACAGCAACAAGGTATCTGTTAAGATGTTGAACTAGATCAGGGCTCCTTAAACTTCCATTTGTGATCCCTTTTAGCCTAAGAAATTTTTACATGTCTCTTGGTATATATAAAATAGTTATACAAATCAAATATTTACTGATAATAAATCAAAATAAAATATATTTTAAAATAATTTTGATGTATATATGTAAAATTTTACCATTTATTAAAAATGAAAGCAAATTTGTATATTAGTGAGATGGTTGTACTTATTTATTTTTGCATAAAGAATTAAATTTTGGCAAAGTATTTGATACCTTTTGCAGCTGCTAAATTTTTTGTGATCCCCACATTCAGTTATATAACTCCATATGGGGTCATGACACACAGTTTAAGAAGCCCTGGACTAGATGATCCTCATACCTCTTAATCCATGATTTTATTCTAGATTGTAAACTCCTTGAGGTAGACTGTAACTTATTTATTTTTTCATTTTCCTTATTGCCTTGAATTAATAAGACAAAATTTTTATCAAATGATGGATTTGGCTTTCATGGGACTCGAGCTCAAATCTTAACAGATGCTGTTTATTTAACTTTATATGATAATAGCAATTAGTAATATTTTTATATTCTTAAAGGTTTTTTTTTATCTTTGTAATCCCTTTTGATTTTTGCAACAACCTAGTAGACATATACTATTTGTATCCCATTTTATAGATGAGATATTTGTGACTCAGAGATTATCATTTACTCATGTTCACATTTCTAGTAAGTGTTGGAAGTAGTATTCCTGACTCCAACCCTGGAGATCTATTAAGTACATTATATTGCCTCCTTATCCAAGCCATGACCTCTCTGTTTCCTCACCTACAAAATAAGGGGATTAGATTGGTTAACCATAAAGTGCCTCAAAGCTCTGAATATATGACCTATAGTCCTTGATAGCCAGCTCTGGAGCCAAGAACTTAATTTTCTTATTGGCAGAATGAAATTTTATCAATACCATTGCCATCCAGTTAATTAGATTTCATTTTTTATTAACCTGCAGATGAAAGAAACTGTGAAGATTAGCAAGGTTAGTCAGAATTTCAAAAGTTGATAAGTATGTAAATGTAATGAAAACTTTATTACTGTGGGGATATTGTTCACCCATACTACATTCTTACCTTCAACTGTACCCTTCCATTGCCATTTTCTTCATGGCACTGGTTTGTCCTTGAACCACAGAAATTCCATCACTAGAAATTCATGACTTCAGATTAATGTATTATGGCTTTAGGTGCCTGCAAATACACCTGATAAAATTAACAAATTAAAATATTATAAACCATTAATATTTTGAAATGAATTGGTTGCATAAAATTTTCCCCATATATAATTTTGTCATATATAATTTTGTCAAATACTAGATGCTGAATAACATATAGTATATTTGATTCCCATCTGACTCTTAGAGGCATTGCATAGAGCAGTCAGGTCAGAAGTACAAAGATTGCTGTTATTTGTCCTTTGTTTTCAGATGACCATAACATCAGGAAGAGGTGATCCTATGACACACAAGTGAATTGGATTCGGGTGAGGAAGAGCTGTGACAGGTCAACAGATTCACTTTCTCCTCAGGAACCACCTGGGTTTAGTGACTAGATATAGATCAGGATGACTAGTGATGCATTGGGTGCATTGGGAAACTTTGAACTTTTTAAGCTAAGGTCTTTAATAAATTTCTGTTTGCATAAGTAAGCATCATATGCAATGGGGACAAACTAGAACCATTCCCAATAAAATCAGGAGTGAAACAGGATTATCCACTATCACCATTATTATTCAATATTAGAAATGCTAGCTTCAACAATAAGAGATGAAAAAGAGATTAAATGAATTAGAGTAGGTAATGAGGAAACCAAATTATCACTCTTTGCAGATGATATGATAGTATACTAAGAGAACCCCAGAGATTCTACTAAAAAGCTATTAGAAATAATCCATAACTTTAGCAAAGTTGCAGGATACAAAATAAATCCACATAAATCATTAGCATTTTTATACACCACTAACAAAATCCAATAGCAAGAGATACAAAGAGAAATTCCATTCAAAATAACTGTCAATAGCATAAAATATTTGGGAATCTATCTGCCAAGGGAAATTCAGGAATTATATGAGCAAAACTACAAAAAACTTTCCACACAAATAAAGTCAGATCTAACCAATTGGAAAAATATTAAGTGCTCTTGGATAGGTCGAACAAATACTACCTAAACTAATCTATTTATTTAGTGCTATACCAATCAGACTCCCAATAAACTATTTTAATGACCTAGAAAAAAATAACAAAATTCATCTGGAAGAACAAAAGGTCAAGAATTTCAAGGGAACTAAAGAAAAACAAAATCAAATGAAGGCGTCCTAGCTGTACCTGATCTAAAACTATATTATAAAGCAGCAGTCACCAAAAACATATTGGCTAAGAAAAAGACTAATTGATCAGTGGAATAGGTAAGGTTCATAGGACAAAACGGTCAATAACAATAGTAATCTAGTGTTTGACAAACCCAAAGACCCCAACTTTTGGGATGAGAATTCACTATTTGACAAAAACTGCTGGGAAAATTGGAAATTAGAATGGCAGAAACTAAACAATGACCCACACTTAACACTATACCCCAAGATAAGATCAAAGTATATTCATGATCTATGCATAAAGAATGACATTATAAACAAATTAGAAGAACATAGGGTAGTTTACCTCTCAGATTTATGAAGGAGGAAGTGATTTGTGACCAAAGAACTAGAGATCATTATTGATCACAAAATAGAAAAGTTTTATCATATCAAGTTAAAAAGCTTTTGTACAAATAAAGCTAATGCAGACAAGTAAAGGCCTAATTTCCAAAATATATAGAGAATTGATTCTAATTTATAAGAAATCAAACCATTCTTCAATTGATAAATGGTCAAAGGATATGAATAGACAATCTCAGATGAAGAATTGAAACTATTTCTAGTCATATGAAAAAGTGCTCCAAATCATTATTGATTAGAGAAATGCATTAAGACAACTCTGAGATACCACTACACACCTCTCAGATTGGCTAAAATGACAGGAAAAGATAATGCGGAATGTTGGAGGGGATGTGGGAAAACTAGACACTGATGCATTGGAACAGATCCAACCATTCTGGAGGGCAATTTGGAACTATACTCAAAAAGTTATCAAATTGTACCTACCCTTTGAGCTAGCAATGTTACTACTGGGCTTATATCCCAAAGAGATATTAAAGAAGGGAAAGGGACCTGTATGTGCAAAAATGTTTGTGGCAGCTCGTAGAGGGTTGAAACTCCAAAAAGGTATGCTTGAATCAGACAACTGAGCACTTAAGGCTAATTACCTATTTGCTATGAGACAATGGCTCTATATACATATTTAGATGAGATGGTAATGTGATGGCTCTCCTTAGCATTGGTGTTTGCTGAATGTTTGGTGTTGAGATAATTGTAGGCAAGATTGAAGCAGGGGAGGAGAAGCTAGAGTCACTTGGCAGCAGGATGAGGAGGAGAGACGCTAGAGACTTCAGACTCCAGAATCCAGGAAACATCTTTGGCAAGCCAAGTAGCAGCTTGCCTGCCTCCTTCACTTCTCCCCCTAAAGAGCAAGGACTTTGACTTACCCTTACTCTGGTTGACCCTGAGGCCCTCCAGGGAGCTAGCCCATACTTTACAGCAGCCCTTTTCGTAGTGGCTAGAAACTGGAAATTGAATGGATGCCCATCAATTGGAGAATGGCTGAACAAATAGTGGTATATAAATATTATGGAATATTATTGTTCTATAAGAAATGACCAACAGTATGAATACAGAGAGTCTTGGAGAGACTTACATGAACTGATACTAAGTGAAATGAGTAGAACCAGGAGATCATTATACACTTCAACAACAATACTACATGATGATCAATTCTGATGGAAGTGGTTCTCTTCAACAATGAGAGGAATCCAAATCAGTTCCAATTGATCAATGATGAACAGAACCAGCTACACAAAGCGAAAGAACACTGTAAATGAGCGTGGACCACAACATAACATTTCTACTCTTTCTGTTATTGTTTGCTTGCATTTTTGTCTTCTCAGGTTATTTTTACCTTCTTTCTAAATCTGATTTTTCTTGTGCAGCAAGATAACTATAGAAATATGTATACATATATTGTATTTAACATATACTTTAGCATATTTAATATGTATGGGACTACCTGCCATCTAGGGGAAGGGGTGGAAGGTAGGAGGGGAAAGTTAGAATAGAAATTTTCGCAAAGGTCAGTGTTGAAAAATTACCCATGCAAATGTTTTGTAAATGAAAAGCTATAATAAAAAATAAATTTTGGTTTGAATGAAACAACCACCCATTAATCAATAGAACACATCATGCCATCAAGGCAATGTGCCTATAAATTTTTATTCTGACTCTACTTACTGCCCAATTTAATTTTAATTTTCAACCTGAAGCTTGCAATTGTAAATAGAATTCTTCTTAACTTTATTCCATGCATTAAAAACCTTACTAAATCTTCATCTAATCTCTCTTTTTTTAAAAACTACAATCTCAAGGAAAGAGATATTATTGTTACTGTTGTTGTATTGTTCAGTCATTTAGTTGTTGCAATCTTTATGAATCTGTGGATCATACTGTTAAGGGGGTTTTCTTGGAAAAGATCCTGGAGTAGTTTGGTATTTCCTTCTCAAGTGGATTAAGGCTAATACAGTATTAAGTCACTTGCTCAGTCATATAACTAACTAGTGTCTGAGGATGTATTTGCATTTAGGTCCAAGGTACATAATCTGTTCATTGAGTTACATAGCTGCCCTCCTGGTTATCAAGTAATCAATTTGATTTCTAGTTTGATTAAGTAATAAATTTAAATCAGTCACTATGGATGGGAATAAAACCACCCCCATCCATTTTAGCTTAATATTATAAGTGAGAACATGTCTCAATCAATAAATCAATCATAGGCCATGGTATAGGGGGAAATGTCTTGTTGCTACTATTCTTACTATTCTGTTTCACTGAATAAATGTCTTTGGATTAATTCACTTCAAAGGCTGACTAATAAGGTATTTACATAGATGCAGGCTGAGCTATGTTTTTAAGGGATGGACCTTGGACCTAATGGAAGTATTCCCTTGAGATATCTACTCTTCAAGATGGGGGAATGGTGTGTTATTCCTCTAGGTATTATATTCATCTCTGCACTGATTTTACCTCTGCTACTGTTCCACTGATGAGTTTCTGCAGAGCTGCCATTTTGGAAATGGTCCCAGACCAGCTATCTTTCATTCTTCAGACTTCAGTCTTATTTTCCACCCCTTCACCACCAATATCTCTCTCTCTCTCTACTTCATCACTTTTATATATTGTTTTCCTCCATTAGAATATAAACTCCTTGAGGTTAGGAGCAATCTTTATTTTTGTTTGCATTTGTATCCCCAGTATTTAGCATATTACCTGGCACATAGTAAGTGCTTAATAAATAATTGTTGACTTAGCTAGACTTGATGCCACAGAAGTATGATAAGGAAAGATCCAGGCACCTCTCAGTCCAACATAGACTAACGTAAGCCCCAAGCCATGAGATACCCATCCCAACACAAAATTTGATGAAAATTGTCAAGTCAAGGAAGAAATATAATAAAGTGGAAACAAAGCTAGCTATGGAGTTGAAGGAACTAGTTTTATATGCTGCCTCTAATAATTATTTCTTGTATGGATTTAGGGGGAAAAAGTCACCTAAATAAGGAGGTAGAGGAGGAAGCATGTATTAATTACCTACTATATTATATGCAATATGCTATATGCTTTATAAACATGACCTAATACGATCCTCACAATGACATATGAGGTATTCCCCATAATACAGTTGAGGAACTAAGGCATACAGAGGTTAAAGAACTTAACCAGTGTCTGAGGCTGGATTTGAAGTCAAGATTTCCATGATTCCAAGCCAGCACTCTGTCTACTCTGCCATCTAGATGGGCCTTGGTTTCATAAGCTGTAAAATAAGAGGGTTGGATTAAATTACTTGTGAGGTCCCCTAGTTCTGGATCAATGATCTCATGAAGCTAAAAGGTTAATTATCACTTATCATTTGAACTATTGCAATAGCCTTTGCTCTGGGGCCAGACCTGTTTCAAGCCTAGGACTGTGATTGGAAGAAAATAAGACACTTTAAAATTATTTAACATTTAGCAGAAATATCTGCTTAATATTAGAATGGAAAGAATAGTTAGCAAATATGCAACACAGTTGCACATATCTCTTTTATTTGTTTCTATTCTTGACACATTGGCTTGTCAAAAAGAAAGTGTCAAATCTGGGAACATCAATATATGTACTGGACTTTTTATGTCTGAGGTGAATGAGAAAATACATCAGTATTCTGGCCTTAATCCCATGAATTAATTAAGACTTTTGGGTGGTTTAATTATCTGTATAGAGAAAAGCTAACCTAAATTATATGGCAAATACTTTCTGGTCTTTATAAATGTTGTTATTATTACAACTTCCTAATTAGCTCTTAGTCTCAAAGTTATTTTTTCTTCAATCCATTTTTTCATATAGCTGCCAATGTAATTTTTCTGTTGTATTAGAAATGCACTTAACAAACTCCAGTGGTCTCCTGTTACACCAGAATATTCAAGTAGGTAAATTCTGAATTTTGATAGATGTATGGAAATTGGAATGGATTTATGGAAAGAGATAATGAGTTCAATATTGAGCTTGAGTTGCCTGTATAACATCTGATTTGAAATACTTAATAAGTAGCAGAAAGCAAATTAAGTAGAGAGGGTAGGATCTTAGATCCTATATCTTAGATATAGGTTAGAAAGTTATTTGCATAGAGGTGATACTTAAATCCCTGATAAATAAAGATATCACAGATTTAAAAAGTGTATAGAGAATATCAGAGTGGGGAACATCCAACATGGGCCACATAAATCCTGTGAAAACATTTACTATGGCAACCATAGGACATGATGAGCTAAAGGTTAAATACAACAACTCTCAGTTCTTGAGTTCTATAAATTGATAGTTTTGTATGACACATGAATGATGTTATAAATATCTAAATGGCTCTTGGCAGAAACCCATCCCTGGATGGTGGTCCATAACAGAAGCTTATGATATAACCATAGTTAAAGAGCATAATGTTGTTAAGGACCATGCCTGGGTGAAAGGGCAGGTCAATTCTCCAAGAGCCTCCGCAGCTGTGGATTGTGACACTTGAGGGAGTTGCAGGGCAGCCTTTACTGACACAGATATTGCTTGTGGACTAGGAATGAAATAAATTGGAGGCAGAGGGAAGAGGAGAGAGGTCAGAAAACACAACAGCCTCTTAGTGGAGAAGTCAGAGAATAGCAACTGTCTCTCAGTCTCCTTGTATCATCATCAGCCACTCACAAGAAGAGATAACCATTCCTGGTAATGGTTGTCTGAATTCTGGAAACCACAAGAGCAGCAGAATATAATGTAATGACTCAGTAAAATAGACTGAGAGGGAATGGTCAGATAGTAAGAGGAGAAGCCAGACAGAACAGTTTTAACATTAACAGTATTAATCCAGAAAGGAAAGATGATTCAGGAAGGGAGTGTGGTCAATAGTATTGAATACTTGTGACCCAGAGATGTCAAGATTTTTTTTTTAATTGAGGTTAAATCTATTAGATTTGACAGTTGAGATCATTGGTAACTTTAGCAAAAGCAATTTCAAATGAACAAAGAGGTTAGAAGCTAGTCCTGAAAGATTTAAGGAGTGAAAGGCAAGGAAGTCTAATGGGTTAGCTTTAGATAGTATTTTCTAGCAGTTTGGCTGTGAATGGAAAGAAACATCTAGAATGGTAGCTTGAGTGGTTGGTGGAGACTTTTTTCAATATCACAATGATTTGGACATAATTGCAGATGGCACAAAAGGACATAAAGGAAATACTGAAGGACACAGCAGAGCAAGGATGAGAAATTATGATTATGTGGATCTGAGTGTGGAGCATTATTTTTTTTAACTATATGCTAGATGATGTTTTAAGGATTAGGAATACAAATAAAAGCAAACAAGTAAGACCCCTCCCCTGAAGGTGTTTTAACTTCTAATGGGAAAAGATAACATATAAAGGGGTACTGAAAAGCAGAGAGAGGAAGAAGAAGACTTTGTGATATCCACTGGAGATCATTAGAAAGTGAAATGGAGGAAAGATAAAGGGAAATTATGGATCCTTTTTAGCATTTGAGCATAATAATAAGTTATGAATATGAAGAATGCTAAGAAATATGGGATGGCACTTATAAAATGGCTCAGAGGGAAGAAAACATTTAAATAGTCTATCAACCAAGCTAATGATTTTTTTAATCCGTTGTTAAAAGAGATTGCTCTCTGGAAAAAGAGAAGGAATGATGATGGATGGAAATCCAGGCAATATAACAATAAAATATAATAATAAAATGAGAGGGGGGGGAGAAATGAAAAAAAAAGTGAGAAAAGGAGAGAGGAAGAGACAGAGACAGAGGCAGACACACAGTGAGAGACAGAGATAGAGACAGACAGTGAGAGACAGAAACAGACACACAGTAAGAGACAGAGACAGACACACAGTGAGAGACAGAGACAGAAACAGACACACAGTGAGAGACAAACACAGAGATAGAGACAGACACACAGTGAGAGACAGAAAATGATCAAAGGGATAAGATCCCAAAAGAAAAAAAGAGGAAATAGAATGAGATATAAGTAGGGACCTTGGCAAAGAAAAATTTTCTTTTTCTCCCAGACTGTTGCAAAGGAGAAAATGTAGGGTCATGTTGAGAAGGTACGGAATTAAATAGAGAAAACTCTCATTTCTCAATTTCATTTTTCCTTAGAAAATAGACTGAGAGGTTCTCTGATGAGAAAGAAAGAGGATGACTTAATGGGGAAAAACCCAGAGGAGAACCAAGCAGAACAGATAAAAAGAAGTGTCAACAGTTTAGTCAGAGTCCAAGTTTTTTGGGAGGATAAAATAAATGAGATAAGATATCAATACTTTGATAACATATTGCCTTGGGAGCTGCTTATTTATATCTAATAAATTTCACTAGTTATAAAAAATTTACCTTTAAGGTACAGTGGAGGGAAAGAATCCATGATCATGAGTCAAAAGACCTGAGTTTTAATATTGATTCTGCCACCTAATGTTCCCCAATAGGTGGCTAAAATGCTAAACCTGGCACCAGGAAGACTGAAATTCAAATTCCATCTTAGAAAAGTAATTGCTATGTTACTCTACCCAAGTCACTTAACCTTTGTCTACTTCAGTTTCCTTAACTCAAAAATGGGAACTATAATAGCAATTGTTTCAGCCACATCCAATTTTTTGTGCCTTCTTATGGGGGTTTTCTTGGCAAATATACTGCTATGGTTTGCCATTTCCTTTCTAATTCATTTTGTAGATGAGAAAACTGAGACAAATAGGATTGTGACTTGTCCAGGATCACATAGCTAGTATGTGTTTGAGTCCAGATTTGAATTTAGCTCTTTCTTACTTCACTACCAGCATTCTATTCATTGTGCCACCACCTAGTACTTAATCAATACTTGTTCTTTTCCCCTCCTGCCTCCTGCCTTCTATAAAACCTTGGTTGAATAATTCTACTTTTCAAGGCATGAATGTAAAAATGATATTAGAAGAGATCATGGGATATGGAAATATGGTTAGGAGAATTGCACATGCTTAACCTATGTGGGGATTGCTTGCTGTCTTGGGGAGTGGAAGAGAAAAAGAAAATTTTGGAACACAAAGTTTTGCAAAGGTGAATGTTGAAAACTATCTTTGAATGTATTTCAAAAAATAAAATCCTATTTAAAAGAAAAAGAAGAGATCATAGGAACTCAGATTTAGAGGTAGAAGGGATTTTTAGGGATCATCTATATAGTACAATTCTCATGTTTTGCAAATAACAAAAAAAAAGTGATTCAGAGAACTGAACTAATAACTTAGTCAAGGTCATGTAGGTAGTTAAATAGCAGAACCAGCATTTTAACCAAGGTCTTCTCTAAAATCCACTTCTCCTTCCATATGACATGCTACTTAGCCTTCACAACGCTAATATTGTTTAATTTTTCTTCTACAAAATAATTTTAATTTTGCTGAGACAGTCATTGATTTCATTTAAGATCAGTACAAAGTTTGGTAAACTTTGTTATGACAGTGTTTTATTTAAGAAAAATTTAAAACTTTAAAATTGAGGTATCAATTCATATTAGAATTCACTATGGAATTTATTTCCACTCACCATATCTATGCCTCTGATTCATTCTCCCTTTCCCTCCCCCCCTCAAATTTTTCTCTTCCTTCTTATTCAGAAATAGAGTTGAGAGCAGAAAATTCTAGTTTAACTCTAAGAAATTTCTTTCCAATTAGCATAAATATTCACATACTAATCCTCAAATACAGATGTGAGAGCTTTCATCCTGATATCCAGTTATTTCTGACAAGGCTGAAGGAACATGAGTGGCCTTTTATATATCTTAGGGACCTCTTGCAATTCAACTGGGGAGATATTATTTGCACATTTGTTGTGAAATGTGCTTTCTATAGAAAGCTTGGCACTGCCTAAGGAAGAAGTGAATCACTTTAAAGGGACTGG
The DNA here is from genome assembly GCF_902635505.1 of Sarcophilus harrisii. Lineage (NCBI taxonomy): Eukaryota > Metazoa > Chordata > Mammalia > Dasyuromorphia > Dasyuridae > Sarcophilus > Sarcophilus harrisii. The sequence continues at coordinate 377,234,547 of NC_045429.1, forward strand.
AGAATGTTGTAAAGGGATAAATCAAATCCCTTTTACTTTTAATTATTGTCTTCTTTTATGGTCCACAGGTGGCAGCAGTTACTAGTTTACATCAAAGGTTTCACTAGTCTTTGACTTGTCAAGCTTGGATCCTCTTTCAGGAATCTTTAATAGTTCAAAGAATGGTGGTAACTTTTTGGGGGGGTTAAGAATAGCATCAGTATAATGTTATTAATTAAGAGCTTTTTTTTTCATTTTCCCTAATAATATACTGGGAATTTTATGATTTCGGTCCATCAGAGTGAACATCTCTCCCACTCAGGTTCCTGAAAAGGATAATCCTTTCCTTCCTCTCTCCCTGTCTCTCTGTCCCTCGCTCTCCCCCTCTCTCCCTCTCCCTTTCTCTCTTCCCTTCTCTTCCTCCTCTCTTCCTCTCTCTCCCTCTCTCTCCATTTCTCTTCATCTTTCCCTCTCTTTCCCTTTCTCTTCTTTTCTCTTCTCTCTCTGTCTCTCTCTCTGTCTCTCTCTCTCTCTCTCTCTCTCTCTCTCTCTTCTTCTCTCCCTCTCTCCCTCTCTCCCTATTTCTCTCTCTCTCTCTCTCTCTCTCATTGGGATTAAGTTACATGCTGGTCCAGGATCACACACCTAGGAAATGTTAACTACCAGAGAACAGATTTTGACTCTGCTTCTAATTTCAGGGCTGGTGCTCTCTATCCACTGTACCTAACTGCCCCCAATCTATTTTTTAATCAACAGAAGCATATTTTCTCTTCATTCTACCCCTTAACCCATTAAGAGGTAAACTGGAAGAAAAACATATTCCTTGTGAAAAATATGCATATGTAAGATAGCTAAATGGCCCATTGGATAGAATACTTAGCCTGGAGTTAGGAAAATACAAATTTAAATCCAACCTCAAATAGTTACAAGTTGCCTGACCCTGGACAAGTCATTCAACCTCTGTTTGCCTTAGTCTACTGGAGATGGAAATGGCAAACTACTCCAGTATCTTTGCCAAGAAAACCTTAAGGTCCAAGGGGTAACTAAGTTAAATACAAATGAACAACAGCAACAACAAAAACAACAAAATTCACACATGTCTATATATATAAATGTCTACACATCTACCTATATCTATGTTTAACTTTTTCAAAATTGTAATCATATGAATCTAACTTTTGATTTGTTCAATTTATTCTTCTTTTTAGTCTTCAAAATTATTTCTTTTTCATAATTTTAATGTTAGAATATAATTTGTTCTGAGTCTGCTTAATATACTTTGTATTAGTTCACATAAATCATTCCATGATTTTCAAATGTAGTTTTCTTATTTCTTATAATAGCATTTTATCCACTCATATATTATGACTTATTCAACTATTATTTGATGAACATCATTTACTTCATCTTTTTGCTGCCACATAGAGTTGCTATAAATATTCTTGAATATAAATAACTTTTCCTATGTTTTATATTCCTTTTGGATACCCATAAGAGGTATAGTTTGATCAAAAGGCATTTGCTGTTTAGCAACTTTTTGTGTCTAATTCCAAATTGCCTTTTAAGAGTTTAGTAAAAGCTTGAATATAGATAGATAAGATATACTTGAGTATTAAAGTAGCTTTTTATTTGTTCATTTCTTGTTAGTGACCAGATCAGTAGGTCACTACCATGAGGGTAGGGGGAAGAATGAGACTAAAGTGATTCATTCATATGGGCTGCTTCAGTTGGATATTGATAGAGACATTTGAAACAGAATTAAAAACGTCCTGATAGATTACTAAAAGTTATTTTTGATCGTCTATATGTGCCTGCCTTTTTTGCCATGAACAATTCAGTATGCCCTATAATATCTTGTTGTGCTAGAAGCTATAGTCAGTGATACAGCAAGTTGTATTTTTGATAGTCCTCTGTTTTGTTAATCAGAGATACTGGAAAACCTTTACAAAATAGTACTTACTCCATTATCTCAATGTTATATTATCTGGTGAAGAGGCTCTGAGTTTAGTCAGACCAGTCCTCAAGTTACAAATATATTGCTTGTTATTCTAGTATCCCTTTTGTATCCCTTAGTATGCTATGTGCAAAAGATACAATCAGGTATAAAGTAAGAATTTAACAAAATTAAGTGATACAGTGGAAGATGGGATGCTTTGGGGCTAAATGACCTGGGTATTAATGTTGTCTCAGTTGGTAACCACCTAAGTGACTATGAGCATTTGCTATTTAATACGTTTTATGGAGAACTCACATGTGGCAAGTGTTCACAAGGTGGTCGGAAAAAGTGACACAAGGATACTCTCAAGGTGTCTCTCAAGAAATTTAGAATTGATTGTATGACATGGAAGGCACTGACTCAGGACTTCCCAGCATGTGATGATAAGATGCCAGGCTCTGTGAGAAAAGCAGAATTCAATTAGTTTAGAATAAATGCAAAATACAGATAGAGAATCCACCCCAAATGTTTCTAGGGAATTTCTGTGACCAAGAGCATTCTGAACTCATATTGGTCTGATCAGCCAGTTGGATACATTGTAACTCAACTCCAACATAGTGATGCCATTTTGGTCCACTTTGAAGACAAAGGACAATTAGTACGGCACATGGCAGATAATTAATAAGTATTGATTGACTGTAAAGTTAAGGAACTTGTACTATATGACTTATAAGATTCCTTTCAGGTATGTCATAAGCCCGTAACTCCTAGAGATCAGGAAATATTTTATTACTGATAATATCTCAGAGTCTCATGAATATAAAATATTATTATTATGTATTTGAAAGTATTTTATAACCACAAGGTTTTATATAAATGCATATTTATTGTTAACATTTAATTGTCCCATTACCAACTTGTTCTTATTTTCACAACCAAGAACATTTACTAGGGATTGTTTAAGTAGAATAGGATGGGAGGGAAGGAGTAAAACAAATGTTTGTCAAGTTGTTAGAGCTTTCAAAATTCCATGGTTTCCATTATTAGAGAATTCAGCTTTTTTTCCCATCTTGATCTTATGGTAACATGTTACAATTACTTAAATGAAGATTAGGCCTTGCCAATTACTTTAGGAACATACTAATTTCTCTAAATTAGCATAATCAAAATAAAATATTGTAAGAAGCTTTTAAGCAGTAATCCAAATTAATGTAATGTCTAATGTATTAGGTACAATTATAAATGTAATATCCATTCATTGGCTATATGACACAATGAACTTTTTAAAAAAAATTTTAATAGCTTTTTATTTACAAGTTATATGCATGGATAATTTTATAGCATTGACAATTGCCAACCTTTTATTCCAATTTTTCCCCTCTTTCCCTCCACCCCTTCCCCTAGATGGCAGGATGACCAATACATGTTAAATATATTAAAGTATAAATTAAATACAAAATAAGTATACGTGTCCAAACCATTATTTTGCTGTACCAAAAGAATTGGACTCTGAAATTACAATGAACTTTTAAAAAGGGGATATGGAAGCATAATTGATGTTAGTTTTGCACACTAATTTCAAACACCCTTGAAATTCTTGTGCCAATTATTTCAACTCTAGGTGCTCTCAGTTTCTTATCCTATAAAATGGACATATCACAATATAGCAATTACTCACTTTAGTAAAATACTATCAGTCTATAATTATATACTGCTTTATAATTACAAAGTACTTTACATTCTTAACTTGATTTGAAACTCAAAACCACCTTGTAAAGTCATAAAGTAGTTGAAAAAATTGAGGTTCTTTAAGGGTAGCCAACATGTTTTAAAGGATGAAGTAATAAGGAGAAGAGCCAAGAGTCAAGTTGAAATCTTCTAATTTCAAATCCAATGTTCTTTCCCATGCACTATATCAGTGGTGTTATGTGCATAAAATTCCCTGAAGACTACATATTGACTCATAACATACATAATGTCAATATATGATTTTCTATTATCTTCTAAATTTTATTTTGTTAAATACTTTCCAATTATATTTTAATCTGGGAGCACTTGGGTTGTTCATATTTGACTTCTCTATCTATACTAGACCATCTAGCATTTATAGTTCCTTGGAAAAAAATGATGGAAATATTAAATGATTATTTATAATTTTACATGGGACCAGTTGATCAGAGGAGCTCATTCTACCTAGCATAATTGATTTGATGATGACATCTCTCCTCCTATAGATTATTATATTTTCAGTGGCATAATTATTGAGAATACAAATGATGGCTCTGTATTGGGTTTTCCTCCTCTGCCTCCTCCTCTTTCTATTCTTCTTATTCTTCTTCCTTTTCTTCTTTTCCTCCTCCTTCTCCTTTTTCTTATTTGTTTTGGTTTAACAACCATTTTGTGATAGTAAGAAAACCTCTTTCCCTTTAAATTGTACCTTCCATAGCATCAATAACAACAACAAACAGCTCACCAAAAACACCATACACAACGACCACATCTTGAGACATTTTAAAAGATGGGCTTGACACTTAGGGATATAGAGTATAGCAGAAGGAAGCATATTTATGGATTATAAAAGAGAACAGACTTGCTCTTTGCACTTTTGCCTATTTCATCTTGGTTCAGGAACTATTAATGAAAACAATTGGACAGAAAATCACTATTGTCACTCAAGAGTATAAGAGTAAAGTTCTGAGGACAATCTGAGAGCTAGTGGTGGCAAAGGGCAATTGCAATTTCATCAAGAGTATAACAGAACAGAAATAGAAGTACTTGCTTCTCTGCAGTGTAATACCAGCTTTTATCCTTCATGGCAGAGAAGGGGATTGGGGTGGGGGAGGAGGGGTACAAGTTTTATATGTTACCTGAAGAGTAACCACAAATTTAGGATTTGGGGGATTGGAACTTTTAGATGAAGAAGAGGATTTCTTCAGAGGGAAAAATAAGAGATAATCCATATCACCCTGTAGCCAGAGAAGTCATGATGGTTAAAGACATATTGTAGAGGGGGGAGGGACAGAAATTGTTTTCTTGCCATCCTTGCTACTCCAGTGAGATCTAACAGGATACTAGAATTGCTTATGGCAGCTCCAAAAGCAAACAAACAAAAATAATCTAAAGGATTCTAAGACTTTAAGTTAGGGTTATAAGAATGAATGTCTACAGGGGTCGTTGATGGGGTCAAAAAAAAAGAAATTACTAGAATGCCAAGGTATTAATTATGATAGCATCTCTTGCAAAATACAAACCACAAGATGGCACAATGATTCTAAGTAGAATCCTAGGGATACTTAGGGATTCACTGGCATGTTAAAAAAATTCCTGAAATATTCCACAGTGTTATAGAGACTTAAATGAGCTATTGCTATTAAAGGGAATGATGAAAATCCCAAATTTGTTTTCTAAAGGAAACTATTAGAAATATTTTTAGTGTTTTCTCAATATGTTTGTTGGTTACTATGAGTCTTGGATTTTAATACTAGCTAGCATAGACATAGAGTTTTTAGACTTCCAAAGAGTTTTATATTTTTTTCTCATTTTATCATCTCAACATAAGTATTATGGGTTATAGGTACTATTATTATCCCCATTTTATTGATAGGGAAATTGAGTCTTATAGTCTTGCCCAGTTATATACCTAGTAAATGTCTGGGGTCAGATTTGAATCTAAGTCATTCTATTTAACAAATTTGTCTTTATTTTTCCTGAAGACTGTCTTCTACTTATATGAATTTATTATTTTAACTATCTATGAGGGAACTTGGGATCCATTTTCCCTACAACTGTGGGAATGTAGACATGTGCTGTCTCTGAAGGGTTTATGGCAGTAAAATGCAGTGAGGCAAAGGAACCAAAAAAGAAAAGATATACCCTTTTGTAACAGCATCCAAAATTGGACATACTCCTTTTGAACCCAGAGGTTTTTTGTCTCTTTCATTTCAGTGGAGGTTGGGGGTAGGAGTAGTGTTTTGGTTATAGCTTACAATACTTAGAACAGATCCCAAATTTTCAATATATTAAAAATTAAATATTACAAATGACAGCTTACATTTTGTTTTTATAACCTGCTCTAAGTGTTTTTATCTTGAAGAATATGAATTGGTTGTAACTTTTTTCCTTAATATTTGTAAAGAGATTTTTATAATGATCTGCAGAATTTCAGCAAGGATTAATAGCTAAAATGACAACTTTGAGAGGGACAGCTAGATGGAGCAGTGGATATACCACCAGATCTGAACTCAGGAGGACCTGGCCTCAGACATTTAACACTTTCTAGCTGTGTGACCCTGGGCAAGTCATTACCTCAGGGAAAAAAAAGACATTTTTTTTTCAAATTAAAAGCAAATTTTTGACATTCGTTTATAGATATGACAGTTTTTAATGGGATATGATATTCAGATCCTATAACTACTGAATGTGACCTTTGACACAAGCACATGTGAAACAATAAAAAAGAAGAGAGAAAAGGTGGCAGTGTTGCCACAAATTAAAACCCTGAATTAGTATAGAAACTTGCATTTTTTCAATAGTTTCCTTATTGATTTATATAAATATATTATACTTTTCCAGATATTTTATTTGTACTTTAAAGGCAAGATATCTTGTATCCCTCTATGATACTTAGCACAGTGCAGACCATGAGATAGATAATAAATATTTGTTAGTTGAGTGGATAGATAGAAGAAGGGAAGGGATAGGTGGATGGATGGATGGATGGATAGTCATGCTCTCATAGAAAGGATTGTAATACTTTGTCAAGTATAGGTGGAAAAGTTTTCTAGATTATCTAAGAAAAGCAAATGGGCAGTAAACTGAATTCTGTATAATAAATAGGTAGTATATAAATTCCATTCTCATTCTTCTGGGAATCACATTTCATATGAGGATGTTACAGTTACTGACCACCATTTACAATCCATTCAATACCAGGTAGAGTATATATAGAGAGTGGAGATGAATTTACCTCCTTTTAAGTTGAAAATCTGGGGAACTTCTTGATGTTTTGGTTTTCTCAACAGTAAAATAAATGTAAATAAGGTAACAATGTTGACCTTTCTCACAAAGGGATTTCTCAACACTAACTTAGGTACTAGTACAAGGAGAGCTATACTAATTTATTCAGTGAATATTTGCAGAGTATCTTATGTTAAGGATTAACAGAGAAAAAAGGTTTTTTCCAAGTATTTTAATAAAAAGGGGGTAGAAAAAAGCTTTGTTCCTATATGCATAATATGATTTATTAACCTTTTAAAATATACATTGCTAACATGATTTAAAACTAAAAAACAAGTAATAAATATTCATATTGTTCTGTAGATTACAAAAGGCTTCCTACACATTGAAAGGACCTTACTTATGACTTTGAGAATATTTGTAATGATGATCTAGCTTAGTTTCAGTAGAAGCTATATACTTTTTTAGAAAAAAAAAAGAAAACATAATTTCACATTAAATAATGAAGAGTTAAATGAGCAGTACTAAGAAACATTGTGTACAGAACAACAATATTGTTCTAACAATTTTGAATGACTAAATGATTTGGGGTATAATAAATACTCAAATCAACTACAAAGTATTTATAAAGGAAGATGCTATCCATATTCAGAGAAAGAACTAAAAAAATAGTGGTATGTATTATATTATTTTACATGTGTGTGTGCCTGCACATGCATATATGTATATATACATATATACACACATATTTATGTTTAACAGTACTCTTCTCCAGGTTAGGGTGGGGGAAAGAGAAAAAATAAACAAAATAGCAGAGAACAAAAGAAGACAGAAGAAAGTACAGAAAAAACTGGATAACTTTTGAAAACAATGTATAGTATTTATTATGTGGTTTTAAACAAAAAACCAAACTGTGAAATGGAAATGTATTTTATATTTTTATATATAAATCCTCTTTTTATCCTGTCTTGTGTACAAGGAAATATTTTTTGTTTTTTGTATTTTGAATTTTTAATGAATTTTTAAATTTAAGATTATCCACTAGAATTTTAAAATATTTTCTATTAGAAAAAGTCAATGTTACAGAATAGAATAAGTCAGAGTTTCCAGAAGTGGCAGAGGCCTTAAAGACCCCCCTAATTCAACCAGGGCCTGAAAGTAAATCCCCACTACACCATTCCTCAAAAAGAATTTTTAAAAAATCCTGAAAAATTTAACTTCCATTGAAGACCTCCAGTAAAAGAGAGCTCACTACCTCCCAAGGCAATCCATTCCATTTTGGCAAAGCTCTTAATTTTAGAAGTTTTTTTTTTTTTTTCCCTGAACTGAAACCTAAATTAGACTCTTTGGAACTTCTACCCATTGCTCCTAGTTCTCCCCTTTTGGCAACCAGCATCTAATATAACAAAATATATCAGAAAGTATAGTAGTTCTATCATCAGAAACCATAGATTCAAATCCTGCCTTTGTTACTTATCTATGAGTTTTCTTCAAGCCATCTCCCACAGTCTCAGTTCCCTCATTTACAAAATAGATGGCAACTGAGCTTCTTTTCAACTCTGGAAACTTCTAAGTGATAGCTCCAACAACTTTATGAGAGGTACTATATTGTTCCTAAGACTGTTATTGTCCCCAGTAAACATCACTTCTTTCAACTGATTTTCTCTGCAGCTAGGTATTATAGTAGATAGAGTCAGAGCCTGGAATCACCACGAAGACTAGACTGTTCAAATGTGGATTCAGACACTTAACAGTTGTGTGACATTGGGCAAGTCACTTTATGCCTACTTGCCAGTTTCCTCATTTGTCAAATGGGGATAATAATAGCACCTATTTCTTACGATGATTTTGAATTTAAGCACATGGTAAGTGCTATATAAATTACCATTTTTAGTATGAATAGTAAATGACTAATATTCATTACTATTTCTTCTTTTTAATATTACTATTTTCTTTTATGCCATTAATTTGATGTCTTCTATTACCCTTATTTCTTCCTTTAGGCACTATCAATATTTTAAATATCTTACCTAAAACATTAAAATTGGAACTGAACAGAAAATTTTAGATGTAGTCTGAATAGGCCAGAGTATAGCAAGGATCTTGCTTCCTTAATTCAGCCGGAACACATTCACTTTCTTGCAATATCACACTCTTGACTCATACTGAGCTTGCAATTTACTAAAAACCCCACACTTTTTCAGATTAACAGCTCTCTAGTCATCCTTACTTGTGAAGTTGATTTTTTTTTAACACAAGTGTTAAGACTTTACATTAATCCTTATTAAAGTTCAGCACATTTTATTTAACCTAATGATTGAGGAATCAATAAATACCTTTTTTTGGTACTATTATCCAGTTAACTATATCTTCGGCACATTTGATAAGCAGAATGTCTTTATCTTTATCATTGATTCAACTATTAAACCACACAGGGCCAACTAACCACAAATGCTTGTGTTGTGCCATAGAAGATCCCATCTTGAGTTGATATTGAATGATTAATGATTACTCTTTATGTCTGGTCTTTTCTTCATTTCAAATATGACTAAATGCATTGTAATTTAATTCCTATCTCCTCATCTAATTTAAAGCAATTACATGAAAGATGTTAAAGGCTTTATAGACATATAGATGAACTAGATTTGTAGCATTTCTTCTAATTACATGAGTTTATTAGTAAATATTTAACATCTAGCCCTCTTTTTTAAAAAATGCATTCACTACACAATTTGAAACTCAATCTGCATTAACATTTTTGCTTCACTTTTTAAAACTTGTGCAATGAAATATAAATCAAGGCCCGATTTCTAGCATTAGCTGATTTCCAGGAGATATAAATTTTAACAATCAGCTCTTCAGAATTGGTTCAAGCTAGTTCTAGAACACTGCTGTCCACCTACCAGTTTAGTAACTCTACTCTACCCCCCACAGTGATTTGTAAAACTGAAGGTGCTTTATAAATGCTAATTATTATTATTTTTATGTTGGTGGTGGTGGTGATGGTAATTAATTATAAATTTCCCTTTATCCCTCTTTATGTTAGGATGTGAAAGAGAATCATACAATATACCCAGAACTTTGAAAGGACCATCACTGCAGAGAATAACTACACTATGATTATGGAGCTATCCAAATTTCAATGCAAACATCTTAGCAAAATAGTGATTGTAATATAACTGCTAACATTTAAGGATCACTTTACTATTTACAAAGCATTTTATGTAAATTATATCCTTTAAATCTCACAATAGTCCTGTGAAATAGATAATGTCACATTTTACAGATGAGGAAACTGAGACTCAGGAAATTTAAGTGATTTCCTCGCTATTACATAGAAGGAAAGATTTCTGTAACTTCTATATCTGCTTCCATGATAAAAATGTTTTTCTGCTATATTGTATGGGTTCTATGTCTCGAATCCATGATTTACAGAGTTGTATCTTACCATAAAAACTTTGAAATAGATACCTAATACTCTAGAATTGTTCTTTTCTATGACTGTTTCAGAGGAGACAATTTGTTACTTGTACTCTGCCTATTGTCATTCACATTCCCTTCATGTATATTTCCTTTTCTGGCCATTCATGTTCATAATAATATCTTTTATGCTATATCTTTGGTACAACTAATACTTGATAACAAGTTGCAGTCATTTTATATTTCTATTTTGACTGATATTTATAACAGTGATACTTCTGAGACATTGGTTTGACATGGTTTAGTTTCACCAGGAAAAAAAAAAAACACAGCTAAGTTTATGATAAGGATCCTAAAAGTAAATTGTTTTCCCATAGAAAGCATGGAAAAAGCCCTAGACTACAAGATAAAACAATAAACAATTTGTCACATTTAATGCTATATTTTTTGGTTTTGCTTTGAGTTCAACTCAGAAAAAATTGTCATGAATATATTCTCTTCAATTTCATTTTTTCTCCTCTCTGAAAAAAAAGTTCTGTAAAAGTTGAAGATCCAATTCCTTACACTAATTCCCTCTCTAAAAAAGTAGACCTGGCTTAGTGTGTAGTTCCTCGCACAAATTTTGAACAGGGAAAAAATTGTTCAAGATTTTTGAAGTGGGTGGGAAAGTGGGTGGTTGTGAAACTTCTGGCAAAATGTGAAAGCCAGAGAGGAGACAGCTCTTGAGAACTGTGAAATTCTATTAATGGATACCAAGGAGAGATTTTGTGGATACTTTAAACCTTCCCATTTCTAGTTTTTAAAAAAAATAGTAGATAAAGGACATGAGAGAAGCACAGGCAAAGATCCTTTCCAAGTATCTTTGGAAAAGCTTGTGAAAGATTTAAGAGGCCAAAAAAGGATCAAAACTTTATATCATAACCAATCTGTCAATCAACAAGCATTTATTAAGCACTTGTTCTGTGTGTGTTCGGGGAAAACTAGCATCTCTGGTGTGAGAGCTTGCTAAGTTCTTTTATGTGTATCTCATCTCTCTAGTTTGGGTATCCTTCTTTCATTTAAATCTCAACAGGCTCCAAGAAACTGTAGCATAAGCAGTGGCCACACCATGGTGAATGCTGTCAGTGAATTAAAGAGATGTCTATCCCCAACCTGTGAAGGTTCCTTCTTTCCCCACCTGCCCTGTCAAAGGCTGCTGAAGAAAGTTTAATCAGACATTGAAGACACAGAAATCATTCACAGCATCTAAGATCATCAAGTGTTATCCTGACTTGTCTTGCCAGGTGATTCTGGAAGAGACTGTGAGCTGTTATGTGATTCTGCCTCATTTAATTCCAATTCATAAACAAATCAAGACATCACCACATGTTATTACTGGTCCTCTTCAAAAGTGAAGGATAACAACTCCATGCTTGATATGTTGCTAAAAACTGGAAATATAGAACAAAAAGTGGAGTGAGGGTCTAGCTTCTATTCTCTAAAAAGGAAGGCATTGGGGGGCGGTACTCCATCCTCCACCTCTTCAATCAGAGGATAGGGAGGCTAAAGAAGATGGTGTCAATCAAAGCGTGATTAAAGGTAAATTTAGAAGTAATGAGCCTATCCTGGAAAGGACTATTCCTTGGAACAATTGTTCCATGGAAGTGAAACCAGGTAGAATAGCAGATGCAAAGTGAAGTTTGAGTAGGAGAAATTTATTACTCTTCCATCTACACTGTGCATGTGTGAAATAATGTTGTATGAATGAATGCATATTCATTTTATTTGATCTCACAGGGCAGAATTATGAATGATGGTAGATTTTAGAGAGTGGTCATTTAGGTCCAAAATGAAGAAAACATCTTTAAACAAAAGAGCTGGCTAAAATTTGAATGAATTGGCTCAAGAAAGCCAATTCTGTCTCATCCTAGGTCCATCCATAAGGCTAGATAACCATGGAAATTTCATAGAGGGAATTCTCATTGAGGTTTAAATTGAATTAAATGGCCTCTGAGGTCTTTTTCAAATCTTAGATTCTGTGATAATTCAGGTGTATTTTTCAGTTACTGCAAAAGTCCCACCCCTACTTCTTTATCATGCTTATCATCATCACATAAGCAGCAGCAGCAGCATTTATTTATTAAATGCCTATGTGCCAAACACTATACTTGGCAATATAATAGAATAATAGGCAAAAAAAAAAAAGAAAGGAAAAAAGAAAAACCGACACAGTCCTTGTCCATAAGGAAATCACAATCTAATGTAGGAGACAAATTAAGCAGCTCTTAAGTAATTTGGATAGGAAAATGCTTTTTCCCCCTCTTCTTCCAATAAGAAAGGTTTAAAAAGCCATTTAAGTTTTTTCCTCTATGGCTCAAAATTTCCAGCAAAAGAATCTTATTTAACCTTTAATATTTATTACCTAGGCAGACAAAGATTAGTAAAGAATGGCAGACTAACAGCTACATTTTTAAAAATTTGACAGTAATTTAGAATGTGTTCTTATCAGGGAATATCATCAGTGAATAGTAATCGCTTTACTATAATAAGGTGACCAAATTCTTGTCATTGTAGAAAGTTTGTCACTGTGAATATTTGTGAACAATTTATCCCATCAGTGAGTGATAGCACAGGGCTGAGTAATTTTATTTTCCCTGAAGTCTTACACCTATAGTAATGAGTCTTTTGCAGAGAATTTTTTAAAAAGAGTAATTGTTTGTGGGGAGACTGTAGGAGAACATGTCTGCATCTAAATGTGAAAATTACATAGATATAAAGTATTTAGCACAGTTCCTGATACATAGTAAATGCTACATACATGTGAGCAGTTAGAAGAAACATAAACCATGCAGATATTTTAATGGATCATATGAGTAATAGCTAAGATTTCTGTATAGTTTTAATATACATTTTACACATATATGTCTTTTGTCATTACAAAATCTTTGTAATGTATTATAATTTTACAAATCAGTAAACCAAATCTGAGAGAGAATAAAGGATCTTTCCTAGGTTCATACAGCTAAGTATGTTAATTCAGGTCTGTCTGACTCCAGACATTCTAATCATTCTAATCACTTAATTGTTTTATATTTGTAGAGGGAGGAACTTTGGAGAAGTATACTTGAAACAAGGTGTTAACTCAGTGGAATTGATGAGATAATGGTTCTCTAGTTTACATATACTTAGTACTTAGCACGGTGATGTAATAGTTCTACAGTTAATGTAATTGTAAGAGGGGATTTAAACTGGGGACAAAGTCAGAATCAGAAGTGAGACTGGCAGAGGAGACTGAGTCAGACTATGACAGACACAGACTATGAAGGGGACAATAAAGACGTTGAACTTTATTCCTGACTACTCTCATGGTAATTATTCTGCTAAGACCAAGGCTGGTTCCAAGGCCCCCCAGAAAGCTAGTCCCTAGATTACATATATTCATAAGCATATATGGAAATCTTTTTATTTCTCAATTAGCCCTGATCACCTAAACAAATAAAAAACCTCAGTTTACCACATGAAAGTTTTATTCCTCTGAACATTCCTCAATTTATGGCTTCTAACTCTTTAGTGTTTTCTGATTCCTGCAGTATACTACTACCAAGCAGTGAAAGGATTTTGTTCTTCCCCAAATCTTTTGACTATGATTCTCCAGGAATACTGACTTTTCCAATCCAATCACTAATTCCTTCCACCCACATAACAGTTAACACTTACCTTAAATCAGTATTTGATGACTTTCTATGACAGTGTTCTTAGGGCTTGTACTGAATCTGCAAATTCTACTGGTGATACCAATGTTTTATTGTTTTGAAATTAAAACTTCAAGCATAGACTTTAGAAACTTTTTTTTGTTAGATTTAAATTTTTATCATAAACATGTCCTTTGCTGTGTGTCCTTCATTCTTGAGGAGGATCAATAACATGAGGAAGAAGCTGTCTTGACTTGCAAGTGAATTGGATTTAAGTGAGGCAGAGTTGTGTGTCTACATTGAATGGCAAGATATGGATCAGGATGGCTGGAGATGGCCCTGCATGCAGTGGGAGATCTTGGCCTTTTTAAGCTGAGGTCTTTCAACTCTGAGGCACCACTAGACACCTCTCAGATAGGCTAAGATAATGATATCTTGAAAAGATGATGATAAATGTTGGAGGGATGTGGAAAAACTGGACTCTAATACATTATAGGTGGAGTTGTGAACTGATCCAACCATTCTGGACCGTAATATGGAACAATGCCCAAAGGGCTATTAAATTGTGCATACCCTTTGATAAAGCAGTGTCTCTACTAGGTCAGTATCCCAAAGAGATCATAAAAAAGGGAAAAGGACCCACATGTGCAAAAATGTTTGTGGCAGCCCTTTTTGCAGTTGCAAGGAACTGGAAAGTGAGTGGATGCCCATCAGTGGAGAATGACTGAATAAGTTGTGGTATATAAATGTTATGGAATATTATTGTTCTATAAGGAACTATCAGCAGGATAATTTTGGAAAGAGTGATAGGATTACATGAACTGATGCTAAGTGAAGTGAGTAGGACCAAAAGAACATTGTACTCAGTAACAACAAGATTATGTGATGATCAATTCTGATTGACATGGCATTTTTCAACAATGAGGTGATTCAGGCCAATTCCAATAGATCTGTGATGAAGAAATGGAGAGACATAAAGAAGACTGTCAGATCTGAATATGTATCACAACATAGTCTTTTTTTTTTTTTAACTTTTTTGTCATTGTTTGCTTACATTTGGTTCTCTTTCTCTCTCCTCTCTTTTTTTTTTTTTTTTTTTTTACCTTTTTGGTCTGATTTTTCTTGTTCAGTATGACAAATGTGGAAATATGCATAGAAAAATTATACGTGTTTTGAATGTATGAATTACTCTAGGATGAGGAAGGGAGGGAGGAAAATTTGGAACAAAAATTTTACAAGGGTGAATGTGGAAAAATATCTTTGGATATATTTTGAAAATTAAAAGCTATTTTTAAAACCACTAAGGTCTTTCCTAGGTTTCAGTTTGCCTCAGGGCAATGCCCATTCAGTGATTAAGAATAGGTAAAAATTGAGGCCAAAAAAGGCCTCTTTTACCTCATTCAAAAAAAAAATCAATCTGGAAGGGGAAGAACTTCAGAGATTCTGGCTAAAATAGAAACAATTTTTATTTATATCCACTTTGAGACAAACGTGCCTTTCATATACTTGATAATAACCTTCTTTGGGTATTCTTAAAATTTTCTATTTATGTTTCTGATAGTTTCTAATGTGTTGTCTATTATTACTCTTACTGATACTATGATTACTAGTGCTTTTTTCAATTATAAGTAATTTAATTGGTCTTTAAGAGTATTTTTGGATCCAGAATTAATAATTAGGTAAGGGATAAGTAGGCTTTCAACAGATAACTGAAACTGCTTATTCCCACACATCTTATGGAAATGAATGCTGCATACAAATGTGGTTATTTGAAAGATATTAAACACTAAAAAAACTCATAACAATTAAAATCACTCATAGCACCACACTTCCCCTCCGTACATACAGAATAACTTTTATAAGGTTTTTTATTCAATTCATGTTGTGACGATTTCCATTTTAATTTTTATTTCATATACTTAGGAGTTTTTTTTTTTGCATAATATTTTTCTTAATGTTCATTTCCCACTGTATTTTGTGAAAGACTCCCCATCTTAAAACATCTTCCCTCTGTTTTTTACTTTTTCAGTGTGCATTAGATGTGAAATAATGATATATGCTTTAATTATTTGTGTTAATATGACTCTTCTAATAAATTGTAAGCAGAGAGACCATCTTTGACATTTTTAGCATCTGGCAATTTAACAGGGCATTAGAAATAATATTTGAATGATTAGAACAATAAATCTTAATCCTAAGAATGGGACTGCAAATTGCAAAATATTGCAATTCAGTTTTCATGATTAAGAAATGAAAAAAAGGATTAGAGGAACCATTGGGAATATTGTGTTGTGGCACCTAGCCCCCTAAAAATACTTCATTTATATTTTGAAGATAATAAATTATGTTTGGAAAATGTGAGAAATTGAACTTGATGTTATATAGTAAGATTTTTTGCTTTGCCCTGCAAATAACATAAAATTAAATTAATTTTTAAGTAATTTTACATATATTTTTTACATTAGGGAAATAAACATCAAACTGGTATTTTCCAAGAGCATTAAAGTTATCTATTCAAGGAAATAGTTAATATAATATTATAGATCATATAGGTATAGAACCTGATATAGGATGAGGTTTGTTTTGTTTTCTTTTATTTTCTTTTACTACCAAAAACCCCCCACTTAAATCATAAAAGACTCATAAACATGCATTGACAAACATTTAAAACATAAAACAATAACCTGCGACTTCTATTATATTCTCACAGAAAGTTCATGCTTAAAATACTAAATCATGATACACTTTGAGATTGTGCTGAACAAGCATTTCACCTTCATTTCAGTTCTCTATAGTCTGAACAACTTATCATGCTCTGGCTTGCCAGAAGATCTTCATTCTAGGGAAGAAATGGGAAAGAGCCATAGCATAGCTATATCTCTATGCATGCTCCATAGGATGGTCACTGTTTACAGGAATGCTATAGAATCTATTAATTCAGTAATCCTAGAATTACCTATTATTGTTTTGTGTTTGGTTTTTGGTGGTTGAACCTATCATAATATAATAATCATTTCATAATAAAAATCTGTTATTAACATGCCAACTTTTTTTGCCTCTACAAATGTTCTATCTAATTATTTAGAATGAGAGTTGGTTTAAGATATGTAAAAAGAAGATATTCATATATATATAATATATACATATATATCCACATATATGCATACACACAAAAATACACATTATACATTTGTATGTGTGTATGCACACATATATTTAAAGTTATTAATAGGAGACAAAAAAAAAACTATCCACAAACTTTTTAATGCAAGCTGTCATTACAAATTTCTTTTAAAATAAAGAGGATTTTCACTTAAAAATATTTAAGAACAAATAATAAAACTAGATCAACATTATGAACATATATATTAGTACAACATTTAAACATGGATAATTGAAGGAGAGAAATTAAATATCTTTTAATTTAGGCATCGATACAACATTCGAAACTGTTTAAGTAATGCTTTTGTTCATGATAGATGCTAAATAAATGTGTTCAGTTGAAGCAAACTAAATTTGATAGTCAGTATACATGGCCCTATTCTTTCCTTAAATTGTTTTTTAGAGAAACAAATAGGAATTTCCATTGACTGACTGACTTTAGCTTTTCCTTGCCATTCAAGAAAAGTAATACAGCAGATATAGAGCTGGATTTGTAGTAAGGAAAGCCTTAGTTCAAAAATCTGATTTTAGACACTTTTTCATTTTTTTTTTTATTAAAGCTTTTCATTTTCAAAAACATATGCATAGAGAGTTTTCAACATTCACCCTTGCAAAACCTTGTGTTCCAAATGCTCCCACGCCTTCCCTTGGACATCCAATATATGTTAAACATGTGCAATTCTTTTGTACATAGTTCACAATTATCATGATACACAAGAAAAATCAGATCAAAAAGTTTTAAAAAATGAGAAAAAATGCCTCAGACACTTATTAATAAGAATCTGAACAAATTATGTCCTCTGTTACCCTCAGGTTCTTCATCTATAGCTTGTGTGTAATAATATCACTTCTTGTTACGAGGATAAAATATTTGCAAAGCACTTTGCAAACTTTAAAGCACAATACAAATGCTAGCTATTATTGTTGTCATCATTATTATTGCATCCATTGTAACTATTCCTTAAGAATAAGGTCATAGCTAGAGAATTTCATTCTTACATCTGCAAGAGAGACTGATTAGCAGTGAAAGACAGCATCTGCTATTATGCATGCTCAGAGCTTGCCAGGCTTATCTACCTCCCTGATGGAGAACTACAGGAAACAAAACAGTGTGCATGCTTAAAGGATAGAGCTCTTATTCCAACCCCATGCTCCTCTTAGATATGTAAAAAAGGAAGTGCCTACTTTTTCCTGAATAGTATTACAGAATTAATTTGTCATTATATTAATTAATTCACATCTCTAGACGTAGACCTTGTGGTCAACACACACACACACAGAGTACAAAATCTTTTTCAAAGATGATTTCTCATGCCCTCAGTATATGGAAAGCTTATGGACATTATATAGACAATACGAAATTTAATAGACCTGAAAGATAAAAAGCTCTTGTTAGAGAATTCAGCAGGTATCACATTCAATAATAACTCTGAGTGAAACAAGGCTGACAAATTTGGAATATATACATTTTTTCTACAGTCATCACCATGATGTGGAGTGCTATGAAGCTGGCATAGGGTTCCAATAAAAGATAACCTAATCAACAAACTTATATGTCTTCCAAAAGGAGAAATGATAGGCTCACAATAACATGATTGCTACTTGTAGGAAAGCACTATGCCATCATCATCAATGTGAATGCTATCACCATGATGAATACTGATGAGATCAAATAAAAAAAAATTGTGAAGACCTGGAGACCCTTATCATCAGTGTGTTGAAAGGAGACAAGCTTGTAATTCTGGGTGGCTTTAGTGCCAGAGTAAGCACAGGCATGGCAAGGAGCATTTTGGAGAAATGATGTTAGAAACAAGAACAATAGTCACTTACTATTTAAGACTTGTGTGTCTCATAACTTTCTCATTACTAACACTATATTTTTTAAAAACCTAAATGCAATGAAACTTCATGGATGTAGCCTTGCAGCAAACATTGGAATTTAGTAGACTATGTTAATTTAAGAAGATATAGACAGTTTGGGAGATGACAAAGGCAAGGATTGGCATAGACTGCTGGATTGACCATAGACTTATCCTCTCAAAGCTAAACATTATCGTTCAACAAATACAATGGACCTCAAGGAAAGACAACTACCAAAAGACTTGATGTCAAAACATTTGAGCTTTTCTCTTGATTGTGAACAATTTGTTGTTAACTTGGAGGGGTACAAAGCCAACACATAGTTGACAATAGTGGAGCAGAAAAGAAATGAGTAAATTTCAGAGATCTAGCATACAGTATTATGTGTACTCATCTGTTTCAGAACACTAAAAAATATCAAAATTGATTTGATGAGAAGAGGGCCCCATCTTCGTTCAGGCCCGCATTATAATTCTACTTGATGTATTTCAATAGCTTTCTATCTGGTCTTCCTGCCTCAAGTCTTAAACTTTTTCAAATCTGCCACACAGTTGGAAAAGTGATTTACCCAAAACACAATTATGATTTGTATCATTAATCTACTCAATATACTTCAACAGAACCATAAATATATAAATTCCTCTTTTGGCATTTAAATTCCATTACAATCTAGTCCAACCCTAGTCTTATTAAATTTTACTTATATTCACAAACTTTATTGTCTAATCAAATAAAATAATATTTTAATGTTCTTGACTGGAGCAAAGTACGTGCTTAATGAATGATTGTTCTCCCCTCCTCTAATCATTCTGACCAGGTTACCATTTCTCTTATAGCACTCTTATTTTCCATGTCCATGCCTGAAAGTCATCTGCCTTCACCTCTATCTCTTCCAAATTTCTTTTAAGACCTCTATCTCCAGTCATTGATTGCTTTATACTGTGAATCTAATCTCTTCCATTGATAGGCTGATCTGTTTCTTAACCAATATCAAATGGTTTTGATGACTACTGCTTTATAATATAGTTTTAGGTCTGGCATAGCTAGGCTATGATCATTTTCTTTTTTCTTTTTTTTCATTAATTCCCTTGAAATTCTTGACCTTTTGTTCTTTCAGATTATGTATACTTATATTCTATTTAATTTATACTTTAACATATTTAACATGTATTGGTCAACCTGCCATCTGGGAGAGGGGATGGGGGGAAGGAGGGGAAAAATTGGAACAAAAGTTTGGCAATTGTCAATGCTGTAAAATTACCCATGCATGTAACTTTTAAATAAAAAGCTATAATTTTTTAAAAAAGTAAAAAATAAAAAGACCTCTATCTCTTAGACTTCCAAATTTTCTTTAATATCCAGATCAAATATCTTCATCTACATGTAAGCTTTTATTATCTTTCAGCTGCCAATATTCCCTCCAAATAATACTGTCTATTTTGTACGTAACTATATCCACATGTAGTCTCTCCAAATAGATTGTATTTGCTTAGGGATTGTTTCACTTTTGTCTTTTATTTCTAGTGTCTGCATGATACTAGACTCATAACAGATACTTAATAAATGAGAGTTGATTTATTAGTATTTATAAAAATGAAAAAATACAATTGCTACCAACAAATGAATTCTCCTAATTGGAGAGTACATTGTATGCATATGTGAATGAGAGAGAGAGACAGAAGGGGGGGGGAGAGGAAGAGAGAAGTAGAGAGAGAAAGAGACAGAGACAGAGAGAGAGAGAGACAGAGAGACACAGAGACACAGAGAGACAGAGAGAGAGAGACAGAGAGAAACAGAGACAGAGAGAGAAAGAGAAAGAGTGCATGTGTGCATGTATTTCCTTCCAGTTTTGGATATGGCTAATGATTATGTAGATACTTAGAGTCAAAAAATTTTAGGTTGAAATCCCACTTTTGATGCTCACTATGTGAATATGGTAAGACAATCTTTAGATTACAGTACTCATACCTTACAGTTTTACTGAGTTGAAATTTTAAAACCAAATTTGGAAACACTTGGAGAACATGTAAATAGTTAATTTGGGATAAAAGAGCTCATGTGAAGCATAGTAATTAGTAACCCTGTTGTTAAGAAGGTCTGGTCAAAGGTATGAATCCTTTTTGCTCAGTGAGCTAGAACAGTCATTAATTCCCTTTTACTTTAGTTACTTCATAGTTAACATGGAAATGACAGCATGGGTATACTATACTAAATTGTTGCAATAAATAGCTATTGCAAATAACTGCACAGGTTAACAAATAGAAAGTGATGTTTGAATGCTTTTAAAACTATAGTTTATCATTCAATTTGTCTTACTTGAATATATTTCTTGGATTTTACCAAAATATAAAATATCCTGCAATGTTTGAAAATGGTGTGTGGGAGAATTGTGCATTGTACTGAATATTATTAGCTTTCTGCATACTCATAGACCATACAAAAGAAAAACTTTTCCCTATGAGTCAGGATAGAGATGCTATAGAAAAGCATGGCAATTGTTCAATGACTCAACCAATATTTTGAAACTCTAAATTCAGAAATTAATTTCCCAAAAGTGTAGTGCAGAGAATGAAAATTCACAAAAATTTTCAAAGCTTTCTCTTCATCATGAAAATAACTTGGAGGGTAACTTTTATTGACTTCCTCCTTTAGCCCTAAAGTTATCTGCCTTTAGGACTTCTGATTAGATACAGTGACAGACTTGCTGAATCTTTGTATGTAGACTTCTAGACTCTTAAGGATTCTCATTTATACTGTGTGCTATTCAGTTATTTGCATTTATTTAAATGTGAGGTTGAATCTAAAGAAATAAGTAAATACTCCCTGGTGTAAACAAAAAAATTTAGAAAACTACTGCTTTCCATAATATAATTTTATTTATATTATTAAGGCTATTCAACTAAGACACTGGATAAGATACTGTATTTTGATGTAATAAATGGTGAGTTATCCTTTAAGTTGGGAAGATCTGCATTTAAGTCCTGTTGCTGACACATTGTAGTGATATGACCATGGGCAAGAAAACTATCTTGGTGCTAGAACTCGTGGAGTCAGATTCAAATAGAAAATTATGCCTGTTGGCTGCATATTGACTTTGAAAACCACAAATCAGCAATATCTACGATTGATTGCATTTTATTTATTTTCATAAACATTTCTCAATTTCTTTTATGAGTGGTTTCTGTTATACTTGGGAATATTGACAGTCTCATGTAGCCTACAGATCTAAGTCTGACACCTGTACTCTAGACAAGTCTTGTAGGAGTTACCAATTCACTTAGGTATAAGGAAGTTCCTATACTCATATACTCATAGGCCCTACTCAAATTCATAAGAAAGAAAGTAAAAAGAAAAAAAATACCTATGTAAAAGGCAGTGCTATAGTGGATAGATTGCTGGAAATGTTGGCAAGGTGTTCTGTATTTAAAACTCTCCTTTATCACATATTACTTGTGTAATAATAGGCAGCCCATTTAAACCCTCTGAATTTAAGTTTCTTCATTTTTAATATGGAGATCATAATAGCTATAATAGTTATTTTATAGGTTTGTTACAAAGCTCAAAGGAAATGATTTCTAGAAAATGTTTTGCAAACTTTAAAATGCATACTAACATCCACTACTATTACAAATTAATAAATACCAAATATATTTAACTTTCCTATGTATAAGTACCAAAATCACCCTTGATAGTTATTATTTACTAGGTTCCCTTTTAATCTTATTATAAAATTATAAATGGTAGATTTTGTACTTATCCCTTTTTACTCCCTTGATATCCTTCATCTTTCTCCTCTACTTCATAACCATTTTCTGTCCCTGAAATTTATATAATTTTCCCCTTATAAATCTGTGTAAGAAATCCATGCCCAAAATCTACTACTGTAAATAAAATGCATACTAACATCCACTACTATTACAAATTAATAAATACCAAATATATTTAACTTTCCTATGTATAAGTACCAAAATCACCCTTGATAGTTATTATTTACTAGGTTCCCTTTTAATCTTATTATAAAATTATAAATGGTAGATTTTGTACTTATCCCTTTTTACTCCCTTGATATCCTTCATCTTTCTCCTCTACTTCATAACCATTTTCTGTCCCTGAAATTTATATAATTTTCCCCTTATAAATCTGTGTAAGAAATCCATGCCCAAAATCTACTACTGTAAATTATTGTTTTGATTATGGTATATCCATCTCTGTTGTCCCTAAGCATATGAATAGACATATATTTAGATAGCTATATAGACAAACAGACAGATAGAGAGAGAGAGAAGAGAGAGATAGTCTTTTCAAATGTAGATTTACTCAGAATTTCTCTTTTATTTCCTCATTATTTTACTCGGTTTCCTTTCTCCCTAGCATCCTTTCTTCATATAGCTTTGGTTCAATTTGGCGTCTTCTTGCATTTTTGACCCTCTACCCTCCTACACACTGTCTTACTCTCTATTCTGCCCAAGCATCTCTTTTGACTGAACTCTTTGTTTCCTTCGCCCACTCCCAACTCCATGCCTTGTTTTGCATTGCCCTTTATGCCTGGAACTGCCACCCACTAACATTCAGAGACCTCCTTCCAAAACTCGTGCAAAACCCTTCTGCCATCTCTGTCTCCCTTTTTGTGTCTACATACCAGAAACCTCTTTGCTTCTTAGTTGGTTTATATACATCTTGTTCTTTAATGAAGTTTTCATTTTCTATATTCATTCACTCATTCCAATAAACATGAGTAAGAATATACTATATGCAAAACACTATGCTCTATGCATATTCATGTATTAATGTCTTATTCTCATTGAGGGCACACACATACATATCCTTTCATTCAACAAATTGAAGTGACCCTATTATTTTTATATTTTATATTATACAAATTTCATTTTTGACTTGTAAAGCCCGTCAAAAGGTGACCCCCTCATATTTTTTTTCCAGTATTCCTTCCCCCATCCCTTACTCTCTCATTCAGTGACTCTGAACTCCTTCCTTTTCCTCAAACAAAACACTCCATCTCTGAAATCCTGGCATTTTCACCGATTGTGCCCCATGCATGGAATGTTATCCCTTCTTGCCTCTGCTTTCTGGCTTTCCTAAATTCTTCCAAATACAGACTAAAATCTTATCTTCTAAAAAACTCTTAGCTCTCCTCCTTCTGCTAATGCCTTCCCTCTGTCCATGATCTCCATTTTATTCCATCTGTATCTTGTTTGATGTAATTATGTGCATATTGTCTTTCATTAGATCGAGAGCTCCTTATGGAAAGAGAGTTTTTTTTCCCCCTTTCTCTCTAATCTCTGCACTTAGAACAATGTCAGGCACACAGTAGGCAATTAATAATTGTTTGTTGACTTCACTACCATAGAGTCACTTAAGTTTTTATAGCATCTTCCTTTTTAATGTGATTATTATGATGATTACCTTTACAAATATAAACACTATAGAATTTTAGTTAAAATAATAATAGCAAGTAATTTAAAGTTCACAAAGCACTTTCTAAATATATCAAGAAACATATAATTAATATAATATAATATATAATATATTGGAACTGAAGAATGAGCATAGACATAACTCGGAATGAATCTGTTATTAATACTGGAAATAAGATCACAGTTTATAAATATTGAAGCAAAGCACTCCCCTTCCAAAAAAAAAAAAGAAACAAGGAGTTTCAGGGATTTTCATATCTTCCTTCTTCCTCTCAATTTCATAAATGTAGTATATTTTTAAATGATTTAAATGTATGTCATGCAGACTTATTTGTTCTTTATATTGGAATATGGCCCTAAGCATGAGTTGCCAAATCTCCCAGTATTATGACAGCTTCCAATTTTAGAATGGATTGATGCTTAATGAATAGTACATCAAGATGCTCCAGGGCTCAGGAAGTGTCATTATTCTTGAGCTGTGATTATATCAAATTCGAAAATCCCATCTTCTCCATGAGGCTTCCTTTAGTCTGCATAGAGAGTCTCATTCTCTGAACCCCTGTTGTACTTTATTATCTATCCTACTCATGTTCACTGTTAATCACTTACTGCTGCTTTCTCTCCTCATATAGATTACAAACTGACTTTTCATTTCTTCTGAATGCTTTTAAGAACCTCGCACAGTGCTAATAATATAGTAAGACTTTAATACATATTTAATAAAAAAAGGAATGCATAAATGAATGAATATTATTTCTACTGTTATTCTTGTAAATAGTTCCAGGTCATTAAGCGATGTTTAAACTCATTGTTTATTGGGAAAACAGTTTTTATGTTACTACCATTAACCTAATAAGGAAAGCCAAATTTAGATTTATCAGAATTTTGGATCAGAATATTTTTTTTCATAAATGTGATAATAAAAATGTGCTTTTGCATATTGCTTTACAGTATACAAAGATGCTTTTATGTACATGATTGTTTTAGCTCCCACAACAGCCTTAATAATATATGCAAAGCATTATTATCATCATTTTACAGGTAAAGAAAGTGAGTTAAAGGGATTAACTAATTTGTCCAAGGTCACAAAGCAAATAATTAAGTAGGTAAAGCATTAGATTTGGAGACACAAATAAGAATTTAGTCAAACTTCTCTGTCACTTAGTAATTTTGTGAATATGGGATAGGTGGCAAAATGGATAGAGAGCTGAGCCTGAAGTCAGGAAGCCCTAATTCAAGTCTGGCCACAGCCATTTACTAGCTATGTAAGTCTGGACAAGTCACTTAATATCTGCCAATATTTATCTCCTCATCTGCAAAATGGAAATAACAATAATGTCTATTTCCCAGAGTTATTAAAAGGATAAAATGAGGTCATTTTTGTAAAATATTTTGTAAACCTTGGTGTTATATAAATGCAAACTCTTTTGTTAAAATCTTCCAAGTTAAGAATCTCCTCTCTCTCCCATATAGCAAATAATAAAGATGGACTAGATCATGATCAAGTTTCTATCACCTTTAAAATGTTAATATTGAAGTGGGTAATTCAGATCTTTCTCACCTTCCAGTAATTTTTCATTTTGAGTAAATATGGCATAAGAGCTTTCTGTTCCAGGCTTTAGCAAAAATCAAAAATCTATTTTAAAAGAGTGAATGAAGGTACAAATGAAATAACATGGCCTCTGAGGTCCTTTTCCAAGATTTTCAAATTTTCAAGAATTTGTGATTCTGTATTGTGCAGGCTCCCAGAAGTAAAAAAGAAAAAAAAAAAAAAAAGAAATGTCATGTTGTCTTTGTTATTTCAAGAGAGGTTTCTCAATTGGAAGGTCTTCTCTATTGCCTAAAACTTTTTACCATATTTAAGGATAAAGCTGACCTCTTTTTAGTTAGTTGATAACTGAAATGATTCTTAGTCAGAGACATCATTTGTTTGCTCTGTGTGATGTGTGTGCTGGGTGGTTTGGTTAGATGCCCTTCTTTAATGGGATACTTCTTTTTTCATCTGGATTTCCGTGGAGTGGCATTTGAAAATTAGGCAGTTTTTCTCCTGCTTTCTATGCATCTTTTGTCCTTACTAACCATAGCCTTCTTATGGGAATGAAAGTAAAGGGTTTATATTAAATTTAATACATATATATATATCAAATAAATTTAAATTGCATATAAATAGATTTAAAGAAACAATTGATACTTTAGGCAGTAGATCTCTAAAAGCATCCTTATTGACGACTGTAATCACCACAGTCAAGAGAAGTCCATTTCTTCTCTGCCAAGGAATAGGTACTTAATAAATATTTATTAACTCCTGACAGACTGGTTTCAGAAACATTCTCAGGTTGCTCCTTAACTCTATCAAGAAGATACAATCACTGAGCATGTTTCAGTTCATAATGATCTTGTCAGATTTGGATTGATTCTTAATATATGAAACTTCCTTGAGAAATGGATTCTGATAAAACAAGATAAATTATCTTAAATTTCAATTTGCCTAGCATTATAATGTGGGCTAAGAACCAGTGGTTGTTGGGGCTGGTCTTGGAATCAATGAGAATAATATTTAATATTAATAAAATTCTTTAAGGTTTGTGAGATAATTTATACATTTTATTTAATTCTATGAAGTAGTTAATGCTGATGATGATAGCTGACTTTTTATACTCTGTCACCAATTAAAACTAAGTACAAATACTTGTGCCTTTATTGTCTCTTTTGATCCTCAGATGGCATATAGTATTAATATTTTTATTTTATATACAAGGAAACAGATAATAAAAGATATCAAGTGGCTTGAAAACATATACATATATATGCATATGGCTAGCATTTATATTTATTTATATTTATCTACATCTCTTTAAGGTTTGCAAAGTATATTAAAAATGTTATGTCATTTAATTCTCACAACTTTGGGAAATAGGCACCATTATCATTCCTATTTGACAGATAAGGAAAATTAAGGTAGGCAAAGGTTAAATGACTTGTTCAAAGTCACATAGCAGCTAAATGTCTGAAGCAGGATTATAATTCATGTCTTTCTGACTCCAGGTCAGCTTTCTACTACCTTTTTCAGTTTTTAAAAATTAATTAATTAATTTATTTACAAAGCATATGCATGGGTAATTTTTTTCCAACATTGACTCTTATATAATCTTTTGTTCCAAATTTTCCCCTCCTTCCCCCCACTCACTTCCCCTAGCTGGCAGGTAGTCCAATATTAAATATGTGGAAATACATTTTAAATCCAATATATGTATATGTATTTATACAGTTATCTTGTTGGACAAGAAAAATTAGATCAAGGAAGAAGGAAAAGAAAAACTGAGAAAGAAAATAAAAGGCAAGCAAATAACTACAGAGAGAATAAGAATGCTACGTTTGTGGTCCACACTCAGCTCCCATAGTCCTCTCTCTGGGTGCAGATGGCTTTCTTCATCACTGAACAATTGGAACTGGTTTGAATCATCTCATTGTTGAAGAGAGCCATGTTCATCAGAATTGATCATCATAATCTTGTTGTTGCCGTGTATAAATAATCTCCTGGTTCTGCTCATTTCACTTAGCATCAGTTCATGTAAGTCTCTCCTGGCCTTTCTGAAATCATCCTGTTGGTCATTTCTTACAGAACAATAATATTCCATAACATTCATATATCATAATTTATTAAGCCATTCTCCAATTGATGGGCATCCACTCATTTTCCAGTTTCTTGCCACTACAAAGAGGGCTGCCACAAACATTTTTTGCACATGTGGGTCCCTTTCCCTCCTTTAAGAAAGATCTCTATGGGAATATAAGCCCAGTAATAACACTGCTGGGTCAAAGGATATGTGCAGTTCGATAACTTTTTGAGCATAGTTCCAAATTGCTCTCCAGAATAGTTGATTCCATTCACAATTCACCAACAATGTATCAGTGTCCCAGTTTTCCCACATACCCTCCAACATTTGTCATTATCTTTTCCTGTCATCTTAGCCAATCTGACAGGTGTGTAGTGGTATCTCAGACAATAAGGTATGGTCTTACTTTGCATTTCTCTGATCAATAGTGATTTTCATATGACTACAAATAGTTTCAATTTCTTCATCTGAAAATTGTTTATTCATATCCTTTGACCATTTATTAATTGGAGAATGGTCTGAACTATTATAAATTTGAATCAATTCTCTATATTTCTCATTTCTACAATGAAGTCTTTAACAGATCCTTTGGATATAAAAATGTTTCCCCAGTTTATTGCTTCCCTTCGAATCTTGTCTGCATTAGTTTTATTTGTATAAAACCTTTTTAACTTAATATAATCAAAATTACCTATTTTGTGATCAATAATAACCTCTAGTTCTTCTTTGGCCATAAATTCCTTCCTCCTCCACAAATCTGAGAGGTAAACTATCCTATGTTTTTCTAGTTTGTTTATAGTAACATTCTTTATGACTAGATCATGAACCCAATTTTGACCTTATCTTGGTATACAGTATTAGGTGTGGGTCAATGCTTACTTTCTGCGATGTTAGTTTCCAGTTTTCCCAGCAGTTTTTGTCAAATATTGAATTCTTATCCCAAAAGCCAGGCCTTTAGATTTGTCAAATACTAGATTGGTATAGTCATTGACTATTTTGTTCTGTGAACCTAACCTATTTCACTGATCAACTGCTTTATTTCTTCCAGTACAAAATGGTTTTGATGACTACTGCTTTATAATATAGATTTAGATTTGGTACAGCTAGGCCACCTTCATTTGCTTTTCTTTTCATTAATTCCTTTGAAATTCTTGACCTTTTGTTCTTCCAGTTGAATTTTGTTGTTATTTTTTCTAGGTCAGTAAACTAGTTTCTTGGGAGTTTGATTGGTATAGCACTAAATAAGTAGATTAACTTAGGGAGTATTGTCATCTTTATTATATTCACTTGACCTATCCAAGAGTACTTGATATTTTTCCAGTTGCTTAGATATGACTTTATTTGTGTGGAAAGTGTTTTGTAGTTTTGCTCATATATTTTCTGACCCTTCCTTGGCAGATAGATTCCCTAATATTTTATACTATCAACCTTATTTTAAATGGAATTTCTCTTTATATCGCTTGAATTTTGTTGGTGATATTAAAAATACTGATGATTTATGTAGTTTTATTTTGTAACCTGCAACTTTGCTAAAGTTTTGGATTATTTTTAATAGTTTTTAAGTTGATTCTCTAGGATTTCACTGGATTTTTGTGAGAGTCAAATGAAATGAACAATGTAAAGGGCCTTGTGTATTCTAAAGTGCCACATAAATTCTGACTAAAATGTACAGGTATCAATTCTGTTTCTGAAATAAAATATGTGGGAAAGTCCCATAATATGTTAGTGAACCAGCAATGTATTGGTTTTTGTTGTTGTTGTTTATTTTTTATTTATTTATTTTTACTTTTTTAATTAAAGACTGGACCTTCAAACAACTTTCAGAATGGAAATGCAGGAGACTATTAAATTGCCTGATACCACTATAGTGGTCAGCATGAGAACTTTGAGATACTCCATTTCAGATGATATAATATTTGCAAAGCATTTGGCACAGTGCTTGCTACATGGGAAGTTTTAGATTTATCTATCTATCTATCTATCTACCTATGTTTTTTTTTTCCTCTTCCTTTCCTCTCCCTTCTCTCCCATCTTCCACTCTGGACTGATTAACTACTTTTCTACTTTTAATCTAGTGGCCCTGTTCCCAGGGACTGACTTTATTAATACCAAGCTTAGTGAAGACACCTGACTGATGGTCTAGGGAAACTCAGAACTGCTTAGCCTAAGAAAGCCATCTGACTCAGTTGCCTCAGCAGTGGGGATAACAGTTATATACCACCATAATGACTGAGAGTAATGAAATAAGTGTATAACTGGGAATTTCTCACCTCAGTTAAATCACATCACATATGTTCCTTCGCTTTAACCCCACCTTCCCCCATCCATCTCATGTACTGGTGTCGAAAAGAAGCCATTTGGGCATGGATCTGTGATTTCATTTTGATAAGAAATTGCCCATAGGGAAATTCTCCCTATCACTGAAGATCAGCATCTGGTTTGCAATCTACAGTTTTAAGAGATTTTCTTGGGACATTGAGAGGTTAGTTGACTTAGTCAGGATCATATAATCAATATATGGGAAGGAACCCAGATCTTGTCTCAAAGGTAGCTATCTACCATGTCACACAGCCGTTCTATAATTTTTAGAAGTTGTGATCCTTATTTTAACATTATATCAGACATTTAAGATTATTAATGTCATGAATATTATCCTTCCTAATCAAATCACAAATTAGGAAAATTATATAGTTATTGATCATTAAATTAGTCAAATGTCATACTTTATTTCCTGTCCTTTAGTAAAGTGATGTGGGTCAATCAATGGTATTACCACTGGATTTATTTGTAGCACTGGTGTCTGTTACCTTAGAATTAAAAACTCATAAATAGAAATTTTGAGATTCTTTTAATATTTGGATCATTCTAGATGAATTATCTCTGCCATATTTCCTATATGCATATTTATAGGTTCATTTTCATTTATGAGATTTATTTTTGTTGACTAATTAATCTTGGGATTATAAACTGAAAAAAGTCATTTATATTCTGCCATCCCTGTCCTTGCAATTTTTCCAGACCATAAATGTATAGATAAATTAACAATATATGATATATCACACATATGTTATATAATATAGGTTGTTTTTAAAATATTGGTGCATTTTTAGGTTTTAAGAGGTTAAAATTGCACTAAGACTTTGGGGACACTATTTCTAGAAGACGTGAAGGAAGAAATTTAAAAAAGTTTAGGTCACTGCCACTGTGAACATTTTCAATTACTATTATAG
This sequence comes from Sarcophilus harrisii, assembly GCF_902635505.1. Taxonomy (NCBI): domain Eukaryota; kingdom Metazoa; phylum Chordata; class Mammalia; order Dasyuromorphia; family Dasyuridae; genus Sarcophilus; species Sarcophilus harrisii. The sequence continues at coordinate 377,265,810 of NC_045429.1, forward strand.
TAGTCCAAATACTATTATATACTTGCAAAACCAGGCTTTTAGTGTTTTTTCTTCCCAAAGTCCTTCCCCTTAGTAGTTAACAAGTTAGGAATAACTTGACCTCTCCCATAGATATTGCTTTGGTATAGTATGAAGAGAACTGCATAAGAAGTGAGAAATTATGAGTTTGAATCCTGACAGTACTATTTAATTTCTTCAGATAGTAATTTAATCTCCCTGACTCTCAGGTTCCTTATCCATACAATGGGCTAATACTGTTTGTTAGTATTTACTTTCTATAGTGGTTTTGAGGCTCAGGCTTATGAAAATACTTTTGTAAATGCTCAAGTATAACATGAATGAAAGCTCAGTTATTTGAAGGGAAGAAATCCCCCCACCATTTTGCAATTTATTCATTTGTCAGGCTGCTATAGTCTCTTAATGGTACCTTTGTTTTTTTAGAGATTAAATGAAATATCTAAAATTCAATATTTCTCATTTATAAAAAACATTCCTTTGGCAGACAACTGGCCGTAAACCATGCTGGAAAAAAAACTGGATACAGCCAACTAAAAGCAATTTTTAAAAATTAAATAGTTAGTGAGATAGGGCTCACTCCCAAGTAACTTTGGTATTCATTGGAGAATTTTTATACTCCATTCAAAGTGGTACTGATCTTCACATCCACATGTTAGATGGCTTCTCATCTCCTCAGCCATAAAAGATGGTGTGAACCTAGCTAGTACAGAATCAATATAAGCTAGAACAAGATGGTACATTTAATGTTCATCTAGAAACAATCTCTGTGTTATTAATATCACCCTTTGGAAGGACAATAAACCTAAAAATAGAGTTATGTATATCAGAGTTATGTATATTTTTGTTCTATGGGTGTAAAGCCTGAAAAGGTTAGGTAATGAGGGCAGAATTCCTAATAATCAGTGTTAATCCTAACAGTACTCTGGAAGAACAGTTGTCCTTGCTTCATGGTGAATCCAATTATCTGAGACTCTTAGGGTCATCTTGACATCACCAGTAGATATACAACCTTAGGGTATTAAAGAACCAAACTCTCTTTCTGAAAGATTCTCTAATTTTAACAGGCCTTCTTAGGACAGTAAATTAAATCAGAGTTTCTTAGGCCAGCCAACATGTTTGAGGTTTTGGTGGATGCAATCCAGCTTCATGGGGTGGAACAACATTCAGCCAATCACTTCAGCATTTATCCCTTGGCATTCATATCAATGCAGCACTATCAGAGGGTCTCTACTGAGAGGCTTCAATAATTCAAAACACCTAGCAACAAAATCTGAGAATGTCCAGTTTTCTGTGCCTAGCAGTTTTTTGCCACAGTGAATGAACAATTACTTCCATTCTGTGCTGCTGCAACCTTCGCATCAAGTGGATGAAATGGGACTGGAAGTCAGGATATCTGTGTCACTGATACTTTGTAAATTTGAGAAAACCAATTATTCTTTCCTCAAATTCTTAGTCTAGTGAACTCCTAGTGTGGAAACTACCTCCTCAGTTTTTGGCTTAGTAGACAACTCCTAGGAAGTCATCTGAAGTCTATATAGATGACTAAATGTCAAATGAAATTTTAATCTGTTTTTCTGTCTCCAATCCCAGAACTCTGTCCAGTACTTCAGCCTATGTCTATTTCTCATTTTATTCATGTTAAATAATAAAAAATACAACTTTCCCCTATATAGCTATCTAAATTCCTTTATTTTATTTTTCTCTCTTGCTGTAATAATACAGAGAATTGATATTCTATCAATTTTCACAGTAATGTTTTTGTATCTAATAGTACTCATTCTATTCATGTGGATCAAATCTAGTTTTTCATTTGTATTTGTATTTTATCATTTAGGTGTCAACAATAACTTAATTAGGGAAAATATTTCAAGTGAGAAACACAAAGAATTTATATGTAAAGTAGTTAAATGAAAAAACATTTGTCATTTATAAACATTTAGTTGCTTAGAACAAGAATATTGAGAAGGGAGGAGATTTCAAAGAAAATGGGATTTTCCTTTCAACAGACTGTTCTTCAGCTGCAAGTAGATATGACATTCTGAGAGGAATTAAGAGATATTCAATAATTACACAATAATCTTTCAACCTCTTAAATGAAATTCAATGGCAAACAGAAATATGAAGAAAGTTAGTCGATTTCTAATTACAAGGAAGACAATGGAAACTCTTTATCACCAGCTTCAGTTCTAGCTGGTAAAGCACATGGATCTATCTACTGAGACATAGTATTTATTTTCATATTTATATTCATATTTATTCATATTCATATTTAGGCCTCACTCTCTTGTCCCTTGTGATTTTGATAATAAATCACTATTGTTTTGGGGCATCACCATTCTAAGTCTTTCAAGTTCCTTAAAGTTCTAGGGAGTTGCCAGTCTGAAAACCTAGAGGAATTATTTCAAAGATTAAATTTACTTTATATAGTTTCTAATTTAATACTTCAAGAATTCTAGGAATATTAGAATTATCTCAGGGGGGTGAAATCAAAACCCTCTTTTATTGTCTTCTCTCCCCTTTTAATCCTTCTTGGAGTTCCCAAACCTGCCTCTTTCTTAATAGCTTATTTAACTTAAAGGGAAAAAGAAAATCCCTAAAAAGAATTTATAGTAGTCAAGCACTCATAAGAACTGAATGGATCCTTGTTTCATTTATCAAAATCTCATCATCCTTGGACAGTAGAGAAATACATGTCTAGAAACTATTCTTTTCTTTTAGAGTCATCTGGAATTTTTCTTCCAGTATTAAGGTACAAAAGATTTCTTACACATGGTGAATTTGACCAAGGAAGGAAAGAGAATAGATTTAGAGCTAGAAGAAACTAGAGAGGCCATTCAGCTTAAACTCCTCATATTGCTAATGAAGAACTAGGATCCACAGGGATAAAGAGATTATCAAATATCCCACATATAAGTTATAGAGCCAGAATTTCAAACTCAGAGCTTCTGACTACAAACTCAACAATACTTTAACTGAACCACACCGACTTAGAGCCATTCCTTTCTCTCTTCATTTAAGCTTTGGAAGAACTAAGATTTTACAAATAGAGTCCCAGAGAGGTGATTAATCCAAACCTCAAAATATAGCAAAAGGTTCTTTTCCAGGCATTTCTGTTCTCAAACAACCCAATAGAATAATAGGAAACAGCTGAGTTAGTCTGAAATCAGTGAGGGGGGGCTAACTAATCTCCTGATTTATTTCCTTCCTTTTTCTTAGTGATTTTCCTGAAGAAAACCTGAGCAGTCAAAATGGCAAACTTCTTTTCTTGCTTCTCCAAAGCAAAGACTTCTCTGAGATAAGCTGGTCACTGCTTAAAGCAGTCATTGGAGGTGTGAGAAAATAATTACAACTATCTTTGTGAAGTCTCAGCCAACTTGAGGAAATTTGTTTGAAGATTGAAAAGAACTAAAGAGATAACTAATTGTAAGTTTTAGACTATTTTTGGTGAATTTTGAATATATTTTCAAATTCTGTTTGTAGGAAAGATGATTTTTATTTTTGGAGTGAGAAACTAGACATGACTTCTAAGTTGGAATATTTGTTGTTGCTTTCATATTTTTCCCCTTTCAATCATTAACTAAGTTTGAACCTAACTGCTAAACAAAAGCAGTTGAAGCTAAGGCTTTAATGAGATTTTTTTTTCCCAATAAACTTATAGGGAGCCATTTGTGTCACAAATTAATATTGAAAGCACAATCCTAAAATATTCAGGGATAGACTAAGCTGTTTTACAAATTAAAATATATCTTACCATTCCTGTAAATTTAACCTAGGAAACTGGTATTAATGGATTCTGTGTCTAGCCAACTTTGTGATGGTAGAAACTTGGGTTTTAAGATGAAGGTTTTATTCTTAATAGAGAATACAGAAAACTCTATGTGAACATTATTAGTTATATCCACTTCCACTACTCTATTTTATTCCAAGACCTTCTTTCCTCACTTTTTTTCCAACTTTTGTGCTTTCTATTTTGTAGATTTTCTTTTTTTCCCCCTTTTCCTTTTTTATTTGAAAAAATAGAGTAAGAAAAGAAGGAAGACAGAAAAGAAATACAAAACAAAATAAAAGAGGACATTATGTACCCAGCAGAACATCAGGGAGGATTCAAAATATATAACAACAAATTACCAGATCAAGAAAGTGTGTGTGTGTGTATACACACACACACACACACACACACACACACACACACACACACACAGAGCTTTCCTATTCTTACTGACTGTTCAATTAAATTCTGTTCCACAACTTTCCATGTTATCACTTAATTTCCCCACATCCAAGGATTCCTATCTTGCCTTCTTCCCTTCCCTTTTGCTTCCCCATCCACCTATCCCTCCCTCCTTATTTATTTGTAGATTTTGGAGAGTGGTATACCCTTCATGATATATATGTATTGTTGTCTATTGAACTCATTCCTGATGTAAGTTTTCAAAACTATGAGCCCCCTCTAAGGCTGTGTCTATTCTTCCCCTGCCTCATTTGTTTAATATGATTGCTATTTTACCTTAACTTTGCCTGTCTTTCTTCTAAACTACCCCACTGTTGATGTGAATTTTATATACATATGTATATATATATATATATATATATATATATGTATAATCACATACATGTCAAAAAACAAAAAAAATATTTTGTCCATGTTTAAACAGTTTGTCCATGTTAAGTTTCTTAAAATTGATCTTGCATATTGACTCTTATATGTTAAACTTTCTGTTAACTTCAGGTTTGGGCAATAGAAAATCCTGAAAATCTGCAAGTTCATTGAATATCCATTTTTTTTCCTCATTCAGGATTATAAACAATTTTACTGGATGTGATATTTTTGGCTATAGGCTGGTATATGATTTTGATAGTCAGTAGATATGATTCCAGGATCTGCCATCTTTTATTGTAGCTGATGATAAGTCTTGTATAATTCTAATTGTAGTTTCAACATTTTTGAATTGATTTTTTCCCTTGTTTCATGCAAAGTTTTCTCTTTGATCTCAGGGTTTCAAAATTTGTCAATAATATGGCTGCGTGTTTTCCACACAGGATCTCTTGAGATGGTGATTAGTGTTTTTTTTCCTATTTCCCTCATGTTCTATCACTATAGGACAATTTTCTTGGTTTACTTACTGTATTATTGTATCAAGCTTCTCTTTTTAGTCAGAATTTTCCAGCAGTTCAATTTTTCTTATATTTTCTCTTCTTAATCTGTTCTCCAGATGTCATTTTTCTTTAAGATGTTTCACATTCTGCTCTATTTTCTCATTTTTTATAATCTGTTTTATTATTTCTTGATCTCTCCCAGCTTTACTGGCTTACCCTTGCCCAATTTTAATTTTCAAATCATTATTTTCATCTTTGAGACTCATCTCTTTTTCTAGTTGGTTAACTTTTTTTTTTATAAGCTTCTTGTTTTTATTGGATGGTTTTAATTTTTTCTTTAGTTTTCCCTCAATGTCTCTCATTTGACTTTTGTAGATTTTATAAATAATTTGTAGATTTTCTAATCCTAATTTGGACAATCTGAACAAGATAAATGTCATAACTGACCAAGTTTATTCTCTAACAGTGGTTAAGTAAACATCGCTTGGCTCAGGACATTTAAACTGGTGACAAAGCCCTGTTTACCTGCTCTTTGAATTTTCCCTGGATCCATTACTTGGAAGTTGCCAATTTTTCATTTAGATTATAAGGCTCCCAAAATTTCATTCCATCTACCTCAAATTTCTGAGAAATAAATCCACCTTTGGTTCTAGTTTGGGTTCCTTTCAGCTACCTGACTCCCACCCTTTCCCCCAAAGAATAAAATAAGAAAATTCTCAATATATAACAAAATTCATGTATGGAACAAGTATTATTCCTCTCCAGAAAAAGGAATGCTAAGCAATAATCCAAACTATTAAGAGAATACCTAATAACTTATCACTAATACAATTAGTTTTGACAATGATAAGCTCGTTGGGACAGTTACAATCAGTTTTTTCATAAAGGTTACTCATAACTGTTCTCATGTTTTATCACCACTGAACAACATCATCAGATTAATGACAACTGAGCTCTTTCTTTTCACTGGCCTCTGTCTCCATGTCTTTCTCTTCCTTCCTTTCAGTTTGTTTCTTCTACTGATCCTATCACTCATCAACTGCTCAGTTAGATGTTACTTTGCTCAAATTCTGGGGAACAAGATAACAGCTGCTTTTCAAAATCTGACAAGATACAGAGCCAAAGGAAAGAGAAAGGTGGCCTTACCTCAGAAATACTTTCATAGCCTAGTATGGGAAAATGCTACCCCCCCCCTTAATCATCTGGAAGATACAGAGAGCTACTTGGAAGAGTGAGTCTAGGGGTACCTTTTGTATACCCATGAAGTTCTGGCTCAGAAGTCAGATAAAAGATTTTCATCATCATATAGTACAAACCATGAACAATCATGGCAGATAGGAAGCAAAGGATATCTATACCAACTCTGACTTGGAAAGAACTTTCCTTCACCAGGTTTGGCCAGAAGCAGGCCTGCCCCAAACTTCCATATGCTTGTCTGGATTCTTGGCTGAATATATCATAAAACAATGTCACATCAACAAAAGAACTTCATAATTTATGTTTTTAGAATATTAATGTTTAGATTTTTTTTCTCTACTACTAGTTGGTTAGAGTATCTTTGTTAAATTTTAGTGTCTGTCTTTGAATTTAAATTATGCAAGGTTAGAATTGTGAGGGACCAAGATTTTTTGAATATTTTAAATAACTTTCCATTGCTCCTCATTTTTGTGGAAAATGATACCCAAAGACTCCTTTTAAATATCTTTCTAGATGATCCCAAAGGGAAAAAAATATTGCTTTTGATCAAAGGATCAATAAAATTTATAAGTAATTTCATACTTTCATTTTTCCTTTAAGGGAGAATTAGAAGTGAATGCAGCTCTATGCCCAAAGACCAGACTGAGTCTGCAGAATGCCTCTTCTGTTATTCAAGAGAAAATCAAGTCACTTTATTTGCCACACATAGGTAGTATTTTATAATGTAATTAACTAATTAATAAGTTCATGAATAATTAGATTATTTAGAAGGAAAAATAAAACTTACTCAAGTAAAAACTCATTAATTTAGTGAAGAGTCTCCTCTGCTGGAAAATCAAAATAAAAATCTTCTTAACTACATATTTTTTTCCCTAAAAACTCTTTGCTGAGTGTTCCCCAATTTTTATATACAAAAGGAAAATACAGAGAAAAAAACTGTGGGGGTCATTTACCCTTGAAAAAGTGTGGGTTTTTTGAGGAAATGAATGTAGAATCAGGAAAGCTACGCATGCACAAAATCAATAATTTGGAACTTATATCTTGCTCAGAGAAAATGTTTTCCTTTTCTTTCCTATTTTTTGTGGGTTTTTTAAAAAATATTTTGAGTGTGAAGGATAGGAAGATACACAGTAAAATAGGTCATTAACACAGGATCTTAGATTTAGAGCAAGAAGAGACAATATAAGTCATCTAGTCCCATTCTTCCATTTTACACATGAAGAAATTGAGGCCTATAATGGCTAAGTGACTTGCCCAAGATTACTTGGGTATTAAATGGATAAGAGGATTCAAAAGCAAGTTTTTATGTTTCCACTTCTAATAGTCTTTTAAAAAATATTTATTTTTAACATTCATTTTATAGCATTTTGAACTTTGAATTCTTCTCTCTCTCTGACCCCCTACCCAAATATTTAGGAGGCAAACAATATGTTATAAATTTATACATGTAAAGTGATGCAAATCATATTTCCATATTAGCTGTAGTGCAAAAAAAGCAAGAAAAATGAAGTGAAAAAAGTCTTAAAAATTATACTTCAATTTACTAAGCATTTAGTAATTGCTTACTAAGAATTTATCAATTCTCTTCTTAAAGTAGATAGCACTTTTCATCATGAGTCCTTTGGAATTGTCTTAGATCATTATGTTAATCAAAGTAGCTAAGTCTTTCACAACTGATCATTCTTAGAATATTGCTGTTACTGTCTATCTGTGTGATTCTGTTCACTTCACATTGAATCAGCTTATCTAAATCTTCCCAGATTTTTCTGAAGCCATACTTTCATGAACTCTTACAGCACAACAATATTCCATCACAGTCATATATCACAACTTGTTCAGTCATTCTCCAATTAGACATCCCCTCAATTTTTTTATTCTTTTCCATCACAAAAAGAAATGTTATTTATATTTTTGTACATTTAGATTCTTTTGCTTTCCTTTTGATCTCTTTAGAATCACCTAATAATAATTTTGTTTAGTCAAAGGACAGTTTTATAGTCCTTTTGACCTAGTCCCATATGTTCTTCATAATTGCTGGGCCATTTACACTCCAACAACAATGCATTAGTGTACCTATTTTTTTTTACTTCCCTCCAGCATTTGTCATTTTCCCTTTTTGTCATGTTATCCCATCTCATAGGAGTGATTTAGTACCTCAGAATTGTTTTAATACAGATTTTTCTAATCAATAGTGATATAGATATACATGATAATTGATAACTTTGATTTCATCTTCTAAAAACTGTCAATTCATATCCTTATCTTTTTTATCAGTTGGGGAATGGTTCTTATTTCTATAAATTTGATTAAGTTCCATTTATATTTGAGATATAAGACCTTTATCAGAGAAACTTACTATAAATTTACTTTCTTAGTTTCCTGCTTTTCTTCTAATTTTGACTGCATTGTTTTTGTTCAAGAACTTTCATTTCATGTTCTTAAAATTATTTCTCATTTGTTCAAAAACTTTTTCCTTATCTATAAATTTTGCAAGGAAAATTTTCTATGCTCCTTAATTTGCTTTTGATAACACCCTTTATATCTAACACTCTTTCTATTGCATCATACAGCTGCATTCCAATCAATTGTGTGAAAAGAAATTTGTGGATCATGTGCTGATAAGATTCCTTAACATTACTTGTTGAAGTCAACTCAAAAAGCTGATCTCAGATATTTGTAATAGTTATGTATTCTGAGGGCTATGCTTTATCATCAGATTAAATAGATACATGATACCCATTAACAAAAAAAATGGTTAAAGTAGATTTCAATTCTTAGTTTCAGAAAATGACCTTTGTCAATATTCTTGTAAAATTTTTGTTGCAAAATGTACTTTTCTTCACCACTATTATTGCCTTCAAGTTTTGTTTGTTTGTTTTACTTCTTAACTAAAAGGGGATTTTATTGATATCACAACCCCAATAAACTCAGGAGTAAGATCTTGTTACAACAGACTACTCCAGCACTTCAGTCTCGAGAGCCAAACCAAAACTGAGTCCCAAGGCTAATCTTTACTTGACTATCTCTTGGGGTGTTGGTGGTTGGTGTGCTGCATTTCCTTTATGGAAGTTTACAGTGCAAATGGTCATAACACTTGTGGTAGATCATCTTGTCACAGTTGTATTTCTGGGCCAGCTGGCAAAGGGAAGGCTCAGTGATGGCCCTTCAAAGCCTGAGCACCAAGTGCAGAGTGGACTTTTTCTGTATGTTGTAGTTGAAAGAGTCTGGCCATATTCTAGCTGTTTTTCAGCAAAATAAGACATTGGTGATGTGGTGAGATATTTCCCTTGTATTGGATTTTGGCTTTGACATTCTCAAAAATATCATTGAGTTCAACCTCAAGAGTGATAGTCTTATATATCACTCTTGTCAGTCAAAGTCTTCACAAAGATCTGCATCTCTGCAACTCTGCACCCACTGGCTTCATGCTTCTGGTCTCGCTGCTGACCTCCATCCGGGTTAGCAACTCACTCACTCGGCCACCTGAGCTGTCTTCAAGTTTTTAATCATATTTAACTACAACTGTAAACAAATTTTTCTTTTCCAGCAGCAAGGTTTTTCTAATTTTTTTTTCTATTGACAGCTATTGACCTATAGAGGGAAAAAGAGAGGCCTGAATGATAGTATGTTGGGAGATATCTAACAAAAGAAACAAAAATATAATAAAATACAGATAAAATTGATATGTGGTTCTTCACGTGTTCTTATGTATGATTTTGTGGTCCTTATTTCTCTGAGTTTGACACCACTGCCATAACAGAAAGAAATTTGCACATTTTAATTAACTAAAGCAACTTTTACAATGATTTAATAAATATAAAAAATTTTAAATCCTTCAATTCATAAGATCACCTGAGAAATAATATTGGAGGTAGGCAAAAATGAGAAATAGTCAGGAGAAAGATGAAAATAGAGAAAAGATTGAAAGATGGAACCAAAGAGATAGGTATCTATATAAAATAGAAATATATATATGTGTGTGTGTGTGTATGTATGTATGTGTGTGTTACTAAGGAAATGGTAGACCATGCATATATCTTGTAAATAAAAGGCTATTAAATTAAAAAAAAAAAGGAAATGGTAGAGGGGCTTCTCTTTCAGAGGTGATAAAAAGCATAATCTACTAATTAAAAAATAGGAGTAACTTTAAAATAGCAATTTATATCTTAATGAAACTTTATGAGAAAATACCACTTTGCTAGAAAGTGGATATGGTCATATATTGTTTGACATACCAATCTGTGGTCTTTTAAGATATTAATGCTGAAGATTGGGATATTTATATGAATAGACATTTGTAATATAATTTATTAGCACTTGACCTACAGGTCAGGTGAAAATAATTGAAGGACTAGTTTGGGGTCAGCAGTTTGAAGATTTTCTAATTAAGTTTTAAGGTATCTGTGGAAAACTACCCAATACTTTTATTTTGTTTTTAAATTTCATGCATAAACACAAATATATCTCAACAAATAATTGATTCATGATAATGATAATGTAAAATTTTTAAACTTCTTCACTTAAAACAATGTTTTTCAGTAGATAGTATTGTGATCATAATTTTGTAGATAAGGAAACTGAACTCCATGATCACAGTTTTTTTTTTCTCCCCAGTCATATCCAACTCTTTCTGACCCCATTTATCAGAAACAGATTCAAACCTAAGCTTCCTGTTTATAAATTCAGTTGCTTTCTGCTCACTATACTGTTCTTGCTATCGAACTAGTCTAAGCTCACACATATGCTGGTACATTTTATTTTTCAAGCTTGAAGTCAAAACCAGGCTTTTAGGATAGAGGGCAAATGGTTATCTTTTCCTTGATTGTGTTACAATATGTCTCTCATCAATAATCATTTTTGGGATTGATCTAGAATGAATAAATAGAGTTTTATACTATCAAAATATATAACATTTTTGAAGTTCAGTTTTGAATAACCAGTGTTATGTAGGTCTCATCTTGAAACTTCTAGGTTAGTTTCACCATATTGTCCATTTTTATGAGTAATTGAGAAGCATAAAGGTGCAGTGGATTTAGTGCTGACTTTGATGTCAGAAAGACCTGAGTTAAAGTTCTGTCAATAACACAATGTGTGACTATAGAGAAATATTTCTCAATTATCCATTTATTTCTCTAAGGTAAGCTAGAAGGAGGAAGTAAAGAATTTAGAAAAATAATGTATACTGTATAGTATACAATATAATTCCTTACACTGTATACTATAGTTCTAGTGTTAAGGACCATGCCTAAGTGAAGGGGCAGATCAATTCTCCAAGAGCCTCCACAACTGTGAATGATAACACTTGAAAGAGTTACAAAACAGTCTTCACAGATGTTCCTTGTGGATTGGAATGAAATAAATTGGAGGCAGAGGGAAGAAGAGAGAAGTCAGACAACACAACTATCCCTCAGTGTCCTTGTATCGTCATCATCCTCTCATGTAAAGAGATCCATTCTACAAGTCTGAGTTCCACCAGTAGCCACTGGCAGGTGTACTGACTCTTAAGGATGGACTCTAGTAATAACAGTAAGAAGTTAAATTATTTTCACACAGCCAGTATATCACTGACAGAATTAGAATCCAAATCTTTCTCCATTTGAAGCCAGTTCTCTAACAACCTCAGACATGCTACTTAGTCTTTGTCGTTCTTTGTTTTTGTTTGTTTTAGCAGTTAATGCAAATGAAATATATGACTTTAAATGTATCTGCATCTGCTGATTGGTCTTGTTCCCTCCCTCCTTCCTTCCCTTCCTCTTTCTCTCTGTCTCCTTCCCTCCCTCCCTCCCTTTCTCTCTTCCCCTTTCTCTCTTCCTCCCCTTTTTCTTTCTCTCACTTTCTTCCCCCCCCCCCCCTTTCTCTCTCTCATCATGATCGTGGAAGGAACAAGCATGGATTCTATATGGATCATTGTAGTGACAGGCAGCTTGGGCCAAGTATTGATTCCTTCCCCAGTTTCCAGAGAATAGATTAGCAGTTAGATTACATATGGGGATCAGTGTTATTTGAGAAACTTAACTTTTTTTTTTAGGATCACTCAGAGCCATATGGTGCCCTGCTTTGTATTCTAAAATTATAGAAAGGTGCAGAGAAGGAAATAATGAAATAAATGCTTCAGAATCTGGTTAACTCCTTTCCCTTAGCCAAGCATTGTCTTGGTAAAAACAACAATGGTAACAGCAAAACTGAGATGAAAATTTAAAAAAACAAACAAAAAAAAAAGATTTGAATACTCCAGAGAAGTAGGAAAATTCTAATAGCTGCAGACAAATTGTGTCTGCAGATGAAGGCAGTCTTGTGAATGAAATGAAACAAAGGCTTTTAATAAGGGCACTTGAACCACTGAAACAGTTGAATATGGTCTAGTATTAGTAATAAATTTGATTTATTTTACATTACTCAACTGTATGGAAAATTTTGGTAAAGATGGTGTATTAATTTTGAGTATTAGCAAGGAACAATTAAGATGTTTATGCATATTTGCAGTGTGGTATAACTGGATTGAGTTCTGGGCTTGAAGTAGGGGATCTAGATATCTATTCTAATTCCAGTATCATAGATAAATTCAATTAACTTCTCTGAACCTTATTTCCTTATTTGGAAGATTGGGGTTGATCTCATGGAGCCTTTAAAAGTGTCAAATGACAATGTATGCTTGTGAAACTTCAAGTAGTCCATAAATGTGAGTTATTTTACCATATATCACATACCAGCTGCATGATCAAGGGCGAATCATTTAACCTTTAAGTAGAAACTCTCTAAGACTAAATTACTGAGGAATTACTGATTAAATTTGATATAAAGAGTTTCCATACTGGAGGTATACTTGGACCAAAAGGAAGAAAGAGGAGAAGATATAAATACAGACAGAGGAAAGAAGCACATAAAGATCATGTATTTCATATTTAAATTGAATTTTGTTTGTGTGCTCGTTGTTTTATAGACCCTTAAGAAGATTTTCTCTTGGGCTAACTCTAAATTTATTATATTTAAGTATATAAAGAATAATTTCACATTTTTAAAGTGTTTAATCACTTTTTATCTTTTAATTTCTTGTCCTTTAACGTGTTATCTATCTATCTATATGTCTTTCTATCTAACTTATATTAACAAGAACCTTTGAAACATGTTTTGATTATAATGGTATTAAGACAGACAAACTTTCTTGGTAATTTAAAAAATGGCAGACTAGAGAATGAAAACATCACAAAATCAGCAACTTAAAGAAAATCTGGTTTGTTGGATTGTTTGTTGCAAAATATTTACATGTGAAGAAGGGAAATGTTTTTCCCCTGTAAGATTTACTAGTTGCCAGGACTGGGTTGGGGCTGAGAGCACTCATTTGCATGGTAACTTTGGATTTAATTTGTTTTTTGCCAAGGGTCCTTATAGGAGGAGACAATGGTGAGGTGTTTAATATTGATGAGTTTAACCTCTTGGGAGGTATAGCATATGAACTCTCCTTGAATACAAATGTTGCCTGATTTAAACAGTAAATACATGGAATTTTGAAGATTAACATTTTAATTAACACCCTACCCCAGGAATCATTCACTTTCCTTATTTTACTACTTCCCATTGTAAATTCCCTATTAAAAAAATCAGTTTTTGTAAATGAAAATGTTTTTGTCCTGGCCAATAGAGACTGAAGATCAAGAAGAAAATGGAGCCTAAAGTGTAGTTTCTTAGCCATATGTTCAACTAGATACTCAATTATTAAAGACACTACATTCATTCAAAAAAAAATTATAGATGTTCATGTTTTCTAAAGGCAGCAGATCTAGCCTTGAGGGGGAAAGGACCTAAGTGGCAGTAACTTTGTGCTTCATACAAATTTCAGTTTGTCTCTCCCTGAAGGAGGCATTCTCCCCCCACCCCCCAATTCTTCCTCTAAACTTTTTGTTTTTAACTTTCCTTTTTCTTTTCCTTTTTTTTTTTCTTTTTTCTGACAGGTCTTTGGACTTTGATATTTTGACATAGGATCTTTCAGCAGAGATAATGAATCCGATTCATAAATTGAAGGTGAAAATCCCTGGGATGCAGACAACCTTAGTTGAGCTCCCTTTCCTAGCGGGGCAAAAGAGAGGAAAAGGGGGTGGTGGCGAGCCACCCAGAGCGCAGCCTAAGCAGCAGCTGCGTCAGGAGCAGCCATTGGAAGGAGCTGTCTGCGGCGGGGAGTGCTGCACTGAGCATGTTCGAGCCCATCCTAGTCCAAGCTGCAGCAGCAGCAGCAGCCACAGCAGCAGGAGCCGCCTCTCATTATGCAAAGCAGCGGCTCCGGCAGATGGAAGAGGGGCCAAACAAGAGCGCATTTCCTTTCCTGCTGGGCAGTTTGCACATCGGCCTGGCTTCCCCGGGAGTCTCCCCCAGACCCAGCCGGGGAATGAAAATCTGTGGGATGGCCTGACTGTAGGCAGGGCGGCATTGCAGCGGGATTGCAACATGGGGAACCAGGATGGCAAACTGAAGAGGAGCGCAGGTGATGCCTCCCTTGAAGGAGGGGGAGGTGGTAGCGGTGGTGGGGAGGATGCTGTTGGGCCCAGGGATGCTGAAGGAACCAAGAAGGGGAGCGGAGGCAAGAAGGCTCTGGGCAAACATGGAAAGGGAGGAGGGGGAGGTGGCACTGGAGAGCCTGGCAAGAAGAAGAGCAAGTCAGACTCCAGAGCCTCGGTTTTTTACAACCTGCGGATCAGGAAAAACCTATCTAAGGGAAAGGGGAGCGTTGGTTCACGGGAAGATGTGCTGGACTCCCAGGCCCTGCAAACAGGGGAGCTGGACAGCGCTCACTCCTTGGTCACCAAGACCCCTGATCTCAGCCTGTCTGCTGATGAAGTGGGTCTGTCAGATACAGAGGGCGCAGACCCTTTTGAAGTCAGCTGTCCAAGTGCAGTAGGGCCTGCAGGAATCGGGGTTCAATCTGCCATAGAAGGGGATTTGGAAGCAGCCCCTGGGACGCAAGATGGACAAAGGACCAGTTCAGGCTCAGACACAGACATCTATAGCTTTCATTCGGCCACAGAGCAGGAGGACTTGCTCTCAGACATTCAGCAAGCAATTCGGCTCCAGCAGCAGCAGCAACAGCAACAGCAGCAGCAGCACCAGGGTGGTATGGTCAGCTCCGGGGACATTTCAGTGCCCCTGGGCTCTGCTCCTCTTCAACCGGGAGCCTTCCTTGGCCTGGACCATTTTCTACTGGGGCCTGTCAGTAAGGCAGGGGAAGCACCAGGGAGTCCAGACACAGAGCAAGCTTTATCTGCCCTCTCTGACCTCCCAGACAATTTGGCCCCTGAGCTTCCAATGCAGGAAAAGCCATCACCCCCTAGTGGTGTGGATTGGGAGGTAACTACCCCTGTGGCTACTTTGCCATCAGCTACAGACTCTCTCTCTACTGCCTTTCCCTTCCCAGAATCAGGGCAGGGGGATACTGCAACTGTACCATCTGCTGGGGGAGCAGGAGACACAGATGATGATGATGAAGATGATGCATTTGAGGATGCTCCCAGGGGTTCTCCTGGGGAGGACTGGGACAAAGGCACCCAGGAGACTCCCTCTGAGATAGGAGAGGAGGAGGCTGAAGTGTCAGGGGTATGTCTAACACCTACCCAAATGGACAGTCCTGTCCCTAGTCCCCGCTGCTTCAAGCCTTACCCACTAATTAATCCTTGTTACATCAAGACCACCACTCGACAACTTAGTTCACCCAACCACTCACCTTCTCAGTCCCCTAGCCAAAGCCCCCGTTTTGTGAGAAGGCTGGAGCCTTCTTTGAGCCGGAGTCAGAAGGCTGCCTTGGCCTCTACTGATGCCCAGGTCAAGAAGCAAAAGACAGGCAGCAGCAGCCTGATTGGGGGACTGAGCCGCTCTGCTGACTGGACAGAGGAGGTGGAGAGGAGAGAGCCCAGGGCAGGTGGCTCAGCAGACTTGCTTGAATGTGGGGCAGCCCAGGAAGGAGCTGATGGAATCCCCCCAACTCTGTCCAGAAAGTCCTCAGGAGTGCAGGCTGCCACAGAGGGTTTCCAGAATGTATTCACAGGTGAGTTAGCTTCTACCTTTTTCACAGGCTTCCACTGTTTCTTGAGGCCCTAGTACTGCCATCCAAATCATTTTCTCCTCTTATCCCACTTAAAAAAAAAAAAAAACTATGCTAAATTTTTGGTGATTTTTTTTTTTAATTCTTCCTGCTGTCTTCATTCCAACCAGTAGGTGAAGTCTTCTTATGCCCTCCTTGGTCAGTAATATCACATGATCTTGAATGTATTTGACAGATTGCATATTTTCCCAATCTCTTACTCTCATTTCCTCCTCTTCTAAATAGAGCACTTTGATTAACTGTGTTGCACCTATTTATATTATGCTCCACATTATGTATTTATTTTTGTAGGTTTATGTGTCTTCCCTTTCCATCTGATTATAATCTTCTTGAGGGTAAGAATTGCCATTTTTTTCCCTTCTTCAAAAACTATTACAGTGATGTACATAGTAGGGACTTAATAAATCTTTACTGAATTGAATTTACTTCAATAATTGAGAGGAAGAAAATTAGTCCTGTCACACATATGATCAAAATTAGCCATTGCAAGGATACTCACTTTTCTTCCTATCATGTTCTCTTCAGTGACAGAGAAAAATGATGAACTTGAATGGCTGAAAGACACATTTTATAAAGATTACATCAAAAAACTAATAGCTAACATAGGGACATAAAACATCCTTTAGTTTCATTTTTTTTTTTTTGTAATTCTCTGAAGTTGAACTCTGTTCAAAATAACTTTCCTACTTCTACAGCTTTATCATACCATTCTTTCTTACTTGATATACTTTTCCCTGTTTTCCTTCCTCTCCTCTCTAAATTCTAAGTATCTTTCTAGATCCAGCTCTGTGATGCCTTCATATATTTCTTTGGCCCATAATAATCATATGCTCTCCATGATCATTCCAGTTAATCTCCTTTTTATGGCAGCCTCAGTCTTACAGGAATTTGCTCCTCCAGAACATTTAAATAGAATTTTTATAATGTATTGATACAAATATATCAATTCCAAAAAGAATAATCAGTATAATTGGTTTTATGGATAAGTCAATATAGAATGTACCCTAAAGTGCATGTCAAAACACACTGAAGTACTTGGCTATTCTTTTTGGAGCTCTTTTTTTTTTTTATTTTTTACAGATACATTGATCTTCTAACAGTGATATGCGTGTATGTATTACAATAAATGTTGAGCCAATTAAGTGAATTATCTTCTATATACTTAAATCAGAGGTTTTAGGTCCTGAAACCTTACTTTCAGAATTTTTTAGTAAATTGTCAGACAGACACATGTATACCTTTGTGAAGTTCCCTTATAACTAATGAATGGAAAGTAAATTAATAAATAGTCATTCATAGTGGAGGGAGTGGGGGAGACAGGAAGTTTGAAAATTCAATCTAAGGAGGTAACCCAATGAAAGTAAAATTTTAAAATAAATGTTTGTGCATGCTGAAATAATTTGTATGAGGAAAGCTTCCTGTTATTCTTTTCTCTGATACCTCTGATGAGTAATCCAAAGGTATAGATTTGAATAACTTGCTTCCATTGCTTAAATTTTACTCATTATTTATATTATTGTTCTTGTGATTATAAGGAAACATGAGAGATGTCATGGAGTGGCAGATGGAATGCCATACTCAGGGTCAGAAAGATGAGTTCAGATCCAGTCTGACACTTAGTATGTGACTGTAAGCAAGTTACTTAACTTCCCAGTGAGTTAGACATCTCCTTGGGATCTATCTAATAAATTATAGGTTATAATCAGTATTAGTAGAGAGAATAAAGACTAAACATTTTGCAGTTAAGAATAGCATATTCTATTTGTTCATATGATTCCCTTTCTCAGTTTGCTCTATTAATTTCTTAACACAAGTTATTTAAGAAAATATTAATAAATTTGGAATTTTTCAATTTTTTATAAAATTTAATTGTAATAGTATAAAAAGGGTTAAAGAAATTAAAGTCTCATTCATTTCACTTTTTTTTTTTTTGCTGAGGCAATTGAGGTTAAGTGACTTGTCCAGGGTCACACAGATAGGAAGTGTTAAATGTCTGAGGTCAGATTTGAACTCAGATCCTCTTGACTTCAAGGCTACACTCTATCCACTGTGCCACCTAACTGTCCCAAGTCTCATTCATTTTTTAGTCTTTGTGAATTTCATGTAAATACTTGAAAGTCTTATTGCTGAAAAATCAAATAGTGAACCACACATCTGTAATACCATATTTTTACAATGCAATATAAAAGTTGAAAGACAAATCTTCTCTGTGTTAACACTGGTTAAGTCACTGAAAACAGTGATGACTATCTCTATAGTTACAAAGACTTGGGAATTATTTGAGTTAGTGTTATCTATTACACACACTCACACACATACACATACTCACATTCACATTACTGGATTTATTAGTGATAAATTGGTCTCTTTTTTAAAAACATTTGATGATTATTTTTGTTCTTGCATCATTTATATTTCCTAATGTGTTCATCCTGTCTTACTCTACCCCTGATAAGACTTTGCAAAAGTTGGGCAAATTTCACTGGTAAAATGTATGAATGATAGCATCTACCTTACAACGTTGTTGTGAGAATCATATGAAAAAGCATATGTAGAGTGTTCTGCAAACCTCAATGCATTATATCATATTAGCTTTTAAAGATACATTTTCTTCAATTCTCTTTTAGCAGTTGAGATTTTATTTGAATTTTGGGACTTTGAAACAAATGACTAGTTAGTATCAGAAGTAGCCAGAGCAGTATATCATCTTCATGAACATGATTAGGCTTAGAAAATTTTGACTCTTTTGTTTTGTCTTGCAATGAAAACATTGGGGACATGGTATATGGTTATGATATACGTTGTTTTCAAAATAGTCTTGATTGCTTGGTCTTTGCCATATTTTCTTCAACTAATAAAAATATGTAACAATATGTGTAAAACCTGTGTATGTACATATACACATACACATACACACATATACATATATGCAATTGCACAAAGAATCTGGGATTTTTGTCAGTATGGAGAACCCCAAGCATTGAAAGTCTCACTACAAAGGCAAACTGTAACTTGACTATGATGTAGGAGTTGACCTACAGGCTGCTGCTTAAGATAAAGAGATCATGACTTGCATGGGGTCACAAAACTTTATAGTGACAGAAATCTGGTTGAATCCAGGTTTTCTTTATTTGAAGTCTAATACTCTATCTACTTTGTAAGACAACCTCTATGTATGTATGTAGACAGTTACCTTTTAACCACTGTAGTTTAAAAAAAAAATTGCCATTTTTGTTTTCCATAGCTTTTTTCTTTTAAAAAATATACTATTTCATTATTTTGTTCTCAACATTTTTACTTGGTTATCATTTATTATATTTCTTTCTCTCTTTAAAAATCTTCCATGGGATAACACTGTGTATCCAGACTTTACCCAGGGGTCTTTTAATTGCAAGTAATGACCATTTGCTCATTATTTAGGCTTTGCTTCTGGTTCCTTCCCACAGTTTACCTTGTTATAACTGTCCCTGAAATATCCAGAGGCCAAGAGTGCACTTCCTATATCCTGGGGCGATTTTTCTCTAGCCCTTGTGGTATGTGCATTTGGATCAATTCACGGCCAGCCGCCTTAGAAAGCAAGGTGAATATTTTATCTATGAGCTTCCATAGACATCTTATTTTGAACCTCAGTTCTACATAAAGGAATAGATTTTATTTTCTTTGTACTGAATAGAGAACATTAGGAGAAAGTTCATAGTAACCTGCTTTTGTGTATGTTATAGAAAGTTGTTATGGTTTGTTTTGTTTTGGATATGGAAAATTGAGAGATTTCATTGATATACTACATATAAAGCATATCCCACAAAGTATCATATATCCAGAGCCATCTGGGAATGAGGTATCTTTTGCCATACTTTCTAGGTTACTGATGCTTACCTTTTAAAGCTTTTACTTTAAAATCCCCAAAGAGGGTTTTTACATGCATAATTCTTGATGGAAAACTTCCAGAAATATTCTCTTTCTAGATTTCTTTATCGTAGGAACATCCTGAACTCAGCTTTACCTTTGCTTGATGACTCCAGGTCATTATTATGAGCATGCTCCTCTTTTGATCTGTGTTGGGCTCTTTGTTCCTATAGAATATGGACTAAGATTGCCATTTGTGGAGATTTTTGTATCTGGTTTACAGTGTTTTTTCTTTTGTTTATTTTTTTTATCTCCTTTTCCATCGTTCATTCAGCTATTACTTAGAAATTTATGAAATGAGTTTTGTGCTTAACAGAACTTCTTGGAATTGCATATGGAATAAGAGTAAAGATACTCTTACAAGTAAAATTCAGGGAATTTAGTGGATGTGAACTTTGATTATTTAGCCCTTTTTAACAATCTATTTCTGCCACATAATACTTGTGGTCCCTTCCTGCTTTGGGCATTGAGGCTGGTAAATCACTTGACTTCAGAAGTTCTTAGATTCACTGAGCTATGCATATGGGATGTCCATACAAAATTTGATACAAATATAGTAAGGCCTGAGGGAAAAAGAGCCACCAGACTGTCTAAGGAGGAAGAAGTAGGTAAAACTGCCCATGTCAGAATGAAAGCAGGTAAAAGCTTCTATGCCATGCAGAAGTAAGATCAGGTTCACAAGTGGCTACTGTATTTACTACCTGGATGAGATATAATGAGAACTGACTTAAGGGGAAAAAAACTTCAACTATCTTGACCGTGTCTGTCTAGTTGGCTGACTAATATTAGTATCAAAATGAAAAGAACATAGCACTTGTTTATTAAGGACTTGGGTTTGAATTCTAGTTCAATCATTAACTAGCAATATATTTTAGGGCAAACAATTATATTTCTCTGGCCATTAGTTTTCATCTCTTTAAAATGTGGAATTGGAATAAATGATATTTAGGGCTCCTGGAAGTTCGCTGTTCTTTGATTCTCTCATGTACAATGTCGCCATGTCCTGTCCTAAAGGTAAAGAAGATTCTGAAAATGTCATAAAATCAGTACATTTTCAGCACTAACAAAAATAAAACAATTTGCTTTGCATGTCAATATTCCTTTACATAGTTACAGGGTATAGTTTCATTTATGCTGGAGGTTAGAATTAAGTATATAATGATTTTTTAAAAATCTACTTTTTTATCTTCAATAGGTTGATTTAAAAAAAAAAAAAGAAATTGGAATCTTTTTCTTTAGGGGGCAGCAAAGATGATAGTGGCTAATGGTAGAATATAGAATAGAAAATAAATAAAAATATAAATTATTTTGCTAAATTTTAGAAGTATAATCAACCACAGGAAGCTTAGTGCAACAACATAATAAAAAGATAATAACTGAAGGGTTCTCACAGTAAGGACAAAGATTTAGTCTCTGGTTTTGGGAATTGAGAGTACAATTCTTGTTAGTTATATAGGTCACTGAGTAGGTGATACAGTCCATGTTCTAATCAAGTTTGAATAGTCATGATATATATGCAAAATTTTCAATATAACCAGCAAAAATCTGCTTTCCTTGCCCATGATACCAACACTATAGGATCCTTCTGTATCCAACAGGGATTTGGTGATTGTAGCAAGTGAAATCATTAGCAAGTACTAGAAGAAATACTATTAAAGCATTTTTGCTTTGGTCAGAAAAATCTACTTCCAGTCCCTTCCCCCTTCTGTAGGTCTCCAGTGTGCTGAATGTGGGTCTGGATGGCAGTCAAGCAGCCCACATACCTTTTAGTGATGACTTTTAATGACTACTTTTTGAGCTGATGACTGGTCTAGTTTTTAGTGCATTTGAGCAGATGAACAGATGCCAAATGTATTTGAAACCTAACAGGTGCTTTCAGATCTATAATGCTATATAATGTTCCTGAAAGAGGTGGTGGAATTACACTAGTGGGTGATGCTTATAATAGTTACTCTAGCTTAGGGTTTTGTGTGGATATTGATTCAATCATTTTTTTATGTGAAATATAGATAGATTTTGAAAGTAAGGAATAATTTAGTAATCATTTTATGCTCCAAACACTTAGCTTATTAAAAAAAGAACTTAAGGCTTATAGAGGCAATCTACCTTGCCTTGAATAATATTAGTAATAAATATGAGAGCCTACTTTCAAAGCCAGTTCTGCTGACTCCAGGCAGAAGTGGTATTTACTCCACATTAGTTTGAGATTTTTTCCACAGGTGATATTGTGTTGACATTTTTCTGCTTTTGTCAAGTGCTAGCCATACACTAGATATTTAATACTTATTAAATCAAAATGAATTTGTACTACAAAAACTCTCAGATTTGAAAAGCTCTTTTCTTATTTATGTATATAAAAAAACAACATTAAGTGATACAGTGGATAGAATACTGGATCTGGAGTCAGGAAGACTCCTTATGAGTTCAAAATCAGCTTTAGACATTTATTAGCTATGTGACCCTGGGCAAATCACTTAATCTTGTTTGCCTCCATTTCCTCATCTGAAAAATGAGTTGGAGAAGGAAATAGGGAAACCACTCCAATATTTTTTACCAATAAAACCACAAATGGGGTCATGAAGAGTCAGATGTAATTGAAATGACTCAATGACAGCAACAACAAAAAGCAAGCACAGGTATTTTACTAGAGAGCCAGAGCAGTTCTAACAATTAATTATGTCATTTTCAGTCACTCCAAATAAAAGTCATTTCAACTATCAGATAGTACAGAATGAAGACAGCTGCCTATTTCATGTCCTTATCACTTAACTAGGACACCCAGGCCAGCTATTTTTTTCATTTTCCAACTGGCTACACTCCTTTGGAGTTTTGTATCATGCCCCCAGGATCTTCATCATCAGGATCCTCATCATGCAGTGAGACAATTCAGCCTTGGTACTCATATTTCATTAGTATCCTCTTCTCCTCTGATTGGAAGGCAGAGCAATAAATCTAAAATCACCATCTAAGGAGGGCACGCAGGCCAGCCATCTCTTTAATTCTCCCCTAGCTGCATTCCTCCTCATCTCCATGATTTCCTCCTCCTTCATTTTTTGAAATGCCCTTTTGTGTTATCTTCCTGCTTTACATTATGAGTTCTTAGAGTTCTGAGACTATCTTCTTATTTGTATCTCTCACACTTAGCAGCCTAGTACATTGTAAACACTTAAATATTTATTGATTGACCTCCAAAGTGCTAAAAGTTTTCAACAATTTTACTTTTCCTTTTCTGGTGCATCATCAATCCCATAAATAGATGGAGTTAGTTTTGCAAAAATCCTGCCTCACCATTTTTTTTTAATTTTCTCAGTATCTTTTACTGGTTCCTCACTTGTTATGCACAAAATCTA
The DNA here is from genome assembly GCF_902635505.1 of Sarcophilus harrisii. Lineage (NCBI taxonomy): Eukaryota > Metazoa > Chordata > Mammalia > Dasyuromorphia > Dasyuridae > Sarcophilus > Sarcophilus harrisii. The sequence goes on from NC_045429.1 coordinate 377,289,465, forward strand.
AACTCTTTTGCTCAGAATAAAAGGCTCTTCACAACACAGTCAGATCATCCATCACCTCTCCTTTCCATGTCCTCCACAATCTCCACTCCACAAATTTATCTATTTATCATTCCCTAAACATTCTGTGAATATTACAATTTCTGCATCTTTGTCCATGCCATTCCTTCTTAAATGATTACTAATGTTTAGCTTTCCAGTATTTGGACATCTTCTTCCCATACAAATGATAATGTTCCTCAGGAACAGATATTACATATTTCTTCATTTTCCTCCATACTGCTTATACATAGAACACATTCAATAAATATCTGTGTATTGATTAGTTAATTGTGTTATCTTCAGAGAGCTTTTAATATTATCTTCATATGAATACACTTGTCATTGTTTTTCTTCAGTGGTGTCCAATTCTTTCTGATGCATTTTGGGATTTCAGGCAAAGATCCTGAAGTGATTTGTCATTTCCTTCTCTAGTTCATCTTATAAATGGGAAACTGGGGCAAATAGGAATAAGTGATTTATTCCAGGGTCACCCAGCTAGTAAATATCTAAGACTAGATCTGAACCCAGGAAAATGAATCTTCCTGACTGCAATCTTGATACTCTATTATGCCACCTAGCTGCCACACAAAATATATACATGCAGTATTAATACATGATATAAAATGCTAAGTAAAGTGTTGAAACATGTTATATGAATCCTTTATTTAATTTATTTAAAAAAGAACAGAAAAAAGAAAAACACAACAAAATAAGACAAAACAGAACGTGCTATGCTATACATAATAGTGAAGAAATTATATTCATGAGTGTCTCTTTGTTCTCTACTTTCTTGTAGGCTATTTGTTTGTTCTTCACTGCACACTATTTTTTTTAAAACTTTATTCTTTTTCCTCCCTTCCACTTCCCCCAAAGAAGTTATAGTTAAGTAAAGATATATTTATGTATATATACTGATATATGCATACACACATATCTTTCCTATCCCTGCTAACTCTTTTCTTTAATTCTGCTCCTTACCTTGTTTTGCTATTACATAACCTCTTCCCACCCATGAATCTCTCCCTTGTCTTTTCCCCCTCTCCATCCATCCCACCCCCTTTATTTTGGAAGGTGCTATATCCTTCATAGTATACGTAATGTTGCCTATTCAATCCATTCCTGATGTAAGTAGATTTTCAGAACTATGAGCCTTCCTCCTCCTTCTGTATCTATTACATAACATAATTGATATTTTACCTTAAATCTGCCCTGTTCTTTCTTTTGAGCTACCCAATTGCTGATGTCAATCATAAATATATGGTATACATTTCTATGTAAGAAACACAAACCATTTGTCCATATTAAATTCCTTAAAATTGATCTTTGATGTTGACTCATATAATAAATTTTTTATTGAGTTTGGGTTTGTTTGAAAGAAAGTTTCAAAAATCTGTAAGTAAATGGAATGTCCATTTTTTTCATTCAATTTAATAGATAATTTTGCTTAATATGATGTTTTGGGGCACATGTTTAAATTTTTTTTTTGATTGCCTGGACTTGTGGTCTTTTATTGTAGCTGCTGATAAATCAGGTACTGGATTTGGATATCCAAATATACTGGAGCTAATTGTAGCACCAGTATATTTGAATTATTTTTTTTCTTGTTTCTTGCAAGTTTGTCTCTTTGGCCTTGGGGTTTGAAAATTAGGAAATAATACTCCTATGTGTTTTTAACAAAGAATCTCTTTGAGGTGGTGATTGGTGAATTTTTTTTTTTGTTTGTTTCCACTTTACCCACATGACCTATCACTTCAGGATGATTGTCTTGGATTATTTCTTGCATTATTTTGTCAAGGGTTTTTTTTTTTTTTTTTTCGGCACAGTTTTTAGGTACTCCAATTATTCTTATATTATCTCTTCTTCATCTATTCTTCAGATCCATTGTTTTTCTTATAAGATGTTTTACATTCTGTTCTATTTTTTTCATTTTCCATATTGTTTTCTTATTTCTTGGTCTTTTACAGCTTCACTGGCTTCCCCTTACCCAATTCTAATTTTCAAAAACTTTTTTTTGTCTTTAAGACTATCTTTTCCAGTTGGTTAACTTTTTTCATAATCTTGTTTTTCTTTGATTGTTATTATTATTAGTTTTTTCCTCAATGTCTCTTATTTGATTTTTAAATTCTTTTCTGAGTTCTTTTATAAATTCTCTCTGGGCAGCAAACCATTTAATGGTATTCTTTGGGGCAGGAGAAACTTTTTTTTATTTGTGTTCTCCTCTGAAGATTAACCCTGGTCTTCTCTGTCCCCCATAAATTTTTATGTTTGGGTTCTTTCCTCTTTGCTGGTTCATTTTTTTAAATGGGTAATATTAGTGTAAACACCTCTAATTGTATGATGGGAACATGGTGCCTCTGGTGTCACTTCGACTCTTCCCTCTGATCTGGAACCTGAAACCAAAAGTTCTACCCTCCTGTAAATGCTCACAACCAGTAGTCCTTGGCCCATTGTTTCTGCAGGGATGTGCTGGTTTCTTCTTGCCCAAGACCAGTTCTCTGCAACACAGCTGGGCCTGATGTTTCTATTCAGTCAAGGTTTCCTCAGTCTTGTAGGAAGCAGACCCACATCTCAACATATGCAGTCCAGGAGGTAAAAGTTTCTGTGGTTCCTGCTGAATGTCCAGACAACCCCAGCTAGCCTCAGGGGTCTCCACTTGGTGTTTCTTTTGATCTAGGCTGAAGGGGTTTGCACTTCAAATGGGTTAATCTCTAGTCTTCCAATCTTCTTGGGTTGCACCAGGAAGAACTCCATTCTGCCTCAAGTTTTCTTGTTTTTTCACTAGTCTTTCTTTGCTTTGAGGCACAAATTTGTTCTGTTTGTGGGGAAAATCTGGAAAGCTTGAAATTTACCGATCTACCCTTTCATCTCAGAATCTTCTCATCTCTGTGAATTCTGAAGTATAGGAGAATCAAGGAAGGTTTCACTATGCATGAAGCATTTAAGTCCTCCTTTAAAGAATGGTGTGAAATTCAAGAATGGGGGGAGGAGAGTTTTCTAAGTTTAGAAAAAAGAATAAGCAAAGGCATGGAACTGGAAGAATGTTGAGGGTGCTCAGGAATTCTAGAACATGGAGAGAACAGTCCAGATTATCTAGAACCACAGGATATCTAAGTGGGAATTAGATGATATAAGGACAGAAGGATAGGTGGTGTCAGATTATAGAAGGCCTAGATAAAGGGGGGGCATATTTTACTAAAGAGACAATTAATTGGAAACCACTGAAGGCTTTTGAGCAAAGGCAAAAGAGAAAGAGGAGAGAATGAACTTTTACAGAGTACTTACTGTTTTCTGCGTACTGTAATAAGCACCTTTTCAAATATTTCATTTGATCCTCACAATGACCATGTAAGATAGGTGCTATTTTCATCCCCATTTTTTAGTTGAGGAAACAGCAAGAGGTTTAGCAACTTGACTATGCTCATAGAGCCAGTAAGTTTCTGAGGCTAGGGACTTTGAACTTACATCTTCCTGACTCCAGAGCAATCCTTTCCCCACTATACCAATAGGTATGAAAGATCTGTTGGAGAAAGGGGAAAAACAGTTAACAGGAAGATCTACTGGAGATTATTAATGTTGTCCAAGGTAGATAATAATAGGATTGTGTTCTAGGATAGTTGCATTGGGGAAAGAGAGTAGGAATGTTCTTCTATAGAAATAGAGATGACTGTGACTGTGATGAGTGAGAGAGTAAGAATTGAGCATTGTTACTGAGATTTTACACATGTAAAGTGTAAATCTGAGAGCCACAAGCAAAAACAGTAAAGTCATTAGGAGAAAGCTGGTACTTGTTGTGTGTGGTGTTTTTTTTTTTTTTTGGGGGGGGTGTCAGTGGACAGGAGAGGATAATAATCTTGGAGAAAGTACTATCTAGAGAGCTACCTTTCAAGGTTACTCATCCCTCTAAAGGGAATATAATAGAAGATTAAATTTTTCATACAGAGTGTTATTCTGAAATTTTATTGCTTTTATTTATTGACATGAATGAAGCTGACTATGCCCATGCCAGAAATAAAGTCTATGTATATCCTTGAATAAAAATATTTCTAGACCAAGAGGTGGTGATAGACAAGATGGAAAAAATGATGATGGTAAATATTATTGACAATAAGATTTTAGAGGTTCAAATTTCAACTAAATTTTAAGGGGAATTTCATTTGCAAGATACTTGGGTTGAGATGTAAACACTTTACATGCACATATTTGTATATTGGAGGTAAATCTCTGTTTATGATTGTATGTACTCTGTTCAATCCTGTTTTAAAGTAATATATCAAGGGCCCTATTATAATGTGTGACCCAAGGATTTAAAAAAAACAAATATCTATTCCCAGTACTGCCACTAGATAACATGTAATTGAGCAAGTCATTTAAGTTATGTCTGTTTTATTATCTAAGTAATAAGATTACTTTAGTATCTTGAAAGGATGGAGGACTATATCAGTTTAATTAGTGATTGAATCTAAATGAATCTCACAAAAATAGAAACAGTAAAATGATGGCATTAATTCTATGAACTATATCACAGTCCATTTCATTAGGTTTTTATGTTTATCTTTTTTGTCTGATAATGTTTTTGCTTCCTAAAGCATTTGAGTTCTAATTATGTAAGTTTCCTCTGCCCTTATCCACATACTTTATTTTTCACTTACTAGCATTTTATTTTTCCCAATTATATGTAAACATAGTTTCCAACATTCATCTTTGTAAATTTTTCTCCCTCCCCCCTCAGGGCAGCAAGCAATCCAATGTAGTTTATACACGTACAATCATGTTAAACATATTTCTACATTAATCATATTATAAAAGAATCAGAACAAAAGGGAAGAAAGCAAAAATAACGTGCTTCAATATGCATTTGGATTCCACAGTTCTTTCTCTGGATATAGATGACATTTTAAGTCACCAGTCTTTTGAAAGTCTGGGATCATTGTATTGCTGAGAAAAGCTGAGTGTGTCATAGATGATCAGGGAACAATGTTGCCATTACTGCATATAATGTTCTACTGATTCTCACTTCATTCAGCATCAATTCACGTTGAGTCTTTCCAGGTTTTTCTGAAATCTGCTTGCTCATTATTTCTTATAAAATCATTATATCTACATTCCTCAATTTATTTAGCCATTCCTCAATTATTGGGCATTCACTTAATTTCCAATTCTTTGCCACCACAAAAAGAGCTGCTATAAATATTCTTGTATATGTGGCTCTTTTTTATCATCTGGGGTACAGATCTAATTGTGGCATCATTAGATCAAAAGATATACTCAGCTTTATGGCTCTTTGGGCATAGTTCCAAATTGTTCTCCAGAATGGTTAAATCAGTTCATAACTCTACCAATAATAATTTTTTCTAATTTTTCCACCTCTTTTCCAACATTTATCATTTTCCTTTACTATCATATTAGCCAATTTGATAGTTGTAAGGTGGTACCTTAGAGGTGTTTTTTAAATTTATTTTTCCCAATTAAAACCTTTTTTTTTGTTATATATATATATATATATATATATATATTTATATTCAGTCTCTAGAGTTTTCATGCCAGTGGCATTTTCTATCCGAAGTTGCTTGGAGGTTGGGATCATTGAACAAGTCTGTCATCGTTGATCATCATCACACAATCTGGCTGTTTTTATGTACAATGTTTTCCTGTTCTGCTTGTTTCACTTAGCATCAGTTTATATAAATTTTCAGACTTCTAAAATCAGCTTGCTCATCATTTTTTATAGAACAATAATATTTCATTATTTTGATATACCATGACTTATTTGGCTATTCTTTAAATAATGAGCATCTACTAATTTTCCATTTCTTTGTAATTAAAAAAAGAGCTGCTTACAAATGTTTTTTGCACATGTGGGTCCTTTTCCCTCTTTTACATTTTCTTTGATATACAGACCCATTAATGGAACTGATGGATCAAAGAGTATGCAATTTTATAGCTCTTTGGGCAGAGTTCCAAATTGCTCTTTAGAATGGTAGGCCATTTCACAATTCCACCAATAATGCCTTGGTATGCCAGTTTTAGCACATCCCCTCCAACATTTATCATTATTATTTCTTGTCATAAGATGACAAGAATCAATCTTGTCTCAATCTGAGATATGTGAGGCGCTACCTCAGAGTTGTTTTAATTTGCATTTCTCTAATCAATAGTGATTTAGAACATTTCTTCATATGACTATAGATAGCTTTAATGTCTTTATCTGAAAATTGTCTGTTCTTATCCTTTGACTATTTATAAATTGGGTATACAGTTGTTTTAATTTGCATTTCTTTAATCAGTAGTGATTTAGACCATTTTCACATGGCTATAGATACTTTTGATTTTTTTTATCTGAAAACTACCTGTTCATAACCTTTGAACATTTAACATTTGGGGAATGGCATATTTTAAAATAAATTTGACTTCTCTATATGTTTAATAAATGAAGACTTTATTAGAAATGCTAGTTGCAAAAATTTTCCCTTAATTTTCTGCTTTCCTTATAATATTTGTTCCATTAGTTTTGTTCATATAAATTCTTTTAAATTGAATGTAATCCATATTTTTTGATGCTTTCTATCTCTTCTTTAGCCCTAAATTTTTTCCTTATCCATAAATCTGATAGTTAAACTATTCCATTATCTCTTAATTTGCTTATAGTATTACTCTTTATGTGTGAATCATGTACCCATTTTTTAAAATTAAATTAAATTTTTATTTTAATACACATTTCTTTATGAATCATGTTGGGAGAGAAATGAGAACAAAAAGAAAAAAAAACATGGGAGAGAAAAAACACAGAAAAAAGTGAATATAGTATGTGTTAATTTATATTCAATCTCTGTAGCTTTCTTTCTAGATGTAGATGATATTTTCTATCCAGAGTTTATTGGGAATGCCTTAGATAACTGAAACATTGAGAAGAACCAAGTGCTGAGAAAGAAAACTGTGTTTTCTTTCACAGTTGATCATCACACGTTCTTGCTGCTATTGTGCACATTGTAGTCCTGGTTCTGCTTGTTCAGCTCAGCATCTGCTTATATAAATCTTTCCAGGCCTGTCTAAAATCAGCTTGTTCATCATTTTTATAAAACAATAATATTCTATTACCTTTATATAACACAACTCATATATACAACTTATTCAGCCATTCCTCAATTGATGGACATCTATTCATTTTCAAATTCTTTATGCCCAAATGAGGTACCCATTTTGAACTTATTTTGGTAATATGAGGTATGAGATGCAGGTCTATACTAAGATTCTGACTTATTATTTTCCAGTTTTTCCAGCAATTTTTCTAAAAAAACGACTTCTTATCCAAAAAATTGGAGTTTGGGATTTATCAAATACTAGATTACTGTAGTCATAGATTATTGTGTTGTATATGTCTAATCCAATTTTTTCCCCCTACTGTGATTCCTAAATTTTTTTAATGTTTGGAAGGGAATTTGGGCGTATTCTAAACCTTATTCTGCCATCTTTCTACTGAAGTTTAATTGTCAATTAAACTTAATTGTTAAGATGAATTCCTTGTGTTTTAAAAGAATTCAGAAAACTCTGGTGTTTATAATCTTCTTGTTTCTATGAATGTAAAAAAGCTTGGGTGACATTCCAGATGGTTTTGTTATTGTTGCTGTTTCAAGTTACATAAGGTAGTCAACTGAACAATAAAGTTCTACACTGAGGATTCTTTACATTATAAAAATTATTCTAGATTCCTTATAGGTATACCAATAGAGCACAATACATGATAGATCCTTCTAACCTGGAACAGCTTAAAGACTGATGATGGGTAAATAGACTTGTTATGTGAGGGACATACTTACTAGCTAAACTTAGAGAGACTTGTCAAATTGATGGTAGTATGGTACCGTTTTTCATTTTTCTATCACAACTATTAAAGTCAATCTATTGAGTTCTATAAATTATCAGTAATTTATCAGAGTATCAATCCTGATGAAATCACAGATATTTTAAGCTGAAGTACAAAGAATGAAAAAATTTTACTACTTAGCAGGAACAGTCACTAAATTTCCTGGTTCACTTGAATTCCTTAATTTATTCAACAAACATTTATTAAACTAGATATAGGTAGGTACAAAGATACACTTAGTTCTTGAATATAAAGAAGGATAGATTATAACCTAGTAGGATATGACCATATATTCACAAAGAGATAAAAAATTAGAGTAAGACATATGCTACAAAATCCTAGAACTGATAGAAAAGAATGGATACAACCAAGGGATATGTTCTTGGTATTTTATTGTTTCACATTTTTAACAATGATATGGATAAAAAAAATGGATGGTATGCTTATCAGATCATGTAGGTTCATAAAGCTGGAAGAGAGACCTAACATGTTTTATAAAATCAGGATCCCAAAAGTTCTTAGCAAATTTAACTGTTAAGTTAAACTTTGGATGATGAAATCTTAGAGAGTACGTGGTCTTACATTTGAGTTTTTAAAAAATCAACTTTATAAGTAAAATATATTGGAGATATAGCCTAAAAATCATCTTAGTTAGCAAATATGACTTAATTGTCAGGGGAGAGAAATGGAAGCCACTTGGCTCAAAACAAAAATTCTCTTGAAAAAAAATTAATGGAAGATGAAAAAAAATGTGTAACGTCATAAAATGAAATTTAAAATTAAAAAAAAAACTATGGATAACAAAAATCAGTTTATTTAAAGCAGACACAAGTAAACAAAATTATCCCAGATGCATTCAAGGATGAAGATAGATGGTACATAATAAATAGAAGGGAAATTGCAAAAGATTGGTAAATATTTTGTTGTTGTTGAGTCATTTTAATCATTCTGACTCTTTGTCACATAATTTGGAGTTTTCTTGGCAAAATACTTGAGTGGTTTGCAATTTTCTTTTCCAGATAAGGAAACTGTTGAACAGGATTAGGTGACTTGCCCAGGATCACACAGGAAAAACTGAGGCCAGATTTGAACTCATTGAAGATAAGTCTTCCTGATTTAAGCTCAGCCCTCTATCTATTCTGCTAACTATCTGATTGATCTATTGATCTCTCAATCTCAATATCTCTTTATATACAAACATATATGCATGTATTTACACATATCTATCTGTTTGTATGTACACAAATATATAGATATATATCCAGATATATAGTACAACTCCTCCCCCCCCAACAAGATCAGTAGTATTGTAGATAAGAGTGCTAAACTTGGAATCTATATTCAAGCCTCTTCTCCTACCTCAAACTGTTAACTAACTATATCACCCTGGAAAATTTAGTTAACCTCTTTGGTTCTGTATTTACTTTTCTATAAAAGGAGGTGGTTGGAATTGGTGACTTGTAATTAACTCTATGTTTTTCTGAAGGACAATGATGCTATCATACTTTGATTCTAAGCAAACACAATTATAGATTGGTAAAGATATATGGTACAAGTGGGCAGTGCCAAGATGGTGGAGAAGACATAGGCTGCATTCTGAGCTCCTTTCTACCCTCACTATTAAATTACCAAATTCAACCTCAGAAACAGTACTTGACTAGCAAAATCCATGAATATTGGGAGTACAACAAATTACCAGCCAAAGATAATCTGGAAGATCACCAGAAAAGATTTGTCCTGATCAGCGGGAGAAGACCACACAAGTAGGGAGGCAGAACATAGAGGCTAGCACACTGAGCAGAACCAGAGCAGGGCGGTCTCCACCGGTGGAGATTTTGCAGGGAGGACTCTACTACAGATTGGCTACTCTGCTTTGTTTACAAAGCAGTAGAGCAGCAGAGAAGTTACAAAAAGGCCAAAGGTAGAGTGTACTCCAAAAAAATGCCAGACTCTAAAGGCATCTGGCTATACCCATGCAGCACCAGAAGTGATTCTGCACAGACCACAGCACAACTGTGCAGCCACATTCTGCAGCACTGGGCTTTTGCCCAGGGCAGCCACAAATCTGCACAGCAGCGGGGATCTGCCTGGGGCAATAGAACTTCCGCAGCATGGCTGCGCTTCCCAGGGCAGAAACACTTCTAATGCAGTGCTCTTCCCAGGGCACTTCCACTAGTGCTCAGCCACACTTAGCAGCCTGTTTGCAGGACAGCTACTATCCATATATTGATCCCTGCTTTGCAGAGGAAGCTGATAACCTTTCATGAAGGCAAACCCTAAGGGCTTTTTAAAAAATGAGTAAAAAAGCCAAGTGTAGGCATCAATACTTCTATACAAAAAGAGAGGAGGTTTTCAACCCCAAGGAGACTAATAGTAGACAGTCCCCAGACAAAACCCCAAAGAGAGATGTAACTTGATCCCCATCACACAAGGCTCTCCTAGAAGAAATTATAAAAGATCTTTAAAAAGAGCTAAAAGAAAAATGGGGAAAGGAAAGCAAAGCTCTGCAAGAGAGTATGGAAAAGGCATATAATTCACTTAAAGAAAAATTTGATAAAGTGGAAAAAGAAAACAACTTCCTGAAATGTGAATTGGAAAAGGTAAGGAACTCCCACAGAAACAGAATTTGTGAATTGGAAAAGATAAAGAATTCCCAGGAAAGTAGGATTTGTGAATTGAAAAAAGAAAATAACTCAGTAAAAAAAAATAGTGAAATGGTAAAAATTCCATAGAGCAAAACAACTCATTTAAAAACTCAATTGGACATATCCAAAAAGAAGTAAAAAAGCTAATGAAGAAAATCACTCATTAAAAATCAGAATTGAACAAATAGAAATGAATGATTCATTGAGACATCAAGAATCTGTCAAGCAAAAGCCCCCAAAAATGAAAAACTAGAAAAAAAATGTGAAATATCTATCTACTCAGAAAAACAACACACCTGGAAAATAAATCTAGAAGAGCTAATCTGGGGATTATTGGACTTCTTGAAAATTATGATGAAAAAAAAAAGAGCCTAGACGTTATTTTACAGGAAATAATCAAAGAGAACTGCTCACATGTAATAGAATTAGAAGGTAAAATAGGCATTGAAAGAATTCATCTAACACCTTTGGGAAAAGACCCTAAAATAAAAAATAAAAACTCCAAGGAATATTTTGGCTAAATTTCAGAACTGTTAGATGAAGGAAAAATATTACAAGCAGCCAGAAAAAAAAAAAAAAAACAATTCAAATACTGAGGAGCCCATAATAAGGATAACTCAGGATGTAGCTGCTTCCACATTAAAGAATTGAAGGGTCTGGAATCTGATATTCTGAAAGGCAAAAGAACTTGGAATGCAGCCAAGAATAAACTACCCAGCTAAGCTTAGCATTTTCTTCCAGGGAAGAAGGACATTTAATGAAACAGGTGAATTCCATTTGTTTCTAATGAAAAAACCAGAGCTAAACAAAAATTTTTACCTCCAACAATAGGACTCAAAAGAAGCAGAAAAAGGTAAAAAAAATCTTGAGAACTGTATTTCTGTTATGGACATAAATAAAGAGTGCATGTATAATTTGATTTTACTGATATAATATAAAAAAGGGAAGCAGAAATGGAAAGGGGATAGTATCAGAAAAAGGGAAAAGGGGAGATAAAAAGAGGGAAACTACATCCAGCGAGGAGGCACAGGAAACCTATCATATCTGAGGGAATTTAGGGAGGGGGAGGAACATTATGTGACTCTTACTCTCATCAGATTTGGCTCAAAGAGAAAATAATTGACCAATTTGGTTTATAGAGAAACTTCTCTCACTTCATTAAAAAGTGGGAGAAGAAAAGGGAAAAGAAAAAGAGTAATAAGGGAAAGGTGTAAGAAGGGGAAGGGATGCAATGGGGGTTGGAGGTATTCTAAAGAGGGAGAGCAATGGGAGCAAAGTGATGCCCATAAATTTAATACTGGGGAGGGAGGTAAAGGAAGTAAGAAAAAGAAAAGCATAATCTTGGGATAATAAGATGGCAGGAAATACAGAATTAGTAATTTTAACCATAAATGTGAATGGAATACACTCTCCCATAAAGCAGAGACAGATAGCAGACTGGATCAAAAGCCAGAATCCTACAATATGTTGTTTACAGGAAACACATTTAGAGCAGGGAGATACATACAGAGTATAGGTAAGAGGCTGGAGCAGAATCTATTATGCTTCAGGTGAAGTCAAAAAAACAGAGGCAGCCATCCTTATCTCAGATCAAGCAAAAGTCAAAATTAATCTAATTAAAACAGATAAGAAAGGAAACTATATCTTGCTAAAGGGTATCATAGACAATGAAGCGATAGCTATACTAAACATATATGCACCAAGTGGTATAGCATCTAACTTCATAAAGGAGAAGTTAAGAGATTTGCAAGAAGAAATAGACAGCAAAACTATAAAAGTGGGAGATCTCAAGTTTGCACTCTCAGAATTAGATAAATCAAACCATAAATCAAATAAGAAAGAAGTTAAAGAGGTAAATAAAATATTAGAAAAGTTAGGTATGATAGAACTTTGGTGAATACTGAATGGAGATAGAAAGGAATACACTTTTGTTTAGCAGTTCATGGAACCTGTACAAAAAATTGACTATATATTAGGATTTAAAGACCTCAAAATTAAATGCAGAAAGGCAGAAATACTAAATGCATTCTTTTCAGATCACGATACAATAAAAACTACATTCAGCAAAAAGCTAGGGGTACATAGACCAAAAAGTAATGGGGAAACTAAATAATCTCATTCTAAAGAATGATTGGGGAAAAAAAAAAAAGAATGATTGGGTGAAATAGCAAATCATAAACACAATTAATAATTTCACCCAAGAGAATGACAACAATGAGACAACATACCACAATTTGTAAGATGCAGCCAAAATGGTAATAAGGGGAAATTTTACGTCTTTAGAGGCTTACTTGAATAAAATAGAGAAAGAGAAGATCAATGAATTGGGCTTGTAACTTAAAAAGCTAGAAAAAGACCAAATTAAACTCCCCAATCAAATACTAAACTTGAAATTTTAAAATTAAAAGGAGAAATTGATTAAATTGAAAGTAAAAAAAAAAACAAAACTATTGAATTAATAACTAAAACTTAGAGTTGGTTTTATGAAAAAACCAATAAGATAGAGAAACCTTTAGTAAATCTGATTATAAAGAGGAAAATCAAATTGTTAGTCTTAAAAATGAAAAGAAAGAATTTTCCACCAATGAAGATGAAATTAGAGCCATAATTAAGATTTACTTTGCTCGACTTTATGCCAATAAATTTCATAACCTAAGTGAAATAGATGACTACCTCCAAAAATATAGGCTTTCCAGATTAACAGAGGAAGAAGTAAATGGCTTAAATTGTCCCATTTTAGAAAAAGAAATAGAATAAGCTATTAATCAACTCCCTAAGAAAAAATCCCCAGGACCAGATGGATTTACATGTAAATTCTACCAAACATTTAAAAAACAATTAACTCAATGCTATATAAACTATTTGGAAAAAATATAGGGATCTAAGGAGTCCTACCAAATTCCTTTTATGACACAGGCATGGTACATCATGACACCTAAACCAGGTAGGTTGAAAATAGAGAAAGAAAATTATAGACCATTCTCCCTAATGAATATTGATGCAAAAATCTTAAATAAAATATTAGCAAAAAGATTACAAGAAATAATCCCCAGGATAATACACCATGACCAATTAAGATTTATACCAGGAATGCAGGGTTGGTTCATTATTAGGAAAACTATTAGCATAATTGACTATCTCAATAACCAAATTAACAAAAACTATATGATCATCTCAATACATGCAGAAAAAGCATTTGATAAAATCCAGCATCCATTCCTATTAAAAACACTTGAGAGTATAGAAATAAATGGACTTTTCCTTTAAAAAAATCCCATCAGTAAGCATCATATGTAATGGGGATAAACTGGAACCATTCTCAATAAGATGAGGAGTGAAACAAGGTTGCCCACTATCATTATTCTTAATTACTATTCAGTATCACATTAGAAATATTAGCTTCAGCAATAAGATTTGAGAAAGATGAAAGGAATTAGAGTAGGTAATGAGGAAACCGAATTATCACTCTTTGCAGATGATATGATGATATACTTAGAGAACCCCAAAGATTCTACTAAAAAGCTATTAGAAATAATCTACTTTTAGCAAAGTTGTGTGATACAAAATAAATCCACATAAGTCATAAGCATTCCTATATATCACTAACAAAATCTAACAGAGTTAAAAAGAGAAATTCCATTTAAAGTAACTGCCAATTGTATAAAATTCTATCTGCCAAGGGAAAGTCAGAAACTATATAAGCAAACTACAAAACACTTTCCACACAAAAAAAGTCAGATCTAACCAATTGGAAAAATATTAAGTGCTCTTGGATAGGTTGAACAAATACAATAAAGAGGACAATACTACTTAAACTAATCTATTTAGTGCTATGCCAGACTCCCAATAAACTGTTTTAATGACCTAGAAAAAAAATAACAAAATTCATCTGGAAGAACAAAAGGTCAAGAATGTCAAGGGAACTAATGAAAAACAAAATCAAATGAAGGTGTCCTAGCTGTACCTGATATAAAACTATGTTATAAAGCAGTGGTCGCCAAAACTATTTGGTATTGGCTGAGAAATAGACTAATTGATCAGTGCAATAGGTCAGGTTCACAGGACAAAATAGTCAATAATTATAGTAATTTAATGTTTGACAAACCAAAATCCCAACTTTTGGGATAAGAATTCACTATTTGACAAAAACTGCTGGGAAAATTGGAAATTAGTGTGGCAGAAACTAAGCATTGACCCACACTTAACACAGTACAACAAAATAAGATCAAAGTGGATTCATGATCTATACATAAAGAATGACATTATAAATAAATTAGAAGAACATAGGGTAGTTTACCTCTTAGACTTATGGAGGAGGAAGTCATTTATAACCAAAAAAGAACTAGAGATCATTACTGATCACAAAATAGAAAATGTTGATTATATCAAATTGAAAAGCTTTTGTACAAACAAAACTAATGCTGACAACATTAGAAGGGAAACAATAAACTGGGAAAACATTCTTACAGTAAAGGTTCTGATAAAGGCCTAATTTCCAAAATATATAGAGAATTGACTCTATAAGAGACTAAGCCATTCTCCAATTGATAAGTGTCAAAAGATATGAATAGACAATTTTCAGATGAAGAAATTGAACCTATTTCTAGCCATATGAAAAGATGCTCCAAATCATTATCAATCAGAGAAGTGCAAATTAAGACAACTCTGAGATATCACTACACACCTGTCAGATTGGTTAGGATGATAGGAAAAGATCATGCTGAATGTAGGAGGGGAGGTGGGAAAACTGGGACTACTAATACATTGTTGGTGGAATTGTGAACATATCCAGCCATTCTGGAGAGTGATTTGGAACTATTCTCAAAAAGTTAACAACCTGTGCATACCCTTTGATCCAGCAATGTTACTACTGGGTTTATATCTCAAAGAAGAGAAAGGGATCTGTATGTGCAAGAATGTTTTTGGCAGCCCTCTTTGTAGTGGCCAGAAACTGGAGGCTGAGTGGATGCCCATCAATTGTAGAATGGCTGAACAAATTGTGGTTTATGAATGTTATGGAATATTATTGTTCTGTAAGAAATGATCAGCAGGGTGATTTTAGAGAGGCTGAGTGAAATGAGCAGGATCAGGAGATCATTATATACTTCAACAACAATACTATATGATGATCAATTCTGATGAACATGGCTCTCTTCAACAATAAGATGAATCAAATCAGTTCCATTGGTTCAATAACAAAGAGAACCAACTACACCAGTGAAAGAACTCTTGGAAATGGGTATGAACCACTACATAGCATTTCCGATCCCTCTAATTTTGTCCACCTGCATTTTTTATTTCCTTCACAGGTTAAGTGTACATTATTTCAAAGTCCAATTCTTCTTGTGCAGCAAATTAGCTATATATATGTGTGTGTGTGTATATATATATATATATATATATATATATATATATATATAGTATTTACATATGCTTTAATATATTTAACATGTATTGGTCTACCTGCCATCTAGGGGAGAGTGGGGGGAAGGTGGTGAAAAATTGGAACAAAAGGTTTTGCAATTGTCATTGTTGAAAATTTATCCATGCATATATCTTGATAAAAAGCTATAATAAAAAAGACATATGGTACAGTGGCAAGAGTACTGGTTTGGGAGTAAGAGGAGGGTCAAATCTTAATGGTTACTTCTACCTGTGTGATTTTGGGCAAGTTATTCCAACTTCTAGGGGTATCAATATTTCCCCTGGATTTGATGACACCTCATGGCCTTTCTAATTTTAAATCTATGATCCTAAGATCCAATGTACTTACAAAGTTAGAAATGGAAAAGAGAGTAAATCTTGGAAAAGAAGATGCATTAGGTGAAGTGTACATGGAAATTATTTGTACTGGAGATAATGCAATTGTGAGAGGATTGAGAGATAATTTCATTTGAAAAGGAACAAGATTTACACAGCTTTGTTAATGCCAAAAAAGGTGATTAGTATCAACACCTACTGTTCTTTAAGCTTACTTTCCCATCTAGATAACATTTTAAGGCAAACCACATCAACAAATATTAAGATTACATCATATGGGAACATATATTTGTTTATTTGTTGATTGTAAAAGAAAAGACAAAGAAGTCTGAAATCGTAAAGCCACTTTAAAGTAGTCTCTTTTCTAACAAAGTGCATCCCATCAATTCATAAAAATTATTAAGCATTTACAAAAACACATAAAAATAGATAACTTTGTTTGACCTTATGCCTTACAAAATAAGGAGAGATATTCTTGCCAAAGCTGTTTACTATTTCCATGAAGGATATCTAGTGAAGAATCCCAGTTGGAGATATATTCTTTGTGGATTAAGAAAGTCTTCCAAATGCTCTTTGTTTGCAAATATCGTTGTTCTGGTTGAAACAAGACTTGGAACATTTTAGACGCTACTGGAGGAGATGGGAACTCCTCAAATGATTCTGGTCTAACCATCTACATGGGGTGGGGAAGTTGATTGTCTAGATTATGATATATAGCTAAATGAATATTTTCCCTTTTTCTTATGTAATGCCTTCATAGTTATGTTGTCTCTAACATAGAATTCTTCTGTGTATACTTGAGTTTTTTTCTGCATGTATTTTGCTTCATGCCATTTATACCTCCTCCATACCTTTAGAGTTTATTTGTCAATAATCACATCTTGGATGGAAACTAGAAATAGACAGTGTGTTGGGTATAACATTAAGCAGGAAGATAAAAGCAGACGTGATTGCTTTCATGAGATTTCAAAGTACTTTTTTTTAAATTATAGTAACTTTTTATTGACAGAATCCATGCCAGAGTAATTTTTTTACAACATTATCCCTTGCACTCACATCTGTTCCAATTTTTCCCTCCCACCCTCCATTCCCTCCCCTAGATGGCAAGCAGTCCTATATATGTTGAATATGTCCTAGTATATCTTAGATACAATGTATGTGTGCAGATCCAAACAATTTTCTTGTTGCATAGGGAGAATTGGATTCAGAAGGTAGAAATAACCCTGGAAGAAAAACAAAAATGCAAACAGTTTACATTCATTCCCCAGTGTTTTTTTCTTTGGGTGTAGCTGCTTCTGTCCATCATTGATCAATTGAAACTGAATTAGGTCTCTTTGTCAAAGAAATCCACTTCCATCAGATTACATCTTCATACAGTATCATTGTTGACGTATATAATGATCTCTTGGTTCTGCTCATTTCTCTTAGCATCAGTTCATGTAATTCTCTCCAAGCTTCTCTGTATTCATCTTGCTGGTCATTTCTTACAGAACAATAATATTCCATAACATTCATATACCACAATTTACCCAACCATTCTCCAATTGATGGGCATCCACTCAGTTTCCAGCTTCTAGCCACTACAAACAGGGCTGCCACAAACATTTTGGCACATACTGGTCCCTTTCCCTTCTTTAGTATCTCCTTGGGGTGGGTATAAGCCCAGTAGAAACACTGCTGGATCAAAGGGTATGCCCAGTTTGATAACTTTTTGGGCATAATTCCAGATTGCTCTCGAGAATGGTTGGATTCGTTCACAGCTCCACCAACAATGTATCAGTGTCCCAGTTTTCCCACATCCCCTCCAACACTCATCATTTTTTCCTGTCATCTGAGCCAATCTGACAGGTGTGTAGTGGTATCTCAGAGTTGTCTTAATTTGCATTTCTCTGATTAATGATTTGGAACACTCTTTCATATGAGTGGTAATGATTTCAATTTCATCATCTGAAAATTGTCTGTTCATATCCTTTGACCATTTATCAATTGGAGAATGGCTTGGTTTCTTATAAATTAGAGTCAGTTCTCTATATATTTTGGAAATGAGGCCTTTATCAGAACCTTTAACTGTGAAGATGTTTTCCCAGTTTGTGGCTTCCCTTCTAATCTTGTTTACATTAGTTTTGTTTGTACAGAAGCTTTTTAATTTGATATAATCAAAATTTTCTATTTTGGGATCAATAATGGTCTCTAGTTCATCTTTAGTCACAAATTTCTTCCTCTTTCACAAGTCTGAGAGATAAACTATCCTATGTTCCTCCAATTTGTTTATAATCTTGTTCTTTATGTCTAAATCATGGACCCATTTTGATGTTATCTTGGTATACGGTGTTAAGTGTGGGTCCATGCCTAATTTCTGCCATACTAATTTCCAGTTATCCCAGCAGTTTTTTTCAAATAATGAATTCTTATCCCCAAAGTTAAGATCTTTGGGTTTGTCAAACACTAAATTGCTATAGTTGACTATTCTGTCTTGTAAACCTAACCTGTTCCACTGATCAACTAATCTATTTCTTAGCCAATACCAAATGGTTTTGGTGACTGCTGCTTTATAATATAGTTTTAGATCAGGTACAGCTAGGCCACCTTCATTTGATTTTTTTTTCATTAACTCTTTTGAGATTCTTGACCTTTTATTATTCCATATGAATTTTGTTGTTATTTTTTCTAGATCATTAAAATTTCCAAGAAAACTTGGAAGTCTGATTGGTATAGCATTAAATAAATAGATTAGTTTAGGGAGTATTGTCATCTTTATTATATTTGCTCGACCTATCCAGGAGCACTTGATATTTTTCCAATTGTTTAAGTCTGACTCGACTCTTATTGCTGAGGCTAGTGTTTCTAATACAATATTGAACAATAGTGGTGACAGTGGGCAACCTTGCTTCACTCCAGATCTTACTGGGAAAGATTCCAGTTTTTCCCCATTGCATAATGATGCTTACTGATGGTTTTAAATATATGCTCCTGACTATTTTAAGAAAAAGTCCATTTATTCCTATACTCTCAAGTGTTTTTATTAGGAATGGATGTTGGATTTTATCAAATGCTTTTTCTGCATCTATTGAGATGATCATATGGTTTTTGTTAGTTTACTTATTGATATAGTCAATTATGCTAATAGTTTTCCTAATATTGAACCAGCCCTGCATTCCTGGTATAAATCCCACTTGGTCATAGTGTATTATCCTGGGGATGATTTTCTGTAATCTTTTTGCTAATATTTTATTTAAGATTTTAGCATCGATATTCATTAGAGAGATTGGTCTATACTTTTCTTTCTCTGTTTTCAGCCTACCTGGTTTAGGTATCAGTACCATGTCTGTGTTGTAAAAGGAGTTTGGTAGGACTCCTTCAGTCCCTATTTTTTCAAATAGTTTATATAGCATTGGGGTTGATTGTTCTTTAAATGTTTGGTAGAATTCACATGTAAATCCATCTGGTCCTGGGGATTTTTTCTTAGGGAGTTGGTTAATAGCTTGTTCTATTTCTAAGATGGGACTGTTTAGGATATTTACTTCTTCCTCCCCTAGCTGGGCAAGCTATATTTTTGAAGGTATTCTTCCATTTCATTTAAGTTGTCGAATTTATTGCCATAAAGTTGGGCAAAGTAATTCCTAATTATTGCTCTAATTTCCTCTTCATTAGTGGCGAGTTCTCCCTTTTCATTTTTAAGACTAACAATTTGATTTTCCTCTTTCCTTTTTTTAATCAGATTTACTAAGGGTTTGTCTATTTTGTTGGTCAAAGTACTTCTTATGACCTTGAAATTCTCTCAAATATAAAAGCCATCTACTACTAACATTATGCTAGAGGAATGTCATATGGCTTTGAGTGATGAAACAATAAAAAGTTGGAAGATTAAAAATATCAACTAAGGCAATGAAAGGGTACGTGTAGGTTCTGCTAAGTTAAAACAAAACAATTAAGTTTGAAAAAGAACTTTGAAAAATGCCCTGTGTTTATATCAGAAAACATATGATTGAAAAAGAAAATTGATTGCTCATGTGGCAAGAGTGAGAAAGACAATAAAGGCTAATTGGATGTACTCCACTAGTATTCTCCCAATATCAGAAGAAAGCAAATTTATCAGCACATTGAGTAGAAATCCTCTATGGTCAAGTTATGAGAAGTCATAGACAAACCTCATACAGAATAAATATCAGTTACTGTGTCATTGAAGAAACATCTACATTTGTGAATCCCCAGATTTATATTTTGGTGCAAATTTTTTAAAAGGTCCCATATGAATGTATTTAGTAAATAAGTTTCCCTACTTAGGTCAGACCAAAATATGTACTATATGAACATGTATAGAATTAAATGTGAAGATAATTCAGTACTTCTGCCTAGAACAAAAGCTGACAGCACACTCCTTAGTCTCTCCTGTACCAATAAGAAATTTTAAACCACAGAATTTTGAAAGAAACTTCCATTCATTTAGAACAACCTTTACCAAAACAACAACAACAATTCTCTCTACAAATAGCTTAACAAATGGCTATGTGGAATTTGTTTATCAACTTCCAATGAGGGGAAAACCTGTTCACTAAATTCTGTGGAAGCTCATTATACTTGTTGACATCATGGAATGTTAGGAAGTTGTCTCCCAACATGCAGCATATTCTTTCAAAGGCAGTCTGGGATTAGAAACTTGGCTTTTCATAAATCACAGCTAGATTATTGATTACATGTTCCTAAATTTTCCCTGTGTAGTTGCTCAAGTATTAAATAGAGGTGGGGATGGGTGGGAAATGAGGGCGCCTCCAAGATATTTTCTAAGAGTATTGGAATGGGAGCATATTTGGATTTTTTTTTTTAAGCTTTGGGCTGAGATTTTGTATTTATATTACTTGATTTTCAAAACACATGAACCCATAGGAAATTTCTCAGTTCCCAAGTCTTAGAACTATTTTTTTGGTCTCATTTGAATGTTTTTTTTCTTTTTTTCATTCAAGTCATGATTGCACAGGAATTGATTGGCTATTCAGACTCTGGGTTCTTCTTTTCTGCTGTTCTCTATATGCAAATTTCATTGACTATTTGTACTATAAATAGAAGAAGGGAAAGATCAAACAAATTGATGTTTGTTTTTTAAACTGGCTGTAGAGAACATTGAAATAAAGGAATAAAGTTGAAAGTTGTTTTTAATGTTCTTATCTTTTAATATTTTCTATTAATATCTATTAATTTTTCAGTAATTGATGTCAGCCATATTTATTTTTGTTGTTTTCATTTAACCAGAGCCACCTTTTAGTTCCTAAAAAAAATTTTCATTTTTCACTTCATCACAAAGCATTCTTTCTTATATGTGTGCTGTGGCATTGTGTCTCCACATTGAGATAATATCAATACAGAGAGTTCAAAATATACACACATTTGACAAACACTGAAAAGACATTCTTATAAATAAGAAAATGCATGTCATATAAACAAGCAAATAGAGATATGCTCCATCTTATAGAAGTTCAGAAATTCTTGAGAAACCATCTTCCCTTTGTTATCTCTGAGATCTTATAATCCAATCTACCCTAAGTGATGTACAAAAAAGTGGTTTTTTTCATCATTTCAGGTGTTTTGAGATGCTTTCCACTAATTCTATGTAATTTTTTTAAATAAAAGATTTGATTTTGACAGAATTGTGATTAGAGAAAAATTAAAATTAAATAATTATGCTCAAGGCTCAAAGCTTGTTGTGTTTGATTTTAAGAAGTCTTTTCTGCTTAGCTATCCTAAATAAAACATTAAAATAAAAATAATTGAAGTTTCTTAGTGTCTTTGATTAGAGGGATTCTGCCTACATATTTGAAAACCAAGGATTGATTCTAAACCATTTTTAGTGTACTGCTAATAGGTTTGGATAAAAAAAAAATCAGTGATTATGATATCATTTAACAGAAAAATGCAATAAAGCAGCATGTTGGATATTTATATTTATCAAATTTTTCTCTGGGAGTTAATATAAATGAGAGAGTTCCTACCATCAAGGAACTATAACTATAGCTCAATAAAGTCTATGAGCAGAGGATCCAGACCCCAAATCAATACATTTTCGAACACTTGAAAGATCTATAACTTCATCTCTGTGGGTATTCCCACTTCTGGTGTAAACTAGCTCCTCTATGTCTTACTATATTTCTTCATGAGTTATTATGACTTTTGTAATATTATCTGGAGGCTATCCTTGTGATGATGAGCTTCTTCCAAGTTCATTCTTAGAAAAGTTGGAATCAAAATCAAACCATACCTCTTATTTTTGTTGTTATTGTTATTAACACGTATTTATTCTTCCACCCTTTGTACACTCCTTCCCACAACAAACAATAGCACAAGGGTTAAATATCATTTTTTCATAATGATTATAGTAATAATGCAAATCTCCTCATTGTCCATATCCCTAAAAGAATGCCTCATTCTATATTTTGTGTCTACCACCTCTTGTCCCCATGCCTTATCTTAGGTCATATGTAATAATGGTTAGTCATTGCACTAATTAGAATTTCATAGTCTTGCAAAGTTATTTTTATAATGTCAATAATTCTTAATTTTGTATTAGTCCCTATGTCTCCCTAATTTTCTCTAAAATGACACATTTGATTATTTCTTACACTGCAATAATATTCCATTATATTCATATATTATCATTTGTTTTACGTATCTATGGTAACGTTCATTTTGTTTTATCCTTCATTATGCCTTATGAGTTTGTTTAATTTATAATGTTGTATGTGAGATCTTGCTGGTCTCATAGAGAAACATGGAGTAGTATTTATTGCCAACAAACTGTTTAAAAAGTTTCCAGACACCAGGAAATCAGTACTTCCCAAGTTAGTCAATTTCAATTTTGGATAGCTTTATTCTTTGGAAATTCATGTTATATTAAAGATAAATTTACTTCTCTATACTTTCTCAGACATTTCAGAAATGGCTTTTAATACATATCTTAAATATGTTTTAGGTAATTGCCTAAAGATGGTGGACTAAGACAAAGAATGATCTTATGCCAGAGATTTTATATATATATATATATAACTTATTATATAGTTATAATAAGCAAATAATAGACAATGTAACTGCTTACATATTTTTTAAACTCTTAAAAGATATAATATTTCGGACAGGTTGGCAAACTAAAGCCCCTAGGTCAGAAGTAAAAAACATCTTAGATATACAAAATTAAGAAGTTGGCTTCATTTGGTCTTCAGGCTGAAGTTTGCCAACCACTATTTTTAAAGAATAGTAGTTGCAATTTAAGAATCTTGGATTGTAGACACTTTTCAAAACTGCTGCATCTCCACAGCAATGCTACTAGTCGTTCTACAAATTTCCTTTAGAAAAGAAAATGACCAAATCAATGAAGCTTTTGTGGAAAGCAGCAGAACACAGTGTATTTTAATTAGTAGAATAGAACTTTTTCCCTTGGTTTGCCTTTCAGATCTGGATTACTTTGCTTAAAAAGCTCATTGAGGGCAATAGTTAGAAAAATAGAAAAGATAGAGTTAGAGACAGGAAAGAACTCAGGTTAAATTGCAGAAGAAAAACTCTCTTTAATATTAATAGAAAAGATTAAATGCAATAGGGATTTAACTCTTAAATTCTTGATATTTTCAGTTATATTATTGACTCAATCAAAAAATTGATTGATCCAGATTTTCCTGGTACCAGTGTTTCTTAATAATTGTCACATGAAAACCTTCAGAATTTAGATATTCTACTTAAATTGTATTATCATTATCTTGCATCTATTGTGCACTATTTTTGTGTGACATTTTTGCATTCTGAATACTCAATTTTTAAAAATTGGATTATTTTAATTTCACTAGATTAAAAAATTTTTGCTGGATCAAATTCAATGCAACTAGCTCTGATTATTACATTTTGGGCTTCAGACCAGCATGGGGGGCTATATCTGAGACCCCCTACATAAGTCCCAGAGACGGTCACACAGCTGCTGCTTGCTTCTGTTCCCAGTCATAGCTTATGACGCAGCCTCTGGCCTGACATCACTTTATACCTTGACCTTCCATTTCTAGACAAAGGATGCTTTGTGTCTTCTAAGTCCATGTTGATTTTGTGGCCCAGCTCTGGGATATGAGTGATGGAGCTGCCAGTTATCACTTGTCTTGATTCTTGCATAGAAGTAGAGCTGTAAGTACATTATCTGAGACTTTTTGTTGCTGTATTGCAAGGCCATGAGTCCTAATTAAATATCTGCATTGAAAATATTCTTGTGCACCACCCCCCACCCCGGAAACTTCATCCCTAATATCCAGAAACATCTTTGTCTTTCTTCCTATGCTGACCTACACTGGAAAATGAGTCAGTATAATATTTTTCTTGGATTTCAAGATGAGGACTAACCTGGTATATTTTCTAGGTCTTTGTGAAATAATTGTGTGGATGAACTGGGATATATTACTTCCTCTACTTCATAATCTTGGCAGGTCTCTGATACTTTATTTAAAACAAAAATAAAAAAATTATATTGATATTTATTATCCATCAAGCATTCATATTTCTCACTATATTCCTCCCTCTCTCCTTTTTGAGAGAGTCATCCTTTAACATAAAGTATGAAAATGGAAGAAATGAGAATGTTAAAAACTAAGCAATATAGTTAGTTAGCCCATAAATATTTATGAAGCACCTACTATATGCCAAGCCCTCTAATAAACACTGGGATACAGACATGAAAGATAAAATTGCATCTACCCTCAATGAACTTAAAATTTAATGGAAGAGGAAAACCCAATAGTGGGAAGAATCTTTAGTTCATTCAATTTATATTTTTATGTGGAGATTATTTCCATTTCCAATTTGTAGATACTGTATATGTTTTTTCCTTCCACTTTACATTGCATTAGTTCATGTGTTTCTATACTTCTCAGTATCTATTATATTCATAAGTTCTTAATATCAGTAACATATTCCATTGAATTAATATAATTCAATTAATGTCTAGTTAATGGCATCTACTTTATTTCCAATTCTCTTATTAGCACAAAAGGTATTGCTATAAATATTTTGGTATACATGGAATATTTCTTTTACCTCCTGACTTCCCTGGTATCTCTGAATCATAGGATATGGTTGTTTTAGTCTTCATGTTCATTTTTGTGATCTGTATTGTATATATTTGTGATAACAATATTGAATAGTAGCGAATATTTCTTCTATTTTACTTGGAATTTCCTATAGCACTCCGTGGAAATGTTTTCATATAATTAGAATAATAGATTATTTTAGCTGGAAGGGAATCTCAAAAATTTTCATTTCCAAACTCTACCTGAAACATGAGTAGCTATCCCTAATAATTTGATCCATTAATATTTGTGTAAATAACACTATTTGTGGGGGAATCATGATCATGCTACTTGAAGGTGTTAATTGTGGTATTGTGGTTAAAACATCTCATCACTGAATACCTCTGACAACTTCTCAAAACTTATTTGTAAAAAGAAGGGTTTGAATTAGATAATCTCTGTAACCCCTCTTTTATACAGACCATTGATTATATGTTTGATATTAGCAAATCTAAGAATCAGGACAGACTTCCTTATATTGAGCTAAAATATGTCTTATCATAACTTTATTTTTTTTAAACTTTTCCCCTGCTGAGGTCAAGCAAAAGATGTTCAGTTTCCTCTCTATATGAAAACCTTCCCACTCCTAAAGACAGTGATCATAAACTTGCTAAGACTGTTCTTCCCTACTGTAAATACAGTAGTAGTAGTAAAGTAGCAGTAGCAGCAATAGTAATAATAGTAATGTAATAGTAATGATGGTGATAGTAGTAGCAGTGGTTGTTGAAGCAGTGTAGTAGTAGTAATATTATAGTAAAAAAAAAACAGCAATAACAATAGCAGTAGCATTTATATAGTGCCGTAAAATTTACAAAGCACTTCACAAATATTTCATTTAATTCTCATGAGAACTCTATGAGATATGTGTTATTATTGTCACCATTTTACATGGATAATAAAATGAGGAAACTAAAGCATTGAAAAAGTTAACTGATTGCCCTGAATCACATGGGTAATTGCCTGAATCAGAATTTAAATTGAGATGTTTTGTTGTGCTGTAAGTCCTTCACTGTACCACTTACCTGCTCTCCCCACTACCTTCAAGTGATTATCAAGGTTTATAGCTCCTAAAAATCACAAAATGTCATCATTCTCATCACTTTCCCTTGTATAGAATTAATTCCAATATCTTTTCTAGAATGAGTTCTTCAGAAATAATCACAATACTTTAGATATAGTAGGACAGATTACAGTATGTATTTTGGGACCAATATGTCTGGGTCTATGAGTATTGTATTTTTCTTAATACAAATTAGGACTTTTTTTTTTTTGCTTCCATGATATAGTGCTGATTCATATTGATCTTGTCATTCAGCAAAACCCCCAAGTCCTTTTCACATGACCTATTTTGTAGTCCCTATATGCAATTGTTACTTGTTAATGTATAGGATGTTGTACTTATCACTTTTAAATTTCATCTGATTGAAACTAGTGAGTTAATCTAGCCTAGAAATGTTTTTGTATACAATTCTGTGACCATGTGGAAAGTGGATGGAACTATTTCCGTTGGCTCAGATAGCAGAACTAGGACCAATAGGAGGAATATATAGGAAGATTTTGCTCTTTATAAATAAAATCCTCAATAATAAGCTGCTCAGAAATGGAATAGCTTTGGGGGAAGTCAAGATTGTAGATACTTTCATAAGTAATTAGCAAAAAAGGGAGAAAAGTTATAGGATAGTAGCTATTAGTGATAATGTAGTTATGTGAGGAATTTTCTGAGTGAGAAAGATACAGACTTATTTGTAGGCAAATAGATTCATTCTCTCAATTATTCAATTCTTTCCCTAACCATCCCCTCTGCTTTGATAATAGTGCCTTCCTTGCTTATCTTGACCCTTTATAGAAATAAATTCACTTTATTCCACTCTTGATTATCTTGTCCCTTTGTCCCATTACTAATCAGGGCGTGGCCAACCCCAGCTCTGAATAATTTGTTCTTATTTAGGTGATGCTAAACAGAGCTGAAGAAAATCATGAAGGGTACAGATTGTGCCCATTAGAAATTTGTTACTTAATATGTAATCTATAATGATGACAAGGTTAAGAACATGGCTTTTAGAGAAGTCAGGGGAAATGAGGACAGCGGAAAGGACAGGAATATATGAAAGTGATCAATGATGGGAGGGGAAAGGTTAAAGTGGATAGGTCTGAGGTAGCTGAGAGACAGAGTTAGAGAATGTGTATGTGGCCTCCAAGAGGTTTAGAATCAATGGGATGGGGGACGTATAAGAGGATAGGGGTTTTTTAATGATGGAGCAGAAAGAATTCAGGTAGTATCAGTGGTCAACATTCTATGAGGAAGGCATGAGATTAGTGTGTTCTAGGTCCTCCTTGAGGTTGATTCATGGCATCGCAGATAGGTGACAGATAAAGCACTAGTCTTGGAGTCAGAAAGGCCTAAGTTCAAATATGACCCAGTTATTTCCTAACTTTTAAGAGATCCTGAGTAAGCCATTCTATTTACCTTGTTTCCTCATCTGTAAAATGGGTATAATAACTGCAAGTACTTCTCAGTGTTGCCATGATGATAAAATGAAATATTTGGCAAGCACTTTGCAAATCTTAAATATTATATAAAATTACATAAATATATATATAAATAAATATATGGCATTATTATTAATTATATGGTGAGTTCTAAGAAGATCTGTTTTATAGCAAACAGATAAAGGTAAAACTATAAGAGCCTAGTGAGAAGGCTAGGATGACTTGCTTGTCAATTACTCTAGTTCATAATCCTATTAGTATAGTATATAAAAATTAATGTATTAAAATAAATATATCTGTGTCTATATATGTGTGTGTGTAAAACAAGTCACACACTCACTTGAATTACCAACAGTTTCTTACTTAGTTTCTCTGCTTCCAGACCTTCACTTTTCTAATACTTTAACGATCTAGTACAATTAATCCTCCAAAGCAAAATTCTAACAATATCACCCCTTTGCTCAAAGACCTTCAGATATTCTGTTACCTATACAATAAGAAAGAAAATCTTAATCCCCAGATCCTAAAAATAAAATAAAATCCCTGGCAGATATGATTCCTGAACCACTTTCAATGATATCTGAGAAATCACAGAAATAGAAGAGATATTACAAGACTGAAAAAAAGCAAATGACCTGATTTTCAATGTATTTTTAAAGGAATGTAATAGAATCTTTGAACTATAAGCCTGTGAGACTGAGTTGAATTTCTGCAAAATTCTGGAATAGCTCTTTAAAGAAGTAGCTGGCAAATATCTAAAAAGGGAAGGGGTTATTTCAATTTCACTTCTTTGTGGATTTGAATGCTTTTGCATTAACAGATCTAAGTTGACAGAGAGTGACTCTTCCACAGAGAATTTGTATTCAAACAATCTAAGAGCCCCAGGCATGTTAAAATACACTCTGTGACAATTTATCCAATGTGTCATAAGATCAGCCACTTGTTACAATGCATGATATTTATAGAATCAGCCAATCAATAATGACATTTTTATATCTTAAACATAGCCAATTACCTAACAGCATAAAAAAAGAAATTAAAATATTCCATTCATTAAATATAATATATAATAAATACATTATAAATTTATAACTAACATATGAAATTATAATACATAATCCTATAAGTATAGTATATAAAATTAATGTATTAAAATAAATATATCTGTGTCTATATATGTGCATGTGTGTGTATAAAACAAATCACACTCTCCCGCTGCTATACTCAATTGTTATACTAAAGAGTTAGCCCAAAGTATTAGGAACCTGGCATGGGAGAAAATTCATGTGCCAAGATAAATGCAATGCTACCTTGCAAACTTCAGTGTTATTAGTTCATTCAGGAACATCTGAAGGTAGTTATGTGTCACAATGGCTTGAGTGATGAATATGGAATCAGGAAGACCTGAATTCAAATACAGTCTCACACTCATTGGCTGTGTGGGCAAGTCACTTAACCTCTGTCTGCCTCAATTTTCTCAAGTACAAAAATGAAGATAATAATAGCTCAAATCTCTTGGTGTTGTCTCCTTTCTTTCCTTGTCTTAAGCCAGAAAACTGCCAAACTCATCAAATTGGCTCTCTAGCTATTCCTTCTTTTGTATGGTAACTATCTAATCAGAGCAGAACTCACAGCAGCACAATTCATATTGATTCTAACTATCTGGCCCATATATATAGCAATTTCAAATAATCCTTGCATTTTCTTTTCAAGTCAGAGGTGGCAGCAAATACTTGTGCATAGTTTTACATTTCTTTTCTAAGAAGATTAAAGGATAATAGCTGTTTCTGGAACTTTTAGTCAATGGAATTAGTTCTTTCCAATCACTCAGCTTAAATATTCTTTTACCTGGTTGCTTCTCACTGCTCAGAAAGAACAACTTTTTATCTTCCCCACCATGTCCAACCTCTTTCTTCTCTTGAGGCTCCAATTACACTACTACTACTGCTGTGCTTGTAATAAGTCTTCAGTGGTTTAAATAAAAGCATCCTGATTAGTGGTTCATTTTTTTTTTTTACTTAAAAAGTCACAACTTTCCAAAATATCATATTAAATTTCATATTAAATTTGTATTCTTTTTTCTAGTTATAGTTGTCTGCAAAAGTTTATATGACCTCTCATTTTCTTAGCTTTACCCTCTTTAGCAACAATACATGTACATGGAAATTAGAATTAACCATCATATCTCAGTTCTGATGTCTCCATTGATTTTTTTTTGGTTCGCTTGAAACTACTTCTCACATTCATAATTACCTAGTTTTTAATAAGTAAAAGATTTTTCTCTGCCTTTTTATAACAAATTGTTCTCCCTAAACAAGCCATCATTCCTTATTATTGGCAAGTTGTCAGTCCTGAGATAATTGTCTCTCTAAAATTGTCCAAATCCCACCTAAATATTATGCTTCTTTTCATACCAGTTTATATTAAAACAAATTATTTTTATCTACTCCCATTAGTTTTCAAAGTATACATCAAGAGTAGCAGCAATACATAACTTTCTTTGATAGTTAATGTAAATGTCTTCATTTGCAGTGGGGAAAAAAAGCACCATTTCATCACTATTTTTTCAAGACAAAAAAAGAAGACAATGACTTGAATCCACAAAGATAATATTTGAGACAATGAACAGCTTCAGAAAGTGTCAGGTTATAAAGTAAAACCTTAAAAAACCAACAGCATTTCTACATATCAATAAAATCCAAGAATCAGAAATAGAAAGGAAACTCCATTCTAAATAATGAAAATTACATAAAATATTTGGGGAATAGCCTCCCAAAAACATAAAAGACAGATAAATTCAAAAACAAAATTTTCTAATATTTAGAATGTTTAAATATCTGTCATAATATTTAATGTTCATGGCTAGACCAAGTCAATATTATTAAAAATAAGGTTACCGAAATTAATTAAACTGTTAATGCTATACGAATTAAATTGCTAAGGAGATAACATTACAAAATTGACAAAATAATAAATGAAATTCATTTGAAAAAATTAAAATATCTAGGCTATCAAGGAAAATGAAGAGAAGAAAAGGAAAAGGAAACTACACTTTTAGTATTATAAAGCATCAAACCATTTGATACTAGTTAAAGAACAAAGATAGTTCAGTGGAATAGACTCTAGAAGGGACGTTTAGGAACAACAGAATTCAATAATACATCATATGATAAAGTAAAAAGTAAAAATTACCTAGGGAAATCCTCCTAATTTGATAAAACAATGCTAGAAAATCTGGAAAGAAGTCTGGAAGAAATTAAGTTTAGTCTAACACCTTAGACTCTATTCCATATTATATTATTCCATATTATTCCATATTATAATTAGATAAGCAACTTTAAAATATTAAATTTCATGCTACAAAAATGATGAGCAACAGATCATATACCTCTCAAAGCTATGGTAGCAGACATATATTTTAGCCAAACAAGAGATAAGAAACAACTACAAAAAATAAAATAGATAAGTTATTTGAAATTGAAAGCTTCTGAACAGACAACATTATTGTATCTGAGTTAAGATGGGAATGTGATTGCCTAGGGAAAATTTTGTATTAGATTTCTCTAATAAGGGTTGTCTAAATTAAAGATATGGATATAAATATAAATATGACAAAGTCATTCCATGATAGATGATCAATAGGTATGAACAAATAGTTCTCAAAAATACAATCACATGAAAAAAAATGCTCTGGATCACTAGAAATAAGAGAAATACAAATCAACACAATTCTGAGATTTTACTATATACCCTACAAATTGGCAAAAATGATTTTTTAAAAATTGTAACCCTCAATGTTGGAGGCATTATAATAAGATAAGTGCATTAAAACCTTGTTGGTGAAGCTCTAAAAATGTACAATTGTTTTGGAAAGCAATTTGGAATTATCCAATTAAAGTAACTAAAATAGCCATATTCTTTAAACCCGAGACTCCTTTATTGAATTTATTACCTCAGAGAGACCACTAAAAAAAAAAGTTTTCCTACATTCCAAAACATAATGGCATATTTTGTGATAGATAAGAATTGGAAACAAAATAAATCCCCAGCAGTTGGAGAATGGCTAAATAAATTGTGGCATAATAATGCAATGGGATGTTGTTGTTGTGTCATTTCAACCATGTCCAACTCTTCATGAATCCATCTAGGTTTTTCTTGGCAAAGATGCTAGAGTGGTTTGTCATTTCCTTCTTCAGCTCCTTTTCCAGATGAGGAAATTGAGTCAAGCAGAGTTAAGTGACTTTCCAGAGTCATTAACTAGTAATCACTTGAGGCCACATTAGAATTCAGGATCTTCTGATTCTTTATCCACTGCACCCTCTAGTTGTCCATCAAATGAATATATACCATTAAAAATAATGCATGATAAATATAGATAATTGTAGAAAGATCTATGTGAACTAATGCAGAGTGAAGTAGAGAAAGCCTATAAAACAGCACACAAAATGACTTCCACAATGTAAATTTAAATAACAATGTAAATTTAAAGAATCAAAAGTAAATATAGCAAACTTTAAAATAAATAAACAGTAATCGAATAAATGTCAGAAGAAATCCAACCTATTTTTTATGGAGATGAATATATATGTTTTCAGACTTTTTCAACATGTTGATCAGTTGTGCTGATTGTTTTCTTCTTAAGAAAAAATATTATTAAGAAAAAATATCATGTGGGTTGACTCTCCGATGAGGATAGGATGAATAATATATGCAATAATTGTAGACATAAGAAAAGGAAAATAACAATGTTTTTAAAGAGACAATGTGGCTTATACATATATTCTAGATTGTTCAGGTTTTAAGATGACTCAAAACTGGATAGTACAGCTCATATAGATTATGTGAAAGTCAGAATCCAAAATATTGAAAATCTTTCCTTTGAAAAAGCCCTGGAGCAAATTGAACATGTATATTATTCAATAGGGATGAATGTAAAATCTTGTACTTGGTAAACAACAGTCAATTTAACAAGTATAAGATGGGGAGACATAGATAGATGACAGTTGTTCTGAAAAATATTTTGGAGCTTTAGTGGATTGCAAATTCAGTATGAGTCAGCAGCATGAGAGCACAAAAAGCTAATCTATTTAGAAGGACAGAACTTCTCAGGGAAATGAAAATCCTATTGTACTCTGCCTGCATCAAACTTCACTGGATCACTGGATTCAGTTGTGGACATCATGTACTAAGGACTTTGATAAAGTTCAGAGGGCAACCAGATGATGAAAGGCCTTTAGTCCATGTCATATGAACACTGCTTAAAATAACTGGTCAGGTTTAGCTTTGATAATTAAAGGCACAAAGGAACACCATAGCTGCCTCCATAGAAGTGTCATATGGAGGAGGAATTATTTCTATTGCTTGGCAACATATGGTAGGACCCAGAGAAATGAAAGTTTCTGAATGAGCAATTTAAGCTTGATCTCAGGAAAAAAAAAATCCTAACAAAAAGCACTGTCTAAAACTTAAATGGGCAGCTAATAATACAATAAATTCCTTCTTTAGACATATTCAAGCAGAGATGGAACAACCCCTTTTATGGAATGCCATAATAAGGATTTATTCTTGTAAGAGTTTTACTCTATCATTTATTAGCTATATGATCTTGTGAAAGTCATTTTACTGTTAACACCTAGTTCACTCATCTATATAAAAGAGAGATTGAAATAGTGCTTAAAGACCCTTTCAATTCTTTAAAAAATATCAATTTTTTAAGACAAAGAAACTCTTTTGGAAGTTTTGGGCAACATATATATATATATATATATATATATATATATATATATATATATATATATATATTTATTTTTATATATATATATATATATATATATATATATTTTTTTTTTTTTTTACCTGAGGTTTTAAATTTAAAAGTCTGCCTTTGTTTTGTGCAGACGGAAAAACCTAACAATAATGATGAGTTCTCTGCATAGTGTTTGCTTTTGTTCAGTCATCCCTAGGGATAGGTATGTGTTCCTCTCTCACTCTTTTTAATGCTTATTTACTTCCAAAGTTTCAGAAGGAATAATTATATCCCCCTTAAATCCCTTGGTTGCTACTATAAATATTACCTAGGAAAACTAATCTATGTAAATTTAAGATATTGACTTTTTCAGACTTCTTTTTTTTTATTTTTTGCAAAAGATATTTGAAATGGATGTTGATTTTATGATCTATGTTTCATATACTTCATCTTTGTATTGTCTAGTTTCCAGTGTTTTAAAGTGTTAAACTGGGTTTTCAGAAGTTTAGGCAGAATGAATTTTAATTCAATGTGATTCGGTAATGTTCAGAAAATGCTATCAATTTAATGAATTAATGCCACTGGTCTCTAATTTATAATATTCTTGTGGCTCCAATTAAGGATAGGATCCCAGTGTGTTTTAGTCAAGGTAGAAAATGTATGCTATAAATCTGTTAAGCATTTTTGCTTGTTTTAAATCAAAACATGCTATTGTTTTGGTAGGACTTTTTTTTCTTTCTGATATTTAATTTCTCACAAAATACAATGTTCAGTGGTAGGATTACAAAGAAAAGTAGAAATAGTTTTGCCCCTATGGAGCTCACACTTTCATGGAGAAGACATCATGCAAAGAACTATGTGCAAACAAGATAAATACAGAATAAACCAGGAGAGTTGTCCCAGAGAGAAAGAATTGGCATTATGATGGGTTAATTTCTTGCTGCTTTATTATACTTGTAACAATTAAAACATTATGTTCTTCCTACTTATAAAAATTTTAACATTCTTATTGTAATCATATTTATCTGGATATTTTATCGTACTCCCTACAAAAGTACAACTTTCTTCAGGAGATTTTATTCTTTATAATTTGCATATATATTTGTTGAATGATTAAATACCTATGAGGAAAAGGGAGCACCTAGATGGTGCATTGGTTCGGGGTTCTGTGCTTGGAGTTAGCAAGACTCACTTCCCTGAATTCAAATATGACCTCTACTACTTGCTGGCTGTGTGACCTTAGGAAAGTCATTTTACCCTGTTTGCTTTAGTTTTCTCATCTGTAAAATGATTTGGAGAAAGAAATGTCAAATTACTACAGTATCTTTGCCAAAAAAAAAACCCAAAACAACAACAACAAAAACAAACCCAAATGGGGTTACAAAGAATTAGACATGACTGAAAAATGACTGGAAAAGAGAAAATACAATATTGATCAATTAATTCATTTGATAATCATATATTAAGCACCTAATTTTTTGTCAGGTATTATGTAGCAAGTGAGAATATAAATACAAAAAGAAAAAAATCTTTCTTTTAAGGAATTTACATTCTATTGGGTGAGACAACATGTCCATTTGAGTATATATAAAATAATACATAAAATATAGTACAACACAAGAAAGGAGGGCAATATCTCTGAACATTAATATTTAACATGTATATAGTATAAACAAAAACAAAAACAATTGCCTTTATCACTGTACTTAGAAGTTTAATAAACATCTTCATTTCTCCATGGAGATGTATTAATAATATAGTCCTTTCACATTTAGATCATTGTTAACTGCCCAAATGCCAACCAATGACTTCTTGAAAAAGTAACTATTTGGGATTAATACTTTCAAATTTGGGTGAGGGTCAATTAACAGAAACCTAGAATTGCTTTGTTATTAATATGCATTTAGTAACTATTTTATATGTTGTGCTGTAGTGTTTTACCAAGTTGAAGAAACTACACTCTTAGAATTCGCAATCAGATTGGAAGGATTACAGACATTTTAAGATATGCAAATACACAACACAGTAATGTTTTACTCTCTGTATAATTAATTTGAACAGAATCAATTATCACTTCTGAGCAGATGATTCTTTTAAAAAAAGAAAAACATCAAAAACTTGTTTTTCTTCTTTATTTACATTGTCTTTGGAGTTTTATTTATCCTTTCAGAGTCAACTATCTCTTCTATATAGAGCCTGAAGAATTAAGTAAAATCTTTAAGGGAGAGAGGACACAGCGAGAGAAAAAATAAGGTTTGAAATCACAAGATTGTAGTTTTGGTAAAGCTATTTAGTGCTTAATAAGAGCAATGGGAGACAGATTTTTTTTTTTTTTGATATAAAGGTCATTCCATAACATTGACCCAATGGAGTCACAATCTTTCAGTTCATTCAGTAATAAATCAATAAGTATTAAGCACAACTATTAATCAGACACTCTGCTAGATATGGAATATTTAGGAGAAAAATGCAACAGCTTCTACCCTCTAGGAATGTACATGCCATTCGGGTAGATAGAATGCATTTATATACTAAAAATATTTTAACATAAAGGTCATTTTTGATGGAAGGCATTAGAAGTTAAAGGCATCCTAAAAGAACTCAAAAAGATAGCTTTTGAGTTGAAATTTGTTATGGATTCCAAGATATAAGGAAGCAAATATACTCCAGATATTGAATACAGCCTTTGCAAAAATATGGTCATTGAATGTGGAATCTTATGTGAAAAATATCAAGAAGATTACCTTTGTTGGACCATAAAGTAAAAAACAAAGGAGTAACATCAGTCAGCCAACAAGCATTAGTGCCTTTGCAGACATCATATAATAAATCTGGACAGAAAATTTAGAGCCAGGTTGTAAAGAACTTTAAAAAAATTAATAGGGAGCTTCTAGAGTTTATTGAATAAGGAACTGATATAATCAGAAGTGTACTTTAGGAAAACCATTTTGGTATCTTGTCATTGTAGATGGTTGTTGGATCTCATATTAGAAGGATCTAGATTCAAATTCTGCCTCCAGCACTCATCATATGACTTGTACGTCACCTTTTCTGAGCCTTAGATTCCTTAACTGTCAAATGAGGGAGTGGAATTAAATTATGTTTAAGGCCATCTCAAACTCCATATCTATAATTTGGATGATTGACTAGCAATAAGAGAGGTAGAATTTATGCAGTACGTATGATGTATATTGAGGCTTTGTCTTAGGTCAACCAAATTCAGAGGGTGTTAATATCATTAGCATGGAAACAGAATTGAATTTAGCATTTAATTGACAAGAATACTTTGTAAAACAAAGTAAGGAAATAGTAAACATTCTAGTTCCCTTCCATCTAGTATTAAAGCATCCTAAGGTTTTTGGCTTCTGTTCCTTCTCTTAATTGAATTTCTAGGAGTAGCACATGGAATACACAAAAATGTAAATTATAACCCAATTCTGCCTTCTAATCTTGTGTTGTCCAGTAAATTGTCAGCTAAAGGAGCCTTTTCCCATCTTATAATATCATATGGATATCAGTGAAGGATAATTAGTCCATCTGTTGTCATCCATTCTAACTATATGACTAGCTAACCTTCTTTTCTGGGCATAAATTTCTCTTATGATATCCAGGAGGTACTTCAGCCAAAGGAACTCAAAAAGCCTTAGCATCTGGATCCTATGAGTACCTTATGGTGTTAGACAATGTCCTCATGTCTTATAATTATTTCCTCACTGACACTAAATAGAAAGAACTAATTCATGTATTTCATTCAGCATTTTATTGAGCAGCTACAATGGATAAAGCACAAATGAGTTTTTAACCATTTTTAAATGATAGAAAGAAAAAAAAGATATAATTTCTGTGCCCATAAAATTTTTAGTCTAATGAGGACATGGAGAGACATACACAAATATAACAAAAGGCATGATATAGAGTTTAGAGTAGTGAAAGATTATCTCAT
Source organism: Sarcophilus harrisii (assembly GCF_902635505.1). NCBI lineage: Eukaryota > Metazoa > Chordata > Mammalia > Dasyuromorphia > Dasyuridae > Sarcophilus > Sarcophilus harrisii. The sequence continues at coordinate 377,327,035 of NC_045429.1, forward strand.
AGAGGAGATAGCATTTGGTATAGGTTTTTTAAAAAGAAAGTATAGATATCAAACAGTAGTTGCTAGAAGATTGAATAAAGTATTCATGACAATGGGAACTATGTCAACAAAAACATAGAGTGAAAAATATAGGTGCTTTAGGGAGAACAGTATGTCTTATTTGGTTGAAATATAAAGAAATCAGACTTCAAAGGGAAAGAATTGGAATGTGAGTTGAAATACTATCTGGTTCTAATCCATTCATGAACAAAGGTTTTATCAAGAACATCTCTAATAAACAATAATCCATCTGCTTAAAGGTCTCCAGTTATCATTGTTTCATTTAAAAGTAAAGCTCATTCTATTTTTCAATAGTTTTGATAGGAATGGGTATGTTTCTTTACATAGAATTGAGATATATGCCTCTACAAAATGAAAAACAAACCCCTAGGAGTTTTACTTAGACACAGAAAATTGTTATAAATGGGCATAGTATCCATATAAAACAAAATAATTATTGGAGTCCTTTTGTAGTAACAAAGAACTGAAAACATATAGATATCTGCTGATATAGAATAGCTATACAATTTGTAAAAAAAAACATAATGAATTGTAATGGGAATACTTTAAAAGAAATGATTAAAATGAAAATTATAGAAATACATGAAAAAAATTTAGATGACCTGAATTGATGCAGAGTGAAAAAAGCAGAACTAGGAAAATAGTAATAATGATAACATGCAGAGGGCTGGAACTCTGGAAAAGTACATTTAAAACAAGGATACTTTCAGCAGGGTGTTTACTCACTGTGACTGATAGATAATGGTTCTCTAGTTCACACATACTTAGTGTACTCTAAAAATGTAATCATACTGAGGTGCTGAGCTGACTGGAAATAGAGACATTCCATCTTTGACCATCCTCCTGGTGGCTCTCCTGCCTACTTCACTCTTCCACTAAGACCAAGGCTGGTTCCGAGAATCTCCAAAGAACTATCCAGGACATTATAATAACATATAGAAAGAACACAAAAAAAGAAAAAAAGAACTTCTCTGAAATTTTAATGATCATGGTTGGTTTTTGAGAAACAGAAAATTCATGTCATTTCCATTTTTGCAGAAGTAGCGGCACTGGGTATGAGACATTACATGTGCTATCAAATTGGGTGAACTGTTTTGCTTAACTTTTCCCCATCTCTTTTATTATCTTATAAGGGATTATGAGAGGCATGTATATAGAAAACAAATGGATATAAAATAAAAACTCATTAGTATTAGTGAATAAGCTATAAAATTCCCATGGTAGTCTTTTCACACATACTTATCATTTATATTGTAAGACATGCTGTCCAATTATCCCATTTTTTTGTTGCCTCTAGATATATAATAAAACCCACATTATGAATTTCTTTTTTTACCTTTCCACAGACTATATACAAATCATTTCTCCAGAGACTTGCAACTTCTTTCTTCTGGTTTTATTTATAGTTGAACTTCAAAATTGATATGATGCAGTTCTTCTAAAAATATGCCCGCTTTTTGTTCATGTTTCAAGGATCTCACACTGAAAGTATCAATAGGAAATTGAAATAAGAACTAGACTTGGTATTTAATTATAAAGGTTCAACTGAACCACAAGGGATCAAAACAACAAATGATTCAGGGATCTATTTAGATAGCTCGATGCATGCTAACCCACCTGATGTCTCAGGGAGAATTATAATTTGTGGAAAGTAGAAAATAGTCTTACACAGCAATCATTTCTTATCTCTCCTTTCTTTAAGAGAGGTTTTGAGATGATGATAGCTATTTGTTTCATCCAATATTTCCAGTACAAGGATATGATGCTCTTTTAAGGGTTTGTAGAAGAAGCCATTTTCTCTGGTCTCTAGTTAAATGTAACAGTATCACTGAGACCAGGAGGATAATAGTTAATTTCAGTCATTTTAGTTCTTCTCAACTAAAATAGTTATTAAACAAATGACAATCATAGATACAGACAGTAAATTACAAATTGAGGAGTGTTATATGATTTAGTTTGGGTGATAGATACTTGGGAGAAGAATGAGATATCATAATTAGCTAGCTTGGTCTTCTGAAAAGATTCAGTTTGTCTATTGCTAATCTTGATAGATAAGTTTATTTAATACAGACTGAATATTTTCAATTCCTTCAATTGACCATCAGATTATATGATATAATCTCAAGTTTGTTAAACATCCTAACTGTTCATTTGTGGATATTCTCCAGCTGTTCTTTGACTTTCCTAAAAAGTGATTACCAGAGAAAATGTAATGTTCCAAATGGATTCTGACCAATTAGAGCAGCATCATCACCTCCTTATTCTGAAATGTTATATATCTAAAGATTGTCGTATTAATATTTTTTTCAAATTGTTGTCTAGTCATATTCTTCCCATCTTGCATGTAAATCATTAAGCCTATTCAAAGTAATTTTTACTCAATGATATAATCACAAATAAACAAACTTACTGTTCCCAACACATGGGAGATATAAGTCCCCTCCAACACTTTCCTCTAGCCCCAGCTAAGACCACCTCATCCTCTTGAGAGAAAAAAAGATGTGGATTAATATCTAACTCAATTCCTATATCCTTGATCTATTTCTGTAGTGCAGAGTTTGGTTCCAAGTCCAAAATCTAACCTCTGGTTCCAATTTCAGGTATGATGGGTTTTATTGGCCCAGTTGTCTAAAAGATCTTGATCCTAGATCAAATCCTAGATCAAATGTTGCCATGACTTAAAAATAACAGATCCTTGGGGGTTTTCTTCAGCATCTGAAACTATAAAATAGAATAGAAATGAACACCTCCCAGTCCCTTTTCTCAGAGTCCGAGTAGAAGACAAATAAGCAAGAGAAATAGAATTCATGTTGCACATAGCAGGTAGTGACAATATTCCCAATGCGTTTTAAAAAAAAAAAAGCAAAAGAGCTAGAGATTAACTCTCAACAACTTAAAGACAAAAGCAAGCAATAAATAAAAGGAGGTTACCTCCAATCATGTAACAAGGTGATATAGCAGGTTCAATATTAGGCAAACTGGGCATGCTCAAAAGTTTTTGAAGCCATATATAAAACTTTACATTTAATTCAGCTCAATTTGAACATCTTCCTGAAACTTTCCTGCCATCCAATTTGCTAGTTGTCACTTCTAGTTTTGTTTCTGCTGATTTTATAAACAAGACATTTATACCTTTATTCAAATCCTTAATGCTTACTACCAGTATCAATTGGGCAAGTCGTTTTAACTTTTTTTTTTTTTGATTTTGATTTCCTTATCTTTAAAATGAAGAGATTGGATTACATAGCATGAGACCATTTCCAACATTAGATCTATAATTTTTACCAAAATAAAGCTTATCATCATAGGACAAATAACAAATCTCTGGGAAATCCATTAGATAATTCTGAATGAAGTGATATATATATATATATATATATATATATATATAAAATGCTGCAATCATTATTCTTTTTGTCTGGGTATTCATCTAGTCTAAATCTATCTAATTACATTGTCATCTTTCTTCATGTCTGCATGGTTTTTTCCCACAAATATAGGAACTTTATTAAATATTTTGCTAAAATCTAGATTAGTCTGCTATAGCATTTACTTTTGTTTAAGAAAGTTTTATTGTTTTATTTTTGTATAATTTCCAAATATATCCATATACATTGCATTGTTATATTTAAAATGAGGATAAAAAGGAACTAATCACAAATCAGCTAAAGTATCAACCACATTTTGTATTTAATATATTACATCTATAAGTTTGAACTAACATTTGAAACATATTAATAAAATAAATGAAAATACGATAAAACTTAGGTAACAACACCTTTTGCAACCAAATAAATATGTTGCCTGCAGGAATCCTTATGTACAGATTAATGGACTTCATTTCTACTTGAGTTTAAGATCATTGTCTTACACCATATACTACAATAATTTCAAAATATTTATACTTCCAGAATAAAATATCACACTATAAAAGATAATGAAAAGAGAATGAGATTGGAAATCTTTTATAGCTATTCATAGGGGGAACATTCTCAACCAAGCAAGAAACAAAAGCAATAATAAAAGAAGAAATAGTTTCACTTTCATGAAATTGAAAAGATAATTGATGAATAAAGTCAGTACAATTATAATAAGAGGGTAAAGCATTATGTGTGAAAAAAAAATCTTTGTGTGTACTATCTCCTATTGTCTTGAAGGAAGGGAGGAATTTCAATAATTGGACATGAAATCCATTCCAGATACAGGAAAGGGTGTGAGTAGAAAACCAGTGGGGGTTTTAAATAAAATACTAGTGAGTAGATTACAGCAGTATGTCACAAAGATCACACATTATGAAAAGGCTGGATTTATACCAGAAACTCAGAACTGGTCCAATATTAGGAAAGCTATATGAGCACAATATCAATATCAATAATAAAAACAACAAAACATGTGATTATATCAACAGATGTTGAAAAAACTTTTGACAAATAATGCCCATTCCTAAAAACATTAGAGCATAAGAATAAATGGAACTTTTCTTAAAATTATAAATGCTACCTATCTAAAACTAAGAACAAAGCAACTAAACCAGAAGTGAGGGCGTCCCTTATCACTGCTATTATTCAATACAATATCAGAAATTCTAGCTATAGGAACAAGACCAGACAAACAAATTGAAGAAATAAAAATAAGTAAAGAAGAAACAAAAAAAAATCTTTTTTTTTTGCAGATGACACAATAGTGTAGTTAAAGAACCCTAGAGAATGAAATGAAAAGTTAAAACAATTAATAATTTGAGCAAAGTTTCAAGATATAAAATGAATCCACAAATACCATCAATATTTCTATACAAGAAAGTCCAGTTTCAAAAATAGAAAGAGAAATTATATTTAATATAAAGACAGATAATATAAAATATTTGTGAGTCTATTTATCAAAACTCTCACAGGAGCTGCATGAACACAGTTTAAAAAAACATTCTTTAAACAAAGATTTAAACAATTGGAGAAATTTTCAATACTCAGGGAAGACTGAGACAATGTAATAAAATGTTTGGCTGAACAAGTTGTGTTACATGATTGTGATGGAATACTATTGTGCTCTAAGATGTTAAATATTTCAGGAAAATCTGGGAAGACTTAGATGAATTGATGCAAAGTGAAATGAGCAGAACTAGAATATTGAACACAATAACAATAACGTGTAATGATAATAAATTTATGAAAGACTTAGCTACTCTGATAAAGAAAATTATTCAAGTCAGTTCCAAAAGACTCATGATAAAAAATATTTTATCTACCTACAGAAAGAGAATTAATCAGCCTAAGTGAAAACTGAAGTTTTCTTTTCTTTTTTTTCATAACGTATCTAATGTGGGAATGCTTTGCATGATTTCATATGTATAATAAATATTGTGTGTCTTGACTTCTCAATATTGGGGAGGGAAGAAGTGAGAACAAATTTCAAATTGAAACAAAAAATTTAAAGTAAAATAAGAAAAAGGAAAAAAAAAAGCCACAGTGAGTACAGAAGAAAGAATGAAAATGGGAAATGATTAGTAGTTAAGTCTGACTGGAATATAAAGTATGGAAGGGAAGTATTGTGATCAAAGTCCAAAACAGGAGGTTATTGATGGTTGGAATGGCAAGATAATAAGGACATTATATTTCACTTAGTAATAGAGAATCATTGAAGTTTTGAGTAGAGGAGTAACAGCTTTTTATGTAAAGAATGTGAAGAAAGAGATGCAGAAAACCAAAATTAGGCAAGTATTTAGATTGTTCAGTATTTTGTAAATATAATTTGTGAGCATATAATCAGTATTAATGAAAATTAATTTAACACTGTATATTGCACTGAATTTCACCCAGAGAACCCTAAACATTCTTTTCTATATCTTCCTGAAGCTTTTTCCTGCTACTCTTCAACAACTCTCTGGATAATTTTCTATAATAGCTGGCCTGATCTATCACTTATGGTCTCTTCATTACAAAAAGGTTGTAACCCAAGCTTTGTGATTGCTTTTTAATGAATGCAATGATTCCATAATACATGCACATTTGTTACACAATTAACACAATCTCCTGTATAATCGATTCTCCCCAAGATTTGTCAAGTAAGATGAGTTTTCTGAAAAATTTTCCCATTTTTCTCCAAAACTTATTGAGAACTTCAACTATGGTGCAGTGGAAAAGAACTGGATTTGCAATTAGGGGCGTTGTATTTAAATTGTGTCTTTGCAATTTACTATATATGTGACTGGGGCAACTCATTCAATCCTTTGAGCCCGATTTTCCTCTTTTGTCAAATGAAAGGGTTGGATTAAGTGACTCTTTAGGTCCCTTCAAGTTCTAAATCTATAAGCCCTATGCTTGACATATTGAAGGCATAATGATGGTTTTATATTTATAAATTTTATATTCATTGTATATTAATTTATATTCATATCTTCATAAAAAGAAACAGCTACTTCTTCCGTCATATTTATTTATTTATTTTTTGGTGACTGAGTTTGCTACACTGGGGCTGAGCACCCTGATTTCTTAAATCACAGATGATTAGGGTTCTTCCTAATGTCCCACTTCTGTTGTGAATACCTTTCTTTGAATTTTTCCAAAGTAAACAAGTAAAGACATCATCTATACTCCCTCACTCAGTTCCTTCCGCCTACCCCTTTTGAAGGTGGAAACATCTCAAATCCATAACTTTTCTGGTTTAACATCTTCTAGTTCAAGTGATTAATTGTATCAGCAAACTTTGTGATCTCTTTTCCCCCAGGCCACAAAATTGCTAAGGAGTTTCATTTTCAGTCCAATTATTATAGCCAGCCACCTCATAGGGTAATCTTAGAAACCTTGTTGCTCCTGGTGATTATTTTTAGTGCTTCTCTATTGGGGATGTTCTGAAAAAAAGTTATCAGTGAGCCCTCTCCTAATTACTATATTTCATAATCTTGACAGGGCGTACTCTGTTGGAAAAGCTGTTTAGCCAGCAAGAGAATGCACCACCAGAAGAAGCGGAGAAATTTTGTTCTCGGATTATTGCGATGGGTCTTCTACTTCCTTTCAGCGACTGCTTCAGGGAGCAATGTAACCAGAGTGCACAGCAAAGCTCAGCTCCATTTGATGTAAGTCATGGAATATATCCATGTTTGTATTCCAGGCTGCAGGAATGGTATCTTTGATCTGTAATATTCTCTAATCACCCTATATATTTTGAAACAGAACATCATACATGCTGCCTTTCCCCATTGGCTCTTGGTAGGTTTTCTCAAATGAACTCAGTATATTCCAGGTTTTCACATTTTCCCCCTTTATGGCTGCCTTTAATCTGCCAAACTTCCTTTGCTTAGCAGACAGTTATATTGAGCATTTTCTAATCTACATCTCAAACACTGATAAGTGTATTGTCTGGATAAGTAATCTTTCCTGGCTGTGCAGGTACTTGTGTACACGTTCTTCCAGGTGCATAATAGCATATAATATCCTTCCTATGATTCAGCTGATGCTATTCCACAGGGTGAGACTTGTTCCCAATGGGCCCAGGTTTCCATGAAACCTTGGATACTACATCAATACATTTCATAACTCATCTATGTATTTAAATAATCACATGAAGATGTTTCATTGTTTGTTCCCTACCCATTGCTAATCAAGACAGTTAATGCCCCAGGAAGGCAATTCAAAAGATATAGTCATCATTTTTAAGAACATCAACACAACCGGATTACTTTAAAGCAAAAATATCACCCATCTTTCTTAGAGGTATGTGGTTTCTGTGGGGCATTGTTTGCAATAGAATCACATTTGTGAATAAATGTGTAGGAATTATTGTCAGTAAAGGATTAGTACATGATTGATTCAGCTGGATAAAGGTCAGTGCTAACAAGGGCAAAGTCATGCCATTACTTTCATACTTGGTTCCAAGATGGTTTGATCCACTAATCTGGGCATCATCTCTCCAAGATGGGTATGTTCTTTAAGTGATAAGTTTTAGAAAGAAATCTATAGCCCTTGGAGGGAGAAGTGTTATGGAATAAAAGGAGATGTTTTTGTTTCTTTTTTTCCCTTTCCTTCTGTGAACCAGTGAAATCCTTGTTTTTGCTCAACTTCTATTCAAAATTTGCACTAAAATGGGTCAGTGACTGAACAGGCTATTTTGTCACCTTCTGGCTTCATTCCTTCTGAGAGAATTTTCCCTAGGATGTTCAGTACTAGTAAAGCCTTCTTCTCAAGGCAATTCTTTTGTGTCTCTTCAAAGCTTGTGTACTTTTTTTACATGGATATGTCAGCTGACCACTGCTGGCTGGGTTTGTTCAGTACCATAAAAATAGTTCCCCACTCCTATAGGAGCAGTTGGATAAATCTGAGTCTTTCCCCTCTGTCTCCTCTGACAGAAGTGTGAGTCATCCGGGAGACGGAACTTGAGGAGCATAATAAGCAGGGTGAAGGCAGTGTTTATTTCCTCTCCCTCAGAGTTTTGAAGCTTTTAAAGCCAATCACCAAAAGAAATAGGATCTTCACAAGTCAGGAGAGACTTCTGATAAACACAACTGCAGAAAGCTGTTGTTTATATGTTCAGCACCTGCCTTTGCTTGAGTCTTTTCCCAAGGCAATTTATACTCTTTTCCCTGAAGCTCAGAAGCAAAAACATGAAGAAACAGGGTCTGAGAGGGAAAGAGAGAGGAGGTAACCAAAACAGTAGTAACAGTCTCACATCTATTTCTTCTTTTTATTTGCTGGAGGAAACAGCGTCCCTCCAGTCCCCACTACACAAACACACACACACACACACACACACACACACCCCTACATCCAGCCACATACTGATTCAGTATTTTTGTCTTTGGGCCACATTTGCTCAATTGGAAGAAGCTCATCACCATGTTCATTACAGTGATGAACCTTTCAGGCATAGAAGCTCCCTATCTACTAAGTGATAGAAAGGTTGCCAATCTGCATTGTAACTGCATTGTAACCCTAAATCACAAATACTTGGAAGTGTCAATTTGGAGAGATCAGCTTCTTTTATTCTGTTGATGATGTTAGAGTACAGTTCTATAAAAAAAATGCCATTCCAACAGGAATTAGTTTTCAAATAGGGAATCAGTTTTCTATTTTTTTCCAGCATTTGAGAAAAGAAACCCCTGTTCTTTTCCCCACCTTTCCTGAAAACAAACAAACAAAAACATCAAGTGAAAGGGAAAATTTGAAAATGAGAAGGCTCAAAAAAATAAAGCAAAGTTTTAATAGACCTTTGTAGAACTTTGACTATTAATAGTTTTTTAAATGGGTCAGTCAAAAAGTTTGTACTTTGTTTAAGGAAATATTAGAATCAGTATAAATTCAGAGGATCTGAGATGTTAATGGGGGATCAGTATAGAATAAGGCTGTTGCCAATGGAAATAGAAAGTTTTATCCATATTAACAAATAGCTATTGGGAGGCCATCAAACCACTATATATATATGAGAGGCAGTCACATTTTCACTTATGATGAAAATGTCTAATGTCTGTAGCTCTTTTCTTTCCTTGGTATTCTTCCATAGCAATGTTAATATCTTGTCTCTTTTGCTTCTCCTAAATCTTCTCAAAATTATAAAAATCAAAATTTTTCCAAATAATCATTTGGAAAATCCAAACATTTGCCTTATGATTTCTCAGTTCTGGCTATTTGGCATAGCTTAGGTATTTAGTTTACTTACTGGAATGAGAGACTTCCATTTCTGTTTATGACCTGTAAGCACAAATATAAGAAATATCCTTTTCTTCTCTACCAATTAAAATGTTTTATTAATTTTTGAAATTATAAAGAAGTAATTGCTAAGAATCTTCCTAGGACTTAGTAAGGGCATAAAAATACTTCTTCATTGATCACAACTCATTTCAGGAACAGGAAAAAATTAATTTGATGCCTATGATATCTGGAGAGAAGTAACCTTTCAGCCAATAGAGACGATTTAATTTTCTGAAAGCCACTAAATTTGCTACTCATAAATTATTTCAAAGATATTTGTTGAGGGACAGCTAGGTTGCAGTGGTTAGAGCATCAGCCCTGAAGTCAGGAGGACCTGAGTTCAAATTTGACCTCAGACACTTAACACTTCCTAGTTGTGTGACCCTGATTCAAGTCACTTAACCCCAATTGCCACAGCAAAAACAAAACAAAACAAAACAAAACACACACACACGCACAAAAAAAAAAAATTGTGAGGTGATTTTTGAATAGGGGAAAACATTAGGAAATCAAGAAAGTTTCATGTAGAAGTTCCAGTTCTCAGAGGCAGAGGTGAGGAGTTCACTTGAGACACAGGGTGGGTGTGTTAAGGAGGTTAGGAGTGGGAGGGCATGCAGGAAGTACAAAGGTATGGAAAACGGAAATAGATTCTTCTAGGTTTCACATCAAGAAAAAGACAGTGTGACTTGGCTGTAGTTCATAGGGTTCAAGAAATCAAGTAATAATGTGTAATAAGCCTTAAAACAAAGAATGCATTTAGGTTGCTTCAATATCAAAGTGGTCTATATTTGATCCTGAGGTAATAGAGAACCACAGAGGACTGATTTATCTATTAAGCAGAGAAGTGATATAGTTATTTATGGGAAAGGAGACATAGAGTTGTTTTGAATCTGTCGAGTTTGAGATGCTTACAAGATATCAAATTTGACATGTCAAATAGGCTGTTATCAATGAAGAACACAGGATCACCAGAAACTACTAAGACTAGATACATTAATATGGGAATCATCTGTAAGAGGTGATAATTAAACACATAGAAGGTGATGAGTGTAAAGGGATGAAACTCTGAAAAGGTGTACTTGAATCAGACCACAGAGCACTTAAGGCTAATTACCTATTGGACAGTAACTCTATTAGCAAATGTTTAGAATTTCTCTTCTCTCAGTTAATACTAGCTCTATGTTTGGGGTTAAGAGAATTGTAGGGAAGGATTAGGGGGGTAGAATGAAAGAGGCAAGAGAACTTCACTTGGCTGCAGGACAAGGAGGAGAAAACTGTGGAGATTCTGGACTCTAGACTCAAGGAGGGATCCTTGGCAAAACTCCTGGCAGTTTTGTCCATCCCTTTCACTTCTCCCTCTAAAGACCAAGGACTTTTGCTTATCCTGACTCTGGCTGATCCTGAGGCCTCCAGAGAGCTATCCCAGACTTCACAATAAATTCACTGAATAAGAGCAAGAATAGAAAAAAGGTTTGGGACAGAGATTTCAGGTACACACACATTATTAAACAACACAAGACAGCTAGTAATCATGCAAAAGGAGAAGGAAAATGAAATAAACATTGATATAGTACCGACTTTAAGTCAGGCATTGTTCTAAGAGCTTACATATATATGGAAAAGAACCAAGAGCAGCAGCATCACAAAAAGTCCCATAGGAGAGAGTATCTAGGAGAAAAGTGGTTAATACTGATAAATGTTGCACAACAGGGATCAAGAAGGATCTTTCTAAAGTTTAATCTCTAGCTTTGGTTCCTTCCCTGATGCTACAAATAGACCCCCAACCTTGAAAAAAATCCCACTAGACTTCAACATGCCTTCTCACTTTAAGATCTCTTCTCATTTTGAGTTAAATTCATACGAAAATAAAGATAAAGCTACCTATATCTGTTACCTACCTTTGTCTTCTCACTCACTCTTTGACCATTTGCAAACTAATTTTCATTCTCATCATTCAAGTGAAATTGCTGTCTCCAAAGTTATCAATGATCTCTTAATTAGCAAATCTGGTGGTCTTTTCTCAGTCCTCATCTCTCTTGACTTCTTCAGCATTTGACATGATTCACGGATTTTTACTCCCAGATAGTCTCTCCTTTCTGGAGTTTTATGAAATTATACTCCCTTAATTTTCCTCATATTCCTTTGGCCCTTACTTGTCAGCTTCCCTTGCTGGGTAATCATTTGCACTCCCAACTTTAGATAGACCAAAACAATCATTATGTCATCATCTCTCTCCACACTTAATTATCATCTATTCAAATAGCTCACAGATCTATATATTCAGTTCTAAACTCTGTGATATAGTCCTGTACCCAAAAACTGCCTTTTGGAATATCATACTGGATATCCTGTAAACATTTCAAATTAAACATGTCTCAATTTAAATTCATTACCTGTCCCCTTAATGCAAACCTCTTTTGGCCTTATTCCACATTTTAATTAAGTATCAATTCTTTGAATTTCTTTCCACAATACCTCTTGCATTCATCTCTTTCTCTCCACTCATACAACCTATACTAGTTCAAGACCTCATTACCTCTTAACTGGGATATTTTAATAGCTTCCTAATTAATATCTTCCTCCATTCCAATTCATCCTCCACAAGATGCCAAAGTTATTTTTTTTCTAAAAACATCAAGACAGATCATTTAATTCACTTACTCAATAAAATTCAAGAGCTCTTCATCCCCTATGGAACAAATATAAACTCTGTTGATTATTCAAAGCTCTTCAAAACCTGACTCCAATTTTCTTTCTAGCCTTATTACACATTATTCTTTCTGTTATACTCTGTAGCTGTTTCTTAACCTGAGATCCTTGAGCATTCTTTTAAAATTTTACTTCTGTATTTCAATATAATTGATTTCCCTTGTAATACTATTTTATTTTTAAACATTTAAAAACATTCCAATAAAGGACTTGTAGGCTTCAACACACTTTTGAAGGAATCCATGACACAAAAGGCTAAGAACCTCCATTTTAGCACCTAGTTAACAAGTACAATTAGTTAACATTGGAGGCTTTTCAAACTCCCATTCCTAATCCAAGTCTATTCAGCTCCCATTTTCCTGATGATAGATCCCTTCAAAATCATTCTCCCTCCAATATTTCAGAATTTCAGGATCTTTCCCTTATTGAATCTATTTTCCTAGAGTATCTTTTTACTAGCGCCCCTCATCATACTCCACCTAAATGTCTTAAGTTGATTTACTGGTGCTTTTTGAGCCAGGTATCAAAAATGTCCTTTATGTGGTTAAAAAAAAATAGTAACTACCCTGAAGCTTCAATTTTTTTTTCCTTTGAAAACGGAGAGAAAACATAGTGATCTTTTATTATCTGTACAACTTAAATAATTCAGGTAAGAGATGATAAAAGAGCAACATTAATGAATTTCTCCTGTGAAACTGTATTTTTTATATGTCTACTTTAATCTATAATTCTAAATTGTATATCTATGGTATATATAGTGTGTCTCAAGAGCAGAACAATACACTTCTTTGTGGCTACATCTTTTTCCTTTTTTCAAAACTTGCATTTTTTGGAGAAAGGTCATTGATTGCACTTTGAAATGTTTTTTATGAGAAAATAAAGAGAAGGAAAAGGGGTATTTTATAAGAGGAAAAGGGAGAGGCCTGTGACTTTTTTAAAAGGAATTTATTGGACTTAGATCAGATTTATAAATAAATGTATCTTGATAAGGGCAGTAACATAAGCTGTGAAAAAGAATATAAAACCCTTGAGGGAAGAGTATTTCATTCTTGTCTTTGTTTTCCCAGTACCTAGCAGACCACACAATTGGTGTGTAAAAATTCTTGCTCCTTAACTGACATCTTATTTTAAAGTTAGCCTGATTGTTCCATTTCAGATAAGAAAAGTTTCTTCTCTTCAAAATGGTTGAAATCAAATCAGTTGAACAGTAATTAAAGGCAAATAGAACTTTCTTTACCTGTAATCTTTGCACCGTTAGTTTCATAATAGAATAAATTTTGAGTATGTATATTACTCAAGATTTGATAAGAGGTTACCACTAGTAAAAAGGGAGAGATACATATAGAGAAATAAAAATAGACAGAGATAGAGTCACAGAGAGTGACAGAGACAGAACAGTAAAAGAAAAAAAAAGTAATACAGCAGAAAGTTTCCTAAAACAGTAAAAAAAGATTGCTTCAATAGTCCTTTTCTTAAAATCTAGGTGCCAGGTTAATATGTATCAGTTGTGACATGAAATTTTAAAAAGTTCTAAAATATCTTCTCATGGTTCCTTTGTGGGAGAAAACTGGAACGTAGTTCCACATTAATCTGTGCAGGGAGCCGATACTGCTATTTGGTCTCATCCAATCTGGAGAAGTAGAGATAGGGCATGTGATAAAACATTGAGACACTCTAATTTCTGGAATACTTTTCTACTCAGCCATAATATTACTATAAATGAGGGTTGATCACACTGAGGATAAACTATGAGCTTGTTGTAACATAACTGAGTCATTTTAATTATTTTCCCCTCACTCCACATTGTTAGGGGAGAAATATCTCTTCTCTGCTGCCAAAATATATTTACCACAATGCAGAAATTATATAAGTAAAAAACCTAGTTTTATTATTATGCTCAAATATAGGTTCAGGCTTCAGAGAAAGCCTAAACACCTTTAGTATTTTCATAAATTGTCAGAGTGACAAAGGGATAATTCCTTTAATCTATTGAAATTTTGTACATTCCTCTTAGGCCATATAAAAGATAGATACATAATCCCATACTTCCTTTACTGCCATAAAAATTGAATACATTTAGATAAATGGATCTCATATATTTCTTAAGGAAACAAAATTTATCAAATAAACTCTATAGGTAAATTAAACCAGATTACACATTGAATTACATTTAGAGAGTTCACAAAATGGCTGATTGAGAGGAAAGTTTTATATGTCATCAAGGAGTCAGGGATAATTGAAATCTGCTTCTGACTTCTTATCTAAGGAATCTTTAAGGATCTAAGTGAATTTTCAAGTTTTGGTCAGGTAAAGTTAATATTAACCAAAAGTTGCAGGAGGAATAAAATAATTTTTTTTTAAAAAAATGCTCCTTTTACTATCCTATGACAAAATAACAAATTCCTCAGGAAGAACCATAGAGAATTGCAAGTCCTCTGGTGATTGGTGTTTTGAGAAAATTTCTACCTGGAGGTTAGAGAAATGCTCTTGGCTTTTTTTTTTCCTCTCAAAGATGTTGCTGCTTTTGGAATTCTCAGGGGTTATACACTAACTTATCTGATGAGAGGTATTTTAGATGAAGGATTTTTTTTCCTCCTACATAGCTCCTTAAGTCTTTGGTCATTTTTGTGTGTGTGTGTGTGTGTGTGTGTGTGTGTGTGTGTGTGACTGAGGAAGTGCTTAGCTGAGAAAGATTTAATTGGTTTCCAGGCAGTTAACAGAATTGCCTAGAAATGCTATTCAGGGAAGTGTTAGTCCCTCCTCCCCTTTCCTCCTTAAACACACTCAGTGGTCTCATTAGAAGGAAATGAGATGCAAAATGCCTTTATTTTTCATTCAAGAAGATCTAAAATATTATACCTTTTAAGATGTATTTTAAATATTTTCCTTTAATATTTTACTACCCTTCATATATATACTTAAAAAAACCAATTTTTTTTCCTCCTTGTTCCCCTTTCACTGATGGAATGAATTTCTCTGAAATCTTTTACTGAATAGAAAAAAATATTAATTAAAAAACTCTTTAAGTTATAGAAAATAGGATTTGGAATAAAATTCTATAAAACAAGGTAATTTGCATGTGGCTATAGCATATCTCTTCCTATTGCATAAAATAGCTAAGTATCTAATTATTTATATACTTGGTACAATGTCTGTGTACATTTGTGATAGTGTTTCATCTACCAGTGTTGTGTTTACTAAGAATCTTAATCTGCTCTCTTGAGAAGTGAAGGGGAAGGGAAGTATCTTCCTCATATAGCTATAACATGGGACAAATTGCCATTGATGTAATTTTGACTTCTGCCTTACCAGTGCTTCCTAAATACCATGGGGTCTCTCTACATGCCCGGCTCAGAAACTTTTTGTATGTATAACTTCCACAATTAAATTGTGAGCTTCTTAAGAGAAAGAACCACTTTGCTTTACAATTTGTATATCTAGTACTTAGAACAGTACTTGAGATATACTAAGTACTTCATTAATATTTTGTCAGTCATTTACTAGTTCATTATAGTTTTGTGTTTCTAATAATAGATGTATTTTGTGCAAAATGTCTTTTGCATTTACCATTTAGTATCTCTCAGTGTTGTTTCATTCCTTGGTGTCAGAAGTTAGGAATAGACTAAACTAAAAAAGTTACGGAAAAGGACATTAGTAAGGAGTACACTCACAGGGCACTGCTAAAATCCAGCAAATATTATATCTTGTATCAAATTTAAGACAAATATAACCAGTCAGCCTTCTTTTAGTCTAACAAAAAGATTCAAGTTTTATGTGGTGCCCTCTGCTGGTGACTTCAAATTCTGACTCTAAAAAGTAATTTCCAAATACTAGCAACTGGGTTAAGAAAAATCCTAGCTAACAGCATTTTGTTTGTAAATGAAATCTAATAATTTCATACTATTAAATTTCTTACCAGTAAGTTAACTAGAAAAACAAATACAGTAATTGGAAAGGAAATAGTATAGTTGATATTTTATACTTTCATATATGTATAACTCATTTTTGTTATCTATGTTATAAACCTTATATAATATAGAATATTTTTACATTATGTTACATATGCAATATATAAGAAAATAAAATCAATCTGTAAATTAACTGTTATTGGAAAGGAAATAGTATTCCTAATATTCTTTGTTTATATATAACATAGGTCAATGGTTCTCAAAGTATGGTCTAGAGAATCCTGGGCATCTCTGAGACCCTTTTAGAGGGTCTACAAATTCAAAAATAGTTTTTATTACCAATATGGTAAATATCTATAAATATAACCTAGATAAACAAAAACACTTGGGAGAGATCCTTAATAATTTTTAACAGGATAAAGATACTGAAAACAAAAGTTTGAGAACCACTGTAATAGGTCATTAAATTTTATATATGATGTAAATATTGCATAATATATAATCCATTTTACATACTGCTTATTATTTATGCTATATACAATATATAATAAAATACCTGATCTTTATATTCTGAACTTTATTATTATTTTTATTATATATGTTAAAGATATACATATATATAATATAACAAAGGTTACATCTTACATATAACAAGAATATCAGCTATAAATTTTCATAGATTGCTATAAAATTTTTACATGGCTAGAATACTTACAATTACATGATCTATCTTAGATATAAATAATGGCTCATGTGTCATAGCACCATAATTGGATAAAGGAGTTTTTCAGGAGTCTTCCATCATAATTTTTTTATTTTGCATTTTAAGAATTTATGACTATTTCACAAAATTCTTAATTTTTTCTTAATTATTCTGGGATTAAAATAATTTTAAAATTTCAGAAAAAATCCACTTTAATTCCCTTTCCATTAAGTCACTTCAAAGTCACTATTGTTGAAAATAGTCTGTTTGTGATACACCCAGCATAGTTTGAAAGAGCCCTGTATTTGGAGTCTTAAAAAATGAGGTTATACATCAACTCATTCACTTTGCTAGTTATATGAGTGCAGGAAAATTATCTGATCATTACTTTCCTCCTGAAATGATAATGATGATGATGATGATGATGATGATGATGATGATGATGGTGATGGTGGTGGTAGTGGTGGTGGTGGTGGTGGTGATGGTGATATTTACTATCTTGAAGAATTGGGTTGGGCAAAGTATTTTGTAAGCCTGAAAGTGCTATGAAACATAATTCATTATACATATTTTTGTTAATTATACACACATTTATAAGAACAGAAAGATTATTTCATAAAAAGCTTGCATAGTACAAAAAAGAGTTTAAGGACCAAGGTTGTTGCCATGACAATTAAGACCTTTTTTTTTTTTTAATACATTGGATCTACTTCTGATGGAAACACTTAAGATATACAGTTTCCAATTTTGATGATACTTTTATAGTTATCGTCTTAGCCACTTATTAGGATTATTTGTTGATATTAATAACACCTAATGCTCACTTCCTCAAGAAACTTCAGACTTCCATTTAGCATCAATGAAATGTTAGAAAAGCAGGACAGGTCAAACATAAAGCAAAACAAAACAAAACAACCTATTGACTAGGAAAACAAAATAACTGGAAAGCTAATTGCAAGTTCACATGTGCTTCTTGCTCTAGAAGAAGAAACCACTGGAAATGATTCAGAGGCCACATGAATAAGCATAATAACTGACGACTAAGAACCTATGTAACAGTATACAATGATTCAAATAGAATTCAGCTAGTCTGTTCTCTCAATTTAGCCTTGCAATCGAACTGTGATTGTTAAAAAACCAACTAACAAAAACCAAAACCAAACAAACAAACAAAACTGTTCCAAGTTTTCATTGGCTATGAATGAGAGGTGCTAATTTGAGCAAGTATCCCCCAAACTGGTGAAAAATAATTTGCAAGCATCCCTCAAGATAAGGTGAGTCAGCAGATGGAAGCTGGTTAGCTGAAGTAAGGAGTCTGCTTACTGACTAATTTTTTTTTTTTTTAATTGAGGTGTGTTTAGAGACTGGAGTCTTGAAGGATTTGTGGCCAGAAGGGGGGCAGAGATGAGGTTGCGGTCTTCTGTCCTGTATTAGGAATAAATCTGGCACTTAGGCGGGAGAGAGATTTCTGCATAGAATTTTATCTTCTTTTGGTTCTGAGTTCCGTGTTCTAGTTCTATCCCTTTGGTGACACTAAGAGGTATTCTTTTTCCATACTTCACAACTTTCCTCTTCCTCCTTTCTCTTTCTCCCTTTCCCCTTTCCCCCTTTCCCTATTTTTCCCTTTCTCTTTTTCCCCTTTCCCTTTCTTTCCCTTTCTCCCTTTCCCCTTTTCCAATCCTCTTTTTCTCCGCTTCCTTTTTCCCCTTCTTCCCCTTTTCTTGCCTCCTCCAGTTTACCTTTCTCAACTGTTTTTGTCTCTTGCTTTCCTCTCTCCTTTCTCATTCCTTCTTTTCACTGAATTCCTTTCCTCTCCTGAAGAGCAGCAACACAGGTCACCACTTAAGACTATCATGTCTGCCCCTGCAAGTTCTCCTCAAACTGCCAAGAGAGCCAAGCTGCTCCCCAAACATGATGGAGTCTCCAAGGAAGTAGACACACTCTCTGACAGAGCCCACACACTTCCCTTCTAGAAACCTTCTCCTAGTCCATTCCCATTTTCACCTACATATGACTTACATTCTCAAAACCATGTTCCTTCTTCTTGGAACTTTATCCTAAAACCTGAGAAAGGAATCCCCATGTCTTTGAATGGCCTTGATTATAATCCTAATGGCTGCACTGTATCAACTGAAAATACTGTGAATTTTGCTGCTGATCCTAGTTATAAGAACATTCAAGTAGGATCCCATCAGGTTGACAAAAAGGTTCCTACTTCCTTCTTGGTATAGAGAAGGCTGCGGATTCTTCCCGAAACAAGACTACATCTTCAACAAGCCATTCCCATAGCTGTGTGTCTCAATCAAACTTTTTGTTTGGCAATCACTACAGCGGTCCAGTTGGGCCTACTAGCAACTCTTCATTTATTTCCCCAGGATTTTCCTGTCTTTCTGGCCATCATGCCAAATCTCCTGCTTCCACCTCTGTAAGTCAAAGCATGTCCTATATTACAGTACCTGCTAGTGACTCCTGTGGCTCTGTATTCACCTCACAGAGTCCTCCAACTATTCAAGTTAAAGATAATTACTGTTCTGGGAAAAACAAAACTGTCAACTAGCCATAGCAATCATAACAAGGCACTCTGTGATACTCACTTAAGACATGATTAATTCCAAGGCAATCAGGAAGCTCAGGATAATCCTAGATGAAACTACACAGAATTCCTAATTACAGCTGTTAATCCAACTAAGACCTTTGCAAATTGTTTATCTGTTCAGTAAAATAAAACATTCAGCTTCCTGAGTCTAGAAGTTTCCAGTTTCCTCAAGGAGCTTTTACAACAAGAATACAAACCTTGTGCAAGAATGCCATTAGAGCCTGTGACCTCAGTTATAGTCATCAGAGTTATCAGCTGCTTCCCACTTCTCCCAACACTTCTATGTTCAGCCATTAAGATGCCCCAAGAGGAACTAAAGATCCCAGTGATGTTTGGAATGTTGGCTTGACTCATAGAAATCTTCAAGGAAGATTAACCTTGAAGGAGACTGTCTGGATAGAATAAAATTGTGTTCCCCTGCTGCTAGTCCACAGCAAAATTTTACTCCTCATAGTTTTAATTTTTTAAAATCTACACATATATAAGCATGTCTCTTCTTGTTCCTCCTAGGAATTTGGGGTTCAGAATTAGAAAGAACTTAAAAGTATATAATTCAATCCTTCATTTTTTTAATATAGATAGATAGATGAGCAAATTGAAGCACAGATTGTTAACCAGGGTCCCATAGTAAGTAGGTATTGGAACTTACATTTCAGCCCAAGTCCTTCCTTTCCAAATTATGTGGTCTTTCCTTTGTACTATATTATTGTATTCTGTCCCTCCTTCTTTTTTGCTAGCCTATTTCATGGTCAACTGCTCCTAGATTCTCTAGAGGAAAGTTCAATATTTCATCTGAGCCAGGAAACACTAAAATAAAATTATCTTTATATAGCAATGCATGAAAAAGCATTATATCTGTACTTGAAAATTTATAACACAAATAATGTTTATGTTTTTCAACAGAGAGATGAAAATCTTATACATTTTTCAGCAAAGAAAAAGTATAATTTGTTTAAATTAATACAGTGGCACATACTTATTTAGATTTTCACTGGATTCTATAAATACAGTTTCTATTGTTATTACTTTAATACAAAGGCTCATAATCGTAATCATATCATATAATAATAAAAGACATCATTTCTAGTACTCATTTGAGCTTCAAAAGAGCCCTGTGATGTTGATAGCATACTATGTATCGTGACCATTTTCAAGAAGGGAAAAATAATGATATAATCATTTCAGTGATTTCTCCTGAATCACATAGCTAGTGTTGCAGACAGAATTGTACCAGAATTTTTCTGATCCCAAATCTAGCATACTATCTAGTTTACAATCTTCATGAGTATAGGCTCAGAGATCTGAATGTAAGTTCTAGCCTTGACAATAACTAATACTATAACTGTGAACACCTCTTCCTAATGTCCTATATTTCTCTCTATATAATAAGGGAGGTAGACTAATTGATTTCCAAACTGCCTTTCAAACATTCTACACTTTAAAAAAAAGTAATTACTGTGTGAATAAAATGTCTGAATTAATTAAATGCATATGGATTAATAAAAATTAATTAAAGTTTCCAAAATATGTACATAATAATTTCATTTCATAACAACCCTTTTAAAGGCAATTGCTATTGATGGTATTATTTCTGTTTTTATAAATGGAAAAACCAAGGGTTACTCTAAATAACTAGTCCATAGTCAAATAGCTTATAAATTTCCAAAGGCAGGATTTAGACCTAAGCTTAAAGCTTTTTACGTTGCTTCTCACAAGTTTATGGCTAATATTTTCATAAAATCATAGGTAATCAAAAGGTCCAGTATTAAAGTGACGATATTATATTTGGAACAATAAAATGACTCTGTATTGGTGAGCACATCTTTCTGTATTTCTGATATTTTCCTCTTAGGCTACACTTTCCCTCTGTATGCCAATTTTATCTTCTGATGAGTCAGATTATTGGCTATTCATAATGCAACTGAGTGTTAATAGCATAGATCTTGAAATTTCAAATGATCAGAATTTTTGAGGCAATCATACATTGTCATCATATAAGTCTCAACATTTATTTTGTCTTTTTTTTTTTTTTAATGACAAGGACACAAGGTACCTAATACCTGACTTAAATTTTTAGGTTTCCTTTTGATATGTGAATTTGGGCAGGGTTCCTGAGGCCTTATTACATTGATGCATTGATTATCACCAACAGGAAGCATAAGGAATAATTAATATAACTGATTTCTTAAATGAAGCTCTATCCTTGAAAGTTCTTTTTTTTTAAAACATTGTTTTTAGTGCCAACAGAGGGACCAATAGTTTACTGAAAAATCTCCTTTATATTTAGTTATAAAGCAAAAATTTGCCATCTTTATATCAATAACAAGTTTAAAAATGGGAGAGTCCTATGTTAAAAATCACTTTAACCTTAAAGAAATTCTTTACTTTGTCAGGTTTCATATGCCACTTTGAAAATGGTCTAGAAGTGCCTTCTGTGTTTGGGTAGTAAGATGTAAAACTAAGAAAGCTATTTGTATACTTGACTTTTACTGCAGATTTAAGTAAATATAGTTATTTTGAAATGATATGTGCCAGGCATCTTAGTAGACATAGCGAGAATTACGGAAGAGTTGTCTTCTATCATAGAAGAAACTATAGTTTTATTGGGAGAGATGAACAATGTTATTGTTTTATGGCAGTGGTTTGATTTCTTGAAATGCTAAAATAGGGCAATCTTTTAAGAAAAGGCAAATTAACCCCCCCAAAAAAAATTTATTTCCTGCCTACCCACCCTTCCCTCCTTCCCTCATGACCTCCACCCCTCAAGCTGCTAAAGATTATTAGTCTGCTTCCCTTTTGTCAGTATTACTGATATACCAACCAAATCATTTCCAATGGAGCAGTAATTAACTGAACCAGCTACGCCCAGAGAAAGAACTCTGGGAGATGGCTAAAAACCATTACATTGAATTCCCAATCCCTATATTTATGCCCACCTGCATTTTTGATTTCCTTCACAAGCTAATTGTACAATATTTCAGAGTCTGATTCTTTTTGTACAGCAAAATAACGGTTTGGTAATGTATACTTATTGTGTATCTAATTTATATTTTAATATATTTAACATCTACTGGTCATCCTGCCATCTGGGGGAGGGGGGAGGGGAGTAAGAGGTGAAAAATTGAAACAAGAGTTTTGGCAATTTTTAATGCTGTAAAGTTACCCATACATATAACCTGTAAATAAAAGGCTATTAAATAAAAAAAAGTATTACTGATATACATATTGAGTCAAGAGTTACATAGTTACATTTCATCCAGAGTAATGCAAAGTAGCATAAATTAATTGATAGTTATATGCAACTAGCTTATTTGATATATGTACAAAATCTGCCTGATTAAGAAAGGGCTAGTTCAAATGCAAACTTGCAGCAAAGTGTGAGGAGTAGCATAGAGAAAGAAGAGGGCAGGACAAAAATAGGGAATGGAAAACTATCCAGATTGGCTTCAGTATAAAACAATGAAAAGGGAATCAAGTCAGAGAACTGAGAAATGAGACTTCAGAAAAACTTGCTTCAAAATTCTTTTCCCAATTACTATTGCTAACTGAATTTCCAACCTACTTGTTCTATTCTCTCTCCCCTTTTACTCTTACCCTCTTCAAAAGTGTTTTGCCACTGACCACCCCTTCCCCCAATATATCCTCTCTACTGCTACCTTACCCCCTTCTCATATTCTCTTCCCCTCCTATTTTCCTGCAAGGTAAGCTAGATTTCTATATCCATAATGAATTTATATATTATTTCCTCTCTTAGCCAATTCTGATGAGAGTAAGATTCACTCATTGTCTCTGTCTTCCTCCTGTCCTCCACCTCTTCACCGTAAAAGCTTTTTCTTGCCTCTTTCATGGCACATAATTTACACCATTCCCTCTCCCCCTTTTCCATTCCCCAAATAAATTCCTCTCAGCCATTAATTTTATTTTTTAGATATTTAGTTGATTCTTTTAATTTCTTTTTTACTCTCTGATTCTAGAATAGCAGGAGAGTTTTCTTTGACATTTTCTTAAAAGATGTCTAGGTTCTTTTTTTTCCTTCTTGTGGCTTTGTTTTGTTTTTAAATTTCTCATAAAGTCATTAGCTTTCATTTGCTCATTCCTAATTTTCAAGGAATTATTTTCCTTGGTGAGCTTTTCTATCTTCCTTCCTATTTGGCCAGTTTTGCTTTTTAAGGCATTCTTCTTTGTATTTGCTTTTTTAATTTTCTTTTCAACCACTAATTTTCTTCCCAATTTTTCCTCTCTGTCTCTTACTTGATTTTCAAAATCCTTTTTGAGCACTTCCATCATCTGAGACCAATGCTTATTTTTCTTTCTTTTTTTTTATTATAGCCTTTTGTTTACAAAACATCTGCATGGAAAATTTTTCGTCATTGACTCTTGCAAAACCTTCTGTTCCAAATTTTCCCCTCTCTCCCTCCACCCCCTCCCGTAGATGGCAGGTAGTCCAATACATGTTAAATATGTTAAAATATATGTTAAAGCCAATATATGTGATCTTGCTACACAAGAAAAATCAGATCTAGAAAGAAAGAAAAAAAAAACTCAAGAAGGAAAACAAAATGCAAGCAAACAATAAAAGAAAGAGTGAAAATACTATATTGTGGTCCACAATCATTTCCTAGAGTCCTCTCTCTGAGTGTAGATGACCCTCTTCATTACTGAACAATTGGAACTGGTTTGAATCATCTCATTGCTGAAGAGAGCCACGTCCATCAGAAATGATCATCATATAGTATTGCTGTTGCCATGTATAATGATCTCCTGGTTCTGCTCATTTCACTTAGCATTAATGCATGTAAATCTCTCCAGGCCTCTCTAAAATTATCCTGTTGGTCATTTTTTTTTTTACAGAACATTCTATAACACTCATATACCATAACTTATTCAGCCATTCACCAATTGATGGGCATCCACTCAGTTTCGAGTTTCTGGCCACTACAAAAAGGGCTGCCACAAACATTTTTGCACATGTGGGTCTCCTTTGTAATAACACTGTGGGGTCAAAGGGTATGCACAGTTTGATAACTTTTTGAGCATAGTTCCAAATTGCTTTCAAGAATGGTGGGATTTGTTCACAATTCCACCAACAATGTATCAGAGTCCCAGTTTTCCCACATCCCCTCCAACATTAGTCATTATTTTTTCATGTAATCTTACCGAGAGATGTGTAATAGTATCCCAGAATTGTCTTAATTTGCATTTCTCTGATCAATAACGATTTGGAGCACCTTTTATCATGTGACTACAAAATAGTTTCAATTTCTTCCTTTGAAAATTATCTGTCCATATCCTTTGACTATCAATTGGAGAATGGCTTGATTTCTTATAAATTTGAGTCAATTCTCTATGTATTTTGGAAATGAGGCCTTATCAGAACCTTTGAATGTAAAAATGTTTTCCCAATTTATTGCTTCCCTTCTAATCCTGTCTGCATTAGTTGTGTTTGTACAAAAACTTTTTATCTTAATCAAAATTATCTATTTAGTGATCAGCAATGATCTCTAGTTCTTCCTTTGTCACAAATTCCTTCCTCTTCCACAGATCTGAGAGGTAAACTATCCTATGTTCTTCTAATTTATTTATAATATCATTCTTTATGTCTAGCTCATGAACCCATTTTGATCTTATCTTGGTATATGGTGTTGGGTGCAGGTCAATGCCTAGTTTCTACCATACTAATTTCCAATTTTCCCAGCAGTTTTTTCAAACAATGAATTCTTATCCCAAAAGCTGGGATCTTTGGGTTTGTCAAACACTAGATGATTAAAGTTATTGACTGTTTTGTCCTTTGAACCAAACCTAGTTCACTGATCAGCTACTCTTTTACTTAGCCAGTACCCAATGGTTTTGATGACCACTGCTTTATAATATAGTTTTAAATCAGGTACAGCTAACCTACCTTCATTTGATTTCTATTTTTCAATAGTTCCCTTGAAATTCTTGACCTTTTGTTCTTCTAGAAGCCAATTCTTATTTTTTTTTGGAAGCTTTGGATGTAAAAAGTTTGACTTTGTTATCTTTTTTTGAAGGTGTGTTTTGATCTTCCTTGTCACCATAGTAACTTTTATGGTCAGAATTTTTTTCTGTTTTCTGCTCATTTCCCCAGAATGTTATTTAGTTTTTAAGTCTTTTGTAAAAATAGGACTCCATTTTTTTGTGTCAAGTTGTTTTCAGAGACAAGTATTCTTTTCTGACCTGCAATTCTGAGAAGTGTTCCTGCTTCACTGTGGTTGTAAGTTCTAAGTGTGCTAAAGTAAGAAAGTCTTTTTTAATAATAGTAAAGAGACTTCCTTAAGCTGAGGCCTACAGAAACTACTTGCTGTCATCTCTACCCCAACTAGTTTGCTGGTTTCCCAATACCCTCTCACCCTTCTATCTTCCTGTCAACCTTCTAAGTTGTCTTTAGTATCTCTGGGCTAAGAAGTCTAGAGTGTCTAGAAATTGCCTGTACTGTTAAAGTTTCTGATAAAAGGTCTCATTTCCAAAATATATAGAAAATTGCCTCTAATTTATAAGAAATCAAGCCATTCTCCAACTGATAAATTGTTAAAAAGTTATCAAACTATGCATACCCTTTGATCCAGAAGTATTACTACTGGGATTTTATCTCAAAGAGATATTAAGGAAGGGAAAGGGACATGTATGTGCAAAAATGTTTGTGGCAGCCCTTTTTGTTGTGGCTAGAAACCGGGGAAATTGAATGGATGCCCATCAATTGGAGAATGGCTGAGTAAATTATGGTATATGAATGTTATGGAATATTATTGTTGTGTAAGAAATGACCAGAAGAATGAATACAGAGAATCTTGGAGAGACTTACATGAACTGATGCTGAGTGAAATGAGCAGAACCAGGAGATCATTATGTACTTCAACAACAATACTTTATGAGGATCAATTCTGATGGAAGTGGCTATCTTTAACAATAAGAGGATCCAATTCAATTCCAATTGATCAGTAATGAACAGAACCAGCTACACCCAGCGAAAGAACACTGGGAAATAAGTGTGGACACAATATATCATTTATACTCTTTATGTTGTTGTTTGCTTGCATTTTTGTTTCCCCCCCCCCAGGTTATTTTTACCTTTCTAAATCTGATTTCTTGTGCAGCAAGAGAACCGTATAAATATGTTCACTTTTATTCGTATTTAAGAAATACTTTAACATGTTTAACATGTATGGGGCTATCTGCCATCTAGGGGAGAGGGTGGAGGGAAGGAAGGGACAAATTGGAACAGAAGTGTTTGCAGGGGTCAATGTTGAAAAATTACCCATACATATGTTCTGTCAATAAAAACCAAAAAGCTATAATAATTAAAAAGAAAAAAGAAAAAGAAATTGCCTGTACTGACATTGACTCGGAGATGCAAGCCTCATTCTTCCTGCTTTTCTGGTGCTGGGACCCAGACTAGAGACAGGGTTGTAGGAGGGGTCTGTACTGTACTGGTTCAACTTGCTTCAGGACTGTATGCTTTACTTCAAACATGATGACACAGACCTTTCTTGCCCATCTTCTAAGTTGTCTTTGACTGGAAAATGTTTCGCTCCATCTTTTTGTGTGTCCTGATGCTCTAAAATGTATTTAGATTCATTATTTAAAGGAATTTGGAATGGTTTTTGGAGAGAGCTCAGCAAATTCCTGTCTTTACTCCACCATCTTTTCCATGATTCCTTCTGATCATTGGTACTGCAAGGTAGATTACATAAATTGTCCTTTCTGTTTGGCATGTTAGGAGAGGAATACTTATAAGAGATGGAATGACCTTGTAGAGGTGAGAGGAAGTAATTTAAGTCAGAATGTAGATATATAGGAACAGCACTCCCACTAAATATTAAATCACTTTTTTTCTTGTCCCTTTCTTAAGGTGTCTCGCAAGAGGGCTATCTAATAACCTTTGTTAATGTGCTTTATTGATTATTAAAGAGAAATACTAAGGGCCTCTTTTTTACCTCAGGTTCTATCATGTACAACTTTTTCCTATGCTACAAAGTCTTAACATTTATTCTGATTCTTTTAACTAAAAGTTAGAAATTAAAATATTAGAATGGTGGTAACTAGGTGCCTAAGTACATAGTATCATTATTTTCCAAAATTTTTCTTTTAAGAATCATGCACATTACTACCAGTTTATGCTATGAAACAGATTTAATAGTCACAGTCTTAGTTTCTTCTTTCCCTTCTTTTTCTCTTCCTTCTTCACTCTCTCCTGTAATTGTCTACTACTTCTTCTTGGTCCTTCTCCTTGTCGTCCTCCTCCCTTTTCTCCTTTTCCTTCTCTTCCTTTTCCTCTTCTAGTAAATGTCTGAAGACAGATTTTAAACTTAGGTCTTCCTGCTCCTGGGCTAGGTACTCTATCCACTGCACTATTTAGCTACCCAAAATAAAATCAGATTTATTGAAAAAAGAGACTCAAAAAGTTTTTCGATATTATTATTTTGCAGAATACCTATTCCCATTAAATATTCATTAGGTAATTCCAAGATGTTTTCCTGTAGTGGCCAGGCCATTACATTTATATATTTAATTGTTTCAGATCATCTGAATTCATCATTACTTTATTAGTAATGGTAATAAATAATCTACTATATATATTTATGAGTTAGGTTAAGTGCTTAAATTTCTTAGCAATGAACAAGGAGAGGAAGAATTGTGCTCATCTTCAATTGGCTCTTTTTCAGAGAAATTGAAAAGAATTTAGACAAAAATTTGGCTATATGATATAATTATAATCTTATTTAACAAACATTTACTATATAACCTTTTAGACCTCCTGCATAACTTTGTTTTTATAACTAATGAATGCATTCAAATAGGTATCATTATATATTATAGTTATCTCTGTCACCCTTGCTTTAAGAAACTAGGAACTAATTTGTATTGTTTTGCACATAGTATACACTTAATATGTGCTGTAATGCATAATTGAGAATTTGTATTTGCTGTATTTCTTGTACTTAAAGATTTTAGTCAGATTAACTCTTGTACATCTGCTTTCCTTTTGTTTCCATTTCTCAATGAGAAAATCCAGGCTTAATTATTTAGAATGTCATCCTAAGATCATGATTTGTCTTTTTAAAATTTTTTAATTTTAATTAAAAAAAATTCATTCCTTCCAGGTACATGTAAAACAACATTTTTGGTGGTTATGCATGCACATTCAATTTTTACATTTCTATATGAATCATATTGAAAGGAAAAACCACAAGAAAAAAAACAGAAAAAAAAAAGGTGGACATAACATATGATGATTTAAATTCAATCTCCTTATATTCTCTCTGGATGTGGATGGAATTATTTTCCATTCAAAGTTTACTGGGATTGCTTTGGATCAATGAATCATTGAGAAGAACCAAGTCTATCACAGCTAATCATCATGCAGTCTTGTTGTTGCTGTGTATAATGTTTTCCTAGTTCTGCTTGTTTTACTCAGCATCAATTCATATAAATCTTTCTAGGCCTTTCTAAAATCATCCTGTTTATTATTTATAATAACCAAGATTTAAAATTAAGTTTTTTGACTCCTAAACCTGTATGTTTTTTCTACTATAGAATTTCTTTTACTAACTGAAGAGTGATAGAACAAGGTGGTTTTTGATTATATTTACCTTTAAAATGTTATGGTTGAACTTCTCACCATTTGCTAATATTATTGTTTTCATTATTTAAAAAAATATCCTGAGTCTTTTTGTACAGCAAAGTAATGGTTTGGACATGTATACTTATTTTGTATTTAATTTATAGTTTAACATATTTAACATCTACTAGTCATCCTGCCATCTAGGGGAGGGAGTGGGGGGAAGGAGGGGAAAAATTGGAACAAAAGGTTTGGCAACTGTCAATGCTGTAAAATTACCCATGCATATAACTTGTAAATAAAAAGCTATTTTAACAAATAAATAAATAAAAAAAATATCCTGGGGCAGCTAGTTGGTATAGTGCAAAGAGTCCCAATCTGAGTTCAAATCTGGCCTCAGAGACTTAACCTTTTCTAGCTGTATGACCTTGGGCAAGTCACTTAACCCCAATTTCCTTAGCAAAAAAAAAAAAAAAAAAAAAGAATAAATAAATATAAAAAAATATTCTGAGGTTAATTATTTTAGAAAAGCAAAGTATTGTGGGGGGTTTGTTTTATTCTTTTTTATTTTAAAGTATATTTCCTTGGAGGGATATGATTGTCTACTAAATGGAGAACAAATCTTGAATCCATGAATAATAACTAAAAGAAGATGAAATAATAATAGCTCACATTTATACATTACTTTATGCTAAGTTTTCTCTAAAATGTAATGTTCTCTGTTGAGATTTCTTGGGGTCTCTGGGAGTAGCCTTCATTTCAGTTCAGTAATCACTACAAGTACAGCCAGGTGTTAAAGTCCAATTCTTTTATTGTCTCCTTCAAAGTCTTGTCTCCTTTCCTGGAGCCCAGTTAGCTTTCTTATAGATCAGATCCTTTATTATCTCCTTCCTGGGGCTAGGCAGCTTTTTGGAGAGCCTTTCAGTGTGGCTTTGGTCTTAGTGGAGGAAGTGCAGGAGTCCTGGCCAGCCACCAGGAAGATCAGAGATCGAATTGAATTTCTCCCCTTGGTTCTGAGAGCTTAAGCTCCTGCCGCCAGTCCTTTGCCTTCTCTCTGAATCTCCCTGGCTGAGGCTTCTAGCTGATATGCTCTACACTGAGTATAAACCAATCATATCACTAGGAAACCATTATTTGTTGTAGGATTAAATCAATGCTAAACTAGATTTAACCACTGTCTCCTCAATTCCACTTAGTACCTTGTTTCAAGTTCTGGTCCATAACATCTCCTTGTGGGATTAAATCAATCATAACTGAACCATGCTAAATTAGATAACTATTGTCTCTATTAATTCCACTGACTTAGTACCTTGTAAGAATCCTTTGTTTCAACTTCAGAATTCTGGCCCATAACAACTTTAAGGTTTGCAAAATGCTTTGCAAATATTATTCTGTAAGTACAATAACCCTGGGATGTAGTGGAGTTTAATTATTTAAACTTCATTGTTTTCACTGATGGAAACAAAAATATGAGCAGATGGTAAGGGAAGTGCTATCATGACATTTTAAGGATAAATACAATCAAATACTACATTGCTCTGGTACCGCATTACAAATTACTGCTATTATTGTCCTCACTTTATAAATGGGAAAACTAAGATAGAAAGAGGTTAAATGATTTGCTCAGGGTCACTCAAACTCAGATTTTCCTGACTCCACGTCTGATGCTTTATCTACTTTGCTATCATCTATCCATAAAGATGTGAGTTTAAATGCCACCTTTTACTCTTTTTGACACTTTGCAAATCACTTTACCTTTTAAGTGTGATAGGTGGCTCTCAAAAGCTAGAAGTTCCACAGAAAGTACTGACCTGCTTTGATAGAGTGAGATTCCTCATTTAGCAATTCTCTAGATCAGTGATGAGTCTAGTCCCTGTCCCTACATGGCATTATCAAAAGGGATTGTTGAAAGATATCACATGTCCAGCAGATCTCCAGTCATCATTGTTTAATCTTGTCAGCCTGGTTTGTCCAAAATAATTAAGCAATTATGTTCCTTTTTCATATTTGTATTTACTTAGGGTGAATAATGAATTATGAAATAATAGTAGTCAGACATTACTAAATGGAGAACAAGTCTTGAATCTATGAATAATAGCTAAAAGAAGATGGAATTAATAATATTATAATAATAACAGATTATATTAGTTCATTGATTGATTGAGGATGCTTCTATTGATATAGTAGTTCAATTTTTTTTCTGATACTGATGAATGGAGACATATATAAATATATATGTATGTATATGTGCATGTGCACACACACACACACACACACACACACACACACACTTTTTGGGTTCCCCTAAGACCAATGTTGGCCTTCCGTTATAAAAAAAGTCAGTGAATACCTGGTATTGACTGGTAGTCAATGGTAGTAACTATTTACAATGCCGACATCATTTTGTCTCTATCATAATGGTGTTGTTAATCACTAATTAAGTGAAGGCTGGGATTGTAGAAGAAAGGACTTGTAAATTTTGGAATCTCAGTGATTTTATCAGCTCAGTGCAAGGCAAACTCCTCCTATCTTTTCTCCTTAATGTAAAATACTAGATCTGGAGTTGGAGTACTTGCATTCTTACCCTATTTCTGCATGACTCTGGGCAGAAAGGATAAGGAAAATTGCAAAAACATGAGTGGAGTCTATCTTGGTGGAACCAAGAAAATAGAGTAAAGTCAGGAAGCTGCTTGAGCTGTCCCCAGTTTCTCTTGAAAACCACATGAAATCAAGCTTCTGAACAGTCAGATGGAATGGAACTACTCTCCAGTTCAATAGAAACTGAAAAATCTTCAAGAAAAGTCAGTCTCACTGAAAAGGCTGTATATCCCAAGTCAGAAAGACTCTTGGAAAGCTGATGAGGGTCTTAATCACAGTAAATCAGCAACAAAGACTCTTATTCCTGGCTCAGGAGAGGAGCAAATCAGGGGGGCAGCTTCCAGTCCCAGGTCCCGAAGGTAAACTTTGGGAAATCAGGCTGTTTTCTGAATAGAGCAGATAAAGCTACTCCCTACAAACACAAGAGGCTCCTATGCTCAAAGCCAAGGCTCAGAGCTGCACAGGAAGCTTGGGACAATGACACGTTTACCTCAGGAGCGGAGTTCTACCTTAAAAGTAAAGAGAATAGGAGATACCAAATGAAGAAGAAAGAAAAGAACCTTGACCTTAGAAAGCTATTATGGTGATAGGGCAGACTAAAATACAACTCAAATGAGGACAGAATATCCACAGAAGAAATCTCAAAGAGATTTCTCAAGCCCAAAAGAGGCTTCTTGGAAATTCTCAGAAAACACTTCAAAAAGCAAATAAGAGAGACAGAAGAAAAAATAGGAAAAGAAATGAGAGACATGCATGAGAGAGTTAACAGTTGGGAAAAGAAAGGGAAAAAAATTGTCTGAATAAAACTCCTTAAACAGTAGAATAAACCAAATGGGAAAAGGTACAAAAGCTAACTTAAGAAAATCACACATTAAAAACTAGAACAGGGAAAATGGAAGCTAATGACTTTGTGAGATAGCAAGAATCAATCAAACTAAAAAGAATGAAAAAATGGAAGAAAATGTGAAATAACTCATTGGCAAAGCAGCCAACCTGGAAAATAGATCCAGAAGAGATAATTTTTAAACTCTTGACCTACATGAAGACCATGAGCAAAAAAAGAGCCTAGATAGCATTCTACAAGAGGTCATTAAGGAAAACTGTCCCAATATTTTAGAAATAGAAGGGGAAATACTCAAAGAATCAATGGATTATTTCTGGAAAGAGATCCCACAAGAAAAAGCCTACGGGGCATTGTTATAAAACTCCAAAATTATAATCTCAAGGAAAAAATACTGCAAGTTTCCAAACAAAAATGATGTAAATATTAAGGAGCAACAGTCAGGATTACCCAGGATATGGCAACTTCTACAATAAAGGAATGGAGAGCCTGGAATACCATATTTTGAAAGACAAAGGACCTGGGGTTATAATCATGAATTAACAACCCAGCAAGACTGAGCATCATCTTTCAAGGAAGGAGATGGAGCTTCAATGAAGTAAGAGACTTTCAATCACTTCTATTGAAAAAAACAGAACTAAACAGAAAATTTAATCTGCAAACACAGGACACCAGAGAATCATAAAAAGAAAAACAAGGGAAATATATATATATATATATATATATATATGTATATTTAAAAGTTAAACTGTATACATCTCTAGATAGGAAAACAATATCTGTAACTCTTGAAATTCTGTCATCAGGGTTGGCAGAAGGGAGTATCACATGGACTGAGGGTGAGGTTATGAATAGTCCCTGATGTGATGACATCAAAGAAAAAAAAAAACATTAAGGGGTGGAAAAAAGTCTGTACTGGAAAAAGAGAAAAGAGAAGGTATAATGGGACAATTGGTTCAGATGAAGAGGTACAAAAGACCTATTACAATGGAGGGAAAAAAGGAAAGGGGATGAGCATTGTCTCAAGCTTGATCACATCAATTTTGGCTTTATGAGGGAATAATTTCATCATTTACTTGGGTAAAGAAATTTAAATAACCCTTTAAAGAAGCAAGAGAAGAAAAAAGAAAAGAGAGGGATAGGATAGAAGGGAGGGCAGTAACTTTAGGGGAAAAGGTAAGAGAAAGGGGAAAAGGTTGATAGAAAATAGAGTAGTGGGTGGAGTGGGTTAAAAAACACTAAGAAAAGGGGGAAGGGTGATAGAAAATAAGGTAGTGGGTAGAATGGGTTAAAAAAAATACTAGGAAGGAGAGAGGAGTGATAGGGGATAAGGTAGTAGGGAAGGGATGAGTAAAAAAGCACTACTAAAGACTAAGGTGGAAAGAGTATATACAGGGGAGAAAATAGTATGGAGGGAAATACAGAGCTGGTAATTATAACTTTTAATATGAATGGGATGAACTCTTCCATAAAATGGAAGTGAATATACCAAATCTTCAGCATTCCTATGTATTACTGTCTCAGCAGCAAGAGATAGAGAAATTGCATTTAATATTACTATAGACAAAATAAAATACTTGGGGGCCTACTTGCCAAGACAAAAGCAAGAACTATATGAACACAATTACAAAACACTTCTCATACAAAATCAGATCTAAACAATTAGAAAAATATCAATTGTTCATGACTAGGTCAAGCTAATATAATAAAAATGACAGTTCTGGTCTACTTGTTCAGTGCCATACCAATCAAACTAAACATTATTTCATAAAATTAGAAAAAATAATAACAAAATTCATCTGGAAGAACAAAAAGAACAGAAAAAAGGATCAAGAATATCACAGAAATTAATAAAAAAATGCAAATGATGGTAATTTAGCAGTACTAAACCTAAAACTATATTATAAAGCAGCAGTAATCAAAACTATTTAGTACTGGCCAAGAAATAGAGTGGTGGATCAATGAAATAAAGTAGACACACATGCCACAATAATCAAGGCATTCTAGTATTTGATAAACCCCCAAACTCTAGCTTCTGGAATAAGAACTTCATATTTGATAAAAAAAATACTGGGAAACCTGGAAGAAATGTCAGAAATTCAGCATAGACCTACATCTCACACCCCATACCAAAATAAGATCAAAATGAGTATATAATTTGGGTTTAAAGGATGATATCATAAACAAATTAGGAGAACAAAGGATAATTTCCCTATCAGATCTTTGCAGAAGAGAGGAATTTATGACCAAAGAAGAACTAGAACATTATAAAAGGCAAAATAAACAACTTTAATTACATTAAATTAAAATGAATTTTGCACAAACAAAATCAACAGAAACAAGATTAAAAGAGAAGTCCAAAGCTGGGAAAAATATTTACAGCCAGTGGTTCTGAAAAAAAAGGTCTCATTTCTGAAATATATAAAGAACTGTGTCAAATTTATAAAAAGCAAGTCATTCCCCAAATGACAAATGGTCAAAGGATATTAACAGTCAATTTTCCAATGACAAAATTAAAGGTATTTATATGTAGTTATATGAAAAAAATGCTCTAAATCACTATTAATTAGAGAAATGAAAATTAAAACAACTCTGATGTAATACCTCACACTTTTCAGATTAGTTAAGATGACAGGAAAAAAATGATAAATGCTAGAGGAGTTGTGGGAAAACTGGGACACTAATGTTTTATTGGTGGAGTTGTGAAATGATCCAACCATTCTGGAGAGCAATTTGGAAATATGTCCAAAGGGCTATAAAATTGTGCATACTTTTTGATCCAGCAGTGCCATTACTGAATCTATATCCCAAGGAAATTATAAAAAATGGAAAGGACTCACATGTGCAAAAAATTTTGTAACAGCTCTTTTTGGGGTAGCAAAGAATTGGAAAAGGAGTGGATGCCCATCAATTGGAGAATGGCCGAACAAGTTGTAGTACATGAAGGTAATAGAATATTATATACTATAAAAATGATGAACAAGCTTATTATAGAAAGGCTTGGAGTTACATGAACAAATGCTAAACAAAACATAGAATCAGGAATACATTGTATACAATAACAGCAAGTTTGTGTGATGATCAAATATGAAAGCCTTGGTTCTCAGTAGATCAGTGATCCAAAGCAATTCCAATAAATTTTGGACACAAAATGCCATCTGCATCCAGAAAAAGAACTATGGAGATTAAATGTAAATCAACATATGCTATGTTCACATCTTTTTTCTGTTTTTTTATTTCTCCCATATGTCTTCCCTTTTGTTCTGATTTTTCTCTTCAAACATGATTCATAAAGCATAGTGCATTAAAAATAAACTTCTTACAATAAAAAACATTAAAAAATTATTAGGAGTGATTTTCTAAAAGCATGATGCTTAGATTACATGAAGACTCAGAACCTATTGAAACTTTCAGAATTGGTGAGGTATTTGGGTATTTAACTGTTCTAGTTCTTAGTTTCTTCATAAGAGGAAGGGCTTAGACTCAAAGGCTCTGAAGTCTCTTCCTGCTTCAGCTCTATATTAATCTGTGATCCATCACCAATTCTTGGTTGAAACCATTGAGCTTTTCAGTTCTCAATTATGATGATGAGAACAAGCTCTTTATAAAAGTTTCCCTCCTCTTCTGCTACATACATATCTAATATTTATCAAACAATAATAAGGAAGTAGAAATTTATGAGCAGTTAAACTGAACAGAGGGCATATGTGTTTCTTGCTATAGAACCTTTGAGTGGTGAAACATTATTTTGATAAAATTATAAGTAGGTACCTTATGTAGTCTTAAAATTACTTTTATTTTGAAACATCCAAAATATCTCCTAGCCACCGTGAATTGTCCAGAACTCTCAAAGTTCACCCCCAAAAGTCAAGGGGAAAACAATTTGCATCAGAAGGAAGGAGGGATAGAGGAAGGAAGGAAAGAAAGGAGGGAATAAGGAAAAAAGGAATGAAGGAAAAAAGGAAGGGAGGTAGGAAGAGAGAGATGAAGGGGGATAGAGGGAGGGAGGAAAGAAAAAATGAAAAAGAAAAAGAAGAAAAAAAAAGAAGGAAGAGAAAAAAGAGGAAGGAAGGAAGGAAAGAAAGAAGGTAGGAAGGAAAAAAGAAAGGAGAAAGAAGGAAGGAAGGCAGAAGGAAAGAAATGGATTAAAATTGGAGAAGGCTATTTTAGTTTACTTTCTGAATCTTACATAAAGATGTCTTTTAGGGAAATGGCATGGTGCAGTTATAAGAACACTAGCTCTGTAGTATAGGACATTCAAATACTATTTCTGATACTTACTAATTAAGTGATCTTGATCAAGTCACCAATAATCTGATTTCACTTTTCTCCTCTATAAAATGCAAATTTTGGAACTTTTCCAACTTCAGAACTATGGTTCTATTTTCTACATAGAATTTTCTAGTATATGATTTCTATCAATAACCACAGAATATTATTTGATTCTTTATTTTTAAAATTATATTTGCATTAATACATGAATGCTTATATTTACTACAGCAAGATCAACTTTATACCTGGGCTGCAGTCAGTCAACCCACACATTCTCTGGACTACACAGAGGAGCAGTTTCCAAGGAGAATCCCCCGTGTCTGGTCTCCAGCTAAGCCTCCTGATGAAGAACATGGGCCCAAGGAGCTTGAAGAAGGTAGAATATTGACGATATAACTTATGTTGACCTCATTTGGGGAGGGGATATTTGGAATAACAATCATTACAATGCAATATTTAAGAAATGACAAATATATTGATGGATTTAGAAGTTTCACTGGGTATTTATCCATCTTTGAATAGGGAACAAAGTTTTCCACTCTCCATGGTTTTTAGTAGACACCCAAGGACAGTCCCATCCTACCTTGCCTCAGGTTCCACCCCCTTCCTTTTTCTTCCTCTATGTAGTCCTCTTTTCCAAATTCCTATCTGGAGACTAGAAGAGAGAGAAAAAAAGAATAAGGGGAAAAAATTATATGTTTTCTTTATCCTAGCTATCTATTTCAGGTACTATATACTGGTTACATTTTCTTTAAATAAATCAATTAGTCATTTTTTCACCTTCTATTTCTTTTTTCTTCCTCTTGTGGCCCAAAGTGAATTTCTTCAAATACATGTATTATGACTTGGGAAAATAGGCTGATCTCCCTTCAGAGACAACATGGTGCAATCCAAACAAAATCAAATAAAACCACTGACCTTGGAAGTAGAAGAGACCTAAGTTCTAAATCTTACTTTGATACTTCCTAACTCTATGTGACCTCACAAATCCCCTCAGTGATTCTTCATCAATTTAAAAGTTGTAATATTAATTGAACTGTTCATCTCACAGGATTTTTTGAGATGATCAAAAGAGATACTATATGTAAAGACTTTGCAAAACAAAGCTATATATATAGCTGAAAGTTACTATCAGCTTCATTCCTGGAGAGATAAATATAGGAGGTAATCACAATTATGCTAAATTCTAGTGAATTTATTTTGCCATCCCAGATTTTGAGAAAATGGCAGACATAAAATTGACTTTTGATATCATGTGTTTATGAATCTCATTGATTTCTGCTTTCTCTCTCTTCCTTCCTTTCTTCCTTCCTTCTCTTTCTCCCTCCCTCTCTCCTTTCCTCCTTTCCCCTCTCCCCCCCCCCTTCTCTCTCAGAATTTTCTTCATGACCTTATCTAAAAGGGGTCAGTGATCCTTAAATGAACTGAGAATATGACTTATCCATAGGGTGACAAACTACAGAAAGAAAAACCTTAAATCCTGAACTTTCTTGGTGGGGTACAGGGTAGCTTCTTTTAATATTTGAAATCAGCAATAGGTTTCTACAGTGGGAAAAAAAATAATGATTAAACCAGTCTACTTTAGCATTGTATAATGTTCAGCTGCCATTATGTTTCCCAGAAAGAATTCTGACTTTTCTGAAAGACTCAATTTTGGTAAAAGTTCTATTATAACTCCTGAACCAACTCTGTAAGGGATCACTTGAATCTGCCTATTATATCAGAAATGACCTTGCCACTTATCTTAGAAAACACCTTCTGTCATCACCCTATGCAATAAATATTCTTTGAAAGACACTAGCTATGTTTATGCTCACCTTTCTTTGCCCATCATTCCTTTGAGGAGCTGCTTTTTGAGATTAGTCTTTTTGCTACATGCTCTGAAATGTAATACGATTACAAATGATTCCTTAGAGAGAAACATCTTCTCAGGAATGTAGTAGATGATATATAGAAAATAGGTCACCAGTAGGGAAGAAATCAAGGTGTGTGGTCCAAGATAGGTATTTTTAGCAAGTCAAGAAAGAGAGTCTGGTCATATAATTTGAACATAAAATACGTATAAATCTTTAAGAGGAAAAGCATTTTTTGTTCATAGGGTCAGTTATAATATCTGTGATATAACATAAAGTATTTGTGAGAAATATCTAAGTG
The DNA here is from genome assembly GCF_902635505.1 of Sarcophilus harrisii. NCBI lineage: Eukaryota > Metazoa > Chordata > Mammalia > Dasyuromorphia > Dasyuridae > Sarcophilus > Sarcophilus harrisii. Next base: position 377,366,130 of record NC_045429.1, read on the forward strand.
ATACAAATAGCATTTTCTAGATTGAAAAAAAGATCATTCTGTTTATTTACTATACAACAATCTCTGATAACATAGTTGTTTGTACAACATGCTGATCATGATGTTTATATATGTATCAATTTTATTTTGGTTTTTCTTTCTCCCCATCTTTCTATTGATCTTATTTGATTTTTTTTTTTAAATTGAGCATCTGAAAGGTGATTTTTAAAAGCTTTTCTATATTTGATGCTCTATTCCTTGTGAATTCTTAGTAAAATATATTGATGAAGATCTAGGCTTCAGTTTATTTATTAAGGAAATCTTTTCTCTTAAAAGTCTATTAAACTTATATAACAATATTTTTCAGAATAATTATCAATTTTTATTATTTGATACAATCTACAAAGCTATAATACAAAAAATTTAATGCATCAAATTTGTCTCTCTTTAAAATTTGCATCCTTGTAGAGGATACTGAAGGTAAGTAAAGAATATTTTAATTTATTAGTTGAAACATTTTTCCTAGTTTATCCCAAATTCAGAAATATAATACCATTTAATATTTGTACAGTGCTATAAATATTTACAGGCATTGGAGAGTTGGAATCCCAAAACACATACATAACTTTTTGTCAACACTCACACACACACCCACACACACACAGTTTAATGATCATTTGTCTAATTTTGGGAATAAGACAAACTTCTGCTGTAAGGAAAACATCTTGGCAAATCTGGACCAATGCTTTTCTCTCCTTTCCAAGCTTGCCCAGATTTATTTTGGGTAGTAATCATATGTCCTGTTAATTTCTACTAGTTAGTGTCCTGCTCTCTACCTTTTCCTTAGCTCATATTTTCTCCATACGTTATCACTCTCTTCTCTTTAAGCTCTCTTTTCTAACTCTCCCAAGATAATAACTTTGATATTGAAGCTATCATGAATCCTATGAAGTTGAAGCAGTTGAGTCAACTTTTGAGTGTGGGAGCTCTCTCACAAAGACTTACAAACAGAAACAAAAAATAAGGGTTAGCTATATAGAGGCTTTTGATCTTATGATATTACATAGATGTGCTTCATGTGTTCCAAATTTCTCCATCATGGTATCTACACAATTTTTGGTGATGGATAATCAATCATTCAACAAGTATTTGGTTGCCTTCTATTATTTATATACCAATTTAGTAGTGCTAGAGATAAAAAGACAAAAAAAAATGAAGCAGTATCCTCAAAGAGCTCAAAATCTGTTGGGAAAAAGTCACATATACATATAAGTAAATGCAAAATATAGTGTAAATAAATTTGAGGATTTTGGTGGGGGGGAGAGAGAGAGATACTAGCAGCTGGCTGGAGGGGAGACAGATATCAGGAAAAGGTTCACATCAAAGCACTTGAGCTAAGTTTTGAAAGCAATTAAGTATTTTTAAAAATAGATATGAGTTGGGAATGAATTCTAAGAATATGTGAGCTTAAGATATTGAAATAAGACATAGTCTGTCTTCTGTAAGGAACAGCAAGATAGCTAGTTTGACTAGACTCTAGAGTAAGTGGAGAGGAGCAATGTATAATCTGTCCAGGGAGGATAAAATCATATTGTGAAAGGCATTAAATATTTAGTATCGATAAAGCTGAAGAAGTGTTTTTAAAGAAAAAAAAATCTATTTTTCTTTACTTTTGTTTTTTAGTTTCCATTTTCTCTATGCTTACTTTTATTCACTGCTTCCAATTTTCTCCTCTCTTCCTCCTCTCTTTCTCTCCCAATTTTTTCTTCTTTGGCCAAATTCCAAAAGGACCAAAAATGTTCTCTCCTTTTTAGATCATTCTAAAGTAACCATACTGAAGTGACTACAAAAGGGTCAAAATCACAAAATAAAAAATAGTGACTACAAAAAGTCAAAATGGTGACTACAAAATTGCTGTAGAATGCTACAGCAATTTGACATAATTATAGATGGAATATTACATGCAAGGTGGTATGGAGAATACAAATTAATTTAATATTTCAAGAAGTGAGACAGGATCTCTGTTCTTAAGTAAACATATATATATGGAGAGAGAGAGAGAGAGAGAGAGAGAGAGAGAGAGAGAGAGAGAGAATTTGAGTCAACAAATATCTTAAAATTTGGTTTGTGGAAAAATCATGATGAAAATAAGTATTTGGAAAAGAGGAGGAATGACATCTACCTATGGTGATCACAGAAATTTAGCTAAGCAGATGGTGCCAGAAACTTTTGTCCAAACTACTGTAGCCTTGAGTCTGCATATCCTTTTATGAAGAAGTCAGCTAATGGACAGTTCCACTCCTTTTATTTTGTTTTCTTCTGCTAAATTTCTTGTGTCTCCTTTCCTTCTACATACCTCACCCCATACTTCTCTTTCCTCCCTTTCTGTTAACTCCTTTTTTCTCTGTTCCCACTCCTTCTGTTTATCCTTTCCTCTTTTCTCCTCCTTTCACTGTCCCTTCTCTTTTCTCGCCTCCTTCATCATCCTTTTCTTCTTTCTTTTAATCTCTCTCCTTTTTTTCTTACTTTTCTACCTCTTCTTCTAGTTTTATTCTTTTCTTATCTTTCCCCTCTCATTTTCTCCTATTTTCTCACAAATTCTTATTTTCAGCTAACTTCCTGTTGGCATTTTCCCTTTCTTTTCTATTGTTTTCACTTTTAAAATATTCACTTATATTTGCTTTCATTGCTTGATTAAATATATTTTGTGGAAGTTATTTTTACATAAAATTCACATTTTATAAAAAAAAATCAGAAAAGTCCTATAATGAAGTTTTTGTTATTGTTAAATGTAGGGGGTGGGAAGGTCAGTGCAGTAAGATCAATCAGCACATATCAGCCTTGTATGATGGCTTAAGGAATATTCTACTGTCAAAGCTTCCTACTTTTGACAAGAAAGAGACATCTCTTCTTAATTCTTCTCTAGGACTGAGCTTGGTTATGATGGTTAGATAGCACTAAATTTTGTAGTCTTGTTAATTTAGTTAACAATTAGGTTGTAGAAGTAGCATATATTTTCCCCAGTTCTGCTTGTTTCATTGCATCAATCCACATAAGTTTTCTTTTGTTTCTCTAAAACCTTCATATCCATCTTCCATATATTGCAGCCATATTCCATTACATGCATGCAGCAAAATTTCTTTACAGAGTTTATTTCTAGTTCTTTATTCATATAAAAATTGATGCTATGAATTTTTGATATACCTTGAAAATTCTATATATTTAATCTCATTGGGATAGAATCCTAGCAGAGTTATCTCTGGAACAGAGTGAAATTTTAGTCATTTGTTTGCATAATTCCAAATTACATTTGAGAATGGTTGGTTCAGTTTACATCTTTACTATTTTGTTTGCTTGTCTTTTCATAGAGCCTCCAAAATGAACTATTTCTATTTTTGTCTTTTTAAAAATTTTTTTATCAATATGAGTATGAAGTGAAACAGTTTAATTTACATTCCTTGTATTACCAATGATTTAAGCAATATTTAATCTGGTTGTTATTAGTCTGAAATTCTTTTAATTACCATTTTAATAACTATATAAAATTTTCCTTTCTTTTAATCCTCTCTTTTTCATTCCCTTTCTTTTGTTAATTTCATCTTTGATTTCTCTTATTTCCCTTTCTCAAAAGTTTAACTTTAAAACCAGCATACTTACTCCTTATTCAAAAACATTTTGTTCTGATTAAGAATCTTTTTTTGCCCTTGGCTCATAAAAAAATCACACCCAGTGTTGTTTGTTTGTTTTACTGAGGTATATTTTAGAATGAAAAGGTTTGTTGAGATTTAAAATTAATTTTAGAGAATCATGATTGGAAGAAAATAATGAACCAATAACATAGTCATTTAAGCTCTAGAAAACTAATGATAGGTGTTAAAGATCAGTGTATTAAACTGTATGTATTTATAATTTATTCCATTGATTATTACATATAGATCTGTATATCTTTATAATCCAGTCTCTTGTTTGCTAATTGTGATATAGACTCTTACTTGCCATGAAAGTTCAGAATTTATTTTTCCTGGAAGAATACCAAGTCCAACACTATGAAAATAAATCTGGAATGTACTTTATGAATATTTGATTAAAAAAAGCTAATAAGTATTATTGGGACCCAGCTTTGCCATCAAATATTGACTATAGTTCAGCTTTGATGTTAAAGTACTTTATTAAAAACCAGGTTTCAATAATAATGGTAATCCCTACTTCTGAGTTTAGCAATCTTAAAATGAGAGAAAATCCATTTTTTATTAACAGTGTCTGTTCACTATGGGAAATCATCAAAAATGATCTTAATGGCATTATGTGTTTCTTATGGCCACTATGATGATAAATTTTTATGCTTTCACTTTAGGCTGTTCTCCATAGGAACAATGGAGTTTTAAATTGTAAAGGCATAAATTTACTAGTAGGTAAAGATATTGTAATAATTATAAATATCCTGAATAATTTTCTAATCTTTTTTCTCTGTTTCCTATAAGGAATCACTATTTCAGAAAACATTTGGTGAATGCCAATCATGTATAGCTGGTACATGGAATAAAAGTATAAAATTGAGACAGTTCTTCTCTTACCTTCAAAATACTTGTTTTCTATTTATGACAAATATCAATTTCCAAAGACGAAAGCCTCCCCCCCCATACTGCTCCAAGAAGATAATAAGTGAAGCATCCTGTCAAATCTTTAAAACGTGTCATAGCTGTCTCTTTAATTTCAGTGATTTCAATAAGTTCAGAAGCCAGTTAGTCCATATAAGGAATTTTGAAGATACTGTCTGTTTTAAATTTCAATTAAAAGGCACTGGTAGACTAGTAAAAACAAGAGATCAATCAGTAAACATATTAATTGTCTACTAAGTGCTTGGAATATGAAGAAAAATAAGTGTCTTCTTTCAAAAAGCCTATCATGTAACAGAGGAGATAACATGTAAGCAACTATATAGAAACAAGAGATATACAGAATAAAGTGAAGATCTAGGTTTTAGTTTTAATATGCAACTAGTTTTGCAAACTTGGGTAAGTTCTTCTTGTGGATTCTCAGATTTATTTTTCAAATGAGGGAGCTGTATTACATGATCTACTATTCTCTAACTCCCATGAAGCCTAAATGAATAGGTCCCAAAGAAATGAACAGTTTTAAGAACCCCTGACCCTCTTAGTCAAATTCAGAGATTCACCCTGAAAAAGAGATAATTTGTTTAAAATAGATATCAGTGTTTCAGAGATCTTTGATTCTGTTTATTTGGGTAGTTCCTGAAGTAAGTCATAAACCCTCAAACTTGGGAAATGATCTTTGAGAGTTGTGGCCAAAAAATTAATCAGCCCATAACCTACTTTTTGATATGTTTTTAAGTGGTGATAGTACAGGACCATTTACTTTGATGACATTATGAGAATATTCTTTAGGATATTATTCAGATAAATGGAATTTTTCTAAGTCTGTGATGAAGTATGAGAATAAGTTGATTTGTATATTCTTGTGTAACATGTAAGGAAAGGCATCTAATTCTTTATAATTTGTACTAAAATTTATGGCTAATGTGATACCTGTGTTACATAGCAAAGATCATTTTTTCATATACTATAAAAAATCTATATATTCAAACGTTATGATTAAGATGCTCTTAACATAGTTTCAGTACATTTGGTTTTCAAAAGAATTATAAATTAAAACATGTACGTATACACATATACATATATGTGTTTATAAATCACAAAAATTACAAAATTTGTGAACTGCTTATATATGTGTGTGTATACATACACTACTAAAAGCAAACTAAAATAATTCTGAGTTTATATTTCAAATCTAGCAAAACAATGATGACAAAAAGATGGGAATAGTTAATATTAGAGGGGTTAAGAAAAGATAGATATACTAATGCCTTATTGATGGAGCTATGCTTTAGTATAACCATTCTGCAAAACAGTTTATAAATTAGGCAGATGAAATATCTAAAATGTTTTACCCTTTGAAACAGAAATTTCACTACTAGAGCACACCCCAGTTAATTACTAAAAGGAAGGTTGCATATACAGCAACATTTTTATGATTGTGTTTTGTATTTTTCACCAAAGAATGAGAAATAAAGTAGATACCTATCAATTGGGGAATGACTAAACTATTTGTGGTTAATGAATGTAATGGAATGTTTATTTCCCTCCTCCAAATCTCTTACATTATTGTCTCTGGTCCTACATTTTAAGCGTCTTTGCATATTCAATAGTATGAGCAATTTACAAAAAAAAAAAAAAAAATTGAGGGGAAGTGAGGGTTTTTTGAAGTAGTAATTAGAAGAAAAGCCATGGTTTTATTTTATATGAAGACCAAATTTAATTGGACACACTTAACTATTGACAAGTACAGTTAAATCTGCACTTGAATATTTGAAGACTAGTGATTCCACCATTCAACAAAACAATACAGAGAGGCATAGCTTATGAACTGATGCAAAATGAAGTAAGCAAGGCAAAGAAACAATGAAAAGGACTATAACAATCAATATGCATGTAAAACAAACAACAAAGTTGAATTTGAATGTTACAAAATTAAAATAATCAAATTTGATCTCAAAAACAAGATATAATAAGACACAAATATACCCAACTCCTTTGTAGAGATTGTGTCCATTGGTTTGAAATATTGCATTTTAGTTTTGAAGTTTTTTTCTGCAGTGATTGGTTTTGCTGATTTTTTTTCTTTCCAGTTTTTAAAAATCATTTTTCATAACGATATGGATCTCAAAGCAGGGAGGGATTCAAGAGAGAAATAAGTAATATAAAAACAAAATACATTAATAAAATCTATTTAAATGATTGTGTTCATTACCTGTGTCACACATGACACAATGTCATAAGTAAGTTTTTATTCTTTTACCTTGTGAATAAGAAATAGGAAACAAAATGAATTATTTCTTCAAGACTTAATCTTTTCTTACCCTTTCTAATCTAGAGTTTCAAGCTGTCATTTTGGAAACACAGAAAAAGTGTTCAGATGCTCTTCAACAGGTAAGACTTTTCTTTCAGGATTTAAAACAAATGTGAGTAAACTACAGGCAATTATTGTGTGTGTGTGTGTGTGAGTGTGTGTTTCTCTTTCAAAATCATTAACTACAAAGGGTTGGTTTTTATAAATGTATAAAAAAACTGAAACTTGAAATAAAATTGGTGGGCAAAAATATCATTGGTAAAGAACTCCCATGCTAAATCAATGCCTACTGAGGGAAACATGAGTCTCCACAGCAATGTATGAATAAGCATGAATAATCAGTGGTATATGAAGAAGATGGCAGGGAAAGGAAAAAAAAATATGTAGTGCCTTTTATTTGTCAACTACTATACACTTTATAAAAATTATCTTGTTTGATCCTCATAACTCTTGAGGAAGGTGTTATTATCCCCATTTTATAGCTAATGAAACTGAAGGTGACAGCAGTTAGGTAACTTGCCCACACATATAATAAATGTCTGAAGGTTATATTTGAACTCATCATCCTGAGTCTAGGCCTTTTTCTCTAACCATTACATCATTTATGGAGAGCAATGGAGAATTAAGAACCTACTCTGATTTGTGTACAAATCATTCCCCCAAAGAGCTCCTAAACTTGACTTGTAAGCTAAATGAAATGAGCCAGCTTTTCTAGCCAATGTATTTATTGCTTTTTAGATTTTATAATTTTATCAGCTACTTCTAATCCTATGGGAATCATTGCTTTCCCTCCTCCAAATCTCTTACATTATTCTCTCTGGTCCTACATTTTAAAAGTCTCTGAATATTCAATAGTATGAGCAATTTACAAAAAAAAAAAAAAAGAGGGGAAGTGAGAGTTTTTTGAAGTAGTAATTAGAAGAAAAGCCATGGATTAGAAATTTTATTTTATATGAAGACCAAATTTAATTGGACACACTTAACTATTGACAAGTACAGTTAAATCTGCACTTGAAAATTTGAAGACTAGTGATTCCACCAGCAGAAGCTCCCCTTTCCATCAATACAGATCATCACCCTGCTTCCTACCTTTAGTGCTTTTCATTACTTACTATGACTAAATATGTTTATTTCTTTATGGTTTTCCATCATTTTTTCAGCATCTCTGTGCCTCAAGCAGTATATATACAGTTCACATCACTGAGCCTCCAAACAAATTATATTGTATAGATCAATGGGTTGTGTTTTCGTCTTCTTTAACAAATACCTAGAGCAGTAAATACTTATAAATAATATATTGAATAGTATAATAAATTATGGACAGCTAGGTGACACAGTGGATAAAGTACTGGTCTTGGAGTTGGAAGGACTCAGTTTTAAATCTAGCTTCATATACTGTGTGACCCTAGGCATGTCAATTAACCTTATTTGCCTTAGTTCTTCATCTGTAAAATGAGCTGGAGAAGGAAATGGCAAACTACTCCAGTATCTTTGCCAAGAAAACTACAAAAAGGTGTCATAAGGAATCAGATGCAATTGAAAAAGAACTAAACGACAATATTAAATTACTATAGAAATTCATAGCACTTTTTATATTGTTGAAAGAGGTTTGTGGAAGAAAAACTTTGGGAATCACTAATATAGATTAAAGCACTTGCAAATCTTTAAAGCATGATGCAATTCCCCATTGCTGTTGTTATTAATAATTTAATAACATTGTTCCAAGACTTTCCAGTTTAATATAGGACTTACTAGGTTTGTCCCTTCCACAGCAAAACGTTAGAATAGAAACTTAGTGGAAGATGATGTATTGCTGTTGTAATTATGACAGGGATAAAAAATTGTGGGGATTAAATTTTGTTATTTTTTAAACTTGTAAAATTCTTTCACATTTCTGTGTGTTCAAAACAAAGATCTCTTGCTGGTTAAATCCTAGAAACTAAGGTTATCTGGGTATTTCTTATAACACTGAACTTTAACAATGTTCTTTGTCTTGTCATTTCAAAAAATAAACATTTGGCCTTTTCCCCCTTCATATTAAGAATGAAGATTCTCTTACATTCCCTTTCATGGACAAAGAAGTTTACATAAATCTAATAAATCCTTGGAGAGCTATTTCCCTTACTAGACATGATAAATTCCTGAGTTTGTCTGCTTCACAAAGAAAATTGGCTCCAGGACAGAGAGTTCCAAACTGAGATTTTTAGATTGCATTAAACTTAATTTCCTGTAGGCCTTCCAACTTCCTGAATTTTGGAGTGTTGTTTCAGGGTTGCCTTTAGTTCTCATCAATATTCACTTTTAATTTCTTGGAATTATTATGCAGTGACATAACCAATACACTATTCCTGTGTTTTGCTGTCATTTTATAATTCATCTTTGTTGAAACATTTCACTAAGGCTGTAAACATTTTAAAGTTTATAGCAAATTGTGACCTGTTGCTTTATATTTATATTAATGTACTTACCAGAGTAATATCTTTCATTGATGATGCACCTTCTCCATTATCTTCCATCATAAAAGACAGTAAAAGTATTCAGTGTATATAGTACCCATGCATATTCATTCAAAATTCCTTTAGCAAAGAAGTATTGTTTCACCTGTTTGAAAAATAGTATGCTAAGTTATGAGAGGCACATATATTTTAAACAAGGCTTCAGTTTCTCAGCTTAAGTAACTATCAATCTTATAGTGAAGAATGTGTGATAAGGCAGCTAGGTGGCACAGTGATAGAGTGCCTGACCTAAAGTCGAAACACTCATTTTCCCAAGTTCAAATCTGGTCTCACACACTTACTAGCTACATGATTCTGGACAAGTCACTTTATCCTTTTTGTGTCAGTTCCTCATCTGTATAATGAGCTGGAGATTGAAATAGTAAACATTCCAGTATCTTTGCTAAGAAAACCCCAAATGTGGTCATGAAAAGTTGGACATTAGTGAAATTATTGAATAATGTGTGACAAAAATATATTAGTGATACAAAATATCTTCCAAGTTCTATGGAAGGAAAAATAATTTCACATTAGAATGAATCAAAGTAGGCTTCATGGAAAAAATATCATTTCAATAGAGACTTGAGAATTCAGATATGTATTAAAGAAAGTAGTCTGAGATATAAGACTGCAAGAGTAAATTTGTATCAAATTATGTCCTTAAATGCTATAGCAAGGAGTTCTGGGCATCATTTGATAGTAAATTTGGAGACATTGGAGAGATATATAGTATATATAGTGTGTGTGTGTGTGTATACATACTGTAAAAAGATATGATATATATGGTGTGTATATATATATATATATATGTATGTGTACATACCATTATATAACATACTGTAAAAGACAAATTGAAAAAGGATGGATAAACCTGAACAGTAGTTACTGAGAGGAAGTCTATTTATTATAGTTAAGGGAAGAGACAGTGATGTTCTAGTGGCAGCAATAAATATTGAAAGAAGGGCTGAATATTGGAGATACTAGAGAAGTAGAAATCATAAAAGTTGGCCCCTTATTTGACTATAGGTTGTGCTGAAGATAGTATCAAGGATTGATGCATGATAACTGGGAGACTGGTTGTACCATTAATAGAAACAGGAAAGTCAAAAGGAAGAACATATTTGGGGAGAAAAGAAAGGTGTTCTGCTTTAGATATTTTTCAGTTTGGGTAAAATAAAGGATAGGATGGGAGTGCTTGTCATTTGGATATCATACTTTATTGGATTCAGTGTTGATGGTCACTTCAATATCTTCCCTACATCTTTTTGAACTTTTCTTGTGTCTTAGGCTATTCATTCATGCCCTTCTTTCTTTTCTGCCTACCTACTTGTCATTTCCCTAAGAAAAGAAAAACCACGTTGAGTGGGAAGCAATATTTTTTTTCCACTTTTAAAACACAAGAATTTTTTTTAATCTGCTTTGTTAAATCAAGGACAGATTTTTGATTAAAAAATGAATCAACAAACAAAAACTCCTTGGTTTATGATTTTCCAAAACACTGGATCAGGCAGTAGATGGCTGAATAAGAAGATCCTGGTTTAAGTCCAGGCTGTAATGCTTCCTAGCTGAGTGACTCTGGACATGGCACTTAACTTTGTTTGAGTGCTCAGGTTCTTTATTAAATTGAGAAAGCAGAATTTTCAATCCCTATCTCATTGAGTTGTGCTGAAAACAGTTTGTAGCTCTTAAAGCTCTATATAAATATGATTTATCATGTTGTTTTATAGTTCCTATTGAATAATTGTCAAAGAAAGTACCTCCTCCTCACATATTAAAAACAATCATGTTATATCTAACTGGAAATTAATATGATTATTACATAAAGATACCAAAAAAGACATCAATCAATATTTTTGAAGTGATATTTATATATAAAGCAGTTAGATACTCTTAAATACAAAGTCAGATTTGATTATAGCCAGGTTGGAATTTAAGGTGATAGGTCTTTGTTGAATATATAGATTGTTTGGAGTCATAAGCAAAAAAAAAAAAATAGAGTGTTCTGCCAAACTGTAGTGAATGGTAGTTCTCAAAAATTTTGGTTAATGAGTTCTTTATAATGTCAAAAATTGAGGATTCTCAAGAGAACATCATTGGGGGGGGAACTATATGTTTTTACCAGTATTTATCATATTAAAAATTAAACTGTCTTAGTATTTTTGTGAAAATAATCTTGACCCTATGAATCTCCCCAAATGGGTCTTGAGATTCCTGGGTCACATTTGGAGAGCTGCTACAATGATGTAATGAAAAGGGAACAGGATTTGGGTATTGAGCTTATTATCTTTTTTCTGTCACTAATTAGGCCCATGACCTTAAAAAGAAAGTGACTTACCTTCAATTCATTTATTTAAAAATAAGATAAAGTAATTGGCTTAGAGGACATCTGTGGTTCCTCTAAGGTATAATGTTTTATGATTCTAAGGAAACAATACCTGTCATCTAAAAACAATTGAGACTGAGTGCCACCTGGAGGAACAATAAGACTACAACCCTAAGCAAGTTGAATTCTCTGGTTTCCTAAATACTTGCATAATTATCACAGCTTAAAATTTTTAGAGAAACCATGATTAAATTTGAGAAACTAAGATAAATGTTGCTAAAAAAATAAAGCTCAAAATTTTGATTACAGCAATAAACCTTTCAGTTTTTGAAGGTGAGGAAAATATGGTAAACTAGATAGAGATATTATTAAGATAAAGGTATAACATAATAATTATCTAAATATTCTTAAACAGTGAAGAACTATGGGAAAATGGGTCAAGAACAACCTGGAGGAAACTATAAATCATAACAAACATCAACAAATCACATAAAATAGTGTTAACAAATCATCTTCAGAGTCTGGATATCTTTCCCTCCTCCTCCCTATTTAATCCCCCAGCATTACTTTGTGGAGCCATCAGGCTCTACCTATCCCCAAATGAGCTATGTCTCCTGTCAGTATGTATATACCTGAATAAAATACTGTCATGAGAACATAATTACAAAATTATCATTTTTTAAAATTCTACTTTCAGCCAATTGTCTAAGATTTAAATTAGATAATTAGTAATGATCTCCCTTTGTGCTTGATTCCCCAAAGTTAGCTTCTCTGGTTATTAACTATATCATTCTTCCTAAGAGATGTACTCTAATATTTTGTACCAGTGATTTTTCACAGCTATTTAGTGACATTAGATGGCCTAGACCTATATAACAAACTAAATTATTAAATAACAGGAAGAACTGTGTCATATCTTGGTTTTATAGGGGAGAGAAATCTTTGATGTGATTTTCTGTTTTACTCTTACCTCAGCAGAAGGGTGACAACCTGGTGAATTGGAGTCATAAGATTTGGTTTCAAATTCTGCCTGACAGTAACTATCCATATGATCTTAGACAAATTACTTTATCTCCCTTGGCCTCAGATTTCTGATCTGTAAAAATATCTGAGTGAAATTAGATAATACCTAAAGATCCCCTTAGTTTTAAATTAATGATCCTCTATACCAAGTGAGTATCAAATCATAGATTGTTTTAATATGTATAATATTGATGTTTGTGAAAGAAAAGAATTAATTGTACATCTCAAATGAATAAAAAGAATACATTACAAATATTAGGAGAAACCTGACAAAAGAAATTTTAGACACTGAAGAAATTTTAGATGACTAGAATGTATTTCCCTCTTGCCACTATTTCTTAGAATCCTTGTTTCCTTCAACATTCAGATCTTCTACCTGAAACCTATATACAAGTTCCCACCTGCTTGTGTTCCTTGCCTCTTCATCCTTTTTGATTGTACCTATATTTACATGCTGTCACCTCTAACCATGTGTAAGAACACTGATGTTTGTTTCACTTTTCTTTATCTAATTTCAACATGTGGGAGGCATAGATCATAAATGTTTATAGATAGATTAATGGGTGTTGATGAACCTTAAAGAATAAATATAGACTGGATTAATTTTAACTTTACTTTTTTTCCCCCTTTCTTATCTTTGGTGATAATGAACAACCAAGAGTTGTCAAGCAAAACATGGTAAAAGTCAAGCAAAACAAAATGATTCTGTAGTTCAGAACTGACTGTTAGAAGTATTTCTGATTATATATTCAAATGCAAAATGACCTGCTTAGAAAATAAAGTGAAAAATAGAAAAACTTCATTTAATATACGAATACAAGCACATTTTTCTGGGGAGTTTTTTTTTTTTTTTTTTTTTTTTAAGAAAAGATCCTGTCTTACTAGAGTCCAAATTAAGAGCCTTTGGTCTAACAGCAGTGCTCAGAGAATATAGTTTCACAATAAAGATCATGCTGCTGGCCCTTCCTTTTGGGCAGAAGTCATATCTTTAGAATTTTCTTTCAAAGATTCATTTTTTATAGTTTTTATTCATTAGTTTTGTCATTTGATAGGAGAAGTAAAATAAAAATCTTTTGAATAGCATGTAAATATCACTTTAACATGTTTAACACGTATGAGATTGCCTGCCATCTAGGGGAGGAGGTGGAGGGAGGGAAGGGAAAAATTGGAACAAAAGTGTTTGCAAGGGTCAATGTTGAAAAATTACTCATGCATATGTTCTGTCAATAAAAAAACTATAATAAAAAAAGAAAAGCATGTAAATATCCTATAACTCCTATTAAGAAACTTATACCCCACATTTATATGTGCTTGTTATAATTCATTACTACTATCATTGCAAACAAAACTTTCAAATAAAGCAAAGCAAAATAAATTTCCTTCCTTTTATAATATAATATATAGTATAATGCCTTCCTCTTTCTTGTCACTAGATGGCAGTTACGTATCTCAATTGACTGTAAAACTTGCATTCTAGATTTAGTTTTTTAAAGAATCTGCTGTCATGGTGATTATTACTCTTACGAGTTGGAAAGGAACTCAAAACTTACATGGTCCAAGCTTTACTGAGTATGAAAGAGAAATAAAAGGCCGGTCTAGTTACTGGGTAAGAGCTTCAGTCCTAATAAGAGAATGCCTACTCTTCTTTGTATTAGCCCTGAAGCAGTATTGGAAAGCATCCAGTAAGTTTTTCTTCAGCTGTGAATTTTCAAGCACCTGTTCTCTCAATCTGAATGTCCTGGAATTTATTGAATGAGTTTTGACTTTTACTATCTTGCTGTAGTTAATAATTCTGAGAGTTCAGTATGCGTAGAAAAACACATGATTCATAAAGTATTTCCTTAGCTGGGAAGTGTCTCTCAACGTTATTGCCAGTGAGTCTGTTGCCTAAAGCAAAGAAAGATGCAACTTATGTGGCAAGAAAGGACAAAAGCTATGACTTGAATACATTTCTAAAGAGATTCATGAAGTTATGTCTATTTTAAAGAAAATCTGATAAAAAATTAAATTTGTGTTGAACTTTCATTTCTCTTGAATCTTATAATAGTCTTCAGTTCTGTCCTGGTATTTGGATATTGGAATATTATTTAAAGGATGACTCAGGATTTGCAGACAAAAAACACCAACTTTCAAAAGTGATTTTACTCTTACTTTTATTTCTTAGACTGTGGAGTTGGTTATTAGGTTAAAATTTTAAAGATTTTAAGTTATTTTTTTAATCAAGACCACCATCTTATCAAGTTTAAACAAATTAGTTATAGGAACATAGATCTAAAGATAGACAGTCTAGTACAGAGACCACCTAACCCAACTCATTTAACAAGTGGGGAGAATAAAGAAGGTAAAGTTATCTACAAAATTCATACAAGTAATAAATGTCAGACACAGAGGCACTCAGTTCCTTTGACTGGTTTTCACATGTACTAAACTTTTCACTTTCTTATTTTCTCTTGTTAAATTTGTATAGTGGCACTGTCCATCTATAGTGTTATTAATAAATATGTAAATACTCACTGAGGAGGTATTAGCATCTTTTTTAAAAGAAAGATAAAATTAAACATCCTTTTTTTTTTAAATTTGTGGCATAGTCTAGATGCAACTTTCCCCCCTAATTCAGCCTCACTAAGATCTAGAAAAATAGAAGCAAGATAATTATTATCAAGAAGTGAAGTGGAAATAAAAAAAAAGTTTGTAATTAGGCTCTTGCCTCATCATTTACTTCATATGATTAATCATCACATTCTTTGAAAATTGTGTCAAAATTCACTTTCTGGAAAGGTTTTATTGATCACAGAGACTTAGCTCTCTCAATACAACTTTAGTGAATTGCTCCAACAGTTTTTTACTTCGTTCAGTATTTCACAGATGTGTTCTACTGCTTCCCATTGTCATCCTCTGCTAGCATCAGGAGGTGATCATCATGAGTTGGTATGGCTGGGAAATCATCACATAAAGCTCAGTCTTCTAATGATAAGCTTCATTGAACTTTACCATTCCTTTTCTGAGGTTATAATTAGAGACAACCAAAGCATTTCCAGTTTTATAGGGCCTATGATGGTTTGTACTGAGCTTACAAGAACTTTCAAGGACCCACAGACATTGCTTTGCCTATCATCACTAGCTACTTTCATATTTCTCCTTTGCCTTAATTGAATTCCTTGAACAATCAGCCTATACTAAGTTCCTTCATTTTTCTTCTTCTCACTTTTTAAACTCTGATGTCAGATTTTTTTTCCCTTCAATGTAACACATCCTTTTGGATTCAGTACCTTTGTACTGGACTCAGCACAATGTGTATGGATGGAATATTCTCATTATTTTATCTCTTAATGTTCCTAGACTTCCAATTTTGCTCAAATCACTCTCTGGATATTATTATTTCTGCATCTCTCTTCACTGTCTTTTCTCCCTCCCCAGCATACCATTTCTCTGAGAATACCTACTACCTACTCTGTATATATTTTGATGCATATAATTATTTAAATGTAATCTACATTAACCACACCATTGGCATGTGAGCCCCTTTAGAGCAGAGAAATCTTTTTCTTTTCTTTTCCCTTACTTCCTTTTTCTTTTTCTCTTTCTCTCTCTCTTTCTCTCTCTCTTTCTTTCTCTCTTTCTTTCTTTTTTTTTTTTTGGATCTTCAGTATTTGGTACAGTGTCTACCTAATATACTAAATATATGCTTGTTGACTAAAGAGGTATAAGACTTAATTTGGACCAGTACTTAAATCTACATTTTGTATTCCATTAATTTTTATTTGTTAACATCTTGCTTTGTGACATCCAGGTGGCACAATGGATAGGGTGCTGAGCCTGGAGTCAGGAAGATTAATTTTTATGAGTTGAAATCTGGTTTTACACACTTTATTAAGTGTGTGACTCTGGGCAAGTCACCCAATCTTTTTTGCCTCAGTTTCCTCATTTGTATAATGAGATGGAGAAGAAAATGACAAACCACACCAGTATCTTTGCCAAGATAACTGAGTCGGGCATAACAGAAAGGATGGAACAGCAACAACAATTATGATTTGCATAATAGAATGATAGAGCTCTTAGAAACCACTTAGTCCAACTATTTTCTTTCCCATGATTGCAGATGAAAACACTGAAGTTCAATGAACTGACATGCCCAGCTCATCCAGCAATTGATTCATTTTTGTTTAAGCAATTAAATAATTAAGCTTTTTAGGCATAAGGATTGTATTTTCATTGTCTTGAAGCCCCCAATATAATTGTGTTGAGGGGGATGTTGTTGTGATGCGTTCTTCAGCTACTCCTATTTTCTTCTTATTCTACTACTGGCTTGTAGCCCAGATGAATTTCCTGGCTTCTTCTCCACTCTGGAGAGCATCTACTCAGATCAAAGGATCTGTTATTCTCTTTATCTTTTTTGTTAACATCAAACCCTCAGCCAGAGACTAGCTGAGAAAATACCTTAGTATATCTCTATCTCTTTGCTGGAGATGGTGCTCTTCTCAGTTGCTGCCTTTCAATTGTAGTCCCTATAAGTACAACTGGTAATAGCTGGTGGTTACCACTGTTTATAAAGGCAAAGTAAACACTTAAAACAAAGTAAGGTAAACAGATGCCTTTGCCTTTCCTCCTTCCAATATTCTGGGGAGGTGGGGAGGGTGGGGGAAGTGTCAAGTCTTCAAGAAGGAACTCTAGGGAATAAAGGAGGCACTGGATTACTTTCACTTTAGTTTGTAAGAGAATGTTTTCAGCAATACAATTTCTGTCCCTGATCAATCCTAGTATACTCCCCTGCTCCCAATCTCTTTTTTTGTTGTGATTGACTTTTGTCTAACCTGCTCCTTATGGCTTCCTAACAGCTTTCCTTTCTCAGGCTTACTGTTTCTTTTACTTACTTCCCAAGAATCGAGTTCTTCTAATTTTGGAGTTCCAGAACTAGCTTTCAAAGGTCACCTTGAAGCAAAGTCTATCATCATTCTTCCATATGTCTGTTGCTCCATTTTTTTATTTCCTCAAGAGACTAATTCTTACCTTTGAAGAGACTGCATAGTAGTCAGTTTTACAATTCATTTAACACCAATTTATGTGATCTTTGTGTGTGTGTGTGTGTGTGTGTGTGTGAGTGATTAGGTCAATGAAAATTATACCAAGGAATACTGTGTTATACCAAAAAACACAAAGTTCTGTCTCTAAAATAGGCTCAATTAAATCTATCAGTTCCTGAATCATGGGATATCAGATTTTGTTAGAAGGGAATTTAGAGTTCACCAGCCTCTTAAATTTATGGATGAAGAAACTAGTTAGGGACTTTTTCAAGGTCATAAAGTAGTAGGTTAGAAATTGATCCCAGGTACACATGTCTGAGGGTAAGGGGGCAAAAAATGTTAAGGCTTGGATTGAGGAAGTTTGATTAATTGACCTTAGAGTTGTTTCATGCATATGCAAAAATAAGGATCAAATGAGCCAATCCAAAAATCATTGCACCTCCTTTAAAGTAACTAATAAGATGCTCTAGATATTAAGATGCTTTAGTAACTTAATTGAGAGTACAATTAATGAATGCATTCTGGATTATATATTAGGTATGTACTTCCTGAACTGACTTCTCCATTGTATAAAGCAATCAAAGAGTTTATTGAAAACCTTCATTCCCTGGGAGGGGCCAAGCCAAACCTCATTCTGTAGCATGATCAGCAATGAGATGATCATTGTATTGTATCGATGACAAAAAGATCTTGAGTTTAGGCTGAAAAACAGCCAGCTCTTACAGGCAAAGAATATGAGGAAAGTCTCTAGTCTAGGATTTTACGAATCAGCAGCAGGTTTAGTTCATTGTAATATGCAAAAAAAAAAAAAAAAAAAAAAAAAGATGGATCTTGCCTGTCTGATTGAAAGGCCTGTAAGGTATTGAAAAGCTTCAGCTATCTTGGAACATTCTTCATTTCTTACTCCTTTTTCTCTTCAATGTTTGGGCAGATGAAGTGACTGTATTTGATTCAAAGATTATCTACCCCCTTATTTGGCATATCCAAGAGTTACTTTTTCAGTGTTTTCATACAACCTGTGTTTTTGTTCATTATTCCAAGTGCTTAATGTTAGGGCAGGGCTCTGCAAGCATTTCTGGAAGCAAGGTCTGGACTGGTCTTGCTATTGCTTTTTTGGGAATAATGAATATTGTCTTATCCAAGATCTCAGGGAGAGGCTAGGAACTTAGAGCTGATTCCTTCTACTTAGATGGGCTGGTCAAAGTACTAATTGTGGGGGGGGTTGTTTGTTTATATTTTCCCATCAACATTTTGTACCATATATTTTTATAGATCTGTTAGGAGAAGTTTATAGAAAATGAGCTTGGTCTTATTTGCAATCACTCCTCCATCTTGACTCCATCCTACCCTGGACTTTCTATATACTTACAGAAAAGTGTCAGAGTCTTGGGGGAGGATGGTTTGTACTAATTATCTTTAATATCTTAGTAAAATATTTTCATATTTATTTCATATTAATTAATCAATGAACATTTGTTAAATGCTTGCTGTTGCAATGCCACATATTACTCAACTATACTGTTCTTTTCCTCTAATTATACTCACAATAGTATTTGAAATCTGAGAAGAATAAGGAAAAGGCAACAAGGAAAATAAAGATTAAAATTATCGATGGTGTTTATTATAAGTTGCATTTGAATATACATTCTCATGGCATTTCAAATTATAGAAATTAAAAGAAAAGTTCTAAATCTTGCTATAAAATAAGATTTTGTAATTAAGATGATAATCTAAGTATAGGAGAATTTCAAGTAAAGTTTGAGGGAACAAAAAAGTAAGTGGCCAAGTTAGTAGCTCAAATTCAAATATAACTGGTCTTAATAAAGAGTCCTTACTCCAATAAATTAGAGACAAATGCCTCATTGTAAAGGACTATTGAAGTGCTATTATATTTAGTTTTTTTCTTAAAAAATTTCATCTTTTAAGATTTTTCTTGATAATTCAAAACATTTATCATCTATATGCAAAGTAGTAAGGTTATAGAAGAATTTAGAGGTGGGTTCTCAAAGAGTTTATAATATAATAGTGGAACAAAATGTACTTCAAAGTAATTATGACAGTAGACAGATAAGGACAGAGGTACAAATAAACTGCAATGAAAATATGAAGAGGGCAGGATGGAATGAGTGAATAAGATGAGAAGAGACAGATGAAAATAGGTAATAATAGTTTGATTTGTTTGGAATATAAATTAGTATAAGTGAAGGGGAGTAAGGAGAGATAAGGCTAGAAATAACATAAAGTTGCAAGAAGAAACACACAAATATTCTCCCTCGCTGAGGACATAACCCAAACCCCTGGTCCTTCCCCACTAGCCCACATTTTTCCTCTAGGGAGAGGAAGGGGGTTAAGTTCTTTGCTTAATTCTGCCCCTACATCTCATTAGGCCCACAAAGTTCCTAGTCCAAAGCAACTCTAAAGTTTTATTCCAGAATCCTGACTTCTCAGGGCTTCCTTGCTAAGCTTACTATAAAATCTGGCTTTGAATTCTGGATTCCAATGCCGCCCCCCCCCCCCCCCCGCCCCAAGACTTGAGCTTCTGGGTGGGGGAACTATACTCCCTACAAGGATAACTGAAAAAGACAAAAGAATCAAGAACATAATCCCAAGTGTGTTTCTTAGGGGCTCCTGGAGTCTGTGAAAGGGAAGATGGCTCTCAGGGACTTTCTTCTGTTTATTACATGGTCACTACTTATTGAATGAATGAAAATTTAATTTCTGGTCACTGCCACTGGAAAAAGAGCCTAGATACTCTTCTTAAAAGGATTGAGATTGTCTGATGAGAATGAAAGGTAGAGATTTAGGAACATGAAAGGAGTCTTGGTGATCGATTAAAAAAACAAAAAAGGTATCACAGTTAGGACCCAATTGAGGTTGGATGTCATGACCTTCTAATGATCCCTTAGAGCAAGGAATTATTTCCTTCTCTGCTCAACATTTTTAAAATAGGAAAAGAAAAGGTGGGAAGTGGCGATACTTGGCAGGGTAGGGAGCATCAGAATGTTGTTGTAGAGAGTGATTTTCAAGATTACAAGAAAGTATATATTATTAAAATGACTGGGATTATGATTAAAATTATGATGAGAGTAGATTGATGAACTGGAAGAACCATGGAGGGCTTGAATAATTAGAGATCATGATGAAGGCAAAGTGCAGGCTCTCAGAAAAGAGGCAGAAGGAAAGTATATTATTATGATTAAGAGAGTAATTTTACATATCCATAAAGAGTTTTCAATAAGTTTTCAGTGTGTCTTTGGTAGGTGGCATTTCATACATTTCTTTTCATGGAATTTCATTATCCCCTGGACTTTGTTGGTAATATAAAGAGACTGATGATTTTGTGAGTTTATCCTCCTAGGCCATTGAATATATTGTTCCAATTTATTTTTAGTTGAATCTCTGAGTTCTCTAAATAAGTATTATAGCATTTGCCAAAAGTAATAAATTTGTTTCTTCTTTAAAAATGTATATTCACTAAATTTTTCAATCATCTTTTTTGCTATAGCTAATAGAAATGTATAAAATATTATTAACAGCAGACTTGATCATACTAGAAAAGGCCCTAGTATTTTTCTGTTATAAATAATACTAATTCTTATTTTTGGGTAACTAGATGTCACAATGGATAGAGTGTTGGCCCTGGAGTCAGAAAGAATCATCTTTGTGAATTCAAATCTGGCCTTGGTTCCTTACTAGCTGTATGACCCTTTACAACTCTATTTACCTCAGTTTTCTTGTGGATAAAATGAGTTGGAGAAGGAAATGCTAAGCCAAGTATTTTTGCCAAGAAAACCCCAAATGAGGTCACAACATCTCTTGATTTTAATTAGAAAGGGGGCTGGTACATAATATAGTAGAGTATATGACTCATAAGGATGATGATAGTAGTTCACTTTCACAATGAGATTAGGATTTATGAAATGTTTTTCTTTCTTTTTCCCAATAGTCCTCTAAGGTATTTAATGCAAATTTCTACCCAATTTTACAACTGAGGAAATTGAGGTTCAGGTTTAAATGACCTGGAGTTACTCTAATACACAAAAATCATCTTCCATGCTACTACATTAAATATTTGAAAAGGTGTAGGGCCATACTTTTTTTTCTGAAAATGGTAGGATTTCCATATTGTGGAGGTAAAAAACTATCATGATTTACCAAGCTCTTAGATATGAGTTTCCAAAAAAAGGATTTGGATTCCAATCTATGGTAGGAAATAAATAATATGTATAATGTTAATTGAATAGTACAAAAATAAATGTATGGTGTTCACATGCTGACATCATAGGTATTGAGAAATTTTCATATTCTTGAATTCCAGATATATACTACCTATATTTAACAGATTCAAGGATGAACAAATTAACTTTTCAACAAAAGCTAAGCTCTAGTGGTTGTTTTGCCTTTCTTATTGATATTTATAACAATAATGTTATAGTAATCTTTTCTTTTGGGGATGAGATAATCTTTGGAAAAATACTCTTGGCATGAATTTTTCAATATAGTAACATTTAGTTTCTGATATATAAGAATTCAACTTATAAGGTCAAAATGTTTCCACCCATTTATAAGATAACACAGAAATGAAAAAAAAAAATTGGCTCGTGTGTTGCATAAGATTTCTTAGCCAAAGTATATGGCAGTCTCTACTATGAAAGATTTAAGATTTCAAAACAATATTTTTTCTAGACAAAACATCTCACAAGAAAGAATATATGACATTTATTATATCCTATATCCACTTTTCTAAAAGAAATCAAATTGTTTCTATATTCTCCTTTGCATTTTTTATTTAAAAGTGTATACCCATATAGGTTTTGAGTTCATTACACAGATTATGGAGTTTATTTTTAAAACGATGGACTTTGATGGGCTCTATTATGTTATTATTAGAACTATTGACAGTTTTCATGGCTCAAAATGATTAAAGAGAATGGAAAGTTAATCTACCAGAGATGCCATAGGCATAAAAACCTCAGGTTTACCTCCAGATTTTAATGGAAAAACAGCAGTAAGACATTATTAAAAATGGTAGCTTTGTTAACATTCTGAATATTATGTTTATTAGAAAGACATTTTAACTTTTATTTACATCATATTACATAGCAAGTTGATAGAAGTTGGCTGTATTCTTGCCATTTTGTGTGTGTGTATGATCACTTACTAGCATAAATGTCCAATATTTTCCCCAATGTTTTATTTATTCTTTGTAAAGAAATTAAGGAAGTCAATGGGAAAGCACAATTTATTTCAACAGAATTTATTTTAGATGTTAGAAATCATGTTTTTTCTTTGAGTGAGCTTTTACCATTCAATTGTAGATTATAAATTTTTAGAGGAGGAATTCTATGATTGCATAATTTGTGCTGAGAAGCACTCAGCTCCATTTATAAGTAGATTTAGCAAATTTAATGCAAAATAATAGTGATTTTGTTCATTTGGAAACAACCTCTTTGAATATATAATTTGAAGTCATTTGGATGTGAATCATTACTCTGTGAATTAATATCTCCTCTCTCTTCCTAATCCCTTATAATCTAGTTTCTAGCCTTATCATTCCAGCATAGTAGCTCTTTCCAAAATTACCAAGGATCTCTATTCCATAAACAAAAAATCTCAGTCCTTATTCTCTTTAACTTCTCTTCAGCCTTCAACACTATTGATTACCCTCTCCTCCTTGATATTATCTTCTGGTTTGCAGGATCCCACTCTTATCTAATTCTCCTGCTATTTATCTTCCCTCCCCTCTTCAGTCTTTCTTTTCTAGATCCCCATCGAAATCATGCCTTTTAACTGTAGGTATCATACAAAGTTTTGTCTTGAGCTGTCTTTTTTTCTCTCACTCTTCACTACTTCATTTGATGATAACATGAGATCCCATTGACTTAATCACCAACACTGTGTTGATGATTCTCTCACATGCACCTATTCTGTTCCAATCTTGAGTAACCTCCAGCATTATGACTCCAAATGCCTTTTTCACATGGCTTCAACTATTTGTCCAAGAAGACATCTTAAATCAAATCTGACCAAAACAGAACTCATTACCTTTCCCTGAGACCTTTCCACTTCTACCTCTCCTATGAATATAGAAGACATCACTGTCCAGTCAGTCTCTTAACCTATTTTCCCAATTTGTGAGTAATTTTCAATTCCTCATTGTCTTCCCTCTCATATTCAAGATATTGCCAAGTTCTGCTGATTTCATCTCATCAGTTTTCCCCCATCTTTCCTCTGATATTGTCACCATTCTGGTACAGGCCCTCAACATATCATATTGGATTATTGCAATAGCCTGCCACAAATCTCTTCCCATTCTAAAACGTCTTCCATTCAGCCAAAAAAAAAAGTGATTTGCCTGAACTATAACTTTGACCATATTACCCTCCCTATTCAGTAAACTCCATGGGCTCCCTATTGTCTCCAATATCAAATACAAATCTTCTGCTTGGCATTGAAAGCATTGAAAAAGTAACTACTAAAAACTACTTACTTTTCCAGTCTTCTTATACCTTATTCCCTGCTACCTATTCATCAATCTAGTTACACTAATCATCTTGCTATTCCATGAACAAGGCACTCCATCTCTCACCAACATGAATTCTGTCTGACTATCCCCAAACTTTGGATTTTCCTTATCTCTGCCTACTGGCTTCCTTTCACTTCCAAATAAAGTCTCATCTTCAACAGGAAGCTTTTCCTAAACCCTCTTAATTATAATGCTTTCCTTCTGTCAACTATTTCGTAATTTTCCTCTATGTAGTTTATACATTTTAATTTATTTGTTGTCTCCACAGTTAAATTATGAACCCTTGAGGGACAGAATTGTCTTTTGGGATACCTCTTTTGGTATCCCCACTATAATTCATGATACATAGTTAGCACATAACAAATAATTATTGATTACTTGATTATCCACAACATTGAAAAAATTATCAGTGTTTTTAGCCTGTTTCCTAAATCTTCCATATTACCCTACTACTATATCTTGAGAAAGAGCAGATGAATCTTAATATTTGCTGGAAGAGAACATAATTGGGAAAACAAATATACTAAAATAAAATAATTAACATATGACAAATATCTTTATTAATCTTTGGTCACTAATTTCATAAGAATTTTTGAATGAATGCATGAAGATAGTATTTTTAAAAAATACTGCCTGAATAAATTAATTTACTACCTGGATAAATTATATTGTGGCAATGTACTCATAATTTTTCAAGTCTTTGCTTCAGTGGTTTACCTTGCTGATGACTTTGGAAAATAGTTCAAAGATAGATGAAGTGGAAGTATGTATATGCAAACATGCCTTCATCCTGGAGAAACCTTTATGTTATTTATCAACTTTCATATGCCATCTGGTTATCATTGTTTGACATGTGATAGCCCTAATTATGACATATGATTAATTTCTCAAAAAATGGGATCATCTAGTTAAAGTTAGAGAATGAGGTAAGCAAATGGAACCAGTAAATATCTCAGAGAGCTCATCAGCATGTTTAACTTTTGTTAAATGTTTAACTTTTTTGAATTTTTTGAGGATGGAGCTGAATTTCTCCTGGTTCCTTTGGTCCCTTGCTAAATGTTATCACAGAATATAGGAAGTATATATAGGTAAGGAGTGAATATGAAGCTGGGAGCTCTGAGCCTAAGTATTCCTATACCATGAATTTCTTATATGTTATAGAATAACATTTCCCAAACTCAAGAAAAATGGGAAATGGTCTCAAGCTCAGAAAAACTCATAAAAGAGTTAAAAATCAAATAAGAAAGATAGAAGAGATATTAGGAAATGAATGAGGGTAATGGAAGAGAATTATGAAAAAAGTCAGCAGCATTCAAAAAGGAAAAAAAAAACTGCTTAAAGAAGTAGAATTGTCAAAATGGATCAGGCAACACAAAAATCCACTGAAGAAAACAACTCTTTAAAAAGTACAATTGACCAAAAAAGAAAAGAAAGTACAAAAGCTAATTGAGGAAAACAACTCCTTAAAAGTTAGAATTGGGAAAGTAGAAGCTAATGCCTCTATGAGACATCAAGAATCAATTAAAAATATTCAAAACAATGAAAAATAGAAGAAAATACAAAATACTTCTTGGGAAAAAAGCAACTGATCTAGAAATTAGATTCAGAAGAGACAATGTTAAAATCATTGAATTTCTTGAAATCCATAATCACAAGTATTACCTGTGATAGCAAAGATTTGGAAAAGGATTGGATGCCCATCAATTGGGGAATGGTTGGACAAGCTGTGGTACATAAAGGTAATGGAATATTATTATTCTATAAAAATGATGAACAAGCTGATTATAGAAAGACCTGGAAAGATTTATGTGCAGTGAACTATAAAATGCTTGGCTCTCCTCAGTGGTTCAGTAATCTGAAGCAATCCCAACAGACTTTGGACAGAAAATGTTATCTGCACCCAGAAAAAGATCTAAGGAGACTGAATGTAAATCAATACGTACTATGTTCACTTCTTTTTTCTGTGTGTGTGTGTGTGTTTTTTTTAAATCTCTCCCATGGTTTTCCCCCTTTGCTCCGATTTTTCTCTCCCAATATGATTCATAAAGCAATGTGTATTAAAAAACAAGTAAACTTACTACAATTAAAAGAAATATTATCTGGACAGGATTTTTCAGAAAATTATCGAGAAAAAATACTTTGATATCCTGAAACAAGAGGTCAAAATAGGCATTGAAAGAATCCACTCTTCACCCTATGAAGGAGATCTCAAAATAAATCTCTAAGAAACATTGTAGCCAAATTTCAAAACTGTCTGATGAAAAAAAAATATTGCAAGTGGTCAAAAAGAAACAATTCAAATACTGAGGAGTCGCAATCAAGATTATATAGGACTTCACAGGTACAATATTAAAAAAGATAGGAGGTCATAAAACTTGATATTCTAGAAGGCAAAAAAGCTGACTATAACTAAAAATCACCTACCAGATGAAATTAAGCATTATACATTAAGGGGCAGAAAACAGTTATTCAATGAATAGAAAGCTTTTATAAGGAGAAGACCAGGATTAAACCAAAAATTTGATCTCCCATATTAAGACCAAAGAAAGGTATAAATTTTTGGAATGAAGGAAAAGAAAGCATAAGGAATTCAGGAGGGCTAAACTATTCATATCCCTACATGGGAAGATGATTCTTGTAATTAAAAAAAAAACTGTCATTAACAGTTCAACAAAAAGAATACACATAGACAGAGGGTATGGGTAAGGAAATTTGAGGTAATAACAAAAATTAACAATCACCACACCTACTGACAGGAATGGGGAGTCCACTTGGTTCAAAAGGAAGGGAGAGAAAGTATGTAAGTTATTTCACAACAAAAATTAAAAGACATATTACAATGGGAAGATTAGAAGGTGAGTAATGAACATCACTTGAACCTTATTCTCCTCTATATTGACTTAAAGAGGAAATAATTTACATAATCAGTTGAATATATTAATCTCTCTTATCCTAAAGGGAAGCAGGAAGAGAAGAGATTAAATAAAGAGAAGATAGGAATTAACAGAAGGGAGGATAAATCAGGGAAATTAGGAGACACTGGTGAGAAAGGAAAGCATGAAAG
Source organism: Sarcophilus harrisii (assembly GCF_902635505.1). Taxonomy (NCBI): domain Eukaryota; kingdom Metazoa; phylum Chordata; class Mammalia; order Dasyuromorphia; family Dasyuridae; genus Sarcophilus; species Sarcophilus harrisii. The sequence continues at coordinate 377,393,488 of NC_045429.1, forward strand.
GAGAAAAAGGACAAATAGGAGGAAGAATAGTATGGAGGAAATAGAGAGGTATTATTCATAAATATGAATGTGAATGGAACAAACTCTTTCATGAAACAAAACCAGAGTGGATTAAAAAAAAAATTCTACAATGTGTTGTTTACAAGAAACACACCTGAAGCAGAAAGTTACATATAGGGTAAAAACTGAAGCAGAATCTATCATGTTTCAGCTGAAATAAAAAAAAAAAAAGCAGAGATAGCAATCCTGATCTCAAACAAAGAAAGTAAAAACAGATTTAATGAAAAGAAAAAAGAAAGCAAACTACAATTTGCTTAAAGGTACAATAGACAATGAAACAAGATCAGTACTAAAATACACTCTCCAAATAGTATAGCATCCAAATTCTTATAGGGGAAGAAATTATACCCAAACTATACTAATGAGGGATGAGGGACTCAGTTATTTCCCCTCAGACCTTGGTAATTCCAACCAAGAGGGAAACAAAGAAGGTAAAAAGAATATTAGAAAAACTTAAATTGGATCAACCTTTGGAGAAAACTGAATGAAAAAAGAAAGGAATATATCTTTTTTTTTTCCCCTCAGTAGCACATGGCACCTCCACAAAAACTGACTATATAATGGGGCATAAAACCCTCAAATTCAAAATTTTAAATGTATTCTTTTCAGATCATAATGTAATAAAAATTGCATTCAACAAAGGATGTTGGAAAGATAAATTAAAATTAATTGAAAATTAATATAATCCTAAAGAATAAATAGGTCAAAGAACAATAGAAACAATATTTTATTAAGGAGAATGACAACAGTGAGATAATATAATAAAATTAGGTGAAATTTTATTTTTCTAAATTCTTTCATCAATAAAATAAAGAGCAGATCAATGAATTGGGTATGCAACTAAAAAGCAACTATATAAAAAAGAACCAACTAAAAATTTCTACTTGACTACCAAATTGCAAATCCTGAAAATCAAAGGTGAAATTAATAAGGTTGAAAGTAAAAACAAAATAAAGCAAAGCACCAACAATTACTGAACTAATAAATAAATATAGGAGGTTACTTTATGGAGGTGAGGGGAACCAGCAGGATGAATAAACCATTGATTAATTGATTAAAAAAAAGAAGAAACCAAATATCCAGTTTCAAAATTTTAAAAAGGTGAAATTACCAATTACATGCCAATTAATCAAGCAATCTGAGCAAAATGCATCAATATTTACCAAAAATGTAAATTATCTTGATTAACAGATCAAGGAATAGAACGCGAATATCTCCATATTAAAAAAGAAGAAATTGAACAAGCCATAAATTCTTGGGAATAGAACTTCCCAAGAAAAAAATATCCAGAGCCATATGGGTTCACAAGTGAATTCTACCAAACATTTAAAGAACTACCAATTCCAATATATATAAACTATTTTGAAAAATAGGCAAAGATGTCCTACCAAACTCCTTTTGTGATGCAAATATGGTGCAGTACATTTAGACCAGAAGAGCCAAAATAGAGAAGGAAAATCATAAACTAATGTCCATAATGAATAATTTGAACAAAAATGCTAGCAAATGTTTTGAACAAAATATTGGCAATGTAATTACAGAGATACATCACAAGGATAATGCATTATGAGCACTTATGGTTTACACAGGAATGCAGGCTTGGTTAAATATTAGGAAAGCAATTGGCATATTTGACAATATCAAAAACAAAACCTGCAGAAATGATACGATTATCTGTCTAGATGTTGAAAAAGCAAAATATCCATTCCTATTAATAACAGAGAACATAGGAAGAAAAGGGAAATTCCTCAAAATGATAAGCAGTATTTATCTTAAAGCATCAGCAAATATTATCTGTAATGGGAATAAACTAGAAGCCTTCTCAGTAAGATCGAGAGTGAAGCAAAGATGCCTATTATTGCCACTATTATTCAGTATTATACTAGAAATGGTAGCAATAGCAATAAGAGAAGAAATAATAAATTGAAGGAATTGGAATAGAAAATGTGGAAACCAAACTATCACTCATTGCCGATGATATGATGACATACTTAAAGAACCCTAGAGAATCAAATAAAACCTATTTGAAATAATTAACAATTTTAGCAGAATTTCAGGATATAAGATAAATCCACATAAATCAATAGGGATTTCTTTACATGGCCAACAAGAACAACAGGAGCAAAAGACAGAATAAAAAATTTCATTTAAAATAACGGTAAGAAATATAAAATATGTGGGAGACTACCTACCAAGAGAAATTCAGGAACTATATTAACACAATTACAAAATACTTCATACAAATCAGTTTAGATCTAAACAAATGGGAAAATGTTAGTTGTTTATGGGTAGGCCAAACCAGTATGACAGAAATGACATTTCCAACTAAACTATATTCTTTGACATCCGTACAGTCAAACTATCAAAAATTATTTGATAGAGTTAGAAAAAAATAACAAAAAATGTATCTGGAAAAAGCAAATGATCAAGAATATGAAGAGAATTAATGAAAAAATATACAAAAATAGGTAGCCTAGCAAATATCAGATCTCAAACTGTTTTATAAAACAGTAATCATCAAAGCTATCTGGTACTTGCTAAGAGAGATAGAGTGGTGGATCAGTGGAATAGATCAGGTACATAAGACACAGTAGTCAGGGACTGTAGTGGCATTTTGGGATAAGAACTTCCTATTTGACAAAAAACTGCTTGGAAAATTGGAAAACAACAGAACACAAATTAGCTAATAGACCAATATCTCACACCTATATGAAGATAAGATCAAAACGGGTATGTGACTTAAACATAAAAGGTGACACCATAAACAAACGAGAAGAAGGAATAGTCTCCCTATCAGTCCTATGGGAAAAGAGGGAAAAAAGTTTATAACCAAACAAAATATACAGATAATTGCAAAATGTAAAATAGATAATTTCAATTATATTAAAATAATAAACTTTTGTACAAACAAAACCACTACAACCAAGATTAGAAGGAAGGGAGAAAGCTGGGAAGCAATTCATAGAAAGTGTCTCTGATAAAGGCCTCATTTCAAAAATATATATAGAAGTGAGTTAAATTTATATGAATATAAGTTATCCCTCAATTGATAAATTGCCAAAGGAAATGAACAGTTTTCAGATAAAATTAAAACTATCTCTTTGCATATGAATAAGTGGTTTAAACTATTTTTGATTAGAATAATGGAAATTAAAGCAATTCTTAGGTACCACCTCACAAATATCAGATTCCCACCCCCAAAAGGAAAATGATAAATGTTAGAGAGGATGTGAGAAAATTGGGATATTAATGCATTGTTGGTAGAGTTGTGAACTGATTCAAATTGTGACCTATATGTGTCAAAATATTTATGGCATATCTTTTTGTATTGACTAAAATATTGGAAATTAAGAGGATAACCATTCATTGAAAAACAGGTGAATAAAGTGTGATATATAAGTATAATGAAACACTATTGTGCAACAAGAAATGAAACAGGCTGATTTCAGAAAAGACTTAAAACTAATACAAAATGAAATGAGCAAAATCAGGAAAACATTGTACACAGCATCACCAATATTGTGTGATCTTCAACTATGAATAACTCAGTTCTTCTTAACATATGCTCTAAGACAAGTACAAAGGACTTAAGGAAAATGTCATCCACATATAACAAATAAATAATGGACTCAGAATACAGATTGAAGCTTATTTTTTCACTTTATTCTTTTTCATGGTGGTTTTTTTCTATTTTTTTTGATCTGTTTCTTCTTTCAGAACTATGACTAACATGGAATTATGTTTTACAGGATAGTGTATGTCTAACCTTTGCCAAATTGCCTACCTTTTTGGAAGAGAAAACAGAAAGAATGGAGAGAGAAAAATTAGAATTCAAAATCTTGTAAAAAATAAATGCTAAAAATTGCCTTGATATGTAATTGGAGAAAAGAATAAAATGCTATTAAAAAAAAGAATGACCCAAAAAGAAAAGGAAAAAAAAAGACCAAAACAAAGTAAAAGCTTTGAAATATAAAGGCAATAAGAGAAATATAAAAAGCTAACCTGATGAGCAATATCTAGAGATTAAATAAAATAAACTGTTTACATTCTAATATAGAAAGATGATCATACATCTTTTCAAAATTATGTCATCATTATTTATCATAGACTGAGCCTAATTAGAAAGATCTGAGTTCAAATCCAACCTCAGACACTTAGTATTTGTGTGACCATGAACAAATCTCTTATCACTGTTTACCTCAATTTCCTTCTCTGTCAAAATAGCTGAAGAGGGAAATCTTTGCTAAGAAAACTCTAAATGGGGGTCACAAACAGCTGGATAGGACTGAAATAACTGAACATAACAACAAAAGAAGAATGAAAAGGGAGGGAAAGAGGTGGTAAAAATGAAGAGATAATTTTAGAGAAATCCATATCCTGGGGAAAACATTGGAAGTCAAATTATGAAGGGCTTAAATGAGGCCAAGAAAATAGGAAGTATAGATATCTAGGGAAGATAATCTTTTTAAGGAATTTAACTGAGAAGAGGAGTAGAGACATATGGCAAGTTAGTTATGGTATAGCCAAATGAAAGATTTTTAAGAATAAAGGAGATATGTATGTACTTGTAAAAAGCAGAGAAAGAACAAAGGCGTATTAAAATATTAAAGATTAGGGGGAACAGAAATAATAGTAATGTGGAAGGGATATAATTAACAGTATATGTTAGGAGTTGACTTTGGCTAAAAAAGGGGCCTCTGCATCAGATACTGGAATGAAGGAAGAGAATGTAAAAATGATGTCAATTTCATATGAGATATGAATTGAAAGGGAACTCCTGGTGAAATTTCTCAATTCTTTCCTTGAAGTGCGAGGTAATGTCCTCCCAGTAAGACAGAAGAAGGAAGGTTCCTATATAAAAGCTTAAAAACTCCCTAGACCAGGGTAGCAAGGAGGCACAGTAGACAGAACACTGACTCTGGAGTCAGGAGGACCTGAATTCATCATTGCCTCAGAAAATTGATACTTTTTAGTTGTGTAATCTTGGGGCAAATCACTTAATTCTGACTGTCTCAAAATGAAAAAAAGTATATAGATCCTGATGTAGGCTTATTCACTTTTAGAAGGATATAATTGAGGAAACATCACGAAGGAGTCAACAAATGTAGTTTGGGAATAACATGATGTATCCCCCTTCAGTAGCAAAAACATTACCATTACACTTTTGTTTCCACCTCTGTTTAATTATTTTTAATAACTATAGTATTCCTAACATGTCTGTGGTGTTAGTCCTTACACAATGCTTGTAAACTATCCTGAAAGGCATTGGTGGTTAATGCGCAAATCATTGTCACATCTTATTGAAAGTCAAAATATTCAAACCGTGTTCTGACTATAAAAAAAAAAAAAATTGTTTGATTAAGTTTAGTAAACTTTTCTTTTCTGACAACCTTAGAATAGTCTACATTGTTCATTAACTGTTGTCCTTTTCTCTCTCCAAAGGAAACTTCTGACATGAAGTCTGAGGAACATGCAAATGTAATTCAGCAGCTGGAGCAGACAATTGAAAATCTAAGGACCAAAATAGCTGAACTAGAGAAGCAATACCCTACTACTACTACTGGCATGGAGATTGGAAAACAAGTGGCTGAGAGGGGAATGGCTGAAGGTGTCTGTCATGAAGATCTTCAATTAAATGAAGAAGAAATAAGACATGAAAGGATGTTACATGTAAAATCAGTACAGACTTCACCAACAGAGGAGGGCAGTGCATCTGTAATGCCTTTTGCTAACACACTGCCACAGCATCTTCCACTCACTCAGGAGGCTATAAATGGACAGCCAACCATGCCATTGACACCTTCTGGACCTCAAACAAAGTTTTGTTCAGAGATTTCTTTGATCGTTTCACCAAGGTTAATATCTGTACAGCTTGATGCCAATCAATCCATACAGTGTGTATCACAGCCTCCACCACCTCCATCCCTCCCAGGTTCTGATAATCAAGAAAAGATTCTAACACAGCCTCCCCCAACACCTTTTATAAATGAATGTGTGACCAGCCATGAACATTCCCTTCCCACATCTTTTGAAAATAGTCATGACATTCTACCCTCCCCTCATGTAACTGGCAGACAACTGAATCCTCCCCTGCCTAGTGCAGGTATCCCACCACCACCTCCCCCCCCTGGTGTGGACATTCCACTTCCTCCACCTCTACCTCCTTCGCCTGGTACAGCACCTTCCATTTCCATATCTGGATCAGGCATGATGATTCCTACTCCATCTCCCCTTACTGACATGACAGTGCTGCCCACTCTTATACCTCTACCTGGCTCAGAAATACCCCCTCCTCCACCTCTGCCTGGTGTAGGGGTTCCCCCTCCTCCTCCACCTCTGCCTGGAGTGGGGATCCCTCCTCCCCCGCCTCTGCCTGGAGTGGGGATCCCCCCTCCCCCGCCTCTGCCTGGAGTGGGGATCCCCCCTCCCCCGCCTCTGCCTGGAGTGGGGATCCCGCCTCCCCCGCCTCTGCCTGGAGTGGGGATCCCCCCTCCCCCGCCTCTGCCTGGAGTGGGGATCCCCCCTCCCCCGCCTCTGCCTGGAGTGGGGATCCCTCCTCCCCCGCCTCTGTGTGGTGTGGGGGTCCCTCCACCTCCTCCACCTTTGCCTGGAGTGGGGGTCCCACCCCTTTCTGCACCCCCTCTGCCACCTGGATCAGGTCCTCCACCTCCACCACAAGCTGGGGCCAGTACATTGCCAAACATTATGCTTCCACAAGTATGTGGATTCCTTCCTCCTCCATTGCCAGCTGGCTTATTTGGAATAGGCTTGAATCAGGACAAAGTGAGTAGGAAACAAGCAATAGAACCTTGTCGACCAATGAAGCCTCTTTATTGGACAAGAATTCAGCTACATAGTAAAAGGTAAAACAGGAACTTGAAATGTTGGTTTGATTGTGCTTGGAACACTTAATGCAAATACCTGCCAAATCCTGTTGTTTCATATACAGGAATATATGGTAGTAATAGAGAATGTTTTGTGAATGGGCAGAATTGCATTTTTGTGTAGCTTTTTAAACTTGTTTTCTTTCTTTCTTTCTTTCTTTCTTTTTTTGATATATTGGCCAACCAATTTTGACATTTAAAAAAGTCCAGTAAATCAGTAAGAGTTATTACCATCTTTACCTGTCTTCAAATTAGTCTCTCATCCGTACAGTTCTGAGTAGTGAGGAAAAAGAGGTCAAATTCTACAATATTCTGAAGGTTAATTGCTACTTTTCCTAGGAGAATGAGTGCTGTTTCTAAGCTCTGAACTTGTCATGCCCATAATCTTTGGAAAGCACACCACATAAGCATGGAGCTCTCAATTGTAAACAAGCCTGAGTAGGTTCTGGCTAGATGAATCACCATATGGGTGCTTTGTTTATCGTATTCATCATTTAGTTTTGCATTTCTGCCAAAAAACTTATAAATATAAATCAGAATCTCAGTGGAATCTTTGTACTTCTATGGCAATGATTGCTAACATTTTGGGGATTGTGATAGCTTCTCATATTTGGTTTGATTTTGTAGCACACTCTCTAGGATGAAGTGCTAAAGGGTATATCTATGTCTGCCACTCAAATTTAAACATGATTTTTCATGTTTGAGAGCGTAATAGCATCCTAAGTGACAGTGGACAGAGAGCTCCAAAACCAAAGTTGGGAATTTCCATTCTATTCCCTGCTATTTCTCCCCCTTCTCTCTTTATTTTGGTGCTAGTACTTCGTAAATTGTCCACTTGTAGTCTGGAGTTCATGCCCCTGAGTCATCCAGCCATTGATTGACTGACATGTCTGGAATGTGGTAGAATGGGAAGCAATTCACTCTGGGGCTTATTAGGTGACTGATTTATCGGAACTTTTCAGAAATGCCTTTTTGAAAGGATATCTCTTCTTTGAACAGTTTAGCATGCCTGAGAAACAATTTATATCAAGATAATTTCTTTCCCTGTTTCTTATTCCCTCTTATCCAACCCTAGTCAGGAACTAAGTATATGTGAGTGTCACAGTTATGAGCATATTTGTGTTTGTGTGTAGGCATATATATATATATATATATATATACACACACACACATATACACACACATATACATATATATATATGTGTGTGTATATATATATATATATATATATATGTATATATGTATATGAGAGACAGACAGACAGGGGAAGATAGAGAGATATTATATAATATTTATTAAGTACTTCCACATACACATGCACATTCTTTTTTTCTTTACTTCTCAATCTATTCTTTTGCATAGATCTCTATCCTTGTTGATGTATGTACAAGAAATTCAGGTATAGATCTATGAAGAAATAAAGAAAAAAAAAACTAATACATACAAAATGGACACGCACATTTCTTCTGTTACTAACCAGGGCTGGACAATAAGAAAAGATATGAAGGTAGATGCTAAAAAAGCTAATGCAAATTTTGGATGCTTTAAGAGGGTCATCATTTCTGAGAATAAGGAATTAACAGAACCATTGTACCCTGCCTTAGTTTGGCGTTTGTTGAAGAACACTGATAACTTGGAGGAAGTTCAAAGGAATACTACCAGGAGGATAAAAAGGCTCCAAATCCCTTTTATTTAAGGATGAATTTAGATCGAAGAAGATAAGACTCTGAAGGGATGTGCTAAGAATTTTTGTATTTGAAAGATAGTCACATTGGGTAGAAAATAAATGCCTTCTCTTTAGCACTAGAGGGTGGAATCAAAAACTACTGGTGCAAGTTACAAAGAGAGTAATTTAAGATTAATGTCAGTTAAAAAAAAAGCTTCTTAATAATTCTAGCTTTTCAAAATTAAAATGTGATACCCTGAAATGAAATGATTTCTCCTTGCCTGGAGGTTTTCAAAAGACCAGACATAATTTGTCAGTAATGTTAAAGAGATTCTTTTCATCTACAGTTTGGACTACTTGGCCACTGAGATCCCTTTCAACTCTCACATTCTCTTATACTTCAGACCTGATGAAGGCTTTATTCTACAGTTATATAAAACTATTCAAAAAATGTCCCAAGAAATAATCATTTATGAAAAGTTCCAACAAGTTTCCTTCTCTCCCCTCACCTACCTCAACCTTTTCCTAAAGAAATAAATAGAGAACTTGTATTGGAGTTGGGAAAACCTGGGTTCAAGTTCTGTCCCTGAAGCATATTGAATATATTCTCATGGTCGTTACTTGGAGTCTTGTTGTTCCAGGCAATTACCTAATATTATAAAGCTGTTCTGCAGTCATTAAGTGCAGAACCATTTGTAAATTAAATTGGTAAAGGAAGTTTCCATTTTGAAAGGTCTCTATGCCCATGATACAGTTTTATACACATATATACATATTATACACATATAAACATGCATTTGTTTTATAAGATATGGTTTGTTTAGGCCAATACTGAAACAAATTGACATTCTTTGATCATATATTAATTGACAAGATAATATTTTAAAAGAGAGCTCTGTAGCAAAGAGAAATAAACCTGGGATTAAAAACTATTTTGAATAATGCCTAATTCTGAGAAATTATGGTTTAGTAATTGACATCTGACAACCACATACCAATGTACTCTTGTTATATTTTAATATGAAGAATTTATCCCTTACAATTTCAGAATTCCAAGAAAGCTAATATTTTGATAATTATATAAAACTACCTTTTTCCAACTAAGATTATTAAGCAGATTGGGATAATTATAAAAATAGATCAAATGTTTTATTTCTGTAATTTACCCATTTTAATCATAATTATTCTCATGTAATAATTTATTAGTTTGACATTGCTGTTCATTAATTTTGTGCTTAAACTTTAGAGATTCTAGCATTTCTCTGATTTGGGAAAAGATTGAAGAGCCATCTATAGATTGTCATGAGTTTGAAGAATTATTTTCTAAAACTGCTGTAAAAGAGAGGAAGAAACCTATTTCTGACACCATAACAAAGACCAAGACTAAACAAGTGAGTACTCTTTTTTTTTTTTCTTTCCAGTCCATTTTGTTGGACGTTATTTCTGGCACAAACATATGGACTTTATTAGAAAAGATGTGTTCTTGCTTTTGAACTGCTTCCTAGGCCGTAAACTCCAACACAGAACTCCAGCAAAGAGAAAAGGGTGAAAAATTTAAAGGTATAGTCAAACAAGAACACATCAGAATAGAAAACAAATAGGCTTTGGAATCTCTAATGCCTCTTCAGTCAGATATCCCTCTGTTCTAAGATCCAATAGCTAAACAAATAAACAAACAACTCCCCCCCCCCAAGTGATTTTTTTTTTAGGTGATAGTCCTATTGATGTTTCCTTCTATTGAGGATTAGTTCATAAAACAATCTACTTTAGCAACACAGCAGTGAGTTAACAAGACAACCCTTGCCATGACAGGAGATATAAGATAATGATATTATTATGGATCAAGAGTCAGTGACTGTGCTTAGTAGACATAGATAGGTAGTAGATGAATTAAGACATTGAAATGTTGGTGGCCCACTCTTACTAACACTTGAAAAGTATAGAATCAATAACATAGAAAAGGGTAGCAGTTAAGTTCAAAGTAAAAAAAATCTTAAAAGAAAGTGAAGTTGATAGAAAAACATATTTTGCTTTGATTGTTGTTGAGTTTTTTCTTTTTTTTTTTGACAAAGTTAAAATTTTATAGTAAGTTATAGAATAAAATTTGGTTGAGAATTTCCTATGGCCATCACTACATTAGGGTTCTAATGGGTAGGCTAACTATTCATATTTTTTCCTATACTTTTTATCTGGAAAAAGTTTTAGGCAGGTTGATACATGTCTTGCTTGAGCTAGGAAGACTTAGATTCAAATTTAGCCTTTAATATTCATTAGCAAGAGGAATTCCTTAATGTTTATGTATTTTAGGCTTATAAGTTTAGAACTTTTCTATCAATCAGGGAAGTTTCTAAAAGGGGAGTGGAAAATATCATGTTTAGCTTTACTCTAATTTAGCCAGAAGGGATACTTAAATACAGTTATTTTTCTGGGATTCTCAGCAGTCTGATATTCTAATGTGGTATCATAATGTACAATACTCCCCAGATAAAAATCTTAAGGTTGGATTTTGTCTTTAAAGTAATTCTCTGACATATTTCTTCCTTTAAAGATTTTTTAGCATTCTCCTTTAGATTTTTATTTTCTACAATTGAATATAAACAAAATGTGAATTTTCCCTCAAAATTCATTTTGAAGCTAAGAAATCATGAGTGCACTCTCTTTTGTGTATCTAAAGTAAAGGTATTTCTTTTTTTTTTAAATCCTGCTTTTATAAACTGATAAAGAGCACTCAACTCTGACCTCTGAATGCTAACCATTAGATTTTCGTTATTGTTGCTGTTCAGTGTTTTTAACTCTGACTCTTCATGATCCCATTTGGTGTTTTCACAGCAAAAATAATAGAGTTAATTTGATTTTTTCTTCTCCAGTTCATTTTACAGATGAAGAAACTAAGGCAAACAGGTTTAAGTGACTTGCCCATAATCATACAACTATTAAATGTATAAGGCTAGATTTGAACTCACAAAAAGAAAACTTCCTAACTCTGAGCCCAGCATTTTATCCATTGTGCCACCTTGCTGCCTATTCATCTTGTATCATATTTGAATTGGAGCAGTATTCAATTTTGCATCTTGGTTAAATCTACTATATGATGAATGTTGCTTAAAGTTGAATTAAAATTGGCTGGCATTATTTTTCCCTACTGTCCATCAGCCAACAGTGTAGTTCTCTTGACTATCATCTGAGTGTACAAGTCATCATTCAAAGCTTTGTGACAGGTTACAGAAATCTGGTGCCAGGAAACGTCTTCCTCTTTTGTCACCAACACCTCATTATACAGACTGTGGAGGAGAGGCTTTCTTTTAGACATGATTAACATTTGTATCAATTCAGACTCATTTACCCTACAACAACTTCAAGCCTTGTCTCTAAACTGTTTCTATCTTGACATAACCATAGTTGTCAATGAAGTTCTGCTGCTGAACTCTTTGTTTCAGTTCTGGTTTAAGAGTGGTATAGAAATTGTTCTCATCCAAACCTGTAGAAATTCCAGAGACAAAGACCTATTCTTAAGTGAAATATTATTGAAGAAGGCTGAGTTTGTTTAACTTGGTCACTTAGAAGAACAATCCATCCATTCAGTGCCTACAGGGCAGTATGATATCTTGTTTAAGGAAAGTGTATTCCTAGAGTGCTTACAAGTAGTTTTCTTTATGTGGCAGATGTATACTGAATTGTGTACACATTTTGGTACCTCATGATTCATTTCAAGTAAAATTAATAATCTTAAATGCAGTGGCATGTGTTTATGGAGATAATTCAAAGTAATTCTACTTGTATACAATGGAAGCTGGAAGTTCTGTTTTTCTTTAAATATTTAAAAATAGCTAAATAATTTTTCTGCAATCTGTCTCCTTCCTGAAAGTAAGTCTGTGGTCTGGATGCATTGGTATTTAATGAGGTGCCTGTGCTGTATTACTTTCAAAGTGCAAACATTTTTGGTGTGATAACATGAATTCTTATTCTTGGTAAATTTTGCCATTTAGCATATTGGAAAGGCAGATTGTTTTCCAGATGTTTAAACCAACAATAATGATAATATCTTGCATTTTAAAACTCTTTGTTGCAAGGTGGGGGTGGGGGGGAGAACTTTACATTTTTATAATGGCAAGAGTACAATAAATTAGTTTAGATTTTCCATAATAAAATTTTTTGATTTTTAGCTTTAAGGAGATTAATACCTTAAAAAGAAGCACAGATCTGAGGAATGAAGTAATATATTTAGTAGTGCTCCTTTCTGAAAAAAAAAATCAAAATCCTATTAATTGGAATTTTAAAATAAATGTTTTTGGAATTTAGCTCTTAGACAAAAGAAGTAGACAATGGCAAAAATTATATTTTTTTTATCATGACAAAGATTTATTGAAAAAAAACTTCTGGGGAATATTTTGGGGTACTAGTCCACATTCATTCTATACTGTCTATAGCTATATCACTATAAAAATATTTGAAATTTAAAGTAGTGACCATGAGGTATCATGTAAAGGTTTTAGTCATTTTGAAAGTATATTTAACTTCCTGTAGTAATGAGAGTGGTAAAGTAGATAAGACAGAATTTTAGAAAGATTAACAACAACATAGTTTGATCAAAAACAAGGAGTTTTGGGATAATTTCATTTAAATTTGAAGAAAAAAAATCAATTGAAAAAAAAGGAGCAAAATTGAGACAATTCTCACCTGACCCATTTAAAGTTTGGTTGGTAATTAATTTAAATTTTTATGTTACTTAATTTTTCAAATATTACATGTTAAAATGATTTTAGCAGCAGTTAGATGGCACAGTGGATAGAGTACCAGCCTTGAAGTCAGGAAGACCTGAGTTCAAATATGACCTCACACACTTAAGAATCCTATCTGTGTGACCCTGAGCAAGTCAATTAACCCCAATTGCTTCAGCAAAAAAAAAAAAAAAAAAAAAAAAAAAAAAAAAAATTAAACATTTGTTTTATTTTTAATGTTTTGAATTCCAAATTATTTTCCTCTCTTCCTCCCTTTTCTCCCCCATCTTCCTCATCTCTAAGATGGTGAGAAATCTGATACACATTATTTATATGTTGCCATGGAAAATATTGCAAAGACTGGAATAAAAAAAGAGAGAGAAAGAAAAGAAAGGAAGGGAAGAGAGGAAAGGAAGGAAGGAAGGAAAGAAGAAAAAGAAAGTAAGAACAGAAGGAAGGAAGGAAGGAAGGAAGGAAGGAAGGAAGGAAGGAAGGAAGGAAGGAAGGAAGGAAAAAAATATATTATGCTTTAGTGTATATTCAGACAGTATTAGTTCTTTCTTTTCAAGTGGATAGTATGTTTCATCACAGTTTCTTTGTGATTATTTTGGATCATTGTATTGCTAAAAATAGCTAAATCATAGTAGATCATTATATAGTGTTGATACTGTATATACAATGTTCTTCTGCTTCAACTCACTTCCTTTTGCATCAGTTTATATAAATCCAGATTTTTTCTGAAATCATCTTGTCATTTTTTATAACACAATAATATTCCATCATAATCATATGTCACAAATTGTTCAGTCTTTCCCCAATTGATCATCCTTTCAATGTCCAGTCCTTAGCTACTTGTGAAGAATGCTACCTACCATCTTTCTAGCCACTCTGGTTTGCAAGTTAGATATCTTCCTCAACTACTCATTCTCTTTTACCCTACATATCCATTGAATTTCTCATTTTGGTCTTAATAACTATACAAAATCTCTCCTATAAATTCCTTCTTTTATCTTCAATGAACTATTACTGTTTCAAACCTTGGATTATTTTGATAGCATCTTGCTTAGATTATTTCAATAGCCTTCTACTTGTTCTTCTTGTCCCAAGAAGCTTATCTCTTTAATGAATCATCTACATAGCATTTTAAATTATAGTTCTATTCATGTAACTTCCCCACTCAGTAAATTCTAGTCCTTCTTATTGATTGTAGATGCAAGATTATTTCATTTTTATTTCAATTTTTAAAGTTCTTTTCTTAAATATTTTATATACTTTTATTTTACAATGATTTATTATTTATAAATTATGTATAATTGTATAATAATTACTAGTATAGTAATGTATGCATCAAATTTACAAATAGAAAATTGTATTCATATTGGGATTATATGCTTAAACATTTTTACTATTGGAATACATATATAAAGATGTTTGGAGAACAGTATCCCATGTTCTTACATGGGATGGAAAACATGAAACATGTCCATTAGCTGCCTTGTACATATGCTCAAAAGAGATAGGCAGCAGGATCCAGAATTCTTCTCTCAGTATGTAGGTGAAGAGTTTGGGAATTTGTGCAGTTTTTAATGACTCCAAGATTCTCAATAAAAAACAAGTACATCTTTAAAAAATGAATATTCTTCTATATTGTAAATCCTAGATTACAAAATTCTCCAAAGAATTAAAACTTAATTTTAACCAAAAAGGAATGGAGAGGTATCTGATGGGCATGAGTAACAAATTACATGAAAAAATTTGAATCAGAGAAGTGAAATCAGTGTAATATATGATGATAAATGTGATAATGAATAATCAATAAAATGAATGACCAGAAAAGAATGTAGTCCAGGGATGCCAAAGGGAGGAATGATAGACATCAAATAAAACAAAAATGAAAATCATGATTGTCATAATTATCATTTATGTAGCTCTAAAGTTTGCAAAGAACTCTATATATGTTACATTATTTAATTCTTACACAAACCCTATAAGGGTGGTTTTAATCATCTCTCTCATTTTCTAGATTAAAAAAAAAAACAAGCAAAACAAAACAAAATACTTGAGTCTGAGATAGGTTAAATGAATTCTCCTGGATTACACTGAGGGAAGATTCAAACTTGAACTTTTCTTACTTTTAAGTCCAACAATTTGTGGACCTAACCAACTAGCTACCTTTTTAGTATCTATTTGTTATCAAAAGATTAAGAAAAAGAATACTGGTTCAAAAGGTTTAAAGACTGAATTTAGGATTTTCATTTTTATCATAATAGAAAAAATCTCTCAGGGTGGCAAGTATGGATGGAATGTGATCTTCATTGTTGGAGAAAATACCCATAGCAATGAGATCACAAATCCATTTAAGTGTCACAGTAAATAGAAAAAAAGAATCAAGAGGCTTTTTCTGTAGACATTTTGATTAAAGGAAATGTCACTTGAATTAGAAAGTTTTTCTTACTTATTTGTGGTAAATGTATGTAGATACAAATATATATATATTCAAGTGTCTATCTAAAAGATGTATACGTATGTGCACACATACATAAATACGAAGAATTGTGCTCAGAATTATATTATAGGATTAAGCTTTTCAGATTTGTATATACAAATAAATGTTTGTATCCAAACATACACATAATATATGTATGTATATGAATGTTTTTGTTTATGTGTATATACTCTTATCTGAGAAGCATAATCCTATATTATAGTATAAGCCCAGTCCTATGTTGCAAGTATGTGCCTATTTGCTCCCTGTGATCAAAATACTGTTAGGAAATATAAAAATATAAAGCAGAATTTTTTTAAAAAGATATTACAAGTTGATATAACTTTCATGTTTAACTTAAAAATAAGGGAGAACAAAAGGGGGAGTGGAGGATAAAAGAAAGAGCAGTATAGAGACCAAGACTTTAAGTCATAAAGACTTGATTCCAGTCCCATTATAACTGGGTTTCTGAGCAAACTATTCAACCTTGCAGTACAATAGGCAGCTCTTTCAGAATCGATATTAAAGACAAATGGCTGACCTGAATTGATAGATTTCTTTGCCAAAGAGTTCCTTAAACCATAAAGTCAGAAATTCAAAATGTTTCATAAGATTTTTCCTTTTTGTATAATATTTGTCTTTAATATTGGTCAGTATTCGAATTCTTATAGTAACAACTGTGAAATGGTTCCTCTTACAATAGATTAATATTGATGGAAATGACTTGTGTAGTCCTTGTCTTAGACTAATTGCTCAAGTATATTAACCACAATGCCATTGTATCTGATGTTTTCCTTGTGAGATATAATTTTATATGTAAAATTTCAACATTCAGACCTCTGTAAGCAATAAAAAGTAAAGGCCATTCACTTGTGTGGCCTATAAAGAGTGGTTAGAGGCAGACAGTGGTTGTGGTTAAACTTCATTGGATGTCAAGTGATGGTGCTTCATATTCTCCCCACAATGACAAAAAAATGGGAATATCACTGTAAAATATGCTTTAAATAAATAGTGTCTGATCATGCTTAAAAGGCATGCATAGGAACATGTTGCCCGCAACATAAACTTACACACAGAAGTTAACAAGACTGAACAAGAAGAATCTGTGTTAGTATTTCAACTCCGAACTGACATTTGTATAACCATTTAATGCAACACAAATGAATTCCTTCATGAATTTCTTCTGTTGTATTTATCAGATTAACTTACTGCTGCCCAAAGGAGAAGGGAAGGAGGAAAAAAAAAATCCCTGATAGCTAAATATTTGTTGAGTTTTAGCCTCTGGAAATGTGATCAGTAAAATAGATAGTTGAGTCTGCTACTTATTACAAAAGAGGTAATATAAGGATTCATTGGAATTAACATTTGGTATATTTTTAAATATTCAGTACTCCTTGGGAATCCATTCCGATATATTATAATGCCTTATGCTCAAATTCTAAAAATAATAATAATGGGAAAGACATTGTTTATTAATTACTATAGAAAATTTCAGGAAGACCTGAATATAATCTAATCTCAGCCACATACTAGTTGTATAACCCTGAAGAAGTCATTTAACTCCTGTTAACTTAATTGTGTAATGGAGATAACAAAGGCACCTATCTCACAAACTATTGTGAGGGTAAAATGAGATAATATTTGCAAATCATTTGGCAGAACTTAAAAGAAATATACTCAGTGCTTGCTTGTATTAGTAGTTGTCATCATTGTCATTATAGTACTAAAAATTATAATTTTCTGTGTTTCTGTTCTGTCATAATGGGTTTCTTAGTTAATTGTGAGGAAACATAGAGTTTCAAATTATAATGACAAAATTACTCTTATGTGTAATAACTGTTGGGATTAGATGACTTCTTCACAAAAAGGAAAGCAATTGTCTTGCAAGACTCAAACTAATGTTGGTTTTGTGGCACTGTTCATAAGTCAAGTTATAAAAAGCAGATGTATTATACCTGTAGGGCCTCCATTTCAGTTGTTTCATATATATGTCATTATTTTGAGGTATAAAATTCTTACACAAACATCATCAATTATTGCAGACTGAGGGTACTTTGTATGATATCAGCATTCACCATTTTATTAATTTTAAAAAAAACTAATATTGGTAGACATTGTTATTAGTAGAGGATGCGGAGGGTGGCTTGTATGTGGTAAGATATGTGTTTTTTTAGTAATTGGCCAGTTACATTAGTTCTTTGGAAAAGCTACATGAAAAATGGCTAAAATGGAAAATAGGTGTTTTTTTAAAGACAACAATTTCTGATGTTTGAGGCATAGATAATAAACATTTGGTATTTTGCAACTGTTAAAATAACATCTGCTTTTAATAGAATACATTCCTATTGCAAGCTTAAAAATGTATTTACATAGAAAACCACATCAAAATACAAACCTATAATTAGACAAACATAGGTTTTGTGGAATCTGGATTTGTTTTAGATGGTGAAGGATTTATTATTTTTTTGGAAAATGCTATTCTTATTACCATACATAGAGCATATACAATCAATTCAAAGAATGGTTAAATCATAACCTTATTTTTTACTTTGGATTTTATATTGAAAGAAAGAAAGTGATTAGGCTTTTTTTAGTCCTATATGAATAACACCAAAAAAGTATTATCAAGAAATATAGCTTGAAATTAGATTACATATCATTGACCTTGTTAACTTATACATTCAAATATTGAAAATATGAAAAGTCTTCTATAATATATTGGATTTTCACAAAATCTCATCTGTATTACTGGGTGTTAATTAGCATTTACTTTATGTGCTTTGGCAGATCTTAAGTTTTTGGTTTGTTTTTAAGATAGAGATGGTTACTTGTGGGATTATTATACTACAGGTAATGTGCGGAATAGAGGAGAATGTTTCTGGGAAGAGAGATTTTTAATACAGTATGTTATGTAAAGAATCACAAAAATACAATATTTCAGAACTGGAAAGGATCCTAAAGTCCATTTATTCCATGGAAAGCCTGAATATGAATGTTCTCCATAAAATAATAGCAATGTGGAACTTTCTAGAAGATGTCTATTACTGGTAACTTTTATTTCCCCAAGCCATTTCATTGACAGATAACTAATTTTTAGGAAGTTTTTCCTTATATTAAGCTGGATTCTGCTTCTCAAGTTTACCCATTGCTCCAAGTTCATTCCTCTTATGTCAATTTAAAATTTAATCATTTTTTCATAACAAACCTTTGAATACTTAAAAGCAGCCATCTCTAAAGAGAAAGGGAGAGGATAGCATGACAAGAAACATGGCATATAGTCAGGCAGTGACCTGGAAGGATGATATATTTAACATCCTAGCTGAAGGGTCAAAGATAAATCACCTGACCTTTTAGTGCCTTAGCAAACTGTAAGATATGAATGATTTGTCTTTATGCCTGACGAAAGAGAGTTTACATCCTCAGAATTTCAGAAAAGTGATGAAATAATAATTGAGGACCATTCATATCCTGTCCTACTTTACCCTAGCTCTAGTGGCAGTGTAGTGGAGCAGAGTAACAACAAGATGTGGAATTTGGGCAATTTTACACCGAATAAGAGTGTAGCACTTTCAGATCTAGTTATGTTTTAGTTATGCACTAGGGAACAAATTGCTTGGCTATTAAATTAGCTTTAGTTTTCAGTTCTGCTTTAAGGATCTGTTATTTCATTGGTATGTATTGGTTTTTTCATCAAGATTCAATCAAAATAAATGTGTTTGCATTAAAAACATACAACAAAATAATATAATTAAAATTAAAGTACAGATTAGGAATAAGTTTATGGCAAGTAGAACAGATAAAATTACACCCAAACCATAAGAAATAAGTATTGGATATTTTTGTTTATTTTCCTTTTTCAAAGAGGAGGAATTGGCTTGGGGTCAAAGATATTAATATAAATTTTAATATATAAATAATATAAATATAAATCTGTTAAAGTTCACAGAGATAGCTCTCTTGCTTTCTCTTCTCTAACAAAATAATCATAATTTATTCAACCAGTTGTCATGGGACAAAATTTCAAGATCCTTCAAAATTGTTTGTTTTATGTTGAATGCTCTGTGACATTTCAACCTAAAATCCAGTTCTTTACCTTTCAACATGACCTGAGATAGGATTAGAGATTCTCATCTGCAAAATTTAGCCTGAGCATTATCACTGATCCATCTCCAGGTATTTAATGGGTCCTTTTAATAGATGAAATTAGGAATAAAGTACTTGAGTCAAAATGATGAAATAATCCACAAGAATCAAAGAAATAAAGGATATCAGAGTATACACACACACACACACACACACACACACACACACACACATATATATATCTCAGAGGCATATCAGATTCAAATGTCCATCTATTTCAGCCCAACTTTGTGTAGTTAATAGATCCTATAGCTTATTATCGTAGAGTTAGGCTGCTAGAACCATAAAGTCCTATGAATATTCTGTGGGGTTGTGGCATTTCTTATCTCATGCCTGAGTCCCCATTTGAGGGGGTCAAAATTAATAATATTCCTCCCATTTTAGTCACTTGTAAGTGACTAGCACCCCACATTAACAAGTATTATTTAAACAAATAACATAAAACCACTTTTACAAAGGGAAATTTTTGGTGCAATGATCAACTATGAAAGGCTTCTTCTCTGATTTGAAGCAATCCCAATAGATGTTGGACAGAAAATGCCATCTGCATCCAGAAAAAAATTCTAAGAAGACTGAATACAAATCAATACATGCTATATTCACGTCTATTTTCTGTTTTTTCTTTTAAATCTCTCCCTTAGTTTTTCCTTTTTGCTTTGATTTTTCTCTCCCAACATGATTCATAAAGCATTGTGTATTAAAAATAAAGTTACTAACAGCTACAAAAACCCAAAGGGATATTTTGTCAAATATATAGCAGTTAATAATATAAACATTTCTATCCTTTTAACCTTGGAAGCATACTTGATCTCTGAGAAGTTTGGAATCATTGTTAGTATGTTTTCTAATTATCACTGGTTCTGCCTAGTTCACATTGGATTTTGTAAGATGGTTAATACATATAATCAATGAACAACTTGGAAGAAGAACAGAGAGTAAGTATAGGATGTCATCAAAGGATTATATCATACAAAGGAAAAATAAGTCCATCGTGTGACAAGGTATTATGATAGGATAAACAAAGATTTCTACACTGGTACTATCACAATATGAGAACAAAAGCAAGGCATTACTCTGGCATATTTGGGGGGAAAGTTTAACCTATAATTAGCTTATAGAAGGATATAGAAAAGATATGGCATAGGATAAACAGTCATGGATGGGCTGGGATCTATATCACTGGTCATTATAGCTTAAAGGATGAGTTCATAGATCCATGTAATTCCTCTGCCTCTTGACAGCATATAAAATATTTAAAGATATCTCTCATACTTCTCTTTATCTTCTATTTTGCTAGATGAACTTTCTCAGTTGTTTTAGTTGCTTTTCATGTTATGATTGAAGCCATTCATCATGCTGGTTAATTATAACTAATAATTACTAGCATTTACATAGCATTTTAAAGTTTTAAAATGCTTTATACTTATTATTTAATTTTATCTTCATAATATTTGAGAGGTGGGTTGCTATTGTAACCCCTATTTTTCAGAAGAGGAAATAGATATCAAAAGTTACATGATTTACTTAGGGTCATCTTTTTTTTAATAAACAGTATTTTACTTTTTTCAATTATATGTAAATATGGTCTCCAACGTTCATTTTTATAAGATATTCAATTCCAAATTTTTCTCTCTAAATCCCTCTTTTTCCCCCAAGATGGCAAGCAATCTGATATAGGTTATGCATATGGAATAATGTAAACATATTTCCACTTTAGTCATTTTGCGAAAAAAAAATAAAAAGAAAAAAGCCGCAACCATCCCCACAAAGTGAGAATTGTATGTTTCAATTTGCATTCAGACTTGGATGTGAATGTCATTTTCTATCATGAGACTTTGAAATTGTCCTGGATCATTGTATTGCTGAGAAGAGCAAAATCTATCAAAGTTGATCATCACATTATGTTATTACTGTATAGATGTTCTCCTGAACCTAATTCACTTATAATTCATGTCTTTCCAGGTTTTACTGAAACCTGTGTGGTCATCATTTCTTTTTTTTTATAATTATAGTATATATAGTATATATTTAAAGATACATGCAAAGGTAGTTTTCAATGGTCACTCTTGAAAAATCTTGTGTTCCAAATTTTTCTCCCTCTCCTATACAGAAAGTAATCCAATAAGTTTAAACTTGTGCAGTTTTTCCAAACATAGTTTCCACATTTATCATGGTGAATAAGAAACATTAGATCAGAAGGAGGGAAATGAGAAAAAAAAAAAACAATCAAGCAAATAAGAAGAACAAAAAAGGTGAAATACTATTATTATGATCTACATTCAGTTCCTATAGTCCTTTTTCTGGATGTGGATGGTTCTCTCCATCACAAGGCTATTGGAATTGCTCTGAATCATCTCATTGCTGTTGTTTTGGTTCTACTCATTTCATTTAGCATCAGTTTGTGTAAGTCGTTACTCCAGGTCTTTCTGAATTCAGTCTGCTGATGATTTCTTTTATAAAAATTAAATTCCATTATATTCATATATCATAACTTATTCAGCCATTCCCTAAATGATGAGCATCTACCCAGTTTCCAGTTCCTTGCCACTACAAAAAAGAATACTACAAATGTTTTTGCACATGTGGGTCCCTTTTCCTTTTTTTATTATCTCTTTGGGATACAGATCCAGGAGCTGTTTGTTGTTTCTGATAGCATACTACAACTTCTTGATGAGCATTTCCTCAATTCTAATACATACACATATATGTGCGCATTTGAGCCCTTTTCCCTTTTTTATGATCTCTAAGACAGAGACCTGCAGTGCTATTGTTAGATCAAATGTTATACACAGTTTGGTTGTCCTTTAAACATAGTTCCAAATTGTTCTCCAGAAAGGTAGTTTCGCAATTCTACCAACAATGCATTAATGTCCAATTTTCCCATATCTCTAACATTTATCCTTTCTAATACTTCTAATATTCATCATTTTCACTCATCATTATCATTTATATTTCTTCTTCTGTCATATTAGCTCATCTGATAGGTGTGAGGTGGTCTGATGAGTTACTTTCTCCACTCCTGAAAGTTATGGATAATTCTAAATTACTCCTTCTTTGGCCCTAAGTCTTCCATCCTTGGCTCTTCTTATGATTTGCTCTGCCTCAAATCAAGCAGCTATTCCTTTCATTAACTGCTTATTTTTTTTTTTTTTGCCAGAGAGGATACTTCAGAATAGTTTTAATTTGTATTTCTGTAATCAGTAGTTGTTTAGAGCATTTTTTTCACATGCTGATACTTTTATTTCTTCATCTGAAAATTACTTATTCATAAACTTTGATGATTTTTTCAATTGGGCAATGATTTGTATTCTTATAAATTTGGCTTAGGTCTTTATATATTTGAGATACAAGCCCTTTATCATAAATACTTGCTATAAAAATTGTTTTCCATCTTTCTGTTTTGCTTTTGATCTGGCTTGCATTGATTTCATTTGTGCAAAAATATTGTTAATCTTATGTAATTCATACATCTGAATGGTAAACCATTCCTTGCTCTCTTAATTTGTTTATGGTATCACCCTTTATGTCTAAATAATGTCCCCAGTTTAATTTTATCTTCATAAATAGTGTGAAATGTTGATCTACACCTAGTTTCTGCCATACTATTTTCAAGTTTTCCAAGCAGTTTTGTCAAATAGTAAGTTCTTATCCCAGAAGCTGGAGTCTTTGGATTTATCAAAAAAATAGCTTAATACTGTCATTATGTACCTAATCTGTTGCATTGATCCATCACTCTATGATTATGAATATCATTTTTACTGGATCTTTACTTGTACATTTATTCTTAAATTTTCTAAACCTTTTGAATAAATGAAAAAAGTGTAGCAAAATTAAAATAAACAAGTAATTTTACCAATAATGGAATATGTACTCTTTCTGTCCATCTCCAGAGGAAATTAACTGGATTAAAATTTGTCTTAAGGAACATTTGCAACTGGAACATTGCAACATATACATGTTGAGGATGTGTATTCCTCAGAACATGGAATGACATGTAATATCTATAGGTCATCTGTTTCTATCATAACCATGAGTCTTTCAACCCTAAAATACTCACAATAACTACACCTGTGACTGAAACAAATTATCCTTTTTATCTCTTCACCATGACATACCAATACATAGGCAGTGTTCCTTAAACATAGAAGCTATTTTAACACTGATCTTATGACATCATAATGTACCAAAAGTACTATCCCAAACATGTAAAATATGTATTAAAAATTCCATATCCCCATATTGACTAACTCAGATGAAAACAAATGATTCCCTAAAATGTTAATTGGCTCTGATTCCCTAATATTAAACATAAAAACTACACATAGAAATCCAAATAGAAATTACATAAACCTTTCACAAATTATAAAGAAAAACGATGGGACATCTTAGATGACAAATGGTCTACTGTGTAAATTTTAGAATGAGGCAAACAAAAGTTGAAAGCCAAGTAAATCCTTCCTCCTTGTGCTTCAGCTTCATCTCCTTGGGAGACTGACATCCAAAATGTTAGGTTGTCTCAATAATTGCATTATTAGTGTGCTGACTTTTTTATGATTCTTCACTTAATGTACCAAGGTCAGGAATGGCTTCACAAGAGCTGGTTTTGCAAGGGAATACATTGCCTGTAGAGAATTCAGGAACTCATTAAACACAGATAAGTTTAAGGACATATTGAATTTCTGAGGATGTGTTGGCTGAATCTCCTTTTTGCTGATTTCAAATGCT
Source organism: Sarcophilus harrisii (assembly GCF_902635505.1). Taxonomy (NCBI): domain Eukaryota; kingdom Metazoa; phylum Chordata; class Mammalia; order Dasyuromorphia; family Dasyuridae; genus Sarcophilus; species Sarcophilus harrisii. The sequence continues at coordinate 377,418,169 of NC_045429.1, forward strand.
TCTTGATATGTTTGTGATTGATCTGAAATTTCTTTTGTTATAACCAGCAGCGGCCTTAGCCAATATTAGTATCCTTTCATTTTCAAATTAAAAAAGCAACAACTTTGTTTTCTGCTTCTGAAGCATTTGGAATCAATTTTTCTAGTAGAAACAAGGTATCATTGTAGATATCTCTTACTTCAGTCTCAAAAAAACCTTATACAACCTATGTTGTGTTTCAGACTTTCTAATTTTACTTTTCTATTATAATATCCTAAGACAAAAATGTCATTTCTCTCATTTCTATTGCTTCAAACTATTCTGAATTTTTAGTGCAATTAAAGTACAGCATGGCCCTTTCCTTTCTTGCTTTTTCAACTTTATGAAGGCTAAAATGATCAATATGGTAAGGCATATATATATTTTTATATAATCATACAATTTTATTGGTTTTCTACCTGAAGAATAACTTGAGAAAATAACAATAATTTCTGGTTTATGTTATTTTTGCTAGTACTTTGAGGATTTTGAGACTAAATATCATACTTCCTTTGAATTGTACTACTTCCTCTTTAATTCATATGTGAAAGAAGTATATAAGAGATGAAAACATAGATTCTAAGGTGTGAAATTTTAAAAGAGGGATCTTAAATGTATAGAGCCAAGTGGAATTAACCCCCTGAGAAAATAATAAAAATAGATTAATATAGTTTTTCCCCTTTCTGTACCTTTTAGATTATATAACACCTGTCTTTAGTGTTGAAAATTAGATTTAGAAAAATAGTACAATAGTATCTGCCAATAATGAAAAATGTATCATTTTTGCGATTTGATGTATCTAGTAAAATCTTAAGCTGAGTGAAAAATTGATATCCTTATGTTATCAGTGAGATATAGGAGATTTGTGAATTGTGTTTCTATGTAGGAATATAGGCCTTAGGGAACCCATTAAAAACCAGAAAATAAATATATTTTACTTTATTTCCCTGGATTCCCTAAAACAGTGAATAATGTTGAATAATCCACAGAAGATGGATTTCCTGAGTATTTTTGACAGCTATATTGACCCCTAACAACTTTAGATATTTACTACAGTTAAATATTTCCAATTATAATTAAAGCTTCAATGATCTTTGGAATTTCATTTTGTTCAGTTTGTAAAGAATAGTTTCGAAAGCAGTAACTGAGTATCACTGAATTTTAACTAGAAATTATACAGAAAATTTATTGAAGAAAATTTTGTGAGGGCCCAATTTCAGAGATAAATTAGTTATAGTTGATTGATCCTATTTAGTCTTATCTTGAGCACTTTTCATAGAGTACTGTAGTCCATTGGTGGTTGGTAGAGTCACCACATCAGCTCCTACTCTGTAATTATTTGTACAATTCTTTTGCATTTACTTCTCTGATTAGAATGTGAGCTTTGTCAAAGGAAGGGCATCTTGTTTTGTTTTATTTTGTTTGTTGTTGTTGTTGTTATTGTTGTTATTTTGTTTTCTTTTGTTTTGCTGTATCCCCAGCATTTAGCACAATGCTTGGCATGCAGTAAGTGTTTAACTGTTTTTCTATTAGATACCAACCTTATATGCCTAAATAAGTGTTTATTTTTTGCCTGTGTATTCCTATTCTTTTTGCCCATTATTGGCACTTTGAATCCATCACTTTCTTTTCTGTTACTCTTAGGAAACGGAGACATTGAGAAACAGTCGTCTTGCTGACAAAATGGCATCTTTACAAACTTAATCCAGAACTCTTTCTTCTGCCAGTTACACCCATATTTCTAATATTATTTTATGTTTAAAGGAAAACAATTCATTCTTGAGGAAATATCATCAGAATTAGCCTATATTTGAATTTTCCCTTTATTAATTTTTTTTTAATTTGATGAAATTTTTGCTAGGATAGTAAAAGTTTTTATTTTTTTTTTTGTTATTTTTTAACACATGTGTCTAAGAAATAAAAGCTCAAGAGTTTGGCAAGAGCCAAACTACCCAAAAGATGTATGGAAAGAAATGATTTAAAAACCTACATATTAAGAAAACTGTAATAATAATAATAGTAAGAACCAAGGTCAGGTAAGACTCTTGCAGTGTTTTGATGGATCATTATACTCTTTCTTTTTTCTCTGTAAAATGTTATATCCTGAGGGAAAGCAGGGAAATATTTTTAGTTATTTTATCCACATAGTAATGTTTATATTGCATCATCATCATCATCATCATCATAATGATACATATTTTTAAAGAGGAGAATTCTTTATTGGGCCATAAAACAGCCACAAAAGAAATAGGTCATTTTGGGGAGGAGGCTGATAAATAAGTAACTAAGTATGGCACAACTATTATTTGCTTTGGTACCTTCACTTTTATGTTGACTTGAGAATTTTAATGTTTTTCTTTTTTGTTTAAACTTTGGTTCCCTTAAATAAAATTTCTATGGACTTCAATCAATGGATGTATAACCAAAGCATTCCTTAATGACCATGGAATTTCTTTTTATTTCTTTTTTTTTAATGCCCAAAGTACCACTGGAAACTAGAATTTGAGTTGGGTTCCACTTGAAACTGAATGCTTTATAAATTATCAGCCTCACTTTTATAGACTAGACAACATGGTATTATATAAAAATTGGCCCTGAGCTAATCCCCCTCTTTCGAATTGGCTAAAAAGTAACATTAACTATTTTCTTTGGAAAGTTAGTTTGAGTGCATAATTCATTGGGTAATGCCAGAGAAGCAGATTGGTTGGTAGTTTGGGGCGGAGGGGGGAGGGAGGGAAGAGGAGAGAAGAGAGGTTGAATCTTTTTTTTTTTTTTTTTAATAATGTTAATAACATTACTCTGGACTATTTACTCTCCTTCTTATAATAAAATGTGTTCAGCAAAATAAACACATCAGTTGTATCTGACAGCCTATGCCTTATTCTATACTCTAATTAGTGACTTCTTTACTAATGGAATCTGAACTCATATAAGTCTTCTAACTCCTTATCCAATAGCCTTGCCATTATAGCAAACATTTAATACTCAAATAGATATTTGATATCATTAATGTGTATGGTCCCTTCAGTAATCATATAATATACATTCCTATTCATCATGTCTGACATTTCTCAAAATTCTCCCAAAAGTTCAAGAGAAGAGTTTCATCCAACATTCTAGTAACCTTTCTTGCTTTCTTCTGACGTCAAAAAATTGCCTGAGGTATTTTGGGCTAATCATTTGTTATATTTCATTCTCATGACATTGTCAACTTATCTTTTATTGAAGTAATATATCTTCATAAAAGTGTTCCAGTTAGTTCTTTTTGTGAAATTATTCATTTATTATATGCTACAGCCTTTTCCATATTCATCCTGTGTTTCTAGGATATACATCGTGTGGTACTTATTTTAATTTTTTGGATGCTATTTTCTTCCATGACTTCCATGCCAAATAATAATGGCAGAATAGTGATGTTTAAAATAGGAGCCTTTGCAGTAATCACCAAAATAATCTTACACTGACTAAGAAATGGGTGAATAGATTAGTACAAAATACACAGTAATAAATGAGCATACTAATTAATAAAATAATTAATAAAAGAAAGATCTAAACTTTTGGGAAAGGATTCTGGGAAGATGACAGAGTAGGTCAGAAAATGTCAAGCTCTCCAAATTTTCCCCACAAACCAGACAAAACTTCACCTCAGGGTGAACACAAAATGTCAAAAACAAATAAGAGTTATGACAGAACAGTGGTCCTCCTAGGACAATCAAAGAAGATCTAAAGTAAGATACCAGGAAAAAAAAAAAAAAGCCTTGACTTGTATGAAGTGTAAACTGCTGAAAGAGCAAGGTTGGCTAGATTGGGAAGAATATTGGCCCCAGCCACAGGAATTTTTACCTCCCTGACATCATGAAGACTTGGGTATCAAAGCAAGAGAAAACTGAGGCAACCTCTACTGAGGTTGAGAGTTGCCAGGTCCAGCAGTGCTGCTGAGTCCTGGGCAAAAAGAACCAAAACAGTTGTTGTGAGTGCAGAAGAAGTGGGGCAGAGATACTGCTGGCTTCAGGAGCTTACAGGAGTATTTAGGGTTTCTTACTAGAGGAGAGAACTAAAAGGAGGACCTGAGGCCAATGACATCATTCTCTACACACCAGAAACTAGAGCTGCTAGTAAAAAAAGGTAAGCAGACTAAGAAAAAAAGAATCCAACCATAGAAATTTAGTATGGAAATAGGGAAAACCAGGGTTTATCTTCAGAGAACACTGGAGCAAAAAACAAAACAAAACAAAACAAAAACCAAAAAAAACTCTTTTCCCTCAAAGAGTAATGTTAAGTGGTTACTTGCCCCAAAATGATTTATATAAGAACTCAGAAAAGATTTTCCTTTTCAAATGAGAAAGATTGATTGAAAATTAAAAAAAAAAAGAACAATCCAAGGAAAACAATCCAAGGCAACTGGAAAAAGAGATTCAGAATCTTAAAAAAGAAAACTTCCTTGAAAACTAGAATTAGGCAAGGGGAAGCCAGTAAAGTTATGTTAGACCAAGAAATAATAAAAAAAAAAACTAAAATAGAAAGAATAAAACAAGGAAGATCTACAAAGATATCATAGCTAAATTCAGAAACCCCCAGAATAAGGAAAAAAATATTACAAGAAATAAGAAAAAAAAAACAATTCAAATACAGGGGAACCACAATTAGAATCACACAAGACCAAGTAGTGACTTCATTAAAAGACTACAGGTCTTGGAAAACTATATATATCAAAGAGCAAAAAAATTAGGGTTGCAGCCAGAAATATCATATCTAGCAAAGTGAAATATGACCCTGTATGGGAAAAAAAGGACAATCAATTAATAGCCAGAGTTTCAGGATTTTTTGTGAAAAACATAAAAATAGAAAATTTGACATAGAAGATCCAAGAGAAATATAAGGTAAACATCAAATGCTAATTTTTAGGGACTCAGTAAGGACAAACTCTTTATGTATACATGGACACATAAGATTGTCATTAGTAATAGGATAATTTGAATGAAAGACTGGAGAAGAGCTGAATGTGATTGATTCTAAAAAAAATAATGCCTTGTAGGAAAAGGTAATAAGAGTAATTATATACATATAAAATGTGAGAGCAAGAACTGACAGAGAAGATTGGATGGTGGAGGAGGACTAATAGTTCTGGAATCCTACTTACATTGGGAATGGGTAAAGAGAATACAGTACATATATTTCTAGAAAGGTTTAAAATAAATTAAGTAAATAAAAGAAATTAAGAAATAAGGAAAAGAAATAGAGAGTATATAGATTAAGGAATAGGAGAAGGTGTGTAGATTAATAGGAATGGGATAAAGAGAGAAGAACAAGGCAAAGAATCATGTAGGTTAGAATATTACTGTGGTATAGGAAATGATGAGTTGGCAATTTTGAAATAAACTGGAAAGACTTGAATTTATGAAAGATGACATTATCTACCTCCAGAGAAATAAGATAAACAAACATAGTAAGATCTGACATAAATGTATATGAATACATAGCTGTACATATGTGCATGATTATAGATATCTGTGTATATGTATATGTAAATATATTTGCATTTACTTGGAGCCTTCTTGGAGGAGTTGGTGGGGTGGAAAGGGAAAAAAGGATAAAGGGAAAGTGTACAATAGAAAGCAAAAGAAAACCTGCAAGGAAGTAACAAAAAGTTAGACAGCTGTTAATGAAATGTATAGTATTTATTGCATAGATTTTCTTGAAATGGAAATTTATTGTCTCATATTTTTAATCCTCACATATTCACATGACAAAGTGTTTTTTCTTTTTTTGTATTTAAGTTTTAAATAAATAATTTTTAAAAGATCTAAGGCTTTAGGACAAAAACTTTCTATTTGACAAAAATTTCTGGGAAAACTAAAACTGAAATGCAGTTTGACAGAATTAAGATATAGACTGACATTTCACACCAGATAACAAGTTAAGATCAAATGACCAAACAAGAGATAAAGAGCATTAGAGGACATAAAATGGGTAATTGTGAGTATATTAAATTTAAAAGATTTTGTATAAACAAAACCAACGCAGCCAAGATGAGAAGAAAAGCAAGAAATTGGAAGGAAAAAATTACAGCAAGCCTCTCTGATAAAGCCCTCATTTCTTAAATAAATAGAGAATTGAATCAAATTTATAAGACTATGAATCATTCCTCAATTGAAAAATTATCAAAGAATATAAACAGGCAGTTTTCAGGAAAAAAATCACAGTTATCAATAGTTAGATTAAAATGTTTTAAATAGTAGTAATCAGTGGAACTCATTGTAGAAATCAAAAATTAAAAAAAAAAAACTCCCAGTTACTATCTCACACCTATCAGATTGGCCAAAATGACAGCAAAGGAAAATGACAAATGTTGGAGATTTTGTGGAAAAATTGAGACACTGATGCATTGTTGATAGAATCATGAATTCATCCAAACATTCTCAAAAACAATTTGGAACTATGCCCCAAAAGCTATAAAATTGTTAACACATCTTTGACCCAGCAAGACTACTACTAGGTATGTATGCCAAACAAACCTTAAAATAAAGAAAATTATTTATATGTATAAAACATTTATAATAGTTCCTTTTCTGCTGACAAAATTTTGAAAATTAAGGAGATGTTCATCAATTTTGGAATGGCTGAGTGTATGATTGTATAAGATTGTGACGGAAGACTGTTATGCTATAAGCCACAATGGGTAAAATGCTTTCAGAAAAACCTGAGGAAAGACTTATGTGAACTGATACAAAATGAAGTGAGCAGAAGCAGGAGAACATTGTACACAGCAATATCAATATTGTACCATGATCAGCTGTGAGTGACTTAGATGTTCAATTATCCAAGAAAATTCTGAAAGACTTATGATGAAAAATGCTATCTACCTACAAAGAAGCAATTAATAGAGTTTGAATTCAAATTGAACTATACATTGTTGTTGTTGGTCTGTTTTCCTTTGCAACAATGTTAATATGGAAATATATTTTGCATGATTGCACATTAATAATCTATATCACATTGTTTACTTCCTCAATGCATGAAGAAGGAAAAAGAACATTTGTAACAAAGTTTTTAAAAAGGAATATTTTTAAATGCAAACATTTATTTGAGAAAATAAAAATAAATAAAATAGAAAGTATACTACTAAAATAAATTTTAAGAAAACTTAAAAAGATAGGCATCTTTGTTTCCTTGAGAAATTTTGGGCCATTAAAGGGCTTTGTAATTTTCAAAAGGCCATCTAGCCTACCTTCCTCTTCATTTTCAAAGTTGAGCCCATCTCATTGTAATTTTTAATTGTTTCTTAAAAGTCTGTAGGCTGTTCAGCTAACTGCATTTCATAACTTGAAAAATTTGGTATCCTTAATCTACTTATTTTTTTACTGAGTGAACAATGAGATCTAACTGTTGTAGCTAAGGACTTTTCTAAGGAGATTCTGTGGTGTGCCACATATAGTTTGATGCAAGAAAGATGTCATTTGCAAACAGGAGCATCTGGAGGGAATCCCTCCACAGGAAATGCCTATTCAACTTGGACTAAGCACTAGATCTCCTATTTGACACTGGCAAGCACCTTTGGCAAACAGATGCCCTCCCCATTTTATTCCTCTTCTAATATTTACGATCAGAAGGTCATCAACAATATCATATTTATTATATCTATCAAGGCATCTTGAATGATTTTGATTGATAGATGGAGGGGTCATCATTTTGGAAGATAATTTTTAAAGTTGTATTTTGCTCAGTGGAGTCAAATGCTTATTTATGATGAACACAGAATAAGATCACTATGATCTTAAATTTTCTATATCCTTCAGTCAGTTGCAGGATAGTAAAGATATGGTCTTCTGTGGGATATTGTTTGCAGATGCTTTCCTTTTCCCAATAAAATCCTCATTAAAGATGACTCAGTGCAACATGGCTAAGTGGAAAAAGCACTGACTCCAGGATCACAGGACTTTAGTTTAAATTTAGCCTTTGAAACTTATTGTTTGTGTGATCTTGGGGAAATCACTTAATCTCTCTTACCATCTCTATAATTTGGGGGGTTGGACTTGTTAGTATCTAAGGTCTCTTATAGCTCTAAATGTATTATCCTAAGATGTATAAGTAGAACATACAGTTTTTATTATCCATGATTCTTTCTGTTTCATGATTCTTAAGTATATCATTTTCCTGGTTCAAAATAATTTAAATTGAAACATTTGATATTACAATTTTATTTTTTCATCATTTTGATCATATTTACAATATGCTTTAGTTTCACAATATGTTTACCTTTCCCCAAATGATGGGTATCCATCAATTTTTTTCTAGTTCTTTCTATTTAAAAAAGTGTAGGATGCAAATATATAACAAAAATATCATAAACATTTTGGTATCTAGGGGGCCTTCCTTTTAAAGAAATAGATGTCTTTTTTTCATTTCTTAATATATCCTTTCTCATTTCCTTAACCATCCAGCCATTTCTTTTAATCAATACTTTTTCAAAAGGAAAAAATAAATTCTAAAAAAATTAGTTAAGACATTAACTGAGGGCAGCTAGGTGGTGCAGTGGATAGAGCACCAGCCCTGAAGTCAGAAGGACCTGGGTTTAAATGTGACCTTAGACACTTAACACTTCCTAGCTGTGTAACTCTGGGCAAGTCACTTAACCCAGTTGCTTTAGCCAAATAAATAAATAACTGTTATTTGGAATTGGTTGTGTTTGTATGTGAATTGAACTATTTTTACACCTATAGCAAAGATATTCTCTCAACTCTCTGCTAGTCTTGGTTATTTTAATGACATAGTGTTTAGTGTTGTTTATTATTTTGGGTTTTTTTCTTCATCTTTTTATTCTTTTCACTTACTATATTACTGTTTGTTTTAAAGGGATATATTTGTCCATGGATTGGCTTATTTCATTTTACATCAATTCATTCCCACCCCCCAAAAAATATTCATCTTTACCACATCATAGCAAATAGTATGAAATAGTAAAATTTCATTTTATCTGCATAATAAAATTGGCTTAGCTATTTATTTTCCATTGATTCACACATTTGATACCATTCTGAGTGGGTTCCCCAAATTATTAGGAAGTACACTGATATGTGTGAACAGAATGAATAGAGGAAGATCAAAGCTAGCAATGGGTCAAGTTCAATCAACATTTTCAGTTGTGAGAAAATTAATAGAAGCACTGAATCTGGAAAGGGCTCTAAATTTAGAGTTGGAAGGGATTTTTGAATTATTCTAATTCAATCCCTTTGGTTTACAAATGATAAAACAGGTTTAAAGAGGAGAAATTATTTGCCTAAGGTCATAGAAGTAGTGTCCAAGGATAATGTTGATCCCATGTCTTTAGTTCCCAAACCTTGCACACTTTCTATTGCATTACATCTGGGAAGTTTAAAATTTATTTTACTACTAATATGGGATATTTTTAGGATTTTTATCTGGCAAATCATTAAAAAGTATTTATTTTTTTAATTGAAGTTTATTATTTTATAAGGTTATCACTTAAAGAATAATGCCCTATCATTTTGTCATGAAGCCAAAATCTGTAATAAAATTTGATCATATTAAACAATATATGAAATAGTAAAGGGAAGCAAAGATAAGAAGAGGTTTCTGACATGTTTCCTAGTACACCCTAACTGAATTTTTACTATTCTATACAATACCATCCTTTTCTAAAAAAAAAAAAAAAATCTAGGTGTTCCTTGAGCTCATTTATCCTCACTGCTTTGGTTTCCTTCCTGATAATAGGTTCCATATGTTTCGTACCCTTTTCAGGAAATAGTTTTCCTTAAGTTCTCTATTAACCTCCCATTTCTTAACATTTATATTATTGCCCCCTTCCCTTCACCTTAACCTCTTCCTCCTGCTTTGACATACTTAACAATACGTTGAAAAAAAGAGGGTGTTGTCTTGGGGTTTGGAAACTTTTTTTTTTTCCAGTTAGGCTACTCATCCTCTATTATTTCCATAAATAAGTACAGTCACCTTAAGTTTTCATCAATTTTAAGATGATTTCCTCTACTTTATGTTGCATGTTATGATCCAATTAGCATATCTGTGGTATGGCAACCAGTACTGCATGTAATATTCTAGAAATGGATGTATAACACATGCCTTATGAAAAACAATAACATGTTGTTTGTTTTTAGTTTGTTCTCTTTCTTTGTGAATCTAACAATAAATCATGTTTGCTATTCTTGAGGTTCTTGTGATGACTTTGCAGGTAATACCACCTTTTTAAAGCCGCATACCCAAATTTATCTATAAAAATCCTTTCAATGGGCTCCTCGGAACTACATAAAATCAATCATCTTCCTATGATCTAAATCTTTACTGTGTTTGTGTTCTTTTTTCCTCTATTGTATTCATAAATTTCCCATATATCTATACCTATATGGAAAATTAATAAATGTCTGCAATGCTCTTTCAGAGAATAAAACTACCCTCGTCTTCCCTTTTTCCTGCTACTTCCTTTCATTCCTAACAAATATGAGTTTTCTTATCTAGTTTATGAAAATGATTTTTTAACATTTATTTTGCCATTGCACCTTAAAGACCATGGAACTTCCTTCTGACTTTTAATTGAAGCAATCTGTTTTTTTCCTCTGCTAAAATGGAAGCTCCTTGAGAGCAAAGACTGTGAATTACTAATGAATGTCCATAATTAATTCTGTATTCATTCATTTATTCATACCTTCTTTCATTTGCTCTACTGAAATCATTTATGGTAAGCTAGCAACATGGCTATATTCTAATTTTGTAACAGAATACTTAATCTTAGAGAAGAGGTCATAGAAAGGAAGAGGGACAGTGGAAAGAGTCTTTTATTTGGAGTTTCAAAACTAGCACTCTTCCTTATATACTGTATGACCTTGGGCAAGTGACTTAACTAAAAAACTCGAGTTTCTTCATTTGAAAAAGGAAAGGGTTAGAATAGATCAGGAGCTCGCAATCTTTTTTTATAGTATAAAGCACTTTCACAGTCTGGTAAAACCTATGGACCCATTTCAAGAATAATTTTCTAAATACATATGATAAAATATGTAGGATTGCAAAGGAAACCAATTATATTAACATACAGTTATCAAAATATCTTGACTATAGTTTAAGAACAGTTAGGCTATATGATATTTAAGATCCCTTTCTACTCTAGATACGAGTCATTGATAAGAAGAGAAATTATTACATGTTTTGGGAATAAAATGTGCCAAAAAGAGAAGCCCATGCTTCTTATTAGAAACTGATATTGGCAGAATTTTTTATGTATTTCTCTAGATTTTCATGTAAAGAACTACAGGTCAAAATCCCACATGATTTTTCATAGTAAGCTTTTCTCTTCCATGAAAGGCAAAATGAAGATCTGGATAGGTCTGGTATATTTGGGCCAGATTTCTGCTACTAGTTGATAAAATGCCCACATGAGGGAGATTTAATGTTTTTGATAATAAGTGGAGCCACATTTGCAGGTGGGATAGAAAGAGAAAGACTAGAGCTTGTTGTACAGAGTAACTCACTCTCCTCAGGATACTTTGTTTTTAATTGAGAATTTCATTTTCACCTCCTTGTTCTCTAGACCTCTATTTAATGTCATATATCAGCTAGTTTCTCTAGAGGAAAAATTTGAAACAAAGAAAACAATCATTATTGAATTTCTATCATTAACCACCTCCCCAGGTAACTCCCTTCCCCCCATGATTCTTATCTCCCTACTGATGACCCCTGGAAAGAGGAGAAAAGGTTGAGAAGGGCCAGGAGAAACTTTTACCTACTGGACAATGCTTCTGTTGGAGAAGATATCAAGGGGGTAGAGAGCCTTCTACAAAAGGGAAAACCCAATGTAGAAGAAAGGGAGAGAGACCTTGGAAGGGTGAGTGCACATGAGCATCATATGTGAAGATGCCAATTACTGCCTCTTTGAGCCCAAATATAGTCTGAGTCTGCATGTCATACTGGTCTTTTCTGTCACAAAGGAACATGCCTTATATTTGTCATAGTGGCATTAAAAAGCAATAACATTATGTTTTTTAATGTTAGTAATTGTAATTTACCTGCCAATTGGTTTAGGGATAGAAGCATTTTTATTATCTAATGTTGTAGAAGTTCTTCCTTCTAGAAATCAGCTCATAGGAGAACTAAACTTTTGGGCAGTGCTTTTATTCTTACCACTGCTGTTTCTGTGTAACACTGTGCTACTTGCTGGGTGAAGAATAGTGCCATATATATTCATACATACATACAACCATGCACATATATATACACAGAGACATGCATATACGGTCTAATTATTCTCCTCCTTTTCTATTTACTTTCTTGTCCAAAAGTTGTCAAAGGAGAAGGTAGATAGCCAAACTGTTAGATCAAGGATACCAATTGCATCTCGTCATACAGCATACTTCAATTTTCTCTCTGAGAAATAATTACCTGAAATTCTGTATGAGGGACTAAAGAAAGAGATATATATGCTCGGTTACTTGGAATGAAGCCAGGAGGTCAGTTTTCTCTACTTTTTATATTTAATAAGTTCATTTGTTTTCCTTGCTATTAATGAGAAGAGAATTTTAAACAAGATCAGTTGTTGATTCATTAAGTATTAAAGGCTGTTCTGTGAAACTCCAAAGTAATGTCTTCAGATGATAAGCAACATTATTTAAAACTAGACTCTATATATGTATGTATGCGTGTATATATACATATATTATTTCTTTGTATCAAATTTGATGTAACGGCAGAGTTTGGAAGAAAGAAAAGCATTCTGAATTTCATGGTGAATCTAGATGTTATTGTTTAATAATTTCAGTCATGTTTAACTCTTTGTGACCCTGTAGAGCAAAGACCCTAGAAAGGTTTGGTATCTCTTTCTCCAGCTCATTTTATAGATTGTCAATTGAGGCAAACAGAGTTAAGTCACTTGCCTAGAGTCACAGAGCTAGTAAAGGACTGAAGCCAGATTTGAACTTAGGAAGATAATTCTGGTACTGTATCCAGTGTATTGTGTAATTTTTTCCAATTCTAGCTATATCATTGAATAATTTATTAATTTATTTTCTCTTTCATTTCTCAAGTTTAAAATTTGGTGATAAATTTTAAAACAATTATGGCTATCAGAATATAATATGGATTTTCCTTTTCTTTGAAAATGGATTAGCAGAATGAGGACAGGAATATGTAGTAACTTTTTTTATCCAGTAGTTATTCCATCCAAATATAATTCGCCATGATTGGTAAATCAGAATACTTTTAGGCAGTGTTTTACAAAGTCTCCTGAGAGTTTTGGTTTCTTTTATTAGCTCTGACCCTTTGTTTTCATTTAAATCTATTTGAAAATGATTTATAGTTCATGTTTCCTGAGGATAGATTTTATCATCTTTCCTGCCCTCTTTTTCACTTAGGCTTTTTTAGTAATATCTATAGATTTGTACTGCTTGTCTGCAATGATACTTCATGGGCCTCCTCTTACCTTTTCCTTCTGGCATCCTTGTTGGTGGAAGAAATCTTACTAAGTCTTTTGGACTTTTCTCTCACACTGCTATGATGCTGTATCTCTATTATCAAATAGAGGATTTCCTATCAAATAGGAAAATCCTATTGATCAGGATTTTCAGAAATGTTTAGATTATATCCTGATTGATTAAATTGGAATACTTTTTGGGGGGATGTATTTTTATTTCCTTGTATTTTGTAATTATATTTATGTCATCTGTAAATTTAACCTTTCTCTTAAGTGATTTCCCCTACCAAGTTTGGTTAATCCCAAAGGCAAGCGATACTACCCTTTAATAGGTTATACAGGGGATATAGGAACTTGACAATAGTGGATGGAACCCATCTTATTTTCAGAATAACTGACATTTACATAATACTGGAAAATTTATAAAGTACTTTTTGAATTTCATATTATTGTCATAATAATGTTGAAAGGCAGGTGCTATATTATCCTAATTTTACCGCTGAGATAACTAAGTCATAGAGATAGTAAATGACTTGCATCATAGTAAGTATCAATTTGATCAATTTTACCACATACCTGTGAAATTCAGCATCAGAAAGAGCCTCAATGTTTATCCAATTTATACATGAACAGGAATCTCCTGTACAGAATTCTTCGTGAGAGAATAGCTGTACACCCTTTGTTAAAAAAAAAAACTTGAGGGAATTTCTGATCAGGAATCATTACCTTTCTAGGCAGCACATTCCACTTTTGAAGAATTCTAACTTCTAGAAAGTTTTTCTTCATAGATCATCAGCTGTCTCTCTGTTGTTCTTAATTATGCTCTCGTGATAAGCAGTTTCATTCAGTTTCACTATGACAGCCCTTAAAATACTTAAAGAAAATTCCAGATCTCTCCTGAAATTTCTCTGCTTCAGGCTCAGCATCTCCCATTATTTCAATTGATCCTCATTTGTCATGGTGCCATGTTCTCTAGTCTACCACTCAAGTCATCCTCCTCTATATGCCCTTCAGCTTATCATGTTTTTTTTTGTTTGTTTGTTTGTTTGTTTTTGGTTTTGGTTTTGGTTTTGGTTTTTTTTGGTAAAACATGGCATCAAGAACTGACACTCTATGTCAGATATATGGTCTTAAGAGGACAAAGTATGGTGCAACTATCAATTTCTCCATTCTGGATAATGCTTCTCTTAATACTACAGATTATACTGACCTTTTTTTTGGGGGGGTGGGAGGAGAGGTTGCCTAGGGAGACTTCCATATCACACTTTTAGCTTATTGAGCTTATAATTCAGTAAAGCCATCAAGATTTTTTTTCCCTCAAGTATTTGTTTAATAATTTTTCTTTCATCTTCTACTTGTGAAGTTTGATTCTCTTTCCCATTTATCTTGGTTAAATTTTAGGTCTAATTAGCATACTTTTTGTAGGGGCTTAATAAATATTTATTGATTAATCAAATAGTTCAATAAGTAAAATTCATACTTTAAAAAGTGCATTTCAATGGAAAACCTATAGAAAACATGAAAATAGAGCAGGACCAAAACAAACAAAAAACAAAACAGAAACCATACATTCAAATAACAAAAAGAGAAGCAGTTGAGCCAGACTAATAATAAGACAGCTTCCTGCACATTGCTGAATATAAGCATTGTATTACAAAAAGGGAAAAAACTCAGAGTCCATGTTGTAATAGAGAGGAAACAAAAAAGGTTTAAACTAAGAGGGGAAAAAACTTAGAATGGCAAGCAGTGCCAAAACTGTGTCCCTTTAGAGAAGGTTTTGAGTTATAGAATTAAAATGACTTCAGAGACTAGAATAATTAACATACTTTTCAAGCCTATTCAGATCTTTTTGTATCCTGAGGCTGTTATCCAGAATATCATGTGGCCCCTCCATGGTACATTGTGTAAGGCAATCAGTATTGGAAGGAGCAAGCATCCTGGGCTTAGATTTCCACGTCAAGTCCTCTTGCCTCACATGGAGACATGAAGTAACCCAGATTTGGAGGATGATGACATTTCACTAGCTCCAAGAAGCTTCCATTCCACAGGGCCTAATATAGTTTATGAACACCTATCAGTCCATTAGCATATTTCAATGTATTAACCTTGGGTAAAGCCTTTATTTATTAATGCAATTTTCTCTTACCTTTAAATACAAAAAAAAAAAAAATGAGATTGGATATGAATGGATGTAATTGCAATTCCTATACATCCAAGGTTTTGCTTGATAATGTCTTCTTTTCCTTGTATTAATATTTTGAGTAAGTATATGGTTTTTAGATTGTGACTTGTAATGGAAAATATTTTCTTACTTCAACCATCTCTTATTTTTCTCCAGCTTCCATTTTCTACTTTGCTAACAAGTCTCTAATTCAAAGGATGTTTCTTTCATTCTTTCATAGAAAAAGTAGGTGTCTTGTTCTCTAAAGTCCTGTAGAGTTAGGTTGTTGTTACCTTTTGGGTCCCAAAAGGTGGTCAAAGTAATAAGAAAAGCAACACTTGCCGCACAAAAGACTTAGCTCCCTTGAGATTGGTATGTGAATTGAACTGTGACTTTTTCTTTTCTTTTTTTTTTTTTTTTTGCAACTTTTGTTACCTAAGTTCATTTTTTTATGTATATAAAAGCACATCTCATCATGTGGTATATCTGTGATAACAAAGGCATAGTTGATTTAGAAAATAATTATATAATTAATTAATTAATTTTACTTTATTTTAATTTAAAAATTTTTTTAAAGTGAAGCTGTTAAACACAAAAAATCTGTTGTCCATTAATTTTTGGTAGTTTAGGAAAAAGCAAAAGCCTCTCAATTATAAAATGGCAGAAATTATATTTTTATTTAAGCATTTTGTGTATTTATTTGTTGTTATGAAAAGTACAATCTCCAGAAAAGAATTTAAAACTAAAAAAAAAAAAAAAAGAAGAAGATATTGTATTAGCTCTCTGATTACAATTTTTTCCCACATGAAGCTTGGTATTACATGTTGAGTATTTGAATGGGATTCAGGAAACCTATAAGAGTTATTTTCTTCAATATGTAGCCCTGTGACCACGGACAAGTCATCTTGCTTTATGGACTTTGGTTACTACATCTATGTGTGGAGGGGTTGGATTCAATATCACAAGTCTTTTCTAATCCTAAAATTCTATGAAATAAATATTGAAATAATATGAGTACTTGGCAAATTTTTATAGATTTATTAGCATAATTGAGAGCATATGAAGAGTTTAAGTATTAGTTCATAATACATTTTATCATAATGTTCATATGAGGGCAAAAAGTTTGGCTTTCTTTTTATGAGTGTCTGAGTGTAAAATAGATAACAATATAAGTAGCTCCTTGTTTTATTATCCCATCAATTAAATGGAGTATTTGCAAAATATTTATTCAGGTAGAAAGAAATAAGTGAAGGAACCTGTTTCTCATTTCATATATATTAGCCTTTGTTCTTGGAACTAAGTCTTAAGAGCTATTCCTATTGAATCACAACGTATAATATGTTATTTATAAAAAGGGAAAAAAAAGAGGGAAGCATCAAATAATTTAGAACTTAGTAGGGGGCATTAGAGATAACCTGAACCCAATACTTTCATTATACAACTGAAAAAACTGAGAATCATAGATTTAAAGCTGAGGGAGGTCCTACATGGTCATTAAGTACAACCTCCTCATTTTATAGGAGAGGAAAAATAGGGCCCAAATTAACTCAAGTGTCTTGGCCAAAGATATACAGACAATAAGTGGAAGAGGTGCTATCTAATTCTCCAACAGACAATAAACAAATATTTATTAAATGTTTACCATATTCCAGGCCTGTGTTAAGGGGTAGAGATTCAAAGAAAGATTTTAAATTTAAAAATCAATTATCTAACATTCTTTTTTAAAAATAAATTTTATTGATTTTTTTTTTGTATTTCATAATTGTCCCCTTTATTTCTTTATCACCCCACCCACTTAATCCATACAATAATTTTTAAACCAAAAAAAGAAGAGGAAGAGAAAAAATTAGCATTACCAGTCAACTTACAGAAAAAATCTGGAACATTAAATATCCTTGAATGTCACCTGTAAAGATGAAGATGAGAAACCATATGGCTTCTGTGGAATTATGTTTAATTTTTTTATAATATTGCAATACACTAATTGTTCTTTCCATTTATATATTTGTAGTCCTTGTATACATTGGCTTTTAAAAAATATAGATTAATTAGTCATATAAATTCCTATAAATTTTCCATATTTTATATGAAGTATATTAATCATTTGCCACACAATATTTATGTGCTACAATTTTTTGTCCATCTCCTAAGTGATAAGCATCTATTTTTTTTTTCAAGTTATTTTGACCAACAAGAGTCTTTCTTGAAGAAATATTTTGAGGTATTTGGAGCACTTTCTCTTTTAACACTTTTGTACTTACTACAAATGTCTAGTGGTATGATCTTTGAGTAGAAGGATATGGTTATTTTAGTTTATTTTTTTTTAATTCTAAATTTTCCCAAAATGACATACTAATTTATAGTACCTCCAATAATGACTGATCTTTCCATATCCTTTTCATAATTGCTTATTCCCATCTTTTGCTATTTTTACCAGATTTCTGATTGTTAGAGCATTTGCATTTTTCTTAAAAAAAAGATGTAGTGCTTTCATATATTGTCATAGCTTGCAATTTTCCTTTTGAGAACTTTGTTCATATTCTTTGGCCTCTTATCTATTGGGAGATTTTTTTTTCTCTCTCATATATTTCCATTGATACATTGTGTTTAAAGAAATTTAACTGAATGATTTTAGTTTCCTGTTTGATGGTTATCTTTCTAATCCCAGTTGCCTTTATTTGCTTGTGTGGAAGCTTTTCAATTTCATGAAATCACAATAATTTATCTTTTGTATTCCTTTTATCCTTTGTTTAGTTAACATATATTTACTAACCATAGTTTAAAGGGCATTTTATCTGCTTCTTTTAATAATATGTAGTTTGAGTTTTAATATTCAAGTTATGAATCATTTTGAATTTTCTTTTAAGTATAGTTTTCTAACCCTATTTTTAAAAATCAGGCTCTTTTCTAGTTTTTTCAGCAATTCTTATCAAACAAAGGAATTCCTCCCCAAGGAGCTTACATGGGAAGGGGAAAAAACTTAGTTTTAAATTAAGGAAAATGACAATTGAATGCAACATGTATTGGAGTGAGGAAAAACTTGAGACAATTGTAATAGTCTAGGTGAGAGATAACGAGAAGTTAATATATGGTGACAGTTGCATGATTGGAGAGAAGAGAACATATTTGAGTGATATGAAGATAAAAATAATAAAATTTTGGCAATAGATAAAAATATAATTTTGGCAATGGATGTTCTATGAAGTTCATTTATTGGTACTATATTTTAGGAAGAAGACTGACATCTTTAAAAAGATCTTTATTTATTTATTTAATTTGATGTCACCTGTATTTCCTACATAGCATTTGTTTTTCCTTTCCAGAGAACTATTCCTTATAATAGCAGCAAAAATTTAAAAAGGGAAAATAAAAGAAGGGATAAAAAATGAACAAAGCCAATCAATCCATCAAAAACAATCAATGCTTCACATCTATGGATTCCTACCCAACATTTTGACAAGTGGGAAGAGATATCTTCAACTATCATTAGTGAGGACATGGGAGTTGGTTGGGGGGGAATGTTATTTAGAATTTTAAAACATTAATTTTTTAGGATGCTTTTATTTTTATAACATTTATATATATATATATATATATATATATATATATATATATATATATATATAAAACATATATTATCGTCATTATGTACACTGTTTCCTAGCTCTGCTTGTTTTATTCTACATCTATTGTTATTACTCTTTCCAATCTTCTTTCTTCATCATATTTGTAGTATCTTATAGCATAATCATATCCACTTATTTTTATATAACTCAATTTTTTTAGCTATTTCCCAATCCATCTCCATTAATTTTGTTTCTTACTCTTTATTATTAAAAAAAAATGCTGCTATGAATGACCACAGACCTAACTCACAGTGAACTGTCCATATGCTCCCCAACTGAAGAGGATCTAACATGACTGAAATAAGGAACTTTGTGTATTGCTTATTAATAACTCTGGGGTTATCAGGGAGAGACTTGACCTTGCCATGACTCCTTTCATTGTTCTAGCTTTATTTTGATTTTTATTTAGTCTATTTACTTCACATAGGGTTCATCAAAATTATGGTGCTAAGACCTTCTAGAGGAAAGTAATTCAAAGATTTGAATAGTTAGAAGAGAGAGAGAGTGTGGAATGTTGTGCCACAGTCACCTTTTGATGTCCTGACCTAGTTTCCCTAATTGTCCTATTTAGTTTCTCTGGCTCAGGTTATAACCTTTCTCCCTTAATGTTTGATGAGATAAAGGTCTACCTCCATTGCTCTGCCCCAAAACCCCAGGCTATAATCATTCCCTCTTAAATGGTTGATGAGATAAAGGTTTTATATCTTTAGGTTATAGTCATTCCTTCTTAATGTTTGACAGGATAACACTTTATCCATTTTAGACATCATTAGAATATCAGTAACCTCTCCAGTACCTCCCTCCATTGTGTCATCCTAGGTGTCTTTCCCCATTAGTTATCCCCACCCAGTTACCTCCCCCATTATGTCATTGTTCTTGTTATCTTATAAAAAAGCTTCCTCTCTGATACTTAGTGCTGGATTTTTTGAGATGATAGTCTCATCTAGACCAAGATCCATTTGGTCCCAGTCTATCTCTCCATTTAATAAACTATTAAATTGATTTTTAAAAATGCTGCTATGAATATTTTGGAGCCTTGACTTATATGTCCAGCTATGGAATATATGGTTTAGGGTTAGACATTAAAAATAAAATAAAGCCAATTTATTTTCATAATTTGAAATTGCTCTCCAGAATGCTCCATTTCTGTTTTCTTGACTCATTTCAGAATAATTTCTGTCCTCAGAACAAAAACCATCTTTACTTCTTTTGAACCAATCTTGGGAAAATAATTTCCCAGACCCCAAAGTAACTAAATAAAATAAACGAGTTTTTGTCAGCCAATATAATGTAATGAACTGCTCCTGTATGTGCCTGCATAGATAAGATTCTTACTGTTGTGGGCAGTGGTTGAAGAAAGAATTGTCAGAGTAACCGGAAATACTTTAATACGCTTTATGAGGTTGATAAGTAATGTGACCAAAATGATACTAAGATAAAAGTTGATGGTAATGTGAAGGGAAAGGTAAAGAAGGTAAGGTTGAACTGAGTTTTTTTCACAAGATTTTTCAGAAACAGTTAATATAACTGCCTCTCATAGTATTCTTTAATTATGTCTCTCTTCTATGTCAACTTCCATAGTGCCCGATGAATAATTCCAACAGATGTGCAGTCTTATTAATAGTGTACTGCCACCAGTAATGTAAGTTAGAATTGATCCTTGCCTGCCCATCCTATATAATGCTCATCCATTTTCTCTCAGAAGTTTGCCACAGTCCCGAGACTTTCTCTGAGTTATCTTGATATCATCAGAGTATCACATAGTTTACCAAACTCTGTCTAGCCCATCTTTTTTCAGTCATGGATTTCTATGGTGATATGTTGCTCCCTTTTTAACTTACTTTCTTGTGATATGTAAATAACATGCATACCCTCATGTCTGTACTTTGGGCTAAATGTGATTTCTCCTCAAAAAAAATTTTTAGAGACTAGTTTTTATAACTTGCAACCATATAAGAGCAACAGTAGAATATTGGTGCTAAAAATGTGGATCTTCCAGTTAAAATGGCAATCTACTAGGACTTTGAGGAGCCTGGATTCTCCTAAAATGTCCTTAGATACAACAGAAGAGGAAACATTTAAAATAAAATCAGAGAGAATTGACTTAAATCTCCATTATCCCTTGCAATACTGCATTAGATATCCTATACTTTGTAGAGTTTTTGAGCAGAGATAAGCTAGAATAGATAGAAGGCATTAACATACAAGTAATTTGAAGTCACAGTGGGATACAAGGTCATATCAACATCAAGTATAGAGTTTAGGAAGCCAGCATTCAAGTTACCATAAGAAACAGATATATATCAACACTCAGAATGTACCTAAACCACAAAAAAGAAAGTCAATTTGTGCTCCAGACTCTAGTGAATGCTCAATGAGTCTATCTATAAACCATTATCAAGCCTATCTATGAACCACCTTTGGAGACATCAGCCAAACATCCAAGCAAACTATGCAAAACATAGTTTCCAGCATTCTCTGTCTAATCAGAACATGTAAGAGAAGAAAAGTGTAAGAAGATAGCTTGGAGGAAAATTAACCTCCTAATTTATAATTATGAACTCATCCACAAAACAGATAAAATCCAAATGTATTAGAAAACAGAATTCCACAATACATTGTTCACAAGCAACACTTATGAAACAAAGATTCAGAAGTTATAGTAGTATCCTCTCCTTTAAGAGTACTAAAAAAATCAGGGGTATCAATCATGGTGATAGAGAATATGACAGTAAAGACATGGTTACAATATAAAAATAAAGAAACTATGCTTAGAAATATAATAATGAGTTTGTATCAATATTTAGAATATATATGTAAATATACATATATGTGTATATACACAAACATGCACACACAAAATGAATATCATAGTATCAAAGTATTTAAAGGCCAATTTATTTAAATTAAAGAAAGTAGTAGAGAGTAAAACTTTCATAGGGGAAGACCATGGTATACCCACCTGCTCAAACGTAACAAATAGATAAACAAAAATAAATTAAATTACATATGGTGGATCTATAGTGATTATTGAAAGGGAATCTTTCTCTTCTATGCATGTCACTTTTACAAAAAGTGGCCACATATGTTAGACCATGAAAAAGTCACAAAAATATGTAAAAAAAAAACCCACCCAGAAATATCAGACATATTCTTTGCCCAACAAAATGAAATAAAATTATATTTAATAAAGAGCCTCCAAAGAAAAAAGAAAAAATAATTTAGTAGCAAATATTAGAAAAATTAATTAAACACTAAAAATTAAAACTAAAATTAATTTAATGCTAAAATTGGTTTATCAAAGAAATACTATAGAATAATTAATATATGTCAATAATGAGACAACCATGAAAAACTTTGGAATGTGACTACAATTTTAAGGAGGAAATCTGTATCTCTAAATGTTCTCATCAATTAAAGAAAGAACATGAAATTCCACAAATTCATCAATTTAAGGGAAAAAAGAACTACTAAAAAAGCAAACAAATCACAAAACACTAGTTAAATACTAAATTAAAAACTCTGAACATCAAAACTGAGATTAATAAAATTGGAAGAAAAAAATGAGCCTTGCATTTCAGGGAGATCATTAGATTCATTAAAATAACTCTGCAATGTCCAAAGGTAAACTAACTCCATCTTTTGTTCAGTTCTGCGGACACAACACTATCTTTTGCCTCATAAAGAATATATACATAATACATGTCAAAAATAAGTGCTAATAAAATTAATAATTGTGCATACCATAGGGAGCGAACTTTCATTCATTGGATCATGGTGTAGATGATTTAGAAAACTGGATAATTTATGTATTGGGGGAATTGCGGGGATGTACTAAGTTGTTCTGAGAAAATAGAAGCCAGTTTGTGATTTTGTTGATTTTCATATAGCTAGCATGGGATATGAAGAATCAGGAAAAAAGGACACAGAATATGTGAATAATTAACATTGTAAATATGTTTAGAAAGAGGCAGGGCAAAATTAGCTTTGAAACAAGGTAGTAAATTTTCTCAATTTATAATGAACAGACAAGGGAATACAAATGTCTTGAAAATAATGCCATGGAGTGGGAAAACTCATTGGGTTTTTTGAAGACTAAGTGGCATATTGAAACATTTATCCTGTAACAATGGCCATCATAAATGAGCACACTGACAAATCAGTATTCATTTTTATTTTCACTTTCAAACACTAGGAGGTTTTTGGAAAATAAGCCATCTGCTTAGCATGACATTTCCAAAAATAAAGATAGTTTTATTGAACAAAATCTGGGATTGTACTGATATATGGGTTAGAAGTAAGTGACATGTTTTGCCTTTCTAAAACTGGCTTCATAGTGCTAGGATCAATAAGAGAATCAGTAGAATGAATTACAATTTAGATCTGACCCACTGGAAGGACAGATAAGTTATAAAGCCGAGAATACAAATAGAATAATCTACTTACTTAAATAATCTACATACTGTGCAGTCAGTCCATGAACACTTTGTTTGTCCTTCACTGTCTAAGAGAAATGTGATTATAGAAATAATAAAATATTTCTTAAGAATTTAGAAATCCTTATTTGAAAGATATTATCTAATCTCAAGCAAATGAATGATATTAATACGTTATCTTAGAAAACATTTACATAGAAAAACTTATTTACCTTCTTGTAATATCAAATTATAGAAAAGATATATTGCAAAACTATTAAACAAAATAATTCAAAAGGCATAATATCCAGGGAATAAAACAATCTGTACCATACTCTGAAATTTTTCTATGGGTTAACAAATCTGACTTTGTAAAATGTGTAACTTTTCAACCCTCAAATTTTCTCTTTGTAAAATAGATGGAAAACAGTATGGGAAGGGAGGGAAAGAGATATAATGTGTGAAAAATCCTTGGTAGAAATGCAAGTAATAAGATTTCTGCATTTAAAATAACTTTCAATATCAGGACATACATATGCTACAGTCTTTTATCTAGAACTTTTGCTCTGTCTTGTGTAGAAAGGTGTAGAAAGGAATGTTGGTTCTTTTTAATTTCTTCTAATAGATTCCATGATTTTGCCTGAACAGATATTTTTACAGTGAACGACTTCATTTTGAAATATGAATTAAGATGCCATTGCAATGTGTGCTTTGATGCTGTAACAGGTCATTGTTAATGCATATTTTTTTCCTAGACATTCTTTTGCATTAGAAATGTTTTTTAATATTTATAATATGTTGCTCTACAACTTTTTCCAGAATCTGAGATTTTGTGATAGTAATTGACAATTTCATACTCTAGGAATAAAATCAACATTTTAAAGGTTACAAATTAATAAAATATTTATTAAGCATCTACTATATGGGTTCGATCCTAGGTGCTGGGGATATAAAGAAAAAGATAGTCCATAAAGAGTTTACATTCTACTGGATGGAGAGTAGGACAGGAAATAACATGTATGAAGATAACTAAATAAAAAAATTACATTCAAATATTACACAAATTATTTTTTTAAAGAACTTAACTAAGAATAATCAGGGAAGATTTCAAACTATCACTTCTTTTTCCTTTTTGCTCTATTTTTTCTTGTGCAGCATAATTATAGAGATATGTATAGAAGAATTGCACATGTTTAATATATATTAGATTACTTACCATCTAGGGGAAGCGGTGGGAGGAAGAAAGGGAGAAAAGAAATGTGGAACACAAGGTTTTTCAAGGATGAATGTTGAGAAAGAAAACAAAATGCTAGCAAACAACAAAAAAAGGTGAAAATATTATGTTATGATCCATACTCGGTCCCCACAGTCCTCTCTGGATGCAGATGGCTCTTTTTATTGCAAGAACATTGAACTGAATCACCTCGTTGTTAAAAAGAGACACATTCATCAGACTTGATCATCATATACTCTTGTTACTGTGTACGATATTCTTTTGGTTATACACATCTCACTTAGTATCAGTTCGTGTAAGTCTCTCCAGGCCTCTGAAATCATCCTGTTGGTTGTTTCTTATATGAAACAATAATATTCCATAACATTCACATACCATAATTTATTCAATTATTCTCCAACTGATGTACCTCTACTCAGTTTTCAGTTCCTTGTCATTGCAAAAAGGACTGCTACAAACATTTTTACACACGTGGATCCTTTTCTCTCTTTTATGATATCTTTGGTATACAGGGTCAGTAGAGACACTGTTGGATAAAAGGGTTTGGACGGTCTGATAGCCTTTTGGGCATAATTTCATATTGCTCTCCAGATTGATTGGATCAATTTGTACCACCACCAATAATATATTTGTGTCCCAGTTTTCCCATATACCCTCCAACATTTATCATTGTCTTTTCCTGCCATTTTAGCCAATCTGAGGGGTGTGTAGTGGTATCTAAGAGTTGCCTTAATTTGCATTTCTCTAATCAACAATGATTTAGAGTATTTTTCATATGACTGGAAGTCATATTCTATTTTCAAGGCAAGAGACTCAAATATCTTTGTGTTTCCTCTGTGCTTAATGAAAATTAAAGAGGGGATGGTCATTTGTGATAATTAGTTTTAATTTGAGAAGCATTTTATTTGGTTATTTTCTCATCGCTTAAAGAACAATGTATATTTTTGCTTATTATTATGTGAATGTAAATAAGAATTTTTTTTTTATACTGAGGCAACTGGGGTTAACTAACTCACCCAGGGTCACACATAGGAAATGATTTTTTAAAAAAATATTTTGAAACTGGAGTAGTCCCTATCAGAATAAGGATATAATTATAATGAATTGTGCTTACTGCCCTTTTTTTGATCTAACAGTAGCCTTCCTTGTGTGTATACACACACAGACGCATATAAGCATGCATATAACACATAATATATATGTGTAGTTATATATTTAAAATAGATTTATAGTATATACATGTATGTGTATATAACGAATGTATACATATAGAGATGGAGACAGATAGGCAGGTTCTAATTTAGGCTAACCAAAGAGAAGACAAGTTGACATATTTTATGAAGAGAGCAGAAGTTCTGATCTCTGTTGTCAATATTGGTGGTGTTTCTATTGTTTTTTTGCTTGCAATCATAAGCCCTGGATTCTGGTAAACATTGCCTTAAATGAAACTTAACAATCCTTGATAATTTGGTTGCTATAACAACAATATCATATGATAATCAATTCTAATGGACATGACTCTTTCCAACAATGATATGATTGAGGCCAGTTTCAATGATCTTGTGACGAAAAGAGCCATCTACTCTCAGAGAGAAGACTATGGGAACTGAGCATGTGAATAACAATATAACATTCCCACTCTTTTTGTTGTTGTTCGCTTGCATTTTGTTTTCCTATTCATTTTTTTTCCTTTTTTATCTGATTTTTCTTGTGCAGCAAGATAATTGTATAAATGTTTATATATATATATTGAATTTAACATATATTTTAACATGTTTAGCATATATTAGATTGCTTGCCATCTAAGGGAAGGGATGAGGGTAAGGAGGGGAAAATTTAGAATAAAGAATGTATGGGTCAATGTTGAAAAATTATCCATGCATATGTTTTGAAACTAAAAAGCTTTAATAAAAAAAACATAATTTGATTGCTATAGTATCTACAAATATTATCATTGTACCTAATATTTTTAGTATAGTCTTACTCCAAATTTAAGAATAATGTTCTTCCCCATTAAGTGGACTATTTATTTTTAATAACATTATTATCATGGTGATTTACAAAGATGTCTCTAGCCACTTAGTTCAATTAGCAATGGGGACCCAGGTAGAGGCATCTCATTCAGTATTACATTTGCTACTGCTGGAACTTGAATTCCTTTTCTTTGAAAAATGCACTTAAGAGTGGCCAAGAAAAGTATTGATGTAATTGTATTATCATTGATCTATAGAGGAAAGGGATATCATAAGTCATCTAGTCCAATTCCCACATTTTTCAAATAAGGGAACTGAGATATAGGGAAGTTAAGTGACTTGCCTAAAATTACATAGGTAGTAAATATTGGAAGCAAATTTTGAACCTATATACTCTATTTCATAACCAATACTCTTCCAGCTGTACAAGATTATCTTTCCCAATATAGCATGCTAAATGGATGAGAGATGAACCATAGGGAGTAGGGCAGGGTAACCACTTGTTAGAGTGAGGAATTCCTTCTCAAAGCCTATTAATATGCCAGAAGGCAGAATACAAATTAAAAATCAGTCATTTAATACAAAATAATATAAGTAAGGAGTTGGGGAAGATGGTGAGAATCAGGGAAGATACTTTTTCTCTTGATTCTCTGGCTACCAAGGGTATTTAGTCTTACTAGATGGTGGTCTTTTCCTAGCTTTACCACAATTTTCAATCTTCTTTGTATCTCTCTATATGGATTAGGATAGATGGCCACTGAGGTTCCTTGCAGCTTCCAAATTCTTGTTGTAAATGTGATATTTCCTGGCCAGTTATACTTAGCTCCACCTTTTAGCCTTTTTATTTGTTCTGGTCATATAGAAACCTGAAGACTCATTTGGGTTTCAATGTGTAAGTGAGAACCAATATCCTAAAGCAATATCATTTTCTTTTTTGTTGCCTTTTGTTTTTGTTTCCTTGAAAGTTGAAAAATTCACTGAATTCCTTAATTTTGAGCCAAACTTAGATTTGGATGATTTTTTAATAGTGGACTAAAGATAGATTGTATTATATTCCATAAGTTACCAAACCAAGAATGTTAAAGATAGATATATGAATAATGTTTTAACACAAAGCTATGACAAATGTGCCTACATCATATTTGTTAAGTATTGGAGCAATTACATTGTTTTAGATACCATATAAATAAGGTAACAGCTCTTGTCATTTGAGATCTTTTGTTGCTAAATACAATGACATAAAAGAAGAGAAGAAAATTATATCTAATGATGAAACCTCTCCATTCATTTACTGCCATGGTTACTTTATTATCTGAATAGCCAGGAGTAGATATAATTTAACTCCCTCATCACTCCATGGGTGTTCCTTATGAATAGAAACATTGTTGGTATAGTGGAAAGAACATTGGTATTAGAGTCAAAATATCTTAGTTTAATTCTTAGTTTTAATATTTTCGTATTTTGGTGAGGCTGAGCAAATTCCCTAATCTTTTTGTGGTTCATTTGCCTCATTTGTAAAATGTGTTTAATAGCACTCTATCTCATATGGCGGCATATAACTCTAAACTCTTATTTGTTAATATATTTTCTTATGCTATAGATAGCATGTTAATCACAAAGGTAAAAACATAACTTGTCTGTATATAAATTATGTTAATTGTCTCATGTAATGGGCTGAACCTCGAGTTGATGCACTGAAGTCCCAAGCACGTGAGGCTAAATAGTAATTGGACCATACTCTATTAATATAATTGCTTGGAGAAAGAATAGCCCCTGGCCACTCTTTGTGCAAGTCCTGATGTGTTGTATAGGAAATGATGATTTTGGTGGGTGGAGGCAGAGGGGCGGAGAGAGGAGCGAAGAGAGATAGCTGGCTGGCTTCTTGTCTGCCTGGCTTCTTGATGCAGCTGCACACATTGCTATTGCGATCCCCCCTTTCACCTCTGATTCCCCCTTCACCTCCAATCCTTCTTCACCTCTACTGAAAATAAAGATTGAAGATTTTCCCTTAAGCTGAATTCCTGACTCTGGCTGATTTTAAAATATGTGTTCATCACAGTCTCAAGTTTATGATAGGATGTAAAGCTTAGTTTTTTGTTTAATTTTGATTAATATATTGACAGATATATTGATATATTGACAGATAATCAAGGTGGGAAAGATACTGAAATAAAATATCTATCAAAAGTCATATAAGGATTGGCTAATATGTTAAAAGTTCATGTGGAACATTGACCTAATGTGAGTCTTTTATATTTTGCATATGTCCTTTGAATAGAGCCTTGAACCTAAGTTGGGGGACAATGAGTCCTAAAATAGTGAAATAAAGACAAAAATCAAAACCAAGCTATTAAACAAAGTCAAATGCCAATAAATTCAGGAATTGGAACCAACTAGGGGCAGAACCAAAAGAATCCCTTTAAACTAAACTAGTGTCCAAAGCACCCAAACTTGGTTTTAAGGCAAATATGGTACATAATTAAGATCAACATTCTGTG
Source organism: Sarcophilus harrisii (assembly GCF_902635505.1). Classification (NCBI taxonomy): domain Eukaryota; kingdom Metazoa; phylum Chordata; class Mammalia; order Dasyuromorphia; family Dasyuridae; genus Sarcophilus; species Sarcophilus harrisii. The sequence goes on from NC_045429.1 coordinate 377,447,526, forward strand.
ACCACATTGTCCACTGGCAAACTAACAGAATGTTGCAGTTGTTTTGTTCCATTTAAGAGTGGTGCAGAGCCAGGGCCAGAGAGGGGAGGTGAAGTATGAGGCAAGCCAAGGGTTTATACCTGGGCCAAGGAGACAGGCCAGGAACAAAGTGAGTAGCCAGAAAAACACTGACAGGTTGGAATGTGGTTTCTTTCAGACAACTGTATCCTTCTTAATTAATGTGAGATATCAGATGTCCCTTTTCCAATTAGCAAATTGTATCTTTTTGCCATTAAAAAAAAAAGTTTAGGCGAATGCTTCCCAAGTGGATAGGAATGTCTGGTGTCAGTCATTTGGAATAGAGATGTCATTCCTGGGATATGGTCAGTGTCAATGCCTTTTGTTGTCTGTGGAGGGCCTTGGAATGTTGTTGGATGACTGTAAGTAAAGTTTGTCTGCCAGCCAGAGCCTGTGGCTTATTCTGTCCGGAAACTTAATGTTATGAACATGAGAATTTGGTGGTATAAATAAAACTGCAGCCTTCCTTGACTGTGGAGGTAGACTATGAGATAACCTTTTGCTCTTCAAAATCCCACACATTGTAGTCTTCTCTTTTTAATACAGACTGGTGATAATTTGCCATATCTACTGCTCTCACTAAAGATCTGTAGACATTTGAGAGCATTGCTACTACTTTAATTGTGGTTCTTGTTGGACCACAACTTATTCTCATTGAGCCAAAGCCTATTAATATGCCAGAAGGCAGAATACAAATTAAAAATCAGTCATTTAATACAAAATAATATAATTAAGGAGTTGGGGAAGATGGTGAGAATCAGGGAAGATATTTTTTCTCTTGATTCTCTGGCTACCAAGGGTATTTAGTCTTACTAGATGGTGGTCTTTTCCTAGCTTTACCACAATTTTCAATCTTCTTCGTATCTTTTCTTACTTCAAATACTATTCTGATTGGAAAGTGGTCTAGATATTATATATTATGGGTAAAAGTACTTTCAAGAATACATTATATATATGCATGTTTTCAGGGTAGTGACCAGTTTCCTAACTTAGAACACTGAATGAAAGTAATATGAATTAGCAGAGAGTGATACATGGAACATGTTTTAAAAATACTTGATGATTGAATGATAAGAATGGAAAGTTATAGTGGCATCAAAGCATAGGTGATGCCAGGCAAAGGAGCTTGAATTTTATTTAGGTAATAGAATTCCTAGAAAAGAAATGTGTCAAAACTTCATTCATCCATCATCTAATCTATCTATCTGTCTATTCAGAAACTTATGCAAGGGCTACTTAGTAAGTAAGATGTATCAGAATTGCTAAGTGATTTTAGTGGTCCAGTTTAAGATTACCAAAGCTACATTAGGATGATGGTAGTGTGAACAGAGAGAAGAAAATCGATTCAAGAAGTGTGTAGAGACAAAAAACAATTAATTAGATATGATATTTGATAACAAGGAGAACGTCATTATGATTTTGACAGTAGGAGAAAGGATGAATAATGATATCCCAGAAGAAATTAGTGAAGTAAGGAAGAACAGTAAATTTAGGGGGAAATATTAGATCAGTTGTTACATAGATTGATTTAGAACCCAAGTGAAGCATCCAGGTAATGACCTATTGGAATTTCAGGGTACAGAACTGAAGTTTATAAGATATTCCAATGTTCTGTCCATTATGCAATATTGGTCAAACTAGGAGGAATCCTGAGAAATGAAATTTTGATTAGATTATTATACTTCCCATTATATTATTTCAGTCCTAAGCTTCTAGTTTAATCTTTCTCCTTTTAGTGGTCATTTTTGTTCTTCTTTTTCTTTCCTCCCTATGTTAAGTGTTTTGAGCTATTCTTGATATGGCCCTTGAGTATACCACATACCACCTAGGATATGGCCCCTGGTTCTGGCACCTTTGTGGAAGCAACAGCTTTTTTACATTCTGAGATTTTGCTTTGGAATTCATCTTTACCTAATCTCTGTAGTTGATTCTTCTTATCTTGCTCTTCTCAAAGAGGGATTTAACTTGCTGGATCTGGCCTTTCATTTCTGCAGCATACTACAAAATCTCTAGTATGAGTCAATGCCAATTGTTTCAGAGGAAAATAATGTGTTTCTTCTGAGATTGTGTAATGCAATGGAGGGCTGCACCAGGTTTATTTGGGACCAAGGTTCAAATCTTGACTTTGCTATGTGATCTTTTAATATATGAACACTTTTGCTTGTTTATTGAAAAAAAATATATATATCTATACATATACTTCTATATAGTTATTCCTTTTTTAAAAAACAAAAAGTAAGTACTTTTTAGTCATCTGTTTGGCTCAGTGTAACATTTCCAGTTTAAAATTTTTTTAAGTGTGTGCTTTTGTTATGGTCTCACAGTTCTCCATCATAGTCATTCTTCTGAACTATTCTGTTTTTAACAATTTTTCAACATATGGATAAGTCCTTCTCTTTATCTGTGCCTCTTTTGTATAAAAAAGCATGATAATCAAATTTATAAATTTATATCACTTCTTTGCCATATTGAGGAATATTATTTGTGCTGAAAATTGTACAAATAATCACCTTATTGTTCTTGGTTTTAATCATTTAAATAGCAAGCATTTATATAATTCTTACATTGTTCTCAACCCTGTTCTCAAGTGGTACTGTGTTTATGGGTGAGGGGAGGAAAAAGGTGAATAATATGGAGTCTAAATTATAGATGGATCTTGATCAGTTTTGTCAAACTCAAATAGAAATGAAGGGTACTAATTCATGCCTCTTAGTTTTAAAATATAATGTTATTTATGTTTTATTGTATTTTTTGTTAAAAAATTTAAAAACATATTTTAATCTGGTTCTGGCTGCATTTGTGGAGTTTTGAAGACTATCATTTAAGGCTTTTGGTTTAGATGAAAAATATTCTTGGGATTCAAGTAGGATACAACAGACTTAATAAGAATGAGGAGAGACAGGTGCAAAGTTATACAGGTAAATTAACAACCAGCTCTCAAGATAAAAAGTACATAAAACAAACTTTTAAGTTTAATATGCATTCCTAATATTTTGTACATCATTTTCTTAAAATAGACAACAAACAAAACAATAAATATAGCCATAGTTTCATAGACTAAAAATTTAACAACTGGCTGAACTGTCAGTGAAAACTTAATATTCAACCATACAAAGGTTGATTGTAATCTGTACCATTGGAGGGTATGCCTAGATTGAAGATATCAGATTCACTGAAATTCATGCATAGGAAATAAGAAACTATTTAGTTTTTGATAGTAGTAATGACAATGTAGGAAGGATATTCATTTAGTCATAGTACCTAGGATGATAGCATAAGAGAGGCTAGAATTAGGAAGGCCATCTGGGTAGCTTTTATAGAAATTTGCATAAATGTATTGAGACTTGTTAAGTTGTTAATGATGAAAAAAAGGACTTAAAAATAATTTAAAGAAATTAAAATTAATTAAAAGAATTTAAAGAAAAATAATTTAAGAAATATCTAGATGGAAAAATAGGAGAATTGAATTACTGGAATAAAGGGTGAAGGAAGGAATGAGCATTTATTAAACATCTAATTTTTGGTACTTCATATAAACTGAGAGGAGATTGGATCAGATAACCTCTAAGGTCTTTCCATTTCTAAATCTGTGATCCTATAGATTAAATTTTGTATATACTCTACTTGAGGGTATGGCAAGGCATCCAAATGTAAAATGAACAACAGAAATGTGTAGGTTTAGAATTGGATTCTAAATGAGAAGGGCTAGTGACATAGAATCAAGAGTCATCTGCATGAAAAGGGAGTGTTAAAGTTATAAAAGTGAGATGTCATAAAGTAAAAAGTCCATAGGCCACTGAATTTTCGGATGAAGGACCATGTTTATGATTTGGAAAGAATCATAAGATCACAGATTTTGAAGTAGAATCATGTAGCTTATCTAGCTCAACCACATCATTTTACAGACAAAATATCCTGAAACTCAGAGCAGTTAGGTGACTTCCCCTTGAATGGCAGTTTAATATTATTAGCTCTACATGTGTCTCTGTGATTCTCAATAAAAAGAATTCAATCTTTTCCCGCTAAATATCTCTTATCCTCTAAACTTCCTTATTTTTAGTGCCCACCTATTGTCACTGCCTCAGTATAATCCTTGATTTTCTTTCTTCATCATATCTAATATATTTCCATTTCTTATTCATTCTACCATCTTTCCATTTAGCTTGTTCTCTCTGTTCATATCATAATTTCTGTGGGTAGTATAGTGGACAGAACACTGGACTTAGAGTCAAGGAGAAAAGTTTGAATACTATCTCAGTTATTTATTAGCTATTAGACAATGTTATCTCTTTTAGCTAACAGTTAACTGTGTTACCCTGAATAAGTGATTTTATCTTTTTCTGCTTCAGTTTTCTCATATATAAAATGAGGATAATGATAGCACTTAGTTCCAAATGATGTGATTTAAGAGAAAATGATGAGGTCTTGAGTAACTTAGTGAGTAACGTGGCAGAGAAAGACTGAAGCATCAGGGAAGGACAGTAACTTAGATCAGTTTAACCATATGGTCCTACCCTCTATTCTTTCTCCTTCTTAGAGCTCTTATAACTCTTTTAGGTACTAAACTCCTCTATAGATTTAGTCTGTATATCCTTTCTCCTGATTGTGAATTCCATTAGGGAACTTGTTTTTTCCATCATTAATTGTTAAAACACCTTTCCTTACTAACTATATGCTCTCCCAACTCTATTTCATATTTATCATTTCTAGTGTCTATTATATCTCTTCATTTTATTATAACCTCTTTTCCTAAATAAACCTATGTTTTACCAAAGAGAATAGTCATTTTAAATTCTTCACAGGATTAAACCCCCAAACTTGGTGACTGTCAACATTTGGTGCTAAACCCCAAACTTATCAGCAATTGCTCTCCTAATTCATATCATTGAGATGTTTGAAAGGGGGAAAATAAGATAATATATGCCAAGTGTTTTGCAAACCTTAAAGATGAGCTATAATTATCTCTTTTGAATTTAAAAGTTACTGGGATGAAGAAGATGGGGAAAGGTTAGTGAAGAGAAAAATAATATTTATAGCTAATTTCAGTGATCTCATTTAGTATCTGTATAATAGTGGCCTCTCCTACATGTGTGAGAGAGAGACAGAGACAGATAGAAACAAAGAGATAGACACAGAGAGAGGATAGGTATTGATTGATTGATTGTTGGGCTTATGCTATATGATCAGAAACAAATTTGGCATATAGTTTGATTATCAACTAACACTGGGACCTTTTTTTAGCCCACTGACAAAATATTTAGTTTCCTTCGTATTTGGAAACTTTTTTCAAAAAGTCTTCTAGGTCTCAAGCTGAAGGAGTTTTGAAGTTTGTCTGATGTTCTTAGATCTTCTAGAGATTTGATTACTCATCTTTTGGTGTTTTTCATTGCAATGGCGACAATAGTCTGTAGCCTGTAGGCCTAGACTTTTGCTTAGTATGATTGCTTTTACTTCATTTTCACTGTGGGAATTACTTTAGGCACACATGTTAATGGGAATGTTTAGTGAATTAGTACTGTATTGTATTACTTTATAAGTAGCTTATTTGGAAGGTGAAGTAAATGAATGGGAACTTAAGCAATTTCACTCTCACCACAGTTCCCTCTTCCCTACCTCCCAAAGTGGTATATACAAAGTATGGCTAAACAAAATTAGCTATGTCTATTCCTTTTTGACACATCAATGAGCTCTTGTAGAATGTAACTTTTGTGAAAATAAAATGGAAATTTTCTTTATTCAACTTTTTTTTTTGTATTCTCTATAATCAACTTCAGAAACAATAGATTTGATACTGTCCTTTGTTTTAGTAATTATATGCTCATTTACAAGGAAGGAAGGAAGGGAGGGAGGAAAAAAATTACCCCCTGAGGAAGAATTGACTTCTGGAATTTATTCATGAAAAAGATATTGATGTTTATGTTTATTCATGCAAAAAATAGTACACCTTGGTATTATTTCTAAATTTAGAATTTGGGTGCTGTTTCTTTAAAATATGCAGGAAGCTTTTTTTAAGTGTGCTAATTACATTATTGCTAATTTTGTTTTGTAATTTATTAATCTCATTAATAAAAATTATCTAGTCCATTGAGGGAGTTACTAATAAATACACACATGCATATATACATATATATCCTTCCCGGATATTAATCCTGCTTATTTCATTATTCATAGACAGGAACAATTGGGCAGCTAAGTGGTATAGTGAATAGAGTGCTGGAGCTGAAGTCAGAAAGTCTTATCTTCCTGAGTTTGAATCTGGCCGCACATACTAACTGTGTAATCCTGGGCAAGCCATTTAACTCGGCAAAATTTATCTGTATTTATCTGTAAAATGATCTGTAGAAGGAAATGGCAAACTACTCTGGTATTTCTGCCAAGAAAACCCCAAATGGGATCTTAAAGAGTCAAACATAAATGAGCAGAAAAAAAAAATCTTCAATTTTCTTTATAGCCATCATATCACATTTTATGACAACTGCCCAAGTTTTCTCACCTAGAATAAATTGGACTCACTTATAGAGACATTGAATGTCTAAAGTATTTTATCCAAGACATGTATTAATGTGTATATTAGTGTCGAAATGTTATATGGGAGATATGAAGTAGAATGAACTATAAATATTAATTTAAAGTGCCTCAATTGAAATTGCTCAAATTAAAGGTCTGAAATGGGCAGGGGGAGAGCACTAAATACAAATGTATATATTCCTTTTAGATTTTGATTTAAGTTTTTTTGGCAAAGTAGATAAGAAAGAAGATACTGTTCTTTTAAAGTTAGGGAAATTTTCCAGAAGAAATTATTACATTTTGTTTTTCTAAAGTTAGATTTTTATGAAAGTAAATTTTTTTTGTTTGTTTGTTTTTTTTTAATAGGATATCTTTAGTAGACCTACTGGCTTCAAACTCAAGTAGTTTATAAAAGTTTGTAACAACTTCCTCAGTGAAACTCAAGAGATTTAATTACATTTGCAAAAAAGCCAAAAAGAAAGAGTTTGCCATAGATTTTGTGCTTCACTCTGCTCCATTTACTACAGCAAAATCTGTATAAAGGGAGAGATGTACTGTGGAACATTGTCCCTTTGCCAGAAGAGGCTTTTTAACCTTAAATTTCACAAAAGGGTTATGGTGTTGTGGTTGATCATTTTGAATTTTTTTTCTTTCTTTATTCCCCCTCCTGGGAACCACGAAAGCTATTATTGCAATTACAAATATTGTTTCGCTTTGTGACTTTGTATGACAGATGGCTAAGATTATTTTATTAGTTCTCTGATTGACCCAATTTCAACCAAAAAAAGTAAAGTTGGTGGGCAATTATGATAGCTGTTAAGGCAGCTGTCACTTCTGGTAATTTGATCTTAACTGTTTTTCTTTCCCCCAAGTGTTTTTCTAAGCAGCTGTAAAACAAAACATCAGAGAATTAGTAAAATCTTGAAGTGCCATGAATATGGCTTGCTTCTGGAGTAGAGGAAACTTATAACTGAATATATTGATGAAAAGCATATACACACACGTATACAACATGAAAATGCAGAATTTCCTATACAAAGTATTTATATAGTTACATTTTATGTATTTATATATAAACATACATACACAGAAATGCTCATGTGTGCACATAAATATGTATGTGTGTGTATGGGGGTGTGTGTGTGTGCGTCTTTTTGCTTTATAGAGATTCCTTCATCACTTTTTTAGGAAAATTCTGCTGGGTTCTTTGTGAAGAATTTTGAAATCCGATATAGCCATTGGTGTGGTAGATGGAACTCTATTATTTCTCTGGAAAGTTTTAGCCTGAAATGTATGAAGAGTACAAAAATAGTGGCACTGCCAGCAAACAGCAAAGTTTTTGAAAGTATTACATAAAATGGAGTCTAAATCTGCTCTGAGGGAAATGTCATAAGACAACAACTTGATGGGACATTTTGTTTTTTTCTTGCTGATTTTACTTGTCCCGTGTTACAAATGTCTATATTAAAAAATGAACTTTTTATTACTATCTCAGGCACCAATCCAGCATGAATAATAATTGATATCCTGGAGAATAAAGCAATTACCCAAATGTTTGGGATGATAGTTGTTGATTACCCACTCTCTTGAAAGAGTAGGTAGAATTTATGAAATTGAGACTACTAATAAATTGCTCAGTCATATATGTGTGTGTGTAAGGGCTGTAAATAAAGCAAATCTCTCTAAATATAACATATGACAATAAATCCTCCATATAACATATGACAACGAGTCCTTCATATTTTAAGCACTGGCACAAAATTGTTTCTTTGCTAGATTGTAAGCTAGTATTACAAAACAATTAATAATAAGCTTGAATTGCAAATTAACTCCTGGGTTTTTTTCTTCTTTTTCTTTCTGTTTTGAGCAGGTTGTCAAGTTATTAAGCAACAAAAGATCACAAGCAGTTGGAATACTAATGTCAAGCCTTCATTTAGATATGAAAGACATACAGCATGGTAAGTACAGACAAATTCAACTTTAAAGTAGCATGTCAGAGTTGGTGGTATAATTTTTTATGTCATTGTATATCAGCTAACTTCTCTATTTCCCATTAATATTATTGGATTATGTCGTTATGCATTTCTAATAAACAGTATTAACTTTCTCTCCTCATGGTGGCTTTTCCCCCTTTTTTCTTTTTTTGTCAGATAAATCAATGTGTATGTGTTTATGTGTGGTGTGTTGAACTTCAATGTCTTTAACTTGTAAAGAACCAGATTCTTATCCTTCATCATAAGACTGTTTTTTTTTTTTTAAGGGGGGGAGGGAAGGAGATGGACAGAGAATGAGGAGAAATAATTTCACTTTTCACCAATCCCAGGCAACATATATATTATTAAATTCAGTTTTGTTTTCCATGATTTCCATGCTTTGCTAGTGATATTTAGAGGAAGAAATCAAGAATATTGAAGAATCTACTGGCCATGCAAGGGAAATGGTTGAAGGAACTAAGGATGTTAGTCTAGAAAAAAAAAAGAGAGAGTAGCATGTCTTCAAATATTTGAAAGACTATGGGGATGGAGGATAGGACCTTAGTAAAATTGCTCTCATGTGTTTTCAAGAATAGAATGAAAGCAAATGGGTGGGATTTATAGGAATGTATGTTTTGACTTGATATCAGGAAGAGCTTTCTAATATTAAGAGCTATACATCAATGGAACAACTCCTGAAATGTAGTGAGTTTTCCATCCCTGGAAATGTTTAAGCCATTGCTGGATTTTATCAGGAATGCTGAAAAGGGATTCCAGCATTGGAGAGAGGATTGAACTAAATGACCTCTAATGTCCCATTCAATTCTAAAATTTTATGATATGAATTGGAAATCCTTCTGTAGAATTAAAGGAGAAGTGACTCACAGTCAGCAAAGGAAAATTATTCTTTATAACAGTGAGGGAATTTTCATAGCTTTTTATATTAAGAATCTGCATTTACCCCATACTCAGAGATAGGTACAATGCAAGTTTCTTGTCTTTTTGCTATCATAGCAATAGATTACTTTTTCACACAAGTATCACAGATGGTTTCTCAGTATTACCCACCTTATGTTATTGCTGGTGATCCACACACATGGAAGCAGTAATTTCATGACCTTTTGTAATTTCTTTTATGTTGTTTTTTTAACTTAAATCTTTAATTGGGTTTATAAAATAGTTTCTATGTTTAGTGTTAAAATCACATTTATAAATTTGAAAGGGTTTTGCCTTCATTATATTCATAATTGGCTTTTAACCTATAATTATGCATATTAAAAACTAAGCATTTCTTTGCATCTCCATCACATCCATGCTAAAGGATATCAGTGCACAAAGGTGAAGAGAGGAATTAAATTTATAGTCAGAAAGTCTCTTAAGCTACCCAAAGGCTCAGAATAGATTTAAAGCAGATTGGACTGTCCTGTGGAGTGCCAGCCTACCTATTAAATAAATATGGTTTCAAGTACAGCACAGACTTTATAAATCATGAAAATATTTTACTGGCTTTCTAGATTACTCTGTTTTAAACATGAATTCTCTTTGCTGGACTTAAAATATTATGTGGAATAGTTCATAAACAGCACAATTTTGGTATATTCTGTCAATTGATGAGTAACTCTTAATCACAGTTTAAGTTTTTATTAAATTGTTTTGATGGTGAAGAGACTTCCTCAAGCTGAAACATTTAGGGTGGTAGTCATAGAGCAAGACGCCAGGGCTGGCGCCAAGAAGTACTTGGTATTTCTAAAACTGGCAGATGTAGTCCAGTTAAGTCATAGAGTGAAATCTGAAAACAATGATATGGTCCTTTCCTTCAGTCAAATATTCAACTTGGTTTGAGTTAATAATGAGAACCTTATGAACAAAGGAGTCCGCCTAACATCTGTGTCTGTGGTAAAGCCAACACAAGTTCATTGAAAATTTGCTAGCTTAACATGCAACACTAACAATAACATGGCATGAACGTCAGTAGTTGATGGGGTCATACAGTATTATACTTAACCTTTATCCTATTAGAATAAGAAGTGTTTGCTCTTGTCTCTTCTAAAGCTTGCAAACCACTTTGCAAGGAACGGTTGTATTAAAAGGCAAATGATCATTTTGAAATAGATTTGGCTTTCTGTGAAAGAGGTACTTTTAATTCTACCTTGTTTGAGGCAGGCATCCTTATACATATGAATGAACTATGGGTTTACCTATACCTTTTTATTTAATTTGACATCTAGAAAGCTATTCTTAATTTGGGATTAAGAAATCATTGCCTTTTAGAAACAATGAATTTCAAATATTTTCCATTCTATAAATGGTTTCATAGGAATTGTGGAGTTTTTCTGAGATTCTCAAATTCATTTGTGTATCAAGCATTGTCATTTTGCTGTTATGTTATTTTACTAAAAAAAAAAAAAAATCTACCATTCTCAGGTTTAGGATACTAGAAAGGTCCTTATATGCCAAAAAAAAAAAAAGTTGGGAACTACTGATCTATACCATATTTCCTCTCTCAAAAATAAACATATATCTTATTTTAAAAGGAATATAATGTCAACTCATATCCATATAATGTTTTAAGTAATATAAATTATTTTTCCTAAAAGCATATTGAAAATAAACTATATGGGAAATGTTATAACGCATTTATTTTATTTCAATATTCCTTAGGCAAAAACAAAAGCAAAAAAAAAAAAAAAAAGCTCAAAGTTAAATCAAGTGCCTTATTTCAATTTGATTTATTTTATACAATTGTATTTGCTAATAGCATTGCCTAAAAGCATAAATACCCAAAACATGAATAGCCTACTATGACATGTTCTATCTATAAAAACAACAACAACAACAACTGAATGTTGAGACAGCTAGATGGCTCAGTGGGTGGAGCACCAGCCCTGAAGTCAGGAAGATCTGAGTTCAAATCCAACCTCAGAACACTTAATGCTTCCTAGCTGTGTGACTCTAGGCAAGTCACTTAACCTCAATTGCATCAGCAAAAACCAAAAAATAAAAGTAAAAACAAAAAAACAAAAACCTGAATGTTATTTCTATTCCACAACACCATTTATAAGATGATATAAAAAAAAAAAAAAAAAAAAAAAACAACAAAAAAGAAAAACCACAAAAACAAAATTCAAAAACCCCTTACAAAATGTAAAGGGGACAATTGATTTTGTATAGATTTGTTAATGTGGCATTAATTATGGCTAAGCCAATCTTTTTGCCCTTTCACTGCAGGAGACCTTTCACTGCATGTGATCTCATGAAATAATGGGATTGGGAATCAGGAGATCTGGGTTCTACTTTTGGCTCTGCCTTTAGTTTAGTTTAGTGAACTTATAGCAAAATACTCTGGACTTAAGGTTCATTATTTGTAAACTATCATCTTGGGATAGCATATAATCTTTGATTTCTTTCACTTGCAAAATTATTTGGCTAATAATGAAAATGATGATGATAATGATAGCTAATATTTATATAGTACTTTATGGTTAGCTAACAAAATGTTTTACATTTCATTTGATCTTTTTTGGACAACCCTGGGGCATAGGAGCTATTATTCCCATTTTACAGATAAAGAAATTAAGACTAGAGCTTAAGTGACTTACTCAGTATTATACAAGTAGAAAGTATTGAGGCAAGATTTAAATTGATTTCTTTGTGACAGGTTCAGTTCTATATTCACTACTCTAGCAAACTGCCTCTGGTTCAATGATGAATTCATTGTTAGTCAGACTGAAGCCATAGTCTTAGTTAATAGCCTTAATCTGAACAGTTAAGTCTTTGACAAATCACTATTTTAATGTTTACAAGATGCTTAGGTGAAAGTAAGGATAAAAAAAGCTTAGAACTCAAGATTATTTGTGCTTTTATTATCTCTTGTTTGAACTACTGTGAACATTTGCTGGTACTCTGGAGTACCAAGGAATTTATTGCACATAGCATGGGAACTTAGGTGTGTGACCCTGGGCAAATCACTTAACCCTGTTCCTCATATATAAAATGACTGGAAAAAGAAAATGGCAAACCACTTCAGTATCCTTGCCAAGAAAATCCTAAATGGAGTCACAAAGAATAAGACACAAATGAAACAACTGAAAATAATAAAATGGGAACATGCAAGGTAAATATCATTTAAGTCCCTTGCTTATGGTTGGTTGGTTGTTGTCATTCACTCTTAAAATTAAGTTTGCTTATTAGGAATCTATTAAATGTTTATTGAGATAAATATATATTAAATTATCATTTCGTATGCATTATTTACCTAAAATATGTGAATTGTCACTTACTCGTATGTATTACATATGTACTTGTTCACCATAAAGTTGGCCTTTTTATTGTTATGGTTATTTTTATCTTAATATGACTCTTGACATTAACATTGATTATTAACTCACTTGGTATACTCAGAACTCCCTTGGTATAGTGGCAGAGTAGTTTTTAGATGTGGTTATTTGTATTGGTAGATAGATAGATGGATGGATGGATAGATAAATCAATCGATCAAATTGACTTAAAGAATACTTATCTCTGTCTCTGTTTCTGTTTGTCTCTTTCTTTCTTTATATGTATGTATGTTTATATATCATGTATTATTCTATTAGTTAATCTATTTATACCTCTCTATATAATTAGATACTTTGCACAAATATTGTAAGTAAAAGATGAGTTGGTCCAGAATTAAGCAGAAGGAGGCATGTGGACTAGTTCTATTTGAGAAATTTCACATTGCCTTCAGTGAACCCAAATTTTTCTTTAGAACAAAGGCCTGTCTATTTAATACTTGTATTCTAATTAGTGTTGTGGTATGGGTACAAGTCATGAAACATTATTGTCTTATAAATGTTAAAAATGAGAATCATTCAGACAAGTGGAGAAATTCATGATGTGAGAAGGCTATAATATATAACACAATACAAATGAACTACAAAGAAGAAACTGAAAAAAAAATAAAGTGTGAAAATAAAAGCTGAATACTCTCTATAAACACTACGTTTACTGAGAACTATTTCTTCTTCCCTTCTTTTCATCTCAAATCATTTAGATGTTTTTGATTATCTCTTACTTAAGTCTGTCTCACATGAAGTGGTAACCCTTCTCCTTACTAAAGGAAATCTTAATTGCACAAGTGATCCCATTTTATCCCATCTCTCCCAGTATATTGCCTCTTCATTCTCTCCCTGTCTACTGGCTTCTTCTTTCCTGGATATAGACATGTCTATATCTCTTCTCCCTTAAAAAATTCTCACTTGATTCTTTGAACCACTAATTATTGTCATATAGCCAACCTTTTTTGACTGAACTTGAAAAGGCCATCTACAGCAGATGCCTCCATTCTCAATTCTACAATTTTGGTTTCTGACCTTATCATTCAATCCAAAACTTTTTTCTGGAGTTATCAGTGATAACTTTTTAATTTTTTTCTTTATTAAAGCTTCTTATTTTTCAAAACATATATATGGATAATTCTTCAATATTAACCCTTGCAAAACCTTGTGTTCCAATTTCTTCCCTCTTCCCCACTCTCTCCCCTAGATGGCAAGTAGTCCAATATATGTTAAACATAGTAGAAATAGATGTTAAATCCAATATATGCATACATATTTATACAAGTAACTGGTTGCATAATAAACATCAAATCAAACCAGAAAAAAATGAGAAAGAAAATAAAATACAAGCAAACAACAAAAAATGTGAAAATACTATGTCAGTTCTCACAGTCCTGTCTCTGAGTGCAGATGACTGTCTTCATCACAAGACTATTGGAACTAGTCTGAATCATCTACCAGTGATATCTTAAAAGCCAAATCTGATAGCCTTTTATCAGTTTTTCTCCTTCATCTCTTTGCAGGTAACTGTAAATCATCTTCTTGAGACTGTCTCATCTAGATTTTAGAAATACTACTTTCTCCTGGTTTGCTCCTTCCTATCTGACCACTATTTCTCTTTCTCCTTTGTTGGATTTTCATCCAAGTTAGGTTGCTATCCATGAGTCTCTCATAAGACACTATACTGGAATCTTTTCACCCTCTATAGTATTTCACTTTGTAACCTAATTAGCTTCCATAAATTCAATGATCACCTTTATTCTCACAATTTTCAAGTCTATTTAAATCTCTCTGCTAACTTCTAGTCTCCTTTCTCCAACTGACTATTAGATACATAGAACTGGATGTCCTTATTTTCTCCCAAATGCCCCCTTTCCTATTACTTTTCATGGTACTACCCTCCTCCCAATCCTCCAAGCTCACAAACTAGGTGTAATATCACTTCCATATCCAAATTGTTGCAGAGGTCTGTCAATTTTACCTTTGTAAAATCTCTTGAATATGATCTCTTCTTTTCTCTAATACTACCACCACTCAAATGTAGTACCTCATCTGCTCACATCAGGACTTTTACAATAGCCTTCTGCTTGATCAGTCTGCTGCAAGTCATTTTTTACTCCAATCCATCATCCATTAGGCCAACAGAGAGATTCTTCTAAAGTTCTAGTCCCACCATGATACCCATTTTCAATCAAATAGAAAGTCTTCTGTTTTGCATTCAAAACCCTTCATGCCCCACCCATCCCCTTCCAGTATTTTTATATCTAAATCCCCATCAACCTATTCTTTGATATAATAACACTGGCCTCTTTATTGTCACTTGAACATAACACTACATGTCTCAGTTCTGGGCATTTTCAATGGCTATCTCCATGTCTGAAATTTTCTCCCTTTTTATTTCATCCTTTTGTCTTCCTTCTAGTACCAGCTAAAAACTTCTTCAGTTGGAAGCTTTTTTCTCAAATCTTCTTAAGTCTAGGTCTTTCTCCTCCATTGATTATTTATTTAATTTAGTATATAGCTCATTTGTGCATAGTTGTTTGCAAGTTATCTTTTTCCCATCAAATTGTGAACATTCTGAGGATAAGGGTTCTCATTTACCTTACTTTGTGTTCCCAGTTCTTGGCATTTTTATATTTATTAACTTATTTATTTATTTTTTTTTTTGCTGAGGCAACTGGGGTTAAGTGACTTGCCCAGGATCCCACAGCTAGGAATGTTAAGTATCTGAGACCAGGTTTGAACTCTGGTCCTCCTTATTTCAGGGCTGGTGCTTTCTCCACTGCGCCACCTAGCTGTTCGTGATATTTTTAGACACTTAATAGTTATTGGCTGATTGACTTAATATTTAAATATTTACTGTATTAGAAATTTGAAATGGAGGTTAGACAATATGGTAGTTCTCTTGTCATCTTTTGGGTAGCTAGGATAGGAATAAAAAAGGAGAATTACCTGGGATGGAATTGAAACTAACTGAAATGTGGAAGAATTACTAATTTTTTAACACTCAAAATTTGTTTCCCATTTGAGGAGAGTTCAAACCACAGGGTGGCACTCTGAGGCTGAAGGACTGATGGGGTAGGCCCTTAATGAATTACAATTAAAGAGGGAGAATTATATTGTTTTACTATGACTTCTTTGTTTCTTTGTATCTTCTAATGATAAAATAAAGTCTGCTCTGTATCTTCAATTCATAGGCATTATTTAATATTGAGTGCCTACATGGAGCTGGAAACCATTATACCCACATTTGTGGAGACCTAGCTGCAAACTCCATTTGGGCTATATTCCTTTTATTTCCCTAATTAGTTATATTTTTCTGAGGGAAAAATGAATCAAATAACGATAATTTTCAGAATCTTAGATCCTAGGGTAGTGGGCCATGGGTTTACACATGTATAATTCATATGTTTTAGAGAAGGGGAGGAAAAAACGTAGATTGAACCTTTGCAAACAATGTTTACTAGCTTTATACTCTAGACATTTTCTGGCCTGCTTTTTTGGTGGTGCTTTAACTTTGGCAAAGGTAGACTCAATCAAAGCTTATTGATTTTATTGACACCCCTCTCCCCTGCTCCCATGTGGGTTTGTGTAACTGAATGTGAAAATTCCTAGCAGTGAAAGATACCAAATATTCCACCAAGTTTTAATTTTTTATGTAAAAATAAACAAGCATGTCCATCTCATTAGTGTGTACATTTTCTTTCATCTTCAATAAATGATAAAATTATATGTAGACCAAAGAATTGTTTTAAGATCAATTTCTTTATGATTTGTTATCATTAAATGTTTGATTTGTATACCTATTTTATATATCTTTATGCCTGGGATTGCATTAAAATTTCTTGGCGACAAAAGAAGTCATTAGTGGAAAAAGTTTAAGAATTCCTAGACTAAATGTCCAAAATATTTTCTTCTAATATTAAGAATTTCTTGATTAATATATTTTTATTTCATTTAATTTTCCTGTTAAAAAATTATATCATTTCTCTTCCATTGCCTTCCAATCAAAAAGCAAAGGTAGCAAATATGAAAATTACTAGCATTCCTGGTGCTTCTCTGCCCACTTGCCTTTTGTAGGAATTCATCAGCAATTTCTACCAGTGATGAGTAAGATAGGCATCTCTACAATGATTTCTTCCTTCAACTATAACTGTAGGATTTCACTGGAAGCAGGTCTGTTGGTTTGATGGACATTGCCCTCCTCAAGGTTCCAGGCTCCATAATAATGTTACTCCAATGATTAGCATTTGGAGACTTGTCAAACACTAGATAAACAGACTCATCTTCTTCTATATATTGTATATCTATTATCTTCTACTGATTGATCATGCTATTTAAAAAATATAGTACCAAATTATTTTATGATTTAATTTGAGTTCTGTCTCTGTTCTTCCTTCTGACTTCTTTCATTGTTTTCCCAAAAATTATTGAACTTTTGTTCTTCCAGATGAATTTCATTATTATATTTTCTAGTTCTCCATAGTAATCCTTTGGAGGTTTCGTTGTGATGACAATGAATAAGCAAATCATTTTTTAGTGTTATCATTTTTATCATATTTTATTGGTTTATTCACTTGTAATTAACATTCCTCCAGTTTTTGTCTGTAATGTTTTCCATAAAGAATGTTTTATAAAGATATTCATAGAACTGTGTGTGTTTGTGTGTCACAGATGCCTGATTAATATTTGAATCTCTCACCCATTGCAATTAAAAGCAGTAGACCTTTCATTTGGGAATGGACAACCTAGTGGTGCCATATCTTTCCTTTTTTAATTCATCTACCATTGCTAAATGGAGGCAGGTTGGTGGCTTAGCCAGTAAAAACTAAGTCTGGATTCAGGAAGACCTGAGTTTAAATGTGGCCTCAGATACTCACTAGCAATGTAAGTCACAACTTCTCTTTCCTTTAATCCACTGAAGAAGGAAATGGCGAACAACTGCAATAGGTCTGCCAACAAAACTCTATATAGGGTGAGAAGAGTTGGAAACTTCACAAAAAGTGGAAAACAATCATTGCCTGTACTTATCTATTGTTTATTTTATTTTATTTTATTTTTTACCAATTTAGAATAAAATTTAAAACTGTGAATATATAGTATTCCCAAATGTCTAAGTTCATTTTTAAGCCACTAAAAGATGAAAGATAATCTATTAAAGCTTAAAATTGCCCTTAGATTTGGAACATTCTGTATTTGTACTTTTATTCTAAATCTATGGAGAGTAATTTCTTCTGCCTGTTTTAAACCTGAAGGATCAACTCTTACTGTCTTTATAAGCCATTAGCTCATTGGAATGCTATTTCTTGGTAATAACAAAGTAGAAAAAAAAATGCTTGTATTTATTCTTTGCTCGTTAAGGTTAATTATTGGTTTTTCAAAGGCCCTTCTGATGTGGTAAGAGTACCCAATGAGGATAGTAAACATGATGTTAGATTGAGAACAGAAGTACAGATAACAGTCACAGTATGTTGATTTTTGATGTACTAGGGGTTTTCTTGTTATTAGCTTTATATCCATATTATTCTGTCTGCTCACATGACTATGACTCTACTTTCAGTAGTTCAACACACTGACCCGGACATTTGCCATATGACACTTAAATGATCTACCAGTTTCTACCTTTCTCTTTCCAATAGTACTGTCAGTGCAATTTTCCTAAAGTATAGATCTGATCAGATCATCTTCCCTCCTCCTTTTGCTCAAGAACATTTGATGAGCACCTATTGTCTCTGGAAGAAAATACAAACTCCTCAGGTTATCATTCAAAGCTCTTCACAATCTGGTTCCCGCCATATGGATTTATTCTCATGTCATTCCTTATTCCCATTCTCCAAAATGGCCTATTTACAGTTGCTAAAATCCAGTGTTCTATCTTCTAAGTCTTTGATTATACTGAAATGCACCCAAAAAATCATAGAATTTTGATTTTGAAAGGAGCTTAGAGGTTATCTGATCTGACCCATGATTGAGAAATCTTAATTATAAGATAATATACCTGCCAAGTACCTTCCAGCTTTTTGTTTGAAGGCCTGCCATGAGAGATATACTCAACACCTCCTGAAATATTACAGACAGTGTTAAATTGCTCTAATTGTTAGGATTGTTTTTTCTTACTACATTGAACTTAAATGCTTCTTTGCAACTTCTCCCCATTCCTTCTGCTTCTTCCTCATGGGGAAGTAAAATAAATGTATTCCTTCTTTGGGGCAGCCAGGCTTTAGAGCTATAGTTCTTTCAATAGATTTTCCTATGATATGTAACCAAGGCCCTTAAATATCTTAGTTTTCCTCTGTATTCTCTCAAGTTTATTTATTTGTTTTAGCTCAATAGTTTAAATTTTATTGATATGTTTAGTTTTATATTACATTCACAGATTACTTCTGCTTCAAGGGAGAACTCTTTTAATAAAGCAAAATAGCTAAGTAAAAATAATAATACAGTGATATCTGAAAAATACATGTAAAAATTCACATCTATAAGAGTCCTATTTCTTGATGAAAAAATAGCAAAAGAAAACAAACATATTTCTTTCTCTCTCCTGCCTTTGTCTCCAATGAAAAAGAAAGAAAAAAAAACATTTCTTATAATTAAGCAAAACAAATTCCCTAATTGTCTAGATATAAAAACATATAGCTCATTCTGCAAGATCTAATATCTCTGTAATGAATTGCATGCTTTATCATCCATCCTCTGGAATCATCAGTACTCATTGCATTTTACAGCTTTCAGAATTTTTTTTTTCAATGTTGTTACTGTTGTATAAATTGTTCTACTCTTTTGGCTAATTTCATTTTCATATACATCTTTGTATGTCTATTTGAAAATATTCATTTCCTCATTTCTTATAATACAATAATATTCTAGTTTATTGATGTTCTTCTTCTTAAATTGTAACTAGATACAGTACTAGAGCTGTGATTTTACCAGGGTAAAGTAAAGTAGGATTTCACGTATCTTCTTATTCCCGTAAGCTATATCTGCCAATATAACACAAAATTCTTAGCATATATTGTTTCATTTTGGTACATATGATGAACCTGTGAATTACCTGATATCATTATCCTTATTTTCGAAATGAAAAAAACTTGGACAAGATCACACAATTAATAAATGTCTAAGGCTGGATTTGAACTCAGCTTTTTCTCATTACAAACCAAAGTATTCTTTCTATTGCTATTGTAAGTAGCTTCCCTTAATGCTTTGACTTTGTCTAGACACTATATAAATGTTAATTGCCATTCTACTTATCCTTCTCCACTTGGATAGCTCCTAAAATGCCATCACAAAGAGTTACCATGACTGAAATGACAGAAAAACAACAATGCATGTGATGTATTTCACTAAGTCTTTAGAAATATCCCAGTTGAGCCACACACATAGGAAAAAGGGGCTAAGGAGCTAGATATCCTACCAGAAGGAAATTTGACAGATTTGTTATCTGAGGTTAGGTTCAATATTTAACAAGAAAATTAGACTTGAACAACTCTGAGATACCACTACACACCTCTCAGGTTGGCTAAGATGACAGAAAAAGATAATTCCGAATGTTGGAGGGAATGTGGGAAAACTGGGACACTGATACATTTTTGGTGGAATTGCAAATGAATCCAACCATTCTGGAGAGCAATTTGGAACTATGCTCAAAAAATTATCAAACTGTGTATATCCTTTGATCCAGCAGTGTTTCTATTGGGTTTATATCCCAAAGAGATCTTAAAGGAGGAAAAGGGATCCACGTGTGCAAAAATGTTTGTGACAGCCCTTTTTGTAGTGGCAAGAAACTGGAAACTGAATGAATGCCCATCAATTGGAGAATGGCTGAGTAAATTATGGTATATGAATGTTATGGAATATTATTGTTCTGTAAGAAATGACCAGCAGGATGATTTCAGAGAGGTCTGGAGAGACTTACATGAACTGATGCTAAGTGAAATGAGCAGAACCAAGAGATCATTATACACTTCAACAACAACACTATATGATGATCAATTCTGATGGACTATATGATTATCAACAATGAGATGACCCAAATCAGTTCCAATTGTTCAGTAATGAAGAGAATCAGCTACACCCAGCAAAAGAACTATGGGAAATGAATATGGACCACAACATAGCATTTCCATTTCTATGTTATTGTCTGCTTGCATTTTTGTTTTCCTTCTCCGGTTATTTTTAACCTTCTTTTAAAATCCAATTTTTCTTGTGCAGCAAGATAACTGTAGAAATATGTATACACATATTGTATTTAACATATACTTTAACATGTATTAGCATCTGGGGAAGGGATAAAGGGAAGGAGGGGAAAAGTTGGAACAGAAGGTTTTGCAAGGTTCAGTGTTGAAAAATTACCCATGAATATGTTTTGTTTAAAAAATATAATAAAAAGGGGGAAAAAAAGGAAATTAGACTTGAAATCAAAAGAAGCTCTAAGAAGATATAACAAGTCACTCAGCCTTGAGGGAGGCAGAATGGAGAGAACAAGCAATTTAAATTATGCTTCTAACATTTGGTAGCCAAGTGAACATGGACATGTCATTTAACATCTGTAAACCTTAGTTTGCACATCTATGAATTGGGAAAAATAACAACTATAAAATTTATCTCACAGGCTGTTGTCAGGATTCAAGAAGATTATGGCAAGTATTTTGTAAAACTCACATATAAGTGCTAGTTATTATTTTAGATTATTAGCATTATGATTGGTGATTTTATTAAGCTCTACAAATCTCATTTTGCTAGTCTATAAAATGAGGATAATAATCACAACTTTTGGTTTTCCCCTTTGGCAAAATCATTACTCCTTCCCAGCTACAAAAAACCCTTCAGGATTCCCCTAGGACAACTGATTTGTGAAGCCTCAATCGCAACAGCATCCTTTCTACAAAATTTCTATTTCCTCAGAAGTCTTTCTGTCTGTGATTAACAAACCCTCCTTACTTTATTTTTTACTAATAAATCCCCCAAATTTTACTAATCCCTGTCATACAGAGTTGCTACTGATCACATCTTATTTTAGAAGGCTCTCCCTATAGTTTTATGAAACCCATGCTTATAGAATTCTTTACTATACCATCAAAAGGCCTCTTTTACTCTTTAACTCGGTCACCCCACTTTTTCAAATCACTAGTCCACCATGGATTTTCCTCTTTGTCTTCAATTATACTTTTTACTCTTACTTTAAACACAAAATAACCAATTAAACTTCAAGTTCTGGCCCCTCAAGTTAATGTGCTATAATTCTGTTCTTCACTTCTAAGCATCCAAGGAAGAGTCACATTTGTTTTTTTTGTTTGTTTTTTTTTCCATCTTCTCACTACCTTCTCACTTCTGAATCCCTTGCATAATTTCTAGACTTTCAACTTCTTTGACACTGTTCTTTCTGAGTTCCTTTTCTTTTCTTTCTTGCCCTGTCCATTCTTACCCATTCTCATTACTTTTATCCTCATCTCTGGAAATGGATCCCAAATCTATGACTTTATTCAAACATCTCTCCTAAATTCTAAGCTTTCAGACATTTAGACTTGGTTGTGCAAGGATCCTCCCAAACCCAACAATTCAGTCATTTTATCTCCCATATTAGTGCCTTTGTATTGACTCTCCTCAACTCCATCTCATAAAATAATTTTCTTTTCTTATTGAAATCAAGTTTTGGGATATTAGTTGTGCTTAAGTAAATCTTTGAAAGATGATTCTGCTTATTTTGACATATATATTTTTCCTGATCACTAAAATAGTTATTGAATACATTGTTTCATAATATGAGACAAATTATATTTTATTAAGAAAATAAACTTAGAATTTAAAGTCAAGATTGCTACCCTGAAAAGAGAAAAAATAGCAAATTTCTACACACGTGTTCAAGCAAAATCTTGAAAATTGTTTCACACTAAATAACAATTGAGAAATCCATTTAAAAATTATAGTAAATCAATTATAGTATAGAACTTCACAAAAAGTCAGTAAGTAGCCCACGGGAAATAGAAAAATGGTCTACCTGCAAAGTGAGTAATGGCATAGGCACATAAACCTTTAGTACTTGGGAGATATAGGATCAGCAGTAATTAGTCATACGGATCAGACTGTGATATCTCTGCAGCTCCAAGGCCCACATAGTTTGCTCTAAGATATGAAAGAGGACCTTGAAGATCTACCACTCTGAACTTCAAAACCTGAGGGGACTTAACCCCAGGAGGATTGAGGTTATGGCAAGAACCTAAGTGACCCAAGAAGATCTTATCCTGGCCCTGGTAAAACAAACAAACAAATAAAAACAAAAACAAAGAAAACTTTTAGCAAATAAAGCTGAAAAGATGTGTAAACTAAAATTTATAAAGATTGAAGAATAAAATGTTCATATTTTTTCTTTGTATATCTGTTCTTTCACAATTATAATATTTTTAAGAGCTACTTATATTTTTTAAACCAAAATAATGCAATAAATGCTGTCGGGCATAGTTTTTATACATCTAAAATAGAGAGGCTAATTTAAGATTAGAAATTTGAAAAGGCTCAAATGATTTAGATGATCTCTAATGTCCTATATTCTTTATTAAAATCTATTTTCAATATCTTTTAATACTAAAGTACATTTTAGTTCAAAGTTTGTTATTTGAAGTATTTATTTCAGGATTGAAGCAAAGGTTTCTTAAATCATCTTAACTCTCACATATAATAAAATGAATTATTACAATTAAATTCCCAATATTCTTATGTTAGCAAAGAACTTTGGTTGAACTTAGATTTTTTTTACTATATTTTCACCCTTTGCCTTTTACTTAGTATGTGATTTTTTAAAAATAGGTTATTATATATCATTCTCTTTTTAAACTAATGCTTTGTATTAATAGGAAGTTTTATAATTTTTCAAGTGGTCAAGGCTGTTATTAGCATTTTGTAAATGAATAAATGGTTTGTTTTCCACATAAAGATTGGTTCAACCCTTACTCAAGTCTAGGTCATCTGTACAGAAATGAATATTGAATATCATTAATTATATCAGCTTCCTTTAATTGAGCCACTGGACCCCTCACTATATGCTTTCAGAAGATACCTTTCCATTTCTAACTCTTTCCAAAGCATTAGGCACTGGAATAATAGGTAATAAAAATAATATGCAGGTTATCTAAGCATAAGTTATCTTTTAGCATGATGGCACTAATAATATATCTGCTAAATAATATCATGCATTTTCCTTCAGTATCAAATTTCAATTTTTCCACTTAGGCTGGAACACAAATACAATAATACATATACTTTCTCACAAAGACTTTTCAGGTAAGGATTTGTTTGTATTTTGATAAACTCATATTTAGACAGGATATTTTTTAAAGATATCCACTAACCATATTTTGGGACCATTTAACCATGTGGAGTTGTTCTAATAAAAGAAAACTATTTGACCTTATATCAAAACGTTTTCAAAACATCATAAAATGAAGTTACAAAATTATCTAGTTCATCCCAAATATTCCTGACTCCATTATGACAGATAGTTACATGTAACACATTTGAAATAGTGTGTTAAGTTTTGGACAACACATTGTTAAAAGACTATTAGTTGGAAAATGCCCAGAAGATGATGGAGAGACTAGGGATCATGCTTTATAAGTATTAGTCGAAGTAGAAAGTAGAGGGAAAAAAGATTAGAAGGCACATTAAAGCAACTTCACATGTTTGAAGTGCTCTCACTAGGAAGACGGATTAGAAAAATTTCCTAAAAACATTTTTGGTGTACTTTCATCCATTTCCAATTTTTAAGAGTTAACAGTTTATTTAAATTCATTAGTTCAGGACTGCTATAATTATACTCTATTTTCTTAACTTTATCTCTTTAACTTGGTATTCATTTGATCTTTGTGCTAATCCATTGGTTATCCATAAAAAGAAATCGTGTATTCAAATGATATTTAAGTCAAGAACCAACAGTTGTTTTTTGTGAAAATGTTACTATTTTTATCTTCTATTGTATTGCTTATCAGGTGCCATACAATGCCTTTCAACTCTCTTTTAAACAAAATATTCTTGATAAACATTCATAAGAATTCTGTGTAGTCTCCAGACCAATGATTTATTTCATTTCTTGTTCCAAACCGTATTTTCTGGCATAGTTTTCTTTGTCCTTGACTTTGCCTACCTTTACATTGATGTCACTGAAAAACAAGGTAATGTTGTTCCAATTTGGAGCTTTTCCCCAAAAAATCTTCACAGAATTTCTCAAGATAATGGCATATTAGATGCAGTCCATCTGTTAACATGCTTATTTTGAATACTATAAAGAAAGGTTATCAAGTTTCCCTTTAAGTGATGTTTCTCATCCTTGGACCCATGAACAACTTCTGTAATGCCTTTCAATTTAGTTGCAATTGACTTCTCTTTTTTGCTAGTTTTATAGAGAAAATGTTAGAGATGTGGTTTGCAACCATTGTGTTGATTTAATCATTGGGTGATCATAATGCAGGAGTATTACCAATAATAAAGCCAATGTTTGTAAATAGACTTGAGATTATTTGGATCTTAATATATTTAACCCATACTTTGTTATGTATACTGTGAAAGTGGAAGGAACTTCACAGCAGAGCTATCAAATACATGATCACAGCATTTCCAAGAGATTCATGAAACAGTAAAATAAAATTGAGAAATATTTGTTGAAATAATTAAAAATAGAGCAGAACAAAGAGAATGTTAACATGTTACTAAAATCAGTTTTGTATGTTTTAGTGGTTCTTAAGCTACATGAGTTCAACACTACTCATTAAGGATGAACAATCTTTTTAAAAAACTACTAATGTTCTCCTAAACTATTTTATGTATAACTACTATATACATACATACATCTATTCATATAGATGTGTGTACTATATATATTATATAGAGAAATATATTTATATTTATGTTGTATATTTTCTCCCAATTTTAAAAACATTTTTATTTAAACTTTTGAAATTCTAAATTCTAAACTTCCCTCTTTCCCTGGACAGTTTCTCCCTACCAGTAAGCAATCAAATATAGGTTATACATGTACATTTATGTACAACATTTCCATATTAATCATTTTATATAAGAAGACTCAAATAAGAGAGACGGAGTTAAACAAAGTTTAAAATAGCATGTTTCAAGTCTATATTCAGATCTTTCTCTGGAGATGGATAGTATGCTTCATCATTAGTCCTTTAGGATTGTCTTAGAACATTATATTGCTGAGAATACCTAAGTCATTCACAATTCTTCATCAAACAATATTACTGTTATTGTGTATTATGTTTTTCTGGTTATGTTTTCTTCACTATGCATCAGTTCATATAAGTCTACAGGTTTTTCTGAGATCTTCCTGCTTGTCATTTCTTATAGCACAAAAAAATTAATTTATAGTTATATACCACAACTTATTTAGGCATTACTCAATTGATGGGGAATCTCTTGGATTCACAATTCTTAGCCACCACAAAAAGAGTTGCTGTAGATATTTTGTGTACAAATAGATTCTTTCTCTTTTTTTTTTTGATGTCTTTGAGATATAGATCTAGGAGTAGTGTTACTAGATTATATATATACAATTTTGTAGCACTTTGGGCATAGTTCCAAATTGCTCTTCAAAATAATGGATTAGTTCACAATTCCAGCAGTGCATTCATGTCCCAGTTTCCTCACATCCCCTCCAATTGCAAACATTTTGTTTTCTATTTGGTCATATTAACCACTGTGATAGATGTGAGGTGGTACCAGAGTTGTTTCAATTTTATGTTGTATATATTTAAACTTCTCTTCTTGAAAGGTAAGTGTATATATATAAATATATATATATATTATATAATATAATATATTATATTAATATATAATAATATAATATAATATATATTATATATGTATTTTATATATATATATATGATGGGTATATATATATATACATACACATATACATAAATCTCTGTCTCTGTCTCTATATATACATATACATACTTGGGGAAGAGTTAGAAGCAA
This sequence comes from Sarcophilus harrisii, assembly GCF_902635505.1. Taxonomy (NCBI): domain Eukaryota; kingdom Metazoa; phylum Chordata; class Mammalia; order Dasyuromorphia; family Dasyuridae; genus Sarcophilus; species Sarcophilus harrisii. The sequence goes on from NC_045429.1 coordinate 377,474,365, forward strand.
TGAGTCAAAACTGTAGAGATAGAATCTTGAATGATGTAGGGCAAAAGTTACCAAGAAAACCTATCTAAACATAGATTGGGCTTTTTTCATTGAAAATCTCCAAAGTGAGGGTAAATGCTATTCATCCAGGTTGCTTTTTTGGGAAATTCAGTTCCTTTATGAGTTGGACTAAAAAGACTGGAGTCACTTCAATTCCATATATTATCAAATTCTTATTATATGCAGTGCATTTTTTTCATGTTAAAGTATATGTTAAATATAATATATATACACATGTCCATATAGTTATTTTGCTGCACAAGAAGAATTGGACTTTGAAATAGTGAACAGTTAACCTATGAAGTGTGAAGACCGTGTATTTTTAAATCAGCAGGAATCAGGAATTCAGGTTAGGGGAAAATCGTCAATCTTTATTCTCAGTGAAGAAGGATCGGAGGTGGAAGAGAATCGGCGATAGCAATGTGTGCAGCTGAGTCAAGAAGCTAGCTAGACCAGCAGCCAGACAACCAGCAGCTAGGAGAATCGAACCCAGGCCCAGTCTCTCCCAGCTTCTCTTCCTGTCTCTCTCTCTGCCTCCACCCACCAAAATCGTCATTTCCTATACAACACATCAGGACTTGCACGGAGAGTGGGCAGGGACCATTCTTTATCCAATCATGTATATTAATAGAGTATAGCCCAATTACTATTTAGCCTCACGTACTTGGGACCTCAGTCCATCAACTCAAACCTCAGCCCATTACATCTCCCGCTTTCTTTTATTTTAGAACACAGGTGGTCATGCCATCCCTGACTCCTCAGGGAGGTCAGAGCCCCCAAGGAGAGGTGATCACAGCCTCCCTGACTTCTCAGGAAAGGAGGTCAAAGCACCGAAAAGGAGGTGATCACAGCCTCCCTGACTTCTCAGGAAAGGCGGTGAAAGCACTAAAAAGGAGATGATTATGCCCTCCCTGACATCTCAGGAAGGGAGATGAAAAGCATCAAAGGGAAGTAGGGGTTATAGCGGGTTTCTGCGCTGAAGGGTCTTATTATGCACAAACCCATCAGCATGGGAGGTATTACACAAGCACATAGCAATAACGCAGAGGCTATTAGGGATGACTCTCCCCACAGTCAGTGCAGGCTCGATGTGGTGTAACAAACATGAATTGTACACGCAAGTTGCGGAATAGCAAACAATATTAATCAACATGGTGTTGGAAAAGAACACCAGAAGTCCTAGAAGGAGGGTATGTAAACAACAGTCACACATACGCCTTCTTCAGCAGCCAAGAGATAGTCCAAAACCAATCTATTGTCCATTGCTTCACATGTCAGGGAATCCAATGATCCCCCTGAGTTTTTGAAGTCCTGAAAAAGTCTTTTTATGTGTTAGGGAATCCAATGATTCCAGCAGATTTTGAAGTCCTGTAACAGTCTTATCATTTCTCAGAGAATCCAATGATTCCTGAGGGTTTTCAAGTCCTTTGTCTCAGAGAATCCAATGATTCCTGAGGGTTTTCAAGTCCTACAACAATCTTATCGTGTCTCAGAGAATCCAATGATTCCTGAGGGTTTTCAAGTCCTATGTCTCAGAGAATCCAATGATTCCTGAGGGTTTTCAAGTCCAACAATCGTTGATGTCCATGAGTCAAATGCCATAACTGCCACACTCTTTCAATCGTGAGCACAATCAGCAACAGAACCACCCAATATTTCTTGGGTCTTCTTCTTTTTTTCAAGGGTCTGCTCTGTCTCTCTGCGATGGACAAGGCAAATATGGCTCATTGGCACCCATCTGATTCCTTCTCCACCTGTAGAGATACAAGCAAACCCTCTCCCCAAAGCAGTTTGCCTCTCTGGTCCTTTCCATTCACCACTTTCTGGGTCTCTCCACATCACCTGGTGATTATCTAAAGATAGTGGAGCTGCTCGCACTGGACACTGACCTTCCGGTGGGTTATAAAACCTGTCTGCCGGAGCCAGTGCATCTTTGTCAAAAATCAAGAAGTTAATAGTATAAAGAGCTAGATTTAGAAGTTCTCTAGGGTTACCTGTGGCTCCCCCTTTCTTTTGTTTTTGGAGGAGCGTCTTAATATCTCTGTTTCTCCTCTCCACTATTGCCTGTCCTTGAGGATTGAAAGGTATGCCCGTAGTGTGTAAAATCTTATACTGTGCACAAAAGTGTGCAAAATGTTTCAAAGTATAAGCAGGACCATTATCTGTTTTTATCGCTTGTGGCACATTCATAATGGTAAATGCTTATATGAGGAATTCAGTGACCACTCGGGCTGTCTCTTTTGCTGCTGGTATTGCAAAAGTGAATCCAGAAAAGGTGTCTACCACAATGTGGATAAAAGATAGATGACCAAAAGATTTATAATGGGTCACATCCATTTGCCAGATTTCATTGGGTCTCAAACCACGAGGGTTCTTCCCTGGGGGCAGTGTGGGAGCATGGAAAGGAAGGCAAGCCGTACAGGCTTTTACTATGCTCCTGGCTTCCTCTCTTGTTATTCCAAATTGTAAACATAAAGCTTAAGCAGCCTGATGATATTTAGAATGAGATGCCTGGGCTTCTTGGAATAAAGGGGTATTGACCAACATAGTTAGAAGGCTATCTGCCTTTGAATTGCCATCAAATATGGGACCTGGAAGTCCACTATGAGAATGGACATGTAAGCTCAGTCGGTAGAGCATGAGACTCTTAATCTCAGGGTCATGGGTTCGAGCCCCACGTTGGGCGCCAAATGTGAAGACCACGTATTTTTAAATCAGCAGGAGTCAGGAATTCAGGTTAGGGGAAAATCGTCGGTCTTTATTCTCAGTGAAGAAGGATCGGAGGTGGAAGAGAATCGGCGATAGCAATGTGTGCAGCTGAGTCAAGAAGCTAGCTAGACCAGCAGCCACACGACCAGCAGCTAGGAGAATCGAACCCAGGCCCAATCTCTCCTAGCTTCTCTTCCTGTCTCTCTCTCTGCCTCCACCCACCAAAATCGTCATTTCCTATACAACACATCAGGACTTGCATGGAGAGTGGGCAAGGACCATTCTTTATCCAATCATGTATATAATAGAGTATAGCCCAAATACTATTTAGCCTCACGTACTTGGGACCTCAGTGCATCAACTCAAACCTCAGCCCATTACAATGAAGGAAATCACAAATGCAGACAGACAAAAATAGAGGGATTGGGAATTCTATGTAGTGGTTCACACTCATTTCCCAGAGTTCTTTCGATGGGTATAGCTGTTTCAATTCATTACTGCTCTATTGGAAGTGATTTGGTTCATCTCATTGTTGAAGAGGGCCATATCCATCAGAACTGATCATCATATAGTATTGTTGTTTAAGTATATAATGATTTCCTGGTCCTTCTTATTTCGCTCAGTATCAGTTCATATAAGTCTTCTGAAATCATCCATGCAGTGCATTTTTTAAAAACTGGAAATATACAAATAAAACCAAAATAATCTCTCTAACTGCAAAAAAGTTTGCTGGAGATTATTTCTAACTGGGAGGTTCTATTATTCTTTGACCATACACACTAGTCCTAATTTAAATATGAATAATAAAATTGAAATACTTTATTGAGGTCAAATCCTTTGTTTAGATCATTGTGTTTTTATTTTGTATTTAAAAATATAATATTCCATAATGTGAAGACCGAGTTGGCCCTCTGTATACTTTAGAATCATCCAGAGTCAGGATAAACAAAAGTCCTTGGTTTTTAGGGGTAGAAGTGAATTGGATGGACGCAGGATCTCCATGACCTCTCCTCCTGCCCCAAAGTGACTCTGGCTAGTCTTACTCCACCCCCTAGTCCCTCCTACAATTCTCCGTATACACCAATTATCGAGCCATCACAGAATAGTGAGAAGGGCCATTTTCCAAGCATATGGTTATAGAGTATTGTCCAATCGGTAATTACCTTAAGTGCTCGGTTGTCCGACCTCAGTGTATCAACTCAAGAGTTTCAGCCCTTTACACCATAAGACTTAAAATCATAGAATATCAGAAATGGAAGGAAATTTTGAGATAATTTATCCTCAAATTTCTTTAATTCTGGTATTCCAATCATGAATTTATATGACTAATAATAGTTAGGATTTGTCTTAGAATTTGTATAATACTGTGAAGATGGAAAATGTTCTTTATGTTAAATCACTTGATCCTTGAAAGAGACTCATTAGGTTATTATTATTGTTATTAATATTTAGTATTTGCTTGCCACTTTAAGGATTGCAAAGTATTTTGGAATTATTCTCACAAAATCCTATGAGATATATGCCACTATCTCCCTTTAACAGATGAAGAAACAAGCTAGAAAAGATTAAAATAGCTCACTCAGGATTAATCATCTAATTATTTTTGGGAGAGATGAGGCAATTAAGATTAACTTGCCTAGAGTCCCACAGTTAATTAGGTGTCATGTGTCTGAGACTAGGTTTAGCTCAGGTCTTCCTAACTCCAGGGGTAATGCTCTATCCACTGCTCCACCTACCTGCCTCAAGGGTTAAGAATCTAGTAAGTGTTTGAGGCAAGATTTGAAGTCAGATCTTTCTGTCCCCAAATCCCAAATTTTAACCATTGACCTAATAATTTTTGGCAGGCAGGTGCTGAATTAGAAGAGCAAAATTAGACATAGCTTTTCAGTCATGACCATCATGAATTTGTTTGACTTGACTATCCATTTTTGAACAAGAGAGCGAGTTTAGTTTCAGGGATAGGACAGAATTTTAGAGGAGGTGGAGATTTATTGATGAATGATGAAAGTTATACAGAAAAAAAGAGAGAGAAAGAAACAAAATGAATTCATGGGAATCTTTTAAAATACATAGAAGAAAGCAGAAGGAATTTCCGAAGGGAATAGCAATAAGAATTAACTTGGGCCACTTTGGTTACTCGAGTTAAATTAGTACATACCTTAAAAACTATGCTATCCAAATTCCCAGTGTCATATATAAGCCTCCTTTTGTTGTTCTTTACAGAGTGACATGTTCAAATTGTTTGTTGGTGTTTGTAATTTCATGATTAAAATAAAAACTTAAAAAAGAAACCTGATGTTCTGCCCAATGTGAATAGACATTCTATGAGCATTTCCATTGCCTGTAATATTTTTCCTTGTTTGAGGAAGGAGGAAACTAAAGGCCAAAAAGGGTGAAGGGTCATGTTTTCAAAGCTAATTAATAGCAGACTGAGAATTAGAACCCAATACTATTGACACATACTGCAGGCATCTTTCTGCTTTTCAGTCTTGTTGCTTTTTCCTTAAAGATTCTCAGTCAGGGGAAGAGGGGCTGTTGGGGGAAGTAGATAGATGTGAAGTGTAGAAACATTAGGGAGATCTTGAACTTCTTGCTAATTTCTTCTTTGTTCTTCAAGATTCTGTGACCTTGCTTGACTTGCTTCAAGAAGTAAGGCAGAAATTGTGAACTTGACTTCTGTTCTATTATGTATCAATTCTGTTTCTCTCTCCCTCTTCTTTTGCCCCTTCCTTCTTGTCTGTGTGTCTGTCTCTTTCTCTGTCTCTTTTTTCTTTGACCTTTCTTTGCTTTCCCTCTCTTTCTGTCCCACTGTGCTCATGTCTTTCCCTTTCCCTCTCCTCTTTCTGTCTCCTTCTCTTTCTCCTTCTCTTCCTTTTTCCCTTGCTTATTCTCCCTTTCTTCCCTCTCCTTCCTTTTGCCTTTTTTCCTTTTTCCTTCTCCCTCTTTCCTTCTGTCCCTCTTCCTCCCTCATCAGATATAACTTTTGTTTTAAAAACCGGGTTATTTCTCTCCTGTCCCCTCCCAATACTCTGATTCTAGGTGCTTGCATATACCTGATTTTATTAATATGACTTCCTGTATAACTGTCACGGAGTGAACATTTCTTTGAAAATGGTTCATCTTCATCTCTAAAATTTGTAATAAGAAACTATTCAAATTCATTTAGGTCTTTTAATGTTTCCAAAGCACTTTTGGTGTGAGGTATATAGTACAAGTACATTTTTATCTGTATTTGGTAGATGAGTAGCTTGGGACTCATACAGATGACATTTTACAAAACTAGGATTTAAAAAAAAAAAAACAGCTTCTGTCTTTAAAACCATTGTGCTTTCTACTACTTCAGTTACAGTAAGGATTATGAAGATTGCTGGTGTTTTGGGTTTCTTTCAAACAGCTTATAAGCTCTTTTTTAGTATTTTGCAAGGTGATGAAGGTCTTTAGTTGGTTCCAATTGCAATTAGCACATAGAAACAAAAAAATGGGTAAAGATATGAAAAGAAAACACTAAAAACCCAACAAAAATATAAACAAAGCAAGCCACTCCTGGGAGATTTATTGGCAAGAATTAAAGGGATAGGGTAAGTCCATTGCATGTTTGATAGTCATACTGCCGCTAAATTATTACACTGCAATCTTAGACAAATCAATTAACACTACTGGACCTTTCTCAGTTAGACATTGCTCAATAATGCCATCTATAATTTTGAAGGTGATGATTCTTTGGTGATTGAGATTTGGACAAATATAAAGATATTTCGATGACTGTAAAAGCATTCCTCAGGCTTATGTCAGCTTAGTTTATTCTGAAAGACAATATCACAAATTTCCTTGTCAACAATTATGAGTTTTATCCATTTAATAAATTCCCTTTGATAAATTTAAGTGAACTACTCTCTCTTCATTTTGTGTTTTTCAAAACTCAAAATAGACTAGGTCTTCTTTTAATTTGTTTTTCAAACTTCCCTCTTGTTCATCTGCATCATTCCAAGGAAGAAGGGGGAAAAAAAACCTATTTGCCATTTTTCTATCATGTGATTGATTCATCTTCCTTTTTCTTCACTTGTGTTTACCTACCACCATCTTATTCAACTATTCTTTCTTAAATTGTTGTTCCCACATGATAAATAATTGTGTCTTGGTCAGTATCCTGATTGTTCTAGTAATCTTATTTTTAAGTAAATTTTTATTGATTTTAACCATCTATATCTATAAGTATATAGATATATGTATGCATGCTACATAGTTATGTAACACACATTTTAACTCTGTATAACCATATGTAACCATGTATCAATCACAAATATTTCTTAGACATTTAGAAAGCTTTGTGGCAAAGTACAGAACTAACAAAGAAAGGAAAATGTTTCTGCTTTCAAGGAGTTTGCATTCTAATGGGGAAGATAAAATATAAATAACTTGATATATAAAGATATATACAGAATAGATAGGAAGTAGTTTCAAAAAGAGAGTCATCAGCTGCTGACTGAGGCCAGGAGAAAAATCAGAAAAAGCCTCTTGTAAAAGGCAGACATTGAGCTAAATATTGAAGAAAATCAAGAAAACCCAGCCAAGAATAAAGGAGTAGAGCATTCTGGGTATGAGGGATAGCTAATACCAAAGCTATAAAGATGAAAGGTGGAATGAACTATTGGAGGAGGAGATACAAGCTGGCAAGATGGAATGTAGAATATGTGCAGAGGAATAAAGTACCCCCCCCAAAAAAAAAAAACACTGAGAAGATATGAAGAAATCAGATTATGAAGAACTTTAGAAGTCAATCAGAGAAACATGTTTGGTACCAGACATAATAGCGGTTTATTGAGTGGTGTGGGGAAGCAGTTAACATTGTCAGACATAGCACTTATTTTTTCCACATCTATTTCATTTTTAATTTATGTAATAAAACAAGCTTTTCCATAACATAGTATGATAAAAAAAGGTGATCACACATGAAATTAAAAATCTATTATGTACAACTTGCTTTTCCTTTTAAACATATATAGTTAACATCTAATTTTTTTTTCTATCTTCCCTACCCACTGTTAAGATAGCTACAATTAGATACATACATACATATATATGTATATATATATATATGTATATACATATGTAAAATTATTCTATGTATACTTCTATTTTTAGTTCGTTGAATGCATATAGTGTCTTCATTTATCATTTATAGTTCATTTGGATATTTATAATAATCAAAATGACTTATTTGCTCAAAGTTGTTCTTGAAACAATATTGCTGTTACTGTATAGAGTATTCTCTTGATTCTGTTCATTCTTTTCTTCATTATTTTGTGCAGGTTTTTCCATTTTTTTCTAAGATCTTTGAGCTCCTTTTTTATAATATAGTAGTATTCTATCACAATCATGTACCATAACTTATCTAGCAATCAATGGGCATCCCTTCAATTTTCAGTTCTTTGCCATCACAAAGAGAGCTGCTATAAACATTTTAGAATATATATGTTCTTCTCCTTTCCCCCCTAACACCTTTAGGAAAATCATTTTGGCAGCTGATTGGAGGTTAGAGTAGATTCTTGAGATAAGAAGACTAATTAGAAAGTTATTAAAGTAGTCTGAGTAAGAAGTAACAGAGTCTTAAAATAGTGTGGTGGTTGTGTGAGCAGAAATGCATAAATTCATGAAAGCTACAGCAAAGATAGGCTTGCCAATATATGCCAAAGGTTAGAATATGGTAAGTGAGCATCCAATAAGCACAGGAGGCAGGATTTGATTTCATATCTTTTCTTTTCTTTTTTTTTTGTAAAGCTTTGTATTTTTCAAAACATATGCATAAATATTTTTTTCTTTTTTCTTTTTTACTTTTAAAGCTCTATAGAACCCAACATACTGTTCATTACACTATACATCTGGCAAAAGAACAGACAAGAAAATAGATATGTTTTTATTGTCCATGCGGTGCTTTAGAATTTTAATCTGCTAAAAATAAAGAATCTTTAATTTTAAAATTTGCACATGATCATGTAACTTTGGCTTGCATCTATGAGTCAGATTATAAAAAATGGCCTTCATTCAGAGTAATTTTGTGCTTAGAAGCTTGGTCATAAAATAACTTGTGCTTATTGCCCCAGTTAGAATAAGAAAAAGAAGAAATTCTAAAAATAGGCTAGTGGCAGAATCCATGGCCTTTTACTAGAAAAGATCCCTTTCTTCTGTTTGACTCCCATTGTGCCCTAATACTTTCCACTATACTCTTGTGCTGCAAAAAGGGACACTTGTCAATATAAGGAGAAGTTCAGAAATAGGTGTTATATTAAATATTAAGTCAGAAAAGGTTTTTTTTTTAAACAGGATAAATTTTATAATAACAGAAGAAGAATTGACATTACATTTACTGGTGCCATTAGTTCTTCATCTGCCTGGTTTCTTTTTCTCATTGCTCTTGCTACTATCTACTGAAGCAAATAATAGCAGTTCTGTTACTATCAGGATACTAGTGGTAACATACAGTCACATACCTCCCAGCTTGTTCATTTAGGAGTCATTTCTCATGCTCTAAATACGGGAACTGAAAACGTATAATTATAATTGCTGATACAGTGATATTGCTGCTAAGGGATGATCACGACTTCTGTCAAATTGTATCCTTCTTGCCTTGACATTATCTCTCATAACAGTCCAATTTTCTCCATTCATACAGTGAAAACACTACTTCAGGCTCTCATCAGTTTGCACATAGATTACAGCAAGCCCCAAACACCTGTCTCAACAGTGTGAGAAATCCTGCTACCCAAGTAACAAATCTAAGGGCTTCCTATTTCAAGTCCAAGGGCTGAGTTTCTTCTTTTCACTAACCTGGAAGAATTACAAATCCCTGGCAGGATTGTGGGTATGGGGTTAGTGGTCACGCAACCCTGCCAAATATTGTTATACTCATATTTTTCAAATATAAATATTTAAAATTTACCATTATAGTTCCCCACCATCTTCCAAGCTGAAATTGCTATACTTTCTTGAATTTTTGAATCAGTCATACTGGTATAATTTGAAGCACTATCTTGACCCTGAGCTGCATGGGCTTTAATTTTTTAGGTCAATATCATTCATTATTTTAAAATTTATATCTTAATTTATAGATTTACAATTAAGTTCTTTAAGATTCCATAGCCTCCATGAAGTCTCACTTAAAGTAAAGCAATTTAAATTGGCAGTTCAGTGTCATTTGTCAGTTATCTTGGCCAAAAATCTTTGGAGTTGCATATTTCCATAATCCTACCACACTTAGATCATGGACTGAGTATCAAAAGAATATTATGTCATTTTTCTAGCATCTGTGGCTTTTCACAATAGTGATTTCAGAATACTGAGTGAAAAACTTAACATGCTGAAATTTGATAAAGTTTGGGGAATTTGTGGAGGTAGGATAATTGCCATTCACAACCTTTTAAATATTTCATTTTTTGCCAGAGAGGAATTTTGGAAGAGAAGATGAGCTTTTCATTTTGGCACCTTGGCATAGGAGGGTCAAATTTATTGTTTCTGTTCTCTGCTTGGAATGAAAAAGGAAAAGAAAATAAAACACAATATCATGTAACTTTAGATGCATGCATATATCTCAAAAGGAAGAATAGTAAATATGCATAAAATATTTATGATAACAAGTGAATGTATAATTGACTTTTTAATGTACTGGCAATTATTCGAATCTTCACAGATCTTTAAGTTATTCTGTGGCATGTGGAAAAGCCTGGGTCTTTCTGTCAATTTTGCTTTCAAAGCATCTTTTGAATTTGTTTGGTCCTCTCCACTCATACCTTTATCAACATCCTCTTCAGCTCTCACCTAGACCATTTTTAATAATTTTCTGATTAGTCTCTCTACTTCCAGGCAATTCCCTTATTCATTCTCCCTAACAAATTTGTATTTCTTGAATACATATCTGACCATGTCACTTACCTACTCAAGTTATGTAGTGGCCCTGTATTAACTCTTAAGTAAAATATAAGCTCCTGACATTGGAATTTGAAGCCCCCTATGAACTACCCCCATTTATCTTTTCTTTTTTCCAGGGTTGCTATATCTCTTTCATGTTCTTTACACTTCAGTTATGCTAGTATATTATTTCATCCTTGAAATTGGCTTTTTTTCATCCTGTCTTGATACCTTTGGATTCATAGAATGATGCTAATATGTGGAATGTACTCACAGCATCACTGCTTAGAATATTTTGTTTCCTATACCCCTTCATTTCAGGAATAATTTCCTATTCAAGACCTTTCTTGATAGTCTACCCCAACTTTTCTCCATCCCCTAGTTAGTAGTCTTCCTCTTCAAATTATCTTGAATTTACTTATCTGAGTTCATGTGATATTCCTTTAGTACAGTGGGAGTTCTTAATCACTGGGACTGTTTCAACTTGATATCTATATCCTTAGGTTTAATGCACTGCCTTGCAGTACTAGGTAATTAATAGATATTTATTATAGCTCATTGAATTTTGTTGAATTTACATTCAGATAGCATTTATTAGATTTAGTTAGCTATTATAAGAGGCGCATATGTAGTGATATCTCAGGGACACTTTCAATTCTTCCTGAAAAACAAACATACAGATAATAATCCTCCTTCCCACACCTTGCCCCTCACTGATTGGAAGAATCCAGACAGATACATCATTATAGTTCACAAAAAATAAAAAAGGAGTCATTGTGCATAGAAGCTGGAAAGTGGTTTGTTTGTTCATATCACCCCTGTGGTGAACATGTACATTATGGAGTTGGTGACAGATGGACATGCTGATATGTCAGCAGTGCCTCAGTGGGGGAAAAACAGGTTTGCTGTCCTTATCCTTGCTGGTATAAAAGAGAATAGCACTTTAGGGAACAAACGACACTAAGGATTAATGAACCATATAGTTGACAGGAGGTAAGAGAGAAAACCCAAGGAGCTTAGCCTTGATCTTCTTACATAGATCAGCCTAGCAAGGAGCAGTATACTAAAGAGAATCCCATACCTAACCTTTCAGTCATACTGTGTGTAATGTAAAATGACTAGATTCTTAAAGAAACAAAGAGAAAATTATTTGATATTCTCTAAAGAAGGGAAGACATTTTCCCTCATGATTAAGGGACACAGACAAAAGATAATTAGGTCCTTTTTGTTGCTTTAACTAAAGCCAGATACCTAGATAGATCAATAGAATGAGTGTGCATGTATTAAAAACTTACCATGTACCAGGCAGTGGAAGAAAATTACATGTAAAGGAGAGTGCAGCAGGGAAGAGATACTTGAATGTTGTCATGATGTAGAAATGGCCAGGAAGAGGCATGGAGGCCTGGTTCCAGGAAAGATGAATTTAAATCTATCAGTGCCTGACTCTCAGTGATGGAGTCCAAAGTTCTATTGGGAGAGTGATCAGAATGAACATTGTGAGGTATACAAAAAAAAAAAAAAAAAAAAAAATGACATAAAGTTCTGATTCTATTTCAAAGGTTCTTAATGGACCTTTTGGGAAGAACAAAATTAACTAGAGAGATAACAGACAGATACTGATTTTCCCAAGCTTTTCTTATGCATCTGCATCTATAAAAGCAAAGACTGAAGTTTAGTTGACTCAATTTGTATACCAAAAGCTTGCATATTTTACCCTTGGATGGGTATCACAAAAGATTAAGACTGCTTAAAGCATTTAAGCATGTTCCCAGTTGCTCTATTGGTTAAAATATTAAGGATGCATGAAAAAAAAATCAAAGAAGCCATCTCTTCCTTTCTATACTCCCCAAATTTAACATTATACAGACTTTGCAAATTGACAAGCCAAATCAGATAAGCATTTATGGAGCACATACTGCATGCAAGGTGCTCTGACAGGTTTTGCAAAGATATAAAAGTGATTAAAACTCAATCTTTGTTCTCCAAGGGCTTACTGATTACTACAAGTAATACTGGTATTTTCATTTTAGAGAGGTATAACTTGGATTAAAAGTTTGGTCTTTCAAAATTGAGACATGTTCAGGACTTTCTCTTTTTTCCTGTACCTCTCAAAATAGTCATATACATACATACATATATGTGTATATATATATATATATATATATATATATATATATGTTTATTCATACAAGCAGATGAGCCTCCTTACGCAGTATTAGCTATTTAAATGCATATATAGTCAAAATACTTTTAATAATTTCTTTTTTTATATAATTTCTCTTTTTTTCTTATTTTGCTAAGGCAATTGGGGTTGAGTGACTTGCCCAGGGTCATATAGCTAGGAAGTGGTCAGATTTGAACTCAGGCCCTCCTGACTTCAGAGCTGGTGCTCTATCCACTGTGCAACCTAGCTGCCCCAATAATTTCTTAATGTGAATGATTACCTTATAGTTTTTCATCTTTAATTCTGATTTTTTTGCATTTGGAGCTTCAGATTCTATTATTATTCACAAAAATTAATGGTCAATTTAAAAATGTTTTATGAGAACCCATTGTGATCTATTCACAAATTCTACTGAAAATTTATTTACAAAAATTATGTAAATTCATTCAAATGCAACCTCATAGTATAATCTATCCAGTTTATATGCTAGAAAGCAATGTCAAAACATGAGCTCAAGCTTAGCTTCCTTACATTCAAGGGAATTCACTCCCTTCCCCCGTAATTTAAGAGAACTTTTGATCATTGTTTACCCAAGCAAGAAGGTGAAGTAAGAATGGAAACTTTGCAATGCTAGTTTGCTAAAACTATGAGACAGTGGATGTTTTACACAAGGTAAAGTATGTTGTTAGAAACTATTTACTCATTTATACTCTATGCTTAAAGTAAATATAATTTGAAAAGGAGCCAGGCTTTCTCCCCCCCTCCCTTATTCCACACCCAAGATTTTGTCACCTGCCAAAGTCAAATAAATCTTATCTAAACAGTTGAGATAAGCAATACTCCTAATAGTCAAATCAACAAACCTCTCCAAAAACAGAAATGAAATACTATATCACTAGATTAAACAGTCTACAATGGCAATCATGTTTGTATTTAAGGATTTTATTCTGAAAGGATTACAGTCTCAGTCTCCATTTTTTTTTTCTGCCTAGACAAGAAGGCGACATACTGACTCAAACAAAACTTATTTGTTCTTTGACAATTTAGCTTGCACCAGTTTCATAAAGGAAGCCCATAGGTGTATGCAGTCTACTGACTTAATCAGTAACTTATGTCCACAGACTTGTATGAGCATGTGTACTTGAGATGTACTAGTGGTGGAATGTGTACCAACTGTTTTCTATAAGAAAGGATTTCTTTGTGTAATTTAAGCATGAAAGATATATTATCAGGCATTTCATTGTACCCTTAGTATTAGAAAATAAAATTTAAAATTAACAGTGAAAAAGAGTCAAATGGCATTGGGAGTAGAGAGTACCATTATAAAATAGTAAAATGTTTTAATTATGGAGTATTTTACATTAATTTATCTTTTTAGCACATTTAATAGTTTAAGTCAAGACAACAAATATACTCTATAGTTATCAGAAAAAATATTGACTGCCTAAAGCATTTATACGTAATCCTAGTTCCTCTATACATTGAAATATTAAAGTAAATGTAAAAAAAATCCCAGAAGCTACCTCCTCCTTACTATAATTTCTTATTAAAATATATACAAACTTTGCAAATTAACAAATTTAAACAGGTATTTATGGAGTACCTACTAAATGCAAGGCAATCTGACAGGTATTGCCCAGGATACAAAAATGCCTAAGTATCAATCTTTGTCTTCCAAGTAATGTGTTTTTGTTTATATTTTTTCCATATTCATCTTTATAATTGGGTAAGAATGAACTCACAAATATTCATAATTGGATAAGAATGAGTTCCCATTAATATGACATTTGTTTTCTTTTAAATAAGTTATTTTAAATAGCTGCCTTTAAATAGATTTAAAGAAATACTACTTCAGTGGATTGATTGGTCCCTTGTCATATCTCTTAAAAAAAAAAAAAAGAATAGACCATGGTACAATGTATCCTCTTATTTTGGAGCATTTTCTGCTCTGCCTTCCCTCTTCCTGTTCCCATATGTTGCTTTGAGAACTGTAATCATTATATTTCCTTCTAGAAAGAGCATATCAATTGCTCCATTTACTTTTGTTCTACTTCTTTTCCTGGCCACCACTTGCCTATATCTATTGCTTTACTCATAAGAGTGTTTTTGATATTTTTCCCCCCAGTTTTTGGAAAAGTGCTTGGCATATACTAAGTACTTAATAAATGCTTTTCATGTACTATAGAGAAATTTAAATAAATCCTTCTCTGGTGTTCTGTCTTACTATGAAAGTCCTGCATTATTGAGGACTGTTCCAGTGGATCATTGGCCCTAGAAGGACATATTTTGCATTTTTACTTGGGTACCAATCTAACTAACTTTAGAGAAACTTATCAGCAGATTGGTTTCATAGTAATGAGGGGGAAAAACACAAACTATTTCTTGTTATTGTTTAGTCATGTTCAAAACGTCATTAACCTCTTTGTGCTGTGTTTTTGTTTTGGCAAAGATATTACTCTATCCACTGCACCACCTAACTTCCCCAAGTAAGCCCTACCACAGGATAAATAGAGGGGAAGAAATTAAAAGTAGGAAGATATTAGAATTAAGAGGATTAGGAGAAGACTTTCTGTAGAAGACAAGATTTTAGTTGAGACTTAAAACAAGCAAAGGAAACTTGTAGTCGGGGATGAAGAGAAAGGGCATCCCGGTGTGGGAGACAGGCAGAGAAAATGGTGGGAGTCAAGATATGGAATTATCTCTCTTTTTTTGTTCATGATTCAAGAAAGATCCATTTCCTTTTTAGGTAATAGATGCCAATCAAAAATCATTCAGAAAACAGCTATTAAGTGCTTTTTCTTTATCAGGTCCTATGCTATTCATTGGTAATACAAAGAATGTTTAAACATTTGTGCCCTCATGGAGCTCCCATCATTGTTATTAACTTTTTGTGTCATTGCTGGAAAACGTTGTCAATAGAAATATGCTAAAAATCCACTTACTCCTTTCATGGTTTTTTTGTTACTCTTTGGTTATTCATAACCAGGCCTCCCTAATATTTTCCAGTAATCTTTCTACCATACAACTGTTTGCCCACCATTCCCTTTCTCCAACATTCCTTTATTGTATTGCCTTAGTTCAACAGAATTTAAACTCTTCAAAGACATGTATCATCTTGCTTTCTTGTATTTGTTCTCTCAATGTTTATCATAGTGTCTGGCACATAGTAAAATGTTTAAAGTGTTCTCTTTCATCTTTCCTTTCCTCCTCTCTCCTCTCCTCTCTTCTGCTTTCTTCTCTTCCCCTTGCTTTCTGCCCCCATTTCTTCCCTTTTTTCTCACTTCTCTCCCCTCCTTCCTTCTCTTCTCTTCACATTCTCTCCTCTCTTCTCTGCCTATATTTTTGTTTCTCAATGTCTCTATGTGTATATCTTTGTCTGTCTTTCTATCAGTCTGCCCCTCCCCGTCACACATGCACATAATACTAAACAGAGGTCTGCAGGTTGCCCTATTTGTCTGGAGCAAAGAGTATGATATTGAAAGTGATAAGAATATGGAATTCCCACTGGCTCTTCTTGAGCAGAACAGCCATATGACATCACTGGGAAAATACTCATGTTAAAGAAATGAATATTGGTGTTATATAGTTTGTGATGAACAAACTGAATTTTCCCATAAGAAATCCATCTTATTTCCCTTCTTCTAAACAATTCTGATCTAAGCTCCTTGTTCATTTGAAGTATATGCCCAAGATATATGTGTTGATAGGTGAATATGATAGTTTCCTATTTAGTTGCATGACATAATCTGAGCATTTCATGTATTTTTGGCCATTCTATCACCTCTTAAGATTCTGTTCTGATTTCCTTGATTCTATTGTGTATTTCTCTTCCCCATTAAGCTGAGTGCATTTTGTCTATCTTTGTATTCCCAGTGCACAGTGCCTGGCATATAATAGACACTAAATAAATGTTTATAGATCGATTTACAAGCCATTGTGCTGCAAACTTTTAACTGATTTATCTATTTTAAATAACATTATTATTACATCTCTTATTTGATAAAAAGTTTTCAAATTTCCCAGTGGATTCATCAGTTGGCATGTCAAAATTGCCATAATTTTGTTGGAAGCTATTTTTTAATCTTATCTCCTGTTACTGCCTTAGCATAAGCTGATACTTAACTAGACTTCCCCCAAATCTATCTTCACCTTTTATTTTGTTTTTATATTTTCTGAAATGGCCATTCCTATCTTCTCTCCAATCAAAAATCATACATTCTTTAAGGAACAGACCAAAAGTATGATTTTGTGCAGTTGGAAAAGAACCTCCTCTCTAGCAAAGTGCTACAATATGGATGGATATAAAAATCTAGAAATTAGCTTTTTCCACAAATATTGTACAACATGAAATAGATTAATTTACTTTCTCCATGATATTTTTTCTCAATTTATAAAATAAATGTAATAATAATATATCATTGTGAGTTGGTAAATGTTAATTACCTAATGATCAAAGACAAATAATCAAAGCTAATCTCTGAATCATTTTCATTCTAATGATGCATGTTGAAATCACTCAACAAACATTGGCTGTTGCCAAAGAATTCATCACCCTCCAAACACTCAAATGATTAATTTTCCATAAATTTAGTAAGACTAATTCTTCCTTGACAAGCATATAGTTCATCATAGAAATATACAAATCAGTTAACAGCTAAGGTCAAAAGAAGGTTCTAGAAATGAGAGAAAACCCATCCCTTCTTGTAATGAGAATTTATACCAAGGAAATCACTGATGCTTGACATTTCGAAGGTCTGATCTTTTCAATTTTTTATGTATTCCAAAATAATTTTTAAAACATCATGCATATTTATATCATGGGAATAAGCTTGGTAATATGCCTTAGTATCCAAAGAAAAATTTGTAGCAAGCATATGTGTGTGCATTTATGTGTGCATACTTATTTGAATTTGAAAGGAATGCAGTCTTTGTTTTCATATTGAATTCAAAGTCTAGAATGTTAAACTAAGATGAATGTGGTACCAAGTCTTTGTTGGGTTTCAGCATAACTTATTTGATAGAAATAGCCAATTGAAACAAACTTTTTTTAAAAAGATGATGAATTCTTAAGCAAAAGTTTATTGTATAATAAAGTTCTAGGATTTAAAAAAAAATTAAGCAAATTCACAGGTGTGCAGATTTTCAGGTGAGGATTAACTCCCATCAATATCTCATTATAAAGGAAGGCTGTATTTCATTTTATAAAATTGCTCTCTATTGTGACCAAATTGCACAGTGAAATTCCTTAACCAAAGATTTCCACGCTTTATTGACTTTCAACTAAAAATTTCAGAGTTACATTTTTGAGAAACTATTACCCATCTTACTCTTTTATTTCCTTACTAGCAGACTAATTATGGAAGCTTTTAAATGAGTAACAATTGACCATTTGCTTCCACAACAAATTGCAGCTCAAGAAAAGAGGTCCTTTACTTTGGAAAATTCTCCCTCAAGCTCTTAATTCATTGTTCTTACCAATGGAACTTGGCAGCTTTATCACTCTTTGTTCAGATCATTTTTTTTCAGTGTCTGCTAATATTTAATTGTCTTCCATCCTTTAATATATTACTACTTTTTTTCATGTGTGTGACTAAGGGTGATCAGTCTGTCTTATGGCTAGCTAATGTCATTGTTAACCTAGATAAATTAACAGTGATATCTTCATTTCTCACCAGACTATATTTCTGGATTTCATGAACTCCAGAAACTCATCATTCTATAAAATGAAACCATCGATTAAACTTATACCTCTTCAATAGCCCCTGCCCTTCCTCTAGCTGGAAAGATTAGATGGTAGACATATGGGCATTCCTTACATACCCTCTGTTTAAGGAAGGCCCTACTTGACTTTGCTCTTAAATTTCAAGAAGGCCAGAAAATCATCATTCTGGAAGATGAAATCAGCTGTATAACTCATACTTCCTCAGATAATTTTCTATCCCATTGACAGATATAGTCTATTCTTATTAGTCAATAAATATTTCCCAACTAATATGTCTAGAGCACTGTGCTAACAATAACCAAAAGTGCTATAAAAACACAAACTCTCTTCTTAATCTAAAAGTTGCTTATTTTTCTGATGAACATGAAGGAGAAATTTTTTTTTTTCAAAAATATGAAAAATAAACCAAAAGTCAGGGGTGGAAATATGATAATTGAAGACAATTAATAAACCAGTTTGTCTAGAAGACAAGTTTGTCTAGATGAGTCCTGGTGAAATAGGTTGCAAAGACAGGGTGGGTCTATCTTAAAGAGGGCTAACAATGGCAGATATTCAGCATTCTTTAAACATGCTTATAAAAAACAAACACCAAAAATAAAAAAAACAAAATGGCCTTTGTTGAGGCCAAGCAATTTGGGTAAAAGGAAGAACAAAATGAGGGAAAAGTTTTAATAATTCCCATGTAGAACAAGTCTCAGCCCTTTGCTATATGACTGTCTTCCAACTACGTGTCTTCCTCTAAGTTAGTGGATTTCAGAGGGCCTCTCAACTTGCATGGGGGGGAATGTCTTTATTTATTTATTTTTTTTACCAATCTCTGATATATTGTTAATATTTCTTTCAATTATGAATATAGATTACAAATTACAGTAACATTAGCAGTATTTGTGACTGACACCAAAAGAACTTAGATATTTTCATATCACATTATTTTTGTTGCAAATATATCAAAATGTTTATATACATCACTACTTTGAAATAACTGAAGTTATTAAAGTTGACTAGTTATATTGCTATAGCACACATTTACAATTTAAAATATTTTGACAGATTTTAATATATATATATGCATATTTATGTATATGTGTGTGTATATCTATATCTATATCTATCTATCTATCTATATATATATATATATATATATATGTACATATGTATTGGCCTAACAACACCAAGAAAACATATGTATCCCATCAACCAACACTATATCATCCATATGTAGATCCATCAGTTACAGCAAATAGTTTTGAAAGCTGTGTTTAAGTTCACTTACCTTAGAAGTATAGTTTCCAGGAATGTCCACATTGATGATGAGATTGACACACGCATTGCCAGAGTTATATCAGTATTTTGGAGGCTCCAGAAGAAAATATGGGAGAAGAGAGGTATAAAACTCACCACCAAACTGAAGGTCTACAGAACCATTGTGCTGACCTCATTGTCATATGCCTATGAAACTTGGATAGCATACCAGCACCATGCCAGGAAACTGAATCATTTCTATTTGAATTGTTTTAGGAAGATTCTGTTTGATTTAACTGACAGGAAAAGATACCAGACTCTGGGGTCCTTTCTTGAACTAAACTGCTACCTGTACTACAGAAAGCACAACTCCATTGGGCTGGCTATATTGTTCGAATGCTAAATGTTTACTTGCCAAAAAGATTATTTTATAGAGAATTCACATCGGGCAAAGGCTCAAAAAAGCAATACAATACTACCTTCAAGATCTCTCTTAAGAACTTTAGAATTGATTGTATGACAGGGGAAATCTTGGCACAGGACTGCCCAACATGGTGTATACCCTCATCAGAGAAGCTATTGTGCTCTGTAAGCAAAGCAGAATTGAATTATCCTAGAAGAAATGTAAGATGTGAAAAGTTAGAGAAGTCACACCAAACGTTTCTAGGGAAAATTTGTGTCTGACCTATGGCAGAGCATTCTTAGTTCATATTGGTCTGATCAGCTTCTTGGAGAATAAAGGACAACCACCAAACATTTTTTCTTTTTGGCCATCCTATATGTTCTATTTTATGCTTTTAAAAACATTCTGAGAAGAGGTCCAATGGTTTTATCAGACTGCCATGTGGATCCAAGATGCCCAAAAGGTTAAGAACTTCTTCTCTGTCATACTTTCTGTAGGCCGAACAATCTACTCCCAGTACCTGGGAGTTTTCACCTCCAGCCCAGGGATCTGCTTGTGGTGTAAACATTTCCAGGAAAGCAACTATTCTTGTCAAATTAATATTACTGCTAATCTTATAGGAAATTTTATCAGTTAAATACCATTATAGTGACTATAACAATCATTGTTAATAATGCTAATGCTCTATCACTATTGCTTGCCCATGAAAACAGTGCTTTATTGAGATATTTATATTGAATTTTATACAAATTGTAATTATAGAATCATTAAATTATTTAGCTGAAAAGAACTTCAGATATTATCTAGTGTAAATGATAAAGGCATTAACCCAATACCAATGATACTCTTCATTTTCTCTCCATAGAAGTGACTTTATCTAGAAAAAAAAAACAACACAGTTAAACTATCAGTAAAGCCTTGTTTGTATTTGACAAAGAGTCAATTACTCTTTTCCTTAATCAAGAATAATAAAAACTCCTTGAAAAGACTACTTTTCATTTTGTCTGTATTCAGTGTCTGTATTCCTTGTGCATAGTAGGTTATTAATAACATTGTTAAACTGAATTTTCCTTCATGCCTTCACAAATCAGTCATTCTAACCTAAACATCCATATTATTTACTACAGCAAGAAAAAAAAGAACTTAAAATTTAAGGGAAGAAAGGGGAGATTCAAGAATGATGTTTTCATAATTCTTATACTAGATTTTCTTTACTTCTTTTTATTTGCTAATTCATCCAGTGATTTTAAACTTAACTTCTTTCTTCTTTTTTATTCTAGAAGATTTAGGATATAATTTCTTATATTGCATCAAAATTCTACTACACTGAAATAATTGGGATTGCTGCTGAGACCTGTTAAAATAAAAATGGATTCCATAAACTGAAGGACATATATATGCACTTAACATTCACAAATTGAAATTAATTATTTGAGTTGTATTACAGAAAATTATCAGCATACAATTTTTTTTATTTAATAGTCTTTTATTTACAGGTTATATGCATGGGTAACTTTACATCATTAACAATTGCCAAACCTCTTGTTCCAATTTTTCACCTCTTACCCCCCACCCCCTCCCCTAGATGGCAGGATGACCAGTAGATGTTAAATACATTAAAATATAAATTAGATACACAATAAGTATACATGACCAAAATGTTATTTTGCTGTACAAAAAGAATCAGACTCTGAAATATTGTACAATTAGCTTGTGAAGGAAATCAAAAATGTAGGTGGGCATAAATATAGGGATTGGGAATTCAATGTAATGGTTTTTAGTCATCTCCCAGAATTCTTTCTCTGGGCGTTGCTGGTTCAGTTCATTACTGCTCCATTGGAAATGATTTGGTTGATCTCGTTGCTGAGGATGACCAGGTCCATCAGAACTGGTCATCATATAGTATTGTTGTTGAAGTATATAATGATTTCCTGGTCCTGCTCATTTCACTCAGTATCAGTTCGTGTAAGTCTCTCCAGGCCTTTCTGAAATCATCCTGTTGGTCATTTCTTACAGAATAGTAATATTCCATAATATTCATATACCACAATTTATTCAGCCATTCTCCAACTGATGGCCATCCATTCAGTTTCCAGTCTCTAGCCACTACAAAAAGGGCTGCCACAAACATTCGTGCACATACAGGTCCCCTTCCCTTCTTTATAATCTCTTTGGGATATAAGCCCAGTAGTAACACTGCTGGATCAAAGGGTATGCACAGCCTGATAACTTTTTGAGCATAGCTCCAAACTACTCTCCAAAATGGTTGGATTCGTTCACAACTCCACCAACAATTATTAGCATACAATTATACCAGACTTGCAGAATGTTAGCATTAATTTGAGTGAGATTGTTAGAGATCATCTTGTCCAAAAATCCCTTTGCATTGGCCAGAGGGTGACAAAAAACCCAAGCACCCATGAATAAACAAAATAGCAACAACAACAACAACTAGGTTCAGAGAGAGTAAATAAATTGCCCCCACCAGATAGCTAGGTAGTGGCAGAATTACCACAAGAATTTGCTGTTCTTAATGTCAGGTCTGTGTTCTTTTCACTACATATTTTAAAAAAAGGAGCCAACATTCTCTAAAATTATTCTGATGTAAAGAAATTCAGATCATTTCTTTATTTGCAGAGAAGGAAGACCCATATGAAGATTAAAAATGCAAATATTTCAAGTTGTTTATAAAGTTATAAATACTCAATAAAGGTAGAAGAGGAATGATGGCAGGAGATGTATTTGTAATTTTAAACCCCAAATAGAGGTCATTTATATATACTATAATGTGTCTGTCTGGCAGATTGTTGACTACTTTGGCATTCAGCAACTTTTATTGAGTGCCTATTGATTGGAGAATTCTATCAGTGTTAAGAATGATGTGGATGAAGTGGAAACATATTTCCTGTCCTTAAAAAAATTATTATCTAGCTTGGAAGAAAGGACACACACATAAAACAAGCAAAAAATACTTACATAGTAAATATAAAAATTAAGTGCTGAAAGATTGCTAATTAAAGGATTTTATTATTAGTTGTGTAAGAATTCTCAAAAAAAGTTTTGTGCTATTTTCCCCCTAAGGCAATTGGGTTAAATGACTTGCCCAGGGCCACACAACTAGGAAGTGTTAATTGTCTGAGGTCAAATTTGAACTCGGGTCCTTTTGACTTCAGGGCTGGTGCTTGGCACCTAGCTGCCCTGCATCATATTTTTAGAGAGGTCAAAAGGAATAAACTGATGAGTATAACAAAGTAGGGAAACATTTAAAATAGACATTCATCGAAGCAGGTAAGAAAAAAAATCTTTTGTCTAGATTATCTCAGTTAGAATAGAAACTACATAAGAAATAGGCAAGATGGGAGGATAGTGTGTGCATTTGGTTGAGTTGAATGAATTAGTTCTGCAGTGTATTACAATTTTCTTGGATACATGCACTATACTCAGCCTAGGGATTAAAAGGTCTCAGAGACCTTTATCACTCAGAAATTATAATTAATCTCTAACATTGATATTGACCAATTAATGTTAACTAATATTTTAATCAGGCCAATTAATACCAATTGCATTTTTTTTCTGCCATGTTATGTTGATTTAATGCTTTGTTTCATTAGCTAGAATGTGGTCCTCTCTTCCTTCAAATTATTTAATCTTACTTGAAGACTTAAAAAATACGAAACTGGCAGCCATTTTTTCTCCATTAAAAAGATAACTTTGTGGTAAAATAACACAAAGTTTAATTAAAGGGGGATCAAAACTAACCACAAATAAACTCTTTTTTAAAAAATTTATTTCTTTATTTAAAATTTAATTACAAAATAGAAAAGA
The DNA here is from genome assembly GCF_902635505.1 of Sarcophilus harrisii. Lineage (NCBI taxonomy): Eukaryota > Metazoa > Chordata > Mammalia > Dasyuromorphia > Dasyuridae > Sarcophilus > Sarcophilus harrisii. The sequence goes on from NC_045429.1 coordinate 377,498,371, forward strand.
AAAGAAAAATACATTGCCATGTGCACAGCAGAACATAGGAAGCAAAGTATGAGGCAATACATTTCCATTTCAAAAAAGTCTGTATAATATTACATATTATGTTCAGAGCTGTCCATGTTTTGTTTTGTTTTGTTTTGCTTTTTGGATTCTTGTAGTTTGTTTTGCTTTCTGCTGTGCAATTTTTACTTTTTTCATTTCCTTCTTTTCTTCTCCTTCCCCCAAAAGGCAATAAATAATCATTGAATACATATTATATTATATAACATGTATGAGTATAGAAAAATATGCATATTTGTATATATCTACCTATCTATATATGTATATACATAGATAGATAAATATACATACTATACGCACATCTATAAATAGATATCTATAATCATAAAACATGTATAAATATGCCTATATGTGTGTATTTAAATATACACACAAACATATAAATTCATATGCATCTATGTAAGACCATATTATGCTAGTTTGTCCTCTGTTTTTCTAAAGGTGGTTAACATCTTCTTTCATAAGTACAAATATTTCCATGTTTTTTTCTAAAACCACCAACTCATCATTTCTTACAACACAGCAATATTCTGTTCTAATACTGGTTATTTTAAATAATCTGAAATAATATTGATTGATATGGCTGACATATGATGTAGTTGTCCTATTTTTCTCTCTTGTTTAAATCTATTTTAGATTTAACTTTGAGATCATGATTACTACTTTTGATATTTTTATCTAATAAAGTCTACTCCTGTTCTTTATTGTTTGTACATATCTTTCCTGACTTCTATTTTATTTCTTCCTGCTACCTTGCCCTTCTATTACCTAACTTACCCCCTCTCCAAGAATCCCACCCTTTCCACTTATCTTCTTGTTTCTATCTGAATTTAGAAGATTTTTATAGCTTTCTAAAATATATTTTGTTTCCTCTATCCCATTCCTGTTCATTTACATACCATTTTATACCTCCCCCATCCTATTCCCTCACCTTATTTCTTTTTAAATTTAGAAGTCTTTTGTTCCCTTCTAATTATATATGTTCTTTCTTTAACTTAGATCTGATGTGTTTAGAGTTCCCTTTAAAAATCCCTCCCTTGTTCTCTCCTCACTCCCTATCCTTTTAGTCTCTTACTTTCAGAATTAAAAAAAAAAATTATACACACACACACACACACACACACCACACACATACACACACAATTTCCATTTAACACTTTCCTGGTGGAGAATAGGATTCCAGAACTACCAGCCCTCTTCCCCTATCTAATTCCTCTCTGTCAGCTCTTCCTTTTGGACCTCATTTTTATTAAATAATTACTTTTTACCTTTCTCTACATGGTTTTGCTTTTTGTAATCACATCATACTCAGTTCTATGCCAATCTTTCTTTCAAACTACTCAATTACTAATGACAATCTTAGAAATATGATTTACATTTCCATGTATAAAAAGTTAACAGTTTGCCCTTATTGAGTACCTTGTAATTAGCCTTTGATGTTTATCTTGTATTTCTCTTGGATCTTCTCTGTCAAATTTTCTATTAAGTTCAAATCTTTTTGCAATAAAATCCTGAAAGTACTACAATTCATTTAATTTCCATCTTCTTTCATGCAAGATTATGCTTAATTTTGCTGGGTGTTATATTTTCACCTACAATCCCAGTTCTTTTGTCCTTCAATATATTTTATCTGAAGACTTGTGGTCTTTTAATGTAGCCACTGCTATTGTCTTCTGTGATTCTAATTGTGGCTCTACCATATCTGAATTAGTTTGCCATTGTTGTTTTTGTTACTTGGAATATTTTCTCCTTGACCTGGGGGTTTGGGAATTTAGCTATGATATCCCTATAAGCTTTATTTCTTGGATTTCTTTCAGATAGTGGATTAGTGGCTAGCTAAAAAATTGTTCAATATTTCCAAGTGTGAGTTTGTGATCCCTTTGTGTAATTGAAATTTAGTGCTTTTTCTTGCACAAGTTTGTTTTATAATAGGCTTTTAAAATGTGATCCTTTCCTTTTCACATAGCTTTTCTGTTGAAAGCTTACAGATAGACATTTTCTTAACTCATACAAATATTCAAACAGAAGTATTACAAGGCTTTCTAGCTAATCCTTGGGTGATTCTAACATTGTAGGAAGTCAGACTAGGAATCATGTGCCATATTTCTTGGTGCTAAAGCAAATGAATTCTGAAAACAAGATAAAAGCAAAGACCCAATATACAAAAAATATAATGCTGATGTCTATGGGCCATACATGTGTGAAACTTTTCGCATAATCAGCAATTACAGAATAAATATCACAACTTTCTCTTCTGATCTAGATTTTTATGATACCACTTGTCTTCTGTATAAGTACACCTTGAGAATAAGAAAAATAATTTTACTGGCATTTTGTAAGTTTTTATAATTTTTGGAATATAATTATAATTTTAAAACTTCAATTTGAATAACTAATTGAATTCTAGATATTCTAAAGTATGATTTCCTACTTCAAAGTTAGTAACAAAGTAATTTACTGAAAAGGCAATGGAATTCAATGAGTTTAGCCAAATTCGTTAGCCACACTTTTAATCAACTGAAATAAATGTACCAAAATATTAAAGACAAGAAAATGCAGTCAATGTTTTATCATTTAATTCTTATTTGTCAGAAACAAATAAATAATCGTGTAACTATTTTCTATCTGGCATTTCCAGCTTATTCCCTTTCTTCTCCATACCCCCTTTTCTCTAGCATGTAGCTGTTATATTTCCATTGACTTCAAATTTTATCTCTTTATAAAACAAATCAAAATAATTTTATAAGCATCCACTTCCATTTTAATTAATTACTTTCTTAAAGTGATCCCTCGGTAGTATACACACACACACCTATAATGTGTGTGTGTATGTGTGTGTGTGTGTGTGTGTGTGTGTGTGTATATATATATATATATATATATATATATATGTATATAATGTCTGGGCATTTGTATGTGTTATAATGTCTGGGCATTTGTATGTGTATGTATATAATGGGGGGGGGGAGGGAATGCACCATGATTGTTCTCTTTTGTAAGATGAATAATGTAAATGTAAATTAGTAATGTAAAAAAGTGCTAAAATAACCTACCAAAGGTGATACAACTAGCTAACTAGATTCCAATTTATTCTTATCATTTTCTTGGTTTTAAATTAATGTGATGGCATAAAATCATTAACTGTCTTATATAAAAAGTAGCCAAATGCACATATTAAGATCATTAACATCTACTTAATTTTTATTCTCAAAAGTTAGCAGTAATACAAATAAATGGATACTGTTCTATTCTTATGAAAAGTCCCTGTGCTTCCTCTTAACATCTTCTTGATTCTCAAATCCAATCACATAAAAATAAAAGAGATACTTTAGTGAAATTAGGAGTAATGTATATTTTATGTATATTATGGGAATGAAGCTAAAACTACTTTATAGACTTGTTAGGAATGGAGAGTTTAGAATTGTGAGGAGTCCCAGATACTGATGGTATTTATGAAGGCACTGGAACAATGTATGTGTGGGGGAGGGGGAGAGGGGGAGGATGAGTAAAAACTATTTATCCTCTAATTGCATTCACATTATCACTTAGTTGACTATTAAAAGGCCATGATTTACAGTGAATGAAGTAATCATAATTATACATTATAGCACTGATTTCCTATCCAGTTCTTAGATTTATTATTTTGTTTGGTAAATAAATATATCAAAATGAATACAAAACATGACATCTATTTTGAACTAACTGAAACAGATTTGGCTATAATTCCATACTGAGCTAATTGTGTCACACCCCAGGAGATATGAATACTATTTTCCTTCTTTTATAAGGAAGGAAACTGAGACAAAGGCAAAAAGTGAAATTTAATGGTTACATAGCAAAGTAGTAACCAAGCCAGGAATTTATATTAAATCTCAGTATTAAATAAAACTGAGCAAATCTTAGACATGAGTCCCCATGGAATGTTCTGATATTCCAGTTCTCAGTTCAGGTGAATGAAACTCATTGTGGAGATAGAAAAAAAAAATTAAGAAAGCACTCCTGGACTCATAATAAAGGCAGGAACTTGCCCAACTTTCCCTTAAATTGCTCCAAATTCTTTTTGATAATGACTCTAAACAAATTTAGAGCATCAAAACAGCCTAAAAGACAGAGTAGAACATTATCCAGCTGAAGACAACTTAGAAGGTCCACAGAAAAGATCTGTGGAACCAGGGTAGGAATCTAGTCCACTGCAGAAAGCACCAGTGCAGCCCTGGCCCTCACCCCAGTCATAGCAACAGCCCCAGCACCAGACCCAGCACCAGCACCAGCACTAGCACCAGTCCCAGGCCCAGACCCAGCACTAGACTCAGCACCAATTAAGCAGGACTCTATTGTTCCAACATACTAGATTTTACAGCAATAGTAAGACATGGACACTCCTGAAAGTTCAGGACAGAAAAAAAAAAATCTTGTGATCATGTTTCTTTAGAAGGATCTCTGAAACCATCTTGGTACAGTACACCTATCATCCTGGAAACAGAACCCTATTTTATCAAACAAATAAAAGCTGAGTAATACTCTAGGAAAATGAGCAGACAGTAAAAAAGTTTCTGGCCATAGAAAGTTACTATGGTGACAAGGAAGATAAAACATGTGCTCAGAAGAAGATAACAAAGTCAAAGTTTCCAAGAAAAATAAGAATTGAACTTGGACCATGGAAGAGCTCAAAAAGGATTTTGAAAGTCAAGTAATAGAGATAAAGTAAAAAATAGGAAAATAATTGAGAGTGGTGCAAATAGAAAAAGGTAAAGAGGAAAAGGATTCCTCAAAAAGCAAAATTGGTCAAATGGGAAAGGAGATACAAAAACTCACTGAGGAAAATAATTCCTTAAAAATGAGAATTGAGCAAATGGAAGTTAAATCATATACATTAAAGCAATACAAAAAATTAAATAGGAAAATTGTGAAATATCTCATTGGAAAAATAACTGATCTAGAAAATAGTTCTGGAGAGATAATTTTAAAATATATTGCTCTACCTGAAAGTTATGATTTCAAAAAAAAGAACCTACACATCATCTTTCAAAAAATTATTTTAAAAAATTAACAGATATTCTAGTATCAGAAGGTAAAATAGAAATTGAAAGAATCAAGTAATCACCTCCTGAAAGAGATCCTAAAATGAATCCTCCGAGGAATATTATAGCCAAATTCTGGAACTCCCTGTCAAGGAAAAAATATTGCAAGCACTCAAAAAGAAACTATTCATTATTAGGGGAGCTACAATAATGATAAAATAAGATTTAGCAGCTTCTATATTAAAGAATTGGAGAACTTAGAATATGATATTCTGGAGAGCAGTGGAGCTTGGTTTACACCAAGAATGACCTACCCAGCAAAACTAAGTATAATCCTTCAGAGGAAAAGGTGTATGTTCAATGAAATAGAGGATTTTTAGGCACTTGTGTTGAAAAGTCCAAAACTGAATGGAAATTTTGATTTTCAAATACCAAATTCTAGAGAACCATAAGGAGGGTACTCAGGAAAGTGGTATCATAAGGGACTTAAAAAGATTTATCTGTTTGCCTTCCTACATAGGACAGTGATACTTTTAAGTCATTAGAACTTTCTCATTATTATGGGAGGAAGAAGGATAAATGTAGATTATATATATATGCATGCAAAAAACATGGGTATGAGTTGAATATGAAGGGATATCTAAAAACAATGAAATTAATGGATGACAGAGATATGTTTTGGGAGAAAGGGAAAGGGAGAAGTGGAATGGTGTAAATTATCTGCTATAAAAAAAGAGTTTTTTTAAAATCATGATATTTATATCTATGAGAATTATATCTATGAGACTTTGGTTTTAGGCCCAGAACTGGTGGGATCATTTGAACTAAAATTTGAAAGTTGGTGGCTACAGATTTATGAAGCCATTTTGCTCTGTATAGTTGAATGGTCAAGCTACTTTTCATAATTAGCTCATAATCATTGTGATCACTAACTATTACTGCTTTTTCTCCCTTTTTTTAAAACAGCTGTTGTGAATTTGGATAACTCTGTAGTTGACCTGGAGACCCTTCAAGCCCTGTATGAAAATGTGAGTAGTAGAAAGAAGTGTGAATACACAGACACAGACACACAGACATACACAGACACAGAGTCTCTTTCTTTTTTCTCTTCCCACTGTCTTCTTCCTTCTCTCTCTGCATTTGTTTCTCTCTCCATCTATCCCAGTCTTTTTAAATAGATTATCTCTATAGATATAGATGTATATACATACATGAAATATGTATAGTATGTGTATGTACACAATAGGAAAGTAAGCAAATATGCAAATGTTACATCTCTTAAATATATGTATATATTAATCTCTATTTTTTAAATGAAGTTTGCTACCCTGTTTAAAAATTAAAGGACTTCAAGGCCAAGATGGTAGAATGAGTAAGGAATCCTCTGAAGTCCCCATTCCCCCATCCCTCTTCCTGTTGCCAAACAACTACATGACCACTTAAGAACTGGTCTAGGAGCAGGGAAGTAGCTTATCAACTTGATAAGAAAAGTAAGTCTTACTGAGTAGAGGGAATCAAAGTCCAAAAGGAACAGCAACAGCCAATCTTCCAAGCAGTCAGACTGCAGCAAGGTTCCAAGCCAGGGGCAATCCATCAGTGAGATCTAACTTTCCTGCAAGCCAGCAGCTCCTAGGCAAGTGAGCATTCTGTGCAAGGCAGCAAGGTACCAGAGCCCAAGTCAAGCACAAGCCACTAAGAGGTTCCACCAATAGCCAGAAAAACTAGAACTCCAGCCAAAAGCCTCGAATAGAGCAGAAAGGACCCCATTTCCATTTCAAGGCCCTACCTCTGGGGCACATCAGCAACAAGATGCCTCTTCCAAGGCCAGCTACCAGAATGACTCTGTTACTATAGCACCCCAGAAGCAAAGTATCACATTCAGGAGAATCCAAAAGAAAGACCTCACCCCTAGTACAAGACAGAAGGGAAACCTACCTTCCTGAGAAGGCAAACTGGCAAACTTAGAAATTCATTACAAGTTAGCAATAAAACCTAGAATCCTAGCACAGAAAGTTTGGGGCATTGCAGGACTAGAGCCTAACTCATTATAAAACACCAAGTTGCAAAAAAAGAACAAAAAAGTGTGTTTACAAAATGTTGCTATGGTGATAGGCTAGGATCAAGACATAAATTTAAAAGAGGACAATAAGATCAAAATAGCTAAAACTGTAATCTCAACGAAAAATATAATGTGATCTCAAGTCCAAAAAGAATCCCTTGCAAAGCTTTAAAAGGACTATGAAAAAAAAATTACAGAAGCAGGACAAAAATTGGGAGAAGAAATTGAAGTAATGTAAAAGAATAAGAAAAAAAAAAGTTAATGGCATATGGAAGGATATGAAAAAAATTTACCGAGTTAAGTTATTCCCTAAAAAAAAAAAATTAGAAAAGGCCAAATGGAAAAGGAAGTACAACAGCTCACTGAAGAAAATAATTTCTTAAAAATTAGAATTGGACAAGTGAAACTAATGATTCTATAAAACATCAAGATATGATCAAACAAAATCAAAAAAAGTTTTAAAAAGGAAGGAAATGATAATTTTTCATTGGAGAAAAACGACTGACTTAGAAAATAAATCCAGTAGAGATAATATGAGAATTATTGGACCACCTTAGAGCCATGATAAAAAGAAAAGAAAGAAAGAAAAAGGAGGAGGAAAAAAGGGGTGGGAAGCTTGGACAACATCTGATATATTAGAACCAAAAGGCAAAATGGAAATTGAAAAAAATATACTTATCACCACCAAAAAGAGATCCTAAAATAAAAACTCCCAGCAACATTGTAACCAAATTCTAGAATTCACAGATCAGAGAGAAAATATTTAAAGCTGCCAAAAAGAAACAATTCAAATATTGTGGGGCTACAGTTAGGATTACACAGAATTTAAAAGCTTTCACCTTAAAGAACTGGAGTTCTCAGAATATGATATACCAGAAGGTAAAGGAGTTAGCATTACACTCAAGAATCACTTATGCAGCAGAATTGAATATAATCTTTTAGGGGAAAATAGATATTTAATGAAATAGAGGACTTCTAAACATTTCTATTAAAAAAACCAGAGCTGAATAAAACAAAATGGCTTCCAAAATAAACATAAATATGAAAAATTTTTAAAAAGAAACAAGATAGAAAAAAATTAAGAAATTCAAGGTTGAACTGTTTGTATTTTTATATGACAAGCTATTTGTAACTCTTAATAATTTTATTACCATAAGAACAAATAAAAGGAACATATATAGAGAGAAGGTGTGGATTTTAGGTGATTTTGATAGGATACCTTCCTCAAAAAATAAAGGGGTGAGAAAGACTATTGCATGGAAAGAAAGGGGGGGAGAGATTGAATGGGATAAATTATCCCACATAAAAGAGACAACAAAGAACTATTATAATTAAGGGGAAGATAGGGATGGGAAGGGCAAAGTTCAAACCTTATTTTCGTGAAAATTGGCTTAATGAGGGAATAACATACACACTCGTTTGGATATAGAAATCTTACTCAATCAGCCAGTAAAAAGGGACAGGGATAATAGATGAAGTGGGGAGAGAGATGGACTGATAAAAATAAGGGGATATTGGGGAAGACAATAATCAGAAGTTAAACATTTGTGAGGAGACATAGGGTGGGGGAGAAGAGAAGGAACCAAACAAGTGAAAAATAGTATGGAGGGAAATATACAGTTAGAAAGCACAACTACAAATGTGAATGGAATGAACTTGCCAGTAAAATGCAAGTCAATAACAGAATGGATTAAAAGCCAGAATCCTATGTGTTTTTCCCAAGGAATACATTTGAAGCACAGAGATGCCCATAGGGTAAAGGTAAGAGGATAGAGCAGAATTTTTTATGCTGCAGCTGAAACAAAGAAAGAAAGAATAACAATCATGATCTCAGATAAAGACAAAACAAAAAGAGACTTAATTAAAGAGATAAAGAAGGAAGCTAAACGATATCATAGACAATAAAGTCTTTTCAATGCTAAATCTATGTGCAACAAATAATATAGTATCTATATTTTTAAAGAAGTTGAATGACTTACAGAAGGAGCTAGATGATAAAACTATACTAGTGAGGGACTTCAGCTTTGCCTTCATAGAATTAGATAAATCTAACCAAAACACAAGAAGGAAGTTAAGGAGCTGAATAAAATTCTGGAACATTTTGACATAATTAATCTCTTGGGAAAATTGGATGAGAATGGAAATAATACATATATACATACCCACATTTTTCTTAATAGTATATGGCACCTACCCAAAAATTACCCATATATTAGGATGTAAAAATATCATAACTAAATGCAGAAAAATAAAAATAATAAATGCATCCTTTCCAGAACATAATTCAATAAAAATGCATTTAGTAATGGGCAGGGAAAAGAAACATTAAAATTAATTGGAAATTAAATAATCTAATCCTCAACAAACAAGTGATTCAAAGAACAAATCATAGAAACTATCACTAGTTTTTTTTTTTATTAAAGAAAATGACAATGATGAGACAACATACCAAAATTTATGACATGCAGTAAAAGTAGTATTTAGGGGAAATTTTATATTTCTAATTGTTTACGTGAATAAAATAGAGGGAAAAAAAATCAAGCCAACATATTTTGTATGCAACTAAAAAAAAAACTAGAAAAAGGAAAAAAAAATAAATGCCTAATTAAACACATATTGGAAATCTTGAAAATCAAATAAGAGATTAATAAAATTGAAAGTAAGAAAACCAGTGAACTAATAAATAAAACTAAAAGAAATTTTTTTGAAAAAAGCAAAATAAACTAAACAAGCCATTGGTTAATTTGATTTTAAATAGGAAAGAGAAAACCAAATTGTTAGTATCGAAAATGAAAGGGGTGAATTCACCCAAATGAAGAGGAAATTAAGATTATTTTGTTAGGAACTATTTTGCCCAATTATGCCAATAAATTTGGCAATCAAAGTGAAATTTACATATTATATATATATATGTATATATATATATATATACACACACATATATATATGCCAATTTAACAAAAGAAGAAATAAAATATTTAACCCAATTTTAGAAAAGGCATTGAACAAGTCATAATGAATTTTCTAAGAAAAAAATTCCCAGGAGGAGCTGAATTCACAAACAAATACTATAAAACAAATAATAAATCCCAATACTATATAAACTATGTGGAAAAATAGAGTACTGCAAAATTCCTTTTATGACCCTAATATCATGCTGATACTAAAATCAGAAAGTACCAAACTGAGAAAGAAAGTTATAGACCAATTTTCCTAATGTATATTGATGTAAAATTTTTAATTAAAATACTAGCAAAGTGATTACATCACTATGTCACAAGAATCACATAGTATGACCAAGAGGTATTTATACCAAGAATGCAGGACTGGTTTAACATTAGGAAAACTAACAGCAAAATTGACCAAATCAATAACAAAACAAAAAGAAATATGATTATTTCAACATATTCAGAAAAAATCTCAGTCAAAATAAACACCTATTCTTATTAAAAATAATAGAGAGAGGAGGAATAAGTAGAAATTACCTTAAAATGATAAGTAATATTTATTTAAAAACATAACCAAGAATTATCTTTGATAGGGATAAACTGAATATCTTATCAGTAAAATCAGGGATGAAGCAAGGATATTCATTATTACCTCTATAATTTTATATTGTACTAGAAATATTAACTATAGCAATAAAAGAAAAAGAAATTAAAGGAATTAGAATAGGCAGTGAGGAAACAAAACTATCACTCTTTGAAGATAACATGATGGTATACTTAGAGTCAATTGAGAATCTACTTGAAATTATTAGCAATTTTAGCAAAGTTATAAGAGACAAAAGAAACCCACACAAAACCTCAGCATTTCTATATATTACCAACAAAGTGCAGCAGCAAGAAATTGACAAAGAAATTAAATATAAAATAACTTTAAACAATATATAATACTTGGTAGTCTATCTGCCAAGATGAGCCTAGGAACCATATGAATAAAACTAGAAATCACTTTTCACATAAATAAAGTCAGACCTAAACAATAAGAAAATATTAATTGTTCATGCATTTGCCAAGCCAATATGATAAAAATGACTGTTCTTCCTGAATAAATTTACTTATTCAGTGCTTTGTCAATAAAACTATCAAAATTATTTTATAGAACTAGATAAAGTAATAACAAAATTCACCTGAAAGTACAAAAATTCAAGAATATCAAGAGAATGTAAAAAAAATGCAAAAGAAAGTGAACTAACCCAATAGTTATCAAATTGTGTTATAAAGCAGTAATTATCTTTTTTTTTTAGTAGCCTTTTATTTACAGGTTATATGTATGGGTAACTTTACAGCATTAACAACTGCCAAACCTCTTGTTCCAATTTTTCACCTTTTACCCCCCACTCCCTCCCCTAGATGGCAGGATGACCAGTAGATGTTAAATATATTAAAAAATAAATTAGATACAGAATAAATATACATGACCAAACTGTTGTTTTGCTGTACAAAAAGAATCAGACTCTGAAATATTATACAATTAGCTTGTGAAGGAAATCAAAAATGCAGGTGGCCATAAATATAGGGATTGGGAATTTTTAGTCATCTCCCAGAGTTCTTTCTCTGGGCATAGCTGGTTCAGTTCATTACTGCTCCATTGGAAATGATTTGGTTGATCTCATTGCTGAGGATGGCCAGGTCCATCAGAACTGGTCATCATATAGTATTGTTGTTGAAGTATATAATGATCTCCTGGTCCTGCTCATTTCACTCAGCATCAGTTCATGTAAGTCTCTCCAGGCCTTTCTTAAATTATCCTGTTGGTCATTTCTTACAGAACAATAATATTCCATAATATTCATATACCACAATTTATTCAGTCATTCTCCAATTGATGGGCATCCACTCAGTTTCCAGTTTCTAGCCACTATAAAGAGGGCTGCCACAAACATTCGTGCACATACAGGTCCCTTTCCCTTCTTTATGATCTCTTTGGGATATAAGCCCAGTAGTAACATTGCTGGATCAAAGGGTATGCACAGTTTGATAACTTTTTGAGCATAGTTCCAAACTACTCTCCAGAATGGTTGGATTTGTTCACAACTCCACCAACAATGCATCAATGTCCCAGTTTTCCTGCATCCCCTCCAACAATCATCATTATTTTTTCCTGTCATCTTAGCCAATCTGACAGGTGTGTAGTGGTATCTTAGAGTTGTCTTAATTTGCATTTCTCTGATTAATAATGACTTGGAGCATCTTTTCATATGACTAGAAATAGTTTCAATTTCTTCATCTGAGAATTGTCTGTTCATATCCTTTGACCATTTTTCAATTGGAGAATGGCTTGATTTTTTACAAATTAGAGTTACTTATATATTTTGGAAATGAGGCCTTTATCAGAACCTTTGACTGTAAAAATATTTTCCCAGTTTATTGCTTCCCTTCTAATCTTGTCTGCATTAGTTTTGTTTGTACAAAAACTTTTCAGTTTGGTATAGTTGAAATTTTCTATTTTGTGATCAGTAATGATCTCTAGTCCTTCTTTGGTCATAAATTCCTTCCCCTTCCACAGGTCTGAGAGGTAAACTATCCTGTGTTCCTCTAATTTATTAATAATTTCATTCTTTATGCCTAGGTCATGAACCCATTTTGACCTTATCTTGGTGTATGGTGTTAAGTGTGGATCAATGCCTAGTTTCTGCCATATTAGTTTCCAATTTTCTCAGCAATTTTTATCAAACAGTAAGTTCTTATCCCAAAAGCTGGGGTCTTTGGGTTTGTCAAAGATTAGGTTGCTATAGTTGTTGACTGTTTTGTCCCTTGAACCTAACCTATTCCACTGATCAACTAATCTATTCCTTAGCCAATACCAAATGGTTTTGGTAACTGCTGCTCTATAATATAATTTTAGATCTGGTACAGCTAAGCCACCTTCATTTGATTTTTTTTTCATTAGTTCCCTTGAAATTCTTGACCTTTTGTTTTTCCATATGAATTTTGTTGTTATTTTTTCTAGGTCATTAAAATAGTTTTTTGGGAGTCTGATTGGTATAGCGCTAAATAAATAGATTAGTTTAGGTAATATTGTCATCTTTATTATATTTGCTCGCCCTATCCAAGAGCATTTAATATTTTTCCAATTGGTTAGATCAGACTTAATTTGTGTGAAAAGTGGTCTGTAATTTTAAAGCAGTAATTATCAAAATAGTTTGGTGCTGACTGAGAAGTAGAATGATGGATCAGGGGAATAGATTAAGTACATTATAGTAAATGACTACAGTAATCATGTATATGATAAACTCACAGGTTCAAGTTTTTCAAACAAAAATTAATTATTAAACAGAAACTGGTAAAACTGGAAAGCAATATCGCAAAACTTAATATTGACTAGCATCCTTATACACCAAATTTAAGTCAAAATGGGTTTGTGATTTACACACAAAACGTGATAGCATAAGCAAATTAAGAGAGTATCAAATAGTTTAACTGTCAGACTTATGGATAAAGGAAGAATTAAGATATAGAGAGCATTACAAAATGTAATATAGATAATTTTGATTTTCAAAGCTACCTATAGTCATATTTTTAAATGCTCCAAATTACTATTGATTAGAGAAATATGGATTAAAATAATTGTGATTACCACCTAATAGCTATCAGATTGGCTAAAATGACAGGAAAAAAAAAAGGAAAATGTTGTATGTTGGAGGGAATATGGGAGAACTGGTTCAATAATGCATTGTTTGTGCAGTTGCAAACTGATCAAATCATTCTGAAGAGCAATTTGGAACTTTGCCCAAAGGGTTACAAGACTGTATATACCCTTTTATCTAGCAAAACCACTGCTAGATCTATATCCCAAAACCATTCAAAAAAGGCAGAAGGACCTATTTGCACAAAATATTTATAACAGCTTTTTTTGTTGTGGCTAAGAATTGGAAATCCAACAATTGGAAATCTTATCAATTGAGGAATGGCTAAACAAGTTGTTGTATTTGACAGTAATGGAATATTATTGTGCCATAAGAAATGATAAGCAGGACTATTTCAGAAAAAAACAAACAAAACCCTGCAAAGACTTACATGAACGGATGCATATGGAAGTGAACACTGCCAAAAGAATGTTGTACACAGTTATAGCAATATTGTTCAGTGAAGGACTGTGAATACTTAGCTATTCTCAGCAATATAATGATCCAAGACAATCCCAAAGGACTTACGATAAAGCATACTATCTGTCTCCAGAAAAAGAACTGACATTTATTGAATACTCAAATATATTCATTTTGCTTTCTTTCCTTCATTTTCTTCTTCTTTATTTGAGTCTCTTTGTACAAAATGATTAATATGGAAATGCTGTACATAATTGCTCATATAAAACCTATATCTGATTATTTACCATTTCAGGCAAGGGAAAGGAGAGAGAAAAGTATAGAATTTAAAATTCAAAACTTTAAATTAAAATGTTTTAAAAATTGAAAAAAATTAGAATGTATTTCTGAGAGATAAATTTAGATTTACTTCCTTTAAATATCATAAATACAGTAGGCTATGTAATAGATTTAGAGATTAGAGTATTCTCATGAATAGATAGATGCTTTCTATTCTAGCTTGTTCTCACAGATTCATTAGTACACAAAAGGTTCTCACAAACACCCATCAGTAGAAAATTTATGAACATGATGCAGTAAGTTGTGATTACTATTAAGATAATAGTATCATTCTCCCATTCCTAACAAACTCTCTCTCTATTTCATCCTTCCATTTAAACCTCTATACTCTCCAGGAATAGTTCCTGAGTCATTCCAGCATGGACTTTCAGCTTGAACATTTCTAATTATGAATCTGTAGATAGGCAACCAAAATCTTGACAGGCAGAGAATAGTTTCTCTTACACTGCCTACTCCTTTGAGGATTGCTTAATTACACAAAAAATCCTTAATATCTACAATATTTCCTAACAGTGGGAATATATGACCCATGTAGTAGAGAGCTTTGATATTATTCAAAAGATACCACATGGTACCTAGAATTCTGTTAAATATTTAATAGATTCTCAGTGAATAAAGGTTGAATAATTAATGATAAAAATTACTCACATTTTGTTTTTATTTAAAAAAACACATGGAATTAGTATAATTATACTCATTTTATGAATTGATGAAACTGAAATCCAATGAGATTTTGAATCACCCAAGATCATCTCTCTCTCAATTAAGAACCGCTACTTCAATAAATTTACTTATTCAATGACAAAACAACCAGAGAATTGTTGGGGGGGGCAGCGCTAGAAAAATAATTATTAAATTTATCTGCAATGACAAAATAACAATCTAAAAGAAAAGTCATTTTTAAAATGAAAGAAAAACAGAAAACCAGCGTTCTATAAAACATATTCTCACAAAGTCATGATCATCAAATTTGTTACTGGTAAAGAAATAGAGAGATGAATCTGTCAAACATATTAGTTATATAGTACACAGAAGTATATGAAATATGTAACCTTATGTTCAATAAAAACAGATCTCTGATTTTCTGAGTTAAGAATTCTTTTTTGTGATGAAATATAGGGGACATAGAGGTCTTCCATGTACAGTTTAAATCAGAAATGGTACAGGTATTTATTTACTCAAAAGAAATACTATACATAATATATTATGACAAGCACATATTGAAAGAAGACATAAAATAGGATAGAGTGATTTTTAGTGACTATTGCACACTTCCAGGATGCTAAGATTTTAATGTCAGGACATGAAGCATTTTGAGGACTACTGAATAGGTGATTTGGATTTCATTTTGACTGTCTACATTCACAGTCTTCAAAATCAGTGTATTTTGGCCAGCTAGAGCAGAGGCTGGACTTATTCCCCAGCTGTTGTTCATTTTCTCCAAAAGTGCTAGAGTAGGAGCCAAAAATTCTTTCCTAAGTATATCTGGCATTGATTGAGGACCTAGGATCTTCAGACATCTTACTCACAAAGTCACAGAGTCTAAAGCATCCCTTTCTAGAATGATATTCAATTACCTCTGATCAAGAAAAGAAACAAAAAACATAAAAGATAGCCAGAAGCCCATCAATAAGCTTTCTGAGCTGAACTCATCTTCAGGTGCCATGTGGAAGTAGTTGACATGATGTCAAAATGGCATAAGGCCAGAAAGGCACCCACTCTGTCCCAATACCTTTAGCGAAAGGGTCAAAAACTCTTCAGAAATACAGTTTATGTAAATAAAGAGCAGTTGTTCTTGGGTTGTTCCCTTTGAAAGATCTATTGAGTTAGAAATTTCCTGCCCACTAGCCAGTAAAGGTTTATGATACTTGGGAGTACCCAAATCCCAAGCTAGCACACATGGTCAGACAGAAACAGGCAAAAAAGATTCTTCATATGCCCTGTTACTCATCAACACTAGCTGGCAAAAATGACAAACCCAGGTTTTCAAAGTCCAAGGTTCTTTTCATGCTGCTACACTGAATTAAATGCATTTGGATTAAGCATGAAATTAGATTAGACCATCAGTCATTGGAGGGACTTGAGGAGAGTGTGTTCATGCCTCATTACAAACATATTACTACTACTGGGAAAGTAACTAAAAGCATGCAGATTATAAGAACAATGACTGTATAATACATATATCCACTTGGAAATAAATAATTGAGCTCTAAATGAGGCACATTATAGTTTCATTAGCCATTAATACAGGAAGAGAAGAATGGAAATGTCCTGTTTTTCCTTTTCTCCTCTCTCTTTGGTGTGACATGGAAAGAAATATAAATATAGAATCAACCTTGTCACTGAACAAGATTTTCCAAATTTATCTTTGTAATAAGTTAATAGTCACTGGTGCAATCTTTAAATATTAAGAAAAGCATATTTATTCATGATCAGTATTTAGAAATATTCTTCATCTGATTATTTTTTCTCCATATAACTTTCGTTATATAGTGGTGATTTAATATATCATACTTGCATTTATTTTTCTTTCCTTCACACTTAACCCACAAATGAAAAGGAAAAGCAAAAATAAGACTAAATGTTATTTAAAAAACATGCATAGTAAAATAAAATAAAACTCATTAAGGTCCAAAAAAAAAGTTCTTTAAATCTTTTAAAGTTGTTTTTATAATATAGTTATTATTTAGTAAAAATGCTATGATTTTACTCATCTTGATCTGTATTAGTTCATGTTAATCTTTGAAACTATTCTCTTTTTTTTTTCATTTCTTATGACATAGTAGCATTCTATTACATTCATAAAGCATAAATTGTTCAGACATTCCCTTCAATTTTCAGTTCTATGCTACCACAAAAAGAAAGAAAGGATTAATTTGTTTATGAGTCCTTTTTTTCTTTGATCTCTTTACCATATAAATCTAATAGAGGTATTGCTGGATCAAAGAGTATGTACAGTTCTGTGACATTTTAGGTAGAGATACAAATCACAATCCAGGATGACTGGACCAATACACAATTCCTCTAACACTAAATCTATGAATTTCTCCCACCATACATATACACACACCCTCCAAAATTTTCTTTCATTTTCTTCTTTTGCATTTCTACCAATCTGTTGGGGGTCACTTAATATTTCTCTAATGATGAGCAATTTAAAACATTAAAAAAAAGAAAAATAATATTCCTGTTGATAATTTGGCTTGTTTTCTTTATAAGCTGCATTTTATATTCTTGGACAATTTGTCAACTGTGGAATTGTTCTTATTCCTTAAATAGCTTGAAAAGCAGATATTTATCAGAAGGACTTACTACAACATTAAAATTCCTTCTTTTCTTATTTTATCTGCATATATATGTACATATACATATATACATATGATCAGAATTGTCCTTTATTTTCTAGGATATCTCTTATTTAATCATAAACATCATTCTTAGTCATATATTTGAGAGGGCATTTCCTTACTGTTCCTCTAATATATTTATGATATGACCTTTTATATGTAAATCAAGTATCTATTTGAATCTATATCAGGGGAGATATTGGTCTAAACCTAACTTTCCCTCAGAAATTTGTGTTAAATAGTGAAACTTTACCCTAGTAGAAAGATTATTTGTTTTGAAAAAAACACAGGGCTACTAGGATAATATTAAGTATCTCATATATTATAATGATCCACTTCTCTGCTTTTTAACTAATATCAAATCATTTTGCTAATTACTATTTAGCAATGCTATTTGAAATCTAGTACACTAAGATCACCATTCTTCTTACTTTTCCC
Organism: Sarcophilus harrisii; assembly: GCF_902635505.1. Classification (NCBI taxonomy): domain Eukaryota; kingdom Metazoa; phylum Chordata; class Mammalia; order Dasyuromorphia; family Dasyuridae; genus Sarcophilus; species Sarcophilus harrisii. The sequence continues at coordinate 377,516,683 of NC_045429.1, forward strand.
ATTACACTTTTGAGATGGGTGACATTTGTTTCCAATGAATTTATTTCCCCCCCCCCCACTCTATAAATAATCCTTTACTTACTAACTTAGATTAGCACAGAATAAATAAATCATTTTAGATAGTACTATCATTTTTGTTATCAACCTTCCAATGAGTAATTAATATGAAAGTTCTTCCCTTTTGCCTACATTTATTCCATTTTTCTTGTCTTAGGGCAGTAGCTAGCAGGAGTATCTGATATGATTATACATTTTTAATTATTATATCCCATGAGCAATTAACATTTCTTGAATGATTTAATCTTTATTTAGATAAAGGTTTTTGGTAATTATTTTCATATATTTCCTCTGTGTGTCTTACCTGGTATGTTTCCAGATATTTTATACATTCTTTTATTATTTAAAATCCATACCTGATTTTTGAGGGAATAACACAGAGAATACCCTGAAACTTTCCTGAAGTTATTATTTCAATTAATTTTACTTGACTCTCTGTAGGGATCTGCTTAAACCATGTTATTTGGAGGAGGAAAAAAATTATGATAATTCTGTTTCCTTGCATTGCTTATGCTTTTTCCCTAAAACTCTTATTCTAGCCTTATTATTTATTATAGCTAGTATTTCTAGCATTACATTAAATAGTAGTGATAACAAAGTGTATCTTTTATATTAAAGCAGACTTTAGTTTATATCCATTTAATGTGCTAACCTAACCTCTCTTAGTTATTGATAGGTACTACTTATCAAGTTAAGGAAATCTCCATTTATTTTTATGTTTTCAAGTATTTCAACAAAAATGATTTTGTATATATTTTTAAAAACCTACATGTAGACTCTTTACAAAGAAAGCATTTAAAGTTTTTGCATCTATATTAATTAAGTGTAATGGGCTGAGGCTTGAGTTGATGCACTGAAGTCCCAAGCACGGGAGGCTAAATAGTAATTGGACTATACTCTATTAATATATATGCCCCCGCCCACTCTCTGTGCAAGTCCTGATGTGTTGTATAGGAAATGACAATTTTGGTGGGTGGAGACAGAGGGGCAGGAAAGGAAGGAGAGAGGCTGGATTCTGTTCTAGTGGCTGCTGGTCTCGTGACTTCTGGTCTGGCTAGCTTCTTGACTCAGCTGCACACATTGCTATTGCCAATTCCCTTCTACCTCCGATCTTTCTTCGTCTCTACTGAGAATAAAGATTGACGATTTTTCCCCAAACCTGAATTCCTGACTCCAGCTGATTTTAAAATACGCGGTCATCACAATTAGGGATATTGGACTATAGTTTGTTTTTCCCTCTGTTTTGATTCACTCTGCCTTATGCATCAAAACAATATTTGTATTATAAAAGGAATAGAATTTATTTTCCTATCAATACATATAGTTTATACAATATTAGAATGAATTATTTCAATATTTGAGAAAATTCATTTACATATCCATCTGGTCTTGTTTTCTCCTCTGTGTTTTATTTATAGTTTGTTCAATTTCTTTTTCTGAGATTGGACAATTTAAAATCTTTATTTCTTGTTCTGCTAATTGGAATATTTCATAATTTTACCACTATTCGCTATTCCATTTAAGATTTTAATTATTTTGTAGTAAGTTGCACAACATATTTTTTAGTAATTTTATTTACATCTTCTTCATAAGTTGTGAATTCTTGTTTTTCATTTTTACTCATGATATGATTTTCTTCTTTTTATAAATCAAACTTATGAATTTGTTTTCTTAATTTTATCAAGTAAATATATCATACTTCATTAATTCAATGTGTTTCATCTTTGATTTTCAGAATTTCTATTTTGGTATTTAGTTTTTTTAATTATTCATTTTCTATTATGTATTAATTGCATACTAATTAACTGATATATTCTTTTTCACTTTTTATCAATGAATGTGTTCAAAGAAAAAAAATGTTCCTGAAGGAACTAAATCCCCCAAATTTTCTGCATTGTTTAGTTGTTTTCATTTTTTAAAATAAAATTATTGTTTTTATGATTTGTACTTTGACTCACCAATTCTTTAGGATTGAATTATTTGGTTTTCAATTAGATTTAATCCTTTTTCAAAGGTCATTTATCAAATACACCTTTTTGCTGAATTGTAGTTAGTAAAGTTTGTGTTTAATATTTATTCAGTAAGCAGTTGACATGGGACATTTTTGGTTGAGTATATTATGTGTACCAACATGAGACTTTCTAGAAAACTATCCCACAAAAACCCCTTATAGAATAAATCAAATCTACCAAGAGAGAAAGTCTTAGTTCTCACTTAAGAGGAATTCTCCAAGATCATTACTAGAGTAAGTTGAGGAGAAGGACATGATAAAGATTGCCAATTCCTCCACATGTTGATTTCTTCCTAGAGTCTTTTTTCCTTAGAAACCCTGAAGAGAGAATAGAATGGTATGTCTTTTCTTTTGGAAAAGCCAGAAGAAATCCAGATCTCTCATCGTGCTTGGCTCATCTTAGGTACTTAATAAATGTTTATAGATTAATTAAATCCACATTTCAATTTAATCACATGATAATTAGTCATCTTTTCAGAAGACTGAAAATATCATCAATAAACATTTTTGAGTGTCTGCAGAACTTTGTAGTCTAGTAGAGACTGTGAGTGATATGCCAAATAGAAAGATCAAAGTACTATTGGTAAGGGCCCTATAATCATTTTGATGAAAGAGAACAAAATATACATAAACACACATATAGATATCAATTATATACATATATACATATGTGTAACCATTTCTTTTTTTTTTTATTTTAATAGCCTTTTATTTACAGGTTATATGTATGGGTAACTTTACAGCACTAACAATTGCCAAACCTCTTGTTCCAATTTTTCCCCTCCTTCTCCCCATTCCCTCCCCCAGATGGCAGGATGACCAGTAGATGTTAAATATATTAAAATATAAATTAGATACACAATAAGTATACATGACCAAACCGTTATTTTGCTGTACAAAAAGAATCAGACTCTGAAATATTGTACAATTAGACTGTGAAGGAAATCTAAAATGCAGGTGGGCAAAAATATAGGGATTGGGAATTCAATGTAATGGTTCTTAGTCATCTCCCAGAGTTCTATCACTGGGCGTAGCTGGTTCAGTTCATTGCTTCTCCATTGGAACTGATTTGGTTCATCTCATTGCTGAGGATGGCCAGGTCCATCAGAGTTGATCATCATATAGTATTGTTGTTGAAGTATATAATGATCTCCTGGCCCTGCTAGTTTCACTCAGCATCAGTTCGTGTAAGTTTCTCCAGGCCTTTCTGAAATCATCCTGCTGGTCATTTCTTACCGAACAATAATATTCCATAATATTCATATACCACAATTTATTCAGCCATTCTCCAATTGATGGGCATCCACTCAGTTTCCAGTTTCTGGCCACTACAAAGAGGGCTGCCACAAACATTTGTGCACATACAGGTCCCTTTCCCTTCTTTATGATGTCTTTGGGATATAAGCCCAGTAGTATGTGTAACCATTTCTAAAGAGGAATACCATCAAGTACAAAGTAAAACATTTTTTTCCATACAATGAAAACAAACAAACAAAAAAGTGCATTTAGAAAGTATTTTTCACTAGTCATAAGACATGGTTCTAACAAATGATAAATTTGGTGAAATACCAAACAGCATTTGTATTTCAAAGCTGAAAGTGAAGCTACCACTTATTTTTTAAAAGGCATATTTGTCACATTACATTTAGTTTCTAAAATTAAATTGATATGGTGATTATCAGTCAACAGGATTTGTCTCCCTTTCTCTTAATATGTATTTTGAAGCATCAGGACATAATAGATAAGACAGCAAGACTTGGGTTCTACTCTTGCCTTTGACATGTATTAGTTGTGTGACCTTGGGCAAAGATTTAATTCTTTTCATATTCTTGGCATGGCTTGGCATAGTTTTTTGATGGTTAAGTATCAAAATAGTTGCTGATCTTGATTGGTAGAGGTTATTTCTTTACACAGAATTCTGGCCAAAAGTGAAATCACTGCTCCATTTCTGCCACACACAAAAAAGGAGAAATAATTCAAATCTATTTTCCAAATCCATTATTTCTAAAAGAACATTTTCCTTTTGTTGAAGTTTGGTGGATTTTCTTTCTTCCTTATCTACCTAGTTAACAATAAGAAGTGAGCTTCTTTGAGTCCTTGCTATAGAGATCTTGTATCTTATTCTTTCTTATGAGGCAAAACAGAGGAAAGCAAGTTTATTTTTTATAACACTATGCAGAACAATCTTTCCATGTTTTCTAGTTACTAATAGTCTGCTTATACACGATTGATAAAATAAGGGGGCATGCTGTATGAAATGTATATCTGTTATGTAGCTTGGCAGTAAGGCTTCCCATTTCCTGTAGATTTTCTCCAAACTCTATAACTATACATTAGCTAGATTAAAACAGGCCACAGCTTTATTCCGGTATGACGTATACGTATTTCTATGTATCCAACCAAAAAGAATCTTGTTACTCTATGCCAAAAGTAGTTGTAACTCAAAATGTTTCCACTTACTTTCATTCATTATGTGCATTATAACCAGAAAAGAGGTCATACCAACTACCTGCAATTTGGCATGCTTTCCTGCATATGCATATAACTAAAATAGAGTATGAAAGTTCAGTGCTTGAACCATTTCTCACCAAAGATGATAAATGAGCTTGAAAGGATAGCAAAGCAAAGCCATAAAATTCAAGCTAAGTCATTTCAAAGTATTGGTATTCAAACTGAAACCTTGGTATTGGTAAACCTCTACCATTGACATAACTTTTGCTCTACCATTTTCCTTTCTTGCCATCTCAAATTAAATTGTAACTCCAGTGTTGTTCTCATCCTCTTTCATTATCCTCATCCTCATTAGATAAATTTTATCTGAATTATCCTCATTTATATCCATTATTGGAATCCTACCTGTTTCATCCCCCAAATCACTGGGAATTTTTCATATTAAATATAAATCATATTTGAGTATAGATAATATTTACAAATTTTGATTATTTATTTTAAAATTATCCTTTTTGAATGTTTTATTTTTAACTATACCTAAAATAATTTTAACATTTTTTAAAAAATTTCTTATCAATTTTATATCTTGTAATGCTCCCTTATTTCTTTCATCATAAATTCTTATCTTACTCATAGATCTTACAGGAAAAGTCTCCCATGGTCTCCTAATTTACTTATATCTAAATCATTTATACCTAAATCATGTAGCCATTTTAACCTTTTCTTGCTATTTACGATATGATTTATTGGTCTATACCTTGTTTCTGCCAGTTTTCCAGTTTTTCCAATAGTATTTGTTAAAGAATGAGTTCTTATCCCCAAAGTTTGAAACTTTGAGTTTGCCAAACATAGGTAGCTATGGTTATATATTACTGTGTATTGTTCAATACACAGTGTATTGTTATTATTTTATTATATATTATTAGCCAATTATTTAATTATATAATTATTAGCCAATTACATTGTTTTGATGATTATCACTTTACAATGAAGTTTGAGTTCTGCAATTGTTAGACTACCTTCCTTCACCATTTTCCCCTTAATTCCCTTGATGTTCTTGACCTTTTGTTCTTTCAACTGAATTTTCTTATAATTTTTTCTAGCTCTATGAAATATTTTTTAAGTTTGATTGGTATGACATTGAATAAAAAATTAATTGAGGTAAATCAGACTTTATTTGCATGAAAGATTTTCTGTCATTGTGTAATTCCTGAGTTTGTCTTGGCAAATAGACTACATAGTATTTTATATTGTGGTTTAAATAGAATTTCACTTTTTTATGTCTTATTGCTATATATTGTTGGTAATATCTAGAAACAATGCTGTTTTACCTAGATTTATTTTATATCCTGCAATTTTGCTAAAGTTTATTATTTCAACTAGGTTTCTAGTTAATTCTCTAGGATTCCTAATTATGTCATCATAACACTCAATGTTTATGACAGGACCTGGTGGTGAATAAAAGTTTAGTGACTAACTGCTACCATTATTAAACTTTTCTCTTAAACTTTATAGTTTAAAACTTAGAGTTCTTCACAGATTATAATTTCATTCCTTCAAGTCCTTCATATCTGCCATTATCACTTACATCTGCTAGATATAGTCCTAGTTTTAATTATATCTTCTCCTTTTTGTTTTTCTTTAGTTTAATTTCTTGATTTCTATGCAGCATCTGACACTATTGACTTTTTTTTTTGATAATTTCTTTCCTTGACTTCCAAGATAACTCTTTCTCCTAGTTCTCCTACCTCTTTAACTATTCATTCTCTTTCCTTTACTCAATCTCCATCCTATTCCAGATTATTGTATACATTTTTCCCATGGTGCTATCCTTGGCTCTTTTTTTCTGCTCTCTACATATTGTTTCTCTCACTATATATACACATAACTTTTATGTACATGACTCCCAAGACTATCTCTATTTTTGTCCTTTCTTCCAAGTTATGCACCCACATCTCCAGCAACTTCTTGACTAAAGATCTAGTTTGAGCATCCCATTTGCCCAGAGGAAAACATGGCATGCTCAAACTAGATCTTTAGTTGAGAATTGTGCTGTCCTGAAATTAAGAAAAACACAGAATTCTACTATCATAAAATTCTATCTACTCAGTATTTTTTTTAAATGAGATAATTTAAGTCTTGATGATCAAGTGATAGAGGGGGAATTACTAGAAATTATCTTTTCAAAAGATATTTTTTAATTAAACCCTATGAAGCCATTGTTAAAAACAAACAAACAAAAATATCTTATAAATCAAGGGTTTGCATGTGATCTTTTCACATAAATACTAAATCAATAACATATTTTCATTTAGTTTTTAATTTCTACATTTTATATTTTTGAAACTTCATAACTGTGTAAGTTTATCTTCTATTTCTCCACATTCTGACACTTCTACTCTTAGAATTTTGACATTTGAAGTTAGAAATCCCTATGAAAAGTCCAAGATATAATTGAAGGAAAGAAAGGAAGAAGGGAGGGAGGGAGGGAGGAAAGAAGGAAGGAAGGAAGGAAGGAAGGAAGGAAGGAAGGAAGGAAGGAAGGAAGGAAGGAAGAGAGGGAGGGAAGGAGGAAAGGAGGAAAAAAGGAAGGGAGGGAAGGAGGAGGAAAAAAGAAAGGGAAAGAGGGAGGGAGGAAGGGAGGGAGGAAGGAGAAGCATTGGCCAACTGGAACTGGCCAATTGAGTACCCAGCAGGGCAGCTACTAGCATTCACCGATCTTTACTTAACTCTTGAAGAGGACCTATGATATCAGAAAGATGATAGCTTGACTTGCACCTCTGTGCTGATGATTCTTAGATCTATGTATCTAGTATTGTTCTCTCTTTCCTAAACTGCACATTCTTTTCTTTTCTTTTTGGATTATATATGCATATTAACTTCCCTACAAGGGATGGATGTTTTTTGTTTGTTAAGTATGTTTAAAGGCAGCAGCGAAAGAGCCAGTAGATAAAGATTGAAAGCAAGAGAGTAGGGAGCAAAATATTGATATATTGGAGAAAATTGGGAAGGGATTGAGTCAAGAACATATGTAGATAAAGGAAGTGACTTTCAAGACTAGAAAGCCTACTTTCTTATCAGAGAAAAAGCATTCTTTGCCTCATTTCTTTCTTAGCTAGCCTTAATCACTGAATGAGTGGTTGCTTTAGTCAAAATGCAACCTGCTAAATATGCTAGGTTAAATCTCCCGTTGACAATGACTATCTCCAGGCATCCTATTCTATATCTGGCTTCTGTACTCAGATAGCTCTGGAGGAGAAAGTGAGATGGTGGCCTTGCACAGCCCCATCTCACCCAAATCCAATTCACCTGCATGTCATGGCATTGCCTCATGTTGTCTTCCAGGATGTAGCACAAACAACAACTAAAGAGTAAAAGCAAAAATTATGAGAGCTAATGTTAGAGGTATATGAAAGAGAAAAGAGAAAAATTTCTGCAAATGGTCTAAAATTTTTTCTTGTGTCAAATATTATGAGAAGTTTTCAGCAAATAGGATGAGAGAAGTAGTGTGGGAGGATTGAAGAGAGTAGAAAAGTTTTGGGATAGCCGCTGTAGTGAATGTGATAGATAAAGGAATCATTAGAGAAGCATAGCAGCATTGACATGTATCAGGGGATCATTTGAAATTATATAACATATATTTTAGTTTCAGTTAACAAGGTCTCATGATTCCCTCCAATTTTGTTCAGCAGTATATGAGTAGGAGGATTTGGCAAGGTATGATTAGACACGGGACAAAAAGAAGGGATTCAAGATTAGAGGACAGTATAGAGTTGATTTGCTTTACCAAGGAGTCAGATGGGGATGGGAAGAATTTGAGGACAGACCAGGTGATGATGTTCTTGGAGTGGGATGGAGGGGCAGATCACAACGAGGATAAGAGGAATGGCAAGATCAAGAATATGAACAGTCTTGCATTTCACTGAGGTGGAGTTAATTGAGGAATTGAATAGATTGAAGAATCAGACACTTGGAATATTTGAGGGAACGTCACAACATCTGTTTTTAAACTTTCTAGAATTAGTGAAGAAGTTGAAGTCAAGAAGAATACTGTGAGCCAAGCACTGAACTCATTTAGAAATAAGGGAGAGTACCTTTGGACCAATCTATAATAGCTATAAGAATATGGATTGGGTGATAATTTTGGATTGAATAAGTCTCAAGTGTTTACAAGTTGCTGAGTTATGGTGGTATAGTATTTGGAAGTGGTAAAGAAAAGAAAGGGATAGTCTGACTCTTCCACCATAACCAGTGAATAGGGAATATGAGAGAAAATTCATGGAGTACTGGAAAGAATGTGAACAGGAGGGAGCTAGGTTTCAGTGAGTGCCGGAGGAAGAAGAAAGAAACAAAGACATTTAAGATGAAAATGACTTTATTGCTTATGGAATAGGCATTCCAGAGGACCTAGTGGAATGATTGGGCAGATCTGGAGTAAGACATTAGGAAGTTAGGGTTGAGAGGCCAAATTTAAAGAAAAAAACAAATATTACTGAATTGTTTACCTTGTTTTCTGTAGGAAGATATGTTTGTTTTATATCTCTTTTCTATTGTAAATACTTTTACTAATTTTAATTCCCTCTGCTTCACTGGGTTTTCTTCTTAGACTTTCTGTCTGCTTATTTCTTTAACTTTATTTCTATTTCTATATGAATTCTTCAAACTTTATAATTAGCTGGCGTGAAATAAAAAAATGTTTAAATTCATTCATTTCCCCTCCCTCAAAAAGTAAATAAAACAGTTTGCATTTTTAATATATCTCTTAAATGCCTTGGATAGAAAAAAAAAACAAACATCAAGAATATTCATAAATTCAGATAGCATACCTAATAGGTCTCTAATTGAACTGCAATCCTTTGTAGGTTGCTCAAGTGTTAACTTATAAAATGTCTTCTGAAAACTATCTTTGGAACCTATTGCTGCAGTTCTGATTTGAGAGGCTTCTGAAGGATCCTATATTTTAGTTAGGTAATTGAATTTTGAAATGGGAGATAAATACTTCAATTTATCTATAAAATGAGCACACAAGTTTGGCAATCACCAATGCTGTAAAATTACCCATACATATAACTTGTAAATAAAAAGCTATGAAAAAAATAAAAAATAAATAAAACTAAAAATAAAATGAGCAAAATAAAAACTTTTTACCTCTTATCAATGGAAAGTTTAAAGAAATATAATTGAAACTGTGAAAGTTATTTCAGCAATATAAAGTATGATATGTCTGTAATTTGATATATGAATGTTATCAAGGTTGAGATTATCAGGTATTCAGCCTTTACTTTTTAGGAAAATACATCTTATTCAAAATTATGTTACTGTTTCAAAACGTTTTGGCAGTATTATCAAGAATCCTTTGCCTTCTGCCATGTAGAAGATGAGAAGGTACTTAGCACTTTCTACTGCTTCCATGAGAGAGGAAGATTGAGTTCATTTTCTTCCAGCTGCAGGTCTTATAAAAGGACATGTCAGTATTCCATTTTTTTATTTGAATAAACCATTGTCCATTTTATTAAGCAGGAATATAACATGCATTTCTATAATTTCTCTTTCTTCATAAAATATAATATTTACTTGAGATTCACTCCAAAAAGTATTTACTTCAGTATAAAAAACAGAAGATATATATGTATATATATATATATATATATATATACATATATGTATGCATATATATACATATATATCATGTATAAATCTTGTTTTGCACAAAAAGATAAATTGAGTGATTATTCACTTTTTAAAAAGGTCTCTTCACAGAATTACCTTATATAGGAAGTTTACTCACTGCATTCAAAAAGTCTTTTAACAAAAATTCTTTCTGAACATAGTTCCTATATAGTCCAAAAAATTCCTATATTAATCTGAGCACAAAAATAAATTTTTATACTTGCACAAAGAGAATCTTTGGAAAAGAAAATTTTCTATCTGTATGCCTCAGATATCTTCACTTTTTTCCCCTTCCTTTTTCCTTTTGCTAATAAAAATCCAGCAAAATATGTGCAAAAGAAAAGGCTACAATGTACTTTGTGTTTCCACAAACAACAAATTGCAACTAACAATAGTCAATAGAATGAACATAAATTAGTTTCTATCTCCATTTGTTTTTTAGAGATGTTGATATTGATATTTTGGTTCACTGGCAAATGATTAGTCTTGGACTTGAAACATTATTGGGGGGGTAGCCCACAATTAAAGTTATCCTTGACTTTCCTTTAAAAACCTAACCATGATATAATTAATTATCACTTTCTGAATGAAGGAACAAATTGAAAACTTTTTTTGGTCTTAAATATTTTCCCATAACTAGTTCTTTGCATTCGAATTGAGAGAGGGTGGGGGGCACAGGTTGGAAAATTTAGGTTACATCTGGAAAAAAATATGACTGATACACTTAACCCCCCATTTTTCTTTATTAGCATTCCATTATTTAGTTTTGGAGTAGGGGGAGGGGAAAACAAGAATAAAGTTAACCTATCCCCCTTTCACCATACACATTGAAGTTTTCTTTTGCCAGATCCTTAAATATCATTGGACTGGCTTTCAGCAGTTTCATTTGATCTCTGTGAAACATATGGGAGTATTTGTTTTACAATCTTTATTCAGAATGTAATCGTTTTTTCTGATTGCATATGTTTGGCACTGAGCTTTCTCTTCTAGACAGTGAATGAAGTTTGGGCAGTCTCCAAATCTAAACACACCCTAATTTCAAAAGCCACAATCCTGAGGGCTCAATTCCTGTTTACTGAGGAATTAAAGCCTAGTTAAACCACATCGTTACTAAATATGGTATATTTTAGTGACTTAAAAAAAATCTTTATAGTTTATTTAGGGTTATTCACTAGCATTGAGTTCAGACAGTAAAGTTTTTTCATGGAGTAACATATAATATTTACAATTGGTTAAATAGTTCTAGGGCTTCTGTTTCTTTAGATTTACTTTTTAGAGAGCAGGATAGAAGTGTCTATGTTTTCTATAGTGAATTGAGAGTCACTTTTAAATTACCTTGAAAAAATTATTTGACTTTTATTTCAGTCTTTTGTTGTGGTTGTTATGTCACCTATACATTTGGTCAACACCTTTTCATTTCCTGGAAATTACCAAAAAATTAAATAAGATTTTAGAAATGATATTGTATTTGAAACAATTTACTTAAAAGTAAGGAAGGATAGAAAAAGTTGGCGAGGGTAATTCATATCCCTTTGTCATTAAATAATTCTAATCTAGTTTCTTTGGGGGGAGGAGACCAGGTATGGTAGAAAGAATTAAAGATCTAAATTTACACATTTTAGGATTAAATTTCAGAAGCATGGTTTAGTAATCTTTATTTAATGTAGTAGTTGACATACTGTAAACTTTAATCTGGAGTAGATGGATATAGAGCTTTGTCACATGATATAGCATTCTCAAAAAATTATACTACATTACATTAATGAAAATGAATTTGATTAACCATCTGTGTTCCTACAACTTTATAAAAGATTTTAATTGATTAATGTTTTAAGGAACATTTAATCATCAGTTTCTTCAAACAAATTTGGGAGTATTGATTTTCTCCACTTCAATGGTTCCTAAAACCACATTCTCATATTTCATTATTTTATCGAGTGGGTTTATGGAAACCTTGCAAGTAGGCTTATTTTCAACTATAAACATACTTAAAGGTGAATTTCAAAATTTCAAAAAAAAATGTTTAAGATCTTGAATTAGTAACAGACTGAATCTGTGGATTTAATAAAATACAAAATTATAATTCTGTCTTTTTTAGGATGAGATTTGTACTAAAAATATCGCCTGTCTTTTTGGCCATCATTTACTTTTAAAGAGATAACACTGACAATTTCAGAAAATGAAGGTTAAAATAGGTAATGAATGTTTCATAAAATGATGTTCTTATGAAATTTTCAAGTAGTTTTTCATTCTGTTATTTATTTCAAATTTACATTTCATCTCTAATCAAGTGCTGACCTATATATTATAAGTTTATTTTCCACCTTATAGTGTGCTTCCTAACTAGTTTATTCTTCTGAAAATGTGTAATTTATATGACTGATTTATCAGTCTATTATTTCATACTAGTACTTTGCAATTATAGAATACACACTGAAAGTTCCAGTATTACAGTTACTCATTCATTGGTTTGGACAAATCAGGTTTTATCTTCTACTTTATTGTCAAAATAGATATTTTGAGGAATATTTCCTAAAACACTAAAAAGTTGGTTTTCTGATTAAATCCTATTAAGAAAGCATAATGTATTTCATATTATGTAGGGAATAGAATTTTAATTGGATATACAAGTGCATATATACATATATATGTAATCAAGATTGTGATAAAATTAATTTTGAGAGTAATTTAAAATATTTCTATTTTAATATTTTAAGAAAAGGCATGACATTTATGCTAATAGGGCTTTTATGATGTTTTATAGAATACATTTAAAGAGTAAATTACAGTTGTTTAGTAGGAAAAAGAATACGAAAGCATTATGTTTTCCAGCTGTTCCATTTTTGGACCTTAAAATTAGGACTTTCCTTAATGTAAGTTCAACAGATGATAAGATGTAACTAACTGTTATCATTTTTAAAGCTCTAATGCCCTCTTTCCTTTTCTTCCCCTCCTCTTGCCTTAGATTAATAGTCTAATTGTGAAAGGTAATCACTTGCTATTTTCAGCATCACTTCACATTGAAACATCTAGCCTATAGGCAACATATGCTAACACTTATCCTTTTTTCTATGGGGGTCTTTGCTTAGTGAGTGGATCAAAGGAAAATCAGGCAGTCAACTCATGGAATCATAGAATATTTTACTTGGAAAGGATGTCAATTCCTTTAGTACAATTCCTGAATGGGAATCTCTTCTATTGCATATCCCTGGCTAAGAGGTCATTCAGGTTCTCCTTTAAGAACTGGAATGACTGGAATTTTGCTACCTACTCAAATAAACCATTTTAGTTTTGTATAGCTCCAGTTGCTGGGGAAATTTTCCATGTATGAACCTGAAATCTGCTTCCCTGCTTGTTGTACTCATTGTTCTGCTGTGGGACCAGAAAGAAAAATTAATTATCCCGTAACAATCTTTTATATACTTCAAGACAACCCTTCCCCCCTTCCCATTTCCTATAATTGCTCACTTCTCCAAGTTAAACATTGCCAGTTACCCCAACTCATCTTTATTTGTCACAGCTTTAGTCTCTAAATCTATTATCCTATGAACATTTACTGCTCCTTCTTCCCTGTGCTGTAGCTTTTTAGTGTTTTTTCTAATATGTAGAATCCAGGTTTGATATACAGTATTTAAAGTATCATACTCCTAGGGCAAAAAACAATAGTATTATGGCATTCAATATAACACATGATCCTCAAAGGAAATTACCATTTTATATGAACTTTATTATCACTCCAACATCTAATACTGTATTGTGCATAAAGGAGGTGTTTATTAAATGTATACTTTGTGGTTCAGGACTGTGTACTTCCTAAGACTGCATTCATTTTTTGTCACTATATATTGTATTGTTTCTACCCAGATACATTTTCCCCAATACGGTTGTTATATTATTGCACTCTATACACCTAGCAGCCACTTATTTTTATTACAATTTCATTATATTGGACTCGGATTTCATTCCATTTTGTTGAGATTTTTTTTAAATCCTTATACTGTTATCCAGTGTTAGATATTCTTCCCAGATTAATCATCTTCACAAATTTAAGCTTTATTCAATCTTTTATTTAACCAAATTACTGACAAAAATGTAGATTAACAAAGATAATAATTGAAAAGAGCTTAGCAAAATGATTGGCATATAGTAGTCATTTAATAAAAGAATGTTTTTTTTTTCTTTCTTACCTTTCATTCAATCCCCTCCCTTCTTCTCTCCCTCCCTCCCTCCTTTCCTTCTTTCCTTCCTTCCCTTCCTTCCTTCCTTCCTTCCTTCCTTCCTTCCTTCCTTCCTTCCTTCCTTCCTTCCTTCCTTCTTTCCTTTCTTCCTTCTTTCCTTCCTTCCTTCCTTCCTAGATAGACAAGTGAAGCTTTCTTAAGAAGTCTATGGGATTAAACCTAAATCACGTTATCCCTATTCCCAGAGATCTGCCAAAAGATTAAATCTTGGGCCCAGGTTGCAGGAAGTCGCATGATCTCAAAGCCTAGAAGTCTCTAAAGGCCAAGACCATAGATCAGTGACAGGAAGTGAGGTGACCCACAGGAAGCATTCAACATTGATGACCACTGGCCAATGATGGTTCCTTCCTTTTAGTCTATCCAATGAAAAGACGTAGGTCTTCTGCTATAAAAACAGCTTTCTGGGCACATGTTGGGAACTGAGCTGCCTCAAAGGTCTGCTGGGCCTCTCCCTTCAGGGGCTAAATAAATGCTTTCTCTTTGTACCTGAAAATGTCTCTGATTAATTAATTTGGGGAAGGGGGTCTAGCATCCATCCCATACACTTCCTTCCTTCTTTCCTCTCCTTTCTAAAAGGAGAAAAAGAAGAAAGAAAAGAAGGAAGATCAAAAGGATCAATCCTTCAGATATTTTTCTAGGTTGATATTGATCCATGATTACTACTTTTTCATGGTCAGGTAATTCAAAATCAAACTGTACTTTCTTTTAAATCACATCTCTCCAATGCCATACTAATATATTTCAGTAAGCAGACATATCATATTTCTAGCACTCCTCCTATCTAGCAGTTTTAAGAAATCTTATCAAAAAAGGAAATGAACTTAAATTGTTTCTCTTTTGCAAAGGCCCATGAGTCATTTATTATGTCTTTTAAAATACACCCAGAAATTAGTTTAGTAAATTAAGTCAAACTCAGCCTTTCATGTGAAAAATCAACTTTCTCCCAATTTTGGATACTGACACTTTGTTTTCTTTCTCCATTTAAAAGGAGTCTCCTGTCTCCTTTTTTTCTAGTTTGAAGATGTGTAATAAAGGGGAAACTGCTGCCTACCAAGCTTGCCTTTCACTTTTGGTCATCTTTAATTGTCAGAAAGATTTTTGTTTTTCTTTTTTTTGTCTTTTGTTTTTTTTTTTCTTACATTTAACCAAAACCTTCCTTTTTGATGTATCTATCTATTGCTCCTATTTCTGCCTCCAGGAACATTCAGACTAGTTTAATCTTACTTCTACATGATCAATCACATTTCAAATGCTTAAAAATTAGAGGACAATAGAATCTTCTCCAATCTGTCAGTCAGACAATTAGCATTTATTAAATGTCTACAAGGTGTTGAGACACTATGCTAAGACAAAATAAAGTAAAACAACACCTGCTCTCAATGAGTTCACAGTCTAAAGGGGGAAACAGTATGCAAATTATTATGTAGAAATAAGATAAACACAGGACAACTTGAGAAATCTTCTCTAAGGGATGGCACTAAGATTAAGAGGAATTGGGAAAGACTTGTGGCATATGGAATTTTCTCCATACATCATAAAAACATTGACCTATCACCTCATTTTTGTATCTATATAGATTTGTTTACCTTTTTCATTTGAAAAATCCTTCTCAGTTCTGTTTTTATCAAGAAGAATATTTAAAAATTAAGCTCATTGTTAAAGGTACTTTTTCTTTCATGTGGGAAAATATGTAGCTTTATATTAAATTATGTAAATCATCTTCCTTAGCTTTTTGCATACTGCTTCAGATGTTTCTCATTATATATATATGCATAAATATATATTTTCTGTTCTACGATATGATGTATAGTAAGTGGCCATTTATAATTCAATTACATGGCAAGCTGCCTCCTCAAGGCAGCTTTAAAACATTTTTTTTTTGGTCTTTAAATCTCAGAAGCTAGATCGCTACATTTTGGGACAAGCTAAGTTTTGGATTCCTCTCTAATGAAATCCTATGGATACTATTGTTCTTTATTACTTAATACCAGTACTTTCAGGTATTTAAAAAAATTCTGAAATATGGTATTCAGAGACTTTTTATTATTATATTTAGGGGAAAAAGAATAATATGCTACATGAATGGATAACATACTCCAAAGTGGAATGTTTTCCGAAAGGAAATGAAAGAAATGAGAACTTTACAGTATGTTTAATTTTAACTCATTTTTTCTTGATAAAGACAGAATTGTACAGGACTTTTTTTAAAATTCATAGGTAAATAAATCAATTCAGATGCAAAAAAAAATGAAGCGATAATTCACTGTTTACATGTTTAAAAGAGAAAGATCCATTTTCTGCAAAGAAGTATTGTTAGTAATGTTTTGACTTTTTCACTGACTTGTCTGTATGTTCAATTACTTTGAAGAGCATTCATTTGTTATTTCTATTGAGTAATTTCAGTTATCCCCAACTTGCTATGATCCCATTTGAGATTTTCTTTGCAAAGATCCTAAATGATTTGCATTTCTTTCTCCAATTCATTTTGCAAATGAGAAATTGAGGAAAACAGGATTAAGTGACTTGTCCAGGATCACAAAACCATTAAGTGTCTGAGAATTTCCTTTCTCTACTCCTTCTTCAACTTCTACTTCCATTTTCTTTATCATTGTAATTGTCACCATAATTCCCCTGTCTTAATGTAAATTGGCTTACATATAACTGAAAACTCATCTATTTTACTGAAGCCACTCTGGTATTATTACAGGACTGTGCTACTCTTTATTTATCTTTGATTACCTACCTTGCTTCTGTATTCTGTCCACATCTTATTGGAAACTAAAAACAAATTGATCCATCTTAGAATAAAACTCCACAGATTCCTATTTACATGCCTCATCACACAATGTAGCTGACTATGTTCAAACTATGTTCAAATGAGTACAACTATCACATAAAGTTGTGCCAAACTACAGGATCTTAGAGCACTGTCCTAAAACAGATTGTATCTCTTTTTCTAGGCATGTCTGTCACCTGAAGATTGACAGCTTGGTAATGACATTTTAAAATCCATCATGGGATTGCTGAAATAGGCAGAAATCAGTATAAAAATTGTTCCTCAATCTTACCCAGCCCTCATGATTTTAAGCAAACTGATCATAAGTAAAAAGTCTATAGCAATTTTTTTTGGAAAATCTTTGATAAATAAATACACTTTATGCTGAACTTGATTGGGTCCTGCATATTAAATCATTACATGTTTCAGTAATAAGTGACATCAGCAAGATTATGGGCACAGGAAAGGTCAGCAAAAGGTGATGTAAATACCGTGAGGAATTAAGACACTGAAGATATAAAATGCTTGTAGACAGCTAAAAAACTTATATGTCATGAAAACATGATTCAAGGGCTGAGTCAGAAGATTCTGGACATGCCAAACAATATCATACACCAAAAATGATATTGATTATATCTTAATGGACAGGAAATAACTGGTTCCCACCATGGATATCATTTTTGAATCAGATGTTTCTGGTGAGACAGATCTTAAATTAATGAGAATAAAGGTGAAAACGAATACTAGACAAAGGTTAAGATTTTAAGACCCTTTTAAAACTGTACTATTAAAATTGCTCCAATTGGTCATATTTAAACATTATTTACTTTGAAAAACTGAATCTAGGTCAAATAAAGCATTGACTTCAATTATTACTAATTGTTAAAGAAGATTAATGAATTTAATTAATATACTAAGAAGACCTGGAAAATCCCTCAGCTAATAACCATTTCATTTCTTGGCCAAGTGTAACAACATGGAAAACCAAAGTCAGACCTAACATAGTACAAATTCATTCACAAAGCTTTACAATAGATGATTAAAAAAATTAATATATTTGAAATATAGTAGAGAAGATAACAATTCTTTAAAAAAATGAATCATCTCTCAAGGATTTGTAGATGAAACTTGGAAGAAGGGCAACAAATAGATATGAAATTGAATCGATCTGCCAGCATCTCTTACATAATATCATTTCATTAAGGATGACAGTGGAACACCCCAAATTAGACATTAGCTTAGTAAACGATGTGTGATCTAAAGAATTTAAGAATAGGAAGTGAGTTAAAAGTGGCTGAGTTCAATGAGATAAAAATACAAAAGAATTCTTTACTATATGCAATAGGTTTAAAGGTCTTTGAAACAGTTTTCAAAATATTCCAAAGAGGTGATAATTCTCAAAAGAAATAGGAAAAATCATGGATTGTGCTTTTAATTCTCTAAAAACAATTATCAGGCTGAAATCAGTAATTATTAGTACTTAGCCTACTTTTTCATTCCCATAAAATTATAAGATTGGTCTGTGTATATATTGAACATATCTTTAATGAAAATATGCAGAAGAAAAAGGCAGGCTTTCAGAGTCAGGTTTCTATAGTAGATCATATAATCAGTCATATAGATAACTGAGAATTAGAGAGGATATAAGATTCCAATGTGTTTTAATTTTTGGCTGAATAGCAACAAAATTTGACTTGATGGAGAAACATATAGCCTTGCAGATCTTTGTTATGCCCATGTTGAAATCTACAAAAATCTGCAGTATATACCCTAGAAATAACTTTATGCAATGATTTTTGATTCCTCATAACAAGATAGATATAAACCAGAAAAAAAACATATTGAACTAAACTGTTTTTGATATTATAGACGGTATATCATCTAACATTCAAATTGATATGGTATACCATATAGATGACAAGGTCATCAAATGCTTTTTCTTACAGCTGACATTGTGGTGATTGCATAAAGCTCTAATATTTTATATTAGTCTTATCAGTGATATCCAGTGCTACTCAGAAGAGAGAAACTTAACAAAATAAAAAACAGATGCAAAGTATGTGTGGTATTTTATAATAAGAACTTACTTCTCTGACTAATGAATTAGTTCAAAAGCTCCTATTCATTTTGAATCCAGCACTACAGATGGTAAGTGAAATGGATTCAGAAATGATTTGACAATGAAGATTGGGCTTAATTTAAAGATGGAGATTAGACTAGATTGTACAACTAAGTCGTGTAGCTCTAAGGAAGCCAGATGCACAGTGGATAGAACACTAAGTCTGGAATCAGGAAGATCTGAATTCAAATCCAGCTCCAGACACTTACTGACTATGTGACTCTAAGCATGTTACTTAACCCTGTTTGCCTCAGTTTTCTAGTCTGTAAAAAAAAAAAGTCTGAAAAAGAAATAGCAAACCACTCTAGTATCTTACCAAGAAAACACCAAATGGGATTGAGTTGAACATAAACAAAAACAGAGCACTTTTAGTGATCCCAAACTCCTCCTGGCCCCAAATTCCATTTTTCCAAAACTAGAATCTTCCAGTGAGGCTATACTGGTGTCACTGTGAAGCTCTATCATCTTGGAATGATGAAAATTTCAGGTAATTAATTCATCAATCAAATAGTCAAAAAGGCAAGGTAAAGACATGTATAAATAGGTTCCATATTAGTAGTAGTTTTTACTTAGCAGAAGTTGCAAAAAAGGTAATATATTGGTTGTTTGCAATTATTAAAAAATCATCTTATGTAGTGAAAATAGGTAACAGATGGACATCTAGTTGTTTCAGTGGTGTCCATGGAAAATTAAAAAAAGTAGAGAAAATATTCTAGCATATTGTTTATAGAAATATAGAGACAAGACTTTACAGAATCATACAATCAAAAGATGTAAGTAAAATTGATTTATATTGATAAAGGAAGCAAAAGCATTGATTAGATAATTGATAAAATTATATATAATATGTGTGTGTGTTTGTGTGTGTGTGTGTGTGTGTAGTGTTATCATATTGTTAAAAACAATAATTCACCAGTCAGCTATGTAAGCCTCTTTAGACAACATTCGCTTTTCTTTTTCAGAGAAATCATTTATATCTTATGCCACCATCATTTCAGAATAATCTTCTCAAAATTTCTTAAACTGAGTTAATCTTAAGATCTTAGTCCACAGGAATTTACCATGATCCTATCTCTGAAGTCTGAAACCAATTTATGTTGAATCTAGAATGAACTTCAGACTGTTAGCATTTTCCCTTCCTCACTAAACCTGCATTGGCTACTTTCTCTCAAAGTTTCTGTCATTTTAACATTTATAACTAGTTGTTTTAGTATGTCAGATTCATATTCAGAAGTTTTACTTTTTCCTCTTACTCCCATTTATGAAGAAAATAAATATAATAACACTAATAATTATTAAAATTTTATAGCATCTTACAATTTGTAAATTCCTTAACAAAAATTATCTCATTTTTCCTCACAATAACCTTGAAAGATAAGTGCTGTTATTATCCCCATTTTTCAGATGATAAAACTGAGTGAGATAAAGGTAAAGTAATTTGCCCAGAATTATACAACTTGCAAATGGCAGGGGTCCTCAAACTACGCCCGTGGGCCAGATGCAGCAGCTGAGGATGTTTATCCCCCTCACTCAGGGGCTATGAAGTTTCTTTATTTAAAGGCCCACAAAACAAAGTTTTTGTTTTTACTATAGTCTGGTCCTCCAACAGTCTGAGGGACAGTGAACTGGCCCCCTATTTAAAAAGTTTGAGGACCCCTGGAAGGGCTAGATTTAAACTCAGATCTTCCTTTTCTAAACTCAGTATTCCAGTATCTTTCCAGGAAAACCTCAAGTAATATCACAAATAGTCAGACACAACATAATACAACAAACATAACATTTCTGACTCCAGGCCCAGTACTCTATCCACTGCAATAACTAGGTACTTAAAGGCAAGCAACTTTATCAACTTATTCATGTTTGTACTTTTTCCAATTTCTATTATAGTTCCTTGTTCTTAGTAACTATATGCTAACTAAATATTGAATTAAATTGAAACTCATCTAGAAGGAGAAAAGGAAAATTGATATATTTGGTGGTTCTCTGGCATTGTTTTTATCAGTGATGAAAATAATAACACTTTTACACTAAAACATTAATGGCCACAGATATTAGCTTTGTTCTATGCTGCTTTCAATTTTCTTTCCATTATGTTTCACATCTTAAGTGAAAACTTAACATAGTAATGGAAAGACTTGCCTACTACTACTTTTATTGAAACTCTCCTTGGGTCCCTAAGGGACCTCCAAAAGAACATTTATTGAGTGTCCCTATGTGTGTGATACTGGATTGTTTATATAGTCCATGTCTGTCTCCTTTTTGCATTGTTTTTGTTCTATAGAAATTGCTATTCTTCCTTTAAGAACTGCCTTTTGCTTTTTTTCTTTTAAGAAGTATGCTAAAGCTTACAATTTAGTAGGTCATGGAAATTGTTTCTCTCACATTCTCTCCTTACTAACATTTCCATTCTCTTACAGTGAATGATGTCAGAGATCTATGTCTTTAATCATTATGAATATTCTGATGCAAGTAAGCCTTATAGATAATAATCAATATTAAACTAACATTATTTTGTCAATATTCAACATCAAACCGAATCTAAGAAATAATAAAGTTCAAATAGCTAATGTATGCATAATACTTTGGAGTGCCAAGGTTGGAAGATGGAATCAATTCTTGAATTTTGCACCTTTGATCTATGATATACTAAACATTATATAAATGTAACTTGTAGATCTTTATAGCTATGATTTGACCAGAAAACAATTATGTTATTCTGGGATTTTATTGTAATATTAATTCATGCTGCCTGAAAATACTTGTAGTATTGTGGAAGTAATCATTCTTAGAGTGTTTAGATATTGCCTTGAAGGGAGCATACTTTATTATTTCTTTTTGTCCTATAAATTATAAAATAAATAATTGAATGAATCCATTATACAACAAGTTTATGATGAGGATAAATAACCAAACTTCTAAGCAGGGATGCACAATGCAGATTGTGATTTCCCTAAATAGTGGTCACATTTGGAAAGTTAAATGTTTCCATATGGTGATCTGTGTACTTCTGGTTCAACATTTCTGGTAGCATAGATTTTTGCCAATATGGGGTTAAATGATGGATATTCAATTCTGCTTTTCTGAAGGGGAAAAAAAAAACTTTCAACCAATGAATAAATAAGTTTAACTGTCCATATAGTATATGGGACCACCATTTTAAAATTTCCTCTTAGGAAATATATTTACAAATCTATGATATGTTATTATTTTCTGCTGGGTAGAGGAAGAGTTGAGATATTATGTTGCATAATTTGTAGTTATTATTATCAGATTATATCTACTAAAAATTATTTTTTTCTAATTAGAGACATTATCACCTAAACAAGATTATATAAGTACTCTCTCTAATGTACCAGTGAGTTCTTTTCTAGTAGCAAATTACTTGGAATTCTTGATTTTTTTTTCCTATAAAAATGATATAAATGGTGATTATGGTTCCAGGCAATCCCACAGAAGGCTGTCATCATACTAGAACTAGAGAAAGGGTATAGTTGTCAGTATGGTATGCTATATTTGGAATCAGGAAGACACAATTTCAATTTCTGCTTCAGATAACAGTTGAATGATTTTTATCAATTTTAGTTTTTTCATCTATAAAATGAGGGAAATAATAGCACTTCTGTGTATTATTATGTGTTGTGTTGTTATGAGAATTATTTATGATATTATGATTTAGTGATGTTATCACTAAATCTAAAGTATAATAGAAATGTTAAGCATTATTTTACTTTATTAATTATTACTTATGCCATTATTTTTGGTGGGATATTTGTTCTTAATGATGTCTTCAATTCAACAAACTATTTTGGCTTCTGGTTTTTAATTGAAAATATTTTCATTAGTGTATTTTGTTGTTATATTTATTTCTGAATACATTCCTTACTTCACTCAAGTAACTATAAGTAAGTGAATGAATCAACTTCTTACTATATGCCCCAAACTATGGTAAGCGTTAAGGCAAATTGAAATAGAATCAAAGAAAGTCCCTGTCCTCAAGGAATTTACAATATAATAAAGGAGAAAATACATATAGAAAGTGTTGGCCTCATGGGGGAATTTTTGGTTTGGAAAGTTACAGGCATACTTATTAGGGTTACTGATGAGTGGATTGATATATCATTTGCAATAACAGTAGCAGTAGTGATAAAATTATGTTTCTGAAACTGGAAAACAGAGGAGAAAAGAGGAGTAAAGAAGTGCAAGTGTCAGTAAGGTAGTTGGTAAGAAGTTGGTAAAAGCTAAAATGATACATAGCTGAAGTCCCCAGCCTGTTACCATGTGAGCCACTCTCCAAAAATGACCTTGGAATATCAATGCATGAGTTTCAAAGATGAAATAATAGCAACAATGATAGCCAACAATTTTTAAAGAAATAGAAAAAAAATTTAAACAAAACACTTCAATAAAAGTGATCAATATATTTAATTTGACCTTTGTAGTCTTCCAAATCCACAATCTTCCACCTCTGAAAAGAAGAAAAGCATTTTTTTCTCAACTTTCTTCAAAAATAAGCTTAATTGTAATTAGAGAAGGGTTTTTTTTTTGAGGGGGAGGTTGTTGTTATTGTAGTGTCACAGCTTTATTAAACTGTATTCATTTAGTAGAATTCTATTTTCTTTTCATTTCTTTGCTTCCAGAAAAAAAAAATACTGCTGCAAATATTTTGGTGCTTATGGGAGTTTCTGTATTTGGGCACCATGGGATTTTAGTCTAGCAGTAAAATTTCTGGGTCAAAGGGCATGGACATTTTAGTCACATTCTTAGCATAATTTCAATTGCTCTCCAGAATGGATGAATCATTTTACATTTTCAAAAATGGCATATTAATGTGACTGCCTTTCCACAGACCTGCTGACATTGATTCTTCCCATTTTTTGTGTTTTTATCCATTTTTGAGTTGTGAGATGAAACCTCAAAGTTGTTTTGATTTGCATTTCTCTTATCACAGAAGTAGAAAAAATCTTTCATGTAGCTTGTAATTGTATTTCCTTTTTTTGCTTTTTTTTTTTTTTTCAGTTTTTACCAGTTATTTACTGGGGGAATGGCTCTTCTATATTTGTATCAGTTATCTACTATCTTGAATAGCAGAATTTTATCAGTGATAATTAAGGCAATGGCTTTGTTTTTTCCTGCTTAAACAGTATTTTTATTTCTTATCCTAGTTGCTTTATTCTGTTTTACATATTTTGTGGTATAGCCATACTCAACTACTTGCTGTTCCTCACACAAGATGCTCCATCTTCCATGTTTATTACAGTGGGTTGGCCCTGGGGTTGCAATAAATTCTCTCATCTATATTTATGGGACTGCTTCAAATGAGATGTGATAATTGAATTTTTTCCTGATTTTTCCAGCTTTTAATGCCCTCCCTCCCCCAAATACCTCATACTCATTCTGTTTTAAATTAATGTTTATTTTATTTTTTCATTAAGTTCACCTTCTCTATCTTTTCTCCCTCTCTGTCCCCATTGATAAAACAAGATAAAGCTCTCTTACAAATATATATAGTAAGGCTAATGAAATGCCCATATTGGCCCAGGTTCCCCCTCTACCACACACACAAAAAAAATCTCAGACCATTGTCTGAGTCCTTCCTACTTCTTTATTCTATACATCTGTTGTGTGGTTACAAAGTAATAAAATATAATTATATTAAGTGTGATATAACAATAGCTAACATTTATATAGTATCCTTGGGGTTTGCAGAGTGATTTACAAATGTTTTCTTTTACTCATAATCCTGCCAGGTAGATTCTATTATTATCCCCATTTTCAGTTGATGAAAATAAGGCAGATGGAGGTTAAATTATTTCATCAGGGACACACACCTATCTGAGACTAAATTTTAACTTTCTGACAAAAGATCTAGCATTCTATCGATTGCACTACTTAGCTGCTTCTGCCCATATTTACTTGGGAGCTCCACTGTTAAAATATAAGCTTTCTAAGAACACTGTATTTTATTTTTGTCTTTGTATTCTAAATGTTTAACAGTCCCTGATACATAAAGAGCTTATTAATTGATCACTTGAGCTTCTACTTCAGTCCTATACGTTTACATCCCTCATAATCCTTTACACATAGGACAACCTCGACAAAGGTCAGTTTATTGGTTATAAGTGATTAAAATTCCATAAAAAATTCAGGACAAAAATAGAAAAGGGCTTTTGGGGACCCTTCTCAGTAATAATATCCATCAGGTTGCAAACTACATAAACAAACTTAACAAGCATCAAGAACAGCATCATAAATGATAGGATAGAATCGTGTCTCCCATTTCCTTCAGAGAAGATGTGAATAAATAAATGAAATGTCACAGAACTACCTCATGAAAACAAGCATAGGAGTTAACTTAATAGATCTTATAAGCTGTTAAACTTCAGAGTTTTTTTTGGTGTGTTTTAACATATCTTAAAACCTTGCCAAGTATATAGGAATACCTCTTGCATCTAAATGGAAAGGTGGAAGGGGGAGGAGGAAAACAAAATGGGCAGTTGGGTATTATTTATAGAAATATCTACAGATTCTGGTAAGTTTTCTTTCTCAGTTAACAATCTGTGAAAGATGACCTTCCAATGAATATTCTTGATTGTTTATCCAATCTCCCTATTTAAATCAAAGTAGACAATCTGCACAAAATATAAAATACGTTTGTCTTGAGAAATTTTTTTATTTCTAAAATTATCATTCTTATCTTCTGATTCTGGCAAATTTTGAATTATTACCAACCATTGCAAGTCACGTTGAGTGTTTTAAGATATGTACATCACTTTTCTTGTAACATCTCTGTGAAACTATATAGTGAAAGTATTTTTCTCCTCATTTTATAGATGAAGAAATTGAGTCTCTAAGATATTAGTTAACTTATATTATAATCACAGTGGTAGTATCTAGAGTGGGTTTTAAAATTCACTCTCCTGTCTTTAAGTCCAAAATTCTTTTCATTACAGTTTTTTGAAATATTTCTACTTGACTTTGAGAATATTTTAAGAAATAGAGAATTTTTATAATGGTCACCACTATAGTATTTTATTGTAATGGGGCACAATAAGAATGTATATCAGAAAGTGGTCCTTGCCAAGACAAGCAGCAGGGAGGAAATTTACTGCTTTTGTCTAAGAATGCTAATATTGAAATATGATTAGCAGAAAGAAAAGGAAAATTGAGTTTCTGATTCCTCTTCTGCTCCCTTTATGATACTTCTTCCCCAAGTGACTATCATGCTAATGCAAAAAGTTCCTATCTTACAAGTAAAGTAGGATCTAAAAGTTCATCTACAAATGAGCTGTTTGGCACTTAGAACGCAGTTTCCAGTAGAAACCATGTTACAGATATTAATTGAATTTGCGTAATATTTTCTCAAATAATAATTGAGAATTTTTGCTGCTGAGATAAGGTATACAATAAAAGAAAAAATAGTAGAAAAACACTTTAATTTTACAAAACATGTTAGAGCTTAAATTTTTCTGCTTCCCATTATGCATTTCACAAATAGGAAAACTGAGGCCAAGAATTTAGGGACAGCCACAAATCTATATAGTGATAGAGCCTACAATTTGAGCTCCTTGAGGACAGGAACCATGTTTCATTTCCCTTACTTATAAGCATGCTGCTAATTACGTAATAGATGTTTTAAAAATGTGCTAAATTGGATTCAGTGAACCAGTACAATAAACAGCCTGCTGCCTCCCAGTCACTAACCAACAAGCCCAGAAAACACAAAAATACTCATATACACTTGTATTTTGGTATATTTTGTATTTATTTTTCTCTATGGCTTTATATTTAAATTACCATCTTCCAGATAGTGTTGGAGAAATATGATTTTTTTTATTATAAAGTTGTATCACTAATGCTACTCTTATGGTTGTTATCTATAATTAAGGTTATTTTGCCTTTCACAAGTAAATTGAAAATAGAGGGTGAGGGTAGGGGAGATTTTTCTTGAGGTAATTGGATAAGATTTTGAAGACAAAAGAAGGAGGGATATTAAAGAGTTTGGAATGTACCAAGTGAGAAAAAAATTGCCAGGAATGAAATCAATTGAACATTGAAGACAAAATAAAAGTGAGAATCTTCCAAAAGTAGAGATGGGAAGGTACTTTGGGTTAAATAGGACTTCAGGTGCGTATAGAATTTACTGCTCAAGCCATCAGGATTGATTACCCCTTGAACATAGTCAAGTGGGTATTGAAGGGCCTCTGTAGCATATTGGTTGGGGATGGAGTAGAGGTGAGAGTGGAGCATGGTAGGGGAAGTGGTATGCAACCCCAATTGTTTTTATGATAGTTAAATCCAGGTTCCATACTGTTCTTTAAACTTTCAAATACTTGGATGATGAGGTAAAGTAGGCTCCTATATTAGTTCTTTTGGCATAGTCTATCTAAAATATATGTATTTCAATAGTTATCTTTCCAGTCTAATTTTGCATTTATGTCTTCCGAGTATAAATGGGTTGGTGATGTAAATAATATTTTTCTTTTTTTCTTTTCTTTTCTTTTCTTTTTTTTTTTTTTTTTTGATGTTAGTGTTTTTACAAGTTGAAAGCCAGAATTTACATACTGTGGAAAAACCCTGAACATCTTAAAATGTTTCTTGGGAACTCTTTATCACCCCATTTGATCGTGTGTGTGTGTGTGTGTGTGTGTGTGTGTATGTGTGCATGCACGCATGTACCTGTACACACACACACACATATATATACATTGCATATATTGTATGTATACATTGTATTCAAACATAAATATACATGTGTGTGTAGAGAGAGGGGGGAAGGAAAGGGAAGGAAGGAAGGAAGGAAGGAAGGAAGGAAGGAAGGAAGGAAGGAAGGAAGGAAGGAAGGGAGGAAGGGAGGGAAGGGGAGCAAGGTAGGAAGGGAGGGAGGGAGGGTAAGGGAAGGAGAGAGGATAGGAGGAAGGGAAGGAGAAGAGGGAGACTGGGTAAGAGAGGAAGAAGGAAGGAGAGAGATATTGGAATGTTTTCCATTTCCTTCTCCAGCTCATTTCATAGATGAGGAACCTGAGGCAAACAGGGTGAAGTAGTTTGCCCAAGTTTACATAACTAATAAATGTCTGAAGTTAGATTTGAATTCAGAAACATGCCTTCCTGATTTCAGGCTTGGCATTCTACCTATTGTGCTATCCAATTGTCAAAAGACTTCTAGCCTCTAATATAGTGCTGTTTTTGAAAACACTAATATAATATGGTTATGAGGTCAATGTCAAAGCTCTGTTGTAGGGCAGCTCAATTTAAATTTTGTCTTTAGTCTCCTTTATGCTGAATGTGAATCTCTATATAGATGCATGGAGAGGTATACTGGAGGGGATTCTAATGCCATGAGACTCAAGCCCTCAAGATCCTAGTTAGGCTTTCTAATGTCTGGAGTTTTCCAGGAAAGTATAAAGAACAGTCAGGTTCCAGGTACTCTGATTCAATGACATTAGCATCCTTGCTGTTTCAGGAACTAGGACATTCCATTTCTTGGTTTGGGGTATTTCCTCTGTCCCCCATATTTGGAGTGTTCTTCTTCATCCCATTACTTCTCTGTCTTACTGGAAATTCAATTAAGATCCCATCTTTTTACAGGAAACTTTTACCAAACTCCATTAATTCTATAGCCTCCCTTTTGTTAATAATTTTTTATTTATCCTGGGTATAGTTTGTACACTTTTGCTTGTTCAGTTTCTCTCCCATTAGATTGCAAACTCAAGAACAGGAACTGTCTTTTGCTTGTGTTCAGATCCCTAGTACTTGTCTAACACACAATAGGCACTTAAATGTTTTTTGGCTGATTTATGTCATACTAACAATCAATATTTCTCCTTATTCTGTGCATCACTTATTTTTCCCCTGATCTGACTTATGTAGATGCTTTTAAGTGAATAATGTCTGGTAATTCCTTCTCTAAACTATTGTGATAATTTCCATATTTATTTGAATAATGAGGCAATATGTCACTCAAGCATTTTGATCATACTCTTACCTCTGTCTGCAATAATTTTTCTGCTGTAACTATTTAATCACTATCCATACATCTTCTAAAGCTTATACAATGATATGATATGATAGATTATAGTTAGTGATGTATGTACCATAGCTTCCAAAGATGTAGAGTTAAAGGGGATCTTAGAAGTTGCTGATATATGACATTACTTACAGATGAGGGAATTGGGGGTCAGAAATCCTAAATGAATTATGCAGGATCACACAGAGATATTAAACACGGGAAATGAGGATTTAACTTGACCCTCTGATTACCAAGAGAACACACTTTTTTACTATAACATGATGATTCATATGAGACTATAAGACTCCATGACAATAGATACACTCTTATTCTATGTGTGTATCTCTCAAAGAACTTTGTTTGTACTGAGAAGTTAAATATTTATTGACTTGAATTCTGCAAATAGTTTTGCTTTTTGTTTTTGTTTTTGATTTTGCTGCAACTGGGTATTTGAAAGAAAATGTCCTCTTCTTCCTCTCATAAGACTTAATAGTTTAACCTTATTTCAAATACAAACCATCAAAGAATCAATATTTCACCTCAGTATGTGACTCATCACTTGTTCCTTCCTCATTCGTAAATACCTCATTGTAGATGATGTCTTTTTTTTTTTTTACGTGAGCTTGCTCATCAACCAGCGAAGTCAGATTTTGAAATCATCTAAAATTAAAAGGATGCCATGGGACTTCAAACTTATCAGACCAAAGTCCATCCAGACTTGCTGAATACTTATTGGTTGACTGGATTATTATTTTAACATTATGTAAAACAGAATAAAATTTATGTTATGTGGAACTAACTGATCCAAGAACAAGATATGTGATTTTGCCCATTTTCTTTCATGCATTCGGGAAAATGTAAACGTGATTGATTTCATATCTTTACAAAAAGGGGATCATATCAAAGTGTATTTTGTTCTTAGTTGTTTTTTTCAGTTTTGTCCTATTCTTTGTAGTTTTCTTGGCAAAGATATTGGAGTGGTTGCTATATCCTTCTCCAGATCATTTTAAAGATGAGGAAACTGAGGAAAATAAGGTTAAATTTCTTGCCCGGAGTCCAGGGCTAATAAGTATCTGAGTCTGGAGTTGAACTCAGAACTTCCTGACTTTGGCTTGGCACTCTATCCACTGCGTCATGTAACTCCTCTTCCAAACTACACATATGTAGACAAAAGTAATATGTTAAAAAAAAAGTCTAATCTGAAAGCTGGATTTGTTCTTCTCTGTCTATAACATTCTTTACATGCTGCTAAAAAAACATTTTATGGAGATTCACAAAAAAATAAGATTAGGACAATAAATTTCATCTTCAGTTCAAGTGTGTAAGGGAAAAGGAAGCATATACATGTACATAGAAGAAAATATATTTAAAGACATTCCACCAAAAAGAAAATGCAGGAAAAACAACAAAACATTGTTTGTACATTGTGTGATTTTTGTGTTGTTCACATTAAAAGTCAAACTAATAATTACTTTGGGAATTTCTCATAGCCTGAATAGCAGTGAACAGTGATTGAGATAGTTAAATAAATCCCTTTCTTTTACCATGAGAGAAATAGCTTTACATAAATCTTTAGGATCACATTACATTCAAATTCAACTTGACTGATTTTTGAATGAGAAATACCACTTTAAAAGCAAATTCTTTCATCCTAGAGAGTATATAAACAGCCAAAAGAACAGGAAAGGAAAAATGTATTGTCTCAATGCATGCTTGAATGAATAAATCTTTTGCAGATTACTAATAGTCAATAACATTATTTGGAAGATTTGGAAGTAATCTGGTTTGCATTAAACATATTTACACTTTAAAATGCCTCATGAATTAAGTAAAGTTTTACTACAAACAGATGCTAAGGAATATGAAAATATCGAGTGATTTTTGTAGGAAGACAATTATTATCTTTAGAGTTTAATTGGCCAGGTTTTCAGGGAAAAAATGTCTTTTTTTTTTTCCAGAGAGCACAGACAGACGAATTGGAAAAAATTGAAAAGCATGGCAGATCATGCAAAGAAAAAGAAAATGCCAAGTCTCTGGACAAACCTGAACAGTAAGCATGCTTCTTATAGCCAAAGAAGAATCATTCAGATGTATGGGCTATTTCCACTAGGAAAGTGCAGTATCTTAAGTACATAATTGTTAAGAATGATATAAAACTAAAAATCTGTTCATGTGAATTATATTTTCCCTATTCATTTGACTCTCTTTCTTCAGGTTCCTTTATGAATTATCACTAATACCCAACTTTTCAGAGAGAGTCTTTTGCATCCTGTTCCAGTCAACATTTTCAGAAAGCATTTGTTCTATTCGCCGCAAACTTGAACTACTCCAGAAGTTGTGTGAGGTGGGTTCTGGTCCAGAGAAAGCTGGAGCTAGATTTCTGATATTTAATCTCACTTAGTCATGTTCATATTTCAAAAGTTTTCTTTTTTATTTACTTTAAGTCTTCATTAAATATGAAGGATCACAGTCCTGCCGAATGGAACATTTTATGATGGTGCTTCCAGATCAAAGCACATGTTCAGATTGGCTTTCAGGGCTTTACTGCAGCATCATAAGATTCCTGCCAATGCACATCAGCCTCTAGAGAATATTGCTCCTTCTGCTGCTGCCAAAGCAAAATCTTCACTTTGCAGAGGCTTTCATACATCCGACAACCAAATGAATGCCATTTGAGCGCATTTTGTTTGCTTTCTTTGATTTTTGGAAGGAACTGCTCAACAAATTGCTAATAATTAGTCCACCCCAATGATTTGAAGACAAGAGCATAGCTGAATTTTAAGACTAAAATGCTTGCTTTAAGTTGGAGTAATAATACTCTGCATAAATTGTCAACATCAAAATTTTTAAAAGTCTAAGGGCAGCAATACCATTCTTTCTCCTATTATTAAAACACTAAAAAAATACAAAGTTAATCTTAACAATGCTTTGGAAGAAACAAGTGTGAAATATTTGGGTAAATTTAATCTCTATAAAGTATATTTCTTTACATCAACATTTTTTAGTATTAGTTTTGATGCCAGATTACTTGGGTTGTAAGAAGGTATGTAAATTTTGAATAGTTACAAAGAACTTCTCTTGAAATAATCTTTGTTTCAAAGTATTCCTTTTTCTAGCCCTTTTTAGTTTAACAAAGAGTAGGAGACATGGTATCAGATGCTTATTTTGAGAGAGTGATCTCTCAAATGCCCTCTTTGGCTCACTTGTGAAATGTATGTTAGAATGTGTTATTTTAGTTGGTATGATTTTTTTTTTCTTTCTGTGGTTTAGGGCTTTTTTCCCCCTCTTTGTTTATGTCTATGTAAATGTAACTTCTGTGTGTTTTGTGACTTTAATATGCATTTTAGACATTTTCTAATGAACTATAAATTGTAAGTAGGAATAATGATAAATGGATGTAACCTAAAATGTTAGTGAATATATTGGACGCTTGGAATATTGTGTGATGACAACTCTTGTAAAAAATTGATAAATGTTATACAATATTTTAATTAAGAAAAATTGTTCTTTATCCTATTTTGCAGACATTGAAAAATGGGTCAGGGGTTATGCAGGTTCTAGGTCTGGTTCTTGCCTTTGGTAATTACATGAATGGTGGGAACAAGACTCGGGGACAGGCAGATGGTTTTGGATTAGACATTCTTCCAAAGCTGAAAGATGTCAAAAGCAGTGTAAGTATTTTTATGACTGACTATAGGATCACTAGAAGATGAATTTTTTTCTTTAGTAATAAGGAGTTTGAGTATGTGTCCTATGTAATAATTGCTTCTTTATACCTTGAAGCTAAACAATATCTTAGTAAAAGAACTGTTCATTTTTGTGTGTATGTGTGTTGAGTATTAGAATGTGTTCTTAAATAAATAACCATTAATCCTATGTCCTCCTTGATGACTATGAATCCAACTAGAACTACATATTTCCTTCTTGATTTCATGCCCAGTTCTGTATATGCAAAGACCATCTGAACTATGGGAAAATTTTCTAAATCAGAAATCTGAAGGATTTTTACTTTTCCCTAGGATAAAATAGCCTCTAGCAGTATGTTTGTTTGTTTGTTTTTCTTATTTAAATTAATTATTTAGATTTAGACCAATAGATTCTAGTACTTAAAAATTTAGGAAGAATCTATAATATTCTAAAGGAAGTGAAATATTTGACTGAAATAAAAAAAATATAGTTAGCTACATTAATACAATTATCTCTTTTTGATGCTTGATGAGGATAGATGATCTCTCAAATGTTTCTAGTTCAAAATCTTATGAATCATTAAATTTAATCACTAGATTTTTGTGGGGTTTTTTGGTATATCTCCTTAGAGAATGTTAGAATTCCATAATTATTTCTACATAACCTTTATGCCATACTTTAAAGTTTGCTAAGTATTTTATTTATATACAAGGTATCCCAAAATTCTTCAACTTTAAGGTATTAAATCCACCTTAAGTTATAAAGTTGTTAAAGATACTTGTGACCTAGGAATACCACTTACCACTTAGATTTCTTCAGCTAGGGATTCTTCATGAAATGGGAACAATAATATACCAAAAAGAATTGTTCTGAGAATTAATGAGATTATACAAAATGTCACAAAAAATCTTGATATGATATTAAATTATTAAAATTTAAAACAAATTTTAAGTTATTCAAGATTAAAAGTGCATGAAGCTTATTGGAACATCTTTTGTAATTTCATATAATTAAAGTTTAAAATAAGTTTTAAGTTGTTAAAACTTCAAGAAGCTATTGAAACACCTTATCTCATATGATCCTTGGAACAATATCATGTGAAAGATTATTATCCCCATTTCATGAAGGATGAACTTAATTCAGAAAAGTTAAATGGTATTCACAGAGTCACACAGCTAACAAGTATTTGAGAAAATATTTGAATCTGGCTCTTTCTAATTCTAAGACACTCTCCTAGGATTATATAGATTACTATGAACAACAAGCCTCTAGTAAATATATTGGTGACTCATTTCAATCTAACTAGTAGGTTCATGTTAATAAAGTTAGTAGAACCACAAACCAAAAATGAAAAGTGAAAAGTCACTCAGATCACTTAAAAGCAGATTTTTAGATTTTATTTTTAGATTAATAGGTCTGGATTAGGATATCAAAGTACTAGGGGGCATATCCAGCAACCACTGGCTGTAATCATAACAATTAGAAAATCCAGGAGCATATGCAATTTATCTCAGGGGGTTTAGTTTAAAGTAGATAAAAGTCAAAATGTCATTCATAATATTTATATTGCATGGTTTTGATTCAAATGTGGTAGCAATAATGAGCAATGCATACAATTTCTACAGCCAAATCAATTCTTAGATGAATCTCTGACAGAAAAGCAAAAGAAAAGTGGGCTGTTAAGCCTGAGATTAGAACTCATGATACATAATTCATTATGCTAATGAATTTTAAATTTCTTAAAGTCTGCCAACATTGGGTAGTTTACATCATAATTTATTATCTAAAATGATTGCTATAAAGCAAAAAATGATTTTTAATCATTTTATTATTTTTGAGGGGTTTCTCTTAAATGAGAACTAAGTCACCACCTTACAGGTGGTTATATAACTTGCACAGATATTGATAAGGCCCTGTCAATTCTAAATTCTTCAATTAAGACAGAAGTCATACATTTCATCATTAAAGATTAGCTTTCCTCTAAAGGATTATGTGTGTGACTAAATTAAATAAAATATTTTTATTTTTAAATTATTTTAATTATTATATTATATAATACAATAAATTAATAATATCAATAAAAGTAATAATAAAATATAATAAATTAAATAAATAGACAAAACATTAGTGACTAAAGAAGCAAACAAAAAAAAAAACACAGAAGAATCTTTATGTTTTATACACTCCTCTTAACCAGTTCTGATACTGGTCTGATAAAAGGAACAATAATGTTAAATAGATGATCTTTCCTGAAGTAGTTAAGTCTCTTAGGTACAGAAAGACAATCTGTCTTATATAATTTCACTTTTCATTTAAAATGTCATCATATATATGATGTTTTCTAGGATTTTTAAAATTTAATAATGAGTAAAATTTAAACCTCCTTTATTCATTTTGATCTTTCTGCCTAGGACAATAGCCGGAGTCTTTTATCGTATATTGTTTCATATTATCTTCGAAATTTCGATCAGGTAAATAATTGTAAATTCTATGTACCCAGCCAAATTTACTTTGACTCAATGAAAACTGAGTGATATCATGCTATATGTCTGTCCTTTTTCTTTCTTTTTATGCTGTGGATGTTTATTCTTTTTTTTTTCCCTGAGGCAATTGGTGTTAGGTAATTTATCCAGGTTCACATAGCTATTATTAGCTATTAATTAAGTGTCTGAGTATTAAGTATTAAGTGTCTAAGGCTGGATTTGAATTCAAGTCCTCGACTTTAGGGCTGGTGCTGGGTGGTTATTCTTTCAAAAAAAAAAGTATTATTCCCCTTGTTTCACAGGATGCTGGAAAAGAACAATGTGTTTTTCCACTGCCAGAACCCCAGGACCTCTTTCAGGCCTCCCAGATGAAGTTTGAAGACTTTCAGAAAGATCTTCGTAAACTGAAGAAAGATTTGAGAGGTAACAGAATACAATGCAGTCCAATAATCCATTTATATAATTTCCCTATGCTGATGGACAAAGGAAACCTTTCCAATGTGAATTAAATATATTAATTTTTTGTGTAGAATGTATTTATTTTTATGTAGCCTTTGCCTTGGGTAGTTTCATTAATACTGCTGTGACAAAGAAAATATTTAACCATTATGCTTACTCTTTTCTATTTCTAAAACAAAAACAAGAAATATTGGTATTCCACAAAGTACTTCTTGAATATAATCTGCAAATTATGGATGGTATGACATTTCTTAAGTGTTTTTTATCATCTTGTTTTCATTGACATGGTCAACAATATGACATATCCTTGGGATTTTACATTGAATTAACTTCCTCATACATCTTATAAATATTTGTTCCTCTCCTAACTCCCAGCATTTGTGGCTTCTGAATTATGTGACTTTTCCCTTTATGCATTTAGCCAAAAAAAAAAAAAAATAAGTCCTGTAGGTGATGCACTTTTACATATAGACCAAGCAGGTGGCTAAGAGAAGCTTTTTCCCTAAAGAAACCTTCAAAAACCAAAATAAAGCAGTTAAGCAATATTTCTGGATATCCTAAGGGAAATATTTCCTTTTATGGTACTTTTAGCTCTTTGAAATTATATAGACATTACTTAAGTGTTTCTAGAATCATAATGAAGATTCATGATTTCAATATGGAGCCAGATTTGGATTCACAATTCAAATATTAGGAGCAAAATTTCAAAGCTAAAGTTATTGATGATTTGATAGAAGAGCTGTATGTTTATCTCAATAACAAATGACTTAATATGCTGTTTTTAATGTAGACAATGATCCCATTCTTTTTTTTTTTTTTTTCTTACTAAATCAGTTACATAAACTACCATACTCTGGAAGTCCTTTCCCCCCATTAAGTTTTTATGTACTGAAATACTTCAAGGATGAGCAATCACATTAGTATATTTGATTGAGTGGACACATTGAGAACTCACTATGATTAGACACACTGCTAAGCACAAGATATACAAAGATCAAAAACAAAAACATTTCTTGCTCTCAAATCTCTATCAATATTCCAATATAAGCATAATTATAACAGTTAACATTTATGTTGTGCCTTAAGTTTGAAAAGCACTTTAACAAGATTTCATTTAATCTTCACAACAACCCTAGAAGGTAACTACTATTATTAGTTCTTTTTTATAGGTAAAGAAATGGAGACTGATTAAGGGATTTGCCCAGAGTTAGACAACTAGCAAGTATTTGAGGCAGGATTTGAACAGAGGTGATCCTTATTCCAGGTATAGTTCTATCCATTGCTTCATCTAGCCATCTTAAACAATAGAGGAGTTTTGACCAAACACATAAATACACAATGATTTTGGGGAAGAGAAAACTGTAACAATTACAGGAATCAACTACCATAGCAGAGTTAGCACATGTCACCCCTCTCCCCCTGGATTACTGAAAAGCCTTTTTTTAGGGGCAGCCAGGTGGCACAGTGGATAGAGGACCAGTCCTGAATTCAGGAGGACCTGAGCTCAAGTCTGGTCTCAGACACTTAATTCTTAGCTGTGTTACCCTAGGCAAGTCACTTAATCCCAATTGCCTCAGGGAAAAAAAAGAAAGAAAAACAAAAAGCCTTTTTATTATTTTCTCTTCCTTTGATTCAGAGATTTTCATAGATCATGTGTTTGATCATATCACCCTCCAGCTCAGTAAATTGTAATGAATACCTCTTAGTTTCCATTAAAAATGAATGGATGGATAGGTGGATGAATGAGTTAAAAAACAACAACACACACACACACAAACAACTTTTTTGATTCTTAAGTCTCTTTACAACACCTTCTTAACTTTTCTCATCTTTTCATACTTTACTCTCCTCCATATAATCTATAATTCAGTGATATTTGGTTTACATTTTCCTCAGACACAGCATTATATCGGTGTGCCTTTTCATTGGTTGTCTTCCCCCCATATGTGGAATTCTCTCCTTTCTTATCTCTACCTCCTGGATGCCCTGGCTTATGTCAAGTGTAGGGAAAATCTGGGAGAAGCTTTTCCTGATTCTACTTAACACTGGTGTTTTCCTTCTTTTGATTATCTCTAATTTATTCTGCCTCTATCTTGTTTGTACATAGTTGTTTACATGTTGGTCTCTCACCTTGTGAGTCCTTGAGAATAGTGACTTTATTTATTTTGCTGCTCTTTATATCTCCAGAGCTAAATACAGTGTCTGGTCCATGACAGACAATTAAGAAACTCTTGTTAATATGACTTCCACTCTGAAATTATTGAACTTCTACTCTATGGTCTCTAGATTTCTCAAATAGAATGTGTGCTAGTTAAAGGTAGTGACTATGCTTTTTGTCTTTATTTATCTATCTATTTATTTAATTATTTTCTTATCTACAGTGCTTAGCCTGGGTCAGAAACATAACATAACCTTAATACATTCTTTGGGATTGATCTGAAAAAGGTTTCCATAAGACTTTGTACATGAATTGCTCCTTAAATTGAGCCAGGGATTCTTAGAAGTAGAACTAAGGAAGGAGCATATTCAGTTAGGAGGAATCACCTGTGAAAAAGCATGGAAATAAGAGATGGAATTCTGATTTGGGGGAATATGAAATGGATCCATTTAGAGGGAATACAGACAATCATATAGTTACTGAAGCAGGAGAAAAAAATCATCATTAGATTGATTTTTTTTTTGAAACTAGTTAAAATTACTGCTGAAAAATCCAATACATTTCCAGAACAGATTTGAAGCTCTTTTCGTTAATAAGATCTGTCACAGTTATGAACCCTTCCTGTAGTCTCCAGTCATCCTCATAACAAAATGAGACACTAAAGTTGGACTTCAGTGGAGAAACTATATTTGCATGTGCACGAGAACAAACATTTATTAAATATCTACAATATATTAGGCACTGTGCTAAGCATTTTACAAATATCTCTTTTGATCCTTACAATAATTCTGTAAAATAGAAGATATTTTATTAAATTGAGGCAGATAGTTGAGGTGATTTGCCCTGGATCACATAGCTAGTACATGCCCGAAGCCAGATTGTAATCCAGTTTTTCCTGACTCAAAGCCCGAGTCTTTTATCCATTGCCTCCACTCTCTGTCACTAAGTAAAGTAAGAAAGGTCATGGCATGGGAGTAATAAAGATCATAGGACATTTACTTAATATATTTCAGGAAGATCTCATAGAAATGTGAGAATAAGGGACAGCTAGGTGACACAGTGGATAGAGCATCAGTCCAGAAGTAAAGGACAACCTGAGTTTTAATCTATTCTCACATACTTAACATGTCCTAGCATGTGACCCTGGGCAAGTCACTTAACCCCAATTGCCTCAGGGAAAAAAAAAGAAAGAAAGAAAAGAAATGTGAGCATTTAAGTGCTAAGAGCCAATACAAACTTTTTATTTAACAAACATTACTAAGTGATTCCCCTTTACCAGACACTTTGCTAAATACTGAATGTTATCACGAGATTGTATGACTTCAATCTGCTAACATGGCCTTATTCAGAATTACTTTTTGAAAGAAACATAGCAAAATTAGACGATTTGTTGGGTTTTGATTTCATCTGTAATCCTCTATCTTCTTGCTTTTGAATGGACTACCCTGTCAATAAGTGGCATCTGAAATTTCACTTTATCTCTACCTATTCTTTCAAAGTCCAATCAATTGTTACCTCTTCCAAGAAGTTTTCTGGAATTTTCCCTATTCCTCCCCTAAGCTCCAAGTGAACCAGCATTCCTAAATATTATTAAAATATTTTCTACCTTATTTTATTCCATTTTGCAGATATATTATGTATCCCAAAATTGATTACAAAGCCTTGGACAGAAAAAAAAAACTAAGCTATTTCATTTTCAATTCTTGTATTTTCAGCAGAAAGAATGCCATGTACTATAAATAAATGTTGCCTATTTTTTTTAAATTGAGCTGACACTTAACAGAATTATAAAATGAATAATACAATATGAGGAACCTATTTAAGTTTTAATGTAGCACAAGACTCATTAGCTTTCTTGACAGCCATATCATATAGGGTTCACCCAGAATGCATTTCTTCTGGGTAAGATTTGCCACTTCATCTTATCTCTTACACTTCTTTTCTTGTTTAATTGCTAGTTTGAAATCAGATGTAAGATTTTTGATTTTGCCAAATGTTAATCTCAAAAATAAAATTTGAATCCACTGCCTGCTGCATTTAATAGCTACATGATAAATGTTAATTGATTGATTTGATTGAATCTTGATCTCATTATCTAATCTCTTAACTATATCTCCCAAATGTTGTCATTAGAAAACTCAATAAGCCTGCCATATATAGCTTCAAAAATAAGTGGCAAAAAGATTAAAAGGCAAAAGACCATTGGCAGATCCTTAGGGAACTATGCTACAGATATCCTTCCAAGTAGACTTAACCTATTAACAATTAGTCTTTAGGTCTATCTATTTAACCAGATATGGTGGAATAGTCCTAAGTAAACAGATCTATATTATTTCTAATCATGTTTCTTCATCTTTTCCATAAGGTCACCATGAGACACTGTCAAAATTTTTGTTAAAGTTAATGTAAACTTTATCCAAATGACCCTGATATGCTGATCTCACCATTCTGTCACAGAAGAAAGTCATTAGATTGAAATAATTTGTTCTTAATGAAACTCTATTTATTGACTTCTTGCTAACCATTTTATTTTCCCCAAGGATAAAAGTCAGGCTCATCGATTTATAGTTTACAAGCTCTATTCTCTTCTCCTTTTTTAAAAAAACAAACTGAGGCAATATTTGATTACCCAGTTTCAGCAGTACTTATTTTCCATTTTCTGCAGTCATCCAAAAATGGCTGGTAGTGGCCAGGAATCAAGTCTGACAATTTGTTCATTACCATGGGATGTATTTTCACGTGCCTGAGCTTAACTAAACTTATCAAGAGCAGCTAAATTTCTTACTATCACCCTAGTTAGCCTGAGTTTTCATTCCCAAGTAGTCATTTTTTTTCTTGTAGTCTTTCTAGTCCAAAGATTATTCTCTGTGATAGAGAAAATAAAAGCAAAAAAATTGACCAAGCCATTCTACCTTCTTTATTTCTTCCATTATCATCCCTTCCTACCACAAGGTACAATGTTATCCTTTTGCTGATTTTTCTCAAGGGAAAAAAAAAAAAAAACTTTAAAAAACTAATTTCCTAGCTTTTTGAAATTTTGAATATAATTCACTTAAAATAGTAACTGCATTAGAGAATTTTTATCAAAATATAATAATAATAAACATATTTACATAAGGAAAGATTTGACCTTTGGCTATATGAGGTTTTTTTTGCATTAATTGCAAATTATGACTTATTTTTTCCTGTATTAGAAGCTATATAAATTCTTTCTTTGGAACAGATTTAGTAATTTTGTCCATGAAAATTTCACTAAATTAAATGTGTATATCATATTCTTGAGAAATAAATTTTATTTTAAAATAATTAGATAGAAATTATAGTGAAAGATATATGCAGATTGTAGGGACACACTATGTGATTTTGAATCACATTATCTCAAATTGAGGATTTTTCTGTTTCTGTAGAGATGGATCGTTTTATTCAAAGGTGGAATCCCAAGGATTAGTGTGCTATGTATACAACATTTTAAAAAAGGGAAAACTGAAGCCTAGTTTAGGATTTTATTAATGTGTCCACTGCTTTTGTCTCCTACAATTGCCTCCAGGTTTCATAACTCTCTGGGGCTCTCAGTCTTGTCTTTATGAATTCAGTGACTTATAGTTTCTTAAGCAACCTGATCTGCTTTTGATCTCTCCTGACTGTCAGCAGTCCTTCATGATGCAGTCATGT
Source organism: Sarcophilus harrisii (assembly GCF_902635505.1). NCBI lineage: Eukaryota > Metazoa > Chordata > Mammalia > Dasyuromorphia > Dasyuridae > Sarcophilus > Sarcophilus harrisii. Next base: position 377,558,470 of record NC_045429.1, read on the forward strand.
CAAGTGATGACTTCTATACTGGTATCATTCTAGGATAGAAATTATACTACTTGCCACATGAGTTAAATTAATTCAATATGCACAGAGAGTCAAGTAATTATATTACCGGAACTAGGCATGGAAATTTTTGTGAAAATTCTTCCTTAGTTGCCTTACATGTATGTTTTGGTTCCATTAATGGTACCATTTTCGATTAAAGATATAGTTGCATTCATAACATATCTAATAAAAGTCTATTTTTGACAGATTTCAAGGAAATATTTATTGATTACTAAGATCTTTTGCTGAACTCTAAACCATTTTGGCAAAGGAAAACAAAATATTACCATAAAATGACTAAAATGCAACTATTTAGTGATAAAGTATAAGCAATATGTATCGGACATCTAGTCCAACTTCCACATTTTATAGATGAAATAACAAAGAACCAAGAGTTAGAAGACCTGCTCAAGGTCCTGGCTGGTGGTTTTTAATAGAAGAACCAGAATCAGACCTCGGATCCCCAGAACTTTTTCTATTGTGGCATGTAGTTTTGTTCCTCAACACTTAGTAATCAATAAATATTTCCTTGAAATCTGTCAAAAATAGACTTTTATTAGATATGTTATGAATGCAACTATATCTTTGATCCTTTAAGAAGCTTCTCACTTTTATTGTGTATATGATACTATTTAATTTTTTCTGAGTTTAGAAATTATTTGTTAGTCCCAGGACTCAGCAACCAAAATATCCCAAAGAAGCAAAAAAAAAAAAAAAAAAGGCACTGTATCATATTTTGTACATTAGTCCAGAAATACAATGATATTAATGAGGAAGATCATTTTTGATGATATTAATCTCAAATTTTTTATTCATAATCCTATTTCTAAATACATACCCTACTTCATATCTAAACTTGTCTAATAAGTGATCTGAGTTTTTTATAAGGAAAAAAATATATAAAACAGTTCTTAATCTTCTAAAGTATAATTCTGGTTGGACTGCATTTATTTTATATAAGTTGCAATTTTGATTTAAAGTAGAAACTCATTTGCAAGATATAATGTGGAAGGAAGGGGAAGATTATGAGCAGTATTACTTCATGAAACAATGAGGATATGGATCTACAGGAATGCTTGGCAACAGTTAAACCAGATCATCCCAAGAGCATTGAAAGATGACATTTGAATGACGACAGCAAACAGATGAAAAAATGGAAACAGTCTGTCAACATTTCTATTTTCTTCAATGACAGTGGAGCCACCACATTTGGATTCTGATACCTCTGTCCTCAATGTGCTACATGTGGAAGTGGAAGTGAAAAGAGAGAACAGAAAGCCTGGAAGAACAGCTGGAGCAGACTGAGTATGTACAGATGACACCCATGCTGGGGGTGAGACAAGCCTGAGGGCATTGATGGAATGATCCACAAGATAGGTGAAAGAGGGGAAGATTCCAATCAAGGGGGAAACAATCAGACAATTTTACCTACCCCTGGAAAAAAAAAAAAAAAAAAAAAAAAAAAAAGGTGATCAAGACAACATCAATCACTCATTTGCCTATTTTTCTCATCTCTAGAAAAAAATTAAGGAAGGTATAATTCATTTCAACTTAATAAGTATTTATTGAGTTAACTAGATGATACAGCATAAACAGAGACTTAGAAAGACCTCAATTCAAATTGAGCTTCAGAAACTTGCTGTGTGACCTTAAATTAGTCATCTGACCTTTTCCAATCTGTTTCCACATCAATAAAATGGAATAATCATACCATCTGGTCACAGAGTTGTCATGAATATCAAATGAGTTAAAATATATATATATATATATATATATATATTTTCTATATATATATAGAAATTAAACGTTTGAAACATGCTTTAGTTTTATATATAATATTATAATATAATATATAATATATATAACTAAAGCATGTTTCAAACGTTTAATTTCTATATAAGTGCTAGTTATTCCCAGCAAGTTGATTAAAAGACACCTACTCTGTGATATATACTGTGCTTAGTGGGAAAGGATCCAAAGACCAAAATGAAACAAGTCCCTTTTCTTAAGGATCTTGCATTCTACTGGAAGAATTTACATTCCATAATTTCAAGGCTCTTTAGAATGCTGGACCTAGAATCAAGAAGTTAATTCAAGTCCAATCTCAGATATTTAATAGATGTTTGATCCTGGCTAAGGCACTTAATTATGTCTTAGTTGAAGTTAAAAGAGATCAGGTGACCCAGGCATTTCAAATATTAATGCCAGCACAGTTATCAAATAATTTGTTGAAAACCTAATATTAGGGTGAGGGTGACTGAGCTAGTCAGTCAAATCACTCCATAGTACTTAAAATAGGTGAAGAGGCAATCTTTATATCTTAAGAAGGTAAAAAAAAAAAAAACCCACATCAATCATAGATTTTAGTTTTATTTATTATAGTCAAAATTCCTTTTTAAAAGCTTTTTAAGCCCGGCTTAAAAATCATGCTCATCTGATAATCTTGGGAGGAAACATATTGATGGCATTAAACAATCATCTCTAATTCCTCAGTAGCAGCCCTAAATATCTATTTGAAGAGATGCAGCTTTGCACTAGAGCTAGAGGCTTGTGAGAGATAAGGATCTTCATATAAGCATCCTCTTTACGTGTACTTATACTAGCTTAAAAGGTAGAAACATAGGGACTTAGTTCCCACTTTTATAAAATGAGAATTATGCAAGGATAAAGTTATATATTTGTATAAAGCTCTTTGCAATGCCTTATAAGACTGACTATTAGTTCTAATACTACTAGTACTTCTCTTCTTCCTCCTCATGGCCAAATAATTCACTTAATAAGATGTTCTCCTTTTTCAGTAATTTCTTTTGAGAGGCAGTATGGGGTTAGTAAATAGAAAATTAGCTTTAGAAGTATGATGATCTCTCACCTCTGACACATACTGTTCAAGTCCTCCTTCTGACATACACTGGCTATATTTCCTTTGTCAAAACAGTTTACTCCACAGTGTCCCACTCAATTCACTAAGATGATAAAATGACTGTTCAATGAGGCTCCTTCATTGCACAGTAAATAAGAATATCAGATCTGAAGTCAGGAAGACCTGAGTTCAAATTCAACAACAGACACAGACTCTGAGAAGGTCACTTAACATGTTTAACTCAGTTCCTTCAAATGGTAAAATGAGGATAATGGCACTTACATTATTGTTGTAAGGATCAAATCTGATCATATTTATTTTTTTAAAAGTACTTAGCACAGTGTTTAGAATATAATAGGCACTATACATATATGTATATATGCATAAATGTGTATGTATAGGTGCATATATACACACATGCCTGTACATACACACATATATATATATATATATATATGTATATGTATATATTCATTTTTCCTTCCTTCTTTCCCTTTTCTCATTACAAGTAGTTATTGCTGAGCAGAATTAGATTTTACATAGAGGTCTACATTTTTTATGTAGATTTTAAAATTCTGCATTTTCCCAACCTGCCTGATTATTTGGGTGAAGAAAAACAAATTTAGTTCCTTTCCATAATCTTTAAGATAGTTGTCATATGTCAGGTGGATGGAACTGGCTTCTAATTTATGGTAGCTGGAAGCAAATAAAGCAGGCTAGAGATAAGAGACCCAGCTCTAGCCCTGATAATGAGGAATAACAGCAACAATGTGACAAATTTGATTCATATCACAGTTTTTTGACCAGACACTCCTGGGATTTTGCTGTGGCTAAGATCATCCAGAGGGTGAGTGCAAAGTATTGTTCAGCATCAGTTTGCTTGCTGAGTCTTAGCTCTAGAAAATAGGGTATCTCCTAATATCTTGACATTTCCCCCTTTTGGCCAAAGAACAGTTCTGAAAGAACCCTTACCCTTATGACCAACAAAAAACAGGAAGTCATAATGGAAGAAAAGCCATTTGGCTCAGGATGAGATGTTGCCAAGGGGTAAGTTCCTTGAAGGGACCTAATAGGGAACTGTGTCCCAGAATCATTGCTAGCCATTGTTTTGGTTAACAATCTCTAAACAACACATAGAGACAGTCTAGTTACTTACCCATGTAGCACTAGGTCAAAACAAATAAATCAATCTTTTTTCACAATTATCATAAATTCATAATTACATTAAATCAGATACAGATCAAATTACTTAGAGGCCTTACAATGGATTCATTTTGAGAAGGAAGATTTACATGTCACCAAGGTAAGCAAAAAACCTTAAAACACAAGCCATGTAAAGCAATACAGTAATTACCACTAATGTTAACTAAATCAATTCCCCTTGTATTCTAGTAAGCCATTCTTAATATTCATTTAAGCATCATATTTTGAGTTCCAGAAGTCTAATATAGAGAATTAATTTTAATAGGTTTTATTTTCATGACAGTACTCTGCTTTCCTGGTTCCAAATTTAGAGTTTGCTAGATAATTCTGACAATATAGCTAAAAACAGCTAGATGGCATAATGGATAGAGTACTGGTCCTGAAGTCAGGAAGACTTCAAATTCAGCTTTGGACACATAATACTTCCTAATTGAATGACCCTGGGCAAGTCCTTTAATCCCAGTTGCCTCAGCAAAAAAAAAAAAAAAAAAAAAAAAAAAAAAGAAAGAAAAAAAATCACTTAAATTTAGAAACTTCAGAGCTTTTCAGTTTATGTATCATTTGTTATTTCTATCTTTGCCTAAACCCTTTAATGATATGATTTGTAATTATATATATATATATGCTACTTTTCTATTCATTAGCCAGAATCAGATAGATTTGATAATTATATTTTTATAAGTTTAAGATCTGATACTGCTAAATCTCCTTTCTTTGCATTTTTATTAGTAGTTCTTTAGGTCTTCTTGACTTTCTGTTCTTGATTTTTATTATATTGGCCTTGCCTACTTATAAATAATCTATTTCTTTCCAATATTTTAGATCTGATACAGTTCTTGGTTTTGTCTTGGCAAATGAACTTCCAGGTATTTTATATAGTCCAATTTGAAATGGGGCATTTCTTACTATGTCTTCTTGCAGGGTTTTGTTTGTGACATCATATTGTCTGCAAAAAAAAAAAAGTGGTATTTTATTCCAGTTTTGATTGCTTTTTTCTTTTCTTGTTACCATGAATAGGATTTCCAATGCAATATTGAATAATATTGGTGATGGGGGGCATCATTTTGGGGGGAAAACTCATTTATGGTCTGTTCTGCCTTTTAAAATGATAAGACTTTTAAAATGGGAGAATGATTTCATTTTCTTTGTCATCATTAATATAATTTATGTATAAAATCTTTAATCCTTAATTAAAAACCTCATGATCCAATTCTGAGAACTTATTACTAAAATGTACTTAACTAAATTTCCACAATAGATAAATTTTAAAAGTGAATCATATACATATAGATGTATATAGATCAGAAAACTCATCTAATCATATTATTTTCTCAAAATGTACTCTTCCATTTATTTAGAAAAAATTCACTTTACATCTTGGTCTTATTACCTTGTCTAATCATTTCCTCCTCAGGAAGACAGTATCCCTATGTTATAATTTGGCTACAAATTTAGGTTAAAATTATTAGAGATTCATACTTGCATCCTATTGTAGTAATTCAGAGATATTCAAATATCAGTCTATTATTTAATAGTTTTATCATTGTATTCATAAAACTTCTTTATTACAGAAATTTGCTGTAAAAGGAAAAAGAGGGGCATAGTGATAACATTGTCATTTTAACTTTCTTAGATCCATTTTGATAGCTGACAGCCAATGATATAATCACAGATTATTAAAAGTCAACTCAGGATTAACCAAGTGGGTATTTTATTTTTCAGAAAGGAAACAGTGCAGTGGGAAAATAGAATCTGGAGTTTTACTACTTAGGCCATGTTTGAGGTCATCCCCCAAACTACCTATATTCTGGGGTTTCAGACATACAGCACATGTGGAATAATTGACTCTATTAATGTGTTGAAACTATGTTTTTAAATTACCATATACACATTCAGAATTCATAATACATATTTAGCATTTCAAATGAAAATTTCTTTAATATGTACTATCGTCGGCTTTATAGCTAAAAGCATTATCTACTTTATAACTAAAATTATTAAATATTTAACAGTTTTCAAATATCTCTTTTTATCACATCTTTTAAAAATCTCAATTCATGGATAACAGCATCCTGATGATTAAAATTTTTTTCTTCTAATAGCATTCCTGTTAAAATGAGCTATTAAATTTCATTATATAAAATAATTTATAAATATAGTAATAACACAAAGAATGTTGTGTATTTAAAACATGTAGTAAAACTTCAGATGACCTCAATTCCATTTCCAAAGTATATCATATAAAAACCAATGATCTTATTACCTTTGGCATTTTATACTCTAAAATTGTCAGGCCTGAACAAATTACATTCAATTAAGAAATAATAATTTAGTGATTAGCATATGGCTGGCCATGGTGTTAAGTACTTTATAATCATTATGCAATTTTGATCTTTACAACATCCCTGGGAGGTGGGTACCATTATTATTTTTTCCTTTACAGATCAGAAACTATGGCAAACATAAATAAAATAACTTGCCTCAAAATACATGCTTAATAATTTTCTGCAATCAAAATGGAGAAGGGTGAATTCGTTAAGAGCAGAGGCTGTCTGGATTTGCACAAATACATACCGCATACTTTCAAGCTTGACCCTTCCAGGGACACCAGGGCCTTCCCAGGCAGCAGCAGAGCAGGGCTTGCCATGGATTGGGCCTGCGTTGGAGATAATGACTAACCTTTAAGGGTTAGAATAAAGGGATAGAGTTGCAGCAGAGGGTCTGGTTGCAGCAGTATTACTGAAAAAGAAAGAGTCCTAAATGTGATCACAGAGACTCAGTTTCGTGTATGATCTCTACCATTAGTTAAATATCTATTGCGTATTTAATATCCCTATTCTTCTTTCTCTTTATCTGTTAAAATGAGAACATTGAATTAGGTGCTTCTTAAGGTATGACTAGACAGGTATAGGCTACCCCATCTCTGCATTAAAGAAATAATTTTAAACTATATTCAAGAACCTTAGAATTGTAATAGACTTTCATCTCAGTACTGTCAAATTCATGACTCAGTAAAGTTTGATTTGTGAAGTGTTCTCTTATTCTGATTTCTTTTAGTAAGGCAGGTTCTACCTTTGACTTTATACCATGAAGGGAAAAAGGATCTTTTCATATACTAGCTAGTAACTCTTTTTTTTTTTTTTTTTTTTTTGGTGTTGACTTCTATGCTTGAATTCTAGGCAAAATTATTGTCCTATAAACAGATTAAAAAGTACCACTTCTAGAGTACATTTTGGTTTGTCATTAGGAAATAAGAGACAAAATGTCAATCTGATCATCATTGTACTTCAATCATTCAACATACATTTATTACCTGATATGTCCAGGCGTGATATTATGCAACAGGTTACAAAAACAAAAGTGAATGTCCCTAACATCAAATAACTTAAATGCTAAGAAGCAAAACAGTAACTGCAAAAATTTGCATATAAAATTAAGATCCTAAATAAAAACAAAGTAGTCTTGGGAGAAGTGGAGGTTTAGTATCTAGTGAGAATAAGAAATATCTCCTGCAGAATGTGATACATTAATTGAGCTTTGAAAGAATTTAGGAATTCCAAGAAACAATAGCATGGGAAAAAACTTTTCCAGGAAAAAAGATATCTAGTACAAAAGAACTGAGAGGAGAGATTAAGTGTCCTATATAGGGAATGACAATTCAGTAATCTACCTTCACCTTTAGATATGAGAAAGGAAATAATATGAAATAAATCTGGAAAAATAAGATGGATCGAGATGTTAAAGAGCTTTGAATATCAAACAGAGGTGTTTATATTTCATCCTAGAGATCATAGGAATCTATTGAAATGTATTGTGTTGGAAGGGTGATAAAAATCACTGTTTTCAAATTGAGAGAAGATTGGAAGAGGGAAACACTTGAGGCAGGAGCACCAATTAGAATGTCATTGCAGTACTCCAAGTGTAAACTGATAAGGGGCTGAATTAGAATAGTGTGACTGTGCATGGGGGAAAAAAAGGCTACAGATGCTAGATATAATGCCATATAGAAAAATGTACAGGAAATATGCATAGCCTGACAATGAGTCAGTAGTAGATAAATTGGTTTATTTGAAATTTAGCCATACCTTCCAAATGGAGTAATAACTCTATTCTTCAAAGAAATTCTCACTGCCAGCTGCCAAAGTACAGTAAATAATTAATATGAATATTTATATTAGGAAAAATAAATCTTAATAATTTTCCAGTCCCTATGTTTCTACCTTTTAAGCTAGTATAAATACACATAAAGAGGATGCTTATATGAAGATCCTTATCTCCCACAAGCCTCTAGCTCTAGTGCAAAGCTGTATCTCTTCAAATAGATATTTAGGGCCGCTACTGAGGAATTAGAGATGATTGTTTAATGCCATCAATATGTTTCCTCCCAAGATTATCAGATGAGCATGATTTTTAAACCGAGCTTAAAAAGCTTTTAAAAAGGAATTTTGACTATAAATAAAACTAAAATCTATGATTGATGTGGATTATTTTTTTTATCTTCTTAAGATATAAAGATTGCCGTTTCACCTATTTTAAGTACTATGGAGTGATTTGACTGACTAGCTCAGTCACCCTCACCCTAATATTAGGTTTTCAACAAAGTATTTGATAACTGTGCTGGCATTAATATTTGAAATGCCTGGGTCGCCTGATCTCTTTTAATCTAACTTCTCTTTTGAAAGCGAAATGCTACTATTTTATAAGTGGAATTTTTCCACATTAGACCAAAGAACAATAACAGCTATTCTGTTATCTGTTTTTATTGTCTTAGATGAAAATATTTAATTATCTTAATATCCTTAGTCTTACTCTCATTTTCTTCTTTCTTTTTATTATTGAAATTCCTGGAGCATTAGTGCTGATATTTTTCAAAATTTGATCTCCCTTCTTCAATCACCTCAATACTTTTACAAATGTATCTGTGAAAAAACATATTGAAAGTAAGAAGGCTGACCCAATAGTCCCTCATTTTTCTTAGTTATTAATCATCTTGTTAATTAAAAGAACTTGACTCTAATCATTCATGCAAGAAATAAGATAATACAGTTTGTCTCTTTCTGTTCACCTTGAATGAAGATATTTAAAAGCATATGTGAGTGATATTTAAGATTGTATTCTTCTATGAAAATCTGTTCTGAAAAAGCTTGATAAGAGTCAGGATGGTTCTACTGATATTCTTTAGAGTTATCTTGAAGTAATGGAAGATTGGAGAGTCAAAATATGATGTGTTTTGGGGGGCAAAGATCCAGTATATGAACTGATTGATGTAATAGACTCCTAAATGGAAGCTACCTTTCTGCCAGTGCAAATTGTTAACTTTTTAAAAACATATAATATTAAAGCTCTGTCTGAATTGCAAAAAGCAGGTTGAAAAGTCATACCCTCTATGCTCTATTGGGATTATTGAAATTATTAGGAAATGTTTAGAATAATTTTGGAATAATTTCAAAATTTTAAGTTATCAGATTTCAGAATAATTTCTCTCAGTTTACAAATTCTGGATGGTTAAGAATTTTTTTTTGAGACTCATATCAATCTCTATTAAATTGTTTGGTGTTTTCTGCTATATTAAATTATTATGTAAACTATTTAGCTTTATCTTTCTTCTATCTACCAGACATTTGTCTTTAAGAACACTTAAAATTAAAAGAATATTTTTAGAAAGTAGCTCTCCATAAATAGATTCTTATTATGTTTTTAGCTTGGCCCTTTTGGCAAAAGTAGATTTTTATTCTATTTATTTCAATTAATTTGGCTGATTGGATTTATTTTCAAAACTGAATTAATAATTTATATGTCAACAATTACTTTGGATTTGATGCTCACTAATGATCTTCAATTTATGAAATAGGAAATGTAGAATTAAAATTTATATATAATATATGTATACATGTGCATGCATATTTGTATTTATGTATGTAAGTGTATATATATATCCAGGAATTCCTGAGACATAAGCAAGACAATTCACATTTTTAAGAAGCAATATTTCAATTGTGCTTTTTCTTTTGAACAGGAAAAAAAGTTACGTAATGAGGATATCTTCCACTTACACTGTATTTTATAAAGTGCTTTAAATTACCTAATTTGCTCCTTTTGGTGTCTTAAGTTTACCCTCAGTGAGACAAGCATCAATTAACAGGCTTTCTCAGATTTTTTTTTTCTCTTTTAGTTTATTAATCCAAAAAAATTCATCCTCTATTAGTCCCTTCCATATCATGAATGTTGAACTCCTTCTGACTTCAAAGGTAGTTCTGCTTGTGGAACAAAGGCATTTGAGAAGGGGGCCAACTTTCTGGTCATTTATTTTCACTATTTCTCAGGCTGTCAATGAACCATATTGGTAAAAGAACTTCAAGCTTTGTCTTAAGGGTAAATATACTTCCTTATTTTTTCTAATTATGTCTTTGCTGCCTTATGAAAGCAAAGACTGACTATTAAAGGAATATTATTGTCTGACATTTTATGACGTCATTTTAAAACAGAATCAGTTGTAATATTTACTTTGCAAAATATACTTTCTTTAAAAAAAATGTATATACTAATATTAACTTACTTCAGTAGAATTCTTTCCTATAGAGACCTAGCATTAGCACATCACAGAAAAAGAGTGTAAATTGTTAATGCTGTAAAGTTACCCATGCATATATCCTGTAAAAAAAGAAAAAGAAAAAGAGTATAAATACCACACCATGCGTAATGAATAACTCTGTCACCATGGGGTTACATTCTTTTAGAACAGAACACATCACTCTCAATGACTGATTCTCTTTCTTTGTCATTTTAAGCAAGATCTTTTTTTTTTCTTTTTTTAAGTATCTTCAATTATAAATATTTTGATTATTATCTTAACTCTTTATCACTTAAGAGAATAATAAAGCTATTCTTTGTTTAAGCTTTAACCCAATGCTTTCAAAGTTGATAGCTAGAATATAATCAAGAAATTTAGGTTTCCCGTCAACTCAGAATTCCTCCAGATGCCTGGAAAGACAGACAGATTCCTTAGTCTCTTAGAAAGAATAAGAAAGAAAAGAAGAAAAAAGTTATATGTGTATGTATGCATGTACATATAAATAGATATAGATCTATGTATATACACATGCACATGTATATAAGCATGTGTATTTATAGATGTGTTTATAGAAATGTTTTCATAAATATGTATATAAATATGCATATACACATACATATGCATGTGTATACATATGTGTATATGTATATGAATATAAAAACAGAAAGAGAGAGACAGAGGGAGACAGAGAGAAAGAGGGGGAAAGACAGAGACAGACAGGGAGAGAGAGAAACAGACAAAGAGGAGAGAGAGGGAGAAAGACAAAGACAGAGAGAAGGAGGAAGGAGAGACAGAGAAAGAAGAGAGACACACAGAGTCAGAAAGAGACACAGAAACACAGAAGAGAAAAGGAGAGAGAACAGAAATAGGAAGAGACACAGAAAAAATATCTTAAAGATGAGACTGAGGGGAAGCTTTCTTCCCAACAAATCCTAAGAGTGTAGGTAGTATTGAGCTCATTTTATAGTAAAGGAAGCTGAGGCACAGAAAATTTAAGGGTCTATTCATATTTTGTAAATGTTAAAGCCAGCATTCAAACTCAGGGCTTTTGATTCTATAACTAGTATTATATTAATCTATATTCCTCTCTTACCTTATTCTTCAAGAAAATAAAGTTTTCCTTTTGCAACTTTTTGTTTCTATTCTAAACAATCTAAACCCATGTAAAGTATTTCCTCTTTTAAAAAAAAATATCTTTAGTATGATTTTTTTTTCATTTTGATAGAGAGCTGGCCTTGAAGCTAGGAAAATCTGGATTTAAATTCTGCCTCTGATATTATATCTGTGTGACCCTGGCAAATCATTTAATGTCTCAAGCCTTTAGGCAACTCTTGAAAAATATAAGTTTTAGAGAAGTTGCTGACCAGCATTGGTAGAAGGAGTTCCATCAGGGCTTCCAATGCCAATGAAGTCACAGATCTGGTCTCTAACTCCTACTTTCTGTTGCCCCTTTTCAACTTTCCCCCTTTATTTTGTTCTTTTTGGTTTGTTTTGTTTTGCATGACCCCACTACGTTCTACTCTCATCTTACAAATTCAGCAAAGCAAAGCTGACACGATTTCTGAGCCCCATTGCTTTGACTAGATCTTGTGTCAGTTTCATTTTAAAGTTTGCAAATGAAGTGAGGCAACAAACCAGAAAATGCTTCAGACAGGAGGTGGGGCACCTGGACTCTTAAACTCTTAAAAAAAAGGCAATATATTTTGTTTTTTAGAGCAAAATATAAATAGGAGTTTTATCTTTTGTGAACAGATTTGTCATTTATTTAAACTATTTTTCCTCCCACAAATCATTCCTATAGGTTGATGATATTCATTAGCAAATCACTAAATTAGTAGACCTGAAACAAGCATCAACCATAATGCCCAGGTCTGCATCTAAATAATACCACTTCTTGGCGATTGGACTCAAGGGAGGTTTCTGAAATCCTTAATGTGGGACCACTGTTCTTAAAAAATTAGGAAACTTTTGAAGAAATATTGATAGCATAATTACTACAAATTATAAAATTATCATAGGTATCCTTGAGCAAACTGAATTTTCCCAATATTCATCAATGATATTTTCACTGAGATTTTGATGGATTTGGAAGGATGACCCCTGTGGATGTTTCTGCAGTCACAAAAACAGGGCATTTCTTGCTTTTTTTTTTTTTTTTTAAATCACTGGAAGCTTGATCAATTCCTGACTTTGATGTAAATGCTATATATTCAAATGGCCTATCCTTTTAAATAGGCACTAAATTGCATCTTACCTTACCCCTCTGGATTTTATTATCTATTTGGAACAGACTAGATACTATTGCTTGGATCATTCCTATATATCTAACTATCTACATAAGGTTCATTGAAAAATAATTTTTATAATCATAGGTTAATTACATGGAAATTACATAAATATCATGGTTACAACATTTTACTATTTTATTCATGGTATCTTCTCATATCTAAATTACTTAATTTGTTTCTACAAATGTTAAGGTTCTTAAGCAAATCATTAATTCTTTGAAACATGGTGGTACTGATGGAACATTTTTGATGGAACCCAGATCCATATGTGAAATATTACAAGCATGTTAGCTTGTGGTGAGGAGTGCTTTCATTGTTTTATTGAAAAATGCCAAATCTGTCATCTTAAATATTAGTTAAGATGATTCAGCAATAACCCTCATACTACCATATCATGAAAGTTGAACATTTCCACTTATTTAGAAGTGTGGAATGTGTAAGTAATTAAAAGAAAAAAAATCTCCTTGCTAATCATTAGCACTGCACTCACTGTCACTTTGAAGCATCAATCAAACCATCAGTGAAAGGGTTAATTGAGACTACATCTGTACAGCTTGCAGACTCTCAAACCTAAACCAGATGTCAACTAAAGCCAAGCTGTAGTCAATCTGTGAGTCATGTTTTACTGTCCTTAAAATGCCAAACGAGGAATTGTCTCAGGAAACCCCTTAGCACCCTTTAGTGGAAATCTTAATGGAAAATTAATGCAAACTGGAAAACTGCGTCTCCGTGTTTCACTTTAGGTTATTATTGATTAACTTCTGTTCTAAGGTATTTTGTCTTTTAAAAGTTGTTACATATGATTACTAACATTGACTATGGCAGTCTTTTGAAAGAAACAACATGATTTTTTCAGCGTTCAGGTGTTATCTGAAAAGAATGATAACATTATCTTAAAGATGATTAAACACTGACAATTCATGCCATTTTATATATGGACAAATTCCAATTTAATGAATTCATTGTCTTCATATATACTTCATATAGTATATGCTTTAGAATCTTGTTTATCTGGTGAAAGTTGAGGGAGAAGAGTAGTAGCTGAGTGATGGTTTAACATAGTAGAAAGGATACTGTCTTTATATTTGGAAGCCTACAGTGCAAATCCTTTCCTTCTTACTCTGTCTGGGTTTCAATTTCCTTGTTTCTATAAATGAGGAAATTGGAAGAGGTGTCTTTAAAAACTTCTCCAGCTTTTAATCCAAAATCTGGTTAATATTATTCTTGTAGTATTATAATTTATGAGACCTCAAAATCTCATTGACTATTCTGATCTAGGGGCAGCTAGATAGTACAGTGGATAGAGCAACTGCTTCGAAGTCAAGAGGACCCGAGTTCAAAAATGGGTTCAGATACTTAACACTTCCCAGATGTATGATCCTGGGCAAGTCACTTAACCAGAATTGCCTCAGAAAAACAAACAAACAAAAACATTGTCCTTTGATTATTCTGATCTATATATGAGGGAGCTGACCTTCAGAGAATTTAAGTGATTTTCTATAGTTCACAAAACTTGTTAGTAGTAGCATGATCAGAACCCAGTCTCCTGAAATCAATTTTTGTGTTTTTTCCTTCTATACCATAACCTTTCCTTAATTCATGATTATCATAACCAGAGAATGTTTAGTCATCTAAAAACATAACATCAAGAATGAGTTATTAAAATATAAAAACAATCTAGAAATTAATTTTGATTTATGATTTTTCTAAGACATGCATTCAATGAATAGATTCCTAGAGTCTAGAAAGGTCAGATATAATCTAGTCCTACCTCTCTTTGAAGCCTGAATACCCGCTTTAATAACCTTGAAGATGAGCAGTGATATCCATTACTTTGTAGAGTAGGCAATAACATTTTGGTCATCTCTAACTACTTATGGGAAAGTTTGTCTTTTATAAGTCTTAATTCTTCCATCTGGAACAAGAGGAAAAAGTCTTATTCTTTCTTCTACATGATAGTCCTTCACAAGATAGAATGTCTTTTATTTATCAGAATATCTAGACTCTCTTATTTCAGTCAATCTTTAAGTAGCATTCTGAATCCCCACCATACTAGTCACTATTTTCTCTATGCACTGTCCATGTGTCAATGATTCTTCTAAAATATGGACCCCAGACTGACTACAAAATTCTATGTATGCACGTTTCTCTTTGTAGTCAATTATCATATCAAATAAGTAATTTCCATTTAACTTTAATCACTAGATCATTTTTACATAAACTCTTCACTTGTCCAATCTCTCCTATTCTGTACTTGCACACTTTATTTATTTAAAACCCAAGTATCTTACATTTATCCTGAAATAAAAATCAAAGAAAATGTATTCATGACATCTTTACTTTGTAATGGACAACAAGAAAATAGTGAGCATAGGTCAATTTTTACTTAAGCTATTTTCATCTAGAACAATCTCCACCTCATCTTTATTTTTCAGAATTCTATTTCTTTATGACTCAGTCTACATCACCTTCAGCCTTTTCTGATGATTCTGGATATTAACTCTCTCTCTTTCTGGCCTCTAATTAATTTTTATTTAGTCATGTCTATGTATATTGTATCTCTTGAATAATACATCATATTTGTTTTCCTAGTGTCTAATATAGAAAATTACTTAATGAATGTTTGCTACATTGAACCAAATAGTTCCTAACTTTTCTATTTTTATGGGATGAGGCAAAGGTTTTAAAAATAGCATTTTAGTAAGCCCAAGATCATGTTAATAGAAAAATTTATCAGTATTGACTAAATAAAAGATTCTAAATCATTGTGTTTTATTTTCCTTTTCCTCCAACTTCTACAAATTCTTGCTGTCAATCAAAATTGTTTAGATGTAGCTTGAAAGAAAGTGGCTATGACTCACTACAAGCTTATTGAGTTTGATGTTATATAAAACCATGTTCTTTATGTAAACACCGTCAAATAGAGATTTAATATTTCATGAAATGGAACTGTCTCTTAAATTATCCTCATATACAATAGTATATAGTATTTACTGTCAGAGATGCTTGTTGATGAGTATGAGGGTAGGGAGGAGGGAGATGTCGAATCCTTAACATCTTCCAGCATCACAGCAACCAAACTATGTTAGAATTGTAACTTTGCACAAGGTGAAAAGAATAGACTAATCTTTATGTTTCATTCTACCTATGTTGATTTATACTGAGGTCAAAGATAACTATTATCTTTTACCCTTGTCAGTTTTTACTGATACAATACCCTGTTTAAACTTGGTTCCTTTCAACTTCTCATGGTTCCTGCCCATTAGAATCACTTAAATAATATCGAACTAGACAGAAACTATACATCATCTGACTTACTACTTTACCTCATGGAAGTTAAGTGTGTAAAAAACCTTATCCACATGCAGTTCTATACCCATTTTAGCTAGTTTCAATTTTTATGAATACTTAGTATTCTAGCACAGTGAGTAAATAAGTCAGTATAATAATAAGCATTTATTACATTAAGGGCTTACTACTTACCAGGCACTTCGCTAGGCACTGGGGATACAAAAAGAGGCAAAAGATAGCGCTCAAGGAGTTTACAATCTAATAGGGGAAGCAACAAACATATACTCAGACAAACTTTATCCTAAGCAATAGGATGCTGATATAGGGAAAGCACTAACTTTAAGAGCAGTTGAAAAAAGTTTCCTGTAGAAGATAAGATTTTATTTGGAACTTCAAGGAAGTCAAGAAACAAATGGGCAGAAATCAGTAGGGAGAGCATTCCAAGTAGAGGGAACAGCTAGAAAAAATATATGGAGCTGAGAGATGGAGTGTCTTGTTTGTGAACAACTAAGGGGCCAATGTCATTAAATGGAAGAATCTGTGTCAGGATATAAAATACAGGAATACTGGAAAGGTGAAGTGGGGAGTGTTAAATTACAAAAGACTTTGAATGCTTAAAAGGCCATGCTTAAAAGTGGTTGCAATATCAGAGGAAAGAGGCATATTTGAGAGATATTGCAAAAGTGCCATTGACAGGCCTTAGCAACAGATTGAATATGGAGGTGGGAGATAATGAGTATTTGAGAATAATGCTTAATGGGAAAATATTAAATTTTTAATTTTTAAAAGACAGAATAACACTTAAATTCTGTGCTCAGGGGACTGGGAGGATAATGGTACTCTCAACAGTAATAGGGAAGTTTAAAGTAGATCAAGAGGCATGGGAAAAGCAAAGGATCCAGGTTCAACTTACATAGTTTTGACTGCTATTTGCTTTTTCTGACACGTTGGATATGTTACTCATTGTCTCTATTTATGAAAAATCAAGAGGTTGACAAGGAAGAAGGAAGGAAGGAAGGAAGGAAGGAAGGAAGGAAGAAGGAAAATGTTGGTTAAAAGTATTGACATTTATTTATGCCATGTGAGGATCAGTTGATAAAAGATTCCTTGTTTAAGCTAGAGAATGTGAGATTTGGAGTTGATACCTCTCCTCAAATGCCTTGCTTGGTTCAAATAGTAGAATTAGATATAAAGGATGAAAGTTCTATAGAAGCAAGTTTGATGGGAAGAAAAACTTACCAACAATTAGAAAAATCCCAAAGCAAAATGATCTGCCTCAAACTCTTACTAGTTCTGTGATACTGAACAGGTCACTTAACCCTCTTTGCCTCAGTTTCCTCATCTATAAAATGAGTTGAAGTTAAATGGCAAAACACTGTCCAGTATCTTTGCCAAAAAAACTCCAAATGGGGAGATACAACTAAAAAACAGTTGAATAATGCCATCTTCTTTGACCTCCAAAGGAAATTATTGAAATTATTAATATACTTCCTAAAATGTGGTACTCAAAACTGAAAATAATATTCCAGATGTAGTCTAACCCAGATGGAATAAATTAATAATCATCTTCCTAATCTTAGACACAGTCAAGAATTTTCTAAGAATTTGTTAAGTTTAAAAATACTGTTAAGCATGGAAGTAAGAACAATCTCTGTCCTTAAAGAGTTTACACTCTAATGGAAAAAACAACATACAAACAAATAGGTACATACAAAATATATACATAATGAAGGACTGGTAACCTGAGAAGTGAAATTCAAGTAGATTGTAGGACAAAAATGGCTGCTTGCAGAATGTGACATTTGAGCTTTGTCTTGAAAGAAACCAAGAGTTCCAAGAGACAGAAGAGAAGGAGGCAAGAGCTTTCCAGATATGGGGGATAGCCAGTTCAAAGTCAAAGAGACAGGAAAAGGAGTGTCCCTCTGGCTCACTAGATTCAAATTAACATATTTTTGGCTGCCATATTAAACTGTTGTCTCATATTGATTTTGCAGTTCCCTAAAATCCCCATCTGTTTTTTCAGCTGAACCATGCCTTCCCCATCTGGAACTTGAAAAGTTCTTGATTTTTTTAAATGTGAATATAAAATTTTTATTCCATTGAATTTTATTTCATTAGATTCAGACTAGTGTTCTGTACTGTCAAGATCTATTTGCATACTGAGTGTTATCCAGTATATTCGCTTTCCTTCCTAGGTTTTTTTTTTTTTTTGTCATCTGCAAATTTGAGGAGCATGGCACCGATGTTTATATCCTAATTATCATTTTTAATGGTTAAATATTTGAATTTGTCTAGTGTTCTGCCAACATCTAGGTACACTATATCAATAGCATTCTCTTAATATGCAAGATAAGTAACTTCTGTTCACTATAATCTTACAAGATAGCTTGAGGTTTATAAACTAGATCTCTTTTTTAAGATCTGTGCTTGAAATTCAGATCATTCTGGCTCTCTTTGATTGCTTTATAGTAGGCCCAGGCCCAAGTCTCCCTTAGTCACTGTTTGGGCTATGATGGCCCAGAGTGAATGTAAATAGTTATTGTTTCTGTTTTGGACAGAAACCCTGAAGGTCTTTCCCTCCCAGATTGATTTTTTTTTTTTTTTGACAAAGTAAAAGAGATTGTTGTCTTTGCTTCGTTTCTTACCTAGGCTTAAACATTGAATGGGCATTGAAACCTGGTAAAGAGCTTAAAAAGGACAAGGTTTCCCTCTATACCTGAGGTTATTTCCAGTTGTCCTGATCTGTACCTTGCCACTGGACCCACATGGCTCCAGAGGAATGAATGAGACTGGTGATTTGTTACAACACTCCCTCACTTAAATCCAATTCACTTGCAAGGCATTATATCACTTTCCACTGGTCAGTCCTCTTCCAGAACAAAGAACCAATAATGAAAGAACTAACAAAAAGAGAGTCTAAAGACAGCCACTGCCCTCAAGGAAGTTTCAATCAAATGGGGGAGATTACATGCAAACAAATACATTCAAAGCAAGCTATATATGGGATAAATAGGAAATAATTGACTGAGAGAAGGCTAAGGAATTTAGATGGGCTAGTCAAAGCATTCTGTAAAAGATAGAATTTTAGTTGTGGCTTAAAGAAAGCCAGAGAGTCAGAAAACAAGAGCAGAAGAGGGAGAGCATTTCAGGTATGAGTATCAGCTAAAAAAGAATGTTCAGAACTCAGAAATAGAGCATTATGCTCATGGAATAGCTCAGAGGCTGATGTCATTGGATCCAAGAGGATATTTTAGAGAACAAGTTATAAAAAGACAAGAAATGTAGAAAAAGGTGTTTTGAATGGGCTTTAAATGACAAACAAAACATTTTGTATTTGAATCCAGAGATAATAGGAAGATACTTATTCAAAACTTATTCAAGAGATACTGTAAAAATGAAATCGACAGACCTTGACAATGGAAATGGAGAGTGATGAATAGTGAAGAATCCATGATAGCTGAGAGACTTAGAGAATGATGCTTTCTTCTATAATAATAGGGAAATTGAAAGTTGGGGAAAGAGTTTAAGGGGAAAGAAAATAAGTTCTGTTTTGAAAATATTAAGGTTAAGATGTCCACTGTATATAGAGATTGAGATGTGTGAAAGAAAGTAGCTGGAGATGGGAGATTAGAAATCAGCAAAAAGACTGGTCAGGATAAGAAGATTTTAGAATTATCAGCATGGAGATGTTAATTAAATCTATGGGAGCTAATGAGATCAACAAGGAAAGTAGTATAAAGGGAGAAGAAAAAGACTCCCAGAACATCTATGGTTAGAAGGAGTGATCTGAAGGAGGATCCAACAAAGGAGACATAAAAAGAGTAGCCAAATAAGTAATCAAACAGGAGAGAATGGTGTGTCTTGAAAACCTAAAGAGAAAGGAGTTTCATGGGGAAATGAGTGATCAACAGTGTCAAAGGAGGATGAAGATTGGAAAAAGATCATTGGATTTGGCAACTAAGAGATCATTAATAACTTTGGAGAGAGCAGTTTCAGTAGTATAATCAGATTGAAGATTTGGGGGGGGGTGTTAAGAAGAGAGTGAGAGGAGAAAAAGCAAAAATATCTTTTATAGACCATCTTTCAAGTAATCGAACTACAAAGTGAAGAAAAATAGGATAGAAGGATCAAGTGAGGGTTTTTTTTTTCAGTATAAGGGAGACATGGCCATCTTTGTAGATAGTAGGAAAGGAGCCAGTAGAGAAAAATAGATTGAAAGTAAATAAAATTTGGTGGAGAAGATAAAAAAAATCCAATTTATCATGTTAAAGGATAAGATAATAGTAGAAGGCAGCTGAGTGATAGGAGAAAAGCAAGAGGAAAGGAGAGAGAGAGGTCACAGAAAAAGATATTGATTTTATGTGTAATATATGAGGCTTTGGGGAAGTTGGTAGAAAAGGTGCCATGGGAGGATTGAGAAGGGATGAAAAGATTAGGAATGTCTACGGCCCAAAATGGGATAGTGAACTAATGAGGTGGATATAATCAGATTGCTTAGCATTAGTAAGGGCCTCATTGAGTGGACATAAATTTGTAGTGGATCCAGTCATAATAGTTAAGTGTTTGTCTTTACCTTCATTCAACAATACATGTACAGGAACAAAGTTGACAAATGGTGAAAATGATCCAAGACTGAGACCCTTCTTCCCTTTGCTTTTATTAACACCTTACTCAATATTTCTAAAATTTTCAGAAATTTAAATTTAGCCTGCTGGTATTTTCAGACTTTATTCTCTTTCCATATTTTTTTTTTTTGAGGGGGTGGGTAAGTACATAAACTGGGCCTTTACCATTCTCTAATCTTATGATTTTTCTGTTCTCTACTGCCTTACAACAGTCAAGGACAATAGTTCAGCAATTAAATTCACTAGTTATTTCAATATCTAATTATGAGGTTTTTGAATTAGGTGATTTGAACTTAAACACGTCTTCAAGATAACACTCTTATTATCACCATTCTTGTAAATAGTAACTCTGGAATGAATTTTCTTGTTTTTTCATTTGTCTTCACAGAGAAAACAAGAAAATTAAGGATTGATCAGCTCTAACTACTTTCTTTTGTTAATTATCATCTTTCTAAGAAAGTGACTGTATTTTGATCTTCCTTACCAATGTCTTCTAAATATACTTTATTGTTTTATCTTCTTCCTTTAATAATTTTATCAGTGGATTTTACACTTGGCACAACTTATTCTGAGTTTTAACATTCCTCACATTATCCTTGAAGGATTACACTATGATTTTGTATTCACTCTCAAATTCTTGTCTTCAGCAAGTGTCTTTTATAAAATCTAATCCTCATTTCTTTCTCCAGTTCATTTTAGAGATAAGGAAAATGAGCCAAACAGAATTAAGTGACTTAGTCAAGGTCACATTGCTATTAAGTTTCTGAGGTCATATTTGAACTCAGGAAAGTGAGTTTTCCTGACTCCAGGCCCAGTGTACTACCTGCACTGTGCCACTTAGCACAGAAGAAATCTGTACCCAAATCTGATTGATATTCTTATTAGTTGATTAACGTTAGGAAAAAAAAAACTTTTCTGCCTCAGTTTCCTTAATTGTAAAATAAGAGTAATAGTAGTACCTACATCACAAGGTTGTTGTAAGAATAAATTGATTTAATATTCATAAAGTGCTTATTAACACAATGCTTTGCATTCTCTCTTTATTTCTCTGTTACTATCTATCTTTCTCTCTCCCCTCATAAGTCTCCCTTTTGTTTATCTTCTTTCTATCTTCAAAACTTCATTTCAGAAATTCTCTTTTATCTTCCTTGGACTACTTTCCCCATTGAAGTTGAAGTTTAGACTCTTAAATCTTTTATCCAGGAATCTAGAGTACATGTTAGAACTTTTTTTTTTTTAAATTTTTCTCTACTTCTCAGTCACAAACTCTGAGATAGAAGATTAATTTTTTGCCTCTGCCCCAAGTTTTATATTTCAGTCTGCTACCAGGTTTTCCTGGTTTGGTAGACTTAGATCCTGAATAGAATTCCTCTTGGTGATTCTTCAGAATTTTGGAAGATGAAGTTATTATTTAAAAAAGTAAAGAAATTATTAACTTTTTGCTTCTGGCAGACAAACAACTTCAGCAAATGTCTGGAAAATGGAAGTCCCTCATCACTATTATATTATGCCATAGTTCCTGGTTTGTGATTTGTTTCCTGAACTGTATTTATTTTTTTTCTTTCTTGCCAGGTGGTCTATGCTATATTCTAATGACAATATTGCTTCTATTTGGGTTTCCATTGGCCTTCTCCCAAATGCTCATTACTGTATATCCCATTTCCTTTCAGGTTTCTTGATTTCCTTATAGAAGTAAATCTTTTTAATACACAATGCTCTCCCACCCCTTTAATTATAGGTTTCTTTTGTTTTACTTTAAATTTATATTTTAAATAGCATTTATTTTCTCTTCCTGTTTTTCCTTTTGCCCCAGTTGGAGAAAAAACCCTCTGTAGCAAATATGCATAGTCAAGCAAAACAGATTCTCATATTGACCCTGTCCAAAAATATGGATCTTATTCTGGATATTGAGACCATCACTTTTCTGACAGGAAATGAATGGCAAATTCATTAATAAAAGTCCAAAAGTCTTTCACTGTTATTTTTCTCTATAATGTTACTACTTTGTAAATTATACTTCTGATTGTGCTCACTTTAGTCCACACCAGATCATAGCAGTCTTCACAGATTCCTCTGAAATTCTCTATTTCATCACTAGAGCACAATGATATTATATTTCCTTTATGTACCTCAGTTAATTTAGCCATTCTCTAGTAGGTGAGCACTCTCTTATTTTCTAGTTTTAGGCTACAATGAAAAATGTTTGTGTGTGTGTATGTGTGTGTTTGTGTGTGTGTACTTGATAAAAAGGTACATACAATTTAGTGTGTTTTTGGAACTAATTCAAATTTTTTTTTTAGAATTGCTGCATATTTTCCCAGATTTTAATGACAGTAGTATATCAATCTCCTTCTCTTACTTCAACCCTTTTAATATAATTTTATTTTTTCAACTTTGTCAATCCAATGAGTATGAAGTAGAACCTCAGGATTACTTATATTTCTCATTCTATAATATTGAATCACTTGGAATATTTTTTCTTTATGTGGCTAATGATAGCTTAAACATCTTAGAACTTGAGAACTTCTTAGTTATTTTCACTGATTTTTTGTTAATTGGAGAAAAGAATTTATTCTTACACATTTTAATCAATTCCTCATATGGCCTGAAAGTGACACTTTTATCAGAGAAACTTGCAGCAAAGATTTCCATCAGTTATCCCTTTACTATCTGATCAGAGCTTCATTGTTTTGGTTTGTGCAAATTAAAATATTTTATATAAACTTTTTTTGTTTCCTTCTGTGATTATTTCTATACTTTTTATTTAGGTATGAATTTGATTCCTCTCTAGAAATCTGAAAGGTAGTTTCTCCTCTCCTCTTCTAATACATTTATGATATGATCTTTTATAGCTAAGTAATTAAATATATAAAAATTTATCTTGGTATATTGTGTGAAATTTTGGTCTAAGTCTAATTTTTATCAGAACACTTTCCAGTTTTCCAGGTGTTATTATTATTGTTGTTGTTTTAGATAGAAAATCTTGAATAGCCTGAATCGCTATTTTTATTGAACACTAGACAACTGTCTACTGTTTTTTTCTTTGATTCTGTATAGTATGTCCCTAATTTGATCCACAGATCTATTTTTCTGAATAGAAGCAAATTACTTTGATAATTCCCACTTTGTAATATAGTTTGATATCTGTTACTGCAAAGCCCTCTTCATTGACTTTCCTCCCCATTATTTCCCTTAAAATTCTTAATCTTTTGTTCCTGCAAGAATTTCATTATTTTTCTTTTGTTGCTCCATAGAGTAATTCTTTGGTAGTTTACTTGGTGTGGACTAACAAGTAAATTAAATGAAGTATTATTATCATTTTTATTGTATTGCCTCAGTCTACCTATAACCAAGTAGTGTTTCTCAAATTATTTATATTTTGCATGTTTCGGCAAATAGCATTTTTCAAGGGAAACTCACTGATTACAAGACTCTTGTGTAAAAGCTGCCTTTGAACCAGTGATCACAGCCAGGATTGATTGCATAATCCTGCTCTATGATCACAAAGCTACTGGTAAATTCCTGTAAATTCTTGCATTGATATCATGTCTATGAGATGAACTGATTTTAGGCTTGAGAAATCACCCATTATGATTTTACCTTAGATTTCCTTGCCACCAATCTGTCTGGAATTTTTTTATATTGATAAAAGGGTAATAGTGAGAATA
Source organism: Sarcophilus harrisii (assembly GCF_902635505.1). Lineage (NCBI taxonomy): Eukaryota > Metazoa > Chordata > Mammalia > Dasyuromorphia > Dasyuridae > Sarcophilus > Sarcophilus harrisii. The sequence continues at coordinate 377,583,015 of NC_045429.1, forward strand.
AATTTAGCTTGACTGTTCCCTTTTATTCTACCTCTTTTGCTGGTCTGGTGATATCTCTTGAAAAATACTATCCGGAGTCCTATTCTTCTAATGTCATTCCACCAAGTCTCAGTGATACCTTATGAGATCAAATTCACATCTTTGAATTAAAATTTCTAGTGCACTTTAGCTCCTATCTGCACTCTGTGCACTAAAAATACTCTTTGTCTAAATAGACATAAATCCAAACAATTTGAGAAATATTCCTTGTTTATGGGTAAAGACAATAAAAATAATAAAATGACCATTATAGCTAATTTCTATATAGAAATCTGAGACCATAAATCATAATATTGGCTTTCTTTTGAATTTAATTTCCTATTAAATTTGCATTGAATTGTTATTCTATTGTTATTATTCCTATATGGAAAGTTATTCTCTCTTGAATCTACTTTGTTAATAAATGATGGAATGGATGATATAATGAAGAAAGTACTGGGCATGGGAATCGTGACAAGCAGAGTTTCAATCCAGAGGTATTTAATAGTTCTATTGCCATAGATAGTGACACTGATACTTCTTAATCTGTTTTCTCTTCTATAAAGTGGAGCTAATACTGAAATTTATATCACAGGCATTTAACATCAAACTATACATATAGATTGATTTTATACAAACACACATATATGTGTGTATATATATTTGTACATAGACATATATCAATATAAATTACATATTATATAGGAGTTTTTACAAAATTTAAAGCACTATATAAATGGTAGTTATTGCATAGGTAGTTTTCTTCTTCATACTTTTTTCATATTTTAATGGCATTTTTTTTAAATATGTGCAAAGAAAGTTTTCAACATTCACCTTTGCAAAACCTTAATTTCCAAATTTTTCTTTCTCTTTTCCCCTCCCCAAGATATCAAGCAATCTAATATAGGTTAAAACGTACAATTCCTTTAAACATATTTCCATATTCATCATACTACACAAGAAAAAACAAACTGAAGGGGAAAAACACAAGAAAGAAAAACAAAACAAGCAAACAAATGGCAACAACAAAAAGGGGGAAATACTATGTATGATCCATATTCAACCTCTAGTTCTCTCTGGATGCAAATGGCTCTTTCCTGCACAAGTTTATTGGAATTTCCTTGAATCACTTCATTATTGAAAAGAGCCAAGTCTATCACAGTTGATCATCACATAATCTTGTTATTATGTGTGATGTTCTCTTGGTTTTTGCTCACTTCATTCAGCAGTAGCTCATGTAAGTCTTTTCAGGCTTTTCTGAAATCAGCTTGTTCATCATTTCTTATGAAACAATTATATTCTATTAATTTCATATACCAAAACTTATTCAGCCATTTTTCAACTGATGGCATCCACTCAATTTCCAATTCCTTGCTACTACAAAAAAAGTTTCATGTTTTATTTTAAATAGAAAACTATTTTGATTATATTTCAGAATAGTAGGAAAACCTTTTTTTTTTTTTTTAACTGCTTGTTATTAGATGTTCTCCAAATCTGTTCAGGAAATTATCATCCCTCTATTTTGAGACAAATCCATGAATCAAATCCAAATCACACAGGTTCTTGGTCTAATGTATTCTGTGTTTTAAATGAGCTACTTAGCATTGTATTTTAAAATACTGTACTTCATAATTAGCTATTCAGATCCTGTTCAGTGCACTTATTCATAGTCAGAGAAAGATTTTGTCTGGAAATATTTTTTCATACCTACCACACATCTCTTTTTGTCATTCATATAGTATGTAATATAGATAGTGTATATATATATATATATATATATATATATATAATATAGTAATAGTATATTACTTCCATCATAATTCTCATATGATGATTGACTGACATTCCCATTTTGCAACATTTTAGGCAAAGGGTATGGAGTCTGGTTCTTTCAGGCATGCAGGGAGAGGCAGTAGCCTTTAACTTTAACTCAGTGGTCTTTTGGTGAAATTAATAATTCAAGCAGAAACCATGAGAGTTAATTCTATTTCCTATCCAAATCTTATATTTCTAATTACCATAGAGTATTTACAAAGTAAAGAACATTCAGAGAAGAATGGCAAGGATGTTGAGAGGATTACAAACTATTTCACATGATGAACTTGAGGCAGCTGAGAAAATTTATCTTACAGGATAATAAACTCAAGTAGAGCACAATGATTGAGTATTCTCAATGGGGAAAAAAATAGTAAGCCTTATTTTATGTTGTTTTAGAGGACAGAATTGGTGTCAGTGGGTATTTTGGAGATATACCATTTAACTCAATATTGGGAAGAACTTTCTTTAAAAAATGGTAGAAGCCACATTAGAAACTATTGAGTTCCTTTAAAGTGCTAATTTAATTTGATCTGGTAACTTAAGTAAAAGGTTAAAAAATTTAGTATTCATTCCAAAACCAATTCCCCAAATGTTTCCTACTATAAAGTCCATATAATTTCTTGTATGTAACGGCTATGCAAGGAATTTTCTTATAATGCTTTCCATACATTGAACAAAACCTATTTAATAGGCCATACCATAAATGAAATAAGTTCATATAATGCCTGGATAAGAATGTCTCAGATATATTGTAAAATGGATTATTACAATGTAGAGAGAAAGTCATCTTAGGCAATTTTAAAAGTTTCTACTAAGTTTTCATTATTTTAATTTTAAGTGGCTATATGCATAATATTTTCTCATACATAGGAGATATGGAGGATAGGAGAAGTGAGATATTCAGTAGAATATAAAATTCTAAAGGACATAAATTATATCCATTAAAAAAAACTCAGAATCCTCTGCTTTCTGAGGCAGATAGCAGACTGGATCAAAAGCCAGAACCCTACAATATTTTATTTACAAGAAACATGTTTAAAGCAGGGTGATACATACAGAGTAAAGCTAAAAGGTTGGAGCAGAATATATTATGCTTCAGGTGAAGTCAAAAAAGCAGGTGTAGCCATCCTTATCTCAGATCAAGCAAAAGCAAAAATTGATCTAATTAAAAGAGATAAGGAAGGAAACTATATTTTGCTAAAGAGTAGCATAGACAATGAAGCAATATCAATACTAAACATATATTCACTAAATGGTATAGTATCTAACTTCCTAAAGGAGAAATTAAGAGAGTTGCAAGAAGAAATAGACAGCAAAACTATAATAGTGGGAGATCTCAACCCTGCACTCTCAGAATTAGATAAATCAAACCACAAAACAAATAAGAAAGAAGTTAAAGAGGTAAATAGAATATTACAAAACTTAGGTATGATAGATCTTTGGAGAGAACTGAATGGAGACAGAAAAGAGTCCACGTTCTTCTCAGCAGTTCATGGAATGTATGCAAAAATTGACCATATATTAGGACATAAAGACCTCAAAATTAAATGCAGAAAGGCAGAAATAGTAAATGCATTCTTTTCAGATCATGATGTAATAAAAACTACATTCAACAAAAAGTTAGCTGTAAATAGACCAAAAAGTAATTGGAAACTAAATAATCTCATCTTAAAGAATGATCGGATGAAAGAGCAAATCATAGATACAATTAATAATTTCATCCAAGAGAATGACAATAATGAGACAACATACCAAAATTTGTGGGATGCAGCCAAAGAGGTAATAAGGGGAAATTTTATATCTTTTTTTTTTCCTGAGGCAATTGGGATTAAGTGACTTGCCCAGGGTCACATAGCTAGGAAGTATTAAGTGTCTGAGACAAGATTAGAATTTAGGTCCTCCTGACTTTAGGGCTGGTGCTCTATCCAATGTGCTACTTAGCTGCCCTGACATTTTATATCATTAGAGGCTTATTGGAATAAAATAGAGAAAGAGAAGATCAATGAATTGAGCTTGCAACTTAAAAAGCTAGAAGACCAATTTAAAAACTCCCAATCAAGTACTAAACTTGAAATTCTAAAATTAAAAGGAGAAATTGATAAAATTGAAAGTTAAAAAAAACTATTGAATTAATAAATAAAACTATGAGCTGGTTTTTTATGAAAAAACCAATAAAATAGATAAAATTTCGATAAATCTGATTAGAAAAAGGAAAGCAGAAAATGAAATTGTTAGTCTTAAAAATGAAAAGGGGGAACTTTCTACCAATGAAGAGGAAATTAGAGCAATAAGTAGGAGTTATTTTGCTCAACTTTATGCCAATAAATTTCATAAAGTGAAATGTATGACTACATTCAAAAATATAGGCTTCCCGGATTAACAGAGGAGAAAGTAAATTGCTTAAGTAGTCCCATTTTAGAAAAAGAAATAGAACAAACTATTAATCAAATCCCTAAAAAAAATCCCTAGGACTAGATGGATTTTACATGTGAATTTTACTAAACATTTAAAGAACAATTAACTCCAATGTTATATAAACTATTTGAAAAAATGGGAAATGAAGGACTCCTACCAAATTCCCTTTTATGACACAGTATTGATAGCTAAACCAGGTAGGTTAAAAACAGAGAAAGAAAATTATAGAACAATTTCACTAATGAATATTGATGCAAAAATCTTAAATAAAATATTAGCAATGAGATTACAGAAAATCATCCCCATGATAATACACCATGATCAAGTAGGATTTATACCAGCAATGCAGGGCTGGTTCAATATTAGGGAAACTATTAACATAATTGACAATATCAATAACCAAATTAGCAAAAAAACATATAATCATCTCAATAGATGCAGAAAAAGCATTGGATAAACTCCAACATCCATTCCTATTAAAAACACTTGAGAGTATAGGAATAAATGGACTTTTCCTTAAAATAATCAGTAGCATCTATTTAAAAACATCAGTAAGCATTATATGTAATGGGGATAAACTGGAACCATTCCCAATAAGATCAGGAGTGAAAAAAATATTGCCCACTATCACCATTACTATTCAATATTGTATTAGAAATGCTAGCTTCGGCAACAAGAGTTGAGAAAGAGATTAAAGGAATTAGAGTAGGTAATGAGGAAACTAAATTATCACTCTTTGCAGATGATATGATGGTATACTTAGAGAACCCCAGAGATTCTACTAAAAAGCTATTAGAAATGATCCACACTCTTAGCAAAGTTGCAGGATACAAAATAAACCCACATAAGTCTTCAGCATGCTTATATATCACTAACAAAATCCAACAGTTAGAGTTACAAAGAGAATTCTATTTAAAGTAACTGCCAATAGTATAAAATATTTGGGGATCTATCTGCTAAGGGAAATTCAGGAAGTATATGAGCAAAACTACAAAATACTTTCCATACAAATAAAGTCAGATCTAACCATTTGGAAAAATATAAATGCTCTTGGATAGGTCGAGCAAATTTAATAAAGATGACAATACTCACTAAACTAATCTATTTGTTTAGTGCTATACCAAGCACTCCCAAAGTGCTCCCAAAAGACTCCCAAAAAACTGCTTTAATGACCTAGAAAAAATAATAACAAAATTCATCTGGAAGAACAAAAGGTCAAGATTTTCAAGGGAATTAATGAAAAAACATCAAATGAAGGTAGCCTAGCTGTACCTGATCTAAAACTATATCATAAAACAGCAGTTACCAAAGCCATTTGGTGTTGGCTAAGAAATAGACTAGTTGATCAGTGGAATAATTTAGGTTCACAGGACAAAATAGTCAATAACTATAGTAATTTAGTGTTTGACAAACCAAAAGAACCCAGCTTTTGGGATAATAATTCATTATTTGACAAAAACTGCTGGGAAAATTGGAAATTAGTATGGCAGAAACTAGGCATTGACCCACACTTAACACTGTACACCAAGATAAGGTCAAAATGGGTTCATGACCTAGGCATAAAGAATGAGATTGTAAATAAATTAGAAGAACATAGGATAGTTTACCTCTCAGACTTGTGGAGGAGGAAGGAATTTGTGACCAAAGAAGAACTAGAGATCATTATTGATCACAAAATAAAAACTTTTGATTATATCAAATTGAAAAGCTTTTGTACAAGCAAAATAACGTTTTGGTCATGTATACTTATTGTGTATCTAATTTATATTTTAATATATTTAACATCTACTGGTCATCCTGCCATCTAGGGGAGGGGGTGGGGGGGTAAGAGGTGAAAAATTGGAACAAGAGGTTTGGCAATTGTTAATGCTGTAAAGTTACCCATGTATATATCCTGTAAATAAAAGGCTATTAAATAAAAAATAAATAAACAAATAAATAAATAAAAAAGAAAAGCTTTTGTGCAAACAAAACTAATGCAGACAAGATTTGAAAGGAAACAATAAACTGGGAAAACATTTTTGGAGTCAAAGGTTCTGATATATAAAATACATAGAGATTTGACTCTAATTTATAAGAAATCAAGCCATTCTCTAATTGATAAATGGTCAAAGGATATGAACAGATAACTTTGAGATAAAGAAATTGAAACTATTTCTAGCCATAAGAAAAGATGTTCCAAGTCATTATTAATCAGTGAAATGCAAATTAAGACAACTCTGAGATACCACTACACACCTGTCAGATTGGCTAGAATGACAGGGAAAGCTATTGCTGAATGTTATAGGGGATGTGGGAAAATAGGGACACTGATACATTGCAGGTTTTTTTTTATATTATAGCTTTTTATTTACAAGATATATGCATGGATATTTTTTTCAGCATTGACAATTGCAAAACCTTTTGTTCCAACTTTTCCCCTCCTTCCCCTTACCTCTTCCCCCAGATGGCAGGTTGACCAATACATGTTAAATATGTTGAAGTATAAGTTAAATACAATATATGTATATATGTTCAAACAGTTATTTTGCTGTACAAAAAGAATCAGAGTTTGAAATAGTGTACGATTAGCCTGTGAAGGAAATAAAAAATGCAGGAGAACAAAAATAGAGGGATTGGGAATTCTATGTAGTGGTTCATAGTCATCTCCCAGAGTTCTTTTGCTGGGTGTAGCTGGTTCAGTTCATTACTGTTCTATTGGAACTGATTTGGTTCATCTCATTGTTGAAGATAGCTACATCCATCAGAATTGATCATCATATAGTATTGTTGTTGAAGTGTATAATGATCTCCTGGTCCTGCTCATTTCATCAGCATCAGTTCATGTAAGCCTCTTCAGGCCTTTCTGAAATCATCCTGCTGGTCATATAATAAAGAACAATAATATTCCATAATATTCATAAACCACAATTTATTCAGTCATTCTCCAAGTGATGGGCATCCACTCAGTTTCCAGTTTCTGGCCACTACAAAGAGGGCTGACAAAATCATTCTTGCACATATAGGTCCCTCTCCCTTCTTTAAGATCTCTTTGGGATATAAGCCCAGTAGTAACACTGCTTGATCAAAGGGTACATACAGTTTGATAACTTTTTCAGTATAGTTCCAAATTGCCCTTCAGAATGGCTGAATGTATTTATAATTCCACCAACAATGTATCACTTGCTCCAAGTCACTATTAATCAGAGAAATGCAAAGTAAGACAACTCTGAGATATCACTACATACCTGTCAGATTGGCTAAAATGACAGGGAAAGCTAATGACAAATGTTGGAGGGGATGTGGGAAAACTGGGACACTGATAGATTGTTGGTGGAATTGTGAATACATCCAGCCATTCTGAAGGGCAATTTGGAACTATACTGAAAAAGTTATCAAACTGTATGTACCCTTTGATCCAGCAGTGTTACTACTGGGCTTATATCCCAAAGAGATCTTAAAGAAGGGAGAGGGACCTGTATGTGCAAAAATGTTTGTAGCATCCCTCTTTGTAGTGACCAGAAACTAGAAACTCAGTGTATGCCCATCAATTGGAGAATGGCTGAATAAATTGTGGTATATGAATGTTATGGAATATGATTGTTCTGTAAGAAATGACCAACAGGATGATTTCAGAAAGGCCCGGAGAGATTTACATGAACTGACACTGAGTGAAATTAGCAGGACCAGATCATTATATACTTCAACAACAATACTATATGATGATCAATTCTGATGGATATGGCTCTCTTCAACAATGAAATGAACCACATCAGTTCCATTTGTTCAATAATGAATAGAACCAGCTACACCCAGCAAACATAGCATTTCCAATCCCTCTGTTTTTGTCCACCTGCATTTTTGATTTCTTTCACAGGTTAATTGTACATTATTTCAAAGTCCAATTTTTCTTGTGCAGCAAAATAACTGTATGGATATGTATACATATATTGTATTTAACATATGCTTCAACTTATTTAACATGTATGGGTCTACCTGCCATCTGGGGGAGGGAGTAGGGGAAGGAGGGGAAAAACTGGAACAAAAAATTTTGCAATTGTAAATTCTGTAAAATTATCCATGCATATATCTTATAAATAAAAATATCTATAATAAAAAATGAGCTGAAGAAAGAAAAAATAAATAAATCCAATTCATGTGAAAGTCAAGACATTACCAAATAAAGGATGAATAACAAATATATGCTGATTATAGGCAAAAAAAATAAATGCTTCTTGACTGATTAGTGTCTATTCAGTTGTAAGAAATAATAAAAAAGCTGGTGAATTAGTAATCTAGTTAAATTGTAGGATAGAAGAAAAATGGCAAAATTATTTTAGCTACCTTATTTTTAAAATCTATTTTCGTAGGAGATTTTGGCTTCTGAATTAGCAACAATCTGCTGAATCTATGATTCTCCTCTCCCCCCACTTTTTAAGGAAGTTTGAGATCAAAACAAAAGCTTAATGGGGATTTGATAATTATAGTCAAAATGATGTCAGTTAATATGAATTTATAGAATTTCTGGTAAGAGGATCTGTCAATTAATTCCAGTTCTGTATTTTAAACAAAAAAAATAAAAATCTAGGTACAAAAAAAAAAGAATCCTCTGCTTTCAAGAGATCCACCAACAAGCATTTTTTAAATGCTTCCTATGTAACCAGTTTATAATCCTGGCAAAGATAACACAGTTTACACAAAATAAAAATATCAAAACATAACTTTGCAATATGTATGTGTGTCAAAACTAACATAAGGTTCACATATTTTGCTTAATGAATATATACTTCCTTGAAAGAAAATAGGTGCAAAATTAAATTCAAGAACTTCCACAACTTAAAACACAGAATTTATGTGTGGAGAATGCTTTGCAAGTCTTATGGAATTATATAAAATTAGTTACCTCTATTTAAGCTTCCTTTTCATGTATCTTGATCTTGGGAAGGGCTCTAAAATTCTTGAATTTAATTTTCCAATTCTTTGTCCTGAGAAAAGAGGTGCTACAAATATTTTTGTATGTAAAAGATCTTTTCCTTTTTTTAAAATCTGTTTTGGTATTCATGCCTAATAGTGATGTTCCTGGGTTGAAAAGTATACATGACTATGTAGCTCTTTGGGCATAGTTCCAGATTGCTCTAAAGAATGGTTGAATCAATTCACAATTCTACCAACAATGCATTAATATCTCATTTTTTCCACATTTCCTTCAACATTTGATATTTTCCTTTTCTGGCCCATTAGTCAAACTAATAGGTATGAGGTAGCATTGTCAGAATTGTTTTAATATGCATTTATTCAATTATTAATGAATTAAGTTTTTTAAAATATTACTATAAATAGTTTAGTTTATTTGAAAACTATTCATATATATTTTGATAATTTTTCATTGGGAAGGGCTTTTATTTTTATAAATTAGACTCTTCCTTACATATTAGAACAAAATGAGGCCATCATCAGAGAAAGCAAATATAGACTTAAAAATTTAGATATGCTTCTTCTTTGTTTTTAACTCTCTTAGTTTTCTAAAGCAGTTGAGAACTTGATTTATTTTTATTCCAAATATTTCTATGGATCCATCAATAAATTAACTGCCTGCATTGATGCAAGTTAGAGATCTTGAAGATAAAAATAAGTATTGATTGACTTTTAGGGATGCTAATTTAAAGGTTCACATGGAATTTATTAGTGAAAATATATGACTTGGGGAGAATAAAAACTATTTAATATAGATCTATATAAAAGCTCACTGAGATGATATCTGTTTTGTGATTTCTATACTGAAAACTCATTAGCCAATTTGAATTTTTTTTCACTCTGACATCAAAGTGCTCATTAGAAGATGACAATTATGAAACTAGGAAAATTCTTCTAAAGTATTTTTATTATATTTTCTTTAAACAATTTCTTTTTTTAGTTAAAATGTGCCGTGAATGCCAACCGGAGTACCTTTCTATTTTGTCCCCAAAACAAGTTTACTTCTATTAACTTGAAATAATTTAGAGCAGGGCAGTTAAGTGGCACTGTGTATAGAGCATCAGTCCTGAAATCAGGAGGACCTGAGTTGCAATTTAGTCTCAGACACTAAACAAATCCTAGCTGTGTGATCCTGGGCAAGTCAATTAACCCCAATTGCCTCAGCAAAAAGCAAATAATAATTATACTAATTACAATAATAATAACAATAATAATTTAGAGCATCTTGAGACATTCTAGTCACAGCTATCTTTTCCCCTGAGAAATAAGCTTCTCTTTCCTGATTTGAGATTTATCATAATTGTCAAATGTTAAGAATAGTCAGTTTTGGAAGGACTGTTTGAAGGTAGGCACATGAATACATTTGTAGGGATGGGATGTTGTGAATATTAAAACCATTTTCTTGGAAATTAGTATGACAGAAAGTAGGCAATGATTCACACTTACCACCTCATACCAAAATAAGGTCACAATGGCTTCATACTATATGCAAATTAGAAGAAAAAAGAATAGTCTATCTCTCTCCTTCTGTGGGAAAGGAAGCATTTATGGCTAAAGAAGAAATAGAGTCCAATGTGGAATGCAAAATGTATATTTTTGATTATATTAAGTTAAAAAGTTTTTGTACAAGCAAAACTAGTGCAGAGAAATTTAGAAGGGGAGCAATAAACTAGGAAAAATAATTTCATCCAAGTGTTCTGTTAAAGGCCTCATTTCTAAAATATATAGATAATTGACTCACATTTACAAGAATTCAAGCCATTCTCCAATTGATAAGTGGTAAAAGAATATGAACAATTTTCAGATGAAGAAATTAAAACCATTTATAGTCATGAAAAATGCTATAATTCATCATTGATCAGAGAAATACAAATTAAGACAAATTTGAAATGCTATTACACACCTCAGATTGACTATGACATCTCAGATTGGCTATGACAAGAAAAGATAATGATGAATGTTGGAGGGGATGTGGGGAAAATGGGGCACAAATACATTGTTGGTGGAATTGTGAACTGATCCAACCATCCTGGAGAGCAATATGGAATTATGCCCAAAGAGCTATCAAATTGTGCATACCTTTTGATCCAGCGATGTCTCTAAGGGCCTGTATCCCCAAAGAGATCATAAAAAGGGAAAAGGAAATATGTGTGCAAAAACGTTTTTAGCAGCCTTTTTTGTAGTGACAAGAAACTAGAGACAGAGGGGATGCTTATTAGTTGGATAATGGTTGAGTAATGGTTGAATAAGCTATGTATATTAATGTTATGGAATATTATTATTTATAATAAATGATCAGCAGAATAAGTTCAGAGAGACCTGGAGAACTTACAAGAAGTGATGCTAAATGAAGTGAGTAGAAGAACATTGTACACTGCAACAACACATTTATACAATGATTAATTCTGACGGACATGGCTCTTTTCAACATTGAAGTGATTCAGGCCAGTTTCAATGTACTTGTGTTGAAAAGAGCATCTGCGCTCAGACTGTGGGGACTAAGTGTGAATTATAACATAGTATTTTCACTTTTTGTTGTTGTTGCTTGAATTTTGTTTTCTTTCTCTTTTTTTTTCATTTTTGTTCTGATTTTTCTTGTGCAGCATAATTGTGGAAATATGTATAGAGAAATTACATATGTTTAACATATATTGGATTACTTGCCACCTAGGAAAGGGGATGGAGGAAAGGAGAAATAGAATTGGAATGCAAGTTTTTGAAGGAGTGAATGTTGAAAATTATCTGTGCAAATGATTTTAAATTAATTTTTTTAATAAAAATCCATTTTGGAAAGCAATTTTGAATTATTGAAATGTAATATTTTTTACCTAGTGATTTCACTTCTAAGATATATGTCCAATAAGATCATGAAATAAGAAAGTCCCCAAATAAACCAAAATAGTTACAAAAGTACTTTTATGATAACTAAGAACTGAAGAGAAAATAGTTCCTCATTGATTGAAGAATTGTTTTTTAAAAATACATATATGAATGTAATGATATATTTCTGTGCTGAAAAAAGCTACAAATATGTTTAATATAGAGAAGTATAGGAAAATTTACATAGACTGATGCAGATTAAAATAACTGGGGGCAAGGAAATAGTATGCACAAGAACTACAGCAATATAAATTGAAATAGCAATCACTACAAAATTTAAGGGAAAAAAAAGGTGTTGTGAATTTCAAGGAATAGATATGAGAAGATCCCTCAGTCCTATTTCTTTGCAGACATAGAAGTTTCATGATTGTGAATTGTCTATATTTTCACATTTTTTTCTTCAGTGCATTGATTACTTTTGCCGATTTGTTCTTTTCTCTCTTTTGTCTTCTTTAAAATATACTTGTTATTTTGAATGGCTTTCTAGTAGGGAAAGAGAAGAGGAGAAATAGGTTAAAATTTAAACTATGTAAAAACAAACTGCAAGAATTTTATAGTAACATTTTACAAAGTTTATACTATATGACTAGGTGGGATTTATACCAAAAATGTAGAACTGATGGAATATTAGAAAAATTATCAATATAATTGATCATACCAATAACAAAAGCCACAAAAAAATATGATTATTTTAAAAGATGCAGAAAAAAACTATTAAATACAACACTTGTCCCTGTTAAGAACACTAGGAAATATGGGAATAAATAGAATTTTCCTAAAATGATAAATACCATATATTTAAAACCATCATCAAACTTTATCTGTGAAGGGGAAAAGCTTGTTTCTAATAAGATTAAGGGTGAAGCAAAGATGCCCATTATCACCATTTTTATTTAATATGTACTAGAATAATTTTCCATGTTGATGATATAATAATATACTCAGAGAATCCTAAGGAAATAATAAAAAAAAAAAACTAGTTGAAATAATTAACAACTTCAGCAACAATTCAAGATAGAAAACAAATCCACAAACAGAATTTCTACATTTTACCAACAAAATCCAGCAGCTAGATACAGAAAGAGAAATTCCACTTAACATAATTGTAGACAATGTAGGAGCAGCTAGATGATGCAGTGAATAGAGCAGTAGCCCTGCAGTCAGGAGGACCTAAATCAAGTCTGGCCTCAGACACTTAATACTTCCTAGCTGTGTGACCCTGGATAAGTCACATAGCTTCAATTTCCTCTCCCCCAAAAGATAATATGAAATACTTGGGAGCCTACATGCCAGGAGAAACCCAGGAACTATATGAACACATGTATAACATACTTTTCACGCATATAAAGCCAGAACTGCACATTTGGAGAAATATTAATTGCTCATGGGTAGACCAAACCAGTATGATAAAAATGCCAATTCTATTGAATTAATTTACTTATTTAGTGTCATATCAATTAAACTACCAAAAACTTTGCCTTTTAGAACCAAAATTAAAAAATGTATTTAATCTGGAAGTGCAAAAGATCAAGAATATTTATCAAGGGAATATATGGGGAAAAAAAATGTAAAGGAAAGTGGCCTAGTAGTACCATATCTCAAAATGTATTAGAAAGTAGTAATTCTTCAAAACAATATGATATTGGCTAAGAAATAGATTGGTTGATCAGTAGAATTTATTAGGTACACATTTTACAGTAGTAAATGACCATAACGATAGTAATGGTGCTTGGTAAACCTAAAAATCCAAGCTTTTGGGACAGAAGCCCACTATTTGACAAAAATTACGGGAAAAGAGGAAAGCATTTTAGCAGAAACTAAGTATGCATCTCATGCCATATACCAAGACAAGGTCAAAGTGGACACGTGATTTAGACAAAAAAGGGTAATATCATAAGCAAATTAGGGCAGCATGAAATATTTTAGCTGTCAGATATATGGATAAGGGAATGATTTATGATGAAACAAGAGACAAAGAACATTACAGGATATAAAATAGATAATTTTGATTATATTAAACTAAAAAAATGTTTTATATAAACAAAGTCAATGTAACAAGATTAGAGGGAAAACAAAATAAATGGGAGTCAGGGGGAATTACAGCAATTGCCTCTTATAAAGATCTCATTTCTCAAATGTAGAGAGCTGAGTCAAATTTACAATATGGCATTCCCTAATTAATAAAGGATATGAACAGGCATTTTTCAGAAGAATAAATCAAAACTTTCTGTAGTTATAAAAAATGTACAAGTCACTTTGATTAGAGAAGTTCAAATTAAAACAACTGTGATACCATTGATACCTATCAGATTGCCTAATATTGTAGAAAAGAAAAATAAAAAATGTTAGATGAGATATGGAAACTGTTTTGTGATACTGTGAACATTCTGGAGAGCATTAGAGAGCAAAGCATAAAAGGCTATAAAATTGTGCATACCTTTTACCTGGCAATTAGATTTGTATCCTAAAAAGATTTTTATGTACAAAAATATTGACAGCAACTAAAAATATTGATAACTTTTGTGGTGACAAAGAATTGGGAAGTAAGAGGATATCCATTAATTGGAGAATGACTGAGAAAGTTGTGGTATATGGAATTTTACTATGCCATAAGAAATTATGAGAGGTTTGTCTTCAGAAAAATATGAGAATATTTATACCTACTGTTGCAAATTTAAGTGGGAAGAACCAGGAAAACACTGTACATATTAACAGCAATATGGCATGATGAATAGGAATGATTTACCTATCCTCAGAAATACAATGATCCAAGATAATCCTGAGAGCCTTATGATAAAAACTGCTATCCATTTCCAGAAAGAAAACTGATGGAGTCTGAGAAAGCAAAAAAAAAAAAAAAAAAAAGCATACTTTTTAAACTTTATTTTTTGTTTGTTTTTATCTGGTTTTTTTCTTAGCAACATGGCTAATTTGGAAATTATTTTGCATGACTACACATGTACAATCTGTATCAGATTTCTTGCCCTTTGAAGTAAGCAGGAGAAAAAGGGAGAAAAGGGGAAGCAAGTGAAAATTTTTTAAAAAAGATTGTTAAAATTGCTTTTATATATAATTAGGAAAAGAAAAAAATTCAAAAAATAAAAACAAAAACTATCAAAATTTCAAAATAATGATATTGTAATATTCTAGGCAGAAACTGTTGAATACCCAAACCAGACTGTTTGCTCTGCATGTTGAAAGGAAAGGACATATTCTTCTTATACATTTAATATTCTACACTTTATATTTAGCAGTTTTTGCATGAATTTATCAAATAATTATTGTATTTGAATTAAAGTACGAAAATATTATCATTGAAAAGATCCTCAGCAAAATTCAAGGTATAGGCAAGACAACAGGAATGATATGTATCCCAAACTATTTTTATATGATTTTGATCTCTTTAGGTAGGTCTTTATTTTGGGGGAGGTGAGCATTCCTTGTAACTAAGTGTCACCTAATCTATTCCCACTTTTATCCTTACAGGAATATGATCCATTTTCACAATATCTGACAGTTACTCACTCAAGTTCATTGGACTATTTCTATTGATGAAGAGATTATCAAATTGGCAATTAGATTTGATTTATTGCCTGGAAAAATCAGCCTTATAATATGTCAAAATCTGCCTTGTAACTTCCACACTTGGTAGAGTTCTTTAACAGAACAAAACTAAATTTTCATTTGAAAGCCCTTCAAATATTTGAAGATCTTGATCATATCCTCCTTCTTTTCATACCCCAACTAAACTTTCACTTCTCAAAACTAAACATTCTGGGCTTCAAGATAAACTCTTATTTTATTCATTTTATAATATGCAATAGAAAACTGATGCAAACAATGTTTGGTCTTCAAATTAATTGCTATTCAATATCTGATTCTTGTTTGTAGGTCACACTATGTCAGTTGTCATTTTCCAAACAAATCAGGTATCAGAATTGTAGTTATAATTGCCTCAATTCAGACTAGACTACAATGCTACTTTTCCTATATTATGGAGGAAGAATAAGTTATATTAATACAAAACCTTTTTTTCCCCTTCTACCTTCTAAATTCCCTTGTTAAATTAGAAAGAAAATTACATCACCTAGTATAAGTCCTTTTGCCTTGAGATTACTGTGAGAGATTTAGATATCTAAGGTACTTAAGTCTCTGGGATGATTGATATCTTTACTTCAAAAGTTTTGCTTGTAGAGAAAATACTATATGGGGTATTCATTGATTTGAGCTATTGGCTATCAAGGTATATGTGATTTTCAGGTTTTTTTGCTTTTATATTATAGATTACCATCATGCAAATAGCAAATCTTAATTCAAAGCTTTTTTCAGTGGTTATTTTTTCTTTTCCTCAACATAGGAATTATAAAATTATATAGAATTCTTTGTCATAATAGATTCTTCTTAGAAAATTTTGGATTAGATTATGTTTTTAATAAAGAAGGAATAAGCAATTGAGCCCTTTTCCCAGAATGAGTGAAAATACGTTTACCTTTTCTTTCTGTATACACACACACACACACACACACACACACACACACACACACACTATACTGCTTTTTAGACAATGTGAATATCCCAATAAATGGATCCTTGCATATGACTCCACTCAAATTGTTTTTCCCTATTAAAATGCTTCAGTAAAATGAGTAAAAAATAAACTAGTTTGCATAGCTAACCAGATCATGTAACATTAGATAATAAGTTTTTAAAAATATTTTTATTCATTCATTTACCATTCTAAACAATTCTTTTGTTAATTTCAGCCTGTGAAACTGAAGCAGGAAAAGTTTATCAGATGTCCCTAGAGGAGCACATCCAACCTTTCAAAGAAAGTATGGAGCACTTCATTTTTCAAGGTAAACAATGAGAAATTATTTTACCTTCTCTTTTGTTGTTAACAAAAAGGTAGAAAAAAGTCCATTTATAGATATTGATAAAGAGAACATTTTGGCCTAAAAAAAAAGCTAAGGATTAAATTTAATCATGAGTTACACTAAGAAAATGTGAGAAAAATAATTTACTAGGGATATTTTTTGTACGATTCTTATTTTTAAAATACAGAAAAGATAATGTCATTGACTTTCATGGCTTTGCTTATACATTATAAATACATTATAAAATGTATTATAAAAACATTTTATGCATCTTAAAGAACTCAGTTTTTCTTGAAAAATCACAGCTAAATTTCTGAGCTATATCCAATGATTGATTTGATATTGTCAGAACACTGCACTAAAAGAACATGTAAAATCTTTTACATCATTGAATTTTTTTCAATATTTTGTTTCAATAAAATATTAATAACATTATTTATTTAATACTTTCCCTAGGGAACTAAAAAAAAATCTGTTATCCCATTTATTCTTCCTACATTCCTCTAAATTAAGCATGGAGTGAATTCTAACTCAGAGATATAAAAGAAATGTTCAAAGCTTAGTTTGTTGTCCTCATCTCCAAGAAAGTAATTTTATGTTGAGAAATCCTATAGTTTGAAATTTATGATTTAATGGGAGTATCCATTACTTGATACAATTCAACTACTAGAATGCTACTTCAAAGATAATCATCCTTTCATCTTCTGGGAACATTTATGGTGCTTCAAGAATTTTTCTAAATGAGAGCAAAGAGCAGAATGATATTGAATGACTTCATTCACAGTTATGTTTTACCAAGGTTATCTAATGATATTATACGATGCATTACCAACTAAAATTTGACTAAGATGCAGTTTTCCCTCTTTCTAGGATAAAAGACTATATTTAATGAAAACTATCAAAATGAATTCAGTTTTGTGTGTCATTGTGAATATAATTTCAAGTTGCATACTGTCATTTAATTATAACAAGCACTTATTAAGTACCTGTTATGTATAAAACACCATACTAGGTGCTGGGGATAATAAGACAAAAACAAGATACTACAAACCAAAACCATTTCTGCCTTCAAAGAGTGTAGAACTTGAAAACTTAATTACAATTTCTTAAAATTCTATTTTGCCCAAAATCATAAGTTTCTAATATAAGCACTAGTGTCCTGAATAACCTATAAATAGCACTGTTGGACATGAGAATGACTTTATTTTATCCAACTAGTGATATTCTTGATGGGTCATGCCCTTTCTTCATTTCAATTTGCATTGCAAATTAATCAAGCTAACTGATTTAAGAGAAAGCAAGCAATGTGAATTCACCTAAAATTATTCACCAAATATCACTTGCAAATGTAACAATCTCAAGCACCATGTTACTCAAAGTTCATGTACTTTATACATTAAATAGAATGTTGTATTTTCCAGGCCAGGTATTCAGATTTTCTTATTGCTGCCTCCTATTAGTTTAAAGGAAATAATAAACATCTATGTAATGTTTCCTTTAGGGAGGGAAGGAGTAGATTGTTTCTATGATTTCTTCAGTTTAAGAAATTTTTTGAATGGAAATTATTTTGTCAAATACAAATGAATTTATGAAAATTTTACAGAGTTACTTAGGAGACGCGTGTATAAAATTGTTTTAATTTGTTCACAGTCATATGGCCACAGAGACAGGTAACAAAGCCATGTATTCCTGACTTTTCAACTCACTATGCCATATCTCCAGATTCCATAAAGAATTACTTTCTATTGATAATAATAATTTATTCTATAGATTAAATCTATACTTGGTTAAATGAAAATCAAAATAAGTTGTAGCAAGTAAATCAGTGGACATCAGGTGTTAAAGTTTATGATAATGATTAAATTTTAATTTGAACAAATGTTATCAGTTGTTCAAGAAAGAAGTTATCCTTTATGTATTTTATTTTCCATATTTTAAGATCAGCTTTCTGGGTTTTTTTCTGAATTCTCTGCAATCTTTGAGCTCATTTCATATTTCAGAGTTGATAAAGATCTGAGTAGTGATGAGCATGTTCATTTATTGATTGTGTCATGGAATATTTAGGCATATCAAAAAAAAGGAAAATCCTATTGTTTTATTAATACTATGTGACAATTAAATCTGGGGCAGGAAGTTTGGATTATTATGTTGGTATAAGTTTTCTAACTATTTACAAATTAATTTTGAAATTGCTTTTATCATTCAAAGATGAAAGGTTAAAAGAAATCTTCTCTGGCTATATTAAATATATATATATATATATTTATATATAATTACTGTGTTAAAATACCATTAAATATTTTGCATTTTAAATCTTTTTTGTTTTCACAATATAGGATTGAAGTTTTATTTTTGTTTGACAGACTTTTGGACTAGATTGATTTTTCTAAGGGCTTTGTTGTTGCTGTTATCATTTTATATAAACATAATCGATAAATGTTTCCAGTTAGAGTTCATTATTAAATCATATAAAACAGAATTTTGTATGTAGGAGTTAGGTCAATCTTTATATAATAATAATGATTATTTTATAATAATCAAAATAAGGTTTTCAAATAACTTGAAACTGAGACTACATTGGAAGAATATTAGGAAGAATGACAAAACCTGAACTTTGTTCACTTATGTGAAATGATTTTGTTTAGGGTGAAGATTCAAAATTTGAAATGTACATATAATGTTTTCAGAATAGGTTAAGTGCTCTAGAAACTATTTGAAGATATACCTTTAAAATATTAAAGAAGTAACAACTGTTAAGGGAATAATGATTTTGTTATTTGTTTTTTCATGAAAAAGGACAGATTGTCGATTTAGTTAAATTGCAAAAACAAAATAAAAAGTCAGAATGTTTTATGCATAGCTGGAATTGATGCACAAGTAAATGGTGATTCATTCTCTTGCATGCATTCCAGGAAATGAAGATTCTTATTTTTGAAATAGTTGTTCAGTTTTGTTTTATTTTTTTTTCTCTTAACCTTTTAAAGGTATAGATTCTGTAATGATAAAAGGAAGAAAAAAAGGGAGTAAGAATAAGAGCAAGAAAAAGAAACAGGGCTAATAGGAAAAATGAAGCAGAGGAACCATTAAAGGATCTCCCACTTTGAGATGGGATTTCATGTCATCTACCACCATTATTGCATCATAAACATTCCTTTCCTTTTCCATTCATCATTGGCCTCTCAATGCATACAGGACATAGAGTTAGAGAAGGAGTTATGCTAATCATTTTTAAATGCTATTATTTTAGAATTTATACACACATGTGTGTATATGTATATATATATATATATATATATATATATATACATATGTGTTTATGTATGCATGAATGAATGCATGCATTCATATATGTCCCAGTATATTTTTATTTTCACAGAACTTCCACGGAAACTGTCATGTGCTTTATTATTAGGGAGATTACTAGGAAGAGAATGGAATATTGGTTATCTTTTGTTGGCAGGGATTGCAATTTTGTCTCATACAATATAGTTTTGAAAGAAAAAAAAGTTATGTTTTTGACTTTTTAAACTACTGAGGGAAAAAAAAATGTTCTCCCATCCATGAAATAGAAGCAGTCTTCTATTTCCTTTCTTTCCTCTTATGGTTTCAGAAATTTAAAATAGTTAATGGGATGTTTCAGTTGTTTTACTCTCCTCCCATTTGTCATCCATCTTCTCTTCTCTCTCCCAACAGTAATTTCATGCTGAAACCAAACATGGAAATTTGTAGCTGAACTAGAAAAATAAAAGCAAGGAGGAGGGGGGAAGAAAATAAGTCTATAAACACAAGGTTATAATTAAAAGAGTGTTGAAATCTCAAGACTTTTTAAAATATACAGTCTTTGGTATTGGTAATACTATACTTGAGGATGAAGTGATGGTGAAAGCAGTGGGATATTAACTATGCCAAAGATCCCCTAAATATTCACTTCCAAGAAGTGAATATTTTCTATCAAAAAATACTTAGAGAGAACTGTAAGTAATGCCCCATTGACAGGAGTATAAGGTTTGCTATTGTTTTTATTTTGAAAAATAAGCATAAGATACACCCTGTTTCGATTATTACAGAGACATAGAATTTCAGATATATATATATTAATTTTACCATTTAGTTATAGTGAAGTAGACCAATGGACTGAACCACTTTTTACTACCTCTCTGGACAAGCAGCCTATCTTCTAAGGTTATTTGCTTTATTTAGTTTGGTTTGGTATCCATAGAAAGCAACCTGGGTTATATTGTCTTTTTCCCCTTTTAGAATCATAATGCTTGCAAACAGCTTTCAAATATCAAATATCAAGGAAAATAGATGTCACAAAACCCCTTATTTCATAGGAAAGAAGTGGTTCCCAGTATAGATTATCAGGTCAGAACTGACTTGCAGCTTAGTATTATATTTAAAACTCAATAATACTTATTTAATAAATGTGGTTATCTAATTTGCAACTACTTTAAACATTGCTCTAGCTCATATCAGACTCTTGATTGAAAACATATTTCCTTATGGTATAAAAAGTATCATTAAAAAAGATACAAGAAACACTAGAAGAGAGTAGCATAATAGCTCCTACCTAATGTAGGGGCTGATAAATGAAGAAATCCTTCTAGGAATACAATTTATCTTACACACACACACACACACACACACACACACACACACACACTACATTATGAGAACTCATTCAACCCAGAAATTCACTTCTCAGTTGCTTGCAGTTAGAACTGAATAAAAATTTTTAGAGTAACTTGTTTTCATTCCTGAATTTCTAATAGCTAAACTTTCTATCTGTACAATGCAAAAAATTTGGAATGCCCACAGATTACTTCCTGAGGATGAGATGGTGTGACTTGAAAGAGGAGAAGGTAGCACAAGATATGATATATGGGATATTAACTCCCTCACTTTGCAGTGGTCAGATTTCTATATTTTTGTTGATATAACATTTGAGCAAAATTTAATAGACTTTTTCAAAGAGAAATTTAACAGCTGACTGCCATCAAAGTAAGTGACATAAGTGAGAGGAGTACCCTTAATCTCCCTCAATCATTCACTGGATCTATTTCTTTTGTTAAACATTTGAATTTCCTTGTACTCCCATTGCAATTTTTCAAAGGCATTTAATTTTTTTGCTAAAAAGTTGAAGGAGCCAATTTATCAAGTAAAAACAGAACTTTGTTGAATCTGAAAATACAGCAAGTTGTGATGTTTTTTCCTTGTTAAAGTCTTACATTAAATCCATGGTTTATTCACCTTTTGTTACAGTGAGAAAAGGTGATCAATTAATGTCAAGCATATAGTAATAGGTACTAAAATGATTGTTAAACTGAATGAAGTGAGTTTTAATGACAGGGAGATCATGACTATAGGTAAAGAAATGTATGAAAGGAGAAAAAGAAGGTTGACAGGTTGTCTTCTTCCTCTATCCATTTCCACTTTTTATCTCCAGATCAATTGTACCAAAAACAGCCTGAAGTATTCTGGAATCCTACCCATTATACTTGTGTGTGTGTGTGTGTGTGTGTGTGTGTGTGTGTGTGTGTGTGTATACACAGACACACACAGACATATACATATATATATGTATATATGTATGATAACTAGTGTGTCTCCCTAGCCCATTCATAGATAATTATAATGATTTCTACTTTATGCTCAAATAAAAAGAAAATTGCCACTTCATAAAGGTTGCAAACCTTAAAGACAGAGTATCTAAAATCTATTTTGTGATCAAAATTATATTTTCAGGAATTTTTTCTGCTATTTTAGAATTCTGAGATTGGAGTTTTAGCTAATGTTTTTGTTCAGAAAAAATTGTGACATAACCCATCTAATGGGGGAAAAAATGCCGGTTTCTTTGAAGGGTTTTTTGTTTTGTTTTAAGGCTCTAAAATCCTTATCAGTTAAAGGAAAGAAATATATTTTAAGTCATTTATAGGAGAGAAAAAGATTAGATGGCATTCCAACTATCTTCCAAGATGATTCAAGAGAGGTTTTTCTTATAACTAGGATGATATTAAGGGTTTGAAATATTTTGATGTTGACAATCTTGTAGATTAAATTTTATAGATTCATTGTTATAGTTCATTCTATTAGTGTGGAATATGAAAAAATGTTAAAGAGGAATTTATAGTTTTATAAATTCCTACTTTAATATTATACATTTGGATATTATATTTTACTTAATTTTGAAGGACTGAAATTTAAAGATTTTATGTATGTCACACAGCTAAAATCCTTAGGTTACTTTGACATTTATCTATTATAAGGGAATAAGTTTAGAGGAAGGAGTCCTATCTAAATAATCATTATGATAATTGGATCTGGAATAAATACTTGGTAAAAGGAAGATGTAGTGTGTAAGGAGAAAAGAAGCCCATTAAATTGAGGAAAATAGGCTCTGATTTATAGCCTTCTGATATTCTACAAGAAGCAAATAGATGATGCAGTAGATAGAGCACTGGGCTTGAAATCAAGAAGATTCATCTTTATGAGTTCAAATATGACCTCAAGAATTTATTAGCTATATGACTTTAGGTCAGTCATTTAACCCTATTTGCCTCAGTTTCTCATCTGTAAAATGAATGAACTGGAAAAGGAAATAGCAAACCTCTCCAGTTGTCTTTGCCAATAAAACTCCAAATGGGCTCATGCAGAGTAAGACACAACTAAAATCACTGAACAACAATAGTCTGTCATGATGACTAGAAATGGGTAGAAAATGAAGCCGTGTATTTAAGTTATTCCTGGCAGCTGAGGCAAGTGACTTGTAATAAACATTTAGAAGGGATGAGCCATTTTCTGATATGAAATTGTTACCAGTATGCTATCATAATACCCATATACTTTATGAATGATATAAAATATAGATCTATAAGATAACTAATTGGTTTGTTTTCTTTGTGCTTTCTGTTATTCATTTAATTAATTCATCTAGAGAGGATGATAAGACTCATAGAAGCACTCTATTTTTGGTTTAGCCAAAAGTTACGTATCTTACACTATTGAATTTATATGAGTTGTCAATGAATATCATTATTTTATTATTTCAATTTTTATATGAAGTCAGTGCATATACCTATATGCTTATGTACTTAAGAGCAGATCTAAATGTATTATATATTTCTCCACACAATATAGAAATAGCTCTTATTCCTAACTGCAAGATGCCTGTAAAATATTACAAAGTCTCAGTTGTAATTTCATAACTTGTAGATATTTTCTTCCCTCTCATCTTTCCCACAAGCATTCTATAGCATTTATTTCATTGCCATGAGAAACTGGGAGGCAACAGAAAGGCCATGCATTTGAAAATAGCTTTCTCTTGTAAAGGAAAGGTATTACTATCCATATTCCACAATATTATGATAATCCATATACATTTGTTTGAGCTTTAATTTAGTGAAAATAGAAACAATGCCTCAGAAATCTCAAAACAAAAGTAATATAGCTTCAATCGAATAAAAGTTTTAAATGACTAAGAGACAAGGCACATAGTTGAAAAAAAATAACAACTGGCTATACTTAAAAGAAACTGAAATGCACATTCATAGCTAATTATAAACAAATACTAGTTAACACTTTAAACAAAAGGGAAAACAGCAAAAAGATTTAAAGCCTAGACAAACAGATGAAAGGATTCTAAGTTGCTTTCCATCTGAGATTACTCAAATGCAACTCTGTCTCCAATTACCTGGGAAGATGTGGTATTCCCTCATGAGAGCATAAGATCAGAAAGGGCGGCCCTTTTCGTGCCTCTGCTTACTCATAGTCCTTTGGAACTAGTTCAGCTGAAATATTTCAAATTACAAAAGGGCTTGGAGCCAGGAAGCAACAATAGATAGTAATCACTGGGTCAAAATAGTAACATAGTAGGACAACAACTACAAAAGAGTTGTGCTGGCAAAAGTCTGGGGAGGATTTTTGAGTGTCTTTAGAGGAGACATTAATGAATGTGAAGCTGTTGAAGTGGAACTATTTTTCAATGTTTTTTAACCGCTTGCATGCTTAGCAATTGGCTGAATTTATCTAGCCAGCAGTTTTATTCAGCTGAGCTGGAACTAAAAGGTAATCTAGTTTTTTGACACTTAAAAGGGAAAAAATGGCTGCCCTCTAGGAAAGTTCAGGAGTTCATTTACCATCTGGTTTCAGCAAAGGGCCCCCTATTTGCTCCAAATTGTCCACCCCTAGATGCTGTGATCCCATAAACCACAGGTCAAAACACACAACCACCACCCACCATGATGCAGCCATTATAATGGAAATGTTTAATTCTGAAGCTAAAGGCCTGGTTCAATGGGCTATAGGGGAAGTGAATGGAAGATTCATTCTATTTTCACTACAAAGGAAGGTACCATGAACTGTGGAATAATTTCATGTGGGCATGTTCTAAAGTCAATCACTGAGGTGAAAATCACCAGAGCAAACATTACACCTCTACTATCCTACCCTATCCCGATTTAAATCAAGTATCCAAGGTGAAAAGCCTCACGTTAGAGTGATTTATATTGCCAATATGTTGGATGCCAATGATATGGTAACCATATCAATAAATTAAGGATAATATTGATTTTACAGTTTCAGTAGGCTGAGCAGGATGTGAATAGATATAAAGCCTATCATACAGTGAAATGAAATTTGAAATTTGGAAGTTGTGTGATTTTCTCTCTCATGCTTATTCTGGAGAATGTGTCTCCTTGAATGAAATGGCAAGTAGACCAATGCTATTTCACTATCATTTTCTTATATTGCTTTTTTTTCTAGGTATATTCATCTACACCTATATCTCTGCAGATAGTTAAATTCACTTAATTTGATTGTATAATAATTAACTTTGAAATATTCATTCCAAGTATATAATTTCAGATATAATAAAGTCCCCCCAAAAGGGAATAATTAAAATTGGTAAATTTTGCTATTAACATGATCATAAAACTAATTTCCTTTGTTATTTTCATGGCCATCTTCTTTTTCTCTCTAACAGAAACAAAGGTATAGTTACCCTTACTACTCATATTCTCTTGTCTTGCTTGAATTTGCATTCAATTTCTCCAATTTCTTAATTTCTTCAATGTCGTTATAAAGGTCCTCCTAAATTCAGGGCTGGTATTCTATCCACTGCACCATCTAGCTGCCGCCCCAGGACACTTCTTTATAAATAAATCTAATGCTTTTGATAGGTATAGAGATTTTTTGTGATGTTATACTTAGTTGTTGGCAAGTGATATACTACAAAATATCCCTTCAATGAGTTTTCATAAAATATTCAATCTATTAAATTCATATAAATCTTTCCTTAATTTACTTTATTTGTGTTTCCTGGATTTTTGCATTTTCTGCTGCATAAAACAAAACTAGCCTAAAAAGTCTTTCAACACTTTCCTATATCATATACATTGAAAATTTTCCAACAAATATAAATAATCATTTAAAAATCAAACTTAAAATGAATATAAGAGGAAAAACAGAGTACATACAATTTTCTAAAGGTTCATTTTACAATTTTATGTAGTCCAAACCGTACTTATTAAGTACCTACAATATCCTAGGCACTGTACTAAGTAAGCATTGGGGTTTCAAAGAAAGACAAAAGACAGTTCCTGTCCTTAAAAACATCACAGTCAAATGTAAAAGACACCAAACAAAATATGTACAGGAGAAATTATTGATATATTTAGCATCATATATTTGTTGTGGTAGAGGTTTATTATTACTATTCCCCTGAGACTTCTAAAGAAATACTATTAAATAGAATCATAGCTCCACTTTTGTCTAAACCTGGGATAACTTGGGATAACTGAGAGATTATATTTCAAGTGCTGCATAAATAAAGGGAGACTAGAATCTGATTGGCTCTCCTATTAGAGAAGCTGCTAACCTGTTTAAGGGGAAAAAATGATTTCCCTGGGTTCTAGGAAAATTTCTAAAGGAAAAGAAATGTGGAATTTTCAGTGGAGAATTAGAGATCCCCCTGGAACCATATATATTTTAAAATTTTGTGGTTTCCTATCTCTTTAAAACTTATCCGATAATTTTGAAGAAAACTTCCCCCTCATGAAGGTAACCATCTTTATTATTTCACACTGTATTCTGTATCAAAGTCAAAGAGACATCTTTCAGAAAATGCCCTTACCTTGAAAGACAGTGGTGTTAGAATAATAATAATAGCATTGCATTTATATATCACATTAGAATTCATAAATATTTTCCTTCTAACAACTGATTGAGATAGGTAGTACAATTAGTATTATTCTTATTTCATTGAAATACTGTTTACAAGACTATTTATAGCCGGAGAATTTTTTTTTATTAAAGCTTTTTATTAATGAAACATATGCATGGGTAATTTTTCAACATTGACCCTTGCAAAGCCTTCTGTTCCAAATTATCCTCTCCTTCCCCTCATCCCCTCCCCTAGATGGCAGATAGTCCAATACATGTGAAATATGTTAAAAATATATGTTAAAACCAATATATGTATACATATTTATACAGTAATCTTGTGGCACAAGAAAAATTGGATCAAGAAGGAAAAAAAACTGGGAAAGAAAACAAAATGCAAGAAAACAACAGAAAGAGTGAGAATCTTATGTTGTGGTCTCCACTCAGCTCCCACAATTCTCTCTCTGGTTGTAGATGGCTCTCTTCATCACTGAACAATTGGAATTGGTTTGAATTATGTCATTGTTGAAGAGAGTTCACCAGAATTGATCATCGTATAGTCTTGTTGTTACCATGTATAATGATCTGCTTCTGTTCATTTCACTTAGCATCAATTCATGTAAGTCTCTTTCGGCCTCTCTGAAATCATCTTGCTGGTCGTTTCTTACAGAACAATAATATTCCATAACATTCATATACCATAATTTACTCAGCCATTCTCCAATTGATGGGCATTCATTCAGTTTGCAGTTTCTTGCCACTACAAAAAGGGCTGCCACAAACATTTTTGCACATGTGGATCCCTTTCCCTCCTTTAAGATCTCTTTGGGATATAAGCCCAGTAATAACACTGCTGGATCAAAGGGTATGCAAAGTTTGATAACTTTTTGAGCATAGTTCCAAATTGCTCTCCAGAGTGGTAGGACCCATTCACAGATCCACCAACAATGTATCAGTGTTCCAGTTTTCCCACATCCCCTCCAACATTTGTCCTTATCTTTGCCTGTCATCTTAGCCAATCTGAGAGGTGTATAGTAGTATTTCAGAGATATCTTAATTTGCATTTGTCTGATGAATAGTGATTTGGAGTACCTTTTCATATGACTACAAATAGTTTCAATTTTTTCATCTGAAAATTGTCTGTTCATGAACATGTCATGTTCATTTGGGGAATTATAGCCAAAGAATCTTTTTAACTCGGAAAGAAAAACATCTCTTGCCTGTAATACATAATGAATAAATGACATCAATGGATTTCAAATCTAGACTATCAAATTCCAAATCCAGTTCTCTTTTCTCCATGTCATACTTTTTCATACCATAAAAAAGTTCTTGGTATTTTATTACCTTAATACCTTGAGTTAAATACATTGGCATTTCTGTTCTCTCCCTACCCCCCTCCTGTCTGCCCCAACCAAAAGCCCCAACTTATTAAGATATCTTCTAGAAAAGCAGCAAAATCAATGTAGTGAATTATAAAAATGAGGATTTTGCAGTCTTGTCACAGGGACAGCTTTACAATGGGAATACAGTTCAAAAAACATGCAGATGAATGAGATTATGGAATTAAAGAAATAAAGATGTTAAAGGAAATGATTAGGAAAGATCTTCAAGAGGTTTGAAGATGATAACTTAAAGACAAACCAACTTTATTAAGAACCCAATCTTTTGGAGTCTGTCTATTCTTAACATTTCCTTTCTTTGGTCCAATATTCTGTTATTTTTATTATAGCATGATTGGAAGGCTGCTAGCCTTGTTTGATGTCTTAAAAAGTGAAATATGTGCTGCAAGTGTTAGTCTAATGAATTTCACTGGCAGTTAAGTAACTGGCATCTTTTATATTTCTTCCATCATCTAATTAACTCAAAATATTTTATTACAAATCCATTGATAACAGATTGTAAATATATTGAAAACAGTCTTGAAATTTGACATTGGTCATAATTTCCACAAATTATCCATGATGGACTAAAAAGAAAAAGGAAGGTTTTCATCCCACTAGAAAAAAAAAATAGAATAGAAACTGAAAAAAAATACTAAGCTGATGAAAGTGAATCTGCTTAAAATTACAGATTGAAAAATTAATATTTTCTTTTCCTATTTTGCTTTCTTTCAACAAGTATTTGTTCTTTTAAGAATTTTCTCTTGTTGGAAAAATAACCCAAATGAGGAAAAAGCAATAAAACTGTTCTCATAATCATATAGTAATGGAAAGTGAGTTCCTCTACTATTTTAACGACCTTTCAAGTCCATTCATTCTCAAATAGCAATAGTTCTTAGGTTATCTTAAGTCACAGTGATCACAGAAGCATTTTTTTGGTCTGTGCTGAGTTGTTTGATGAGTGTTTAAATTCAAACTTGCCTAATCTAAGGAGTCCTTTAGGACTCTCATCATAGTAACAGTGAAGTTCTTCATAAATGTCAATGTGATACTATAGACTGACCATGAATGTGGCATATTTGAAATTTTTATACCCCCTAAGTATTAGTATTTTATTTACATGGATTTATTTATATACCTACCGAGTCCTCATGTGACTAAAGAGCTCATATTTATGATGAGGACTAGGTAGTTGTCTAAGGTCTTAGAAAACAGTGAAGTTACTTGAACTACAAAAGGAATTGAAATTTTGATATTAGCTTTATTTAAACTCTAAACCTTAGAGCTAAACATCAGTGGACTTCGAGCTAATCAGTTACAGATCTTTCTACTATACTTCTACAGAAAACAAGCAAACAAACTAATAACTACTCAATCTGGAACCACCGCAAGATAGAAAGAAGAAACCAAATTTTAATTTTAAAATGTAGAAAATATATGTAAAATGTTTTACTTGAGCATATGAGAAATGCCTCTTAGAAATTTTCATTTGTTTTAACCTTTTGGAATATTTTGCTGATTTTATGATATAAAAATAATAGTGATGTGGTATAAGTTAACCATTTTTCTCTTCTAATTTAATGAAATCTAATTTTTTTACCCACATGGAAAAGCATGTCGATAGAATCATACAGATTAGATTTGAGGGTATAGCTTTTTTCTTATGTCTATAGATAAGAAATGCATTTTAAGAAAGAAAAAGAATTCCTTTATTTTGTCATCGCTTTAATTATGTAGGAACAGAACTATAATTATATATAAACATATATACACATACATATATATATATATATAATTAATAACTATCATTAAAGTAAGACAAATTCATTTGAGTGATAAGATGAAATGCTGCTTTAAGATATCAATATCCCCCAAACCCAATTCATCCTATAATATTTATATCTAAATTATATTTATATTATTTTATTGGCCTCATATTTTGTTTATTGGCATGCTGTGCTAGGTAATAAAATATGTAGAGTATCAGGACTATCATAAGAAAGTTCTGAATTCAAATATGGCCTCAGACAGTTATAAGCTATGTGACTCTAGGCAAGTCACTATATTCCATTTGCTTCAGTTCTTCATCTGTGAAATGGAGTAACAATGGAGAAGGTAATGGCAATTCACTTCAGTATCTTTGCCAAGAAAATCTGTAAATGATGTCTATAGATTCATGTGGATTCAGACATGACCAAACAATAAGCAACATGATATGTCATGGTAAACATTCTTAAATTCAGGCCCTAGTGATTTCATATTCATAATAGTTATATAAAATTATGTGCTGGAGTTTATCTTTATGAAATATGAAAAAAAAAAGATTTTTTAAATTTACCAAAAAATATTTCAAGAGTAGTGTTTGACCTGAAATGTTTAAAACACTACAGGAATAAACATTTACTTATAAATAATAATAACGGTAATTTGACAGTTGTTTGCCACAAAATTTTCATTGGAAATATGCTGTTACCTCAATTTAATGTTTTATAATTAATACATAAATGTATTGATTTTAATATGTTCTATGATTCTGATTTTTGCTGAGTAAGGTTGTTTTGCCCACCATTATTATGAAGTAATTGTTTATCTTAGGGAAATCAATAAGAATAAATTTAATTAAATATATCCACAAATATAATAATGTTATTTAACACAATCAAAAGCATTCAGGAGCTTGCTAATATGACAGTCACTATGCTGAGTACTAGTGATAAAAAGAAAGATAAAAATATTTCCTGTCCTTAAGAAGAGTACATTGTAATGGGATAGACAATATGTAAAGGATGGGTATATTAAATATCTATATAAATAGGTTAGGCAGTAATATCAGAGATGAGAATCTGTGACAATGGGAAAGGCCTCCTGCATTTGAGCAGAATCTTCTTAAAAGAAGTTTTATATGAGAGGGCAGAGAATTCTATGAAAGAGTCAGAACTATGTCACTGAGTTGGTAGATGGACTATTTTGTGCAAAGTTTTGCAAATAGTTCAGTTTTAGCTGCATCAAAGGATAGATAGGACAAACCAAAGTATAGGAAGTCTGAAAAAATATACAGCATCCACCAATAGGCTTTATTAATATTAAAAATATATATTTACAATTAATACTCAGTCTTATTCAATCAAAAGAAAACCATGTGTAGTCGAAATTGAATATGGTCTAGACCAGTGCTGAAATAGGAACAGATTGCTGCAGCCCACAAATTGACTTAGGAAACTGGAAACTAACATGATTTTTGCTTTATGGTATTTTTATTTTATTATTTTTTCCCAATTACATTTTAATCCGGTTCAGGTCATACTGGGGAATTTTGCAGGCAAAAACCTGTTGTCTCCAATCATCAGGTTACACACTCCTGGTTTAGGCTATATGATATGTGACTCTTGCAAAATAAATAAATAAATAGTATAATCACAGGTACATGTATAACACATGTATAAGTGTTTGCATCTGTCTTCAATTTCATTCCCTAAAGTAATTTAATCAAATCATTGTTGGGTCAATATATATTAATTTCTATTTCTCAAAATATTTTATAAATTTATTATATATTTATATTTGTATCTATTTCCCAGTAGTATTTTCTTCTGATCACCTGAAAATAAATTTTCAAGATTGATTTTTGTAAGATTTTGAGTTCCTAACTTTTTCTTCCTCCCTTCCTCACCTCCCTCCTTTCTAAGACAGCAAACAATTTGATGTAGGTTATCCTTGTACAATCATTATAAATATATTTCCATATTTTCATGTTGTGAAAAAAATTAAAGGAAAAAGGGAGAAAAATCACAAGAAAGTTAAAAAGTAAACAAACAAAAATGGTAAAAAATCATATGCTTCCATAATGATTCAGTCTCCATAGTTCTTCTGTATGTGGATGACATTTTCCATCCTAAATCTATTGGAATTGTCTTGGAGAGTGAATTTATATTGTGTTATCAAAAGTATCTATGAGGCTTAAATCAGTTAGGTCCCCTCAACACCCCTCTCAAGTATTGGTAAGTTAGTAATAATATATCTGAAGGAATCTTGCAGTGATTAAATGTTGTAGAGCAGACGTGTCCTGTGTGGCTGAACAAAAGTTCATGTTGGTAAATGGCATGGCCATGTCCTGTGGCATTTATTGGAATCCAACTCATGAAAGTTTTCTTGTAAAATTGTCATAGAAAGGGGAAAATATCAATTTGTGTTTTTTTTGAATTGTTGACTCTTTTTAAGAAATGAAATGGTGAACCATAATGTGATTTCTTTGACTTTTTATCAAGATGATCTATCATTTAAACATACAAATCGCCCTAGCTTTTTAAACCATGTAAAAGTATTGAACAAAAAATATTTTACAATATTGACTCCTATGGCACAGAATATGGATTTAGACTCAGTAAAATAGTCCATATTTGTTCCTTTTTAATAATAATTGTTACCTTGCAAGAATAGCACATAAATATGTACTGAGTATTGTAATGTGACCAGCAAGCTTGAACAGAGCATGAGACAAAAACTGATTCTTTAATTCTCATATCAAAATAAATCTTTATAGAGCTCCTATATAGTTGTTTTTAAAAATTGGAAATAAAGTAAAATCAATTTCAACCCGTTTATCACAATTTAGGGACAGTTTGAATGTTGTATCTGTCTTTTATGAAATCATTTCAGAAAATTCAGTGTTATTAGTATTTTGTCTCTTTGGTATGCAATGAATACAGATTTGAAAAAAAAAATGTTTACATCATGTACTAAGGAAGTAAAAGCTAAACTCGTTGATATGAACCTCAATAGAATGACTTCTTTAAAAATTGTAAGAAATATTTTCCAGTCTGTCTGAATATATAATTATGTAAATTAAATTTCATAACATTTGAAAGGACTCCCTGCAATTGGTCTAGATATGTTTTGAACATGTACATATGTATGTGCGTGTGTGTGTGTGTGTGTGTGTGTATGTTTAAATGACTTTTTTTTTTTTTTTTTTTGTATTTATATAGTTGCTTCTGCATGGAAATCATTCTTTGTGCCAACGGCACAAAAAAGTTTTCTTGATGCAGAGTGTTCATGCTGACTCTTTCAAAAAATAAATCACAGAACATTTCTCCCATTTTTAATATGCTAAACAATTGACTTGTAGACTTATGTATACCTGCTAGTGTACAAAGTGTGTGGGGGTTTGGGGAGGGGGGAATCCCTGCCGCCAGCTTAAATGATCCCGTCAAATTTTAGCAACCCTGGCAAATAGTAGAAGTATGACACTCAGTTATGACTTTACAGATACTGTACAGACATTTGAAAACCACCGTCTTGGGGCTGTAAAACGCTAAGCAGTCCAAGTTTTACTTTTGTGTTATTAGTAGTAATGGAGACATTTAAGAAAGCCACAAGTAAAATAGTTCTCTTTGTATACTCAAACTTAGATTTTTATTTTAATATTACAATCTCTACTCATTTATTCCCCCAAATATGAATTCACATATTATTGTAAATTTACCTTTTCTTTTGATTCTTATGATTTATACTATATATTTTATAACTATATTCTATAATAATTTGAAAATATTGATGAAATTTCAACATTCTATGAAGTAGCAGTATGGCAATGAAAAGTCAAATTTTAAAATTTTTATTTGCAGTAAATCATAATTTTTTCCCCTGAGGCAATTAGGGTTAAGTGATTTGCTCAAGGTCACACAGCTAGGAAGTGTTAAGTGTCTGAGACCAGATTTGAACTCAGATCCTCCTGACTTGAGGGCTAGTGCTTTATCCAGTGTACCACCTAGTTGCCCAGATCTTAATGTTCTTTTGAACATCTCTTGAGTTGTAATTTCTGAATTTGTGAGCTTTTCAGGTTTATAATTCTTTAATGATGACTGATGGGTTATGCTACTCTCTCCAGTTGACTTTGTGACATCATAACATCAGTCAAAACTGAATCGTTATATTCAAAATTAGTATAAATTCTTCTGATTCAAGTTTGCTATAGAAAAGTGAAATTTGAAATTTTCTATTATAGGTTCACTAATTAATGAAATGGACAGATGCTTAACAAGTGGAGCTGTTCTCTCCTCCCCCCTCTCCAAAAGAAAAATGCAATGAATTTTCTCAGAGTTCAATAATTCCCTGACTGGAGGTTTTTGAGTAAAAACTGGATTACTATTCATTGAGAATATTGTAAAGTTTTCATGATTTGGTTAAAGCTGGGATATATGACTTCTTGGGTCTGATCAAATTCTCTGATTCTCTGAAAAGCTATCTAAAAAACTCAAGTTGTTTTATCTGTAGCATTTTCATGTTATTGAATAAATAGGGCTACAATATGGTAATTAAATCTCACATCTATATCATATTCAACTTTTTTTGTTCTGTGCCTCTTTGAAATTATCTTCTGAAGACACTGTCCTATCAGTCCTAGAAATTGTTTTTAAAGGATCTTAAAAGGCACATAGAATATGAAACCTATGTCTTGCTTATAGCAATATTATATGCTTAATGTACAGGGATCAAAACTAAAAATTTTAAATTATGTATCCATAATATTTATTTTTTCACCATTAAAGTCATATTGTGCATTAACATGAAATGGAGGTGACCTTATGCATACACAAATGTATACCCACAGAAGATGAGCTCTTGCAGATTCCACTAAGTTATAAAGGCTTTGAGTATTGATGTGGCAAAATAATGTGTCACTTGCCTAGGGAGTACATAGGCTAAGTTTAGAGAGAGTCATTATCATATTGCCCTTGTGTTATTAGTTTTTTTCCATAAAACCTCTCAAAATCTTTCACCCAAGTTACAATATGATATGTATTAGTTGATAAAGAATATGTATCAATGAAATCACTGTTGACTAAAGTATTGGAGAAGAATATAATGGTTAAAAATATATCTGTAGAAAGCAGCTAGATGGTACAGTAATATAGAGCATCAACCCTGGAATAAGGAGGATCTGAGTTTCTGAGTTCAAATGTGGCCTTGGATACTTAACACTTCTTTGCTATGTGACCCTGGGCAAATCACTTAACCTCAATTTCCTTCTCTCTCTCTCTCTCTCTAGATAGATAGATAGATAGATATAGATATATAGATATGTATGCATACATTATATATAGGTATATAAAATATATATGAGGGGAGGGGTTGGTTTGTTTATAGCATGTTTTAAGTTATTTGAAGTTATTTTTACAAGTAAATGAATGTTAGATTTATAGTTATATCATTAAATGTTACTATATAATAATTTTAAAGGACTTGCATTATACTCTCCTGAAGATGTAGCACTTATTTGGCATTTATATTTTTCTCTTTTTTTCCTTCCATGTTTACAGCAAAAATTGACCAAGAAGCTGAGGAGCATTCATTGACAGCGGCACATAAATGGTGAGAGGACTCTCTACTCAGCAGTAAAACATGTTACTCAGAACATGTTTGCAAAGTGCTTGGTGTCAGACATTTACCAGATACTATCTCTGAAAGTAATCAACTAAGAGCACTAGTCATTTTTTAAATAATTAAAAATTACTCTAATCTAATATAATACTGCATTTAAATACACATTATCGCTGCTGAATTTTATCTTTTTTTGCCCCTCATTAGTATAGGATACTATTACCATATCTAGAGACAGCACAGTGGATAAATTGCTAGGCCTCTATTCAGGAAGACTCATCTTCCTGAGTTCAAATTTGGCCTCAGATAACTAGGTTTGTGACCTTTGGCAAGTCATTCAATCCCATGTACCTCAATTTCCTCATGTCTAAAGTTAGACAAAGAAGGAAATGGCCAACATCCCCAGTCTTTGCCACAAAAACCTCAAATGGGGTCACAAAGAAATAGATATAGCTGAAAAATGACCAAACACTACCACCATATTGAACTAATTCATTTTATCTAGTATGGTGCTTTAAGACTAGAGAAGAAGTTTAGAAAAGCAAACAGGAAATTTGAAAGCAGCAGGAAAAAAGTACTGATAAAATGTAGGAAAAAGTTTTGGAGGTTGGAATGTGGTAAGTTTTTTACAAAGTTTACAGAGATATGAAGGAAAATCACATGTCTACATTCCTTGTTGATATCAATCTACATGTAGTTAAGAATCTCTGTTTAAAGTTGCCCAACAAGCTACAATGAAATTTTACTGTACTATCATTCAAACTGTGTTTTACCAACCTGTCCATAAGAATTTATTGAGAGATTTTACAAAATAATTTGCCTAAGAAAATTGTATTGTTAAATAATGCAATAAAACTAAGGGTTTTTTTTAGTTGATTTTAGAATTGCAGAGTTGAGCATAAATAGACAACTGATTAAAAATCCATCTTTTTTGTTCCTCCTCTTTCATCTTTTTCATCCAGAAAACTGACTAGACACACAAAAAGTTCTG
Source organism: Sarcophilus harrisii (assembly GCF_902635505.1). Lineage (NCBI taxonomy): Eukaryota > Metazoa > Chordata > Mammalia > Dasyuromorphia > Dasyuridae > Sarcophilus > Sarcophilus harrisii. Next base: position 377,619,884 of record NC_045429.1, read on the forward strand.
ATTCAGATATAGTTCCAACTGTCATAATCTCCTGTCTTCACTGACAGCAAATAATAAGCTTGAATATACAATATTATAGAAAGGATTATATATGAACTCTTATGTAAACTGGTAACTAGTAATTGACTAGCACAGTTAAATACAAGAGTATGTAATAAATAGGACCTTAAATGGGTACAGGGTATATGGTGATCTTTGTTTATTGAAAGACTGATTAACAACAAGAATTTTAAATCACTGGAATGTATTGCTTGGCAAGAGTGCATAGCAGATTTCTAGGAGTTCTAGAAAACTAATAGTAAGTAGCATCATAGACTCTTAATTAAAAGGACATTTAGAAGTCAGGTGGTCCAAATTCCCTCTATATGCATAAGCTTCTCTGAAATTTTCCTGGCAAGTTAACAACCTGTATTTTCACATGTCTACATTCCTTGTTGATATCAAGCTACATATAGTAAAGAATCTCTATTTAAAGTTGCCCAACAAGCTACATTGAAATTTTACTGTACTAGCATTCAAACTGTATTTTATCAACCTGTCCATAAGAATTTATTGAGAGATTTTACAAACTAATTTGCCAAATTCAGAAATATGCTACACAGCATAAAGACCATTTTCTCCCAATGTTTTGCTATTATAAAAATCTAAAATTAGTTTATTTTCTTTAGATTTTCTCAATGAGCTTTTAATGATACCTAAGATCATATTTCCCTTTTGAGGTGCCCCCAAATTATATAACTAATAATCAGTTTTTGAATGGAGGGGGAGAGAATAGGATAATGCTTATTGGTCTATTGTTTCTAGAATCTAATTTTCTTCCCTTTTAGAAAATCCAGACATCATTTACAGCTTGTTAAACAATTTCCTCATTGTGCCTTCAAGATTCTTATATCTTCAGAGGTCACATATATAGGCACACCCGGAGACATATACACACATACATACATATTCCTGTATATATGTTGACTGGGCCATAAATCTTGAAATCATTTAGGAAAGCAAAGTAATTTTCCTATGTCCTTAAATAACTTGGATTTCAATGTTCTTTTAACTATGTTTTCTATTCCCTTTCCAAGGTAAAGATCATTCTCTCTGATAAAAGTGATAGCAAGATATAATTCTAAATTAGTTTACTACAAAACCTAATTCATTTAGAAATAACCTAAGCTTCCCCTACTAGCACCTTAAAGACTCTGGGTTTACATTGACTGAATCCAATCCAGGGAAATGCCTTTGAAGAATTTACTTCTATCTAGCTGATTGCCTTCACATGCAGTTGAGGGAATATAACTAGATACAGAAATTTCCCTTAATATACTTCAGAAGGAAAATGAATACTGGATTGTTATTAGGAAAATTATGCTATTTCAATAATCCCTCTTTCTTAGGAATACACAGTGATTCACTCAAAGATGCAAAGCACTACTTTGGTATTTAGGATCCTTTGGGAAAGTAAACATAGTTTAGAGAGTTATCAAAAAGCAATACTCTTCCCATCATACCTGCTTTGTTAAAATAACTGACTGGTGCTACTTCTCTCCTTTCTCCAAGAAGCACAGCATGTTAAGAAACCAGTTTCTCTTCCTAGAAACTCTTAAACTTTGAATTTAGGCTTCTCCTTGAGACATAAAATAAAGTTTGAGTCTTTTAGCTCTGTTTTATCATAGACAGCATCAAGACACATCTCCCTGTCCCAGTTACTATAAGAAATGACAACAGAAAGGCATAAATGTGTCCAGGAATTTGAGTTCCCGCAATTGCCTTCTTAAGCTATCTGGAAAAGCAGTGAACTTCTGAAATCTACACCATAGAAGAGGAAATTGCATATCAGCACAGTTTTTCCCTCTTTACCTCTAAAATCATATACATGCTAGTCTGCTACAGTTTATCTACGAAAAGAAAGAATGAATGAAAATGATGACTATTTTTATAGATTATGTAGAAGCCTGATTGATTCTTAGTCAGCCAATAATTAAGAGTTCCATGAAATATACCCTGCATTTGCCTGTAAACATTGGTCCATTCTCTACAATTTTATCAGGTTGACAAGAAAACTCATCTTCAGTGAAAATCCCCTTCCTTACCCCTCCCCTTCTGGAAATATTTCTGAAAAACATAGTAACTAAGAAATCTAATGATTCAAAGATAATTTAAGGAGGGAGATTAACATAATTAAAATAATATTTTAACAGTATAATTTTTATGCATTCAATATTCTGCAAATACCAAATAAGTCTCAGATTTTTATTATATCACACTTGTTAGGACTTCTGATTGTCAATACTGTTAGTTTAAAAATATTATTTTAAAACTAATTCTTTAGAGCTATATACCAGATCAGACTTCCCTTCCATTTAGTTAATCTTAATAATGGAATTTTATTTAACAATGATAAAATATTGTGGTTTTGATTGCCATATTTTAAGAAAATTAATCAGCTTAGGAACATAAAGAAGTAAATGACCTAAATGATTTCAAAGGCCTGAAGATCATACCATATAAAGATCCATAAAAGGAACTGGGATTGTTTGGCCTAGAAATAAATAGGTTAGGACAAAGATGATAGTTGATTTCTGTTATTGAGAGGCTATCAAAAAAGGAATTAGACTCATTCTGATTAGTCCTAGATAGGCAGTGGTTGAAAATTGCAGTTATGTTCCAGACTCGTATAAGGAAAAAAAATCCTAACAACTTTGAAGAGATGTTTTTTGTTTTTTGTTTTTTTTTAATTTTCTCCTATCTAATTCATAAAAGTAGATAAAAGAAGTAAATATCTCTGGGGAATATGAACATGTAGGCTCTGTGATTAAAGTTTGAGGCATTTTAATGTAAAATCCATCAGTGTAAGAGTAGTAAATTCATACTTGTCAGTTACCCATAAAATAACAGTATTGGTAGGATATTGCCCTTTCAAGAAGTAAATAATAAATTATAATTTTATGTCATTGCAAGGCTCTGGCAGGCTTGACAAAACCAACAAATCTTTTAGTACCATTTGCTTATCTGTCATCTGCCAGTTTACCTGACTTAGATTTGGAGAAACTCGTCATAAGAATATTTGAGTCACTGTCAAGATTTTTTTTTTTCTCACATAGGAAATGGAATGTGGTTAGAAATGGAAAGAGGTTGTAAGATGCATCTGTAGAGAGTGACCCTTCATTGATAAAATTAGGGATCTTTAAAGAAAAGTTATTAATGCTTAAGTTATTTTTAAAAAGTATTTGTTAAGTACCTATTATGGTATGATCCAGTCACTATGCTAAGTTCAGGAGATACAAAGAAAGGGAGAAACAACTTTAGATAAGATACACACACATTGAAGCAAAGTAGAAAGGAGTCAATATCAGAAGAAAAGGCGCTTGCAGTGGGACTATAAAAGACCTGAAGAAGTTGGATTTTAAGCTAAGTCTTAAGTGGACATGGAATCTAGGTGAGATTTCAAAGTGGAAGAGGGGAGAAGGGAGAATCATCCATGAAAGAGGAATAGCCAAAATGATACAGATACAGAATTAAATGTTTTGTTAAAGAATTGCAAATAGGCCAGCATGCCTGGATGGTAAGTATATAGAAGGGAATAAAATATAAGAGCATTGCAAAAGTAGGAAGTGTCCAGAGAGCTTTAAATGACAAAGGACTATATTTCTTCCTAAAATAATAGAGATCCATTGCAGTTTATTGAGTGGTGAAGGGGAATTGTTAAAAGACCAGTCTTGTGCTTTAGGAAAATCATTTTGGAAACTTGGATGGATGGTGGATTAGAGTAGGTAGAGATTCAGAGCAGGAAGTCTAAGCAAAGGCCTACTGTAATAAACCATTTATAAGGAAATTGAAGCTCAGAGTATTTAAGTGATTTGTCAAAATTTAAAACCCTGAGGGTGGCTACACAGGGGTAGATTTAAGAAAAAAGGTCTGAAGTAATTCCTGCCAGTGACCTTTTCTTTCTGTGTGGCATTAGACAATCCATTTAACCCTGGGCTTCATTTTCCTCAATCGTAAAAAATGAGGTTGGACTAGATGCCCCTCTAGTTCTCTTCTAGCTCCATATTTGTGATCCAATATTTATCATGAGGAAAAAAAATAAGAACTTTAGTTAATGGTAAACCTAATCTGAGAGCAATATGAGTGTGCCCACAAAGCTAATTCCATCTCAGTCTACATCACTGCAATAAATAGTATCAAAATTAAAATAGATTATGGTCTTGCTATACTACTTGTCAATTTTAGTTTCATGTTTAATTCTGAGCACCAAATTTTGAATAGTATTGGTTAAATTGTTGAACATTGGTTAAAACAAAACAAAACAACACCACCTCCAGGATGTCAATGGAACAGAATATTTGTCATATAAAGAAAGGTAGAAGGAACTCAATATGTTTACCTGAAAAACATAAAATATTATGGCAGTAATTGTACAACTATTTGGAATGTTTCTGTGTATCTGGGGCATTATATTCAATAATTGTCATTATAATTCCAGGAAATAAAATGGAAGTATAGACTAAGTATAATTACTTATACTTAATAATAAGTAGGTGAAAGATGTAGGCAAAATCTTTTGTCTCGATATAAAGAACTTTCTAGTGGTTGGAGCTGTCTAAGAAAGCATTGCATACTAGATGATGACCAGTTCTGATGGACCTGGCCATCCTCAGCAATGAGATCAACCAAATCGTTTCCAATGGAGCAGCAATGAACTGAACCAGCTACTCCCAGCGAAAGAACTCTGGGAGATGACTAAAAACCATTACATTGAATTCCCAATCCCTATATTTTTGCCCACCTGCATTTTTGATTGCTTTCACAAGATAATTGTACAATATTTCAGAGTCTGATTCTATTTGTACAGCAAAATAACGGTTTGGTCATGTATACTTATTGTGTATCTAATTTATATTTTAATATATTTAACATCTAGTGGTCATCCTGCCATCTGGGGGAGGGGGTGGGGGGTAAGAGGGGAAAAATTGGAACAAGAGGTTTGGCAATTGTCAATGCTGTAAAGTTACCCATACATATAACCTGTAAATAAAAGGCTATTAAATAAAATTTAAAAATAGATTAAAAAAAAAAGAAAGAAAGCATTTCAGTCCTAACAAATGAGTAAATTTTCCACCAATAGAAGCAGTCATGTAGAAGCTAGAGTATCTGGGAGGTTAGAAAAATTATCATTAATTTATTCACTTATTTACATATTAATTAATTCATTTATTTATTCAAATTAGCCAGATTCTAAAATACTTGAGTAATTTTTTTAACTTTATATGGTATTTTTATAATAGTTACAACCATTAAAATACAAGCCCAAAGAGTTATACATGCAAATGGATTTAGAGTCAGGGGATTTGAAATGGAATTTTATTTCTGCCCTTTATCAGCTGTGTTCTTCTCTCTCTCTCTCCCTGCCATTATTTATTTATTTATTTATTTATTTATTAGCATTCTCTAAATATCATAACACCCCCTCAAATTTTTTTGAATTACAAATTTTCTTCCTTCTGTCTACCTCTTCCCCACCCCTTGAGAAGGTAAGAACATGATATCAATTATACATGTGAAATTACACAAAAGTATTTTTTTACATTAGCCTTGATGCAAAAAGGATAAAGCTAGCATAGGGTAGCTAGATGATACAGTGGATAAAACACTGGCTCAAAAGTACATGAGTTCAAATCTGACCTCAAGTACTTAATTTTTCCTAGCTGAGTGACATAGTTCCATCACTAAAAATGAAAATAATAATAATAAAATAAATGCAATAGCAAAAAATTAAAAAAAATAAGGAAAATGAAAAAAGCATATTTTAATGTTCTCTGGTGGTGGATCCTTAGGATTATCTTGGATAATTGTCTTGATCAGAGTAGCTAAATCTTTCACATTTGATTATCATAATAACTTTGTTGTTACTCTATACAGTGTTTTCTTAGTTCTGCTCATTTCACTGAGCATCAATTTATCTAAGCCTTCCCATTTTTTTTCTGAACCTATTTATCATTTCTTATGGCAAAATAATATTCCATCATTACATGTTCAATCATTTCCAATTGATGGGTATGTCTTCAATTCCATTTATTTTTATTACCACACACACACACACACACACACACACACACAAACTATTACAAAGAGGTTTTTAAATTTTGTGGTGGGTTCTGAATTAGCAACTTCTATGAAATAAGATTAATAAGGAAAATAGATTTAATATATTTGTAAAATACTGGACAAAATGCTGTTTAGTTATGAAGTCTTTTATCATTTCTATTGCTTTTTCTTCTCACTATTCCCTTTCCAAACATCTTCCCAAATATTATTCTACCATTCTGTCATTCCATGTTTCTTTTATCATCTTTCCTACCTTCTATATCAATTTGTGACTTGACTAGGAATTAAAGTGCTTTTGCTCAACAAATGCACCGAGATATATTGATTTCTCATATGCTGTATTAAAATAGTTTTAATTTTAGGTACAAATGTTATTAATATATTTAAGAAAGGCAATCATAGGTCAAATAGAATATTACATTTTAATCATTTTTATGCAGTATTATTATTGACTAATGTGCGAGTAAACTGGATAACTAGAAAAAACATATAGAATAAAGTGAATGAATAGAAGATCTTATATAATTAATTTGCATATACAATTGCTGAGTGTTTATGTTTATCTTGTATATATCTTAAATATATCAAATATACCAATTTGTACTATTTTCTTTTTATAGATACCTACATTAACTACTCATTTTCATTCCCCTAAATTCTTTCTGACTGTAGAAAAAAGAAAAATCAATATCCACTGAACACTTACCAAAGACAGAACACACTTCTAGACACTGAGAATAAAAATACAAAAATGAAACAGTTCTTCCCATCAAGAAGCTTTCATTTTTCTAGTATATTTAATATGTACACAGATAAATAAATATGAGGTAATTTGAAAATGAAATTAGTACTAATAAATGAGAAATTTAGGAAATGGGCAATAACAAAATATTATAAATGGTAGAGGTGGTATAGAGGAAGGTCCATTTATGATATAGCTCCAAAACAAAGCACTATTATACATACTTCTAAAAATAAATAATAGTCATGCTGAATTGCCTGAGTAGTGTTTTACTGAAGCTAGGATTGCATAACTGATGAATTGAAATGGAAAATTAATCTTTCATACAAAATAAAGACAAAAATGGAATGGTGGTTCTAAAGGCTACATATAGTTTGTAACTGTTCATTTGTCATGGGAGAGAAAATATTTAATCAGTCCTGAAATGATGTACACTCTCTTTATCATGTTTAGTGACTTTTAGAGTGTCAGTTTGTAAAGTGTTTATCCAAGGAATGGATTTCTGGCACATGGATAAAATGAAAAGTGAAATGTTTAGCTCACAATAGGCATATTTTCCAGGATCTCTCTGAGTATCCTGAGATGAGAAGAAAGCATACAGGTCTGTGTTTATCTAGCTTATGGAGGCAGACAAAAAAGGCTCCAGCCTGGTATTAACACTGAAGTGACATGGAATGTCTTTGCAAAATTCTAAACAATTACATCATTCCCTTACTAATATTGATAAAGTATAATAAATAGAATGTGTTATTTTGTAATTAGAACTTCATAGCTAAACACTTCAGACTCTGTTAAAGTATAAGCTATCTAGCTATCTACCATGGGGGAAGGGGAGCACTTCAGTAATAACTATGGAGAAAGAAAGAGAAAAAGGAGGAAAAAGAGGAAGAGAAAGTTTCACTTGTACTTTTCAAATAATTTACATTTCTCTCTATACTGAGGGTATTTGAAATTTTTTGACTTTATTCTTGAAATAAACCCAAAATCTGTTGATTGCTGGTAGGAAGCAGCAGGCTTTGCTGGGCATTTCTCAGAGGAAATGTTACACATGAAGTGAGCCTAACTTCATGGGTTTTAAACTGCAAATTTCATAAGAACTACTGGTTTCACAAAACATTTTGGCACCTCCTCTTTTCAGTTTTGGTTGAAAATTGAAAAAGAAATGAACATTTGTTTTATTGTTTGTTTATACCCTAAAAGGCTTGGTTCTGAAAATAGAAACATATCCCTTTTCTAGTTAGGGCCTCTGTTATCAGACTCTTGAAAGTGCTTTTGCTAAGCATATATGATATTTGTTTGTTTTTTTCCCCCACAAGGTAAAATAATTGAGTTATAGAAAAAATAGTACTTACTATGTTTAACATTAATTTTTATGATTGTCATTTATGTAATGATTCATAATTTATGAATTATTTTGGAAAAAAATATTTCATTTGTTTCTTAATTATTATGTTTAACATTAATTTTTATGATTGTCATTTATGTAATGATTCATAATTTATGAATTATTTTGGAAAAAATATTTCATTTGTTTCTTAAAATGACCCTGGCAGGTCCCTTTATTGCAATGAGGAAATTGAAATAAAGGTTACAAACAGCTAGTAATTTCCTGAAGCTGGAGATGAACTCCCAGTGTTTTGTGGACTATATTACCCCAATTCTATAGGAAATTTATATTGTTTTGGTGAGAAATTATGAAGCAAAGGAGCAAGGGGCAGAAGACATTATTTTCCTTGTTATTTAATTTAATATATATGTTTAAATACAGGTAAACCCTTGAGGAAATATATCCTACATAAATTGTACTCTGAGATTCCTAATGTGGGAGAGAACCATTATATAAAAAGCAAACTTAGGCTGTCAATCTAAGCTAAAGACTACCAAAGTAGCAAAAACTTGGATCTTTGATGCAGGCAAGAGAATTGCAAAAAGTTCTGGAGTGCTTAAGAGAGGGCAGAAAGTAGCAGGGTTAAACACATTTCAACCAGGAGGGAGTCTCACCAGAGAAACAACTTTTACAAGGTGTTATGTAAGGTGTTTTACATAACAACCTCAAATCCATAGGGAAGGCCACAGTCTCAGGAATGGTAACATCTGGTCAGAATGACCTAACATCTGGTCACAATGGCTAGCTCCTTTTTACTTCCTTCTTTTCTTTTTTTAACTGGTTTCAGTAATCTTCTTTTAAACTGGTTTTAATTGCCTTCAGGCAGTTCATAGCTGTGCTGCATTCAACAAGAGCAAGATAAAGGAAATAATGAGAAATTTATTTAAACTAAGTAAAAACATTACTGAGCAGACTTGGAGCTATAGATGATACTTTCTTTAAAGGCATGATTCCTCTTTAGATATGATTAAACATCTCTTTCCACATTCATAATATATTTTATTTCTGTCATGTTTTGTGCTTTTCAGAGGTTTCATTTATTATAGGTTACCTGTTTTTCATTAAATGTTCTACTTTTCAAAACAGAAGAGGTATTATTATTATATGTGTATACACACACATATACACATATTTTCCAAGTTCAAGTAATAATTTTGGGATAGTGAGACTACAACTCCAATTTCTTGATTTTTAGGCCAGTATTGTTTCCATTCTACCATTTTGCAGTGTAGCAGAAATATATTTTATAAATCTTTGAAAGTGATTCTTTAAAATAACTTACACTTTAGGTACAGAATACAGATTATTTTTCTGAGTGAAAACTGAATGGCACTTAATCTGTATAGTTCTAAGTAAAGAGCAAAGATTTTAAAATATGGTACAAATATAAGACTCAGAAAACCTGGGCTCTAGACTCTGCAAATTATTGGGGATATGATCTTGGGACAATCATTTTAACCTTTCTGAATCTGTTTCCATATCAGTAAACTGCATAGACTGCTACATGTTGAGTTTACCTCACATGGATTTTGTTGGATCAAATAAGATACAGTTACTGTTGAAAGTTATCAAAATTGACAGGAAGTTAAATTGTGCCTCAAAAATATAACATTGCATTATGTTAATACTTTGGAAAGGATTCCCCCAATTGGCACTAATGATGAAAAATAAAAGGGTTGAATGAAAAGTAATCCTTACCTTAGGTAGAAAAATAGAAAAGAGAATAGTCTAGCCTTGGTCAATGGTTTAACTAATGAAGTGAAAAGAAAGGAAGAATCAAACAAATTTGTAGAGCATTTGCTATTAAGAAGATCCAGAACTGTGGAAATTGGGAAACTACAATGTGAGGAGTTCCAAGATGTTGCTTTGCAAAAAAAAAAAAAAAAAAAAAAAAAACTTAATTCAAAATTGTTGTTGTTTTTGTGATTGTATTGTCCACCTGATCCCTTTTCTTGGTTCCTCTGGCTAGTGATTGATCCAAGTATTGAAGTCTTCACTGAGCAAGCTGTTTTATAGAACTACTGCATTATTGATGTATTACAAGTTCAAGATGGGTTAAAAACATTAAACTTAAACATATTAAATAATATAAATGCATTATATTTAAATCTAAGGACCATGTCCAGCCAAATGGCAAGAGAACGTGTAATTTTACCACATAAGAATCAGGTTAAAGAATTGGGATTGTTACACCTCAAGTTAAAAAACCTTAGAAGAACCATAAAAGCTGTTTGAAAGGACTTCCTTAAAGAAAGAATTTTCATAAATACTAATTAGCCTTGTTTTATTTAACCTAGAAAGAAGATTTAGGAATTCTAAGTTGGTGATAAAATTAATCAATTATTAAGCAATTATTAAGTACTATGTGAAAGGCATTGTTTTATTCAGGGGGTTTTAATTTGAGCTATTGGAATAAGTTCTTTTTTATGATTAACAAACAAATGCAATGAGATCTTGTCTTCTTTATACATTTCAGTTTTTCATAATTTTAAAGATTTGGTCCTATATAGGATATCATTTATAAAAAGCCAAAAAAAAAAAAAAACCAAGACTATGTATTCTCTTAAATTTGCTCTTTATTATTCACATTAATTATTGTCATAAAGATTTTGTAGTGATGGAAAAATTGGCATAGTTTAGTGGTAATTGATACTTTCTTATTCCCTTGTTTCTGATCATAATATAGCCTAAGATATTTTAAGCTTTTGGTAACCTCCCCTCTTTTAGATATTTTGAAGTTCAGTCTTCTAATAACTTAAAAACTGTTCCTCTAACAAGGCTTCTGTGTGTAATTAAGAGAAACCAGCTATACTTCTCAACTTTTTTTAAAAATTCCATTTCTATTAACTCATTTAGCACATTGGATCGTGATAGTATCCAAATGTGGTAGCTTCATTGTCATAAGTTATAAAAATGTTGACAGATATTTTCTTTTTTGTCTCTTACTGGTCCTTGTTCTAATTTCATCCTTAAATGCCCTTGGAATGACTTGGCTTCATTAGTTCTCTTGCCAGACTTACAGGAAAAAATATTTTTATTTCCACTGCTTCTCATTGTTTTATAAGGTGATATTGCTCATAAAGGCAGCTTAGAAGCAAAGTAAATAGGGTATTCACTGAACCTGAAGTCAGGAAGACTGGAGTTCAAGTTTGGCTTCATACACCAAGTGTGTGACTCTGTGCAAGTCACTCTGCTTGCCTTAATCCACAGGAAACAGAAATGGCAAACCACTCCAAGATCCTCATATCCTTGCTGAGAAAACTCCATGAACAATATAGGTTGATCACAAACAGTTGAACATTGATCCTAAACTTTCTCCACCCTGCTTGACAAGATCTTATTTCAAAAACTATTATAAAGCAATGTAACTATTGGTTGACCTATAACTCATTTGTGAAATGGAGAGCAAATTTTGGTAGTGAGGGAATTGTTAGAATTTTTGAACCTCTTCTTTGTATCACATGACTTATAGGACTTAAATTTATTTAGAAAACATTGCTGACTGTTTTTCTATCAATTTCCCATTTTTTTTCAAGATCAAGAAACCATTGAAGTGGTCAGATTGGAATTGTCTCCTTTGAATTCTTTATCTTTTTATTTTATTCTTTTGACTTGGTGTTTTTGTTTTTAACTTTCACTTTATCAAGTCAGTGTCTATTGGACAGAAGCAACTACTTCAAAATTGACTCCTAAAATTATATTCAGTTATTAATGCTAACTTTTGAAACTCACTGGATATTTAAGAGTATGGTAATTTAACTTAGAATGTCTTAAGTGTTTTATGAAATTTTTCTTCTTTCATATTCTCAGTACGCCATGTTGGCATATGAAGTCCTTTTTGGAAAACAATAATGGCCTATATGAACATTGTGACATTAGCTGCTCAGATGTTCAATGAAATAATATTTCTTGCCTTTGGATGAATGTTAAAACCATTTTCACCATCTACTTTAGGTGCTTTGTCCAGGAGAACTTGTAATCATTCTGGTATTTAGCTGCAAATTCCTTTTGTCTTTTGGCTTTATTTATAACAAAATTTTGTTCTTGGGCTAGTCATTTTATACTGTTTGGCTCATTTTCCTCATTTGTAAAATGAACTAGAAAAAGAAATGGCAAACCATCCAATATCTTCATTAAAAAAAATCCCAAAATGAGGACACCGAGTTGGACATGACTAAAATGACTTATCAGTTGAAAATAACAAAAAATAATACTGATACAGTTCACTTTCTCCAGTATTCCAGTAGAAGGTTCATTAGACTAAGAACATACATTCACGTTCAAGAGCTAATATGGTTAAGTGACCTACAAAGTGGTGATTCTTACCACCTTCTGTCCTTTTTGCACTACTCTGCCAGATTTATTGAAGGACTGGAAATATCCTAAGCAAAACTGATGAGGATTTTGTATTATTTTTTTCCACAAATTTCCATGTACCTCACTTCCTTAAGACAATAATCACAAAATTTTCATGTATGTTCCTTTTTGCTTCCCTACCTAAAGCCCTGTCCCTTATAACAAGAAAGAAATAACAGTTCAGCAAAATGATCAGAAGTTAAGTGATGTGCCCAGTATCATAGAGTTAATAAGTATCAGAGGTCCAATTTGAACCAGGTCTTTCTGGTTCCAGGACCAATGTTCATTCTATTTAGTGCACCACCTAGTTGCCCCAATAGCTACTACTAGACCAATATTCCCAAGGCCGTTGCATCATTAAAATTTTTTTTAAATCATTTATTCATAAAAGAAGTGAAAAGATCATGAGAAATTAACTGCACATTTTATTCATATGGAATACAGTTTTATTATCTTTTCTTTCAGAATGATTTGGTTCTTGATCTCTTTCAAATACTCTACAACTGTAATAGAGTGAATCTGTACAAGTCTTTATCATATGTATATTACATTCAATTAACCAGAGATCAATATCTTTCTTTTCTTGGCTGAATGGAGCCTGCCTGCCTGAATATCAAGCCCTATGAGTTTTGCACTTCTTGGAAGAAAAAAAAGAGAAGAGAATGAGAGGCTTCTATACTCAGGAGAAAAGTTTCATTCTGCCTTCCATTGCCACTAGACAAGCTAATGGACCTTCCAATTCCCCCACTTTTCTATATTTCTTTCTTCTTTTTTATTTTTTTAATTTTATTTTTTGCAAAAAGACAACTCTGACAAGGAGCCATTACATGACTCACTGGAAAGGTCAAAATAATCACGCCAAATAATTTAGCTGAAATTATGGCCACCTCTTGTAATCAAATTGGGTATAACATACCCACATTCATAAATTATCCTAGTTAAGATCCAAGACAATACATCAACTAAAATACTAAAGATGAAGAGAACTCTTTATTGTAAACTCTACCAAGAATCAATACTGTGTCATAGTGGTTTGACCTCATTAAGAAATAAAATTCATCTCTTCAATGTAAGCCACATTATTCATCAGGCACTATTTCTCTAGTCAGGGGTCCTCAAACTACGGCCTGCTGGCCAGATGCGGCAGCTGAAGACGATTATCCCCCTCACCCAGGGCTATGAAGTTTCTTATTTAAAGGCCCACAAAACAAAGTTTTTGCTTTTACTATAGTTCGGCCTTCCAACAGTCCGAGGGACAGTGAACTGGCTCCCTATTTAAAAAGTTTGAGGACCCCTGCTAGATCTTAGAGGTCTTCTCCTGTATTCATGATAGAAAACAACCCTTTAATTTTGTGACACATTAGTGGGAAAAGCAGGAAGACTAGTAGGGGTGGAGAGTGACCTTCAACTGCCATTAAAAAAAAAAAAAAAAAAAAAAAAAACTAGAAGGTATCAGCAATTGAGATAATAGCAAGGATTAGAGAGTTGGGCTATTTGAAACACTATTGTGTGTGTGTTATATGGACTTAAAATGGAACATTTATAAAATTATCAATCTCAATTTTCCCTTTCGTGTTACATTTTTTGAGATCATGATTCAAGGATTTTCCCAACCACAATTGTGGCATAAATTCACATAGTTGCCCCAATAACCAGGACTGATACTCTAAAGGAGCATCTACATATGGCCTAAAGCAATGATAATAAGCTTTAAGTAGAAGAGAAAAAGTTGTATGTACCCTCCTGATTTGTTGAAAATTAGTACAAGTGAGGTTTGGAATTGTGCTATTTTCATTATTCATTAATTATTTTATTAACTGCTCTTAATTAGAATAAATGAATAAAAAAGCTTTTACTTAGTACTCACTTATATGCTCACTCTGCTTAGCATTTGGCATGCAAATAAATCCTAATAGAGAAAATAGCAAATGAAATGTTTCAGCTATGTCAGGTAAAAAAGTTCTATCATCCTTGAAAGTGCAATGGTAAGGTATAAGCAAATCTCTCATCTTCAATATCATTTCCACAAATAAAATCATATCGTTGTGACTTTGCAAAATTTGACAGAACTTTTTCCCCATGATTTTCAGTAACTTTTGATGTAGCATTTCAAGAAGCAGTTGCCAAGCCACATTTTCTCAAGGGATGCTTTTTAGTTTGATAGCTTCTAGGACTGTATTGAGAATAGGGTGAGTTTTCTAGATGGTGCAGTCAGTCATAGAGCTCCTAAATTGACCATGTATGATAGTTGTTAATACTGGTAGGAAGGAAGTTGTATCCATCTCCACAGTGATGGCTGTGGGGTACAGGTGGTGTGAAAGGTACTTGTATTGGCTACTGCTCTGGAGTTAATGATCCTGGGCTACCTTCATTGTAATATGAAGGTAGTCAATAGTGGTGGCCACTTCCTATCTCTCCCTTTAGAACCTTGTGGCATGAGCTAGCTTAATTTGCCTGTCCTGAAATTTAGTACTGTCTTTCCCATTTCCTGATATCCTACCATTAACCAACCACTTGTGGAAGTAGGATAATGTCCTTCTTGAATGAAAGGGTTTTCCCCCCATTTTTCCAAGAACAGAGGGTAAAAATTATTTCAAAGTGGTTAGCTTACTGATGATGTACCTCAGGGTGATCCTTGAGAAATAGACTTGTTTTATTTCTGGGATTGTACTTGAACCCTTTATAACATTAAATAACTTGCCAGGGCTTATATTTCTCTGTCATAGCCCAAGAGTGCCTCCACAATTTGAAAGAGTCAATATAGGAGTTGAAAGGGTATTATTATAAGTGGCATTCACATCAATCTGACTAATAGTATGAAAAGAATTATCTCTGTATATGTAGTTAAGTTGGCTAGGATAGCTTCATTCTTTGGTAGAACTGTAAGCAGAGTTACAGAGGCAACATTATTCTCAAATAAAGTTAAAGTTAGCCAAACTGTATTTATCCATCACATATAAATAAAATCATACTTTAAGAAGTTTAAGTGATCTTTTTCTATTGAGGAACTGAGGTTTTAAGAGGCTACATAATTCACTTAGCCACATAGATAGTATGTAGTACAATCAGCATTTGAACTCAGGTCTTTTTAAATTAACTTCTCTACTTCTGATATCACAGATATTATATAAGTTCCAAGTATTTTCACAATCTTATCTTCTCATACTTAATATTAGAAAACCAATGGAAATGGTACAGAGAACAAACACATTTTTAAGGTACTGTCTTCTTTGTTCTTGATTTTAGATTTAGATTTCTTGAAGTTAGAGTTCTTGATACAGAATTTTTAAAAAACCTCCTAATTCAATAATTTACTTTTAAAATTCTGTATCAAGAATTCTAAATTCATACCTATATTTATTCCTGATTTCTTTCTTTTTTTTTTGTTTTCATTCCTCATTTAAAAATATGGAACTTATTGATGTGCTATGTACTCCTAAATATTCCACAAAATTTTGTATTTCAAATAGCATAGGATCACTTTTCTTTTTCTCATAATTATTGAGAACCGTTTGTTATCTTTGAAAATTTATTGCTCAGTATTTCTCTTGAACCTAGAAATTTCTTTGGTAATGTATCTGTATGTATTTTGGAGTTTAACTGAGAAATTTTCTCTTGAAATCTTCAGTGTTTCAGATTTCATTTTGTATTCCCCTGTTACTCAATTTCTGGTACTTTACTCTGATATTTGGTATGCCTCCAAAGTAAGGCTAATCAACCATCTTGATGGCTGTCCATAAATTAAGCTTTTGTAAAACTAATATTTTCCCCGGTAAGTTCTTTGGCTTCAACAAATGGAACTCTATATTCTCTCAGGAATTAAATGTGAATATCACACAAAGAGAAAATAGTAGAGGCCAGTATTAGAGGCACTGCCTGCCCTGTGAGTTGTGACTTTAACGGCCGTGGTATCCTGACCATGCAAAGGTAGCATAATCACTAGTCTCTTAATTGGGGACTAGTATGAATGGCACAATGAGGGTTCAACTGTTTCATTCCCAATCTTGTGACGGTTACAAGTAGGCAGTATTTTATAGTAAATAAGAACAAATGAATGAGAACTAGAGTAAAAGTTGTCAAAGAATTAGCTTATTGAAAAACAAGATGGTTTTATCACATGGTAAAAGCAAAGGATAATACACAGATACTTCGATTGTTCCACTGGTATCTTCCCAATATATAAAGAAATGGAAAAACAGTATACATTATAGAGAACTTTGGGGAAGACATGATTGAAAGATATACAGGAGGTATGCCTGGGTTGGTTGACCTCTGCATTGGAAGAAGGGACATCCACATCAATGAGATCAATGATACTCTTTAATATTTGAATTAATAGAGACAACTGAAGCTAGATGATAGAATACCAATAGAGATTTTTATAAAAAGAGATCATGTTGCTGTCAAAAGAATTCTAGACTCCAACTGGCTGCCAAAAACAAAACAAAACAAACAAACAAAAAAAGAATACTGGAATTGGAATTAGAAATCCAAATATTAACCCCACCACTTATTTCCTGTTGGTTTTTTTTTTTTTTTTTGCCATTTTTTGTCTTCTATTTGACAAGTCAGTTTATATCTCCAAGTCTCTATTCATATGTGATGTGATGGAGTTTGACTGGATGACCTCTAAGCCCCCTTCACATTCCAAATTTATAATCCTATCACTAGATGTCATTATTCAGGCAGAAATTTTAATCAGTAAATTTAAGACAATGGAGTAATGGCATAAAATTAAGAGATTATTATAATATGTAGCATATATGCCAGATTTAAGATCATAGAAGTAAACAAGATTTAGGTGATAACAATTTTCCAGTTATTTGGGACTTATCACCACTGAGTGACAGAAGTTGGGTGGTGATAAAGGTTGTAGTAATTGAGAAGAAATGAACTCAAGGTATCACAAGATTCATCAATGTATATCTTTCTTGCAATTTATTTAAGACAAATGCAGGGTAGAAAAAGCAAAAAAAATAAGAGAGGATTCAAAATATGAGACAATAAATTTCCATTTCAAGAAAGTCTATATAATAAATACTACACAGTGTTCAGAGCTGTCCATCTTTCCTTTCTTGTAGGTTTTCTTCAGCTTTTTGCTATATAGTTTTTATTTTATTCTATTTTTCTCATTTCCTTCCCCCCTGCCTTTACTACCACCAAGAAGGCTATAATTAAATGTGGATAGATTTATATACATACAAATACACACATGCATTGTATATAATATATACACATACATACACAATGATATCTATTGTCACACACACATATATGTGTATATATATATGTATGTGTGTGTATATATATATATATATATATATATATGTACATACATACATATGTATATATGTACCTACATATACACTAATACATCAATGTAAGGCCATACTATGCCTTTTGTCTTCTGTTTCTCTGACGGTGTATATTACGGGGATCTTCAAACTTTTAAAATAGGGGGCCAGTTCACTGTCCCTCAGGCTGGTGGAGGGCCGGACTATAGTAAAAACAAAAACTTTGTTTTGTGGATCTTTAAATAAAGAAACTTCATAGCCCTGGGTGAGGAGGATAAACATCCTCAGCTGCCAAATCTGGCCCACAGCCATAGTTTGAGGACCCCTGTTATACAGCTGTATAAAAATCATCCTTCATAAATCCTAGTCTTTCTATATTATTCAGCTGATTTAGAAATCAGGTGATATATCATTTCCTACCCAATAGTAGTATTCCAATTTTATTATATCTAGTTATATTAATAGTCTAAAACAATACTGATTAATAATCCTGCCATATTAATAAGTCTATTTTTTCTCTTTTAATTGAATCTATTTTAGCCCTGATTTTACCTGAGATCGATGTTTACTATCCCTACTTTTTTCCCAATATATTCTGTTTCTCATCATTATTATTATGTTTGTGTTTATCTCATATCTCCTCTCCCTGCTGATTCTTCTGCTTTACTTCTATCTGCTACCTTGACTTGCCATTACATAATCTACCCAAGCTCCAAGGATCTGTCCCTTATTCTCTCTTCCATCCTTTCTTTCCTGTTCTCTATTGATCCCATTCTCATTGATCTATATACCTTATCTCATTTGTATTAATGTACAAATTTTTCTATGCCCTATTATCCTTTTCCATTTTCCTTTTATTTCTTAATAAATGTAGATTTTCATACCTTTGTATGTATCCCTCTTTTACCCATTCTTGATGTGAGTAGAATTTCAGAACTATCAGCCTTCCTTCCCCATTTAATTTCTCCATGTGAGTTCTTATGTTCATACCTCAATTTTATATATTTTTAACCTTTTCCTAGTTTTGCTTTTTAAAATCATATTAGATTCAGCACAATGCTTACTTTCTTTTGAATTACCCAATTACTAATGATATCTTAACCATATTGTTTATATTTCTATGTATAAAACATATAGTTTGTCTTCATTGAGTTCCTTGAAATTAGTCTTTGGTATGTACCTTATATTTTCTCTTGGATCTTCTATGTCAAATAAAGTCCAGGTCTGTTTGCAATAAAATTCTGAAAGTCTGACAATTCATTGAATGTCCATTGGTTTTGTTTGTTTGGTTCAGGATTGTGCCTAACTTTGCTGAATATGATATTTTCAGGCACAAGCCGAGTTGTTTTCTTCTTCCACATATAGTATTCCAAAACCTATGGGTTTTTTTTAATTTAGTTGCTGCTAGCTCTTGTGTGATTTTAATTATGACTCTAATTGTGACAGATATTTGAATTGTCTGGGTTTTTTGCTAGTAATATTTTTTTCTTGATCTGGAGATTTCAGAAATTTGCTATGATATTCCTGTAGGTTTTCCTGATAGAATCTCTTTCAGGTAGAAACCAGTGGAATTTTTTTATTTCTGTTTTCCTCTCTTGTATTAAGAATTCAGGATAATTTTATTTAATTATTTATTGCAAAATTGTATTAAATTTCTTTATTATAGCTTTTATAGATAATCAAATTCTTATTATTTTCTCTTCTTCTAGTCTTCAAATTTTTTATATTTTCTTTTGAGATGTTTCACATTTTCATTCATTATTGTTATTTTTTTGTTCTCTTGTAATATTTCCTGGCTTCCTCTTGCCAATTCTAATTTTTAAGGAGTCTTTCTGTTTCAAGAGAACTAGCCTGCTAGTATTCATAGTCTACAAAGGCCAAACTTGGGTCCTGGTCTCTTTTTTTTTTTTTCTGATTATCCCAGAAGGATCACTGTTCTTCCCCAGCTCTTATTTGTTTTTTTCTTTGTTACTCTTGAGGTGCAAATTTTTTCTTGCTTGTGGGGGAAATATGGAGAACTTGGAATTTTCTGACTTATTCTACTATCTTCCTAGAATCCTTTCCCAAAAATAAATATCTTGAAGTCTCTAGTGATAATTTCAGGAGAAAAGAAGCAGAGAGAAAATGGGAGCCAGATGTGAATTCAGTAAGCAAAATAAAAGCGTCATTGATAATAATAGATAATAAAGATGGCTATGTAGAAAGAACAGAATGGACTTCAAAAGAAGATTTATTGCATAATGGAAGTAGGATAGAGATCCAAACATCACAATGCAGAACAAGAAGTGGAACTTCTTCTGCTTGGTTGAAGAAAATAGGAAAAAGGTAAAGAAAGCATAGCTATGAAAATATTCTCATCTGGACCAAACTAGGCTTTAGTTAAGGCAAGAATATGAGAAAATTGCTTGAGGCAAAGATTAAGGTTATATGAAAGATACATTATAATGCAGAAGAAGATGAATGAAAGAGATCCAATATACTTGTTTTGTTTATTTAACCTTAGAGAAGTATTCTTTCTTCCTGGCAGCAACCTATTTTCTAGGAATTCTAAAAATTTTAGAAGGTTTTTTTTCATCACAGAAAAGAGTAACAAATTCTCCTCTCCAAGCTAATGGAGTTAAAAATTTTCTAATATTATTGTATCATACAATTGAAATTTTGGTTAGATTGCAAGTACTTCTCATGTGCACACTCATTGCAAGACTTCAGGTTTCCTCTTATAAAGAAGTTATTCCACTCAGTATGGAAGTGTTATGCAGTATTTAGCATGCCAGGCATACCTCACAGACATGGTTGGGCCACTAAAACAAAGATTTATCTTGGCTCTAAAAGTACATTTAGCAAACACCAACTGTAATTTTGTTAATTTTTCCTCCTGAAGCTCAGATCTCTAAATACACTTTGGGGTGAGTTTTAGGTTGATTCTTTCACAGGCTTGGAAGGAGAGAACACTATATGTGGGGGAAAGTCTTGCAAAGTGCCAAGCTGTTAATGAAATGTATTTTAATTTTGCCTTCTATTTTGGATCACTAAGATTTGAAGTAGTTTTTTTTTTTTTCTGCCTTGGCTTAGTGAAACTTACCATAACTTTTTGAGAGATGGGGCAAGTATGTAAGCACCATTTTCTAGGTAGAGATATGTACAGAGAAATTTGAACTGAGTTATTTAAGATCAGCCTCCCCCTTACCCTCCCCCCAAAAAAAGTAGGCAGCTAATAGGATGCCAAATTTTGCATAATTGATGTTATAGGTTTCATTTTGATATCTTACAACCACAGTGAAGTGCCTCTTAGGCTTAAAGGAACTTAACTTCCCTTATCCGTTCAACTTTGTCTGTACTACATCTATAGTCAAGCTTATATCCATCCATTTATCTCCACTCACATAGACTTTGCCCTAGTTCAGGAAGCTCCTTAATTTATTTAGACTATTGTAACTCACAATTAGATTTTTGCTTCTGATTTTTTTCCTCTTCTAATCTATTCTTTATACATCTGCCAAATTAATTTATAAAATATAGTTCTTACCATGTTCAAAGCTCTTTCTTCAATACAAATACTTAAAAAAATTTATTTTTTCGTATATCTCTAGGATAAAATACAGAATCTGTATTCTAATGACACCTAATGCTCTGCAATTTACTTGATAACTATTTTTTTCTAGTCTTCTTTCAAAATATTGCCTTTCATAAACTTCACTCTGGCAAAATAGGACTGATAGGTGTTTTCTATGCATAATATTCTATTTTAGCTGTGTGTTTTTGCAAGGGTGGTCCTGCATGCCTGGAATGCTGCCTCTTATCACCTCCAGTTTATTTAAATCATATTTTTCTTAAAAACAAAGAATCAATGACTTCTTTGTCTGATAGAAAATGTTCCTTAATACTCTCTTCCTTTAAATAGTTAGCTGCCTCTTTTCCTCTTCAAATGGTTTTGTTACTTATGTATATGTTGCATTCCTTCTAAACAGTAAAATATATATAGCAGGCATATTATCATTATAAATGTTTATTACATTGAATTAAATTACATGAAACAGGAGATTTAAAAGTAATTAATAAATAAAAGTAAATAAATGCAGTAATAAAAGTTTTGTTACTGTTATAATCACTTATGATATAGGCATTCTTATGGGGACTCTGTAGTTAATCAAGCTCAGGGCATCCCAATAACTTGTATATATTTACACTTTCCACTTATTGACCCCCCAAAGTAGAAAAATGATCCACATTTATTTAATTAAATCCTTCTTTCATTTTTGTCATCTATTCACTCTTTTTCAAATTTGCAACAATATCTAAAAGAGGCTATTGAATAGTGCAGTAGATAATGTTGGACCTAGAATCAGAAAGATTCATCTTCCTGAGTTCAACTCTGATCTCAAATAGTTCCTAGCTGTGTGATCCTGGGCCAGTCACTTAATCTTGTTTACCTGACTTTTCTCATCTGTAAAATGAGCAGGAGAAGGTAATCAATACATTTGCCAAAAAAAACGCAAATGGTATCATGAAGAATCAGATATGACTTTAATGATTAACTCACAAAATATCTAATTTATACAATTTAGTATCATAGAGATTTTACTTCCCAGCAAATCCCACTAAAACTATGATTTCTAGAACCATACTATTTCTGGAAACATCTTCTGTGCCCACATACATTTAGAGATATGTGGTATGCTTGCCATATCTTAGAAAGATGTTTTTCTATGCCTTAGTATATATAGTAGCTTCTAGAGAAGAAAGAAACAATCTTTATTTTTTTTTATTTTATATTATATTCATTATTTATTTATTTAATATTTAATTATTAATTATATTATAGATAATATATAATTATATAAATATGTTATAATAATAAATATTAAATATTTAAAATATATTTAAATTACATGTTAATTTATTATTTATTCTGCACTGTGTATAAAGAGATTGAGACAAATGCCAATTTAATTAGCATTTGGACTATCACTTACAGCAATCTAGAACCTCTCTGAGAAATGTAGTCATTTTGGGAACAACACTTTTAGAGTCATGTATGGGACAGCTAGGTGGTTCAGTGAATCTCTATTCAGCCCTAAAATCAGGAAATCCTGAGTTCAAATGTGGCCTCAGACACTTAATACTTCCTAGTTGTGTGACCCTGGGCAAATAACTGAACCCCAATTGCCTCAGCAAAAAAAAAAAAAAAAAAAAAAAAGACATATCATTGATGAAAAATCTCAATGTTCTAAAATGCTAAGACAGTGCCAGTTCCTCAATACTTGAAGAGTCATCTCCCTCTGGTATAGTAAGGGAACACACTCTAGGTACTTTATAAATGTTTTAAAGTCTGCATGTACCTGAGACTTAATCTCTTTTAAAATATTTTCCATTTACTTCATTAAATATTTAACAATTACATTTTTTAAAATTAACATTCACTTTTTTATTAAAGCTTTTTTATTTTCCAAACATATGTATAAATCTGGAATTATGCCCAAAAAGTTATCAAACTATGCATATCCTTTGATCTAGCAGTGTTACTACTGGGCTTATATCCCAAAGAGATACTAAAGAAGGGAAAGGGACCTGTATGTGCCAAAATGTTTGTGGCAGCCCTTTTGTAGTGGCTAGAAACTGGAAAATGAATGGATGCCCATCAATTGGAGAATGGTTGAATAAATGGTGGTATATGAATGTTATGGAATATTATTGTTCTGTAAAAAATGACCAGCAGGATGAATACAGAGAGACTTGGAAAGACTTACATGAACTGATGCTGAGTGAAATGAGCAGAACCAGGAGATCATTATACACTTCAACAACAATGCTGTATGTAGATTGTACGTAGATGTATTCTGATGGATATCTTTGACAAAGAGAAGGTCTAATTCAGTTCCAATTGATCAGTGATGGACAAAATCAGCTACAGCCAAAGAAGGAACCATTGGGAAATGAGTGTGAACTGTTTGCATTTTTGTTTTTCTTCCCAGGTTATTTTTACCTTCTGAATCCAATTCTTCTTGTGCAACAAGAGAACTGTACGGTTCTGCACACATATATTGTATCTAGGATATACTATAACATATTTAACATGTATAAGACTGCCTGCCATCTAGGGGTGGTGGTAGAGGGAGGGAAGGGAAAAGTCGGAACAGAAGTGAGTGCAAGGGATAATGTTGTAAAAAAAATTACCCATGCATATGTTCTGTCAATAAAAAGTTATAATAATAAAAAATATGCATGGATAATTTTTCAACATTGACCCTTGCAAAACTTTGTGTTCCAATTTCCCCCTCCCTTCTTCCTCCCCCCCCCATGGCAAGTGGTCTAATATGTAACATTCACTTTGTAAGATTTTGAGCTCCAATAGATTTTAAGCAGAATTTGCATGCAGCTGGATTTATATATAAGTGAATATTAATTGGGAGCCAGGAGGAAGAACTTATAGAAACACTGAATGATTCATTCCATTTCCAGTTAGGGTAACAGAAGGTTGAGTGAAAACCTGTTTTGTTTTGTTTTGTTTTTTATAGATTTGTAGTCCTTTGAAGTTAAAGGCCTGTGACTAAAAATTTGAGAGGGGGAATAAATGGGAGAAGATGAAAGGAATGAGAATAAGAATACAAAGGATGTAAGAAGGAGAAGTAAAAAGGACAAAGGAGAAGAGGTAAAAGGAAAAGGAGAAAAAGAAAGAGAAGAAAAAGCAGGCAAAAAATATAGGATAAGAATAGATTAGGGAGGAAAAACAGGAAAGGAGAAAGAAGGAGGGAAAGGAGGAGATAAATGCTAATGAATTTAACAGAAACAAAAAATACTTGAACTGAAGGAGAAAATCTAAATTGAAGGAGTAGGAGAGGCCTTGGGATAAAGAGAAATGAGAAGGAACCTGGCTATGCCTACCTAGTGAAGTGACTGAAGTTCAAGAGTTCTAAAATGGGCCCACATAAATTTTCCAAGGAAATCACCCACAAGAGACACTAGTCAGACAGACAAAGGACAGAGAAGCTTGCTTTCTTAAATTCTGAAGAACAAGAAGAATTTTGTGATAACCACAGAGAGAACATAATTTTTTATGTATTTTTACAATAGAAAGATAATTATCATCTATGCTAAAAATGTAAATTAGCTTCCCTATTTGGGGCAAATATAAGAAGAATACCTCTCTATTTTTGATTACTCAGGAGAAGTAAGTGTTCTTAACAAAAAAAGAAGATTTTTATGGAAAAAATAGAAAAGCAATTTGATGACTCAGAGGAGAATCATGTCTCTGTCAGATGACAGAGGGTGGCAGAATGTGATCTATTTGTATCTAATGGTAACCATCTCCGGAGGGTGAGAGAATGTATATGATAACTTTATGATATATTTAAAAGGAATAGCAAGTTGTATTTTAAAAGATTTTCATATTTATAGCAGCTCTTTTTTGTGGTGACAAGGAATTGGAAATGGAGTACATACCTATCAATTGAGGAAGATATGAATAAGTTATGGCATATGAAAGTAATGAAATATTATTGTTCTAAAAGAAATGATGAGCAAGCTGATTTCTGAAAAACCTGTAAAGACTTACATGAAGTGATGCTGAGCTAATAGAGCAGAACCTGGAGGACATTCTACACAGTAAAAGCAAGATTATATGATGATCAACTGTGAAAAATGTAGTTTTTCTCAGTAATACAATGATCCAAGACAGTTCTAATATACTTGGGATGGAAAATGCCATCCACATACAGAGAGAGAACTAAGATGTCAGAATGTAGATCAAAGCTTACTATTTTTACCTTTTTTTTTTAAATTGCTTTCTTTCTTGTGTTTTTTTCTCTTTTATTCTGATTTTGTTCACATGTTTAACCTATATCAGATTGCTTGCTGGGGGGTGGGGGGTATGTAAAGGAGAGAGGGAGAAAAAATTTGGAATTCAATCTTACAAAAATGAATGTTGAAAACTATGTTTACATGTAATTAGAAAAATTAAACACTCAAAAAAAATAAAAAAATAAGATTTTGAGCTCCAAATTCTCTCCCACTCCAATCTCTTCTTTCCAACCCATTGATATAATAAGGAATACAATATTGGTTATGCATAAAAACATTTCTATATAAGCCCTGTTCCAAAAAAAACAAATAGAAAGAAAATGAAAATAAAGTAAAAAGAATCTGCTTTAATCTAAATTCAGGTCGATAGCATTATTTTATCCATGGAATTGTGTTGGATCATTTTATTCATTGGAATAGCTAAGTCTTTCATAATTGAGCATTCTTGCTGTTTTAGAATACAAAGGGGTTTTTTTTGGGTTCTGATCACTTCAATTTATAAGTTCTTATAAGTTTTCTGAGGTTTTTCTGAAATCATCCTACTAATCCTTTCATGAAAGCACAATAATATTCCATCAAAATTTATATATTACAATTTGTTCAGCCATCCCCCAATTTCTACTTCTTTGCCACTATGGAAAAGAACTACTATAAATATTTTTGAACAAATGGGACCTTTTTAAATTTTCTTTGATGTCTAGTAGTAGTATTGCTGAGTTAAACAATATGCAAAATTTTATACATCTTTAGATGTAGTACCAAATTATTCTACAGAATGGAGTTATACACCACCACCAACAGCACATTGGTGTTCCAATTTTCCCACTTCTCCTCTAACATTTTCTTTTCTGTTGTTAGCCAATTTGATAGGTATGAGATGGTACCTCAGAGTTGTTTTAATTCGCATTCTTTCTAATTAATGGTGATTTAGAACTTTTTTCATATGATTATATATCGCTGATTTCTTCATCTGAAAACTATTTGTTTTTATCCTTAAACATTTAGCAATTGAGGAATGGTTCTAATTATGATAAATTTGGCTCAGTTTCCTGTTTTTTAAGAAAGAATGATTTCATCAGAAAAAACTTGATATAAAATATTTTCCTAAGACACCTGCTTTCCTTTTAATTTTGGCTGCATTGGTTTTGTTTGTGTAAAATCTTTTTAACTTAATGTAATCAAAATTATTTGTTTTACTTCTCGTGATCCTCTGTCTCTTGCTTGATCATAAATGTTTCCTTATCCATAGATCTGACAGATGCTTTGCTAATTTACTTATATCACCCCTTATCTCTAAATCATTTACCTATTTTACCTAATTTTCATAAGGTATGAGATGTTGGTCTATTCCTATTCTTTGCCAAACGGCTTTCCAAATTTCCTAACAATTTTTCACAAATGGTGTGCTTGACCCAAGAGTTTGGATCTTTGGATTCATCAAACATTAGATTACCATAGTCATTTACTACTGTGTATTATGTATATAATGATCTCTCATTCTGTTTCTTAGTCTTTATCAGATTGTTTTGATGATTTTAGCTTTGTAATATAGTTTAATATCTGGAAATTCAATGCTATCTTCCTTAACATTTTTATTTGATTCCCCTGATGTACCTTTTTTTACTGTTGTTCTTCCAAATGAATTTTTCTATTATTATTTTTTCTAGCTCTATAAAATATGTATTCTGTAAATTTTTGATAGTTTACTAAATAAGAAAATTATTTTAAGTAGTATTGTCATTATTATATTGCTTCAGCCTATACATGAACAATTAATATTTCTTGTAATATTTAAATCTGATTTTATTCATGTGAAAAGTATTTTGCAAAGTATTCATATATTTCCTTGACAGGTAGATTCCCACATATTTCATATTGTTTCCATTGATTTTAAATGAAATTTCTGTTTCTATTTCTCAGCTAGTTTTTATTGGTATCATATAAAAGTGCTGATTACATATGTGGATTTATTTTATATCCTACAACTTTAATAATATTGTTAATTGTTTCAACTATTTTAAGATGATTCTCTCAGGTACTCTATACTGTCATATCTACAATGATAGTTTTGTTTTCCTAGTGTTTATTTTTTCCTTCTTTTATTGCTACATATGGTATTTCTACTATAATATTGACAATGGACATTCTTGCTTCAACCCTGATCTTATTGGGAAAGTTTCAAGTTTATGTCCTAAGAGAGGGTTGATGTTTTTGAAAGGGTCATTTACAGTTAAGAAAAAATTATATTTCTTTCTCTATCCATTTAAATTTCTCCAAAGATTTGTCATCTCTAATTTTTTATAAAATTATATTCTTATCCTTATCATATTTCTTATTTATTTTATTCTTATGTTTTTTAGTTCTGAAGAGGAAAATAAATATCAACTTCTAGAAAGATTTACTATGTGTTTCCTCCTGCTATTCATTTTACTTTGCCTTCTATAATTTTGAATTTGAATAAATTTGAATATTTAGTGTATATATATATATATATTTAGTTTTGATAAAACTTTATAGTCTATGGTACTTTTAGCAAAATATAATTGGTCTTCTTATCTGTTTTAACTAAGCCTATTTTTGCTTTTGATTTGTCTGAAATCATAATTATTGCCCATGTCTTTTATACTTCAGCTGAAGCATAAAAGATTCTACTGTAGCCCAATATTTTAATTCTATTTATATCTGTCTATTTTAAGTGTGTTTCTTGTAAAGAACAAATTATTGGATTCTGTTTAGTTCTGGTTTTCTCTCCAGATTTGAACTCAGGTCCTCCTGACTGCAGAGCTGATGTTCTATTCACTGTGACAACTAGCAGAGCCTTATAAATGAGCTTTTAAAAGTTAAAAGCAATACACAGACATAAGGTATTAGTGTTGTCATTATTACTGTCAGCATTATTTATGTGAGGCTTGAGAATTTTGGTGATGACAACTTACTTAACCTCAAACTTCTGTGTTCCCAGAGTCAGTCCAAGAATAATAATCTTCATTAGCAATCCAAAATTGTCAAATGAAGACAATCAATGCCAAATTTATTGGAAGTAAAGTTCAGTTGTAAGTGAACAAGTGAACAAGAAGACACCCCAAAGGGAGGGTAAGAGGTAGTATATTGTTTAAACCACTACTGCTATTTCAATTCTCATTCATCTCAGATATTAGTGGAGGCATCAGTATCCTGAAAGCAATAGCCTTGGGTTTAGCAGGTCTTATAAGCTGTCCAGCTGTTAGATATGATCCCATTTGGATTTTTTATCTCTATGGGCTTACATAATACTGCTCTCTCCTGATTCTTTTCCTACTTTGGACAGTTCCTTTCATACTTCCTCATCCTCTTCCTTTTTCCAAAGTTTTCTCCTCATCTCTCTTAGTAGTTTTATCTCTTCTGATGGTATTCACTTCTTCCTTATTTAGATATCTATAGTACACAGAGGTACCTAAAATAAGGAAGCATAATAAAATACATCTTTATTTTCTCTTTAGAGTACCAGTCCTGAATTTTCTCATTTCTATTAAAAAAAATTATTTATGTATATCCTGTCATACTCCAAACTCAACATGCATAAAACTGAACTCAACATCTCTGTCCTTTCAAACAATTCCTCCAGCTTATTTATCAGAATCATAAGTTTAGAAGGGATCTTAGAGGCTGCCGTACAGTCCTTAACTGAACAAGAATCTTGTCCACAATATAAACATAATAAAGGATTTAGTTATCCTTATTTTTCCTGAAGACTTGTAGTGAAATGGAAACTACTATGTTTGATGAAAGAGTCCTTTTCATTTTTTACAACCATTTTGAATTGAATATCTGTTAGAAGTTTTTCTTTACATCAAGTCTATACTTTCCTCTATGTAATATCTATCTGTTATACAGTAGATGGCTGGTCTGAAGTCAGGAACACTCATCTTCCTGAGATCAAATCTGGCCTCAGATACTTACTAGATGTGTGACCATTTGCCTCAGTTTTCTCATCTGTAAAAGGAACTGAAATTGAAAATGGCAAACTACTTTAGTGTTTTTGTCAAGAGAACCACAAAAGGGATTACAAAAAGTCAGACACATGGTTGCAAATAAGTGAGCAACAATTTCTATGTGTTATGTATTATATCTAATGTTGCTCTTTGGAACCAAGAAGGTTAAGCCCTCTTTCACATGACAGAACACTTGAAGGCAAATTATTATGTTCCTCCTACTTCCTCTCTTCAAGGTAAAACCTTTCAATTGATACTCGAATGGAATGATTTCAAGGCTCTTTAGCCTTCTGTTGCCCTCTTCTGTATATTTATTTATATAGGTAATTCCTAAAATGTTGTGACCAAAACTAAGAGCAATATATGTTGTCTGACGTGGACCGAGAATAGAAGGACTCTCTTTAGTTCTGTTGATGACGCCACTAACTTCTGAGCTCACTAATTTAAAATCCTTTGAGTCACCTCCCCTTGCCTTAATTCCTTATATATCCATTCAGTTGCCAAATACTTACTATATTCTCCCTGTATAATATCTTTAGTAATTCTTACCATTTCCATAGGGTCCATCCAAAATCAGATCCTCATCTTCCTTGGCATCTTAAGTGATCATGTTTCTCTTTTCCAGAAAATCATGTAGAGACTATTCCCAATTACTTTCCAAATGAAATTTAAACTCCTTATCCTGTCATTCAAATCCTTGTAGATTCTGGTTCCTATTGCCATGTGCAGCCTAATCTCATATCCCATTCATTCTTGTATTCAATATTCTGTATTTCTCTGTGTTCTCCACTGACACCCTTTGCTCCGCCATCTTGATCTTTCTTCATACCATCTCCTAGGACTGAAATATCTGAGGCCATATTTGATCTCAGGAAGATGAATGTTTCTGACTTTAGGCCTGCCACCTAGCTTGATTTATGACAGATAGATATTACATAGAGGGAACAATAGACTTGATGTAAAGAAAAACTTCTAATGAACATTCAAATCAAAATGGCTGTAAGAAATGAAAAGCACTTTTTCATCAAATATGACAGTTTGCCTTTCACTATAAGCCTTCAGGAAAAATTCCCTTCATCTTTTTCCCAAACATTTACCTGTTAAATTACCTTCCTCCCTCAAGGACCAACCAGTCCCATCACTCACAAAAATCATCTCTAACTTCTTTTTCACTCCTCCCCGTTTGAACTAATCTCCCTCTTAAGAGTTAAATGATTTGCCCAAGGTCACATTTTGTTGTTCATTCTTTGTTCTTGAAGAGAACTAATAATCTCCTTTGGATGATTTCCTGCCCTGCATGTGCATTGGACTTAGAATGGAAGTTAGAATGGTGCAGCTGTCAATCTTGTTCTCTCCTCCAGAGTTGTTAAAGTCCAGTGGGAAGATAAAGATTAAGAGGATTGCTAGTGGCCCAGAATATCCCAAGATCACATAGAAATTACGGTGGCATAGGTGGAATTATACCATCCTTGAAGGCAGCTTCTCTTTTATTTCATTTCTGCATCTCTTGGCCTCTTTACCATTAAGTTCTCTGAGAGAGAAAATTAAACAATAATCCACTCCTCCTTCTACATAAACCTGAGGGTGTCTGAAGCATAAACTTAATCTAGATTTAGATATGTGATATTAGCTGTGTTTTTATCTATAGATATATTATTAATGGTGGATTTTGTTTGGGGATTTTATTTTTGCATGAAAATAAATCCCTCATATATAGTGAAATGAGGTGAATGGAGCTGATGCTATGCTACATTGCCTCTTTTATGGTTTGTTAACTGCTATGAGAATACTAGAACCCTTAAGGTGTAAATAAAGTAGTCCATCATTTTAACAGAACAAAAATACCCTTCTATCCTAATATCATTTTAAGACTCACAGATTTTCTGTTGCCTGGAGGGAAGTGGTTGGTAAAAGAGTAGTCTTTGTGCTCTTTAGCAAATGATGGACAGTCCCTGAAGGCCTTTTAAATAATGAAGAGGGAGAAAAAGCTTTATTTTCCTTTGTTGGAGCAATAAAATTTGTTACACTTAATATAAGTTTCTTTTCGGGGTGGAAGGAGGAGGTAAAAATAAGGAAGATGATTTAGGATTCCAAAAATTGCAATTGCTTGTGGAAGGTTTTTACTGAAAATAAATCTTCTCTCTTGGGACCTTAGTTTGTTCTGAAGAATAATATTACAAAATCCAATGTTGCACAATAAAAAAGGCAAATGCAAGGAAAGATTGATGATGATGATTCTTGGCAGTTCATTTAAACTGGTATGTTCACTTGGCCTTATTTTTAATACTGAGATGCTTTATGTCCCTGTCTCTGCCTATATGAACTAAATTGAGTTAAACAAGTACAATCCTAGCTCTATACAAAAATCCTCATTCAGGGTACTATCAGGCAAGATAGGGAAATGGGAGAGTAGGGAGAAAGAACAAAGCAAAGATACTCAGAGGTCTTTGCAGACACATTCAGGAGACAGTCTGATCAAAATGAACTGTAAGCCAAATGAGAGGCCCATCTGATCTTAGATATATTTAAAATAAATGACTTCCCAAGATCCCTTGCTCTTGGGGCCCTAGCAGAAATATAGCAATGCTTGGATTAGTCTGATCTGCCACGTTAACAGCAGAACTAGAGAGGGAGGAACTTGGTCTCAAGGCCCCTTTGGCATCAGAATCAGTGGGAGAGGAAATTAATAAATAGTCTATTCCTCCCTGCACATAGACCTAGGGGCCCCACAAAGTATAAGCATGATTCAGATTTAGATGTGTGATAGTAGTTATATTTATAACTATAGATGTATTAGTGGTACGTTTTGTTTGGGGATTTTATTTCTTATAGATGATAAGTTTGATATTGTTTTTTTCCTTCATCATTTATCACACTTTTTTTAGTCTTGAAATATTATTGCTTGAGTGCTGGCATGTGTGTGGTGCATGTTAATTTCATTTGTGATATAAGTGAAAACTATTTTCTTTCCCTTTCCTTATGTATCAAATGAAGTGAGAAAGAATCTCCTGGAATGGGCTATTTAAATTTTATATTAGAAGGAACAAAAAAAATTACTAAACAGAAATGGA
The DNA here is from genome assembly GCF_902635505.1 of Sarcophilus harrisii. Classification (NCBI taxonomy): domain Eukaryota; kingdom Metazoa; phylum Chordata; class Mammalia; order Dasyuromorphia; family Dasyuridae; genus Sarcophilus; species Sarcophilus harrisii. The sequence continues at coordinate 377,652,601 of NC_045429.1, forward strand.
TAAAACACCTTTTAGAAGACCACCACCATCATCATCATAGCTAGCATTTATATAGCACTTTAAGATCTGCAAAGGGCTTTGCATTTGTTAACTCAATTTAGTTCTTATGCAACCCTTTGAGGGTAGAGTTATTATAATTCCCACTTTGCATATGAGGCTCATAGAGGCCAACTGACTTATCCAGAGTTGGTAAGTATGTGGTGTGTTATGGTTCATATTCATGTCTTGCTGCCTCTTAAATCTGGTTTTCTCTCCATTGTAGCACCTAACTAACTGCATCTCACAATTCAAAAGTTTTGTTACCAAACGGACCTATACTTTGTTTGTTCTTCATTTACATGAAATAGAAATCTCTCTGTATTTTTCTTTTTAAATGTCTATTTTAAAATGTCTAACTTTTATTCATTTTAAATGTCTGATTACATTAAGCTATGAGTCGCAAAGAAGGTAAAGAAGTTTCCCAGGTACTATCCTGAAGCAAATAAAACACATGACTTGACAGATATCCTATACAATAAAATGTTTCTCCAATAAAAACCAGACAAGTTGTCCTCCTCAGAATTAGAAAGGTAACCAGGTAGGCCACCTGGAAGAAAAACAGGATTTAAAGCTACTTGCCTTATATGTCTTCAGGATGCCAGTTTAAAGGGAGGACTTAAAAGTCTGGTAAATGGATAAAGAAGGATGCTATTTTCATTCATTCAACATACTTTTAAATACCTATTTCATAATAGGTACTGTGCTAAATGTTGATAATACAGGACAAAATATTTTTTTTAATTTAAAAGCTAATATCTTATTAGAGAAATGTGCTTTATTATTTTTTTATTTTTAGAGTATATATAAATCTAAATATGAATTCAAAATATTGAACATGGAATCCTAACATGCGTTCGACCTTAGGTAGAAAGTTAGAATTGACTTTGGTGTATTAGCATGGGAGGAAGCATGGTGGGGAGTAAAAGAGATTAGAATTATCAATAGAAAAGAGGTTTAAAGTTTTGTGTATTGGGACAAGTTATTTCCCTCAGCATCATATATATATAAACTCTATCTTTCTAATTCCTAATGAGTCTTCTTAATTCCAACATAAATAACTCTATCCACTGTACCACTCAGCTGCCCCCTTGAAATCCATAGAAGATATTTAATGTATCATTCTATTAATTCATAAACACTTCTTTTGTAAGGATGTGTACACACATGCATACAAACATATGTATATACATAAACATGTCTTAAATACTAGTAATCATTTAATTCTCAGATCAATCTTGATCCCCTAATTAATTTACATAAGTATAATCCTTGTTACAAAACTAGCTATTAAGATAAGAATAATGTAGCAAAGATAAACTGTAAAAGACAAGAAGAGAGGCTCCTATATAAAGATAGGAATTAGAAACAGCCAATGCAAAGGCAGAAAGATGGCACTGAAGCAGATCACATTTAAATATCTGACCTTTTCTTACATAGAAAACATTATCAGATCCCAAATTTTCCAATTATGTAATTTTAGTGACTCTACCTTCAGTTAGGACCCCACCAAATACTTTTAATATTTTTTTATCTAAGTATTTTATTTATTCAATACAACATTGCTTTTTGGATGAGACACCAGTCGGTTCTTTGCTTCTGTCCTAGATGGGAATCTTTTAAATAGTTGAACCAGTTTCTATTTAGTTTGAATATAAGGGTACAGCATCAAATATAATCAGGAATTTGAAATATTTTGTTGATAGCAAATATTACGCTTTTGAGTGAATACATTTACCAATACATTATATGCAAATATGTTAGTAGGTGATTATAAATTAATACCTCACACCGGGATGATATTCATTCCATAAAAATGATACTTTGTCAGGAAAGCTATTGTTACAGATTTAATATTTCTGGCAAGATAAGTCTATTATGATCCATTATGTAAGAAACTGAATAAACATTGCCTGTGATATTTTGTTTCTCATCTGGAGACTGGTAAAGTGGATACTGTAAATTGATATAAACATATTGTATACACATAATATGTGTGAAAAATCATTTATTAACACCATTACAATATGTGATGAGCATTGTGCTAAGCCCTGGTACACACCAACATAAGACACTTCCCATCCTCCAGAAGCCCTTCCCAAGTGACTTGGGAAGGATATTTTGGTTACATAAGTTAGAAGGATGATAAGTAGAGCCATTGGATAAGAGACCAACAATAAATCCTTTCCAGGAGAAATGATAGTATTTATTTGATTTTAGCTTTAGAATTGGAAAGAGAATGGGCAGGTGGAGGGTTGATTAACTACTGTAGCTATTGTCGAATAAAATTGTCTAATATTGTCTAATAAAAAGTTGGCTGAGGTTTGAGGTTCTAGGTTTGTTATAAATTGTCAAAATTATTTTGGTTTGAGGAATTGTATGGAGGAGAAATGTTTTCCCCTATTTTTCTCAAATTGACTTTAGATCCTAATACTGGATTATTTTTGTAAGTTTTACAAAAAACATTTATTTTGAAAATTCCATATAACTAGAGGTAGTAGTCAGGAGATGGGGGATACTTTGTGGCTGTCACCTTCCTCCTCTATCCAAGTTTCTGACATCAGAATGTAGCAGAGCTACTGTTGGTATTTGAAGTGTTTTAGTTTTCTTGGTGGTAAAAAAACTATGCATGAATGAAATCAGTGTTTGGATAAAGAAAGAATACCTCATATTGAAAAGTAATAGAAATGTTGCTACTTTTGTGTGTGTAAAATGTGTGTGTGTGTGTGTATTTTGACAGCTTTTTGGAAACTACAGCTTATTTCTTCATGAAACCAAAAATGGGAGAGAAGGAAGTGTCCCCAAATGTTTTCTTCAGCCTCTGGCATGAATTCAGTTCTGACTTTAAAGATTTCTGGAAAAAAGAGAACAAACTTATTCTCCAAGAAAGGTAGGTTGTTTTCATTTGAACAAAGACATTTTAAAACTGGTGTTTTATTAGGTGTGACATCACTAAGTTTGCCAGTTTTTATAGGTTTGAAAACTGAATGATTCTTTACGAGGGATAGGTTAAGAGGGCTGCTGAGAATTGCCAAAAGGTAGAGCTTAGAAAGGCCAGTGGATAGGAAAAGCTAGGATGTGATGTAGAAACACTGAAATGAAGAGTTGCCTGGATCATAATCTGTGAGGGCAGAGGAATGTTCCTACAATGAATTAACTGGGAGAAGGAATTAAGTTTAAATGAAAAAACACTGGTGGAATTTGACAGTGAGAGATAAACTCTGTTCTCTACAAAGCAATGCAGAAAGATTTTGGGGAGCATTATCTGCCACTTTTTGCTTTGCCAGTATCACCATCAAATTTTACATTTTAGAATTAGTCTGAAGATTGTGAAAAGCATCATTGAATATAATTTTATAATTTTTGAGACCTTTTATACTGTACAATATTTCTTAGAATAACTCTTTGAGGAAGATGGAGAACAAAGAAAGGGATTCTGTATGAACATATAAAATAAAATACAGGTCAGTGAGTTTATGAAATTGCTGAGGAGCCTTCTGTTCACATGAAGCCTTATTCAATATTGAATCATGAAGAAACCTAGACCTCCCAGTATTATATCCAGAAATAACTGTGTCTTGTGGGAAGAAGCAAGGGAAATCTAATATGCCCTATACAACCAAACCAAAATACCAAACCACTTAGTGTGCTTTCTAACAACTCTTTACCAGCAGTGGCTTTGTCTGAGATCTCTAGAAAACTTGCAGTATACCAATTGACTTTACTCATCAGTACTACAAAATTCTCCAATTCTTTGAAACAGCAATAATCCACTTAGTTTTCATTTGTAAGGAGACTTTAAGGCATCACTTTGCATCAGCTGGTACATGCAATGGAGATGCTGTGTATTTTTGTCACAGAAAGAATCTTTTACTTTTATGTGTGATAATATATTACTTTCAAACAAAGATAAATGGGGAAAAATAATTGGGATGGACTGCTGAAGTCATGTAAAAGAAAAGAAAAACTTTAAAATTTAAGCCGATGCATACATATGCTGATAGAATTTTAATTACAAGATTATATAGATGAGATAGAAAAAGTCAGTTAGGAGTTCTGACTAAAAGTAATCATAATAATTTGAATTATTCAACATTTCCTAACAGGATTAGAAGTCATAAGGCATAGGGGGCAATAGATTCATAAAAATTATGATCAGATAAAAGAATTTCAGTATTTGTGGAAGTAGAAGTGGGATTCTTGTGGAAAATGACAAGATTAATATTATGAGTATCTCTGTATATAGCTGAGGTGCATTAAAGAAGCTGGATTTGGGAATTGACTAAATTAAAGAATTGGGACTAAATTAGAATTGGAAATTCTAATTAAAGAACTAGAAATTTGAGAGATCACTTAAATATCTTCATATATGTCATATATAAGCAGATGTGTATATACATATGAATATGTGTGTAGACACACATACACATTGTACATATACATAGATAAAGAAATCCCCTATTACAAGATTTCAGGAGATGGGAAGGAGAAAATAATTATAAACATTGAACTCATTGAGGAAGAAAAGAGAATATTCTAAATGTAGATAAGTTATCACTACATAAATCTAAATTGAATAATAAATTCATATAGCAAACTTTAAAGGAGAGTTTTCTGAATAATGGTAGTAGAAGACTCTGGAAATGCTAATGGGGAGTAAGTAGTATACTTCCACTAAGACAAGTGAGTTGGGAGTATGAAAGCAAACTCATCCAGCTGCAGAAAAGGTGATAACAGAACAATGTTATCAGGAGGGATACAGATCATGTGAGTGCCAGATCATAGAAAGAATATGATGAGAATTAAAAATAAATTTAGTTAATTATGTGCTGAAATAGCTAGTCACACATTAGAAGCAGGTGAGTTAAAGTGGATTGGGAAAGGACAGTTTGACATGGAGAATGAGTTTTATACATCTATAGTTAGCTGGAGATTCAGAATTCCTGGATTGGGTTATATAAATATAATAGAGTGTAAGTATGTCAACCACTGAGGAGTGAGTCTAGGCATAGTATTACTAGCCAGAGAAAGGTCTGCAAATGGCATTATGTGCTCAAATTATTCCAGTGCTATCCTGGAGGTCTTACCTCTTCAAAGGTGGATATTACGGTTTTTGAAGTCTTAGGATAACTGTTTCATAGCATGCAGGAACAGAAGAAGACACAGTTTTGCCTTGCTTCCTATGGAAGAAGACATTGCTGGGAAGAATGACAGAAGTAGAAGGGATATTGTTCAGAGTCTAGTATGCACTGGAAAGGGCCTAAGACACACTGACAAAGAAAGTCAGAAGGCAGGTGGCTCTCGTCTTGACCTAGAATTGAACTGTGAGTGGGCCATAAGAGAAGTGAAGAAGTTGAGAGTCTCTAGTTCATATGGGAAAATTGAATCATGGACAGACAGAACTTTTCATTGTCAACATTACAAATAGGAAAAAAAATTGTTTTTAGTGTTTCCACATTCTTTATTTCTCATATGATCTTCATGCCACAATAACCACTCCCTGAGCTTCTCCTAAATGCAATACCCTTATGACCTCTAGAGATCCATATCAAAACATGGTATCAGGAAAGAGGTTGAAAATCATTATATTGAAGGTGAATGAATTTAAGAGTCAGAAATGCTTCTGATCCTACCGAATAGTGCATACAACATGCATGACACTGGAATATAATGGCAAAACTCTGCCTTACAGGGATTTTCATTTTTCTAGGGGGGGAAATATATAAAGATAAGACAAGATCATTTGAGAAGGGAAAGAGCACTAGCAAGTGGTAGAGTCTGTAAAGTTCTCATTAGGCGAGGACAACTTTGCTTTGAAGGAACTTAGGGATTCTGAAGGGTAGAGATAAGGAAGAAGTATATTCCAAGCTTGAGGGCCAGCCTGGAAATAGTTGGGAAGTTAATTGGGTTATACTCTAGAAACCAAATAGGAATATTTTCATTTTAAGAAGGATCAAAGTCTGAAGCTAAAGGAATTAAGTTTTCATAGTAGAGTTTCAGATATTAGCTAGAGGATGGAAATATGGTTTTTGTTATTGCTCGTTTAGCGTTTCCAAAATCTTTAAAATTACCCCATCAGAATCACCTAAGCTTTCTCTATGACATGTATGTCAGCTTATTTTTCATTCTCAGAAAAGACTGAGAATCCTAAATTTCCTGTGAAAAGCTACTTAGTACTAGCTATAATTCAGACATAATTAATATATGCTTCATTAGAATGAACTTCAAGTATGATATTTCTATCAATAATAGTTTAATATTTTATGAAATCTTACAATATTACTATGCCAACAGCGTTCCTCAGGTTGCCTAATTACCATTTCATTTTAAGTGGCTTTCTTGAATGTTTCTTTCTGGGATTGACATGCTGATAGGCTTCCCACAGTCTTTAAAATCCCCATTTTTTCAGTACCTGAATTGCGAGTTTCTTGGGAGCTTTCCTAAGAGTGTTAGTTTGAGCCAGGCAGGAGAAAGCTGGAGGAATATGACTGTGCATGTTGACTTTGGCCTCAGATAATTTACTATGTCTACCAAACCTTGGCAAGATATTTAACCTTTGCCTGCCTCAGTTTCTTCAACTATAAAATGGGTACTGTCATGAGGATCAGATGAGATATTATTTGTAAAACACATAGCACATTTCCTGGCACATAATGCTTTCCCTTCTACCCCAACACCCTCCTTGTAATATATTTCTAATTTTGATCCCTTCATTAACCAGCTGCTGTGAGATAGAAAACCATAGGGCTGAAGTCATACTTTTTCTTTTTTTTTTTTAATTTAATAGCCTTTTATTTACAGGATATATGCATGGGTAACTTTACAGCATTAACAATTGCCAAACCTCTTGTTCCAATTTTTTACCTCTTACCCCCCCACCCCCTCCCCTACATGGCAGGATGACCAGTAGATGCTAAATATATTAAAATATAAATTAAATACACAATAAGTATACATAACCAAACTATTATTTTGCTGTACAAAAAGAATCAGACTCTGAAATATTGTACAATTAGTTTGTGAAGGAAATCAAAAATGCAGGTGTGCATAAATATAGGGATTGGGAATTCAATGTAATGGTTTTTAGTCATCTCCCAGAGTTCTTTCTCTGGGCATAGCTGGTTCAGTTCATTACTGCTCCATTGGAAATGATTTCATTGATCTCCTTGCTGAGGATGGCCTGGTCCATCAGAACTGGTCATCATATAGTATTGTTGTTGAAGTATATAATGATCTCCTGGTCCTGCTCATTTCACTCAGCATCAGTTCGTGTAAGTCTCTCCAGGCCTTTCTGAAATCATCCTGTTGGTCATTTCTTACAGAACAGTAATATTCCATAAGATTCATATACCACCATTTATTCAGCCATTCTCCAACTGATAGACATCCATTCAGTTTCCAGTTTTTAGCCATGAAGTCATACTTTTTCAAGAATTTTTCCCTTTGTTGTAAACTCCACAAATATTTTCTGTATTTGACAACTAGAAGAGCATTTCTATAAACTTCTTAATCTCTTGGACCTTTTTAATGACACTGTCGGACCCCAATCAATAAGCATAGAACTGTATGACTAACAGGGAAAATAATTCTGTTCTACATTTTGATCTTCCTTTTCTACTCATTAAATTCATTTTTCAAGTCACTAGGAACCTCTCTATGACCTTTTTCCACCTTTACATTTTTTTTATTGTTTATCTCTCTCTTCCTTTCAACTAAGTTATAAGCTTCTTAATATCAGAGACTATATTTAAAACTTCTTCATATGCTTTGATATACCTCACATAGTCTCTTGCCCATGATAAAAATTCATCACATGTTTATTAAGTTAATAAAGTCACAAAGCTATTTTATATTTTTACATATGTTTACATGGGGAAAATGTAGGGCAATATTATTATTACACCTAGTTTAGAGATGAGAAAACTAAGACGACTATACAAGTTTAAAGGATTGTACATGATCACATTGTTGTTATTAGTCTTTCATACTCATACTCAAAGAAGATCAATTACATCATGATATTGGGGACAAGGTACAATGTTTTTGACAAAGGCTGTAAGTCATCAATATAAGCTTGGAAGGCTCTACCACAGGTTGGACACAAATTGTTCATTTGACTATTTGGAAGGGAGAGGTCTCTGAATTTGTGAATTTCACATAATTGAGCTTTATGCTACTGCAATTCTTTGTTCATAGAGCAGTGTACCCAATCTGGGCAATCCTATGCAATTATTTTTCATGTCTTGCAATCAATGTTGAGATCACATAGTTAACAGGTATCTGAAGTAGGATTGGAAAGCGCAATTCTCAGAAGTTTTAGTACACTGTTATGATTTATCTGAAAGTATCAATTTGTTCACAGAATGGAAAAATTTTCATTTTATTCAGTAATTTTTCAGTCATGTGTCTGACTCTTCCTGATCTTTGGGGGGTTTTCTTGACAAAGTAACTGGAGTGTTTTATCATTTCCTTCTCTAGCTCATTTTGCAGATGAGGAAACTGAGCTAGCAGGTTAAGTGACTTGCCCAGGGTCATATAATTAATAAATATCGAGGCTAGAGTTTGTCAATAGGTAGTCATGACTTCACAAAACTTACTTGAAAACTATGTTTATTATAAGAGAAATAAATATGCACATAAAACCAAAAGACTTCAGAATACATACAAAGTTAGGTTTTCCTGACTCCGGGTCTAGCACTCCATCCAGTATGACAGCTATTTTCAAGTTAAAGTTGCCAATCATATGCAGCTTTTGCAGGTATTGTGGGTGGGGTTGATAACAAATCTATGATTTCCTGTTCTAAGGAACTTTCTTAAGGCAAATACTTATCTTTACCTGTTTTGCAACTTAGCAACCTATAGGCTTACCTGCCTGAGTGAATGATTATTAATCATAAATACCTATGTGCCAGCTACTATATAAAGTGTTAGACTGAAAGCTGGTAGTGATTTACTTACCCGCAGTCTCAGATGCTATGTCAGAGACAAGGCTTGGATCCACTTCTTGAGTTTGTGGCCAGTCCTCAGCTGTATTGGGGACATACAGTGCTATTTTTTCTTTACAGATATGAAAATATAATAATTCATTAATTTTCTGGTTCTGGTTTTCCTCTGTTTTAAGCCTTTTGGAAGTAGGAAGGGAAAACTGCTTCTACCTTTGTCATAGTTTAGGAACTAAGACATTTACACAGTGATTTGTATTTTTTTCGGCCACAACTATGAAAAAAATAATAAGGTCCTTCTTAAAAATAAAACTTTTGAGACTTAAAGTTATTATATAATTTTTTAAAATTTATTATCAGTTTGCTGGCTTTTTTACTTGCCTTCCTAAAATTGTAGGAAAAGAGAACATGATGATTTTTTTAATAATTTTAATAGCTTTTTATTTACAAGATATATGCATGGGTAATTTTTCATCATTGACAGTTGCAAAACCTTTTATTCCAACTTTTCCCCTCTTTCCCCCAACCCTCCCCCAGATGGCAGGTTGACCTATATATGTTAAATATGTTAAAGTATAAGTTAAATACAATATATGCATACATGTCTATACAGTTATTTTGCTGTACAAAAAGAATTGGACTTTAAAATAGTATACAATTAGCCTGTGAATGAAATAAAAAATGCAGACGGACAAAAAGAGAGGGACTGGGAATTCTATATAGTGGTTCATAGTCATCTCCCAGAGTTCTTTCACTGGATGTAGCTGGTTCAATTCATTACTGCTCTATTGGAACTGATTTGATTCATGTCATTGTTTTTTTTTTTTTAATAGCCTTTTATTTACAGGATATATGCATGGGTAACTTTACAACATTAACAATTGCCAAACCTCTTGTTCCAATTTTTTACCTCTTACCCCGCCATCCCCTCCCCTACATGGCAGGATGACCAGTAGATGTTAAATACATTAAAATATAAATTAGATACACAATAAGTATACATGACCAAAACGTTATTTTGCTGTACAAAAAGAATCGGAATCTGAAATATTGTACAATTAGCTTGTGAAGGAAATCAAAAATGCATGTGTGCATAAATATAGGGATTGGGAATTCAATGTAATGGTTTTTAGTCATCTCCCAGAGTTCTTTTTCTGGGCATAGCTGGTTCAGTTCATTACTGCTCCATTGGAAATGATTTGGTTGATCTCCTTGCTGAGGATGGCCTGGTCCATCAGAACTGGTCATCATATAGTATTGTTGTTGAAGTATATAATGATCTCCTGGTCCTGCTCATTTCACTCAGCATCAGTTCGTGTAAGTCTCTCCAGGCCTTTCTGAAATCATCCTGTTGGTCATTTCTTACAGAACAGTAATATTCCATAATATTCATATACCACAATTTATTCAGCCATTCTCCAACTGATGGACATCCATTCAGTTTCCAGGTTTTAGCCACTACAAAAAGGGCTGCCACAAACATTCGTGCACATACAGGTCCCTTTCCCTTCTTTATAATCTCTTTGGGATATAATCCCAGTAGTAACACTGCTGGATCAAAGGGTATGCACAGTTTGATAACTTTTTGAGCATAGTTCCAAACTACTCTCCAAAATGGTTGGATTCGTTCACAACTCCACCAACAATGCATCAAGAACATGATGATTTTGAGCAGGAATTTTTTTCCTAGTGTATAACTTTGATACCATTAATCCTTCTTAAAATGTGAAAACAGAGCAAAACAAAAAACCTCATTGATCTTCTGCCCTTCCCCCTCCCTGATGTAAGCTACTCCTTAACGTGCAAGGAAAAGTATACACAAACTTGGAGAGCACATATGGAAAGACAGAAAATAACAGTTTCCAAGGCAACTGTTACTAGTGTCATCAAAATGTTCTCCTTAGGTATTGTGTAAATTATCTATCAGGCTCCTAAAATAAGTCTACATCATAGCCACCCTAACCACATTCCTAACTCTCAACTTTTCAAATGTCACCAAAATCAAATCCCTTGGCTGCTTGTGAAACAAATCAACACCAACAACTATCATCCTCCTCCTCACAATTAAACCTGACTTTCCTCATTTCCTTCAGCTCATTCTCAACCCCTGATATCACAGGTGGCAACCAATGCTGTCCTAGTTAAGTGACCAAGTACACTGATGAAAAGCATGCATATTCTACAGGTCTCTGAAGGTCCTGAGATCCTTCTCTAGGTGAAAAATGAGATGAGTTGGAGGAAGGTTGAAAAGAAAGGAGTTTGAAGCTAATGTGCTCTCCTTATTCACTCTATCCCAAGCAATATCTATAGGGAGCTTGACTGGAAACTTCTCTTTGCCAGCAGATATTGGACTATTCTTTAAATGGGATAAGAGAATCAGCTTAGCTGACATACTCCCACTATTCTTATATTTTACTTCCTCTTATTTTCCTAGGCCTGACTTGTTTCAGCTTTAGCCTTGTTTACGTCTTCAGGTTCATCATCAATCCACAGAACTTTGATGACTTTGAAAAGTCATGTAACCAGCTTAATATTTAGAATAGGAACTGGCTCTATAGGGACAAGGAGGCAAGTAAAACAGAAGATTAAAATAGTTTAATGAAAATCAGATAGGTCATGTCTTCATTCAGTACAGGGTATTAGAATCTTCTAATTAAAAATCTAATTGGAAAAGGCACTGGTAGACTTATTATTTAATCTGTTCATCTTTTGTGTTATCTTCATTATTTTATGCTTATTAGTATTTTAAATTCTGAAAAGAATCTCCAGTAATATTTAATTAAAATCAAAATAATTTTATGAGATAAATAATGAATTAATTTTAACCTTATTTAAATATATTATGGCAAATTTTGCAGCAATCAACAAAAGCAAGCTACTCATATGCAAACAAGAAAAAGACTCTTCATAAAATCATAAATTTTTATAATATATTGCCTGTTTTTACACATATATTAACTTGAACAAGATAATAATGTCCTGCTTGCTTTCATGTCCTTTTTTAAACCTTTCTATTTTTCCTGATTTTATTGATGTTATGTACTATTATTATTGTTATTTTATGCATAGTTGTAATACATTTTTATTAATCTTATTTCATATAAAAAATAAGGATGTATCATTTTAAAATGGCAGACTCATTAAAATCCAGGTGTTTAATGCCCAAATTTAGAAGAATGTTAAATGTTTTGAATCTTCATGCTTCACTGAATAAAATAATAAATATCAATGCATGGACATCCACTTAGATAATACAGTACCTTAATTCAGTTGAAATATAACTCTTTAGAATATTCTTAAGGAGTTGTATTGATAATGAGCAGTTGAAGCACCAAGGCAGAGTATGAGTAAAATATTTTTAGTCATATAAGTCTTTTTGTCCCTTTCAAAACATTCCAATATAACTTGGCAAAAACTGAAAATGACCAGTAGATTCTGATATTAAATATACTGCTCAATAATACAATAAAGAGGAACACACACACATATACAGACACACTTTTGTGTGTGTGTGTGTGTGTGTGTGTGTGTGTGTGTGTGTGTGTGTGTATTTTAAGTTCAATGTATTTTGGAGGGAAACTTGTGGAGTTTAATATGATTTCAAACCAAACTGGTATTTTCTTGAGCAGTTGATAGTATCTGAATTCCTAAATGACTTTTGTATTATGGCATTGAGTATGATGAATATTTGATGTCTGATAATCATTACAATCATAATATAAGATCACCAAAAATAAAGTTAAAATTTAGAATTTAGCCAATATACCATCATTTAAACAGCTTCAATTCCCATACAGATCTACTGAGTTGGGTAAATAGGTCTGGAGGAGCAAAGCATGGTATAGCTTCCTGGATCCAGTCAGGAGAATTTAGTTCAAGCCTTGCCTGGCTCTTAAAAGCTGTGTGATATGGACAAATCAAACTTGGTGACCCTCGATTTTCTGCAAAATTGAAATAGTCATAATTGTGATAATTATCACTTTACCACTTACTTTACAATTGTTAGACATGGAGATAATTTACATTAAGGTCTTTGAAAATCCTAATAACTATGTAAATGTCAGCAATTGTTACTGTATATTACTACTACAGAATGTCAGGATGCCTAAATAGCCAGATACCAAAATGGCTTTTGTTTGCTTTTTGATAGGTAAAACTATGCAATTGAGAGATTTTCAAAATATATCAGGACATCTTTAGATAGTATAACTTATTGAACAATTGCTGGGAGGCTATAGAAGAATAGTGATTGAGGTAATATGTATCAAACAAAATATCGAAGATTCTTTGAACAAAAACTTTAAGGCAATGAAGAGTCTGATGAAGACTTGCAAGCATGCTCTGTCAGCATTGGCTGCAAATGCAAACAAATTATAGTTTCCATATGTGGGTAAAAAACAAAAGAAGATTAGTCATAATGTTATTATATTAGTCACACTACTATGTGCCATTTGAAATCGCAATAATGTAGTACCCAAAAACTTCAGTGTAGTTTTAAGCTTTAATAGTAACATGTATATCTGCTCTATGAGTATTAACACACAAGGTCAGACTAAGGATAGATAAGGAAGATTTCCCATCAATTGAAGTGTATGATCAGGGGATAAGAATGAAAATGGGAAAGGCAACCATAGGCCAAAATTGAAACTGGTAATTTACTTACTTTATTTGAATTTACTTTTCAGTATAGCAAGAACTTTAAAGAAGGATTTGAGTGATCAGCAAAATCTTTGCAGAACTCATATAACAGTTTTAGAGTTGTTCTTACTTCATTCTGCTTTAAGCTCTAATAAACAAAATACAACAGTATCTCTTAGTTCTGTCTAGTATAGCTAATATTCTTCTTGCAAAAGACTTGATAAAAAGTCATTTTTGGAAATAGGAACTCTAGAGGTATGTATATGCCTGCTTTTGAAGAGAGTGAAGACAGGATGGAGGATGTGGGTAAATAAGAAGGGGGATAAGAATGTAAATTTTTTGCAGAATATAAAAAGAAAATGACATATGATTTATGTGCAGTGTTGAGAATCCTGGCTCAAGAAAGCAAGTAGAAGCCTCAGAATATACTTTTAGTCATAAGAGTGGATCAAAGTCATAAAAAGTTAGTTCTCAATGATCTCAGTGAAGATTATGCACTTTTTTTTTAGTCCCTGGCTGACCTCCTGTCCCACATCCGGTCCCCCCTATACTCAGCATATTTTAGGACAGTGCGTATTTGGAAGTGCATGAAATAATGCTACTGTTATCCAAAGAAAGTAATAATTGATAAATATATGTTCAAAGACATTATTACACTATTAATCTCAGAGTTACGTTTTCAAATGTTAAATAATCAATAATTGAGACAATTAAAAAAGACTTCTCTCTATAGGATCATTCCTGAAAGCATAATTTAAAAGAACATTTATTGAACTAATTTTATATATGTGATATGGCATATATATATATATATATATATGAACCTATATGTGTATAAACATTGTAATAGCTTTACATTTTTAAATTTTATCTTCTAATTTACCAAATACTTTAAAAATTACATACTAAATATAAGGTAATATACTACAGATCAATGGACATTTTTTTAAAAAAGGACACAAATATCTTTGAAGGCAATTATGCCCTAGTAATAAGAGAATATTGTATAAAAGTAAATATAATAAAAATCTGGAAAAGAGATTAGAAGGAATGGCCTGAAAGATTTCAAAAAGAGAATACCACTCCTTGCTTGGAGGATCAGGGAAGGATTATGAGAAAGTCAATTTTGCCATATTACTGTGACTTTGTAAATCCCATTCAATAAAAAATTATCAGATAGGAAGATCTGTTTGATAGCAGTATAAAAAATAGATGAGGGAGAGAGAGAAAGACATACTTAAGAAGCTAATATAATAATTCAGGAAAAAGAAGGGGTGACAATAAAGTATAAAGAAGAGCATATATTTTAGAGATTTTTAAATTAAATTTTGAATTAAAATTAAGATAATCTGGCAAATACTTTAATAGGGATGGTGAGCAAGGGAAGAGACGACTCAAAGACAATTGACTTTTTCAGCATGGCTGATTACAACAATAGTGATGCCATCAGCAGTTGTAGCAAGGTTAGAGGAAAGAGCATATATGGTAAAGAAGAGGAATCCAATTAGGGCTGTCCTAAACTTGAATTTAACTACAGAAAAGTGGCACAGAAATGTCTAGTAAGTAAATGGAAATTCAGGACTGAAGCTTAAGAATACTTTGGGATAGTATGATAAATTACAATGGCACAAGTTCACAGTATTTTCCTTAATTCCTGAATCAGTATGATATTACTTGCAGTCTACATGGATAAAGATAGATTACGGGAATTATCTACAGTTAGAAATATATAGAGAAATAAAGTAGTAGGAAGTCCAAAGATAGGATATTTACGTTAAAAGAAAATGTCTCATTGAAATTATCAACACTGAATAGATAAAAGTAAAATATAGAAGAAAAAAAGAGACCAGGGAAGGATATTGAAGACTTTGGGAACTAAAGAGGGATATTGAAGATATTGAAGAATTCATATTGAGGATAAAGAGCAGGTTTGTAAAATGGCAGGGACTGGACATTATGTTCAAAGAAGAGAATTTTCAAAGTTTAAGTTTGTAAAATCTAAGTAGAATATAGTTACAGATTACAAGTTCTTTCATTGTGTGATATTCCTTATTCTCCTTGTTGAATCATATGAACTCATTGCCTTTGTAACACCTTTCATTTATGTCTACTTTTCTCCTTTTATAGTGCCAAAATCTGTGCAGACATTCATCATCTCATTCCTGGACAGCAATAGACAGCTGTTTAGGCTTTCTGTTTCAAGTCTCTTCCTATTCCAGTCCTTCTTTCCCTCAGCTGTCAAATTTGTCTTCCTAAGAACATGGCCTTATTTCCTCCCTTCCCCTATCTCTAGTTTATAAATTATAGAGGCTCCTTCACACCCCCATAATCAAGTTTAAAATCTTCTGTTTGGCCTTCAAAATTATTCATACTCTGGACACTTCCCACCCTTCCATTCTTCTTGCACTTTACACCCCTCCCTTAACCTTCCTTCAGACTCTGCAATTCAGTACCACTATCTTCTTTGTTTTTCCTCCTACAAATGTTCTATTTCCTCATTCCAGGCATTTCCACTGACTGTCCCTGGAATTCTATTTCTATTTGTTTCTATTTTTTCAGGTCCCACTTAAAATCCTAACTTCTTTAGGAAGTTTTTCGAGATCCCCCTTAATGCTAGTGTAATTCTTCTGTTAATTATCACTAATTTATCATATGTAATAATATATGTATGCATATAGATATTTCTAGTTTATCATATATAATATATACTTATAAAATGTGTGCCCCTCTCTCTCTCTCTCTCTCTCTCTCTTTATTTCTCTCTCCGTATAAACTGTTACTCAGTCATTTCAGTTGTGTCCAATTTTTCTCCCATTTGGAGTTTTCTTGGCCATAATAAAATAATTTGTCATTCCTTCTGCAGTTCATTTTACCGAAGAGAAAACTAAGGCATATTGGATCACGTTACTTGTCCAAGGTCATAGAGCTAGTAAGTTTCTGAGGCCAAATTTGAACTCAGGAAAATAAGTCTTCCTGATTTCAAGCCCAGTACCTTCTATCCATTGCACTATCTGGTTAACCTTCTAGAGTAACAGAATGACATCACTGTATTAGAGTCAAGTTATGGTGTTTCTGATTGTAGCTAATCTACTATAGGTGGAACAAAAAAAAAGATGTAATAGAAGATTTGGGATGGATTCTCAAAATTTGCATATCTCACACTTGTTTTGAGCTACTTCAATTCTTCTTTGCTCATAGAGCATAGCAACTTCTCAGATGAGAACACGCCATGCTGGGTGGTCCTATGCCAGTGTGTTGCTCCAGTTTCACAATCACTTCCAACATTCTTAAGAGAGACTTTGAGAGTGCCCTTTTATCACTTTTTCTGATCTCCATGTTAGTGCTTTTCCTGTGTGAGTTCTCCATAAAATAGTCTTTTTGGCAAGCATATGTTTGGCTTGTGAACAATGTAACTAGTCCAGTGAAGTTGCACTCTCTGCATTACATTTTAAATGCAAAGCAATTTAATTCAAGAAAGGATCTCAGTATTTGTTACTTACCCTGCCAAAGGCATATAGAATCTTTCAAAGACAATTCAAATGGAAGCAATTCAATTTCTTGCCAGGGTAGTAATATATGATCCAGGTTTCTTAGGCATATAACAATGAGATCAGCAAAAATGACTCTGTTAGCTGCATATATGCAAAGATAGATAGATAGATAGATAGATAGATAGATAAATGGATAGATGGATGGATGGATGGATGAATTGATCAGTCATATATATATATATATATATATACATGATATGTGTTATATTATCTTTATTGTACATAATTGTTTGCCTGTTGTCTCTCCCATTCAATTATGAACTCCTTGAGAATGAGGACTATCTTTTGCCTTTCTCTGTATCCTTAGCACTTAGCATAGTACCTGATATATACATACTAGATACTTAATAAATGCTTGTTGACTTAACTTGCCAGGCTCCTAGAAATTTTAGATCTCAGAAAGATAGGATTCATGAGTAGCCAAAATATGTACAGATAACAATATTTTGAAGAGGAAAAGGGATAAGATTTTTTGCCTTTGATTTAGGGCTATGCCATGTGCTTTTAATTAACTGTCATCTATCATTCCTTTCGTTATTAATAGTCCACGTTAGCAATTCACTCAGGACATTTTTTTCCTCAGTCCCTTTTGTCTTTTGCTTGCTATTACAGGACCTTGTACTCATGTAGTCTCTTTTTTGAATCATTATTCTGGCTTCGTGCTTATATTCATCAGATTCCCTAGTGCATGAAAGTTTAAACCATGGGCAGCTGCTGTGTCACAAGAAGAATTTTTAGCCATGGAAGAGAGAGAGATTTGTCGTGTCAGTAATGGAGGTGCCAGCAATCCAGGGGCACTTAGTAAAGACTGATAATGAAGACTTAAAGAGCTTGGTATAGAAATAAAATCTGACCTTAAGAAATAAAATTGTTGAATTGCTTAGAATTTAAATATCCAACATTCTGAATGCTAAACAGAGTTGCAAAACGGGATCATGATAATTTGGGATCTTTACTTTGTCAGAGATGATTGTTTATTCTTGTCTCTCTCCAATTGTATTGATATTTTAAATGTTCATCTAATTCTTCCTACATTTTAATTTCAAATTCAAATGCTTCTGACATGTTAGTAGCTATAATTTTGGAATTCAGAAAGCTCAAGACTTTGTAGAACTTAAAAATGAAAAGAAAAAATGTCCCACTCAATATAAATTCCAAAATAATGCAGAACATTGGTATTTGCCTATAAAAGCTCTGTTAAACCTTCTGACTATTAATAATATACATATGTATGCTGCAAAGCTTTTTCTTTTATACCTTTTGACTGCTGTCTTAAATAAATTATGAAAGAATTTTTTTCCTTTTCTTCCTGAGAAAGATCTATACCCAAATGCTTAGAATCCCAGATATCTTAAGCATCATGCTAAGTTTGAGAACTTCATTTAATTCACTCCTGCTGTCATTTTAACTACCAAGGTAATTCCTAACATCCTTTAAATAATCCATCAGCTTCCCCCTCCTCCAATTGATTATAAAAGTTGCCCCATTCCCCTAAGAATAGCAGCTAAGTTGGCACCTGATGTGTCACACTGTATATCTAGATGAAAGAGGGGATTCTGGCCAACATGTCTCCACAGCTCATTGATCTCTCTCTGGAGAAAGGCTGGTATGTCTCCCTACAGATTCCTTAGCTAGATGATTTAAAACTTGCTGCTGAGTAATTTAAAGTCTGGCATTGGATAGCTATGCCTTGAATAGTGAAAAACATACTGGGAGGCCACCACTATTACATGAGAAAAAGGGGCATTAAATCACTCTTAGAGCAAGCCATATCCTATTGCCACATTGTAAGGTATTTACTAATGGTTACAGCAGGTGAATTAAAGCACAATACACTTAAATGATAATGAAGAATTGCAGAATTATATAGGGACTCTTAAGTTTAACACAAGCATTTATTCAGCAACTACTATATATACGTTGTTCTAAGTACTGGAAATACAAAGGTAAAAAGCACACAACTGTTGGTCTTAAAAACTTCTATTCCATCAGGGAAAACGAAATGTATACATATAAATAATGTAAATACAAGACATATAAAGTATAAAAAATGAAATTTCTGAAGGGGAGAGGGTGCCCTAGCCACCAAGGAAATTGAGAAATGTCTCTTAGAGGAGGTAGTACTTCAATCTATGGGCATGCATTTATTAAGTATCTGCTGTGATCGATATAGGCACTGGGGACATTCCCTATCATCAAGGAGCATACGTTCTATCAAGCTGAGTTTGGAAGAAAGCAAAAGATTCTAAGAAGTAGATGTGAAAAGAGAGTGATTTATAAGTAGAGAGGATCACTTGTACAAAGATATAAAAAACAGAAGACAGCAAATTCTAATGCAAGTACCAAATTGGCTGAAGTATAACAAAGATAAAGAGGAGTCTGAAACTAAAAATAAAAAGGATTTAAAATTCCAAACAAATCAATTTATATTTTATTCTAGAATAATAATAAGACATATTCATATTAGGAATATCACTTTTCATCTGTATAGAGAATGTATTAGTGGTCAGCTAATGAAAAAGCAGAGAACCCTATTAGATGACTATCGTTGTTTGGGAGAGCAGTGGTAAAAGCTTGAACTATGTTGGGGCCTATGTGAATGGTTAAAAAAGAAAAGAAAAGAAAAAGAACAGATGTGAGAGATGTTGCGGTGGTAAAAAAAAAAAAAAAAAAGATAAGACTTGGCACAATGCTATATATGAGGGAGTTGCATGAATGAGAAGATAATAGGATGGCTTCAAAGTTGCCAACCTGAATAACTAGACAGACTTTCAAGAAAAATAGAGAAGTTTGAAGGAGTGGTGAGTTTGGAAGAAAAAATATTGAATAATTTTTTAAAACATTGAGTTTTAGATGTTTATCAATGTTTAGGTTAAAATGTCTAAAATTTTAGATAGAGGACAAGAGTTCAGAAAAGTACATATGATTCAATATATTAATTGATCAATCAATCTGGGAGTCTTCTGCCTGGAGATAAAAACTGCACAATGTTAGTCTGTTTGGACCAACAAAAACTGCTGGTCACCAAAAAGGAAAATATAGTAAGGAAGGGGACTCAAGACAGAACCTGAAATACACTTCAATTAGAAGGATTAATTTGATGACTTTATGATGAGATTTCAGTATCTTTCAAAAAAAGGAAATTGAAAAGATATAGCCAGAAATGATAGTAGAGAACCAGAATTTTAGCACTGTCATGAAAATACAAAAAAGGAAGAATATCCAAAACAGTAGAGGATCTATTGCATCAATACTACAGAGGAATCAAGAAAGAATGAGAACTAAGAAAAGGATATTGCATGCATCAATGTCTGGTTGGTAATTTTTATGAGTGGGCAGTTTCAATTAAGCAATGAACTCAAAAACCATAAAGGGATTGGTAAGAGAAGAAACAGACAATGAGCCTGGACAACTTTTTAATTGTAATTGACTGTAAAAGACTTAAGAGATAAAGGATGGTATCTTTAGGAAATAATATGGGACAATGAAGGATTTTTAAGAATTTGAAATCAGTTCCAATGGATCTAGAATGAACAGAACCAACTACACCCAGAATAAGAACACGGAGAAATGGAATATGGACCACAACATAACATTTCCATTCTCGATTATTGTTTGCTTGCATTTTTGTTTTTTCTTCTCAGGTTATTTTTACCTTCTTTCTAAATCTGATCTTTCTTGTGCAACAAGGTAACTACAAATATGTATACAAATATTGTTTTTAACATATACTTTACATATTTAACCTGTATGGGACTACCTGCCCTCTAAGGGAGGGGATGGAGGGAAGAAGGGGAAAAGTTGAAACAAAAGTTTTTGCAAGGGTCAATGTTGAAAAATTACACATGCATATGTTTTGTATATAAAAAGCTATAATTAAAAACAACAACAACAACAACAATAACAAAGAATTGGGGCATTGTAGGCAGCCAATAGATAAGGAAATGTTGAAGATCCTTAAGTCTGGAACAAGGGCAGAAGTAGAGAAGTAGAGAAGCATGATGAAAACAAATATCTCTTCATCAGATATTAAGAAAAAGAATGAAAATACACAAAATAATGTAGACGTTTTGAGATATAAAGGAGAAAATAAGGCACTCATAAGTATCCTCTATTTCTTAGTCAAATATAAGATGAGATTCTCTACAGGAGATTTCAAAAGAATGTGGTTTAAGAAACATGAAGAAAGAAGAGATTTTAAAAAGATGATGTAGTAAATATATTAGAAATCCAATTAAGGGAGAATGAAAAAAATTACCATGCTACATGGAGTCTTAGGTCCTCCAGAAATGTAACTTTGGATTAGGTCCATCATCTAGTGACTTTAACTTGTTCCTAATACAATGTAATAAAGAGGAAGTTGGACCATAAATTACTGATGCAATGTCAAAAGAGCAATAGATTCTGCGGGAAAAGGAAATTGCTTCCATCTCTTCTAATGATGGCTATCTTGAGTCAGTCCCTGCTGTGTGCCTCTTTGTATACCACACAATCGTTATCCTAGGAGAGAATTACCCAGTTGATGATTTGGGGAAATGTTACTGTACTAAACCTTTGTATTTTCACAATGCTTTTTTTTCTTTTCCTATCATATACTTCACTGTTTCCTGGCCTTAGAACAGTTCTTTCCAAATTTATATGTTCCTAGAAATATGACAAGGATTAGCATATGCACTCAGACCTCTCTAGTCATATAGATTTTAAGGAAATTATTCAAGTAGCTTTACAGAATTGGGATTACAATATTTCTATGTGTTTGAGGAAGGGCATTCTGGATCTAGGTCTGGTGTGGAAACATCTACTAATATAGTGTCTATAATTTAATCTACTGGGCCAAAAAGTAAAGTGGCTTACCTATATGTCACACACCTAGTAAGTGTTAAAGACAAGTTTTGAAGTTAGGCCTTCCTGAATCCAAGGCCAGTTCTCCATCCTTTATGCCACAAGTATTTTCTTTTCTGTTCAATATAATAAAGGTCATTTGACTTTTTCCAGCATAGTATTAGAAGCCATTAAATCTAGGCTAGAATAAGACTTACCCTACTGTCATTGTTGGAGTATGTAACAGCATCTAGTAATACCTTTTTTCGGTTTTCATGGAAAATAATCAGTACATTGTTGTCATGAATGATTAATATTGGTTATTTACCTAGTATCCTATCCTAAACATTTATGCACCTGGGATTTTATTTGCTATTTGGACATCTTAAACAGTGTGCTTTCTTTTTAGAAAGGTTTGAAAAACATCCAAATTTAAAATCCTAGTATGGTTCACGTGTAGTCCTCCCTTGTATTTTAAAGAGCAGATTAAACACATAATTGTTTATTCAAAAGAAAAACACTTAAAATTAGAATTAGAAAAATGATATTCTTAAATCAACTATATTTTGAATCATATCCTGATTTTATTTAGGGAAACAGGCTAATTCCCAAACAGAGCAATGAATTATTCTGCAACAGTAAATTATATCTTCCATATTTTAATTTGTAGTTAGAAACTATAGATTTTGCTAAATTGAAGTGTTGAATAAGACATAAAGCCTTTTTCAGTAAGTGGAAACATACTTGCATTAGGTTTTATCTTTATGAGCTAGAATTATTGCAAAAAAATTAACTTTTGAGGTGGAAATTCCTATTGCCTGTGGGTGAATATTTTTGGAAAATTTGATAAAATTCCATTTGGCCACTTTAAAGTTTCTCAAATGTGTGGGGGAGGCAAATGGGATGAAGAATATTTGGAAATAATTATTTCATCAGTTAAGAAAAGCCCTAGATTTGCTCAGATAAGTCAAATGACTTTCTTTGGTTAACTCAGACTTGGCCTAGGCTTACTAAAAAATAAATGTGCCCTAGGTTCATTTGTTGCTGTTAAATTGAATTTCTTCTGAAATGGAAAATAGTGTTCATCATAACAGTGACCTTTATTTGTATAGTATTATGCATTTTGTGAATTCTAGCTGTGATTAATTGGATGATCTGTGTGAAATACTTAATGATGTTTATCCATTACTAAAGAAATTGAAGCATAGAGAGACAAAGTGCTAAAGTGTTCCTTTTATGGCAGTGTTTATCAAACTAGGGGCTATGTTTCCAGGAGGAATTACAAGGAATTTTCAGTAGCCATCGCTCTACAACCACATTCTCTTATCCCAGTTTCTTTTTTCTTTGGTACCTAAACTATCTTCTCTTCTCTGTAGTGAAGAGATCCCTCTTCATTTTTATCCATGTTTTTCCTTCCCTGAGCAGTGTTTTAAGTCTTTTTTTAAATAAATATACATTAAAGGGAAGGTGATGATTTGATTAGGGTATGGTAGAAGACCTAATTCTGGGGTTTCTATGGGAAAGGCAGCTAAGGATGTAGCAGAGATATTGGGCTTGAAAACATTAAAAGCCATCTCTTTATATGTATATATGTCATCCTTTGGATTAGCATTTTGTGCCACTTAGAGGATTATAATGATTTGAATGATGATTAATCTTTTTAAGTAAACTTGAAGCTTCCTTGAGCTTTGCAAAAATATTCAATAGAATCTATTTATTCTTTATTATATCTAAGTAGGCACACATACCTAAACCAGAATATTTGCATATGAAACTTTGGTGTATCTATTTCTAAGAGTCCTCTGATTGTTTTAACTGGAAATAATCATTCCTTCCTAGATATCTTATATTATTTTTATCTACTATGCATCTAACCTATTTCAGTTTGAATTCTAATTTTATCTTTCTAGCTGGAGTATGAATTTCCTTAATCATCTTTTTATCCACTCTTTCCTTACCACCTACCCACCCCACCACACATATACTGAGCACATGTTCTTGTATAAGTGAACATTTAAATGAGGTTTTGTTTCTAATATTATCATACGTGAATATTTCAGTGAATGCATGGGAAGCGTGTAATAGAATTTTTTATGAAAAGCAAAATAGAAAAAAATATGAGGATGATACAGTAATTATGGTTGATGTTACTTTGTTATTGTTGTTTTTATGGACACAATTCAATACTGATTCATTTTAAGGCCAAGTCTATGCAAGTATGCCATAAGTATTCAATTATAATTCTTTTGCCAGTGGGAGGAAGATGAATATAATAATTTGTTGTATTGTGATTTTTTTTGAGATTGTAAACTTCAGAGTTGGGAAATTTGAAATTGAAACCTAAGATTTCTATATGATTCTGGCCCTAGTTTTCATTTACTATTAAATTGACATTAGCCCAAACTTAATGCCCAAATTAAACAGTAATGTATATTATTACATATTCACTATGGATATAAATTAATCTGACTTTAGAAAGGCATTTTTCAAACTAATTTAGCCATGGAATATTTAAGCATTTGGCATAACTGATGGAATCAGTACATTCTGATTTGAATTTTAGAAGTATGGAAGTAATGTCATATATTATGAAGGAGCCCTAGATTTGGAGTTTGAAGGTTTAAATATTGCTTATACTTATATTAACCATGACGTAGTCATATAATTTCAATTCACCAAGTTACTAGTATATACAAGGCACATTGTACTAGGGATGTTGAAAATGTAAAGATAAAAATAAAAACAGAAAAGATCTTTCAAAGAGCTTACATTCTTTCAGTGAGAGTTAGAGTACTTGTTAACAAATAAATAAATACATGATAATTTAAGGAGGGAGAAAATAGATATGTTAAAAGAATCAAAAAAAGGCTTCCCTTAGAGATGGCAGAGCATCAAAGATGTATAGTAGATAGATTGCATAGGTAGAAGTCAGGAAACTTCATTTTTATGAGTTCAAATCTGGCCTCAGAAACTTATTAGCTGGGTGATCCTGAGCAAGTCACTTTCTTCATCTGTAAAATGAGGTAGAGAAGGAGCAAATCATTCCAGTAATTTTGTCAAGAAAATCCCAAATGGAATTAAGAAAAGATGAACATGAATGAAATGGCTGGAACAGTAGGAAATAAAAATGATTTAAACCATGAAATAATTAAAGAATTCTTAGAAGGGAAAGAGAAAAGAGAGAACAAACCAGGAAAGAGGGACAGCACATACAGAGATAGGAATTGGGAGATAAAATCTGGTAAAAAGTAGGACAGTTAGGATGGTACATATGTATTAATCTATAGATGCAGTCAAAGCCACATTATGAAGAGATTTTTAAATTCTCTTTTAATGGTAATAAGGAGAAATTAAAGGTACTTAAACAGGGAGATGACAAGATCAGCCCTGTGCTTTAAGATGATTATTTTGGCATCCACACAGAAGGTGAATCAGAAAGAGGAGGGATGTGTGCATAGACAAAATGAGAGGTAATGAGAAAATTAAGCAATTTTGTTCTTCTTTTCTTTATCTGTAAGATGAAGGACTTGATTTAGAGCAAAGTTTCTTAAATCATGCAATGTGAAACTCATAAAAATTATGATCTATTATCAATAAATGTTTGACTTGTATACTTTTTTTTATGTACTTGTATATCTAAACTCATGTAAAAATTCCTCAGGCAAAAAAGGGTCACGAGTGGGAAACATTTAAGAAGACTTGATTTAGAATAATATTAATGATATATGTCGTACTACATATAATTCCTTTCATATATATATATATATAAGATATATATATATAATTAACTATATGTAAATGGAAAAGGTAAGAGAAATTGTATTAAAAGTAGAAGAAATTAAGATATTTTGATATATCAAATTAGTACATATAGCATGTGTTTTGTTATAGTTTGTATTTAATAATCTATAACTCTATATTTAACACATATTTAACAATCTGAAACAAATAGAAAAAGGGATCCCTACAGACTATCTATAGGCTTAAAAAAATACAAATTAATATTATCCATATTTTATTGTATTTTATTATTTTGGTAAATATATTTTAATCTGCTTCTCTCTGAATTTAGGAATACTGCAGACCACAGGTTTGACACCTGTGGCCTACAGCAAAGAATATAGCACACAAACTTTTCTCATTAAATCCATATTTCAATAATCTAGAACAGAACTTCTTCAACTTTTTCCACTCATGGCCCCTTTACACCCTAGAAAATATGAAGGCATATAAAATATGTATACAAATTAAACATTGATAATAAATCCTTAAGAAATTTATTTTAAAACTAAAAGATGGTGTGAAAAAATGCTCATGTGATTCCCACCATTCTTTGATATACACATAATTTTACTATTTTTAAAGATGAAAGCAAATTTGCATGCTAATGAGATGAATGTGCTTATTTATTTTTACATAAAAATGAAATCTTGAAGAGGGATATTTGATACCTTTTACTATTGCCAAATTGTTTTGTTCCTTCCACATTCAATTTCATGACCTCAGATGAGGTTGAACCCACAGTTTAAGAAGCTTTGGTCTATAACAATGTATAACTCATATATAAATATGAGTTTAGAAACTGATTAGCTGCATAGTATAACTTTTTTCAAAAGATGCATCAATTGAAGAAACTAAACTGAGCCAATCTGGACATTATATTTACAATATCCTATGGTGCAGATTGCCTGCTGAAATTTTCATCACAATATCTGAGTTTGAGTCACTGCTCTGTCACCACCTATGTGTACTTGGTCAAATCATTTAACTATTCTGGGACTCACTTTCTTCATCTTTAAAATGCCAGGATTGGATCAAGGAACTTATAAGGCCCTTTTTAGCTTTCTAGCTTTTATTCTATCATCTTATACTATATATTAAATTATAGAGAAATGGAAAAAAATTAATGATTTTAAGATATTTGAAGCTATTTTTGAGTAGTATATTTGAAATTTTAGAACAACAAAATGCCATATAAATAATATATATATATATATATACATATATATATTTATAAGTATGCTTTATTCTCTCTCTGATCTCCCAATTCCAAATTTGCTAGCATGTGAAAAGAAAAATCTATATATTTATTTGATAAGCTGATACTCCTCATTTTTGGAATTCTGAGAATCTTATGCATATCTCTGCTAAAAGTTGAAACTGCCTGTTGGGAAACTACAATTAAAAAGAAAAAAGAGAGAAAGATGGTGTGAAGAAACTGTCATGATTCCCACAATTCTAAGCAACAAAGGAAAAAAAAACCCTAGGACCTCAACATGATTATGTTCCCACTTAGAGAGGCTAATCCCACATATTATTTACTATGTGACAATTTCTCCCCATCTCTAATGTAACTCAAAACTGATCCTCAAAAGAAAAAAAATATATATATATATGTAATATATATGTATATATATATATATATATATAGAGAGAGAGAGAGAGAGAGAGAGAGAGAAGTAGAAGGAGAGAGAAAGGAGAGAAAGGGACAGGTAAGGAAGGAGAAAGACAGAAAGGCAGGAGAGAGGTGTGTACACACACACACACATATATGTGTATTCATACATGTATTCATGTATGTGTATATCTAAATAAAGTTATATTTGATATTACACAGTATATGAATTATTAAATCAATATATATAGTATTATTTAAAAATCATAACTATAGAGATAGAAAAGAACTTAGAGGCTATCTAATCCATCCCCTTCATTTTTCAAAGGACAAAATCAAGCCTAAGAATTTAATAACTTGCCTAAGACCACACAGGTTGTAATTATTAGGGGAAAGATTTAAATACCAATTTTCTAACTCAATATCAAGAACAGTTTCTATTCTACCACAGAAATTTGAAAACATTTATATAATAGTATTTCCGTGGTATATGAATAATTGTTATATTTAAACAATATGATCCAGCAGTAGGATTGTGGTGCCATGAGGGCACTTCTTTATGCCAGGCACTATGCTAAGTACTTTTCAATTGTTAAGTCATTTGATTATTATCCCAATTTACAGAGGAGGAAACTGAGGAGAAGATTAGATGTTTTTCCCAGGATCCCACAGCTATGAGATGTTTAAAGCTTCATGCAAACTCACAACTTCTTTACTCCAGGTCCAGCACTCTTATCTATTATACTACTTAGCTGACTATATTTTTTCTTCCACCAGCAGTCCTTTCATCTTATGTTGATAGTTATTTCGATTTCTAGCTTCTATCATCTCTTCCTTTTTGGTCTAGATCCCTCCATAAGTGAAAGAGAAGACTATAGGCCTATTGAAAATAGTATATGTCTTTTGGGAGGATAATTTCAATTGAATTAAACATTTATTAAATGTAGGTCTGCAATGATTATAGCTAGTTTAATGATTTTATCATTTATCACCCCAGAGAAAAAAATGCAGGAAGAAAAAAATCTATGAAATTTTAGAGTTTAAATCACCTACCATGGGCACCTACATCCTGAGTTACTCAAAAAACTTGGAGAATATGTTTAATAAGTTCTTATCAATCATTTTTGGAAAATTTGTGAGGAATAAAAGATGTGCCCCCTGGAGATCTGGAGGGTTCACAAATAATATTATAAATTTCAAAAGAGCAATAAAATTGGTTTCTTAAATAGCACACCAATGATTTTGACATTGATTCCTGGCAGAAACCTAGAATATATTTTTGAAAGCAGATTGGATAAGCACCTAAAGAGTGAAATGGTGATCCATAAAAAACAACATGAATTTACCAAAGAAAAATTTATGACATTTTCTTTTTGTAGGTTAAGGAATGGCTATATATAGTAATCTTAAATTTCAGCAAGATATATGACACTGTCATGATATTCTTATAAGCAAAATGGAAAAAGTGGACTAGATTTAATGAAGTCTTGAACTAGTAGAATAACCACACTCAACGAATTAACAATTAATATTAAATTGGAATTTATAACAGGTTTCAATAGGACTTTATTCTTGGCCTTTTGCATTGCAGCATTTTTATCAAGGACTTAAATGAAGTAATGCTTTTCAGTATGTACATAATATGAAAACGGGAGCTGTTTAAAATAGATTACTATATAATAGCATTGCCATGAAAAAAAAAAAAAAAGTTTGATAATCTAGACAAGTAGTTCTCAAACTATGGTCCAGACTTCTAAAAATCCTGAGATCCTTTCAGGAGGTCTATAAAATCAAGACTATTTTTCTTATAACATTAAGATGTTTTAATCTCTAATATGATTTAAAAAAATAACCAGTGTTAAAGTATAACTAACTCAAATTCAATGGGAAATTGTCAAATTTTCAGTGTGATCTTTTGTACATCAGAAATCAGCAAATGCTAAAAATCTAGCTTTGATTTGCTTTATTGATAGTCTAAACTTAAAGTGAATGATGGAGAAAAATTTAATAAAGCAAATTAAGTTTGAAAGTGTGCTGTATGTATAGTTTTGTTTTGTTTTGTTTTGTTTCCCCCAGAGAGATTGTTGTTAAACATTTACCAGTACATTCCTTGTTTGTGGTCATACAGTCCCTTGTATTATATCTGACTCTTTGTGACCCCATTAGAATTTTCTTGGCAAAGCAACTAGAGTGGTTTGCTATTTCCTTCTCCAGCTTATTTTAGGAAAGAGGAAACTGAAGAAAATAAGGTTAAGTGACTTGCTCAGGGTCATACAGTTAGGAAATATCTGAAGCTAGATTTGAACTCAGGAAGAGGAGTCTACTTGACTTCAGACCTAGTGCTGGATGATGCAGCACTGGCCCTGAAGTGAGAAGGACCTGATTTCAAATCCAGCCTCAGATACTTAACACTTAGCAGTTGTGTAATCCCGGGCAGGTCACTTAAACCCAAAGCCTCACACAGAAAAAAAGCCTACAAAACCTATTATACAATTCTAATAAGACATCAGATCTTATAAGATCAAATTTATTAGAGATAAATGGAAGTCATTACACTTTGATTGAAAAGATCAACTACCTAATCCCAAATTCTTGGTGGGTATTTAAAGGTTAGGAGAATGAAGAGTAGGAAATAGAGGAAGTAGAAGGAGAACAGGGATCATTGACTTCTTCCTGTGAAAATTTCCTTGGAGTTGAAGTTTTAAGGTCAAAATTAGTCAACAGTATGACACAGAGCTAATATGATTTATGGCTGCATTGATAGACCCAGGATTAGGGAGATAATCATGGTACTATAGTCTGATTTGAAGAAACAAAGCACATGTAGAATGTTGATTTACTTTAAACTTTTTACAATTATTTCAGTCATTTCTGACTCTACATAACCCATTTGGGATTTTCTTGTAAATATACTAGAATGGCTTGCCATTTTCTTCTCCAATTCATTATATAGATGAGAAAACTGAGACAAACAGTTAAATGACTTGTCCAGGTCACACAGAGGTAGTAAGTGTCTGAGTTTGGATTTGTACTCAGGAAGATGAGTCTTCCTGATTCCACACTTAACACTGTGCACTATGGCAACTACTTAACTGTACATCATGCCTTAGAAAAAAATAGAATGGCAAGGAGACTAAAGAATTTCATAAAGACAGTGGTTGAAAGTATTGAGTATGTATGTATGTATGTATATATGTATATATATATATATATATATATGTATATGTATGTATATATATATATATGTATATGTATGTATATATATATATATATGTATATGTATGTATATATATATATATATATATATATATATATATATATATATATATCCTGGAGAATAAAAAGGCATAAGAAGGTACATGATAAGTTTTCTTTAAATAGATTTATAAATTCTGAGACTTGGAAGGGACCTCAGAGATACTTTAGTCCAAATTGCTCATAATGCAGATGAAATTATGGATTAAGAAAATGAAGTGACTTGCCCAAGATTACACAGCTAGTTCACAGAAAACTCAAGAATTGAACCTATGTCTCTTGACTCTTAGTAGAGAGGTAGATAGGAATCATTTAACCCTGAATGTCTACAAGCAGAGATCATGTGACCATTTAGGGCTTTGAAAGAGAGAATTTCTGGTCAGATATAACTTGAATTAATTGGGATTTAGGACAATCCAGTGCCATTTAGGTCATCTCCCTGCCTTACCAATTATATCTCTATCTATCTATCTATCTATTTATTGAAACCATGGTTTTCAATACAATCTTCTAGGATAATAAGCCTTATTTCATTCTGTCTTAGATTTTTCCTCTTTTAGTTAGTCAGACCACTCCTTATTTGGAAAAGTAATTTCTAAACTCTTCTAGGATTTATTTCCTTAGTCCTTAGCACTGTGAGAGCCCCATCCTTATTTTGGACTTCTTTTTCAATGAAGTCTTCCTGAACCTCCATCTGAAAGAAATTTAACAACCTCCCTCACTCTGGTACTAGCATCCTTGAAGCTGATTTTTCCCCCTAGAACTATCTGGGTAAGGAAAACTTTAGCAAATGAGTTCTTCTTTTCAGTTTTGGTTTTTATGCATTGACTATGACAAGATCTCTGATCTTGGGAGCTATTTCTCGCTATTAAATAGTTATCTTCATTTAGTTGGTGTTTTTGTATTTTTTTTATCTGAATCAAATGTCCTGACCACTTAACACAAATGGTTTGTGTTTTTTTTTTGTGAAATTGAATTTTCTATTCTATAGCCTTAAACTGACTATCAAAATTCCCATCTTTCTGAAGGCCACATTGCCCAAAGACGATGCAATCTATCTGGTCCAAAATGATCCTTCTTCACTGAGCAGGCTATTTATGCTGCTCCAAGCTCAGGATGTCCCTTAATTTTTTATTCCTCTTTCTGTTCAAACCTGTGTTTTCCTTCTACCTAAATCCTGATTCTAAGATGTCCTGACTTTTAGCACTTAGTAAGTAAGACACTGATAATAATCATGACTTGGATCTAATATAAGATGGATACTTTTCTTCATCATAACTTAATCTCTACCCATATCCTCCTCAGATAATTGGTTCAAGGCTAAGTCATTTGCCTTTGTATTGACGGCTTGAATCCAGATTAATAAATAAGATCAATATTTGGCAAGTGGTAAATAAAAATCCTCCCTATCCTGACAATAAATAGTGATTTTTCTTCTCTATTGATATATTATTACTAGAATCCCCCTCTCTCTTTTTATTACTGCATGGATTGCAGGATAAAATAAACCAGAATATTATGAACAATGGTGCTCCCCTAAATGGTATTTAATTGACTTCAATTAGTACTTAAGGATGGGGCAAATAAAAGAAGAATAGGTCTCTTGGTTCTTTGGGGGAGAAACTTTCCATTTCAATATTTGTATTTAAGTGAAAACTCCAAAATATTAGCCCTACTTTTGTATGTTACTGGCTCTTTCTTGTCTTCTTAATCTGAGAATGGATGAGTTTTGTGTGATGGGGTTGCATGTTGTGGTTGTATTGGACCAGGTGGATAATTAATTACATTTGCTTTTAATTTGAGGGGAGATTTCCCACCACTAACATTTTTTCATATTCTGCTTTAGTATTATTCCTGTTTCTAAAGGACAACAATATAGAGAGTAAGATAATCTCTTTATAGTTAGGATCTAGTTTTGTGTTCCATGTTAGATATTAGTGGAATCACAAAAAAAGAATAGATAGTATGTTTCCTGGCCCCAAAGAGCTTATTGTCTAATTCAGATAATAGTCTGGTTATAGTTTTATTATCTTTCCTGTAACTGCATGTTTACAGTTAAAAGCTGCTACGTTGTAAGAGACAAGTGAAATATAACTGTGACAGATACTAAACTACAGTTGTCATCTAAATCTTGTACAAAGGCATTCCATCTGTGTTTTAAATTTCAGAGCAATAAAATATGCCCTGGTGTTATGTCTGCTTTTCCAAATCAGTTTGTACTATTAGAAATAGAAATATGGTTAAGGCAACTTCTTACCACTTATCAGTGAGAGTGTAGAAGATTTTTCCCTTCCAAAGTAAAATGGACTTGTTTATTTCTACAGTTCTTTTCTGCTTTGAGATCCTCTGATTTTATAACTATTTTTAATTGATGGTGAATGGAAAGAATAAAAATGATAGATATCTTTTTGGTGTTGGAATGCTTATTAAAACCATAGTACTTCATTCAGTGGCCATTTAAGCTATTTCCCTGCTGTTATAAGAGACTGAATGCTTCTAGAGCATTACAGATATATGTGGCACAGTCATGCTTCTTTATAAACTTCATGGATAAGGGAATTTGACAAAGCCCTTTCAAGCCCATTCTTATATCAGTCCTTGAGCATACCAAAATAAATTATCTCCAAAGAAACGAAAATACGTTATCTAAACATGGCACCCACACTAGAACATTATCAAAACAAAAACCACAATATAAGTACCAACAGATCTTAACTTTATATTTTAATAGCAATAACCAAAACCTTTACTAGAGTGTATGCCAAAAAACACTGAGTTCCTGAAAAGATTTCAATGCAGGTGGTAATTGCAAAAATATGTTTGCCTGCAAAATGTCAAATGTAGCAAACAATACTATTCTCCCTTAATAAAAAGTGAATTTTGTTGTCAAATATGATTTTACAGTTATTTTGGGCATCTTGTGTGGCCAGTAAGCAATTTCAAGGAAAGAGCAATTATATTATTGTGTAATCAAATAATCTATGAATTTTGTTTTACTACTTGCGTCAGATCTAATGTATATTCAGTGTTGATTCTTATGAGGATTTGAATCAGATTGCAGATAAATATAAGCTCTTTAGCAAAAAGTCTCCTGAGACTAAATTTAATTTTAAAAATAAAAATTAAGTGGAAAGTGATTATAACACTTAGCTGAATTATTGATAACTTTCATTTTTATATCATTTTCATTTATGAATATCTCCATCCTCATCTTCTTTCCCAGAGAACTATCCCTTGAAGCTATAAAATAGGAATATGAAAAGAGAGAAATTAAGCAATTCATTTATCCTATTCCAAACTGACAAGTTTCCCACCTCTGTAAAGAAGAGATGGGGGATCTCATGTTGTCTTTAAGGATGAGCTTGGTAATTATAAAGATACAGCATCCCATTTGTTCAATTGCTTCCACTTCCATTGTTGTGCTAATCATGTATATCATTTTCCTGTTTCTGCTTAAATCATTCTTGGTTCCTGTAAGTTTCCTAATGGGATAATTTTTTATAGCACTATGTCATATTATGGTTATAAATTCAGTTCCTTTGTTTTTTTTCCCCCAGAAGTTTTCACATGAAGACAATAGCAACCATGTTCCAAAGCTAAATAACTCCCACATATATTTATAAAGAATTAGTCCTCAAGTGCATTTTAAGAACTTACCATGAGTAAAACACTGCTTAGGCACCAGGGAAATATAATGGAAAGAGAAAACAGTTTATGACCTCAAAGTACATATCATCTAATAGAAGGAAGATTTGACTCATTTAACTTAATCACTGAAGCAAGTTAGGCATCTCTATATCAAAAGTTGATTTGGATACCATATTATTTATTTAAATCCTTAACTAGAGAACTGTGGATATCTTCTCTCTTTTTTGGAAGGAATCAATCCTTTTTATTTTTAATGGAACATATTACTTGACATTAAGAAGGAATATTAGTCATGATTTAATTTAGATTCCTCTTCTATGCACTAAATAACTTCATTTTTTTTTCAACATCTCAGAAAGATAGTCATTTGGCCTCTACTTGAACAGTTTCAGTGTTAGGGACCTCACTACTTTTCAAGTTATACCATTCCATTGTTGTTGCACACTTGCCAGTGTCTGTCTTAAGAGTATAGCAGCCAAACTGTGTTTATTACTCTCTCTGCCCAGAACAATGTACAACCAAATTATTACTTATCTTGATATAAATAGTACATTTCTATCAACATAGTTAAATGAGTTCTATTGAGTGAACAATTATTGACTGCTTACTATATATGATGATTTTTTTTTATTTTAAAGTAATCATTTTATTATTTAAATTTATTTATTCTAATACACATTGCTTTATGAATCATGTTGGGAGAGAAAAATCAGATGAAAAAGGAAAAACCATGGGAAAAAAAAACAGAAAAAAGAAGTGAATATGACATTGTGTTGATCTACATCCAATCTCCATAATTCTTTTTTCTGGAAGCAAATGACATTTTCTGTTCAAAGTCTATTGGGATTGCTTTAAGTCACTGAACCCCTGAGAACAACCAAGTCTTTTTTTTTTTTAATTTAATAGCCTTTTATTTACAGGATATATGCATGGGTAACTTTACAGCATTAACAATTGCCAAACCTCTTGTTCCAATTTTTCACCTCTTACCCCCCACCCCCTCCCCCAGATGGCAGGATGACCAGTAGATACAACCAAGTCTTTCATAATTGATCATCGCACTTTCTTGCTGTTATTGTGTGCAATGTATTTCTGGTTCTGCTTGTTTTGCTCAACATCAGTTTATGTAAATCTTTCCAGACATTTCTAAAATCAGCTTGTTCATCATTTTTATAGAACAGTAACATCCCATTACCTTCATATGGCATAACTTATTCAGTCATTACCCAGTTGATGAGCATCTACTCGTTTTCCAATTCTTTGCTACCACAAAGAAAAAAAAAAAGTGTAGTCCTTTCCCCTTCTTTGTGATTTCCTTGGGATACAGAATCAGTACTGGCACTGCTGGATCAAAGGGAATGCACAGTTTCATAGCACTTTAAGCATAGTTACAGATTGCTCTCCAGAATGGTTGGATCATTTTACAACTCCACCAACAATGTGTTAGCATTCCAGTATTCCCACATCCCCTCCAACTTTTATCATTATCTTTTCCTGTCATCTTAGTCAATTTGAAAGGTGTGAGGTGGTACCTCAGAGTTATTTTTATTTGCATTTCTCTAATCAATAGTGATTTTGAACATTTTTTTTCATATGACTATAGATGGCTTTAATTTCATCATCTGAAAATTGTCTGTTCATATCCTTTGACCATTTACCAATTAGGAAATGACTTGTATTTGTATAAATTTCACACAGTTCTTTATACATTTTAGAATTGAGATCTTTATCAGAAATACTGGCTGTAAAGATTTTTTCCCCAGCTTTGTACTTCCTTTTTAATCGTATTTCTGTTGGTATGTTTAAGCAAAACCTTTTTTAATTTAATGTTATTAAGGTTATCCATTTTGCCTTTCATAATGTTCTCTAGTTCTTCTTTGGTCATAAATTCCTCCCTTCTCCAAAGATCTAATAAGTAAATTATCCCTTGTTCTCCTAATCTCTTTATGGTATCATCCTTTATGCCTATATCTTGTATGCATTTTGACCTTCTTTTGGTATGATGTGTGAAATGTAGGTTTATGCTGAGTTTCTGACATTATTTTTCAATTTTCCCAGAAATTTTTATCAAATAGGTAGTTCTTATTCCAGAAACTAGAATTTGAAGTTTATCAAATATTTGATTAATGTAGGCATTAATGATTGTGTCATGTGTATCTAATCTATTCCACTGATCCAACACTCTATTTCTTAGCCACTACCAAATAGTTTTGATTACTGCTGCTTTATAATATAGTTTTAGGTTTGTATTTTTTTTTTCATTATTTCCCTTGATATTCTTGACCTTTTGCTTTTCCAGATGAATTTTGTTATTATTTGTTTTCTAGTTCTGCAAAATAATGTTTTGGCAGGCTGATTGGTATGGCACTGAACAAGTAGACCAATTTAGGAAGAATTATCATTTTTATTATTTTAGCTCGGTCTACCCATGAGCAATTGGTATTTTTCCAATTATTTAGATCTGACTTTTGTGAAGTGTTTTATAATTGTGTTCATATAATTCTTGGATTTGTCTTGGCAGGTAGACCCCAAATATTTTATTTTTTCCACGGAATTTTAGGTGCAATTTCTCTTATCTCTTGCTGATGGGCTTTGTCAGTAATATATAGAAATGCTGATGATTTGTGTGGGTTTATTTTATATCCTGCAAGTTTGCTAAGGCATGAATTGTTTCAAGTAGGTTTTTGGATGAGATTTTTTTTGAAAATGGAAAAAAAATGTCAAATTTTCTGCTTTTGTGCAGTTTATAGTCTACCAAGAATGATACAGCATGTCCAAAAGAATGCTTTATGAAATTTCCTTTCAGAAGAGAGGAACCCTAGGGACAAATAGTACTAAGAAGGTGAAAGTTTCTAAATTGATGTGATCTTACGGGAAAATAAATTTCTGAAGACCATTTAGGAGAACAGCCAGGTGAGAAATAATAAAACATATTTAAACAGATAAAATAACAGTAATTTTATTTAATTTATCTTTTTTTGTCTTTGAATTAAGATTTGTTGTCTTGATCAAGGAAGCATTTTATAAAATTTGGCCACAATGATGTAGTATGGGAACTATTTTTTGAAGGGTCCAGCTATTCTGTAGTGTCTTTTCTATCCACATAAAGACCTTTGCCATCCTTAATGATTCATAACTTATTCCTCACATCACAGTTCATAGAATATCTATGGAAGCTAGAGGGTTTCATCTGTGATTCTTGAGCTTTACATTTATCTTAGTCCAGTCATTATTCAGTCATTTCTGACTTTTCATGAACACATTTAGGGTTTTCTTGGCAAAGATAGTGGAATTGTTTGCTTATTTCCTTCTCCAGATCATTTTCACACATCAAGAAATGAGGCAAAGAGGATGAAGTGACTTGCCTAGAATCATATAACTAGTAAATATCTGAGGCTGGCTTTGAACTCAAAAAGATGAGTCTTCCTGACTCTTGGCCTGGTGCTTTATTCACAATGACATCTAGAGCATATTTTATTAAATTTAAATTTCTCTCTATAATCATTCAAGGAGATGATAACATGTATTTCTTGATCAAATGGCCTGACATTCACTGATGAAACTTGGAAACTTATATTCAACTCAGAAATTTTAGCAGAAATTTAGCAAAAATTATATTGATTTCCCTTCTTTCCAAAAAAGTTTTCTTTTTATTGAAGATAGCAAAATTAAAAAATTAAAATTTCACACATATCAGTGAACTAAATTTATAACCAAAAAATTAAAATGTCCAACATCATTTTTTTAAAATGCATAAAATCACAGAATTTGAGAGACTGATGAGAACTCGGCAATAATTTGGTCCAATATAAAAAAAAAGTTAAAAAAAGAAAAGAAAAAAGCTTCTGATTCCCTAATTCCCTATATTTAAGAAAATGGAGAACAACACAACAATTAAAAAAATCCCAAAAAACTTTTGGTTCTATTATCATTATTTTTCAGATTAAGTTAAGAATCAATTTTCAGTCTTTTTTCATTCTGCTAATCTCAAATACCTTCTCTTTGGTGAAAAACCTAGTTCAAGCATGCTGTCCTGACTTCACTCTCTTTGTGCTCCACTCCCTCTTCCATTTTTCCGTTTCAGTATTTCAAATTCATACACAGAAAGGATGGTATAAGCTTTCACAAAAGTGCCTTGGACTTGATAATTACCTGGTAATGATAATAGAGTCTACTCTTAGCTTATTTTAGAAGGGACTGTTAGAATCACTATTGCTATGCATGTGTCCATTTTAACTCTGCATGGTTTAAATTGGTCTTAAGCTGGTAGACTTCAAAGATGTGTTAAGCTCTTTCTACCAAACACAGATGGAGCCACTAGGAAACACATTTGTCTACTATGGATATGTATTTAGACAAAATTATTAAATGTTTAGTGGTTAAAAAGTGGCCTTTCTAATCAGATTGAATGATGAGGGAGCATATCTGCTATTTTGATAAGGCTGTGGCCAGCTTGGCATTTGGAATAGAAGGTAGATAAAAATTATTCTGCCTGTAGGCTGCAGGGATGTCTGGTTTCTTTTTCCTGTATCTGTGCCAAAGTGTATCTCCCTTATTCATCTTACAAACTGTCCTAAAAGTTAATCATGCTGAACATTTTGTGTATATTTGCCTGACAATAAATGAGTTTGGGGGTAGGGAGGAAAAGTGGAGGAAAAAACCACACAACTTTATTAGGACAGAAACAAGAAAGTGTTCTCTTTGTTTAGATTAACCCTTACTGCAAATGTTAGTAAGAATGGAATTTGAGAATCTTTGTTTTGCCCTGTAAGATACTAGACATAGAATATGTAACACTCAAATTATGCTAGCTTAAGCCAATACTATGGTGATGCTGATTTTTATTCCATTCAATTATTCTTTACAAAACATTAAGCATCTTAAATGGAAATGTTCTTTGCTTGATAAACTTACTTTCTTATATTACAATTCCTCCAAATTAGGTAAAGTTATTTCTACTTGAGAATATTTTCATGAGGGAAGAAAAGTATCCCCCTGAAGCATATTGAAAATATTTTATATCTTTTGAGCTATGTTTAAGACCAGAGGACAGGATATTTCTGCATGATCTTTTTAAAATCAGATCTTTGGTTAAATCCTAACAATAAAAGACTTTGTGGTTCTTTCCTCATGATTGTTTATCTGGATAATAGAATGTCAGATCAGTTTAGTGATTGATCAGTTGTATGGTTTGCTCCCTACCAAAGAGCATCTCAACATTACTAGCTGGTCAAAAAGTTTTCTGTGTATCATAAAGTCTGCCATGACCAATAGTGGTTCATGTTTCCTTGATGAACTTGGATCTGAAAAATTTCAATTCATACCTGTATATCTTTCTATCATTATGGTTGCCACTACTGTGTATAAGTATGTTGGAAATTTGACTTGTGACATCTAGATTTACAGAAATTTTCCTGATATTATTAAGCAGACTAATATTATTAGACTTCTAGAAGTAAAGGAAAACATGCTTATCCTGGAGAGGAGAGATCTCTCTTCAATTTAGCAAAGATTTTTACCATGATTTTTCTACAATAACCTTGTCTTTGTGCTTGAACTTTAAGAAAGCTAGGTAATGGAATCAGAGGAAAAATTTTAAGCAAGAAGAAAATTGAGACAAACCTAACATCATTATTTCTCAGAACATTCATATGAATATGTTATTAATAGATAAAACAAAGAATCAGTTTACAAAGAAAATCCCAAAAGGAGAAAATACCTGGGAAAAAAATACATTTAGGGCATAATGGAATCTAAAATATTTAAGATGAATTTTTAGGTATTAACGTATGTATGTATGTATGTATGTATGTATGTATGTATGTATGTGTGGCAGATGTTTGGGGAAACTTCAGGTGCCTTGTGTGTTACTAGGATCCAAAGGAATTTTTACCCAGCACAGTTTGATTTCTTACTTGAAGGATGGTAGAATGACTTCTAATTTATTTCTGATCACTAATTCTTGTGGGGAGAGCTCAAAGGTTTTGAGAACTCTGTAGGCATCAGATTTCCCTCAGAAAGAAGAGGTCTTTCTTTCTTTTTTCTTTCTTTCTTTTTTTCTTTCTTTTTTACTTTCTTTCTTTTTCTTCCCCCCCCCTCACTGTCTCACTCTCTCTCTAGGCTTTTGCATAGCACAGGGTAACAGAGACATCTTGTTATAAAAAATTGTGTAACCATAAATTTCAAAATGGGTGCAGTTTTCAAATCTATCAGCCAGAGTGAACCTGTATACTGGTAGGAAAATGGTGGTTTCCAGGCTGATTTTGAACTGTTATATGTGATCTTTTCCCCAGAAAGCACCCCTAATTGATTTGACTAGGACATTTGAATGTTTTTGTTGTTGTTGTTATTGTTCAATCATTTCAGTCAGGTCCAACTCTTCATGACCCCATTCAGGATTTTCTTGGCAAAGACAGTGGACTGGTTTGCCATTTCCTTCTGCACTCATGTAACAGATGAAGAAACTTTGGCAAACAGGGTTAAGTGACTTACCCAGAGTCAGAAACTAATGGTTCACCATTTCTTTCTCCAGTTATTTTTTTAGAAGAGGGAATTTAGACAAATAAGATTAAGTAACTTGTTCAAGGCCACACAGCTAGTAATTTTCTGGGGATACAATTGAACTCAGAAAGGAAGGTTTTCATGATTCCAGACCTGGAATTCACTCTGCCACCTAACTGCTCATCAAATGATGAATTGGGGAAAAATACTAAGTCAGCATAATTCCCTCATCTCAGTTGATATATTTTAGAACATAGTCATAGCTAATATGGATACAATGGGTTAACAAGGTGCTAACCATCCTAGATTCTCCTTATAAAGTATGAACATTTTTATGAGTCAACAGGGAACAATGTCATCGAAGTAGTAAAATGAAATTCATAAATAAACTTATAGAGTTTTAAATTATCAGTCCCTAAAAACAAAGATTGAGTCAGTTAAAAAAGAAAGATATACAAAATGACTTCATATTTTGGATGATTTTTTTTTCTGTTTTCCCAACCTTCCCACACACATGAGCTATGATTTCCAGCAGCAAAGCTACTTTACCAGAAAAAGACCACTGCATTCACCATTCAGCAGGGGGAGAGTCTATATTAGAGTATTTGGGTCATAGAATTGCAGGGAGAAGCAGTTATTCAAATCCAAAAGCAGTTTTAAGCATTGTGATCCCTTGTAACAACTTAGCGGATGAGTCTCAGCATTTAATATCTGAGTTGTAGAGAGGAGTAGACCTTTGAAACCCAGAGTATACAGAATCCAAGTACCACATCCCACAGGGAGCTTTGTGAGAACACTAGTGGAGAACAATGTATGGGATGTACAGGGAGTTCTAACACCTTTAGTATGAGGGCTGCTGAACCCTTTTCAGGTCTGATTATCTTCCTTTGGTATCCATTTGTGACCTAACTTTCCCCTAGAGTTCCAAGAAGCTGAGGCATGTTTGACAGTAAACTGCCTTAGTGAACTGTTGCCACAGGCTAAGCTAGGTTGAAGGTAGCCATCAGACCTAAACTCATCAATGAGTTAGGAGACTGTCCACCCCAACTTTGTAAAGACTTCCCTCAGCTAAATGGGAAGATGAGAACAGTTTGTTCCAAAGGCCATGAAGGTTGTTGATGCAGGTGCTGTGAAGTAGAGCCTGGTCAGATATTGAAAATTCCAAGGTCAATTGCTGCATGCCAAACCATTACCAGTCATCTTGACTTTTGACTTGCTACTGGACTTCAATGATTCTGGAAGAGAGAGTGAGACTGATGACTTTTTTTTTTATTATTCCTTTTTTTTAAATAAAGTTTTTTTTTTCAAAATATATGCATGGATGATTTTCAACATTCACCCTTGCTAAACCTTGTGTTCCAAATTTTTCCCTTCCTTCCTCTCATTCCCTTCCCTAGACAGCAAGTAAACCAATATATATTAATCATGTGCAATTTTTCTATATTTCCACATTTATCATGCTGCACAAGAAAATTCAGATCAAAAAGGGGAGAAAATGAGAAAGAAAACAAAAAGCAAGCAAACAACAAAAAGAGTGAAAATGCTATGTTGTGATACACACTCAGTTGCCATACTCCTCTCTCTTGAGTATAGATAGCTCTTTCTATCATAAGACCATTGGAATTGGCCTGAATTGCCTCATCATTGAAAAGAACTATGTCCTTCAGAACTGATCATCATATAATCTTGCTGTTGTTGTGTTCTTTTGGCTCTACTTATTTCACCTAGCATCAGTGAATGCAAGTCTCTCCAGGCCTCTCTGAAATCATCCTGCTGAGAGGCTAAAGAATTTGCACAACTCTGCTTCTCTCAAATCCAATCCATGTGCAAGTAAAGATATTACCCTATAATATCATCCTCTTCAAAACTTAAGAACAAAGAAGAACAGTAGAGGAAAAATATTCAAGGCCCAGCATTATATATAGAGTGAATAACCTCAGTTAGATGCCTTGTTACACGTGGGTTCTTCAATTCATGTCCACTCTCCTCACAGTATTGTGAGAGGGATATGTTTTAGTTCATTTCCTTACTGTATCATCTTAGCAAAAGCCTTTGTTCTATAGTAGTTGTGTCTACTCTCTGATTGTTAAGGGAAGAGAACAAATGTGATTTTTTGAAGTGGGTACCCACAGGTAACCTTTGAACCTCAAGGTGGTACTACCCTCTGGGAAACCAACCTGTGTATATGAATATAAATTGAGAGAGTATC
Organism: Sarcophilus harrisii; assembly: GCF_902635505.1. Classification (NCBI taxonomy): domain Eukaryota; kingdom Metazoa; phylum Chordata; class Mammalia; order Dasyuromorphia; family Dasyuridae; genus Sarcophilus; species Sarcophilus harrisii. Next base: position 377,695,597 of record NC_045429.1, read on the forward strand.
CAATAGGGGGTGTTAACCTTTGCCTATCATTTTAATTATGTCTTAAAGGTTAATCCTTGCTCCAAGAAATTACTGCTGTGATCATATATGGATAATTAATTTGGGGTATGACTCTCACATCACTAATAAATCATATCTTAGCTATTAAAATAAAATCAGTTGAATTTTTGCAATGTTATTTAATGCCTACATATCTAGTACCTTCTCATCCTTTCTTGAAGTATGGGTGTGATGCAATTATTCTTTGGTCTTTCTCATTCCTTGTAATTGCATCCACATTTTCTAATACATTCCTAGCCATCCCTGTCTGTACCCATTTTTCCAGTGAAGACACCAAGTATCAAACTATTTATTGTAATAATTTATCAAGCTCTTTATGGAATTTCTCAACCTTTTTATTATCTGAAACAAATGTGGGGAAATAAGTTGTTGTTATTTTCATAGTGGTCTTTTTGCATATATTTATAAAGAACTCTGTAATATATTTCCTGCTGATTTGAGGCAAAACATAAAGCCAATTCCATGCATTTTTTTTTTTTTTTGCATCTTGGTCTTTCATGACATAGTTGAAGTTATACTGAATATTGACCTGAATTAAGAGGCACTGTGTAAAACTCTGAGGCTAGGAAAAAGAAAAAGACAGCTTGCAATCCAATGTGGGGAGACAATATACAAAAAGAAGTTGAAAAGGAGGGAAGGAGAAGAGTGTGTTAGAGACTACCCAGCTTGGGGTCATGATGTTAGTGGAGGTAAAAGCAAGCATAACAGCTGGTGGGAAAGGAAGAACTGGCTGGAATGTCTAAATCCTCTATAAAGGGAGGGTTGGGGAGTTTTTTTGCTCTCTCCTCCAAATGTCCAATTAGAGGGGAGAAATAAATGGAAGGTATAGAGGAAATACCAAAGTTGAAGCAATCTCCATGATGAAGAGATTTCTGACTTATCCCTGAGGGAATCCTGAAGTTAGAGAAGAAGAAATTGAAACTAAGCAGAGCAGCTGGAGGACCATAAGTTTTATCTTACATAGTATATAATGTACCTTCCATTTTCCAACACACGTGCCAGTGTTTGCTCTTCTGCCATGGCCTCTAGTATCTTCTTTACTGTTTAGTATTGTTGGGGTACATATTTCTACTCTTTCTCTATCTATTGCTACGAAGGACAATATTTGGCATCTACCAGCCCCACCCCCCAGTTATTGAGACCCACATCTCTGCCTGCTAGTAATGAAGCCTATATCTATATCTGTACTGAGTGTCCTTCTAATCAGATCCTAGCACATCTGCGATCCACATATCTGAGTGCTCTGTATATAGCATTTGTTCTCCCATTTTGAGGCAGACTGTACTCCATACCTATAAGACTGTTTCTCTCAGTGTGATCTCTTGGAATCTCTAATTCCATTTGGTACTTATGTCAGGTAGGTTAATGTTTTTCCCTCTCTCTTTTTACTAAAAAATAAAACAACCACAACCAAAAAAAAAAAAAAACAACATAAAAAAATCACCAAACTCCACACACATTTCTATTTATTTCACATATGCTTATTTTGTAGATGCTTTTCTGTGTACATTTATGTCCCTTCGGTATGGCAAGGAAAGCATGTATATATGTGTATATATATATATATTTTTTTTTCTCTTGTTCCAGAAACCTATATAGTGTAGATTGGTTTTCTTTAATAAGTATTGTTGAAATAAATAGAAAAAGAAATTCATAAAGTGCAAATATCTGATCTTGCATTGACCGCTTAGAAAAAAATTAATTTGGTTGACAATATATAGGTTTATAGGTTATTTAGTTTCTGATTCCTTTCCTTCATGTAAATCCTATCTCTGAGGGAGAAGTGGGCTTTCTCACAGATGCACAGATGAAGTGATGGTTGGTTTATACTTCTGAAAATCTAAATCTAGACACTGATGAAGGCAAAAGTGCCTTGTTTGTTTGTTTGGGTTTCTTATTCACTTTTTAAATATGCATTTTTTTGCCTGTGTTACTTCTCTGGTTGTGAAGTTTTAAATCAAATAGAATGCTAGAATGTATTCTCTTTGTTTACAAAATAGGATGGTATCTCTTTTTCTGCTCTTATATTATTATAGCTCCTTACTTTACTCTTTACCTACTTTTACTAGCAAAAATCCATGCTGATCTGCTATCTTCATCTTCCTTAGACCTACATTTGATTTACTATCTTTAATTCTTATAGCTTCTTTAGCCTTCATACAAATTTCATTTCGTATTATATGTTGCCTCAGCATGTTAGAGCTCTCTCTCTGCTGTTAAATTCAATTCAGAGAACCAGGCCTGATTTTACCATACAGATAAGAAACTTGAAGAATTGTTTTTGGAAGGAAACCAATCAAATTAAACATTAGATAATTAATAATTGGAGCTTTTGAATGCCAGGAATGAAAATAATTATATGAATCAGCTTTAAAGTTTAAAAAAAAAAAATGAGAGTACTAAGGCAGCTAGGTGATACAGTGGATAGAGCACCTACCCTGAGGTCAGTAGGATCTAAGTTCAAATGTGATTTCATTCAGACAATTAACACTTCTTAGCTGTATGACCTTGGGCAACTCACAACCCCACTTGCCTGAGGGGAGAGGGAGAAGAGAGAGAGAGAGAGAGAGATAGAGAGAGAGAGAGAGAGAATTCAAAAAGCATCATAGATTTCAAGAAAATTTGCTAGAGGGCCTTTCTTTGCCCCTAATGCCTCAACTTCTTTTTTTTTCCCCTATCCATGCTAAACTTCTTGAAAATGTTTTTGTCTGCAAATGATATTTCCATTGGATCCTTAACCATTTTTGTCTTGGGTCCCTGGATTCTGTCTTTTGGCTACTCTGCAAAAGATGTTCTAAGGTTTCCAGTGACTCCTTAATCACCTAATACAAAAGTATTTTTTTCCAGCAACATCTTTCTTCATACAGCATATAATGTATTATATATAATCCGTTCTACTCATGACTTCTAAGATACCACAATCTATTTCTTCTCTAGCGACTCTTTCCATATCTCATTTATTCAATTATTCAAATACTCAGCCAGCCAATAAGCTTTTATTAAGCACTCACCATGTACTGGTACAGTAGTTACTCATCTATTCTGGAATCTCTTAGTATTTTTTTCCCTCTTCTTCCTTTATAATCTCCCACTTGGCAATATCATTTACACCTATGGTTTCTTCTACCACCTAAACAGCTGATTCCCAAATGTAGCTTTCTATTTCTAACCTCTCTTTTGAGCTCCAGGTACCCATCTCCAAATAGATTTCCACTTGGATATTCTATAAGAACCTTCAAAATTACAGCTGAAAACTAATTTTTTCTCCTCCCTATAAACCTTTTTGTCTTTAATCTTTCATTAGTATTTTTATATATCTAAATCCATTTTATAAACCTTTGGTTTATATTCCCCTTCCTAATCAAATTAATAATATTAATTAAGGAGACCTATTAAAAAGTTTATTTTGAAGGACCTAGAACATTGTTTATCTGATTATGTTTAGAATTTAAGCTTCTTCAGCTTATGAGTCTCCTTTTTTTTTTCTTAATAAGTGCTAATTAATTGATCTGAACAATGCTTTTCCCTACAAATTCAATCAATTCATCTTTTACTAAAAAGGATCTTAAGGATTTTTTACCCAGAATTGTAAAGTTAACAGATAGTTTGAATTAGAGTGTTTTTTTTTCCCAAGAATATCAAAATTCATCTTTTAAAAATTATTTCTCATAGTTTTTGTTTATTCATATTGACTCCCTCTCTCCTTCCCACTACCACATCCAATTTGTCCAAATTAATACAGGTGATTCTTTGAGACATATCACCTGAGAATCAAGTTCCTAAAGTGACTCCTATATCATGCAAATTTAAAAAAAAAAAAAAAAAAAACTGGCTTTACTGGATTCCTGACTCTGTTAATTCACAGGAGATTACTCCCTAGTTTAAGTGTTCAAAAGTATAAGGACAACTAGATGGCATAATAGATAGAGTACTGGCCCTGAAGTCAGGAGAATCTGAGTTCAAATATGACTTCAGAAGTTTAATACTTACTTGTTGTGTGCCCCTAGGCAAGTCACTTAACCCCTGTTGCCTCACCAAAAAACAAACAAACAAAAATATCCTTCATCCCCCACCTCCAGTTTAAGAATATAGGAAAAACAGATTATATTTGAAATTTTGATTCTGACAGTTCTAATCAATCCAATCCAATTAAAAGAGAGGACTTAGTAAAAGCCTCTACCTTTCTCATTTTTTTGATTCATTCTCTCTCTCTCTCTCTCTCTCTCTCTCTCTCTCTCTCTCTCTCTCTCTCTCTCTCCTCTTCATAGCTCTTCTCCTCCTCCTCTTCCTTCTCCTCCTCCTCCTTCCTTTCCAATCTCTCCTCTTCCTTCCTTTCCTATCTCTTCTCCCCCTCCGTTTCCTACCTTGCCTCTTCTTCCTCTTCCTCCTCTTCCTTCTTCCCTTTCTCCTCTTCCTCTTTCTTCCCCTCCTCCTCCTCTTCTTCTTTCTTCTCCTCTTCCTCCTCCTCTTCTTTTTTCTCCTCTTCCTCTTTCTCCCCTCCTCCTCTTTTTCCTCCTCCTCCTCTTCTTCTTTCTTCTCTTCTTCCTCCTCTTTTTCTTTCTTATTTCTTCCTCCTCTTCCTCCTCCTCCTCTTCTTCTTTTTCTTCTTCTTCATCTTATTATTATTATTATTCATCTTCTTATTATTCATCTTCTTCATCTTCTTTCTTCTCTATTCTTTCTTCTTCTCTCAAAATGTCTTTACTATGTAGGAATTTATTATTTTAGGGTAAAATTTTAAAAAAAAAAACTTTATCATTACATTCAGCTGTTCCCAAATAGTCATAATGAATTTAGAGAATGAAATAAAAAAAATAGAAAATAGAATTTTCAGAATATTTTAAAAACTCTAAAATTATATATAAATATATTTAAATGCCAACAAAATGTGAAAATTGAAAATGTTTTTAAAAAAATCAAAAGTGAATTTAATAGAAGTGTCTTCAAGATTTTGACTAAGTGCACAAAAAATTCTCTCTTAAAGTCTCATCCAAATACTTCAACTTAAATTTACTGGTAGCTATTTCAGGGGAAAATGTGGTCTCTGCAATCATTAGCTTGTTATAAAGAAAGTTTTTTTTTTTTTCTTCTGCAAATGTTTAGAGAGAGGATTAAAGACAATTTATTGCTTGGGTAGAAAGTAATAAAAGTAACAACAATAGAGTGTCTTCTAAAATGTCATCATTTTCTGGAATTACTAACAAGATCAACCCCAGCAGGCTTTTTGTGTCCAAAGGAATTGCTTTCATTTGTCATGCTTTAATGTATACTGTATCATTAATCTTCTTGCCACTGATATTGGATTGTATTTGTTTCATTGAATTGTAAAAAGTAAATGTTTCATTCAACTGTATATAAGATGAATTCCTTCATCAGAGCTTTGCCACAGACAGGATTTGAGAAGTATATTTATTATACATTTCTCTTGGATAAATTGTCCTTCTAGAGCTGCATAAAAGGATTTGGTTAAGATGTGAGTGCCTGCCTTTTCTGTTGTTATTTTTCCAGGAACACACTATGCACAGTTCTAAAAAGAAAGATTATCTTTTAAACATAAAGTAGCTTCACAGACTCATAGATCATTATAGTATCAAGGTCTGGAATGTTAGAGATTATCTAGTTCAATCCTTATATGTGATAGATGAGGAAATTAAAGCCTTAAGTGGATGACTCAGTCAAATTCACACCACCAATCACTCAACAACAAGTTAGCTTCTTCTGTTTCCCAATCTAAGGGATACTTTCCCTCCCTTATTTCCATAAAAAAAAAAAAAGACTTTCTTAAAAATATGAATTTGAAAAGGAAATCTTTAAATGAAACTAAATTATGAACATTTCTTCAAGCTCCTTCATTAATTCACAGATGAGAGACATTCTATGAATCATTCCTTGATAAAAAAAAAAAAAAAATCTTCCAAGATTGTCTTCAGAAAACAAAATTTTTAAAATTGGAGAAAAAGTACTATGGATTATATTCTAAGTTGTTCCAACGTGGCAGGATCTGCCTCAACTTAGTTTTTGCCATCTTAGGCTTGCAGAAAAAGAAGTTACTCTCCTACTTTCATGTTTTCTCCAAAAAGAGATTTTGGAGTTTGTCTTCATTACTCGGTAGGCACAATTTTGCAAAAACTTTCCATTGTGTTCTTGGGATATGGGTTAGAAGCCCATTTCTGAAGCTCTTACTGGCTATAAAGTTCTCACTTGCTATAGAAGGAATTGTTTATTGTTCTTCAGCTTGTGTTTCAAAATGTGTTCTCTCCCTCTTTAGAGTAAAAGAAGCAGAGGAAGTGTGTAGGCAGAAAAAAGAAAAATCCTTGTATAAAATAAAGCCGAAACATGACTCTGGAATTGTAAGTATATAGCATACTCTTTGTTTATGACCTATAGCTTTCAGAACTTACTCTTAAACTGTACATGAGGATATACACAATTAAATTGGTCTATTATTTCATTCTTTCCTCTTTTTGCTGGTATCAGTTGTGAATTTTTTGTTTAGCTCATGCAATTGCTCAGACAGAACATTGCAGCTTGACTGGGGCAAGTATGTTCAGAATCTTCAGACTGAAAAAGAAGAGACTATTGATAAAAGGGAACCCATTTCTCAAACTTTCTCCAGATTTCCCTTTGAAGTTAGAATAAATGTTATAATTTAATTAGCTTTCTTGGGATAGGGAGAAAAATGAGAAATACCAAAGTTGTTCTTTGCCTGGGACTTTGAAAATTAAATTTAGAACTAGGAGTGGTTATAAAGTTGGCTATTTAAGAGATATCAGATAATGAGGTGTTTTTAACCACCCAAATTAAGATTTTTCCCTTGCCTAATTAGTTATTTAAATAATGTGACAAATTATTATTCAGAAGAAAGGGAACATTAAGCTTATAAGTTTGCTTCACTAGCAATAAAGTGAATAATTTGTATAATGTATATGTTATGGAGTATGCAAGCTGATAACTAAATTATTGAAATTTAAGTTATGGACAAGATATTAATCATAAAGAGTTCTGCAGATGATTTTGTTTAGGTAACACATTGTATTAATTGTATCAAACTCAAAAAAAAAAAAACTGCAGATCTTCCTAAATGGGATCTACAACTGCTCAAAAGAATTTTGTCTAATTTTTAGCACACATAAAAAAGAAAGCATACAGATAAATAATATCACTTAACTAGACTATGATATACAATTGAATGGACAAGCCATTTAATTAGTGTGTCAGTATATATATTTTGGACTGAAACTTTGAATGGAAAAATGAACTGGAACCAAATTGAACAAGGAACATAGTAAGTTAGCTAAATTTGGGGGAAAAAATCGATGCTTTTAGAATTCATAAGCTGTTTTCTAAAACAAAATCATCTTTTCAAATACTAAATCATATCATCCTAGAATTGCTATATGGTTGCAATGATATATTTGCTAAAGAATTGATATAACCTAGATGGCAAAGGAAAGACATTATTGGGTGTAGATAGGTTAAAGAAGATGACTTGACTGCAATAAATGGTTTAAAAGAAATTATTTCAGAAATTAATGATCAGAAAAAGAGTAGAAATGGCCTGCAAACAAGAGTGAGGGATAAGAAATAAATAACCCAAGCATTACAGTGATACTTATCTAATATAAAACTCTCCAATGCATTCTTCATAAAGGATTTATGGCAGCATATGAATAAGAATCATACAAATAAGTCCCTGTCTCATCATTATCTTTATCATTACTCCAGTTTCTGTTAAGTTGAAGTGAATACCCATATTCATAAGATCACAGATCTATTGAAGTTTTGAATTATAAAGTTTTGGAAATGGTCTGGTGCCAAAAAATATAGAAGATCATAAAGGAGTCCTTGGTTTATATTTTTAAATATGAAGCTCTTTAGCAACTGAATTTGCAATATTGTCTATAAAGACAAGTTATTACAATAACCTAAAATGGAATATAATTAGAAAGGAAAAATGATATGATTAGGAATCATAATTCACATACTAACAATATTTTCTTCCCTATTTCTACAAATTATAGTTCATTTAATCATTTAATTTGCATCAAGTTTCAAATTTCAGCTTGAAATGTATCATACATATAGCCTCTTTTCGATACTTTCCTCTCTTAATTGAAACATATGTTTAAAAGGTTATAAATGAAGAGGAATATTGACTTATTTGTTAAGTTGTCATATTTCTCTGAGACTGAGGGAGAAATATAGTACCTAAAATTGGAGCAGAGTCTAGGTGATTTGGGGGCAGAGGCATATCGTGGTAAACTTTTTTTTTTTTTTTTTTTTTTTACACAATACAAAGTTAAACATTAAAAGCACTTACCCTATAGTTTGTGCAAATCTAATGATAACACTGAAAAGAAACTTGTCCATGAAAGGCATATAATATCTTTCTTGGAACCTATTCCAAATAGAAAAGTTATGCTTAGTAACATTGGAAGATTGAAGCAATTAAATTTCTTGGAAATGTTGATGTCTAACTTTGTTTTCTATCTTGTCTGTTTGTTTTCAGAAAGCAAAGATAAGCATGAAAATCTGATCACCAAAAGTCAGAACAGATATAGCATTGCCACTAGATGGACAAAGTTTAATGTATTTAGGGGGGGAAGGAAACTACATCATTTTGATCATTGTTTTTTTCATCTTGACCTGAGTCTAGTTTCTGTTTTCTTGACTGATTTCACTGATCAATTCCACTGTACTGTGCACAAATTAAATATAAAAAGTAAAATAATTAAATTTATTGACCCAGAAAATAAACTACTTTTTACATTAAAAAAACTCATTGCATGCTATATGTCCTCCTTTTGCGACAATCAGATATTTAATTTTATTTGAGATGCATTCCTGAAATTTTAACAGGTATTATCTAATTCTTTATTATAAAACAACCATTTTATCACATAAAGTTCTAAGTGTATCTTTGATTGACAGTCAATTTTTTTCTTGACCATTGCCTAAAAGTTTTAAATAGATTTAAATCAGATAATTTTCCAGGCTAGAGACATATTTATTAGATCCATTTCCTATCATTTCACGATGTTATCATTAAAAACAATAGTTAAATATTCCATCTCCATTTGGTAATTCCTTTAATTTTAGAGATATTTATTAGAATTCATTATTCCTTCAATAGGCACAGACTTCTAGGTTCTCTGGAAGATTAAAAAAAGTTTCCTAAATATTCTTTGCAGATGGATGTTTTACAGTCAGATAAAGTGTTCCAAATATTACAAACTCACTATTTTTGGAATAGCTTTAAGTGAAAAAAATACAACACTTTAGTTTTTATCAACAACAACAACAACAACAACAAAAAAAAAAACCTTTTCTTAATCTGAAGTACTATAGTCTTTGTATTATTTTGCCCATGACAAGCAGCAAACATTATTTTATGCATTACAATGGTTAGCAGCTGATTTTAATTTTTTTCATTGTTATTCCAATTGCAAGAAGCCTATACATACTATAGAGGAATCAAAAGCAAATGCTCCAGCTGGAAACCCTTCTCCCCTCTAGGTCTTTGCCCATTTTTTGATGATTAATTAGGTTATTGTAAAGCAGTAAGTTATCAGTTTGTTTTTAAACCACTTTTCACTTTTCATATTGGTGTAACTGTTATTTAGTTTGGAATTTGAATTATCCTTTATTTTTCCATGTTGAAAACTACTAAAATATCCCTAACAGCAATTGAAGTGTGCACTTTAAGAACTACTATTTCATACATTTGCTCAGAGTAAAAAAAAAAAAAAACCCAACAACAATAGGAAGCAGTGAAACATGTATGGGATGAAATGTGACACGCAAAGGGTAGAAATCTGATTAAACACAAGAAAATCAGATCAATCCATTTTCATCTGGCTAAAGACTGATGTTCTAAATCAGTTTGATGTCAATAAAAGCACAACACAACTGTTAACTGTTCCAAAATGAAACTATGTCAAAGTCATTATTTTCTCCAAGTAATTCATACACCATACCACAATACGTTAAAAAACAATAGCAAAAGTGATCTATCCAGAAGTAGATTAGGAGGAATATTTTTTAAAATTTTATTATATTATATATTTAATTTTTATTTTCGAGCCTATGGAATAACACCAAAAGACATAAAGAACACACATGGAGCAGTATCTATGAAGATTCTGAACCTAGTGAAAACTTAAACTTGGGTTTAAACTCTCAGATTGCTACAATGTGGATTAATGTTTCCATTTCCACTAGCAATTAGACTCCATCACACTGCACTGAAATTTATAAAGAAAATTGTTACTACTGGTGAATTATTTGCATCTATCTGATGTTCACATTTGTATTTTAAATTTGAATTTTATCTGCTCAGTATAATCAACACTTACCAACTCTTTGGTTGCTTTCCATACCCAGATAATTGTGAAGATGATTATAGGTATTTTTTTTTTCTGATTCTTAAATTATTCCAGATAGTAAATAGGGACAGGAGAGTGAGGAAAGGAGTACCAACAAACACAAAAAGAAACTGTTCTTAGCAATTAACAGGAAGGCAAAGGAATTTTCATTTTAATGAAGATATTTTTATTTAGTTTTAAATTTTTTGTCTTGAAGGAATCTAATGATTTTCTTATGTACAATCATTTAGAAGCAACAATCTATCCTCTTCATTGCTGCTTCACATACCCTCTCAAAGGACCATTTATCAATATTTGGAAGGAATTTAAATACTTGATACCTACAGATTTTCAACTTGGGCAGGAACAGGAATAAAATAAGCCCCTGATTGAATTGCAGTTTACTCTTGTTTTATTATTTGTGACCTGCCAGGATAGTTAGGCAATACTAAAAGGAATTAGAAATGCTCTTGGCTTTTTCAGAATTAATAATGTGCCAAGATAATTTAAAAGATGCAAAATGAGAATCTAGTTATATTTTTATCTAATAGATTATTTTTTAAAAGATTTTCTTTGTTTTGCTTTCTTTTAGCTCAGAAAAAGAAAAAAAAATTGTGGGCTTAAAATGCATTATGTTGGTTAGTAAGCCTACCCAAGGTGATTCCATTAAAAAAAAAAAAGTGGCATGTAGTCAGATTAGTGTTTTGTGGTGAAAGGGAGTGAGTTTTGCTATTTTCAGCGCTATGTAAAGCAATTGAAAAGAATAGTCTCCTTCAATGGCACTGATTCATAATGATGTTTGTATTAATATAACATGTAGTATGATGTTCTTATATTTTGGATTTATTTTAAGTGTACAAATAGAGTAGTTTGTTTATAGTCTTCCTGTTTCCCTCAACTATATTACCATATTCCAATGAAGTAGTAGGACATTTAACAAGATCACTATGTGCAATACTGTATTTAGTGTTTCTATTTGAATTTTTCTAGAATGTTAATTTATATGAAAATAAAATAAAATAAATAATAAAAAGTCCTTTCTTATGCTACATTTTGCCTAAGAACATCTTTTAAATATTTAGCCTTATTTTAAATTAAAAAAGAGAAATATGATCTTATATCTATTATATTTAGAAGGAACAAGAAAGATGGATTTCTGTTTCAGGTTTGATGATTGTTAATGGATTAAAAGCATATATAGAATACTTGTATTTTTAGAAGGGCTAGTTAATCTACTTTATATTGATAATTTGCTTTCTGGGAAAGTAAATATTATTTACAAATATTAACTATTAGATACTGTAAAAGTGGAAAGAATATTATTTTCCAAAAAAAAATAGATGAAGATTTATTATTATAGAAATATAAGTATATGGGTAAGCAGGTGTACATGCACACAAATATAACATAAACACATAAACAAAAAAAGTGAATATAGCATGTGTTGATTTACATTCAATCTCTATAATTCTCTCTCTGAATGCAGATGGCATTTTCCATCAAAATTTATTGGGACTACCTTGAATCACTGAATCACTGAGAAGAACAAAGTCTATCATAGTTGGTGATTACACAATCTTACTATTACTCTGCACAATGTATTCTGGGTTCTGCTTGGTTCGTTCAGCATCAGTTTGTATAAATTTTTCCAGGTCTTCCTAAAATCATCTTGTTCATCCTTTTAATAGTACAGTCATATTCTGATACTTTCATATACCATAACTCATTCAACCATTCCCCAGTTGATGGCATCCACATGGATGTGGTGGCAGGTGATGCCACCACAAAAAGAACAACTACAAATATTTTTACAAATGTGGGTCTTTTCCCCTCCTTTATGATTACTTTGAACACATTCATAAACCATGTGAAGAAAGTCAAGCATAAAACTCACAATGTTAGATAGATAACCCGAGGCGCATACACACACACACACACACACACACACACACACACACATGAGAATAGGGATAAAAAGTAATGAAATCATTGATGTATTGGAGACAAAAATAGAATTTCTATATTTAACCACTTTTAACAAGAAATTCATTTTTTGTCTATATATTTCCTATAGCCTATCAGACAATATGGTACCTAGGGGATAGGAAAGCAGATAGAAATAATAAAAAACAAAGATTTTTTTCTCAATTTAAAAGAATTGAGAAGAAAAATGAAACATATCAAGAAGAATCCTAGTATTTTTGCTTTCATAAATAAATCCTACCCATGCCATTATTGCTAATATTGATAAATAATTTTTTTCCTGTCAGGGGTATAGGTAGCATGAGACTTTACACTTATGAGACTATTTAGGAAAGAAAAACTTCTCAAAAAATGACTTTTATCTGATCCAACCATTCTGGAGAGCAATTTGGAACTATTCCCAAAGGGCTGGCTATCAAACTGTACATACCCTTTGATCCAGCAGTGTTTCTATTGGACTTTTATTCCAAAGAGATAGTAAAAGAGGGAAAGGGACCCGCATGTGCAAAAATGTTTGTGACAGCCCTTTTTGTAGTGGCAGGAAACTGAAAGCTAGTGGATACCCATTTATTGGAGAATGGCTGAATAAGTTATGGTATATGAATGTTATGGAATACTATTGTTCTATAAAGAAATGATCAGCAGGATGATTTCAGAGAGGTCTGGAGAGAGTCACATGAACTGATGCTAAGTGAAATGAGCAGAACCAGGAGATCATTGTACATGACAACAGCAAGATTATACAATGATCAATTCTGATACGTATGACTCTCTTCAACAATGAGATGATTGAGTCCAATTTCAATGGTCTTGTGATGGAGAGAGCCATTTGCACCCAGAGAGAGGACTGGGAGCATGCATCACAACATAATATTTTCACTCTTTTTGTTGTTGTTTGCTTGTATTTTGTATTATTTCTCATTTTTTTCCCTTTTTTATCTGATTTTTCTTGTGCAACATTTGTGGGAAAATATATAGAGGAATTGCACATGTTTCACATATATTGGATCACTTGCCATCTAGAGGAAAGGGTGGGGGAAAGGGAGGGAAAAAATTGCAACACCAAGTTTTGCAAGGTGAATGTTGAAAATTTTCCATGCATATATTTTGAAAATAAAAAGATTTAATTTAAAAAAAAAAAAGAAATAAATGAACAATAACAACAAAAAATGACTTTCATTCTTTTCACCTCTGCCTTTTTGACAACTGAGGAAACACTGAAGTTCTACACATTTGGACTAGAAAGATAACATTATCTATAATTACCAGAATTTTAAAGTCTTAAAATATTTTTTATTTACTGGATATGTACTTGTATTATAATTTTGATAAGATAAATTTTTAAGTTATTCTAGGTGCTATATTACAATGCACACTGATATCAATTTTATTTTTCTGCTTCATCTTAATTTGCCATGCGCCACCATAAAATCTGGCATGTAAAAGACATTGTTATAATGGTTTGCTTCTAAATGATCACTTTCCTGGTAGTGGCAAACAGCTCTGACATTTTTGAACACTTATAAAAATAAGGAGTCATTAGCATCATGCAAAGAAATCTCCTGAATTTCTTACTTTGATTGTTATTGTCATTTCAAAGTCAAGAAATTATTCATTTTATGTATACTTTAAACTTAAGAATTATCTAAATTGAGTAGTATTGTATTGGACATTGTCACCCACTGGTGAATATAATGTTGTACCTACTACTTAGAGACAATTTAAACAACAGAAATGGAAGGAGTTAAGTTACAATTAATCAACAAGCATGCCAGACAATTTTCTAGGCCTTCAGGGTAAAAATACTATGGACAGTCCCTATCCTCAAAAAGCATATGTACTCCTAAGAGGATATAAAATGTTCACAGAGAGGGTGTACATCCAAAAAAGGAAACACATATAATTAAGGGATGGGAAAATACCAACAACTGGAGAATTGGGACAGACCTCTTGGAGATGATTGAACCTTGAAAGAAATTTGGGATTCTATGCGGAAGAATGACTACTGTTTTTTACTAGGTAAAGATAGGGACTGGAAACATAGTATGGGGAATCTGATGTACCTCTTTTCTCTGATGTCACTAAAAAAAAAGCCTGAGGGGAGAGGAAAGAGGAGAGAAGAGGTTGCTAATACTTATATGGTAAGGAAACACAGAATGTCTTCTCCCAAAAGTAAGTCTCTGGCATCTCCCACATAATTGTCTCCATCTGAAGTGATCACCAAGACTTGATTATACTCATTAGATTATACTCATTAGATTATCATACAGTTGCTTTGTAGGATTCAAAATAATAACAAAATTTACTTGAAAAAACAAAAGATCCAGACTATTGAGGGAAATTAGGAAAAGAAGTTGGGAGAGAATAGCATTTCCAGACCTCAAATTATATTGTAAGGCAGTAGTCATCAAAGTTATTTGGTACTGGCTAAAATAGAAAGGTATATCAATGAAACAGGGTAAATAAGGGAGAATCAGAAACAGTGACATTTAGTAACAAAGTGCTAGTAAAATGCAAGATATAGATTACTTAAGAAAAAACTTAGCAGTCTGAGAAAAATTAGTCAAACCAAGAGTTTTAGAATATTAGCAAGATATTCTAAATGCATATGGTATTATAACCACAGCATAAAAATTAGGAAAAGAAATTGTATAATTTTCACAGCTATGAGTAAGAGATATATTTTAACTACATAAGGAATAGAGGCAATTACAAAAGAGAATTAGATAACTTTACATCAGACTGAAAAGCTTCTGCAAAAATAACATTACTCAATCTAGAATTAGCAGTAAAGTGGCCAAATGGAATAAAAAGACATACATATATGCATCAAATTTCAAATTGTAGAATCAATTAACACAAATGAGGTATCTAAAATGCCTTAGTACAGTTTCGAGGGCAGCTAAATGGCACAGTGAATAAAACACAGAGTCTGAAGCAAGACTTAAACCTTAAAACTGCACTAATCCTCTAGGATATTTATATACACATATGTGTATGTATGTTACATAAACAAAAACATATATAAGTCCTCCTGATTTATTTCCCTGGGTTCAAATCTTCTCTTAAACACTTACTAAATGTGTTAACCTGTGCAAGTCACTTAACTTTGTTTACCTTGTTTTCTTCTTCTGTAAAAAAAAAAAATGTGCTGGAAAAGAGAATGGCAAATGATTCTAGTATCTTTGCCACGAAAACCCCAAATGTGATCATGAAGAGTCAGACATGCCTGAATAACTCAACAATTTTAAGCTTTAATAAGTTCAGAATCTAAATGTCATAACTGTTCAAAAACATTATTTAAAGGTTTGATTTTTTACTTTTCCTTTCTATAATTGTGATTTCAAATAATAAAACTGTAATTTTAATTTTAATGAAATAAGGTTCTCTCATTTATTCAGTCTGTGTGTGTGTGTGTGTGTGTGTGTGTGTGCGTGTCTGGATGATACCTTTTTAGACTGAGGAAATTGTTTTAATTAAATAATTTATTACTTTGGATTTCTTATTAAAATTCAACGCAACTATTGCCTTGTGCTAAAGCATCGTTCTGAGTTAACTTCAATACTTTGTAACTACTTTTATTGAGCGCTACTCAGGAATCAGGCAGATTTCATTTGTATTCCTAGCCTTAAGAACATCCAAAGAAGATCTCTTACATACATGGCAGTTTTGATGTGACCCTACAAGAAAAACTTCAGTGGTTAGATTGGGTTACAGTATTGTAAGAAACACAAGTATTAAATTATTTAGTTAAACTTTCAAAGGGTTTTTAAAAAACAAATTTGTAGCCCTTATGTAGCACTTATGAAGTCCTTAAACTTAAAACTGCACTAATCTTCTAGGATATTTATATACATATATGTGTCTGTATGTTATACACACAGATATATGTATGTGCATATATGAATAGAATATACAAAGATAATATCATAAGCCATTTGCCATTGGTTAAGATGTCAATGAAAAGAAATAATAAGCATTTATATAAAGCATACTATGTGCAAGAAATATGCTAGATACTTTACAAATATTGTCTACCTTTATCCTCACAATAACTTGGGGATGTAGGTACAATATAGTTATCTTTATTTTCTAACTGAGGAAATCTTGATTTTCTAATTGAAGAAACTGAGGCGAACAGAAGTTCACTTAGTAACTGTCTGCAGCCATATTTGAATTTACATTTTCCATTCTCCAGGCCCAATGCTTTATCCACTGAGCCACCTAACAGTCTCCATTTTAGGTAATCCAGCATGCATCAAAGTCTGGTCATATTAAAGGACATGAACAAATAGTTCTCTAAAAAATTGCAAGGGGCAGCTAGTTAGTGTAGTGTATAGAGTACCAGCCCTGAAGTCAGGAGGACCTGAATTTAAATCTGGCCTCAGGCACTAACCACTTCCTGGCTGTATGACCTAGGAAAGTCAATTTAATCCCAATTGCCTCAGAAAAAAAAATTTCAAACTATTAACAACCATAAGAATGAATGTTCAAAATAACAAGAGGAATGCAAGTTAAAAAAAACAAAAACAAAAACAAAAAAAAACACTTCACATCCTACAATTTGGTTAAAAATGACAAAGATGGAAATAATGTTGGAAAAGTTATGGGAAAAGAAGTACTAGCATTATTGGTAGATCTGTGAATCAGAACTACCATTTAGGGAAGCAATTTAGAATTAAGCAAACAAAATGCCAAAAATGTCCATAGCATTTGACACAGAGAGTCCAACTACTAGGCTTCTATCTCAAGGAGGTATTGATAAGGAGAAAGTTCACTTACCTACTAAAGTATTTAGAAGAGTACTTTTTTGTGTGATAGAAAAGAATTTTTTTTAAAAAGTAGATGCCCATGTACTGATGAATAACTAAAGATATTGTGGTACATAAATATAATAGAGCATGATCATTCTCTATTATAATGATTAATATAATGAATATATTGAAACAAGGGGAAAGGTACATAAACTGATATAAAGTGAAATAAGCAGAGTCAAGAAAACCATATACACAGTGACTATAACAATGTAAACAGAAAAACCACACAACAAAAGTAAATGTTAAAAAAATTACAAAGGAATTTTAACATATTTAACATGTACTGGACTACCTTCCAGCTGGGGGAGGAAGTGGGGGGAAGAAGGGGAAAATTTGGAACAAAAGATTTTGCAAGGGTCAATGTTGAAAAAATTATCCATGCATATGTTTTGTAAATTTAAAAAAAAAGCTTTAATTAAAAAAAATAAAATATTACAAAGAAGCATGGTCCAAAGAAGTGATAGAAGATACTGTCATCCCACCTATACCTTTGCAAAGGTGAGAAGTCAATTAAATGGAACATTGCACTTTATTGCAGGATTTTATTTTATGACATCATTTATTCTTTGTTACTCTATATTATTTGTAATAGGTGATGACTCTGGGGATAGGGAAAGGAAGGGAAAAGACTGCATAAGTAAATTTTGGTGATATTTAGATAAAAAGATGTCAATTAAATGTTTTGTATTTTTTTTTTTTTGAGAAAAAGCATAATGGCAAATTGCAGAGGGCCTTTAAAATATGAAATAGTACTTTGATTTATTCAGGAGACAATAAGGAGACAAAAACTCAAGGTAGAGCCAAGATGGTAAAGTCAAGAAGCGGCTCAAGCTCTCCCACTTTCCTTCAAAAATCCCATGAAACCAAGCCTCTGACCAGAGTCTGACAGCATGAAACCATTCTCCACCTCAAGATAGATTGGAAAAATGTAAACAAATGTCAGTCTCACTGGGGTGACAAGGGTATTCAGGCCAGGCAGATCAGATAGACGCTTTGAAGGCCAGTGAGAGGGTCTTGATCAGAACAAATCAAAAGCTAAGACCTTCAGTCCTGGCTCAGTAGAGGAGCAAATCAGTGGGGCAGTTTCCAGTCTCAGCTGAGAAACCAGTTTTCTCTGGGAAACCAGACTGTTTCCTGAACAGAGAAGGCAAAGCTACTACCCCCTCCAAATACAAAGGGATCCTGTGCTCAAAGCCAAAGTTCAGAACTGCATAGGAAGCTTGGGGCAGTACTCTCTATACCCCAGGAGCAGAACTAGACCTTAAAAGTAAAAAAAAAAAAAATACCAAAAGAAAAGGAAAGAAAATGAGCAAGAAAAAAAGAGGTATCAGCACTTACTGTCATCAGAGGATTCAAGAAAAGAAATGATGCAATTCCTCTTCTCAAGGAGCTCACAGTCTCATTGGGGGAAACAACTCATCAAGTCCATAAGCATTTTTTTTTAATATTGTCTATAGATATTTTTTTAATTGTATTTTCCCCAGGTACATGTAAAAAATTTTTTTTTGGTTATACGTATACATTCTTTTCTTTACATATTTCCTTACAAATCATGTTGAAGGAGAAAAATCAGAACAAAAGGGAAAAAATCAGAGGAGAAAATAAAAAAAATTGAAAATAGCATGTGTGGATTTGCATTGTCTCCACAGTTCTCTCTCTGGATGTGAATGACCTTTTCCATCCAAAGTTTATTGGGATTGCCTTGGATCACTGAACTACTGAGAAGCAAGTCTGTCATAATTGTTCATCTCACAATCTTGCTGCTGTGTACAATATATTTCTGCTTCTCCTTGTTTCACTCAGTATTAATTCATGTAAATCTTTCTAGGCCTTTCTAAAATCTGTCTGTTCATCATTTTTATAGAACAATTAATATTCCATTACTTTCATGTACCATAACATTAAGCATACTCCAGTTGATGAGCATCTACTCACTTTCTAATTCTTTGCCACCACAAAAAGAGCTGCTACAAACATTTTTGTACATGTAGATCCTCTTCTCTCTTTTTTGATTTCTTTGGGATATAGATCCACTAGTAGCACTGCTGGATTAAGGAGTATGCACAGTTTTATAGATCTTTGGGCATAATTCCAAATTGTTCTCCAGAATGGTTGGATCATTTCACAACTCCACCAACAATGCATTAGTGTCCCAGTTTTTCTACATTCCTGACAAAATTTATTATTATATTTTCCTGGCATCTTAGCCAATCTAAAATGTGTTAGGTAGTACCTCCAAGTTGTTTTATTTTGCATTTTTCTAATCATTAGTGATTTAGATTATAGTCATTTTTCATATGACTATAGAGCCAAACTGTTCTTATGTTGTAATAGCTAATATGTCAAGGGGCTATTCCTTATCTTAAAATATTATTATTATTATTATTTGCCAAACACCATTACAAATGACCATTGAAAATGACATTTCTTCTCATCCTCAATACCAGGGGTGTTGTTCTTCCTGCAAGAGCACATTGTCAATTATATAAATGAAGTGAAGGAGAAAATAAGATTTGCTTAGCAGTGAAATTCATTGGGATATGTCTATTACAAAAAGGAAAAACAACTTTTATTGGAAATATTTAGAAGAAATCGTGATCTGTGGATTTTTACTTTTTTTTTTATTATTATGCCTGTTTCTATTAGAAAAGTATGGCTTATTGACCCACACTTAACACCGTACACCAAGATAAGGTCAAAATGGGTTCATGATCTAGGCATAAAGAATGAGATTATAAATAAATTGGAAGAGCATAGAATAGTTTACTTCTCAGACCTGTGGAAGAGGAAGGAATTTATTACCAAAGAAGAACTGGAGATCATTATTGATCACAAAACAGAAAATTTTGATTATATCGAATTGAAAAGTTTTTGTACAAACAAAACTAATGCAGACAAGATTAGAAGAAAAGCAATAAATTGGGAAAGCATTTTTACAGAAAGGCCTCATCTCCAAAATATATAGAGAATTGACTCAAATATATAAGAAATCAAGGCATTCTCCAGTTGATAAATGGTCAAAGGATACGACAGACAATTCTCAGACAAAGAAATTGCAACTATTTCTAGCCATATGAAAAGATGCTCCAAGTCATTATTAATCAGAGAAATGTAAATTAAGACAACTCTGAGATACCACTACACACATGTCAGATTGACTAGAATGTCAGGGAAAGATAATGCAGAATGTTGGAAGAGATGTGGGAAAACAGGGACACTAATACATTGTTGGTGGAATTGTGAATACATGCATTCTGGAGAGCAATTTGGAACTGTGTTCAAAAAGTTATCAAGCTGTGTATACCCTCTGACCCATCAGTGTGTTTCTACTGGGCTTATATCCCAAAGAAATCTTAAAGAAGGGAAAGGGACTGTATGTGCAGAAATGTTTGTGGCAGCCCTCTTTGTGGTGTCCAGAAACTGGAAACTAAATGGATGCCCATCAATTGGAAAATGGCTGAATAAATTGTGATTTATGAATATTATGGAATATTATTGTTCTGTAAGAAATGACCAGCAGGAGGATTTCAGAAAGCCCTGGAGAGACATGAACTGATGCTGAGTGAAATGAGCAGTACCAGAAGATCATTATATACTTCAACAACAATACTATATGATGATCAATTCTTTTTTTTTTTTTTTTTTTTTTTTTAATAGCCTTTAATTTACAGGATATACATGGTACTTTACAGCATTAACACTTGCAAATCCTTTCTTGTTCCAATTTTTCACCTTTCTTTTCACCCCTCCCTAGATGGCAGGATGACCAGTAGATGTTAAATGTATTAAAATATAACTTAGATACACAATAAGTATACGTGACCAAAACATTATTTTGCTGTACAAAAGAATCAGACTCTGAATTATTGTACAATTAGTTTGAAAGGAAATCAAAGATGCAGGTGTGCATAAATATAGGGACTGGGAATTCAATGTATGAGTTTTAGTCATCTCCCAGAGTTCTTTTTCTGGGTATAGTTAGTTCAGTTCATTACTGCTCCATTAGAAATGATTTGGTTGATCTTGTTGCTGAGGATGGCCTGATCCAATATGATGATCAATTCTGATGGACATGGCCATCTTCAGTAATGAGATGAACCAAATCAGTTCCAACAGAACAGTAATGAACTGAACTAACTATACTCAGCGAAAGAACTCAGGGAGATGACTATGAACCATTACTAGAATTCCCAATCCCTCTATTTTTGTCCGCCTGCATTTTTGATTTCCTTCATAGGCTAATAGTATACTATTTCAAACTCCCATTCTTTTTGTACAGTAAAATATCTGTTAGGACATATATGCTTTAACATACTTAACATGTATTGGTCCACCTGCCTTCGGAGGGAGGGGGTGGGGGAGAAGGAAGGGAAAAATTGGAACAAAAGGTTTGGCAATTGTCAATGCTGTAAAATTACCCATGCATATAACTTGTAAATAAAAAGCTACAATAAAAAAAAGAGAAAAAAGAAAAGTATGGCTTAGCCATGGGACTCTTGCAAGTTGCTGTTTAAACATTGTCTTGACCATCATTGCTAGGTTAGGGAAATGGTAATTATCTCCTTGGTATTTTTTCTGGTTTGCCATAAATGTATAATTCATCACCAAATTAGCCCACTAAGGATTCTCTTCTATGTACTTCGTGAGGCTAATTCTCATGAAATAGACACGGTCATTTGCCAGAACCAGACTTGAAACCTTTCCAGAAGACAAGAATCTGCCAGTGTGCTTCTCACATTGCTTCTGGAAAGACAGATTCACTCCTTTGTTATGATGAGATGGATGGATGAAAGGATGGGTAGATGGATGAGTGGGTAAATGGACAGATGAATAAAAACTGACAAAACCATTTATTAAACACTTATAATTTTCTGGGCAGTGTGCTAATAATACATAAAAGGCTAATCTGGATCAGACATGAGCATTGCTGGCATGGATATTTTCTGAAATGGAGTTTCTAGAGAACTCACCAGTTGTCAGAGGTCATACGGGTGGAAGTGCTGTCTGCATGAGAAAGCTACTAAAACATAAAAAACGAGTTAACTCAGGAGTCAAGGGCTGAGGCTGGTTTAAAAGGTGATAGGCAGTGGAGTAAAATATCCATGGCAGAAAAAATATGAAACATTTCATGAATAAACAGAATCCCACTTTAGACTTGATCATTAGTATAAAGAATTATTAAGTCAAGTCAACCTTTGATAAAGATTGTCTGACATTTTGTCAGTTTTTCATCATTCAAAGCTGCAAAAAAAAAATACAATAAACGTGTATTTAGGACTTTCTGTGTATTATAGAATATCAGGAGAGGTTCTGTTAAGATGATTAAGACATAGTCTCTAACCTAGTGGAATTTACAATCCTTTAAGAACATACAATACATATACAAAAATAATTAATAATAATTAGAGACATTTATGTCTTGCTTTGCAAAGCATTTAACAGATATGTCATTTGACCCTCACATCAACTATGTGAAGGATTATTATGTTCATTTTTCAGAAGAATAAAGTGAGCATCAGTCAGTTAATAGCCAACACACATTTATTAAGAGCCTGGCATTTTATTTTATTTTATTTTCTGCAAATGGCAGTCTCATTGTTATGATCCTGTCATTCACTTCTTTTGCAAGGCCTATAAGCTTATTTACTAGATTAGTTTTAATTTCAGAATCTACACCAGCTTCACAGTACTCCCTTTCACTTTGATCACTCCAGAAAAACATGTATCCCGTTCCCACCACAGTAAGCTGGCCTTCAATAGCCAACCTTGTTTCACATAGGGCTGCTATTTTGGATACCACACTCCTTGAGTTTTCCCACAATTAGAGCTGTTTGTCTTTCAGATCTATTGGATTTTGTGTTGTCTATAAATGTGCACACATTCTATGTACTACTAGGGGAATCAACTTTACAGACGTTTTTGTACATTTTTTTAGTGTTTCAACTGCAGGGTGGGATCTCTGCCTGCCATGGTAATCTGGTGACGGTCCGGTAAGCAGACAAGTTTTAGGGCACCTTTTCTAGCCCCTTCCCCACATTCTTAAAAGGCTGTTCAGACACCCAGGAAGCTGCCATATCCCACTGCAAATTAGAATCGAATTAGTTCAGAAGAAATGTGAGATGAGCAAAGTTAGAGAAAACACCCCAAAAGATCATAGGGATAATTTGTGGCAAAGCATTCCCAGCTCCTATTGGTTCCATAGTCAGGTATCCTATAACTCAACTCTAACATAGTGATGTCATTTTGGTCCTCTTTGAGAATAAAGGACAACAACCAACCAACCAACCAACCACTAAGAGTATAGTATTTAGCAGACACTTCTCAGAGCATTGGGAATATACACATACAAAATAAAAAAAAGATGATCACTACCCTTAAGGAATTTATATTCTAATGAAGGAAGATTACATATAAAAGGAAGCTGAAAGAAAGAAAGGGACCTAGGTGGAATCTGAGAGAGTAAGTGATTTACTCAGTCACCTAGTTAATGGGTCTAAATTGAAATTTGAATCCGTCTTCCTGATTTTTAAGTTCAGTAATCTATCACTAAACCATGCAATAAAGCATAAAAATAAAGTACAATAAAATGAGCACAAATCATATAACAGAATCAGACAGTTAAAAGCATTTATTAAGTACTTATGTTCCAAGTACAGTGCTAAAGAATACAGACATCATAAGTAAAACTTGGCCTTCCCTCAAAAAGATTACTTTCTAATGATGGAGAGAAGAGTCTTAAGCTAGGAGGGAGGGAAAGTGATTTCTAACCTGCCCTAGTTTCTCTATATCTATTTTATTATCTCCTTTAAATTATACCAAGTCTAGAAAGATGAAGGCAGTTTTATTAAGTTTCTTTTTTTTTACCTAAAGGCTCCAATTGTCATATTTCAGCCAAAACAATAAACAAACAAACAAAAAAATTCTTTAAGTGGGAGACTTAGAGCCTAGGATTGTTTTTTGTTTTGTTTTGTTCTGTTTTCTCCCTGAGCTCCTATTTCTGAATTCTAAGTAAGTTTCCTCCTCCATAGTAGGTTTTTTATAAAGCCTTTGTGAGTCAAATTTAATTTAAAATGCCATCTTGATGTGTGTGTAATGTTGTTATACTATGCCATAAAGTTATTATTCTCTAGAGATTTAGATCCCACAAAATTCCAGTGATGATGCTCATCTGTTTTTAATATGATGGTTTAAAATAAAATAAGAAGTAAAAACTTACCACATTACTGCATGTGATGTTCCCCTCCCCCATGTGTGATGGCAGAATTCCTTTTCTCTTTCCTTGATTCAGAAATAAACTTTCCAACTAATGTCACCACCCTTCAAAAATTATGCTTTGTACTTGTTCACTAACTTTTCCTTCCAAAGGGAGAAGAGATATCATCATAGGAAACCATGCCTTATTCTACATACAGAACACTTGATTTTCCTGGAGAAAGCTACTTTACACATCTGAATAAATTGTATTGACAGCCAGGTCAGGGGCATTGCTATTATTCCTGGCTAGTAAAGTCAATTCTGACTGCCCGTATGTTGCACCCTGATGAGAATTAGCTTTCCAAAGTGGTGAACACAGTACTATGTAAATGATTTTTCAAATGGTGAAAGAAGAATCCATTAAGATTTTCTTTGCTGCCAATGCCAGCAAGGCTAACCACATTCTAGAATTCCCACATGATGAGATCAGGGTAATTGTGTAATGATGAATACCCAGGATGCTGTGCTCTTGCAATAACTTTAAAACATTAGTGCCCCAATAAATAATGCTGGGTTAAGAAAGAGGAGTAGTGGAAGTACTGAAGTTGGCCTGGGAAATGAATGCTGAGAGGAAGAGTGAGAACAACTAAGTTATTTGTACTATGAGCAGTCTGTCATCTTTTTTATGTTACTATTGAAGAACAGACAGATCCCAGAATTAGATTATTAAATATTTGAAACAGAAAGACTGTTAGAAGGTAATCTGACCTCTTCATTTTAGAAATGAGAAAACTGAGTTTTAGAGATCAATTACTTGTTTCCATAATTTTGTGTTCCGTTACTTTTTTTATAATGACAAGAGCTCTGAAGTCCTATCAATATATCCTATCAAAATCAAAATATTTCCTTTCAAAAGTCTTATAGGAGGCCAACTGAGTCTATTGTCCAAGGACAAGACAGTCAGATTCAGAGAGAAACTCACTACCAGTTTGACCAGAAGGCAATGAAATTTTCTGGCATAACACACCTGAAAGCTATTCTATGAATTCAAAGAAGAGTTGAAATCTTTGCCAATGAAAGGAATATACACACTGACAAATTCATGTATCTATCAGGAATAAAAGTACTTCATCATTGCAGTCCTATTTGGATCTTAGAATGGCCTTTTAAAAATCTATCAAAATTCTGAAAAAGATGGTGAGTTGGTCCTAAGGAAAAGTATTGGGAAGAAATAATTTAGTTTGTTTTTAATTGTTTATTGTTAATCAACTTTTGGAAAATTACATTGCCAAAATGGCTAACCAAACGCTTTTAAGAGTAATTAGACTTATATAAGGAATGTCTTTTGTCTAAATGTCTAAGAAGATATGTTAACTAAAATAAGGTGAGTTATTTTATCCAAAGACATTTCTGTGTGCATGCATTGGCTATCAAGATTTTAATGGAGTTTAAAAATTGGGGTAGCTGGAGGACACAGT
Organism: Sarcophilus harrisii; assembly: GCF_902635505.1. Taxonomy (NCBI): domain Eukaryota; kingdom Metazoa; phylum Chordata; class Mammalia; order Dasyuromorphia; family Dasyuridae; genus Sarcophilus; species Sarcophilus harrisii. The sequence goes on from NC_045429.1 coordinate 377,721,493, forward strand.
AAATAGGGGGCAGATCTGGAGTCAGGAAGATTCATCTTCCTTACTTCAAATGTGACCTGACACTTACTAAAGGTATGACCCTGTTTGCTTAAACCTGTTTGTCAGAGTTTCTTATTTATAAAATGAGCTACAGAAAGGTAGGACAAACCACTGCACTATCTCTGCCAAGGAAACCCCTGATGGGATCATGAAGCGTCAAATATGACTCAACAATAAGAGTGAATCGCCATCCTGTGAAAGGGGATCTGCCTTAGAGATCAGACCTGAAGAAGTTGGAGGACTGCTACTAACAAAAAGAGAAGAACCACTGGGAATTAAAAAACAAACAATAAAAAAAAAAAACACTCCAAATAGATGTGATTAATCCTATTTTGCCAATCTACTATTTGGAGGGGAAAGGGGACAATCCAGCTTTAGGAAATAATAATGCATAATTAGTCAACAAACAGAGCATTCCTATTAATTTAACTCAATACGCTTTCATTAAGTACCTTCCATGAACCCTGGGCTGTTCTAGCCATTGGGATACAAAGACAAATTTTTGATCAGCTAATATAAAATTACTTTACCATGACTTTCCAGAACCCTACACTCAACAGCTTATTATCTAAAAATATATAATTTGGTTTGTTGAAGTTATTCTCAGAACTTGAAGAGACCTCAGCAATAAGATTTCACTCAATAGTCCCGCAACTGTTTTCTAAAAGCTGAAAGTCAAAAAATGCTCATGATGTTGTCAAATTGAAGTCCTTTATCCTTCATGTTAAGTAGGGGAACCCTTCATTTTAAGGGTTTATTTGTTCATAGGAGCAAAGGACCATAGATTTATAGTTTTAAAAAAAAATCCTACTAGTCCTAGAATAGGGCTTAAACTTTTCTATTTGCAACCACTTTTTGCCTGAGAAATTTTTATGTGACCCTGGGTATATAGGGATATAAAAGAGACATACAAATCAAATATTTACTTATAATAAATCCTAATTTTGTGGACCCCACAGTCAGCTATGTGACCCCACATGGGGTCATGACTCACAATTTAGGAGATTGGAATCTGGACTCTCTCATTTTGCTAATGAAGAATTTAAGGATCTAAGTGGTTATCTGACATTGTATAACAGCAGACCAATACAGGTTTATTTCCATTTCAAAGATCTTCCAACTTCTTTCTGATACACTATTCTTTTCTGAAATACTACTATTAGTAGTACAGACCCCTATTAGAATTCAAATCAAACCAATAAGCCTTTTAAGTGTATAGGTGCCAAATATGGTACTATGTGCTAAGGATATAAAAGAGACAGATCATAAATAATCAACAAATCCACCCATAAATACTGACCATATGTAGTATTAAAATATATTTATATTTTTATTTTTCTTCTACTTAAGTCCTAATCAGAAACTGTCTCATTGATGGAGGTGTACCCTGAAATTGTTCAAATGACAGAGGTGAACTCTGAATCTCTCCTCTGACCCACCTTTCAGGACTGTTAAGTGGTCTCATTCAGTTGGAGATCTGGCCAGAGATATGGTCACACCCTTTATTGAGTTGAAGATTAGTCCAGGACCACTCCCAGTAGCTCAGAACTCCCAGTTATTATTATTATTTTTTTATTTAATAGCCTTTTATTTACAGATTATATGCATGGATAACTTTACAGCATTAACAATTGCCAAACCTCTTGTTCCAATTTTTCACCTCTTACCCCCCACCCCCTCCCCCAGATGGCAGGATGACCAGTAGATGTTAAATACATTAAAATATAAATTAGATACACAATAAGTATACATGACCAAAACATTATTTTGCTGTATAAAAAGAATCAGACTCTGAAATATTGTACAATTAGCTTGTGAAGGAAATCAAAAATGCATAAATATAGGGATTGGGAATTCAATGTAATGGTTTTTAGTCATCTCCCAAAGTTCTTTCTCTGGGCATAGTTGGTTCAGTTCATTACTGCTCCATTGGAAATTATTTGGTTGATCTCGTTGCTGAGGATGGCCAGGTCCATCAGAACTGGTCATCATATAGTATTGTTGTTGAAGTATATAATGATCTCCTGGTCCTGCTCATTTCACTCAGCATCAGTTCGTGTAAGTCTCTCCAGGCCTTTCTGAAATCTTCCTGTTGGTCATTTCTTACAGAACAGTAATATTCCATAATATTCATATACCACAATTTATTCAGCCATTCTCCAACTGATGGACATCCATTCAGTTTCCAGTTTCTAGCCACTACAAAAAGGGCTGCCACAAACATTTGTGCACATACAGGTCCCTTTCCCTTCTTTATAATCTCTTTGGGATATAAGCCCAGTAGTAATACTGCTGGATCAAAGGGTATGCACATTGATAACTTTTTGAGCATAGTTCCAAACTACTCTCCAAAATGGTTGGATTCAGAACTCCCAGTTATTGAGTGGCTTGAAACTCCAAAATAAGTATTCTCTTTTCAATTGGAAGCCCTAGCCTCAGATTGCTATAAAAGACAATTCTGAACTCCAAATCTCTACATGAGTCTGAAGCAGGATTATGCTTAGCCAAGGAACCTCTTTTCTTGGCACAACTGCCTGCCAGGACTCTTTTCTACTGTGAAGATACCATCTTCTCAGTGTCAACCTTTGCCATTTTCCCTGACAGAATCTTGCCACTAAGAAGTCTGTCTTCCCAGCAAACCTGGATTCTTAGTGCCAATAAACATCCTTTTGCCATTCAAATTTCAGGTTTATGAATTCTTTCACATTGAAACTATGCCAATTAGAGGGGATTCCCCACCTCAATTCTCATACATTATCACTGCATCATGATTATTGTATGGAGATGACTCTGTATACAGGAGGGTTTTGCCAAAGGCCTCCAAATTCTACAAGGCCTTTTCAAGTTGGAAAAGTTTCACGTATAGGTCTGGCAATGGACTGCCTCTCTAGGTCATGCTGTTGTTGTTTCGTGGAGTGCTTAGGGAGAGCCCTCTGGCATGAAGGCTTGCCAACCCCTTTCCATGGCTGCTCATCCATTTTGGTGTTCACCTATGATCCAATTTTCATCTTTGGCTCCAAGAAGTTGTTGCATGTGCAGCATCCACACCCCATTAAAACCACCTTTGCAATTGGCAAAATCAGATTGAGAGTAACCATAAAACTTCAAACACATCAGTGAGTTGGGGGAGGTCTACACCAAGCAAGTAAAAACTTTCCCCCACTAAATGGGCAGATGAAAACATTTTGTTCCAATGCCCAAAGTTTAAGCAGGTGCTTTGGAGTGCTTACAGCTAGGTCAGACATCAAAGATACCTAGGTCATCCACTACACCTCAGGCTATTGCCAGTCATCTTGACCTTTGTGCAGCCAGTAGGCTTTGATGACTATGAAACAGAGAATAAGGCCGATGATTTTGTGTAACTGTCTCACTTAAATCCAGTCTAGGCACAAATCAATACATCAGCCATGATGTCACTGGTCCTCTTTGAAAATAAAAGACAAAACAATTTCCATTTCACCATGTTTTCCCTATGAAACTTTTTCAGTGATCAAGAAAGGTAGGAAAAAGAACAAGATAACGAAAATCTCAGTTGTGAAATATGTATATATTTAAGTGGTTGATGAACATCTCAGCGAAGAAATTCCTTCTATCAATGTAGCAGCATGTGTTAGAATTTAATACTGCTTTGAAGAACAGGAGGCAATTCAAAGAAGAGGGAAAATTAATTGGATTTGGAGTAAGAGAATCTGGGCTACACTGTCTAAAATGTAATTTAGCTCTCTGAGTCAAGCTTTCTTTTCTGTAAATGGAAGGGAGTTCACCAGATAAGTGTCTTCTCAGATTTTTCTTTTCATCTAATGACCCAGCATTTTTTTTTTTTCTATGAGAAACCATGGAGACTAAGAATGTAAGCTGGAAACAAGAGAACAAAAAAAAAGGATTCCAGGTGATTCCAGGACCAGGAGATCATGAATGTTGGGTGTTTTGGGCAGAGAAAAACTGAACCACTGATTCTTGAGGCAGGCTAGGAGAAAGCACTGATAGAGATAAGACCACCCTCTGGGCAGGTCATCCAGTCATCCAGTCAGAAATTCAAGTCATGTCAAACCCTGATTGGTTGTTGGGTAGCCTCACCTCACCATGTCCTGTAAGAAATTCCACTCATGTCCCTTTCCCTATAAAATCTACTTATGGCCATGCCATATTCATTGCTCTCCTTTGGGACAGTCTGCCAGTGCCCTCTGCCTCATGATGTCTATCCTGTTACCTTCTCCCATGCCATGTGCTCTCTCCTGACCCCACTTCCCCTTATAGATAGCTAATTATTTTGGGGTACTGATGTAATATGAAACTCTAAAACTTTTTGTTTAGGAGTCCAAGGAGTGGCTTTGGCCACTCCTTAATCATTTCGCTTCTGGCCTCGGGAAACTCCCACAGATCAAACTCCTGAGACAATAATGAGTAAGACTACTTCTCAGTTCATGGCTGACTGATGATCTGGTCAGTGATAATCAAATTTCAGAGGTCATCATTAATTCATCTGGAGATTACTTTCTAGCCTTACCCTCGGGCTATAGAATTAACATATCTCTAATTGAAAGATGTATAAGTGTATTTCCTAGCTTCAATTTCTTTACTGGATTTTTTTGGAATTCATTCAGTCCGCTCAGTAATGGCAGTCACATTGCTTTTCATAAAGCTTGGCCCCTTGACTAGGAGATGGTTCAAGCCTGCAAAATTTTTTGAGACACTTCAGGACACCAGTCTAGGACTTTTGGGATCTCCCCTCTTCTCAACCTCAATGTTGAGGATTTAGCCTGCCAGCTAAGTTCCACTAACAAATTTGCCCTTTCCATCATTAATTATCAAAACTCTTTCTATACTCTCCCAACTGTATTTCATATTTATCTTCACTGGTGTCTATTGTTAATAAACATCTTCATTTTGTCTGTAACCTATTCCCTTAAATAAATCTATCTTTTGCCAAAGAGAATGGCCATTATGAATTCTTCACATGATCGAACCCCAATTTTTGTTGCCTATCATCATTTGATGTCTACATCACCCACATCATAGGGCTATCATCTTTCCAGACTTGTTACCTAGGCCTTTGCTTCTCCTTCCCTGCACCTGTTTCCATAACTTCTTTCTTTTATTTATTTTCTTTTTTTTTTAATATATATTTTTATTCCAGGAAGTAGCTATAAACTAACTTTGGGGGATTAAAAGGAGCAATGAATGAGTCTCAATGATTTGCAATAGACCCAGCTAATGATCAATGAACCTCAACAGATTCATTCAGAAACATGACACTAGATCACTTCTCAGGTCCATTGTAGGTCTAGAAATAACATCTACAAAATGTAGTTTTGAATATAAAGCAACTATCTATTTTTTATAATTTGATACTGGATCTCATCAATAAGGATACTTCTTTTAAATGTTCAGATTACAACCCATATATGCCATCTAATCCTAAATAATTCTTGGTCCATGTCTTTCTGTAAGTATTCCATAAGTGCCCATTCAACATGTCTTTCTCTAAATGTCTTGTTGCTACGAGATTATCACTGGAGCACAAAGGTTAGCTATTGGTTATGCTTTCCTTACACTATATAATCACTCACTTCCTTTTCCAGTTACACATCCCTCCAATTATAAACTTTTAACTTTTCCTCATACAATTCTTTATTTCCCTTCCACTCAATGAAAATAAAATAATCTCTTTTTTTTGGGGTAGTTTTCCTCTTTCTGAAGATACACTTAACTAGGGGCAAGTGATATTTTCCATGTTAACCAAGCTCAGATTTCCATGATGCTTAACCACTAACCAGAATTTCCTGGAGTAATAGAATATTACTTCTGCTGGAAACATATAATAAAGTCAGGAAAATACTCAGTTATCTCCTACAATGTACTAATATTTATACTCCAGAGCTTTTACTTTCATGATAGGCCCACAAAAACAAAAACAAAAACAAAATAAAAACTCCTTCAACTATAGATTTGCTTCCCTCTTGGTCTAAAATTATTAGAAAGGATCTTAGATATAAAATACCCCAAAGTCTAGCCTCATTTTATAATGAAGAACTGATTGCGAGTAGTTATAAATCACCCAATATGACAGATAGATTTTGCTTACCAGCAATTGAGAACAGTGAGCTTACCAAATGCAGAGGCTGACTGGATTTCTCACCTCACACTGCCATGCCGAGTGCTACCAGAGTACCCAGATTCTTCCCAGTCAGTTGCTGAACAGAACCTGCTGAAAGCTGGGGTGACTAGTGCCAGGATCTCCTTTTGATGGTAGTTTCAGGTGCTAGGGCTTTGGGAATGCTGACCATTGGGCTTTACTCCCACTCCCCCAAAACTGAGTTGGGGAGGTGTTTGAACAAGGTTGTGTGGGGTCCCCACAGCTGCTTCCCCTATTTCTACAGGTGAGGCAGAATTTGAGTTTCCCTATAGTTCTGAGATATAAACAGAGGGAGTTGGGCTATATTGATCTTATTAGCAATCCCTAAAACTGAGATACTACTCAGGACTCTGGGGAGTGGAATGAAGAAGGTCCCTTAATACCTTTTGTGGTAGTTTCTCAAGGAGCAGAAGGGGACTCCAGACAAGATAGGAGTCAAGGAAGGGCAAAAAGCTACTATTTACCTAGTTTGTTTTTTCTTTTTCTTTTAGAATGGGTTGGTAAAATTCCTGGAATTATACCCAATGTTTCAGGAACTTTTTTTTCTTGCCATCTTAAAATGACTAATTGCCAAACTTCTTAATCATTGCTCTCAAAACTTTGAGAATCTGCTAAGATGTTACTTTGATTTTAATTAGCTAACTTTTTTTTTGTGTAGCCCTATTTGGCTACACAAACCTGTGTTTCTTTGGCCAGAGCTGGCCCCAGGAAAAAGACTTTTTGAGAAATTTTCCCAGCATTCTAACTACAACATAGAGGGCTTTTGGTTTTTTTCCTTGCTGGTTGTGTTTTAAATCTTTCCAAGTAACAAAATCTAGCTCACAGAACCAACATGACAGACATTCTGCACAGAGACATAGACACAGACAAAAATGGCATGAAAGAAGACTTTCCCATCTTTACCAAAAGTCATAAAATTTTGCCAGAAGCTATTTTGTAGCACTTTATCTCCTCTAGCATCCTAGAGAAGGTGAAAAGGTGGCAAAGGTAACCTATAAACTTTGCCAGAAATTGCAAGAATTTCCAAGTCTGGGTGTCTTCAATTAAGGAAAAGTTGCTGAAAGTGGAGCTCTAAAGGATCCAGATAAGCCTTCTCCCAGTGCCTGGGGGTATTCCCGGTATAGGTTTGAGGGAGAAAAAAAAAGGGGGGGGGGCTTATCTTGACAAGGAGAGAATTAATCCAGAAGAGGCCAGATTCTCCCTGTACCAGGCCATCAAATGTTGGGGTTAGGAAAGGACCCTAAAAGTTGGGGAGTCACAGGCATCTCAAAGAATTTGCAGACTTAAACCTATATCCAAGTCAAGGGGCAAAGTTTATGGTAACTGTAATGCCAACTGATGCTCGGGCTAAAGTCCAAAGGATGTAGCAAGGAGCCTGAAGCAAGGAAACTCATTTATTTAGTTCTTCATGTAACTGATATACTAATTTTATGGCCTGGGGTAAAATCAAGTGGTCTCAAGAATTTGGTTATCATTGACCAACAGACAATAATGCTTGTAGGACTGTTCTAAGGCCAGAAGATTTGAAATCATTGACAAACAGATTGGTAGAGCAATAGTCTCAGGATCACTAATATATCCTCCCTAAAGTCTAAGGGAAGAAATATTATTATATTCCGAGACCATAAGACTTTTATAATCATTGACAGAACAATAGCATTCTTAGATCAGAGAGCCTCAGGAACAAAGATTCCAAAGCCAGAAGATTTAGAATCACTGACAAATTGTTAGAACAGAATCACCCTTAGGTCAGGGGACCTTAAAATTATTGTTTCCCCTAGAGGCTATATTACATCAATTTGACTAGTGATACAACACTATATCACATATTTTAAGGGGAATCTTTTATTATAGTGATTGACTGTAGGGGCAGTGAGGGGCATAGTAGATAGATTTACTAGGCCTGTAGTCAGAAACACCGTTTCAAATTCAACCTCACATAATTAATTATTAGTTGTGTAATCTTTGGCAAGGTCATTTGAGCATTTTTTACATGTTTTCTTATTCATAAATTGGGGATAATAACAGCATCTACCTCCCAATATTGTTGTGAGAATCAAGATTATTTCATTTCACATCCAATTACTTGCTTTTGAGGGCATATAATATTTATTTTCAGAATGTCAGGAACAAAAAGAGGGAGATAAAGAAAGAAAGATAGACACACAGAGAGAGAAACAGAGACAGAGACACAGAGATTGAGAGACACAGAAAGACAAAGACAGAGATAATTCAAGTCTTGTTCTCAAAATCACTAAGGAATTGGAATTAAAGACAAAAATAGACCCTCCTGATATACTGCCTCCCATACATGGGAAAAGGGCAATGTGGTGCCTATGGTAACACAAGTAGTATAGTCTCTGTCTCCTTAAACCAAAGAAAGCAAAACACCACTACCACAAAAATTAAAAAAACAACAACAACAAGAAACTATAACCATAAATATTTTGATAATTCTCAAATGTTTTGCTGAAGTTTCAAACATGGAATTTTAAGTTCCCAGCTATGGTGAAACACCCAAGTGGTAATTTATACCCTACATGTATTCATCCTAAATGAGCAAGTTTCAACTTTTAAAATAAGCATTTTGTCCGATGTAGAATGTGGTCTTTTCAGGAGTTATAGTCTAGGGTAATGCCTTGTTGTCTATTTAGCTTTTTCAAAAACTGTTTACTTTCCTCAGGGAATTTAAAATGAGTATGAATGTAAAAGTATATGATGAAGATCCAGACAAAAGTGTCATTGAGGGGAAAAGAAAAGCCTCAGAACTTCAGAGCCTCCTGTTTCCCCTGTTCTCAGATGATGACCTTACCTCTTACTCCACTGAGGAGATCAAGCTCATGAAAAAAGAGATCCTTCAGCCCTCTTTGCTCCTTGCTTTTCCAAATTAAAACTTTTTCATGGCTTCAACCTTCCTTTCTAAATTCAAAATTAAGAGGTAGCACTTCTAGCCAAAGTTAACACTCCATTGTAAAAATACAAAGCTATGTATAATCCCTTATGCTTCCTTGTGATAGATATTACTTTATCACTTTTTCATCTTCATTCTTTCCCACTCCAATAGTCTTTTTTTTTCTCTCTTCCTGAGAACATAAAAAGGTCTTCTCATTCTAACAAGTCCCCTTTCTTTGATCCTTTCGCCTTAAACTACTACTCTTTTTTTTTAACTGCCAACCTTGTTGGATATGCTAATTCTTTGAAATTCTGGCTTCTATATACAATGTTGATCTGAAACACTAGTGGCCACCTCATTGCCAAATTCAAAGGTATTTCTTAATTTCTTTTTTCCTTAACCTTTGTAAAAGATTTGGTAGTTTTAATGATTTTCTCATTGTACGTACTCAGCTTTTATGATTGCAATTTCTTGTTTTCTTTATAAACTATATATCTCTATATATCTGAAATGTAGTTAATCCTACAAATTCTGTTCATGGCTCTAGCAGTTACCTCTCCAAAATCCTCTTCCTTGGTGATTTATATTCACCTCTATTATTTTAACAATTATCTTTAAGTAGATGACTGCCAAATCAACATCTAGTCATATCTCAATCTATCTCTATTCATATCCCAATCTTCCATAATTCTTTCTCCACCTCTTAATTACCAATTGAAAAAGAAAAGAAAGCAAAACTCCTCATAATAAATATGCATAGTGAACCCAAACAAGTCACCATATTTTCCATATTAAAAATGTATGCCTTATTCTGCATCTTAATACCCTATAGGGTAGCCTGTGTCATCAGTCCCCTTGAATCATGGTTGGTCATTTGTATTGATCAGCTATTAAATCTATTAAAGTTATTTGTCTCTACAATATTGTTTTTTACTGTATAAATTGTCTGCCAGCTTCTACTCACTCCATTCTGCAACAGTTTATTCAAGTCTTCCCATGTTTCCCTGAAACTATTTTTTTCATCATTTCTTATGATACAGTAACATTACATTAATTGACATACAATAATTTTTTCAGTCCCTACACAATTGGTGAGCACCATTTTTTTTTACTATCATGAAAAGAACTCTTATAAATATTTTTGTTTATCTTTCTTTGATTTCTTTTAGGGTAGAGACATAGTAAAGATATTTTTGACCTCTCCAATGTAAAACAAAATATGTTTTTTAAGAAAAGAGAACAACAAAAATCTTTTTTAGACCTTCAGGTCTGACAGAGATTATAATGTACAAAGATAAAGATACTTGTTTTATTTTAGGGAAAGTTAGTGAGTTGAAACTTTGTATCTACTAATAAAGAACATTATTAGAAACATGTGACTTGGCTGGACCAACTATACTAATCTCAAGTTCAAGATAAAATTTCTTTTTGTTTTGTTTTTGAATTAGTCTTCTCTCCCTTCGTTTCTCCAAACTTCTCCTTCCTCCCCATTTCTATCTTCATCTTTCAACCTCTCTTCCTTTTCCCTCTCCCTCCTTTTTAAATATCTTCTAGAAAACAAAGGAACAATCATAAGCTATTTTCTTAGCTCATCTTCCTTTCCTTATTTCCAAGAGTTTAATTTTCACATCTTCATGTAAAGGTACATGTGTGACTGAACTCTGAAGAGGTAACCTATCATCAAACTCAATTCAGTAATAATTGTGTGCTTGAATTTTATTATTAATGATTCTTTTTTACAAAAAAAATATAAAGTTAAATGGTTTATTATGGAGGGAAATGTCTATGATATATGTGTTCAAGAGCTTCTAACTTACACTGAGTTTATATGGCTTATATACTGTCTCCCATACATGGGAGTTGATAATTAATCCTATAATAACACGTCATATGTTTCCCATTAAATAATCCTCTTGAACAAAAATGTATGTATGTATGTATGTACATATATACATACACACTCAAGAATACACACACACACAGTGGTAGGGTTCTATTTCAAAGCACTGTCATGTCCAGTGCTTATATCCTGAAAGGATAGGATTCACCAGATTTGGAATATAAACCCACCAGATTTGGAGCCTAAATAATAGTGGCAGTGAAGTTGGAGAGAATCTCCCTCAAGTTTTTTACCTCTTCTGCCAGACTCAATAATATCACATCTCATTGTTGGAATGCTATTTTTGCCCCACTTACAATCTATTTTGCACCAAAGCTCATAGAATCTTAGATTCATAGCCACTAGGAACTTTAAAGGTTGTATTGTTCAATCATTCAATTGTATCTGACTATGTGATCCCATATCATTTCTTTCTCTAGTGTGTTGTCATTTTACAGATGAGAAATTGAAGCAAATAGGGGTAAGTAACTTGGCCAGGATTGTTGTGCCACAGTTCCCTTTTGATGTCCTGACCTAGTTTCCCTAATTGTCCTATTTAGTTACTCTGCCTCATATTATAACCTTTCACTCTTAATGTTTGATGAAATAAAGGTCTACCTCAGTTGCTCTGACCCCCAAAACCTCAGGCTATAATCATTCCCTCTTAAATGGTTGATGAAATAAAGTTTTATATCTTTAGGCTATTATCATTCCTTCTTAATGTTTGACAGGATAAAGGTCTATCCATTTTAGACATCATTAGAATATCAGTAACCTCTCCAGTACTTCCCTCCATTGTGTCATCTTAGGTGCCTCCCCCCAATTAGGTTACCTTCATCCAAGTACCTCCCCTATTATGCCATTTTGCTTGTTATCCTATAAAAATCTTGCTGTATACTCAGGGCTGGATTCTTTGAGAGGATAGTCTTGTTCAACCCTGGGACCAACCATGGATTCATTTGGTCCCAGTATATCTCTCCATTTAATAAACTATTAAATTGTTCTCTAAACTCTGTCTTGCTCAGTTTCTCCGGCATTACAGGATCATATAATTATTATTTTAGATCACATCTGGACCCAGATTATCCTGACTCTTGGACTACTGCTCTTCCAATCCACTCAAATCTCTCCTTTTTCAAGTAAGGAAATTGAGGCTCACAAGGAGAAAAGGATCATTTGTTGTCACATAGGTGACAAGTAGTTCACTGAGTGGTAGAGGCAAAATTCTAACTCAACGTCTTCTAGTTTTCAATATAGTACTATTTCTACCCAGTTATTTGTATATCTTTTTTTTTAATCTTCCTTTGAGAAGACATGATAACTTTGTGCTTTAAAATCATGATATATTATAATGAGGGGGAAAGTGGAGCCATAATAAATATATGCTAGATTTTTCTGAAGAAAGGATTTTAAAGAATTCAGAAAAAATTACAATGATCCAGAAATCCTATAAATGATTTTTAGAGATTTAAAGGACTCTCTATACCATTAAGGCTAAATCCCTCAATTTTAGAGTCAAAATAACTTCCATGCTCATTAACTCGCTGACATTCTTGGGGAAAATTTTTTATTTTGCCTTTATGGCAGGAACTGATTGTTGTTATTCAGTTATTTCAGTCATTTCTGACTCTTTATGAGTCCTATTTGGGGTTTTCTTGACAAAAACAGAGTGGCTTGCCATTTCTCTCTCCAATCCATTTTGGAGATGAGAAATTGAGATAAACAGGGCTAAGTGACTTGCTTAGGATTGATCACACAGCTAGTAAGTATCTGAGGTCAGATTTAAGCTCATGAAGATGATCTTTCTGACTAAGGTCAGTTCTCTATCCACTGTACCAACTAGCTGCCCAGAGACCAACACAAAAGAATAAATCCTGATACTATTAATGTTAGAGAATTGATGCTAAACCATTATACTTGGAGGATAGATCTTGGTTATAAAATAAGAATAATAAGGATGAAACTATAAAGTACTTGTCCCTAACACTGAAGGAGAAAGTTCAACATTCTCATGTTTTCATCCCCAAGAAAAAAGCATAGGAAAGGTTTGAGGAAATAAGTTGTGAGCTCCAAACAGCAGATCCCAGCTATTCCATCAACTTAACATACTGTCTTTCACACTTATACCCTATTTTTGCAATTTAACATCTACCCTATCCTATAATTTTCTTTTAAAATTCTTAGATATTTTAAAGGTTCATCTTAGGTCAACTTTCTGTAATAAACCCATGGTGATCCATATCCCAGCTCTCAGTATCTTCTAATTTTCTTAAAGCAATTTACTTAAATATTTTTGACCCATCCCCATAATTTTCACCTATCATTTTTTAAAAATAGACATCCATTTAGTATACCCACTCACCCTTAATAAAATGTAAGCTTCCTGAAGGCAAGAACTTATCCATATTTTATCTTTGTTTCCTCCATGACTAGCATAGTACTTTAGATAAATAGTAATAATTATTTACTAAAGGTTTATTGGATTGATTTGACTTGATTTAAATAGTGGCAGAGTAGGCATTCAAATCTGAGTTCCCTGGGCACCCATCTCTCCTCTTGCTTCTGTACTATCTCTTATGATTGTAGACAGGATAGTGCTGCAGGTATTTTATATGTCACTTCTTTGATATCATTCCATTAAACAGATATTATTCTAGTGCAAAGAAACTATTTCAACCTAAGACAAAAAGAATGTATGGTAGCCCTATTTGAACTGTCCCCCAAAAGCTATACTGGCATTTAGTAATACATCCATTATGAGACTTTGAATTACTGTGATTTGCAGTTGAATAATATCTACACTTGGATTTCCTTTCTTTTATGATAGCTTTCCTTTCGCTAAACTGCCATAAGGACACTTTGAAATGGCAATGTTGTAGGAGTAGAGGATCTAGGGAAGATTGGAGTCTAAGGGTCACTTCTGCAACTTCCTGAGTATATGCAAGTCAGAAGCTCCAAGATTCTTAGTTTTCTTATTCGATAATTCTTGAATAACCATCCTTTTTCCTAGGTTGGTTTTAAAAAAAATATTTTTTAAACTAAAAATTTCTATACCTCTATGGACTTTTGTGGAAGCAGAGAGAATTAAGATCAGATTACCTGGATGTAAAATAGCATAGTTTTTCTGGTTTCTAGATGGAAGATCAATCTTGAAAGTGAACACACCTAAAAAGAAGTGTCAAAACTCTGCCTCAAGTATTTAAGGATGAGCTAATGTTTATATTGTGCTTTAAGGTTTGCAAAGGCTTACATATAAATGATATCATTTTATCCTAATAACATCATTATGATTTAAGTTATCTCCATTGTACAAAGGAGGAATCTGAAACATAGAAAGATCCCATTGATGAGAGGAACCCCGAAACTCTTTATCTTTCTCTCTCTTTGACTTTGGGGGTGAGCCATGAGGTAAAGCACTTGAGAAGCTACTTGAAGAAAAAATTCTCCTTGAACTCTGCCTCTGCAAAAGACCTGCCCCAAGATGTCAAGATAAAATGGTTTATCCTGGTGAGACTAGTTGAAGTATTCTCATTTAGCTGGAGATCACTTGACCCCTATTGAGCTGAAAATTGGCTCAAAACCATTCCCAAAAAGTGGTCTCATCTAGACTTGAGGGCAGTGACAACACTGAGGGAATCTTATTAGGTTGAAACTTCTGTCTCAGATTTCCTTATAAAAATGGCAATTTTAAACTTTTTTTTTTTTTTTTTTTTTTTGCCATGCCAAGGAACCTCTCTCTCCCCTTGACATAAGCTGAAACCCTCTGCCCGCTGAAATAATATTCTCCTTCAACATTACTCCCTTATCTTTATCTCTCTATTTTCCTAACAGGATTATGCCCCCTTTATCTCCCTTAGGGCAACAGAAAGTTGACCTAAGATGAACCTTTAAAATATCTAAGAATTTTAAAAGAAAATTATAGGATAGGGTAGATGTTAAATTGCAAAAATAGGGTATAAGTGTGAAAGACAGTATGTTAAGTTGATGGAATAGTTGATGGATTTCTCTGCTAGATGATTTCTCTGTCAGAAACTCTCTCTCTGCCAGGACTCCTCCACTAGATATTTTATACCCCTCTGTTGGGACCCTGCCACCTAGAAATTCAGTCTTTCTATTCATGCATAACAAAGGCTGACTTCCCAATGCCAATAATAAACTTCTTTTTGCCTGTCTAGCTTTTCCGATTCGTAAATTCCTTTACAAAGGACCTCTGCGCTGACTAAAGGGGTTCCCACAACTCTAAGCCCTGCGCCAAATCTCATCATTTGGGGACACAATCCTGAACCTCTTCATTTGGTTCCCTGACCACTAGGAACCCTAAACCTCTTCACCATGACTTATAAAATAAAATAAGGACAACCAAGCATATAAGAATTTGAATTCAGATCTGATTTCAAGTTCAATACTCTACTACAATCTCCACTGAACTGCCAAAGCAATCTTCCTGAGACCCAGATCTGAGTTTTAAAAAAGTCTATAGTCTTCTTATTATCTCTAAGATCTTATATAAAAAGTTCTGTTTTACTTTTCAAGCCCCTCACACCCTGACTCCTTCTTACCTTTCCTTACTTCTTTCCATTTAATATAATATAAAAATTATACACATAGTCAGAATTACCCAATAAGTCAATGTCTTTAGATACCTTTCCTTTTCTTTTCATGGCTGTCTCTTGCTCCTGGGATTCTCTCCTTCTCCACCTCTACCTCTTGAGCCTTCCTATAAGTCTCAGCTCAAATCCCACTTGAGGCTAGATGCCCTTCCCATTTCCCCTTAATGTTATTTCCTCCTTTTGATATCTATCTATCTATCTATATGAGTATCTTATATGTATCTGGTTGTAAATTGTATATATATATCTTGCATATATCTAATTGTAGGTTGTTTCTCCTATTAGAATATAGACTCTTTGAGGAGGATCTGTCTTTCTTTGTATCCCTAAACACTTAGAACAGTGCCTGATACATAGAAGGTAATTAACAAATTCTTTGTTAACTCAACTTGATATCTATATTTTATTATATTAGGAATTGAGGTATGAATTTTCCCCCCACTATTTACTATAGGAAATCTTGGTAAGGAGACAATTTAGAAGAAAGGATGGTTTAGCAGAAGTATGGAGAGGATGAGAATAGAGGATCAATAAAGAAAAAAAAAAGAAAATGTATGGAAATGTTCTCCTAGAATAACTGAGCTAAATGGGAAGTATTTATTATTCATTGTTCTCTCAGGATTGGAGTGATCTTTGTCTCTTTTTCTTGCCTTCTGAAAGAGGAAGAAGTCATATTTACAGCTGAAAAGCATCTAAGAGATTGTTGAATCCAGCCTTTTCATTTTATACATTAGGAAACTGAGGACAAGTTCACACAGCTAGTATATGTTTAAAGTAGTATTTGAGCCTATGTCTTTCTGACTATGTCTAATATCCTATCTATTTGAGCTGGGACTTGAAGGGTCATGGGTGTTTAAAGAGTTAGAGGGGTAAAGTAGAGAAAGCATTCAAGGCATAGGGGACCATGTTTCTTTAATAATAGTTTTAATGAATCTCCTGCTCTTTTCCATAATGTTATAACTTAGTGACTGTGATCATTTACCTCTCCATTACTCTTTGAGTGATAGGAAGCTTTAATTTTTTGGGAACTTTTCAGCAAAAGGCAATTTATTTTTGATCAAGGTCATTAGTATGGATCAGGTATAATGGAATCACCTTCCTAACATTTTAAAGTAGTAGATTGTCCATTTGTCTGAGGTAATATAAAGGTTACATTCTTAAAGAAAAACTGCAGGAAAAAAAAAAAAAAAAAAAAAAAAACTAGCCAAACTTTTATAGTTCTCTACCAGCCCTATGATAACATAATTTTATGACTGACTCACAGCACTCTGCTGCAGTAGTTAGCATCATTCAGCTAACATGAATATTAGAATTAGTCACTATATTACTGTATCCTTTTAACGGATACCATTGACACCATTGTTTCTCATTGTTCCTATCTGCTTCTATCTCCACATGAACTCCCACATGTGTTTAAACCAGATTAAAATGTAATTGGGAAATATTTAACAGAATTTTTAAAAATACAATAAAACAGATTATCTTGATTTGTGGTTTGTTTTTTAAGCCAATGTGCAGATAAAAAAGAATTAGTTTCTGTGTGAGTATGACAATACTTTTCTAGGATCTTAAGCCTTGTCATCAGGTTCACGGAGATTTGTAAAGACTAGACAAATTTATTTATGTTTAGAGAGAAGAATTTTTGAATGCAGGGAATATTTTTGTACCCTCAGCACCCAGCTCAGAATCTATCAAAATTTCCTAGGAAGGATATATCTAAAATTTAAGATTGATACTTCTTTGAAGGACGTACAGTAGGATACAGACAAGAATTTGTGTAGGTTAGGAAGGCTTGGTGAGGCTGCATATCAACATTTTTGGAGAAATTACCTACATCAATACACCGAAGATCTCTTGAATTATCTAGAATACTAAAATTTAGCTAGCATCTTTTGTGCTGAATACAGACACATCTCCCATGTTTCAATTCTTCATGTTGTTTATTCCCTTCTGCACTCTTTCAACTCAATATGCCCTAAAAGCTTGATCAGGGCCAAGTGTTGGAAGAGTTATCATGTAAAAGAAGGATTTGCCTCATTCTATTTGTCTCTAGAAGGCAAAATTAGTTAGAGCATGACCTGCTTGGTTAAAAAACAAAAACAAACAAACAAACAAACAAAAAACAACTTTCAAACAATGGAAGCAGTTAAAAATTGCCTTTCCTTCATTGATTATCTCCAACTATTTTGCATATTGTATTTTTGTCCATAGTTGTTTATATAGTATCTCAAGTAGACTCTAAACTTTTAGAAGGCAGGTATCCTATATTGTTGTTGTTATTTTGGCTTTACTTTATATCCCAAGCACTTAGCAAAAGGCATGGCACACAATAAATGCTATATGGTGGCTTCAATAATGAATAAGGAAATTCTTAATCATTCTCTATGCATTTTGAAGTGAAGGCTGGAATGGGATTTACCAGGGACAATATTTAGAATGATTTTGCCCAGGCAAACTAGGGTACAAACTAGAATGTTGGCAGAGGGTGTGATAATTAGAAGTGAAAAAAGAGAAATAGTGTGGAGATGAAAGCATTATGACTTTCAATCATTTGTATTGGGGTAGTAGGGAACATGGTGAGGATGAACTATTACCCAAGGTTTCAACCTTGATTGATTGAAAGAATGGTGATACTAAAGAATTCCTAATTCAGGTAGACATTGAACTAACTGACCTCTAAGGTCCCTTCTATAAGATTCCATAATTCTTACAGGAAAGATGGCCTCATGGTTTCTAAGTTACCTTGTTCATAGCAAGTGGTTTAAAGTCAGTGATTATCCTAGTATTCATGGGCATCTGGGGGGGGGGAATTAATTTAAGAAATAGCATTACTGTAATGCTTTGCACATTAAAAGGATTTCATAAGTGTTTTCTTGATTGGGACTGCTATTCTTACATCCCTAGGGGACATGGGTAATAAATGTAGTGGATGGGTGGATGTGTTAGGAATTGTTCAAAAATATAAAAGCCTATTTTTATTATTTAGTTTTTTACATGTACTCCCATGGTATTATTTAAGGGGAAAAAAATTCCATTTCCAACAATCTTTCTGGAAAGCTTAATCATCAAACATTCCATTCAGATAGCAAGTTGGTGACTGCAAACAACTTCATGATTTTTCTTTTTGCTTTTCCCCTTTGTTGATGAGTTGCTTCTTCATATTAATTTTCATTTAATGAATAATTGAGAAACCAGTTTGGAAACTTTAGAAACAAATATATTGGAGTTTTTCACTTGAAACTAGGTTTTCGTTATTATCAACAAATATAAAATCATTAAATAGTTTTATTGAATCTTATTGATGAGCATGACCCAAAGTAACCTTCTTCAGTTTTTTTTAAGTGTTTTATTTTTCCTGAATGGAAATTCTAATTTCTCGAATCATCGCTGAATCATCCACTAGAAAAGGTAGGATTATCATGGGAAAGGAAATCTGGAAGTGCTCAAACCATAAAAATGTATAATTTGAAGACATATTAGGATAAGTTGTCTATTTATTGTTTGGGAAATGAAAGTACATCAAAGGCAAATATGAGGTATGGAGGCTCTAAAGACAAAAGTAGAGAAGATATGACCTCTTTCCACAACTTATTCTTATGAAGACAAGATGGAAATTGCTGTGTACATTTAAGATGTATAAATACAAGAGGGACTGGGATAGATGTCTTGCAGAAGGAAGCAGAAACCAGTACTCTTTTTATGGAGACATGGGGGAAAGAATCCTGTTTGTAATAGCAAAGAACCTGCTCTCAAAATCCCTGTTTTGCCACTTACTACCTTTGTGATCTTGAACAAGTCACTTAAGCTTTCTGGGCCTCAGTTTCCAATTATGTAAACAGAATTTAAATAAATACCACGTTTAAAAGTGGAAGGAACCTCAGAAATCATTTAATGCAAACTTCTTCATTTTGCAGGTGAAAAAATTCAACCTAGAGAATTTATATAACTAAATAAATCCTTTTTAGACATCTCAAATTGCCTTAGGCAACTCAAACAACAGATAAGCAAAATAGCATTGGGTTTTATTGTGTCAAACCCTCTCCCTTTTCCCAATTTGCTGATACCTTTAAGAATACCACCATTTTCCCATTCACCCAGGCTTACAAGGTCACTGTCATCTTTAATTTGTCATATCCACCCAACATATCCAAAATGTTGTTAAATTATGTCACTTCTACTTTTGCAACATCTTTTGTCTATGTTCCCTTCTTCCTACTCATGTGGCTACTACTACTCTTGCATAGGCCCTCATTATTTCATACCTGAAATATGACAATATCCTCTACTTTGTTGTTTTCCTGCCTCAAATCATTCCATACTTGAATACATTCTTCAATCAGCTACCAAAGTTGTTTCCCTAAAACAGAGATTTGATCATGTCACTCCCTCCCCCTCTCCAGTAAATTGCAGTGGTTATTTATTACCTCTAGTATCAAATATAAACTTCATTATTTGGTATTTAAATCTTTTTGCAACCTGTCCTCTTATCATCTTTATAGTCTTCTCACACTTAACTCACTTGGATAAATTTTATAATTCAATCTTCTGAATATTACTCAAATATGACATTCTCTCTCTACAACATGACTTTTTGCCTGGCTGTGCCCTATGCCTGAAAGATTCTTTCTCCTCACTTCTATTTCCTAGCTTCTCATGCACCTTTCAATATTCAAGGCAAACTCTTCCTTCTGCAAGACATCTTGATCCCTCCACCCTCTTCCCTCTTGTATTTATACATCTTAAATGTACACAGAAATTTTCATCTTGTTTTCATAAGAATTTGAGCTTCTTGAAGGTAGAGACCATATTTTTTTAAACTTTTATTTATCTCTTCATACATACTTAACTGACTAACTTTCCCATAGTTACTCAGTTTTTCATGTCAGTTAGGATTTGAATCTAGACTCTCACTTTAGAGTCTCACTTTAAAGTCACCCATTTCTCCCCCTAGAAAACCATCCCAGATAATTTCTTCTCCATGACTGCCCTGCCATTTTGCCCACAGCTATCATCATCCTAGATTCCCAGCCTTTGATTAACTTTTGTGTCCAGAACAGGTTTGGGTCTCTTGAGCACACCACCCGGAACAACTTCCCAATTAACCTTCTACAGGACAATGAGACTTTGATTACATATAATCCTAGAGTATCTTTATTTGTTCTATAATTTAATAGTACACCTATAAAATAATTACATTATACTTATAGCTTTTTTCTTCATTTGTAAAACAAAAAACACAAACAATTAAATACAGTTTGAACCATTATAAGGTAAACTTAGTTTTTACATACAATAATCTCCAGAAAGGGCTTCACACTGCAGCATATCATATTGCTTTTATTGATACCCCTGGAGAGTGTGCACGTTTGTGTTGTGTTTATGTATAGCTTAATCTGCATGATCTTCTGCTAACTTGGTCACAGGGATTGGCTTTATAAGAGAGTCTCAAAAAGATGCCCATGTAGGCATCTCAGAACTACTTCCTTACATAACTTTTCTGCTGACCTTCATAATCTCAGAATTTTACTTTTAGTACAACACTAGGTATAAGAATGTCGGTTCTGAAGTTAGGTAGGATTTGCCCATGCTCCTCCCTCTGCTGCTCTCATCTGCCTATTTTTACCCTTACTCCCTAGCTACCTTACCAATATTGTAATTTAGTGCTGCTCCTTTAGGGGCCACCATGTGTTTAATTGAGAAGCATGTCAAAGGCTGGTGTGGAAGTCAACTATCTTTTCAGTACTACATTCCCCATCCTCATAAATACAAATCATTGATAGAAATTAAAGCAGTGAGGCTGGGAAAGGAAGCAGCATATTGACTTCTAGATCCCTAGGCTTCCCCCTGAAATCCTGTAAAGACCCTTTTAAATTCAATAGATGAATTCCAGAAAAATTATCCTCACAGTTTTAGACAGTATTTCTCTCATGGAACAGGGAACTAAGTCATTGTGAACTTCCTTAGCAGGAATGTCTTAACAATTTAAACTGCAGAAACAAGAGGATCACTTCTTGAGAAATTACTCAAAATTGTTTCAGAAGATGCTAAGTCCAATAAAGATGCAACTCTTTCCCATCTGTAAGAGTTTATAAATACTCTTTCTCACAAACAGAAATAGGGTATTGTTGCAACCTAAAAAAGAATCTAAAAAAAGCTTGATAGCTCCTTGAGACTCTTGTATTTTGAAAATATTTTTGGAAAAAAAAATGTCTCTTTAACTCCACTGTCTACTGTGGTAAGTTGTATAAGTAAATAGGAACTTAAAATAAATATTTGATAAATTTAAATAATCATTTCAGTTGCCTAAATTTTTATAAGCCAAATAACTAATGCAGAAAATTATATATATATATATATATATATATATATATATATATATATATACATACATATATATATGTCACTATGAAAATGAGTGTCTATTTGAAAAGGTAAAAATTTTGTCCCTGTAACTCCCATGCTATTCTTTATATTCTATTCTTTAATATCCAGGTTCCTAACCCAAAATCCTTGGACTCTCAAAGGGTCTGTGGGTAATTTCAGGGTATTTTAGAAGATGAATGAATATTTTTTAAGTTAAAATTATTTTTTCTACTAATTTTCAATTGAAATTTAGAGTTTCCTTTCATTATGATTTTAAAACAATATTTATTATGAGAAGAATTCATAGGCTTCATTAGATTACCAAAAAGAATCATGACATGTAAAAAAAGGGAGGGGTTAAAATCCCCGATTTAATGGCTTAACTTAGCTTTAATTGGATGTATTTCATTGTTCATTTATGTCTGCATAGAAAAATGTCCCAAATCCTTTGTCTCTTAAATTCCCCTTTCTTTTTTGTTTTAGCAGGAAAGGTCTATGCTTAGTGTCATGGCAGTGAAAATAGTGTTCTTTTTTCTAATCTAAACACTTCAAAAGTTAAGGGGGCTTTTGTTATTCAATTTAACAATTAACCCCATTCATTCTCACCCAAATCCTCCCCCTTTCCCCCCAACCCTGTGTCAAGATGCTCTAGTACCTTAAGTGAAATTAGTGTTTTCCCCACCCTGCCTATCCCCAAGCATAGATATTTAGCAATGAATAGCTGATTGGGAAATACTTCTGAGTGGCAAGCATCTGCATCTCTAGCTACCATGAAACTGGTCTATGTGGAGGAAGATTCCAACCCCAGCTACTTGGTGTTTACTCAGAATTGTTATCCAATGCCAGAGTCAAAATTGACACGTGAAACAATACTTGGATAGGATGATTATACTTTTAACAGCTCTTTACTACAGGTTGATTATAAAAACCAGCGTTAATGTAGAGACCTTTGTGTGTAATATTTTTAACTGCAGCAACAAAGCATGCAAAACCAAAATCTGTCTCAAGTCCATGAATTGGGAGGAAGGGAAGCAACAATAAAAAAAAAGGTGAGGAAGTTTACATTGACCCATATTTTAGGGTGGGAGGAAGAAGGCAGTGTGGTACAGTAAATCTGGAGTCAGAGAACCATATTCAAACCCTGCCTCTAATACTGACTTGGGTGACTTCAGCCTAATCACTTTACCTCTCAGAGTCTCAGTTTCCTCATTTGTCAAATAAGAGGATTGGACTAGATGACCTGAAAGGTCCCTTCCAGCTCTAGAATTATGATACTACAATCCTGTGACTTGAGCAAGGTCCCCTAGGGAAGCCAAATCCTTGGTTCAAAGGGCTTCCAGCTTCTTCTTGCAACAAGCTTGTCAAGAGTCTCTCCATAATTTCATTTTGTTTTTATTTGAACCATGTGCTTGTCTACATCACAGCCTCAGGCAGCAGTGGTGGCATGAAATCCACAAAGTGAAAAGTTCCCAGTTGGGAAATCCAGTGACAGTGAAGCCATAGAGACATCTTTCACTTCACATGGATATGGTCGGAGTGTAGGGTTGAGGAGATATATTTCTTTTCTTTTCTTTTCCCACACAGTGGAAACATTAATGCTGGATTTAACAGTGCATCACCTAAAATATCCTTCCAATTTCTTTCTTTCTTTTTGGTTGGTAACTATTTTCCATCTTCTTCCTTAGGGCTTGCTTCACAGGCTGGTCTTAGATGCAGGAATCTTGCCAAGGGGCACCTGGGAACACATAAGCCAAGCTTCTATTTCCGGTCAAGGTGACACGGAAACCTGCATCCCCCAGAGAACTGCCTGCTGAAAGGGAAGGGTCCAGCCAGTGCGTGAATCTGCTCAGAGGAAAGGGATAGAGGCAGCAGCAAATCTGACAGGAGGTGGGGTGAGGGGTCCCCCCAAATGCTGAGCAGCATTCTGCCACTGAGGCCATTCACTGTTTGTCTGAGTCACTGAGGTTCACAGACATGCACCGGCACTGCTTTACCTTCTGAATCTTTTTGTGTCGATATGGGGGGTCCTGCCCCGGGCACTCTAGTTCTACCAGTACAGAAGTGACCCGCTGGGGCTTACAAAAAGCACAAGACTGGAAGGACTCTTCCTCCTTCTTCACGTGCCGAGGGATGTAAAAGGAGTTGCACTGGCCATAACAGAAGCGGTTGAGGATGGTGCGGCTCCGACAGCCTTCTTCGCTGACCGTCTGCCTTAGGGGCTGCGTCTTACACCAGTCGCTCTTCAGATATTTCCGCTCGGTGACTACTAAGGCCTCCTGGCTAGAAGCCAGCACTTCCTTCATCTGATGTTGCCACCTCTCGGAGTTGTTGCTGCTGCTGTCCTTGTATGGGGAGGGGATGGCTCCCGGGGGCCGGTTTTTCCGAGCTTCCGCCACCTTCATCAGCATAGCCACCAGGAACAAAGAGAAAGAAAGTTTCCAAACCATTCTGTAATGGGAAAAGAGGAAAATTATAAACATTGATTAGGAAGGACAGGGAGGAATTGGTACTTATTTCCAACCTAAGCTTTTGTAGACATCAATGAGAAGCATCAAGACCCTGTAAGAGTCATAGTTCAAGAGAGAAAAGAATAGGCTTGTAGGCCTGAACTAAAATTGACTCAGTGAGAAACTAGCGTTTGTTAAGTACTTACTATACCCAGGCACTGGGGATTCAAGGACATACGGAAAAGGTCAATAAGTGCACAGGCTGATGGAAGAGTCAACATGCAAATAATTACTATTATACAAAATGTATACAAGGCAAATGTAAGGTAAATTAAGAGGGAAGATGTCAGTGTTGAAGAGGAGTGAGAAAAACTTCCTGCAATTGAGAGTTTAACTGAGACCGGAAGGAAGATAGGATGTCAAAGTTAGGAGGAAGAGAATTCCAGGGAAGGGGAGATGCCAGGTGTACCTAAGGCAAGTTCATTTAATTAGGTGTAAAAGGGGTCACAGAACAAGTAAACATAACTATTGACTACCTGCTGAACAATTAAAAATTGCAGTGTCCTAGATATTACTTACTATGTAAGGAAAAATTAAAATGGACCAATGAACTGGAAAAAAAAATTAAAGAACCTAACTTTTCTTGGGATTGAAGGCATGAGCATACACGAGTTGACCTTTATATACCTCCTTTTTCTCATGTGTAAAGTGGAATCATAATACATTTAGGAATTACCATAAAGCATTACTTAAATATAAACTATTAATTATTGTTACCTCACCCCATAAATTACTTTTTTCCTTTCCATAAATGAAAGCATTATTATCATCTTCTAAAGTTTTTATTGAGTATTATTATATATACTCTATTATTCTGGATACTATATGAGATAAATGGTGATCTAGCTTTTTAGAGATATTTAATGAAGATACATTACAAAATATGTAGAAAAAGACATATAAAAAGAAGAAATTGGTTGAGAAAGGGCAAATGGATTTAGAATGAAGAACAAAAAGTGAGGATCATATACTGAAATGTAAAAGGCACTCCAGAGGGCATCTAGCGCAACCCTCTTATCATTCTGCCTCCCCAGAAAACACAATAATTACATAGTTTAGCTGGACTGATCTCTTCCACCTCAGAAATTCTGTACAGCATTACATTAAACTAAACAAATTCAAGAAATATTTATTCTTCTTGCATAATAGGCAAGTATTAATGGAAAAGTTTGATAAATTTCCTTGTTATATCTTTTTGTCATTATCTTTTCTATCCAGTAGGAAATTCAGGAGCAAATTTGATATAGTACTTAGTTGAGCAAGACATTAAACATGGACATTGAAGACATAATTATGATGACTGGATATAAAAGTATCTAGTGGATTTTGACTGAGGACAAGAGAGTAAAGAAAAAAGACAAGGGAAAATGAAGAATCAAAGATGAGGAATGGGATAATTTTTTTAAGTTCTAGTAAATAATATTTTTGAAAGTTTTAGGCCAAATTTTTAAAGGCTTTTTTTTTTCTATACCTCATTATTTCTGTGCACAAAAGACCCATATAAAAGCAGTCACACCTCTTAAATGTTCATAAAATATATGACCCATGAAGTTCAATTATCTCATTATATTTTTAGAGTGATTTGATTTCTCATTAGTTTCTTAAAAGGAAAGCATTCTTTGTTTAATAATTTCCAAAATTATTGGCATTCTAAGTAAATATGACCCAAACTTGATAAGCTGAAGCCAGGAAACATTTGCAAAATCAAGCCCTCTTCCATTTACCCCAGAGCCCAAAACAAACATGTATCATAGATAGAACAAAAATCTGTTTCCCTCAGAATATCCTAATTATTGTCTTTGAGAATTGCATTGAAATATATTCAGCCAGTTGGGATAAATCTTTTTTTGGGTGGTTAATAGATCTGCTTTTCTTGGGCACATCATTTTTTTTTAACATTTGTAAAAGATTAATGATCCTCCTTAGAAATTATTTCTTATAAGAGCTCAAGAAGAAAAGAAGCTGCTGAATTTCTCAGAAAAAGAAAATGATGTTGATAAGAAGAAAATATAATGAGGTCAGTCTAAATTGTGTGAAACAAATTCAGTTTCTCCTTTCTCGTCTCCTCTTTTCTCTTTCTTTCAAATCGTATTTTTGCCCATTACCAAAAAGGGAAAAAAAATTGATAATGAAGGAAGGTATACTAAAAACTCTTCTGCTTTTACAGTTTTTCCTTAATTGTCCATTCAGAGACCTTAAGGGATAGTATGAGACAGCTGCTCCCCATGGCCTTTTTAAAGTATGTGTTCAGAATTGAAATGGAAGAGAGTGTGCTTTTCAGTAGTTTAGTTCTATAACCACTCTCAGTTCCTAGAGAATAGGAAGAATTTCATGCAGTTATCCAAATTTCCTAGTCTATTTCTCTTGGATTTTGACTCAATAAATAGATATTGACTAAAACCTATTAATGTGCAAAACATCCTGGTAGGTGCTGGGAATGTGACTGCACAGTCTTTCTCTAAAGAAGCTTAAGTAATAATAGGGCAGTGGCCAATATTAGAGGTAAGCAGAACACAGTACGGGACAGGGTAAAGGAGATATTGGATAGAATGCTCTAAAATTGTTTGAGAAAGAAACACTGGTTTGATGGAGATCAGAGAATAAATAGTTCATTTGAAAAATGGCCTTTTATCAGAGCCTTGCAGAAAGAAAAGGAATCTGAAAAGGCCACACGAAGGATAGGTCCATGCTGGGTATAAGTGTCTATATGAATATAGGCAAATATAGCCCAACATGTCATAATTATTATTAAGTCATCTCAGTTGTATCTGACTCTTCCTAACCCCATTTGGGGTTTTCTTCTAAAGTTATTGGGGGTGGTTTGCCATTTCTCTCTCAAATTCATTTTAGAGATGAGAAAATTGAGGCAAACAGGATAAATGACTTCCCCAGAGTCACATAGCTAATAAGTATCTGGGCCAGCAAGTACCTAGCACTCTGTCTACTGTACCACGTAGCTATCCTAACATGATTTGAACCTGCTATACTCAGCCTACTCATTTTATAGATGCTGAGTAAAATTAAGTGATTTGTTCACAATCATAGCTAGCAAATGGCTCAGGAAGAATATGCGCCAAGATAGTCCTGACTCCCAGGCCAATATGTGCTGTACTTTGCCACCAGTTTTATCAAGTCAGGCAAATAGTTTATATTCTAATTTAGCTGTAACATTGGTTATTAATTAACAGTTCTTCAGTGTATAGTGGAAGAGTTTGGAACAGTATAGATTGGCAAATTGGAATCAGCATTGGGTCTGATTGCACCTAGATTCCAATTCCTCCTCTGATGCTCACTCCATGGGTGAGCATGGACAGGTATTTACCTTCTTAGAGCTTAATAATCTCATCTGTTAAAAAAAAAAAAAAAAAAAAGCAAAAAACTAAGGGTTGGACTATTGTAGATGGCCTCTGAGGCTCCTTCCTAGTTTAGACTGATAATTCCAGGCAGTCATGTAGGACAAGTTAGGAAATTTATATTTTGTCCTAGCGACAACAGAAAACTGCTGGATGTTTGGGGGCATGAGAGTGATGAGATCTTTGCTTAGGAAATTTAGCTTGACAGCTGTGTGCATAGTTTGTTTAGCACTTGAATTGAGCTTAAGAACCAGTATAAAAAGATAATCATATATTGTTACATTACTAAACATGGAGATGGGCTAAACATAATGAAAGCAAGGGCTAACAAGCTGATGATCAGGATAGTTTGCATATTGCTCTGGTAACTACATGGGAGCATTTAAAGTAGTATTATTACAAGACTTAAAAAAAGGCACATTGTGTGGACCACCCATGATGGAAGATATATAAAAGGACATGGAGAAAGGATCATAAAAGATGAAAATGCACAGATAGATTGTCATCTGTAGTATGAAAGGGGCCCCTGTAGTATGAAAGGGGCCCATGCGATGGGATAAAAGAATGGTGAAGTTATTGAAGTGAACACTGGAGTGACAGGTAGGCAAAGGAGACAGGGAGGGTGAAGGCAGAGTAGACAGTAAACTGTTAAAGCAGTCCAGGTAAGAAGCCATGAGGAACTGGAACAGGCTGGTAATTTTACAAGATGAGAGAAGGGGGCAAGTGTTACAGGTTTCCTCAAGGTAGAATCAACAGGATTTAGAAATGCATCAGACTTGGTGGTGATGGTGGTCATAGTAGGAGATGATAGACAAATGATTGGCCTCTCAGAAATGTTTGAAATAGCTATTATCTATAACACTGAGGATACTTTATTCTGCCCTCACATCTTGTATTCAGCTGTTACATGGAGAAACTCATAAATAAATCCTGTTAGTTTTATTAACTCTCCTGCTGGTCTGACAATGTTGTCAATCCACAGAGGAACCAGGGCTATAAATGCAGATGGCCTAAGCAGACTAGGCTGGACAAAGACGCTTGTGCAAATAGAAAGACCATGGAATCCTTTCATCATAAAGGGTTGCTTTTGGTGCAAGCTATTTAATTATCAAGAGAGGGTTGGACAGTACCAAAGTCACCTAGTCTCTGAAATCAGACGCCAAGTAAAGGAAGCACCTTTCAAATCTTTCTAATTGTAGTCGTTTAAAATTATTTTCTATCAGGAAGTGTCATAGTACAAGGCAAAAGGTCCCCTGGAACCAGGGGAGTGAGGCAATTCTGATTATGACTTTAAGGAAAGGAAAACAAGAGTGCTAAGTCATCATCATTCCTTTGGCAGGTGTGGATATCTAGGGATTTCTGCCTCTGAAAAATAGTGTTACATATATGAGTTAAATTCTTTGGCTAATAGGTAGGAGGATGGGTGCCTATGGCTTCTTTGCCACAGAATAAATGAATGAATAAAGTATATATTAGGTTCAAATCACACGATTTGTCTCTGTTTTCAATCAGCTCACCTTCTAAAAGGAAATACAACCTATATGGAAGAATTCAGCTGCAAATAAGAAAGGTTCTATGGTCCATATGTAGTAGCAAAGCAGATATTAATGCCTCTATCTCTTTTTAATATTATTTCAATATTTAATCAGTTTCTGATGTTGAATCATTTCACTTTATTTTTATTTTTTTATTAAAGTTTTTTTATTTTTCAAAACATATATGTGGACAATTCTTCAACATTAGCCCTTGAAAAAAGCTGTGTTCCAATTTTCCCCCCTTCCCTCATGCCCTCCCCTAGATGGCAAGTAATCCAATATATGCCAAACATGGTAGAAATATATGTTAAATCCAATATATACATACATATTTATACAATTTTCATGCTATGCAAGAGAAAAAGTGAATCAAAATAAAATGCAAGCAAATGACAACAAAAAGAGTGGAAAATGCTCAGTTGCCCTGGTCCTCTCTTTGGATGTAGTTGGCTCTCTTCATCACTGAACAATTGGAATTCATTAGAATCATCTGATTGTTGAAGAGAACCATGGTTGAATCATGTCATAATGCTACTTGACTTACATGAACATAAGGGATGGGGACTTTCTTCTAATTCCCTGCATTAAGCTTGTGTTCCATATCATATTGCTTCTTAGTCAAATATAACTTATTCCTTTTCCCTCTGAAGTCCTCAATTCTCTAAACCTGAATTATCTGAGTTTTGTTCTTACTGCTATTTATATAAGTCTTTAAGTTTTGCAAAGCACTCAAAATACACAATTATATATTATCCTGAAAATAACTTCAGAGGTTGCTATTATTGTTTCATTTTACAAAAGAGAAAATTGAGATAGATATAAAGTGACTTGACCAGATTAGTATAGTTAACAAGTTTCTGAAGGCAGGATTTGAACTCAAATCTTTCTGATTTACATAGAAGAGCTATCACATTATAATCCATTTTCTGTTTTTCCCAAGGAAGCTGTCCACTTTGTCTAACTTAGTTTCAACTCTGTTTCAATCTTTCTTGATCAATTGACCAAGTCTACTTGTGCAGTAAAGTTCATTATTCCTATTTTGGGAGTCACTTTGGCAATGAGAGAAGAGTTACTTGCTCTGTAAAACTTCTATTTAAAGGATAAGATAGAAAAAGGATATAGAATTTAACACCTGTGTCTGACGGTGCTATAACTATATGAAGAAGAATAGCGGAATTTAATCTATTCCTAATGAAAGAAATACAAAATAAGAAATATTGCATGTAAATTTGTATGCTGTAGTAAAGAAAGACTGAAAGTTATTAATGGCAGGCAAGTCATAGTAAAATGACCAGAGTACCCTGCATGATTCAAGAGGAAAAAAGTACAAATTTCTTCATCTACTCTTCCATGTAAAACTACCCAAGTGGAATGAGGAGTGTCATTTCTCTCCAGGAGAGGTTTGATTCCTTCTTGGAAATATGAGATTATGTTCTCTAAAGACGTTTCCAACCATAAAAGAATCAAGCCAGTTCATTTTCCTTCTGTTTTCTTTTCTTTTCTTTTTTTCTTTTTTTAATATCAGGTGAAACCTGATACTGGCATCTCTCATCTGGCTTTTTTTTTTGTTGTTGTTGTTGTGTTTTTTTTTGTTGTTGTTCATTTGTTTGTTTTTTGTTCGAAGTTTGGGAATCTAATTCAGAAAAAATAAATCAAAATGAGTGGTAGGAAGTGGGAAATGCATGATCTGGGGAAATGCAAAAGAAGTAGGAGTTAGGAGAAAGATTTGTCCTTCCATCTGCCCAAACTATGAGTCACTTTTCTGTTTCTTGATTTTCTCCTCTGTAAAACAGTGTTAATGGTACTTGCCATCACCCTGATCTATCGGGATGTTATGAGGAATGTGGAGTTGAATCCTAGGGTAATCTAAGAACTCTCTAGGGGTGGAGGTGGGGGGGAAGTCATTACTTTTATTGAAGCAAAGATCACAATGGTGATAAATTTTCTAAGACTTTTTTTTTTTTTTTAAATTCAGGAACATTGTTCTGCAGAGCTGTTATGTTGTCTAATTTTTTCCAATAAACAGGTTTTTTGTTTTTTTTTTGTTTTTTTTTTTTGGTTTGTTTTTAAAGATCATACCCAAGAGAATAATGCTGCTGAAATAAGAGGAGGAAAAAAAATGTCAGTTATCCTCCACCAACGTACTCCTTTCCCCCAGCATTAGTCTTGTGTGTTGAAGACAAGTTTTTGAACAACCATTTCCACTTGGCCCAGAGCAGAGTTTTCTGCATTTGTATATGTAAAAATTAAAGAGGCCTGCTTAAAATGCTTTCCACAAAATCAAAAACATGCTACTCATGCACCCCATTTGACCCACCCGGTATGTTGCTCATTGCTTCACGCTGCATTTGCTTTGTATATAGTGTGACTATTCGTGGAGATGGTGATAAACCAAAGAGTGGCAGACCCATTTCCCCTTTGTACTTTCTCTAGTACACATGAAGAATTCTTTCCTTTTTCTCTTTTTCCTGGTTCAGCACACCCCAGTGAAGTTGACCTTTGAGTCCTTCAAAGCAGCTTGCAAGGAGAAAAAAAAAATCTATTGATCTCTAGTCACTGCCCAATAGCTATGAACCTTTATGATAGGCAATGATATGTCAAAGGAGTCATCTGTGATGTCACTGAAAGCGCACTAGGTGGGGGTGAGACAGAACTACATTAAAATCTCAGTTCTTATGAACTACATGAATGTTGCCAAGTCATTTAGGGAAATAATAATGCTTTTAATCCATTTTTCTATAGCACTTTACTCAAAATATTCCTTTGAGTTAGATAATGCGGGTTTTATTTTTTCAATTTCACAGATGAGGGCACCAAGCCTGTGAGAGAAGGGACTTGATGAAAGTTACATATAGTTGGTGTCTGAAGGAGGAAATAGTGGAAGCCCTGTCCTCTGATATTAAATTCAGTGCCCTTTCCCAGTCTGCTACATACACTTACTTCACTACTTCCTATGAATTTAACTTATGGCTTTTAAAGCTCATCTAGTTTCATTCTAGATGAGAATTGAAAAAAAGAAATGAGACAAGAAACCCAGAAATCCTATATAGAAGACACAGTTAAGATCTCATACTGAATAGGTCTAAGTTATGCTAAGTCCATTTAACACATTGATAAAATAAGAAAGGTTATATCTGACCTTAGTTCTCAGGCATATCTTAAAAACCAAGTGAAATAATACATATGTGTATTTTAAAACACTATGCAAAATGCTTTTGATATTATTACTATCCATCAGTTTGGAAAAGACAAATTGAAATTATATAACCCAGATATTTGTTCCTCAGACAAATTTAATTATGTCTCAGAGTCCCAATTGTCAGGATCTAAGACCTTATGTCTATATTGCTATTCTCCTTAAAAACAATTTGCATGCTTATAACCTTACAGCAATTTTGGAACGAGATCCAGTTTTCATGTCTTGGTCTCCAGAAATGCAGCCAAGGCTTTGACATCAAAAAGAATCCAGTGACAAAAATGAAAATTCAATTCTTGATCCTATTTGATTGAGTTTGTATACTCATTTCAGTGTAAACTAAGGCTTAGATAGGCTAACGAAGTAGGGATGACATGAACATCAACAGGCCTACTCTTAAAAAAATTCAAGAGGATATCGATTCAAATGCTTTGAGTCAGATCTGTTAGTATCAGAGACCAAAGTTAAATTAACTTAAAAGAACATAACCTCAGATAGCTAAGCACACAATAAATAAATTATTGAACTTTCTTAATGAGGATTTCATTCTTCAAAAAGTGGAGGAATGAACAAAGAGAAATTCTATGCTAGATTTGATTCATGAGCAATAAACAAAATTGATTGTTGACTTAGAAATGATGAAAATTCTGAGACTATGTAACCTCTCCAAAAATTTGAAATCAAGGAGAAGAAACAAAGAGTAGTCTGACATAAATTTGGGGAGGGTTTACAAAATTTACAAAGGGTTCAGAGAAAAGATAATTTGGATCTGATAGAGTAAAACTATATAGGGAAAGTAGACCCAAAATAAATAGTAAACTCTTAAGAATTAAATGCTAATTTGGAACTATGCTCAAAGTTACCAAACTGTGCATACCCTTTGATCCAGCAGTGTTACTACTAAAGAAGAGAAAGGGACCTGTATGTGCACGAATTTGTGGCAGCCTTCTTTGTAGTGACTAGAAAATGGAAATTGAGTGGATGCCCATCAATTGGAGAATGGCTGAATAAATTGTGGTATATGAATATTATGGAATATTATTGTTCTGTAAGAAATGACCAACAGGATGATTTCAGAAAGGCCTGAAGAGACTTACACGAACTGATGTTGAGTGAAATGATCAGGGCCAAGAGAGCATTATATACTTCAACAACAATACTATATGATGACCAATTGTGATGGACCTGGCCATCCTCAGCAATGAGATCAACCAAATCATTTCCAATGGAGCAGTAATGAACTGGACCAGCTATGCCCAGCAAAAGAACTCTGGGTGATGACTGAAAACCATTACATTGAATTCCCATTCCCTATATTTTTGCCCACCTGCATTTTGGATTTCCTTCACAGGCTAATTGTACAATATTTCAGAGTTTGATTCTTTTTGTAAACCAAAATAACGGTTTGGTCA
Source organism: Sarcophilus harrisii (assembly GCF_902635505.1). Taxonomy (NCBI): domain Eukaryota; kingdom Metazoa; phylum Chordata; class Mammalia; order Dasyuromorphia; family Dasyuridae; genus Sarcophilus; species Sarcophilus harrisii. Next base: position 377,755,416 of record NC_045429.1, read on the forward strand.
TGTATACTTATTGTGTATCTAATTTATATTTTAATATATTTAACATCTACTGGTCATCCTGCCATCTGGAGGAGGGGGTGGGGGGAAAGAGGGGAAAAATTGGAACAAGAGGTTTGGCAATTGTCAATGCTGTAAAGTTACCCATACATATAACCTGTAAATAAAAGGCTATTAAATTAAAAAAAAAAAAAGAATTAAATGCTATACAGCTCTCTTTTCAGGGCAAAATAATTAGAAATTGAAAGGATGCCCATCAATTGGGAAATGGACAAATAAATTGTGCTATGTGTTTGTGACAGAATATTATTGTTCTTTGGGAAATGATGAGCAGGATGCTCTTCGGGGGAAAAAAAAAAACCTGGAAAGTCCTCCATGAACTCAAAGTGAAATGTTCTCTACATAAAGTAATAGCAATATTCTGGAATGATCAACTGTGAATGATTTTGCTATTTTCAGCAGTATAATGATCCATAATTACTCTGAAGGACTTATGATGAAAAATCCTATCCATATCTAGAGAAGAAACAGATTGTGTTTTAATACAGTTTGAAGCATACTCTCTCTTTTAAAAAATATATTTTTCTGGAGATTTTTTTATTTGGATAGGAGATTCATGTTTTCTTTCATAACATGACTTTTATGGAAATGAAATAAATAATTAAATGCAATAGATCTTAGGTACAATTATCTAAAGAAACAGAGGTAGATATATAGGGAAGTCAATTTTGTTTCTGCCTTCATGTTTTTTGTTTTCTTTTTTAAATAAACTAAAGCAAACATGAGACAATACACATACTTTGGATACAGTTTCCTGGAAACCACATTTTCAGGCTTGAGAGGAACCTGGTCCTGCTAAGTGTTATCTGAGGAGTTTATGTAATAATTAGCACTTATATAGCACCTACTATATGCCAGGCACTGTACTAAGCACTTTATAATTATCTCATTTGATTCTCATGACAACCCTAATAGGTAGATGCTAGTATTACCCTATTTTACAAATGAAGAAGCTGAAGCATATAAAGGTTAAATAACTTACCTATGTTCACACTCCTAGTAAGTATTTGAAACCATATTGAACTCAGGTCTTCCTGATTCCATGATTAGCACTCTATCTAATTGGGCTGTCTTGATGCCCTGAACCTAACCCATCATATCTAGCTGCCTCTAAGTCAGGCTGTAATTCCTGTCCCATTCATGTATCTATCTATACCACTTTGTTATATGCTGCTGACATGCATAAATCCTCTCTTGGTTTTCACTTTCTATTTCAGGCACAGTAATCAAACCAATACTAACCATTATTGCTCAAAGTGATACACCAACCAACTGATTGAAGGATCAAATAGACATGTCATTAACAAAATAAAAAACTCTCTTCTTCCACCATCATCCACACATATGAGTTGCACTCTTCTTGAGAACAAGGACTATTTCAGTTGCATATTTGAATTTCCATTTTTAAAAATAGCATCCAGAAGATAGTAAGTGCTTAATAAACCTTTTCTTTTTTTTTGAAAACATGCACAGACCTATATGAACTATTTGGAGAGCTGAAGCTCAAAATGAGCTGAGGCTGGTAAAAGCTAAATAGTTGGGATTTTTTATTGTTATTTTGGTTTTTTGAGGGGGAGGTTTTTGTTGTTGTTTGTTTTGTCATAAAAGGAAAAAGAAGCTCAAAGAATTCCAAATTGAGGAAATACTTATCAATTGAAGAATGGCTGAACAAGTTATGATATATGGGTGTGATAGGATTATGCTATATTAAATGATGAATAGGAGAGTTCCAGAAAAATCAGGAAAGATGTAGATGAACTGATATAAAATGTAAGCAAAACTGGGAGAACTTTGTATACCATGATAGAAATATTTTAATGATGATCAAATGTGAAAGATTTAACTACTTTGATCAAGACAATAACCCATCTCAGGCATTCTTAATTCTAGACACAGTGGTCTATCTACTGTGTCACCTAGCTGCCAAATGAACTATATATGATATCAGGTTTTCTTTTATTTGAGGATTCTTTTCTTTAAGGAATGCCTCTCTAAGGGGTAGAAATAGGAGAGATAAGAGACAATGTAAAAACAAAGAACACCATTAGAAACATTTTAAAAAGTAGCTAGTGTTGAGAAGTATGGTTGAAATAAAAATTATGACAAAAAACAGCAATATTTATTTCTCACTTGGTAGATAGGTTATTTAGGGGTTCTAGAACTTATTTCTGTCATATTCACTGATATGCTTCTCATACTAATTGGCTTTTCATATCTGAAGGAAAAAAAATGTTCTTAGTTTCAAAGAATCCAAAGAGCAGAAGGTGATAGGGAAAGTCTCTATTTCAATCATTTATTTAAAACAATAATTTCACTGTAATTGCTGTTAAGTCTCATATATTCTGCCCTTTTAAAATGTTTCTATAGGGGAAGCTGGATGGTTCAGTGGATAGAGCACCAGCTCTAAAGATGGACCTGAGTTCAAATGTGGTCTCAGACACTTAACACTTCCTAGCTGTGTGAATCTGGGTAAGTCATGTAACCCTAATTGCCTCAGAAAAAAAAAAAGTTTCTGTAGTATAATTATCAATGCCAAATTTGAAGTACACAAGGAGGCAATGAGAGGCTTTTAACCAAAGGAAACACGATATGAAAACACAGGTGAAAGATTTGAAATCATCTCAGGGAACATGGAGAAAGCGACAAGAACATAGGGCACATTTGAAATTAAATAATGATAGTACTTAAAAAAAAAAACAAAACTAATGACAACAACATACCTCTCAGCCTTTTGTGCATCAGAACATAAGCTCTTTGTGAGTAGGGATTGTTTCATTCATACACACACAAACACACATTTTTCATTCTTGTCAACCTTCCATTTCTATGTATGGGAAGATAAGCAGATCTAAGCTGGTTCTATTTTACTTGCTTCTATAGATATTGAAGTTCCTGAAAGAGCCTACATATAGATTAGAGACTGATAACATGATGAGACTGAGAAAATGTATTTCTATTGAAAAGAAAGTTGCCCTGGAGGTTGGAAAGTATTTGTTCAAGTTGAGATATTTGTTCTTAGGAGTCCGGATCACAATTTTGTGAATACATTTACCACGTCCTCAACAATCTCTAAACCCTGTGTATGTACCACTCACATTCATCTTTCACCATCCTCAATTTATTTTTTCTTTAAAATAAAGATTATGCATTGACTAATCATACTCAACCTTGGAGAACATGACTGTGTGACCTACTTGATGTCCACCACCTCATCCCCATCCTTACCCATCTTGTATAAATAATAAAAATACCTTAGTCAAGTCCAGAAAATGCAAAGTACTAAATCGATTCTTTGATAGATATGTGCCTTCTATGATCAGAACTGTCATCTATTGAAAACTCAAATATGCATCTACGTTTATCATGAAGTTAGTGCATAGCTAGTGTATAGCAATAGTGTATAGTGAAGTAGTTTGTTAAAAGAAGACATTAACAGATGTACCTAGAGTGTAGTGGGTATACTCATTCATGGTCTAACCATTTCCATTACTCCATTCTCAGGCAGAGATCTTTTAATGTAATTAGGTCTGTTTTCCCTACCACTTAGTACTATGGTATTATCATTGAGTCCCCTACTTCACAAGAGTGCTAGTTATTTCTCTGCCTCTATCATTTCCAGGAATGAGATTATCACAGATTTTTTTTTAATGTGATTAGTAATGCTGACCAGATCCTGTACTTTTTGAAGCCCACTCTCACATAGTTCATATTTTAATTCTAAGCTTGATAGTTAATAAAGAAGGAAATGACAATGTCCTTCATGTGATTACATCTAATTATTTATCTTTGAGCTATTAAGAATTCCGTTCCAAGTCTGGTCTTCCTGAGGAGTAAGAATTTTGAAATTCTGGTTTAGTAATTCTGGAATTGATCATCTGAAACACACCCAAAGCTTTATTAGTCAAATCCTGTACAACACAACAGAACCTAGACATACAAAATGACAAATACCACAATAGGACTTTAAGACTTGGCTTCTGACCAAGTTTCAAGGTTGGGATCCCTTTGCAAAAGAATAGACTGTCATTCGGTAAAACATTCAATATATAACTATCAACATTTATATTGGATCCCCCCCCAAATTATAAATGAATAAAGATAAGAGAAGCAATTCAGTCAAAATATCAATGACTTTAAGATTCATACGACCGTATTCTACTTTTTCCTTCCTTTTTCCAGTTTATTAGACACATAGAATATCATGGCTCAAAGATGAATTTTCAGTATCACCTAATGCAACTTGTCACTTTACTGTTGAGGAAACTATACCTAGACAAAAATTATTGGTGTCAAGGACTGAACTAGGAAACAGGTTTCTAGGTTATATGTGCTTACCTTAGACTGAGTCTGAAATCACAGTCTATGTTCTTAAGGAAGAGATCTGTCCTTTAAAACAAACAAAAATTAATCCTCAAAAGATTTGAGAGCTTAACCTAACAATGCTCATACTAGATCAATGGCTGGCTTATGTTAACATTTTGTTAAATTTCGATTGACCTTGGCTGTAACATGTTTAGCTACTAAACAGTTTCCTCTTTTCTGCTGGTAATTAACAACGAGGAGGAGTTTCTTTTCTACTTAATTATTGTAACTGGCTTTCTTGAAAATATTATACTTTGATTTACCGCAACATCAATTTCAGATCCCCTAAATCTGTTAACATTAGTATCTGGAATAAATTGTAAAGAATCTGCGATAACCTGAACACTGAAATACCTCACAAGTTAGAATTGTCTCTTCTTGATTTCATGTAGAAATGTTACAATTTAGAAATTGGGCATCATGGTAGATATTTGTGGGTAAGCGGTCAACCACATTTGCTGGAGTTGTGAAGTGAGAAGATTATACGAGGCACATGTTTTTCAAGTAGTTTTCATAATGGAATTAAACAAGAATAGTTTACTAAATATATAAAAATATTCTTATTGGGACCTGCAAATGCTACAAACATTTTTTCTACATGGTATAAATCTTTCCATATATATGAATTATTTCTCCCTTATTTCAATTTGTTTTTGCAAACTGAAAACCCCCCTTACAAGGTTTGTATTCAGAAGACATGTGTTCAATTCAAAGGTCTCTAACTTAGTTAACCTATGAGTTAAAGCTAATCACGACACTTTTCCAAACTTTCTAATTCTTTCTCAAACTTCTCATAGCTTTCCTCTTTCCCTACCTACCATTTGAACTAAAAAGTTTTGTTGCATATTTCACTGAAACCAATTTGGCCATTCACAGAGAACTCCATCTTCTCCCCTTCTTACTCATCTCATTGTCTTCCTCTCCTATCTTCTCCTCCACACTGTTTCATAGAAAGAGGTGGCCTTTTTTCTTGTCAGGGAAAACCACTCCTCATAAGTAAATGATCTGATCCATCTCATCATTTACAGTTCCATCTCATCATTTCCAGCAGATTGTCACCTCCATCATCCCCACTCTCATTAATTAGAATTTAATCTCTCCCAGAATACTGGCTGCCTCCCTATTGCCAATAATGGTCTCACATCCTCATAACAGAACATAAAGAAAAAACCCAAAACTACAAAACCAAAAAGCCTCAACCTTCATTCAATCTGTCCATTCATCCTAGCTATGCTGTTTTCTTTATATCATACCTCTCTTTCACAGCTAAACTACTAAACTACTTGAGAAAGCCATTTACATTCTGTTCTTCTACTTCCTTTCATCTCAATCTTCTAATTCTCTACAATCTGGCTTTTGATTTCATCATTCAATTGAAACTGCTTTTTCTAAAGTCACCAATGATCTCTTCATCTGCAAATGTAATGATTCCAAATCCTCATCCTTCACCTCTTTGTAGCCTTGACACCCTTTATCACCCTCATCATGGTACTCTCTCTTCTCTTTCCTGACTCCCCTCCTTACTTGTGAGACTTTGCTGGATCCTCATGGAGGTTCTATGCACTAATCAAGGATGTTTCTCATTTCTCTGTCCTAAGACTTCTTTTTTCTTCCTTTATAGTATTGTATTTGGTAATCACATCATTTCTCATGGATTCAATAATCATGTCTATTTAGGTCATTCTTAGATCTATTTATTCAGCCCTAATTCCTCTCTTGCCTCCATTTTAGTATCTTCAATTTCCCTTTGGATATCTCCAACTGAATTTAATATATCCCAAACTGCACTCATTCTCTTCCTCTCCCCAAAGCCTTCCCTCATCTTAATTTCCCTTTCATTGCTCCCAATTGTAGAGGGCTGAAACTCTGAAAAAAAGTGTGCTTGAATCAGACAAGAGAGCACTTAAGGCTAATTACCTATTCAGTGTGAGATAATGGCTCTATAAGCAGATATTTAGATGATGGCTCTCCTCATGATTGGGGCTTGCTGAATGTGTGGTGATGAGGTAATCTTAGGCAAGGATTGGAGGTCTGAGGGAGAGAAGTCAGGTCACTTGGCAGCAGGATGAGGAGGAGAGAGACTGGAGACTCCAAACTCCAGAATCCAGGATACATCTTTGGCAAGCTAGTGGCAGCTTGCCTGCCTCCTTCACTTCTCCCCCTAAAGACCAAGGACTTTGATTTAGCCTGACTCTGGCTGACCCTGAGACCCTCCAGAGAGCTAGCCATACTTTATACCCAACCAAGATACAAGCTTGACTCCTCACTATATCACAACTTATATATCTAATTGTTAAGTCCTAGTGATTCTATTCCTTTACATTTTTCCTATATGCCTTCTTATCTCCTCTAACACTATCACCACCCTGGTGCAAGAACACAGTACCTCATATGCCATAACTTTCTTTGTTATCCCTCCCTCAAGCTTTACCCCACTGCAGTCTCCTTCCATTCATCTGTCAAATTGGTCTTCCTACAAGACTGATCATGTCACCATACCATTCAATAACTTCAGAGTTTATTACCTTTATGGTGTGAGATCTTTGAGATCAGGGACTGTTTTTTATCTTTCCTTGTATCTGTTGGCACTCAGTACAGCACATTACACAGAATAATACTTGACATTTTGTTTACCTCAGTTTTTTATTCTGTGAAATTTGCATAGCAATATTTAGGCTGACCACTTGAGCAATGTTAATGGCACAAATCAGATAACAAATATATGTGTACCTTGAAAATCATAAAACATTATATAAATGCTAACTCATAATTTGGTTGAAGCTCTTTTTTTTTAGTTGTAGGTATTATCTCATGAAGGCAGACAGTTGGTACAGTGGTTAGAATGCTGGGCTTCAAGTGAGGAAGAAGTGAGTTCAGATCCAACCCTAACTAGTTGAATGACCCTAGAAATGTCATTTAAAAACTGGTTCGCCTCAGTTTCTCATCTGTTAAAATGAACTGGAGAAGAAAATGACAAACAACTGTAATATCTTTGCACAAACCCCCCTAAATAATACAATAAAATAATGGCTAATATCTATACAGTACCTACTATGTTCAAGGTACTGTGCCAGTTTACCAATAGCTTATTTTATTTGATCCTTACAATCCTATACATTAATGTTATTATCATCTTCGTTTCATTCTTAGATAAACTGCATTGAACAGAAATTAAATGTCTTGCTTAGCAGCTACACCCAAAGAAAGAACACTAGGAAATGAATGTAAACTGCTTGTATTTTTGTTTTTCCTCCCGGGTTATTTATACCTTCTGAATCCAATTCTCCCTGAGCAACAAGAGAACTGTTCGGTTCTGCACACATATATTGTATCTAAGATATACTGTAACCTCTTTAACATGTATAGGACTGCTTGCCATCTGGCGAGGGGTTGGAGAGAAGGAGGGGAAAAATCGGAACAGAAGTGAATGCAAGAGATAATGTTGTAAAAAATTACCCTGGCATGGGTTCTGGCAATAAAAAGTTATTTTAAAAAATGTCTTACTTAGGTCAAATAGCTAGTAAGTGTTTAAGGCCCAATTTGAACCAGGGTTTTCTTGATTCCAGGTGCAGCACTCTATCCATTGTACTACTTAACTGAGCAAGAGGGAACAGCATAGTTTATTTAGAAAGCTAGATCTTGAAGTAAAGTCAGAAAACTGCTGGAGCTCTCTCAATTTTCCTCAAAAACCACATAAAACTAAGCCTCTGAACAGAGTCTGATGGAATGAAACTACTGTCCAACTCAAGATAGACTGAAAAAACTTCAGAGGTCAGTCTCACTGGGGTGAAAAGGGTGTTCAGCCCAGCTCAGAAAGACTCTGGGAAAGCTGGTGAGAGCGTTTAAATGAGAGCAAATCAGCAACTAAGACCCCCAGTCCTGGCTCAGTAGAAGAGCAATCAGTGGAGCAGCTTTCAGTCTCAGCTCAAAAGGCAATCTCTGGGAAATCAGGCTGTTTCCTGAACAGAGAAGGCAAAGCTACCCCATACAACCACAAAGACAAGACTCAGAGCTATACAGGGAACTCCTTTACCCCAGGAGCAGAGCTCTACCTTAAAAGTAAAAAAAAGAGAGGGAATACCAAAAGAAAAAGAAAGAGAATGAGCAAGAAATAGGAAAGAAGCTTGACCATATAAAGCTATTATGATGAGAGGCCAGACCAAAACACAAACTCAGAGGATAGAATGTTCAAAGAAGAAATATCCAAGTGTTAGATAAATTGGTCTCAAGCCCAAAGAGGCTTCTTGGAAATCATCATAAAAGACTTCAAAAGATAAATAAAAGAGATAGAAGAAAAAATGAGAAAAGTTATTGAGAAGTATGCATGAGAGAGTCAACAGCTTGGAAGACGGGGAAAAATTGACTGAAGAAAACAATTAATTAAACAGTAGAATAAACCAAACGGAAAAAGAGATACAAAAAATAACTGAATAAAATCACACATTAAAAACTACAACAAAAATAAAAAACTAGAATAGGGCAAATGGAAGCTAATGACTTTGTAAGACAGCAAGAATCAGTTAAACAAACTAAAAAGAATGAAAAAATGGAAGAAACTGTGAAATACCTCATTGACACAACAGCTGACCTTGAAAACAGATCCAGAAGAGACAGTTTAAAAAATATTAGTGTACTTGAAGGCCATAAGCAAAAAAAGAGCCTGGATAGCATGCTACAAAAGAGCATTAAGGCAAACTACCCCAATATTCTAGAAACAGAGGGGGGAATACTCATTGAAAGAATCCATCAATCACCTTCAGAAAGAGATTCCATAAGAAAAAGCCCAAGGAACATTGTTGTGAAACTCCAAAACTATAATGTCAAGGAAAAAAATACTGCAAGTCAAACAAAAACACTTCACATATTAAAGGGCAGCAATTAGGATTGTCCAGAATCCGGCAACTTCTACTGTAAAGGATCAGAGGGCCTGGAATGTCATATTCTGAAAGGCAAAGGACCTGGGGTTACAACCAAGAATTACCCACTCATTGAGATTCATTATCATTTTTTCAGGGGAGGAGATGGAGCTTCAATGAAATGAGACTTTCAATCATTTCTATTGAAAAAAACCAGAACTAAACAGAAAGTAGAATCTATAAACACAAGACTCAAGAGAACCATAGAAAGGTAAACAGGGGAAAAAATATATTTGAAGGCTAAACTATTTAGAGCCTTAGGTGGAAACACAATATCTGTAACTCTTGTAACTGTATCTGTCACTGGTACAAACAAAGAGGGGAATTACATGAACTAAGGGCATGATAATGAACTCTGAAGTGATGACATCAAAGAAAAAGACATTAACAGGTGGAAAAAGGCCTGTACTGGAAAAAGAAGAAAGGCAAAGTATAATGGCACAATTAGTTAACATCAAGAGGCTCAAAAGACCTATTACAATAGAGGGGAAAAATGAGGGGGATGAGCATTGTCTGAAGCTTGATGTCATCAGTTTTGGCTCTAAGAGGGAATAGCCTAATCTTTCAATTGGGTATAGAAATTTATTTAACCAAATAAAGAAGTAGGAGTAAGAGGAAAAGAAAAGGGAGGGACAGGATAGAAGGGAGGGCAAAATCACTAGGAAAAAAAGTAAGAGAAGGTGAGAAGGGGTTGTAGAAGACTAAGGTATTGGGTGGAGTGAGTTTAAAAAAAACTTTAAGAGAAGGGGGAGGAATGATAGGAAATAAAGTAGTTGATGGGGTAGGTAAAAAACAAAAAACAAAAAACACTACTAAAGAGGGTTGAAAGAGAGAAGAAAAGTATATTCAGGGTCAAAAATAGAATGGAGGAAAATACAGAACTGGTAATCACAACTGTGAATGTAAATGGGATAAAATCTCCATAAAACAAAAGTAAATAGCAGAAGAGATTGACAAAACAGAATCCTACAATATGCTGTTTACAAAAAAAAAAATTTGACACAGAGAGGCACATACAGAGTAAAGGCAAAAGGCTAGAACACAATTTATTATGCTTCAGCTAAAGTAAAAAAAGTAGCAGTAGCAGCAAAATTAAAAATAGCTCTTATTAAAAGAGATAAAGAGAGAAAGTACATTTTGGTAAAGGGTACCATAAATAATGAAGTAGTAATGATACTAAATGCGTATATATCAAGTAGTAGAGAAGGCAAATTCCCAGAGAAGATGTTAAGCCAATTACAGGAAGAAATAGATAGCAAAACTATAGTAATAGGGGACCTCAAACTTCCCCTATCAGAATCACACAAATCTAACCACAAAATAAATAAGAAAGAAACTAGGAAGGTTAGTAGAATCCTAGAAAACCTAGATATGATAGACCTCTGGAGAAAACTGAATAGGTAGAGAAAGGAATACACCTTTTTCATGGCAGTACATGGCTCCTACACAAAAATTGATCATGTATTAGGGCATAAAAACCTCACAAAGGCAGAAAAGTAGAAATAGTAAATGCTTCCCTTTCAGATCACAGTGCAATAAAAATTATATTCAATAAAGGACCAGGGAAAGATAGATTAAAAACCAATTGTGAATTAAATAATCTAATTCTAAAGAATGAGTGGATCATACAACAAATCACAGAAACAATCCATGATTACATCCAAGAGAATGACAATAATGAGACAACATACTAAAACCTATGGGAAACAACCAAAACAGTTCTTAAGGGAAATTTTATGTCTCTAAATAGCTACCTAAATAAAACGGAGAAAGAAGAGATCAATGAATTAGGCACGCAGCTAAAAAAAGCTAGAAAAAGAACAAATTAAAAATCCCCAATTAAATACCAAATTAGAAATTTTGAAACCAAAAGAAGACAGTAATAAAAATTGAAACTAAGAAAATTATTGAACTAATAAACAAAACTAAGAATTGGTTTTTGAAAAAAACTAACAAAATAGATACACTTTTGGTGAATTTGATCAGAAAAAGGAAAGGAAAAAACAAAAAACAAACAAACAAAAAAAACCAAATCACTAGCATCAAAAATGAAAGGGAGGAACTTACTACTAATGAAAAAGAAATTAAAGTAATAAGTAGGAGCTATTTTGCACAACTCTAGGGCAGCAAATTTTAGAATCTAATTGAAATGGATGAATATTTACAAAAATGTAAATTGGCCAGGTTAACAAAGGAGGAAATAAAATACTTAAATAGTCTCATCTTAGATAAAGAAATTGAACAAGTCATTAATAAACTTCCTAAGAAAAAAAATCTCCAGAGTCAGATGGATTCACAAGTGAATTCTACCATATATTTAAAGAACAATTCATTCAAATACTGTGTAAACTATTTGAAAAAAGTGGTAAAGTAGGAGTACTGCTAAATTCCTTCTATGATACAAATATGGCTGTGATACCTAAACTAGGAAAGGCCAAAACAGAGAAAGGAAATTACAGACCAACCTCCCTAAGGCATATTGATATAAATATTTTTTAAAAATTTAGCAAAGAGATTACAGTAATTTATTAACAGGATAATACACTATGACCAAGTGAGATTTATTCCAGGAATATGGAGCTGGTTCAATATTAGGAAAATTATTATCATAATTGACCATAGCTATAACAAAACCAACAGAAATCATCTGATAACATCAACAGAGGCAGAAAAAGTTTTTGACTAACTACAGCATCCATTCCTAGTAAAACATTAGAGAGCACAGGGATAAAGGAAGCTTTCCTTAAAATCATAAGCAATATCTATCTAAAACCTACAGCAAGTATTATTTGTAGTGGAGAGAAACTGGATACATTTCCAATAAGATAAGAGATGAAACAAAGATGCACTATTATTCCACATTGTGCTAGAAATGTTGGCTTTAGCAATAAGAAAAGAAAAAGAAATGAAAGGAATTAGAATGGGTAATGAGGAAATAAAACTATCACTCTTTGAAGATGACATAATGATATACTTGGAGAATCCTAGAAAATCATCCAAAAATCTACTGGAAACAAACAAAAAAAAAAACCCTCTTTGCTCTGATTTGCTCTGAACATACTTCCAATATGATTCATAAAGCAATGTATATTAAAAATAAATAAACTTTAAAAAATAAGATAAAACAAAAAAATGAATTACATTTGTGTTGTTACTTAGACATTCCAGTCAAGGGAAGCAGTGAAAATAATATATGCAAAAACATCATCTATTGAAATATGGACTTTGACTAGATGAAACTTGTAAATAGTTTATTTAGGCCATTCTTCTGAGATCTGTCAAATAGACTGACTCTCATTGTCCCTGTGGTACTTATTTTTTATGTTAGATGCAATGTTTAACCTTTCCCTTCCTTTACTCCTTTACTTCTTATAATGTAAGATAATTAAGTTTTGATGGTTTTCTATTTCAATGGGATTAGAATTGGTAAAAAGTTTCATATCCCATGTAGAAACACTATATTAAAAATGGTTCCATTATTACCTTTTCTCATTTCCTTTCTCTTCCTGGGAGGGCATTATCAAGATTACAAGGGATTGGAATTTATGGGTCAAACAACACACTTAACAATACACATACTACTGCTTGAGGAAAAAGGGATAGGGGTCATTGCAACATAACCTAAATTCTGGACCTAACAACTTAGTTTTGTGGGTTTTCTTTCCTGAGGCTATGTTTCAGGGAGGGTAATAAAGGGTAAAACTCATTAGTGCATCATTATCTTTTGTCTGAAGGAAACAATGTGTGGTTTTTTTAGTCAGCCCACTTGGTGTTTGCATTGGTCCTGGATGAGTTTCAAACCAGCTATATTGTTTGCACAATCCCCCACACCCCTCCCACTCCCAAACATAAAAAAGCCCACCACTAAACCACATGGTTGATGCTAAATTACTAGGTGATGACTCTTCTGGCTCCTAAAGGTTTCTAAAATCTCAGTCACTGAAATCATGAATCTTTCATATAATGAGAAAAGATCTAAGCCTTTTTGGTAGACCTCCCATGGAGATAGAATCTCCCATCTATTCCATGAGCTCCTTAGAATTGCAGCTTAGAGTCAGGTTATAGAGTTCTCTCTAACCTTTCTTATTAAAATACAATTCTACAGTCTATGGGTACCCTGTATCAAAGTTTCGAGTCTATAATTTTCAGAGGTTGATCTTGAAGTGTTGATAAAATTGTGCATTATGATAGTATGCACAAAGATCTAATCTGTAAGATCTTTGCAAACAAAGCTTTTCAGATATCAATTATTTGGGCCTTAAATCATCATATTTCTAAATACTTTTATCTTTGATTGAACTAAGTGCATCATCCATAAGAAAGGCAAATAGAGAATGTTGAAAATTTCCAAATCCAAAATAAATGAAAGAAGTTTGGAAGTAATTTTCTTTCATAACAATAACAGTCATTTATATGGTTCTATAAAATTTGCCAAATGCTGTTTTCAGTTTCTCATTTGAGATTCACATTTCAATGTGAGAATGGGAAACTAAGGCTCATGATGGTCAAAAACAGGATTTTGAACTTAGATCCACCAGACTCTAAGAACAGCAGAAATCTAGCTACAACACTTCACTATCTCTGGTGAAACTTAAGTCCAAGAGATACAAACCAAAAATCGTTAAGTACACAAAATAGTAGTCCTAACTATTCAAGGTTAAAAGAAATCACTGAAGAACTAATTTTAAATATTATTTGCTAAGGATTCTCTCTTTCTCAGGTCCTCTTCTTTTGCTAAATTCAAATTCCCTCTTTTGAAGCCTTCTTCAGCTCCCATGGATTCACCTATCACATCTACACAGACAGCTCCTAGATGTTCATAGATAACCCTAGATCTCCAGTCTTGTACTCCCAAATAACTACTATGTGTCTCATATGCATTTTACATTCAACATATCTGAAGCAGAGTAGTTTTTCTTTTCACCTCATCTGTTCCCTCTCCCTAACATCTTCATTTTTGTTGAGAACACCTAAGTTTCAATTACCCATGTGCTCAACCTCAAAATCCTTTTCAGTTCTTCCATTTAATTCTCTTACTCTTCCTATCTAATAAATAACAGATCATATTGATTTTACCTTCAAATCTTATATCTATCTTCTCTCTAGTCTGAATTCCAGCTAGGTCTTTTTATTTCTATTTTTCTCTTTTCAGTCTATTTTCCAATATCGTCTATTAAATGTCAAATTTGTATTCTGAAAGCACAGCACTGACCTTAACACTCAAGGAGCTCCTCCCCTTCTCTTCCCCCCTCATCCCCCCTGCAAAGGTATTCTCTCTAGAATAAACTACAAATGTCTCTGTTTTTAAATCCCTACACAATCTGGCTCCAGTCTTTCCAGATCTACTACATATTACTTTACTGAATGCACTCGATGTTCCAGCCAACCTGACCAGCATGCTATTCCCCAGAAAAAACATCCTATCTCCTGCCTCTGCTTTTACACTTGCTGGAATGCAGTGGAATGCAATCTGACGTCACTACTGCTTCTCACCATTCCCAGCTTACTTCAAAGCCAAGTTCAAGTGTCCTTCTACAGGATGCTTACAATGATCTCCCCTCCCGCAGGTGGTAGTCAAATTACTCTGTATTTATTTCATTTTTTTTTTCTTCTCTGAGCACCTTGTTTTCCTCTAATTGGGCAGGGATGATTTCAATATCTTTATATTCCTAATACCCAGTAGAGTGCACAACACATAGAAGTGGCAATTTCCTAAGCTCTTCTTGAATTGAAAGAACAAAATTTAAATTCAGTTTTTACAAAGCTTAGTTCACACTAAAGCTTTGATTTCGTTAGAGGAAACTCTTATTAGCTCCAATAATAATTAAGCCTAATAAACAACATAAAGACTTTGGTTTCATCTTTTTTTAACTTTAGACTTTATTTCAGATGAAAAATTATGGGTTTAGGAAAACCTCTTATGACCTAGGCAAAAGTTGGGTTCTCTGCCTAACTTCTAAGTATATCTATTTCTACTTAACACCTGGCTTCTCTGGTTGAGGCAAAACTCAATTTACTGGAACCCTCTGGGTAATGAAATAGTAGTTATAATTATTGTCTCTGAATAGAGAAACCTCAGGGGCTGGAGGGAGATGGGGGAGTTGGAGAAAGAGCCCACCTCCTTGGGGCCTTCCTTCCACCTTGATTTTCCTCTCTATGATACCCATACTTTGTGAGTCAGTGATATTCTTTTATATCTACTTACTAATTTTTAAAATTTATTTTTAACATAAATAACTTTATGAATCATGTTGGTGGAGAAAAATCAGAGGAAAAAGGGAAAAAATCAGAGAGAAAAGGAAAGAGATAAAAAAAAATCAGAAAAAAAGAGAAGTGAACATAGCATGTATTGATTTACATTCAGTATCCTTTGATCTTTTTTTGTATGCAGATAGCATTTTATGACCAAA
This sequence comes from Sarcophilus harrisii, assembly GCF_902635505.1. NCBI lineage: Eukaryota > Metazoa > Chordata > Mammalia > Dasyuromorphia > Dasyuridae > Sarcophilus > Sarcophilus harrisii. Next base: position 377,771,161 of record NC_045429.1, read on the forward strand.
GTCTATTGGGATTGCCTTAGATCAATGAACCACTGAAAACAACCAAGTCTTTCATAAGTCATTCATGGTACATTCTTGCTGTTATTGTGTATAATATACTCCTGGTTCTGCCAGTTCAGCTCAGCATCAGTTCATGTAAATTTTTCCAGCCCTTTCTCAAATTAGCTTTTTCATCATTTTTATAGAACAATACTATTCCATTACCTTCATATACCATAATTTATTCAGTCATTCCCCAATTTATGGGCATCCACTCAATTTCTAATTCTGTCACCACAAAAAAGCTGCTCCAAACATTTTTGCATGTGTGGGTCCTTTCCCCTCTGTTATGATTTCCTTGGGATACAGATTCAGTAATGGCATTGTTGGCTCAAAAGGTTTGCATAGTTTTATAGCCTTTTGGGCCTAGTCACAGATTGCTCTCCAGAATGTTTGGATTATTTCACAACTCCACCAACAATGCATTAATGTTCCAGTTTTGTCACATTTCCTCCAACATTTATCATTATCTTTTCCTGTCATTTTAGCCAATCTGAGAGGTATGAGATGGTATCTCAGAGTTGTTTTAATTTGCAATTTTCTAACCATACTGATTTAGTGCATTTTTTCATATAACTAAAAATGGCTTTAATTTCATCATCTGAAAATTGTCTGTTTATATCCTTTGATCATTTATCAATTGAGGAATGACTTGTATTCTTATAAATTTGTTCTTCACATATTTTAAACATGATACCTTTATCTGGAAAGATTTTTTTCCCAGCTTTGTACTTCCCTTTTAATCTTGTTTTGGTTGGTTTTGTTTGTGCAAAACCTTTTTAATTTAATGTAATCAATTTGATTTTACCTTTCGCAATGTCCTCTAGTACTTCTTTGTTCAAGAATTCCTTCCTTCTTTAAAGATCTGATAGATGTCATCCCTTGTTCTCCTAATTTGTTTATGGTATCCTCCTTTATTCCCAAATCATGTAGCCATTTTGACCTTATTTTAGTATGGGGTATGAGATGTAGATCTATGCTGAATTTCTGACATATTACTTTCCAATTTTCCTAGAAATTTTTGTCAAATACTGAGTTTTTATTTTAGAAGCTGGAGTTTGGGGATTTATGAAATATTAGATTGCTATAGGCCTTGATTATTGTGTCATATGTATCTAACTTATTCCACTGATCTACCACTCTGTTTCTTAGCAGGTACCAAATGGTTTTGATGACTGCTGCTTTATAATACAGTTTTAGGTTTGGTACTGCGAAGCCACTATCCTTTGTATTTTTTCCATCAGTTCCCTTGATATTCTTGACCTTTTGTTCTTTGTTATTATTTTTCTAGTTCTATAAAATAATGTTTTGGCAGTTTAATTGGTATGGCACTGAACAAGTAGACTAATTTAGGCAGAATTGTCATTTTTATTATATTAGCTTGGCCTAGTCATGAACAAGAGATATTTTTCTAGTTGTTTAGATCTGATGTTACTTGTGTGTGAAGTGTTTTGTAATTGTGTTCATATAGTTCTTGGGTTTGTCTTGGCAGATAGACCCTCAAGTGTTTTATTTTGTCTACAGTAATTTTTTCTTTTTATTTCTTGCTGATGGGCTATAATAATATAGTAATATATATATAAATGCTAATGATGTCTGTGGGTTTATTTTATATCCTTTAACTTTGCTAAAGCTGTGGATTGTTTCCAGTAGATTTTTGGGTGATTTTCTAGGATTCTCTATATCATCATATCATCTGCAAAGAGTGATAATTTTATTTTCTCATTGCCTATTGTAATTCCTTTAATTTCTTTTTCTTTTCTTATTGTTAAAGCCAACATTTCTAGCACAATGTTGAATAATAGTCATGATCTTTGTTAATCTTTGTTTCACTCCTGGTCTTATTGGGAATGGAGCTTCCCTCCATTACAAATAAATGCTTGCTGTAGGTTTTAGATAGATACTGCTTATTATTTTAATATCCCTATGCTCGCTAGTGTTTTTAATAGGAATGGGTGTTGTGTTTTGTCACAAGTTTTTTTTCTTCATCTATTGCAATTATCATATGATTTCCATTGATTTTGTTATGGAAATGGCCAATTATGGTAATAATTTTTCTGACATTGAATCAGCCCTGCATTTCTGGCACAGATCCTACTTGGTTATAGTGTACTATCCTTCTGATAAGTTGGTGTAATTTCTTTGCTAATATTTTATTTAAAATTTTTGCATCAATATTCATTAGGGAGATTGGTTTGTAATTTTCTTTCTTTGTATTTTACCTATTCCGGGTTTAGTTATCAGTGTCATATTTGTGTCATTGAAGAAATTTGGCAAAACTTCTTTAACTATTTCTCCAAATAGTTTACATAGTATTAGAATTAATCATTCTTTAAATGTTTGGTAGAATTCACTTGTGCAATATTTATTTTCAATGGTACATTTCAATCTTCTTTTTTTTTTCCCTTTGCCTACTTTTTGGACATTAAAAATTTCTTCTCAAATTTTGAGACAGCATTTTTCTTTTATACAAAGTGTGCAGCAGTGATCCAGTTTCTTAGTTGCTTTGATTGATTCAAGGAGGGGCATGAGGCCCTGTTCTCATACAGTTCTGATTATTTTATTCAATCAAAAGAGTGTTTGTATCTAGTCAAGTTGCCAAAGCCAAATGGAGATTGCTATCACCATTATTCTTACATTAACAGTTGTGATTAATTTCATAACTGGAGCTGATTTTTTCCATATAAAAAGGCATTTTTCTTCCATGGAAAAATAATTTCAAAAATTAATCATGAAGTTCATCTTTTGATGAACTTCCCTTAAAAAAAAGGGAATCTAGGACTTTTTTCTAGCATAGAACTGGGGGCAACAAAAACAAATAGAGAAATGAAACTCTGGAAACTTCTTTTAATGAACTTTGTCTTTTATCTTTCATGAAATCTTGGGCAAATCATTCAGCTTTTCACCTCAGTCAATGAAATTGAAATATACTTCCAGGATTATAAAAATTAATATATTCAGGAAATATTTTAAATATAAAGATTGAGTTCTAAATTGTTTTTAATTATTAAAAAAATGAGAAAAAATCCTATCTAGTAGTTTTAACAATGACATATTTCTGAATTGATTTTTTTTACTAATTGAGTTTTAAGATTGATAAAACCATAAATCTCCTTATAGTAACATTTAGTCTAATTCTATTAAATCCAAATTCTTGGAGAAGGAAGGTGAGAAGCTTCTTCTCAAAATAAGTTTAATGAAATTCTATATAAATGTTCTAGAATTGAAAAGCCAGCACAGGATTGCTAAAAAAACAATATTAATAATAATCATTAAAAAAGGCTTTCTATTAGAAAGAATTATTGTCATGGTTTAAAGAAAAAAAACACTTAATTCAACATAGTTAGACTTGCTGACTTTGACCATTAGGAACCAAGAACTTATATAAGTCTCTTGGCCATTTCTATGTCATATCCTCCCCCTAAGTAAAATGAGGACTAGAGACTGGAGACAATATCCAATGCTCTTTTCTGATATTAAATTCTAAGAAACTCTAAAATTATTATAGAAAAAACATAAACTTCTTTTCCTTTCCAAAGATATATAAGCTTTGATCAATGAAAGAAAACATTGAGTTGTGCTTAGCCAAGCCATAGGTTTGAGCCTCTGGAATGGCCCTATTTTAATATCAAATTATAGGACAGATATATTACTGGAATAGAAGGTAGAAATAAAGAAATTAAATAGCAATATTAGCCTTTTAACCCATTGCTATAATTCCTTCCTCTTATCTTGTTATAAATAAATAAACTAATTCCTTTTTCCTCCTTAACACTATGACAGAAATGAAGTTTGACGTTATAATGATGATGATGATGAAGCAGTCAACTATTGCAACAGGTAAATTGTCTGCATCTGTAAAAATTCTCCTACTGGTCACTCTGACCTACATTTCTCAAATGACACATGTGGCCACAAATTTTTTTACAGGGCAAGAGAAGCAAACTTTTAGGAAAAGACCAATTCCAATAAAACCAGCAACATTTACAAGTTCTTTAAGGTTTGCAGAGTACTTTTTACAAATATTACCATATCAACCTGAGAGGTAGGTACTATTATTATCCCTGTTTTACAGATAAGGAAATTGACACAAACAGAAATTATGTATGCCACATATTACACAGCTAGTAAATATCTGAGGCTGGATTTGAATAAATAACACTCCATCTAATATGGTCCATATCTTTACACTAGCTGTTCTATCTCTAGTTTGAGCTTCCTCATATCCACTTCCTGAAATCCTTACTTTATTTCAAATATTAATTCAAAAGTCTCTTTCTCCCTGAGACCAATAACTGTTACTGCCTCTGCCAAAGATTACCCTTTATATGCTGTAGTCCCTTTTAGAAGATAATTATCTTTTTTTTTTTTTTATTTAATAGTCTTTAATTTACAGGATATATACATGGGTAACTTTACAGCATTAACAATTGCCAAACCTCTTGTTCCAATTTTTCACTTCTTACCCCCCCCACCCCCTCCCCTAAATGGCAGGATGACCAGTAGATGTTAAATATATTAAAATATAACTTAGATACACAATAAGTATACATGACCAAAACATTATTTTGCTGTACAAAAAGAATCAGACTCTGAATTATTGTACAATGCTTGTGAAGGAAATCAAAAATGCAGGTGTGCATAAATATAGGGATTGGGAATTCAATGTAATGGTTTTTAGTCATCTCCCAGAGTTCTTTTTCTGGGCATAGCTAGTTCAGTTCATTACTGCTCCATTAGAAATGATTTGGTTGATCTCGTTGCTGAGGATGGCCTGGTCCATCAGAACTGGTCATCATATAGTATTGTTGTTGAAGTATATAATGATCTCCTGGTCCTGCTCATTTCACTCAGCATCAGTTCGTGTAAGTCTCTCCAGGCCTTTCTGAAATCATCCTGTTGGTCATTTCTTACAGAACAGTAATATTCCATAATATTCATATACCACAATTTATTCAGCCATTCTCCAACTGATGGACATCCATTCAGTTTCCAGTTTCTAGCCACTACAAAAAGGGCTGCCACAAACATTCGTGCACATACAGGTCCCTTTCCCTTCTTTATAATCTCTTTGGGATATAATCCCAGTAGTAACACTGCTGGATCAAAGGGTATGCACAGTTTGATAACTTTTTGAGCATAGTTCCAAACTACTCTCCAAAATGGTTGGATTCGTTCACAACTCCACCAACAATGCATCAATGTCCCAGTTTTCCCACATCCCCTCCAACAATCATCATTATTTTTTCCTGTCATCTTAGCCAATCTGACAGGTGTGTAGTGGTATCTTAGAGTTGTCTTAATTTGCATTTCTCTGATTAATAATGACTTGGAGCATCTTTTCATATGACTAGAAATAGTTTCAATTTCTTCATCTGAGAATTGTCTGTTCATATCCTTTGACCATTTTTCAATTGGAGAATGGCTTGATTTTTTATAAATTAGAGTTAATTCTCTATATATTTTGGAAATGAGGCCTTTATCAGAACCTTTGACTGTAAAAATATTTTCCCAGTTTATTGCTTCCCTTCTAATCTTGTCTGCATTAGTTTTGTTTGTACAAAAACTTTTCAGTTTGGTATAATCGAAATTTTCTATTTTGTGATCAGTAATGATCTCTAGTTCTGCTTTGGTCATAAAGACCTTCCCCTTCCACAGGTCTGAGAGGTAAACTATCCTATGTTCCTCTAATTTATTAATAATTTCATTCTTTATGCCTAGGTCATGAACCCATTTTGACCTTATCTTGGTGTACGGCGTTAAGTATGGATCAATGCCTAGTTTCTGCCATATTAGTTTCCAATTTTCCCAGCAATTTTTATCAAACAGTAAGTTCTTATCCCAAAAGCTGGGATCTTTGGGTTTGTCAAAGACTAGGTTGCTATATTTGTTGACTGTTTTATCCCTTGAACCTAATCTATTCCACTGATCAACTAATCTATTCCTTAGCCAATACCAAATAGTTTTGGTAACTGCTGCTCTATAATATAATTTTAGATCTGGTACAGCTAAGCCACCATCATTTGATTTTTTTTTCATTAATTCCCTTGAAATTCTTGACCTTTTGTTTTTCCATATGAACTTTGTTGTTATTTTTTCTAGGTCATTAAAATAGTTTTTTGGGAGTCTGATTGGTATAGCGCTAAATAAATAGATTAGTTTAGGTAATATTGTCATCTTTATTATATTTGCTCGCCCTATCCAAGAGCATTTAATATTTTTCCAATTGGTTAGATCAGACTTAATTTGTGTGAAAAGTGGTCTGTAATTTTGCTCATAAAGTTTCTGATTTTCCCTTGGCAGATAGATTCCTAAATATTTTATATTATCAGTAGTTACTTTAAATGGAATTTCTCTTTGTAACTCTGACTGTTGGATTTTGTTAGTGATATATAAGAATGCTGATGACTTATGTGGGTTTATTTTATAACCAGCAACTTTGCTAAAGTTGTGGATTATTTCTAATAACTTTTTAGCAGAATCTCTGGGGTTCTCTAAGTATACCATCATGTCATCGGCAAAGAGTGATAATTTGGCTTCCTCATTGCCTATTCTTATTCCTTTAATCTCTTTCTCAGCTCTTATTGCTATAGCTAGCGTTTCTAATACAATATTAAATAGTAACGGTGATAGTGGGCAACCTTGTTTCACTCCAGATCTTATTGGGAATGGTTGCAGTTTGTCTCCATTACATATGATGCTTACTGATGGTTTTAAATAGATGCTGCTGATTATTTTAAGGAAAAGTCCATTTATTCCTATACTCTCAAGTGTTTTTAATAGGAATGGATGTTGGATTTTATCAAATGCTTTTTCTGCATCTATTGAGATGATCATATGGTTTTTGTTAATTTGGTTATTAACATGGCCAATTATATTGATAGTTTTCCTAATATTGAACCAGCCCTGCATTCCTGGTATAAATCCTACTTGATCATAGTGTATTATCTTGGAGATGATTTTCTGTAGTCTTTTTGCTAATATCTTATTTAAGATTTTAGCATCAATATTCATTAGGGAGATTGGTCTATAATTTTCTTTCTCTGTTTTCAGCCTACCTGGTTTAGGTATTAGTACCATGTCTGTGTCATAGAAGGAATTTGGTAGGACTCCTTCATTCCCTATTTTATCAAATAATTTATATAGCATTGGGGCCAATTGTTCTTTAAATGTTTGGTAAAATTCACATGTAAATCCATCTGGTCCTGGGGATTTTTTCTTAGGGAGTTGTTTAATTGCCTGTTCTATTTCTTTTTCTGAAATGGGACTATTCAAGCAAATTTGCTTCTTCCTCTGTTAGTCTGGGAAGTCTGTATTTTTGGAGGTAGTCATCCATTTCACTTAGGTTATCAAATTTATTGGCATAAAGTTGAGCAAAATAACTCCTTATTATTTCTAGAAGATAATTATCATAATTACTTCTCTCTCTCCCTCTCCCTCCTTCCCTCTCTCTCTGTCTGTGTGTCTGTCTCTCTGTTTGTCTTTCTTTTTTATCTCTCTCTTTCTCAGACATAATGTTTGCTTACTTAATTGACAGCTATTCTAAAATCTTAAGTGGTCAAACAATGTCTTTTTTAATACCACAAATTAAAATTACTTCATTAAGTTAAAATTTAATATTTTTCATCCTCTATTAAATAGCAATTGTTACCCATTGTTAATAACTCTTTCCTCCTACGTTATTGTAAATAAACCAATTCCTTTGTTTCCTTAAGGTTATGACAGAAATGGCTGAACTTTATGATGGTAATGACGACATTGTCATCGATAGAGTAGCAATTTATAAATCATCAAGAAGTCCTTAATGAACATGTACTAGTCTAACAACAACAACAACAAAATAATTCAGTGTTGCTCCTATTCTGTTGCTTTGTTTCTGAGGGTAAGTAGTTGAAAGAACACTGGACTAAAAGACCAAGTTTGGGGTTCCATTTTCAGTTCTGCCATTATGATGTTAAACAAGTTGTTTTATTCTTTTATGTCTATAAATTTGTATCATTCTCTTGGTTTTTCTCAAAAGAAAAAAAATATCATCATCTACCAAACAAAGATAATATAAAGTCTTCATGACAATTCTTAGTTAGTTGTGCAATGGTATTTTCTGACTCAATTTTTATATCTAGGATTGAATTTATGAAATTCTATAAAACAATAATGATGCAGATATATGGTTCTGTTCTTATGGTCATTGTCTCAAATCTTTCTTTTTAATCATACTTCAGTAACCCTTGGTTTCAAATAAATTATTTTTAGCATGTTATGATGAACACTATCATTTCTGTACCTTTTAAAAAAGTTTTTAGACATAAAGGGATGGTATATTTTTTCTATGTCTTTTTAGATATTTATTTATTCACAAATTTTAATATTTTGATTGACTGAAATTGTGAGGCCCTCCAGTGTTTCAGAATTTGAGTCAATAAGCATGTTTTCTATGAATATCTTGAGGAACTTATATGGAATCTCTTTTCTAGTTTTCTTCACTAGATATTTGTCCTTGATGTGTGAGTATATAATTCTAAAAATTTCATAGCAGGGGAAAGATAAACATATAGATTGGCAGTTATTGGTATAATTTGTTATTTTTTCTTATACCGAAATAATGTAACAATACTGCAATAATGCATATTTTTTATATATTCTTGTTTTACCTGCTTGCATTTAATTTACTTTTTCCTTTTATGCATTTATTTTTATCCTTTACTTTTCTCTGAAACATCCTTTCTTTGAAAGATTTGGGGATTTGCCAGATTATAAACTATCCGAGGAGCTGGTTGCACAATGAATATAATATTGGCCTTGGAATCAGAAAAACCAAGGTTCAAATTTGGTTTCAAACACTTACTAGCTATAAGTCTGGTCAAGTCACTTAACTGCTGACTGCCTCAGTGTCCTCAACAATAGGAAAGACAGAACCTACCTTAGGAGGATTATGTTAGGATCAAAGGAGATAATATTTGTAAAGCACTTAATGCAACGCCTAGAGCACAATGGGACTGATATAAATGCTTGTTCCCTTCTCATTTGTTTCTCATAATTTTTTATATGGCAGAACATGAGTAATCTATACAAGTTTTCTCTTTTAAGGATATATATTTTCTATAATGTGCAATGAACTAGGGTCTTAGAATAAAAAAATCGAGGTTAAAATTCTGTCTCTGACATCTACTATATGAACATGGGCAACATATTTATCCTCATTTGTCCATGGGATTATTAAATTTCTACATCCTACCTCAGAAAAATAAATCTCAAATGATATGATATATTTAAAATATTTTGCAAACATTAAAGCATTTTTTTCTAATAAAACTGATAATTGTGATAACTTAAGCAATAATTTCTTGAATGTCCTTATATCATAGGGTTTCTTAAACTTTCCCACTTGTGACCCCTTTTTACCTGAGCAATTTTACATGATCCCCGGTATATATGTATATAGAATAGATATGTAAACCAAATATTTTCTGATAATTAATCAGAATTTTACTACTCTCAAACTGATTTATGAGACCCTATCTGGGATTGTAACCTATAATTAAAGAAGCTGGGCTATAAAAATTTAGAGAACAAGGGATAGGCTACTTCTCAGATCTGTGGAGAAGGAAGGAATTTATGGCCAAAGAAGAACCAGAGAACATTATGAAATGCAAAATGGATGATTTTGATTATATTAAATTAAAAAAAATGTTTTTGTACAAACAAAACCAATGTAGCCAAAATTAAAAGGGAAGCAGAAAACGGGGTTGGAGGGGAAATTTCATACCCAAGTTTTCTGATAAATGTGTTATTTCTAAAATATATAGAAAATTGATTCAAATTTATAAGAACACAAATCACTCCCCAATTGATAAATCGTCAAAAGATATGAAGAGACAATTTTCAGATGAAAAAATTAAAGCCATCATATTTTAAAAAATGCTCTAAATCACTATTGATTAGAGAAATCCAAATTAAGACAACTTGGAGGTAGTACCTCATACTTCTCAGATTGGAGAAAATGACAGGAAAAAGATAATGATAAATGTTGGAGGACATGTGGGAAAACTGGCACAGTAATACATTGTTGGTACCCTTTCATTCAGCAGTGTCTCTACTGAATCTGTATTTCAAAAAGATCATATAAAGGGGGAAAGGATTCACTTACGCAAAAATGTTTGTAGCAGCCCTTTCTGAAGTGGCAAGGAACTGGAAATGGAGTGAATAGCTATTCATTGCAGAATGGTTGAATAAGTTATATTTTATAAATGTAATGAAATATTATTGTTCTATGAGAAATGATCAGCAGGCTGATTTCAGAAAGGCCTTGAGACATTTATATGAGCTGATGCTGAATGAAGTGATCAGAACCAAGAGAACATTGTACACCACAAGATTATATGATGATCAACTGTGATGGACTTGGCTCTTTTCAACAATGAGATGATTCAGGAAAATTCCAATAGTTTTGTGATGGAGAGAGCTATCTGCATGTAGACAATAAATTATGGGGACTGCATGTGGATCCCAACATAATATTTTCACTTTCTGTTATTGTTGTTGTTTGCTTTTTTCTTTCTCATTTTCCCCCCTTTTGATATGATCTTTCTTGTGCAGCATGATAAATATATTTAGAATTGCATATGCTTAACCTATATTGATTTACTTGTCTAAAGGAAGGAGGAAGGAAAAAGGAGGGAGAAAAATTTGGAATACACAATTTTGCAAGGGTGAATGTCTTTTTTTAATTAAAGCTTTTTATTTTCAAAACATATGGACAGATAATTTTTCAACACTGACCTATGCACAGCCTTGTGTTCCAAATTTTCCCCTCCTTCCCCCCACTGCCTACCCTAGATGGCAAGCAATCCAATATATGTTATACATGTTAAAATATATGTTAAATCTAATACATGTAAACATATTTATACAATTATCTTGCTGCATAAGAAAAACCAAATCAAAAAGAAAAGATGAGCAAGAAAACAAAATGCAAGTGAACAAAAAGAGTGAGAATGTTATGTTGTGATCCACACTCAGTTCCCAAAGTCCTTTATCTGTGTGTAGATGAGTCTCTTTATCACAAGATCACTGGAAGTTATCTCAATCATCTCATTATTGGAGTCATGTCTATCAGAATTGATCATCATATACTTTTGCTGTTGCTGCTCATTTCACTTTAGCATCAGTTCATGTAAGTCTCTCCAGGACCTCTCTAAAATCATCTTGCTGATTGTTTCTTATAGAACAATAACATTCTGTAGCATTCATATATCATAACTTATTCAGCCATTCTCCATTTGATGGGCAACCCCTCAGTTTCCAGTTTTTTTGTCACTACAAAAAGGACTGCCACATTTTTGCATATATGGGTCCCTTACCCTTACAAGGGTGAATGATGACAACTATCTTTGCATGTTGTTATGAAAAATAAAAAGATTTTATTATTTTAAAAAAGAAGCTGGTCTAGAGTATATTCATATTCTTTGTTTAATGTGCTGGTGGGGAACCTATTTCTGCCAAGGGTCATTTGGATATTTATAATATTTTTTGCAGGCCATAAAAAAATTATCAACTTCTAGAACTCAAACAGTGGGAGTTGGAGTTTCAGCTCATCATTGCCTGCGGTTGCCTTAGCAAATTATTTTGTAGGCCTCCAGTGGGTCAAATGTTCCCCAAATCTGGTTCAATGCCATATTGCTGACTACTAAAACTGTCTACTATCTGCAATACCTCTTCTAAGATTGAGTCAAATCTCATGTATAGAATTGGGGAGGAGGGAAAAACATAGATAAGAAGCTTACATTCATGACTGTATATCTATTTTCAGAAAAAAGTCAATCTTTCATTTCTCAGCTTTGATCATAACTACTAAAAAGAAATGAGATTCACTGAATTAAATTTAAACCACCTAAAGCAAAGGTTGACAATGTCCTTCCCTTGTTCAAAAGCCTACAGACAACCTTCTTGTGATAATTTGCCTATTTAATGAAAAACATCTTATCTTCACATCCAATCTATTGTAGGCTTCACACAAACTTTTTTTTTTCCTATCTTAGTAGGACCTGTTGGGTAACATTCACTTATGACATTATTATTAATTATTCTCATTAAGAATAACATCTTAATTTTATGTTCCTTGAGTGCTTCTCTTATGAGGTGAGTCACAAAGCATCTCTCACACCCTATCTCATCATCTTATTTTACTTGCATAGCATCCTTCATGTTGCTGCTTTTGTTCTATTTCCCTAATGAATGAATACTTCTAGCACATTTTTTTAAAGAAAGGATGAAGCTAGATTCATTAACATAGAAAATATAAAAGTTTGATCTCTTTTTTCTTCTCTAGCTCATTTTACAGATGAGGAAACTAAGACAAATAGGGTTAACTGAATTGCCCCAAATCATACAAGTAACAAGTATCTGAAACCAGATATGAATTTAGGTTTTCCTTACTGCAGTCTAGGTGTTCTTTCCACTGTGTCACCTAGCTGCTCATAAAGAAATTTTAGGGCCTTGGACAAATTTGTGGTGATATATTTGTTGTTCAGTCATTTATGACTTTTGGTGACCTCATTTGAGACCTTCTTGGCAAAGATACTCCATTTACTTCTCCATCTCATTTCAAAAATGGTCTCCCATTCAAGTATTAACCAAGCCAGACCCAGTTTAGCTTCCTATCTTAGATAAAATCTGGCACATTCTGAGGCTGCTTTAAACTTGGGTTTTCCTGACTCCAGTTTCTGTATTCCACCAGCTGATGTCTGGTTCAAGAAGCTCTTTGCATCATACCATACCTCTTCCTTCCCAATTTCCTTTGATAAATACAAATAATATAAAATCCAAATCAATACTGTATCAGACCACAATTTAAAAGAGAAATTTTAAACAAGGGGAAAGTTGAAATGAAACAAAAAAGTTGGCAGGAAAGTCATTGACAGACAGATGTGAAGTGAAACTATCAGTCTAAGGTCAACAAATAGATTCTTTCTGGGAATCGGAGCAAAGATTTGGGTAGGTTATAGTTAGTTTTTCTCATGGACTTGGCTCATTTAATTACTCTGAGGCTTCAAGTTCAAAGCAGGCTTTTATCAGGGTTTGCCTCCGTCCTAGATATGTGGATGTCTGTGCCTTTGCTGGCAGAGGGCTCAGACATAGAAACAAAAATCTTATATATGGACAACTGGCTTCCAAAATATTTTGGAATATTTTGGAATAGATTTCAAAATATTAAGGGGTGATTCAATATTATGTATTAAAAATGTTATTGTGAAATGATAGAGACCTTATTATCTCAATATGCGCAATAGTGCAAGCTTAATAAAATTAGAGGCCCAGAGGTCAGGATTATCTAGATTTTTGTACAAACTGAAATATACAATTAAAAATGTACTGCTTATTAATGATGATGAAGTTAGGTACTATGTATTAGCCTCTTGTCCTAATCTTGAGTAGCATTTATCAAACATTTTGGTCTCAGGACTCCTTTACACTCTTAAGAATTAGTGAAGGTTCCTTTCCTCTGCCCCCCTCCCCAATTTTCCCCTCATAGAACTTTTATTTATTTGGATTAATCATCAATAAGCATGTGTCAGGTTCTGTCCTAAGCACTAGAGATACAAAAAGAAGCAAAAGATAACTCTACTCTTTCAAAAAGCTCACAAATTTTTGTGGTGACAAGTTTTATATATATATATGTATAATTATATATATATATATATATATATATATATATATATACACACACACACACACATATAAGCTACATAAAGGATAAATAATAATTCAAAGAAGGAAGCTACTAGAATTAAGAATGGTTAAGAAAGGCTTCCTATAGAAGTGAAAATTTTGGTTATGATTTGAAGGAAGCAAGGGAATAGAAATGAGGATTGAGGGCATTTCACCCTTGGGGAACACTCAGAGAGAATTCCTGGAGCTAAGAAATAGAAAGTGTCTAGTTACTGGAACAGCAAGAAAGCCAGTGTCAATTGATCAAAGAGTTAAGTGGAGGAGAATAAGATTTATGAAGAGTGGAAATGAGGCAGGATTTATATTATAAATGGATTTAAATATTGACGAAAAGATCCTGCATTTGATCCTGAAGATGATTGAATAAAGGGGTGACATGTTTATACACATTTATTAATATTTACAATATTAGAAATCAAAATGTCTTACTATTATGAAAATACCTTTGAAAGTGTCCTAGAGATTCCTAGGGGTGTCTAGACTAAAACTCTGGTTTAGAAAACAGAGGAGAGTCATGTTCTTTAAGCTTCATAACTTTTTCTCCTATTTTAGGGAACACTTAATCTTGAATTTGGTAGGTTTACTATCCTCCTCCTCTCAAATACATGGCTCCACTAAATTAAGGATGTAAATTATACTAATAATCTTGTGAGCAATAATATTCTAGCAAAAAAATACTTATAGTATGTCATAAGGTAAAACAATCAAGGCATTGTTGAGATTATTCTATGCATTTTAGAATTTTCTGTGGAAATCTTAATTTTTTTTCAGTATTGACTTTATAATTCATAAAGATGAAGTACATCTCTAAAGAACAGTTGAGAAAATGTATCTCTTTTATTCCCCTGTATAGTTGGAGGACTAAATATTCCATGAATGAAGAACACTGATCCACCATTCTATTTCTTAGTCAGTACCAAATGGTTTGATGACTATTACTTTGAGTTTTAAGTCTGGTAATGCTAAGCCAACATACATTGTAATTTCTTTCAGTAGTTCCCTTAATATTCTTTTCCTTTTGTTCTTCCAGATGAATTTCATTATTTTTTCTAGTTTTATAAAATATTTTTAGCAGTTTGATTATTATGACACTGAATAAGTAGACCAATTTAGGTAGAATTATCATTTTTATTATATTAGCTCAGCCTAACCATAAGTAATTGATATTTTCCCAATTGTTTAGATCTTTATTTGTGTGAAAAGTCTTTTGCAATTGTGTTCATGTAGTTCCTGGGTTGAATGGGATTGGGGAAAGTCACTTAGTAATACCTGAAATGATATGCTTTGCTAAAGAGAGATAGAAATGTGATCTTCAACTCTAAATACCCTTAGAGAATTGAATGAGCAGAAAACAACATTCTAAGAGTATTAGAATTTCAAGATATAATATGGACTGGTAGCCACTAATATTTGATGTATAGCTGTTCCCTAGAGATTTGTAATTAGTGGAATAATATCCATAAATTCTTAAACTATTCACTAAGAAATATATTAACATTACTCATTTCAATTGGTTAACTTCTACCTTGCACTATACCTTCCAAAGGAAATCCATGTCCTTTAATAAAAGAAAAGTGGTTCATTTGAAACCCTCAATAATTTACATTATGACATGCCTAGACATTTTGTATATCATAATACATTATTATTGCAAGCAAACTGATGTTAATGGATAAAGAGGCACAGAATTGAGGTTTCAATAACAGTTTTGTTGCTGAGAAGCCCTGAGTACATTTCTCTAAAGCCTCAGTTTCCTCATTCCATGACTAGATTGGACTAATCAATTCCAAGAATTAATTGAACACCTATGACAGTCTAGGCTTTGAGGTAAGTCCTAGGAATATGAGGAAGGCAAAAAAAAACCTCATATCTTTACTGTTATTATCTCTCTTTGTGTTATTATGCCATTCATGCAAAGAGTTTAGCTCTATCTTTACATTTCTGTAGTAATCTAGAATGAACTGAAATAGTTATTATATAGATCCTTGATTTTAATGAAAGAATAGAAATTTTTGTAGAAACAAAGATATAGTAAATATCTTTCTTCTTTTTTAATTTTTATTATTATTATAGCTTTTTATTTACAAGTTATATGCATGAGTAATTTTACAGCAATTACAATTGCCAAACCTTTTGTTCTGATTTTTCCTCTCCTTCCTCCCATTCCCTCCCCCGGATAGCAGGTTGACCAGTACATATTAAGTATGTTAAAGTATAAATTAAATACAATGTAAGCATACATGTCCTAACAGTTATTTTGCTGTACAAAAAGAATTGGAGTTTGAAATAGTGTACTATTAGCCTGTGAAGGAAATCCAAAATGCAGGAGGACAAAAATAGAGGGATTAGAAATTCTATGTAATGGTTCATAGTCATCTCCCAGAGTTCTTTCGCTGGGTGTACCTGGTTCAGTTCATTACTGCTCTATTGGAAATGATTTGGTTGATCTCATTGCTGAGGATGGCCACGTCCATCAGAATTGATCATCATGTAGTATTGCTGTTGAAGTATATAATAATCTCCTGATCCTGCTCATTTCACTCAGCATCAGTTCATGTAAGTCTCTCCAGGCCTTTCTGAAATCCTCCTGTTGGTCATTTCTTACCAAACAATGATATTCCATAATATTCATATACCACAATTTATTCAGCCATTCTCCAATTGATGGGCATCCACTCAGTTTCCCGTTTCTGGCCATTACAAAGAGGGCTGCCACAAACATTCGTGCACATACAGGACCCTTTCCCTTTAAGATTTCTTTGGGATATAAGCCCAGTAGTAAGTAACACTGCTGGATCAAAGGGTATGCACAGTTTGATAACTTTTTGAGCATAGTTCCAAATTGCTCTCCAGAATGGCTGGATGTATTCACAATTCCACCAACAATGTATTTATCTTTCTTCTTTCTAAGAAAAAAATGAGTATTCCAAAAAAGAAAGCTACATTTGTCTTTCAGTATATGGTATAGTAAGAAAAGTGCTTTTCTGTGTTTGAATTCCCCTATTTCAAAAATAGGAATAAAAATACTTGTGCATCCTACTTTGTCTGGGTCCTAGTGAGCATTGCCTGGGCAACTTTAAGCATTGCATAAACGTGAATAGTCCTTGTCATTTAGCAGTCTTTCCTATCTTTCTTAACCCCAAGTTCAGTAATAAGGCCAGATCAGAAAACCCTCCTTCAACTCAAAGTCACACCACTAAAGTCAATGTGACATAGTATATAGTTTAATCAGTCTGGGTCAGGAAGATCTGGGTTTAAGTTCTGCTCCTGATTTATATTGGCTGTGTGAGAGTCTGGGCAAGCAAGTCACTGAACTTTTCAGTAATCAAGACAGCTCTCTAGAGAACATGGTATGTGCTGATCAGTATTGAGAGTTTCTTCACTGAGAAAATAAAGATTTCAATGAAATTGCAAATTAGTAGTTCACTCACATATGTATACTTGTATATGCATATAATCATATATTACATGTGTTTATATGTTAGCATATGTTAGTATATATTATGCATGTGGGAATTTAAATACATAGAAAAATCACTACAGGTCATGATGGAAAAATGGAAAGAACACGGCCTTTACACTAGATTTTAATCCAGCCTCTGTTATTTAGATTCTTTCCAATGCTAAATCTGTGTCTATATATGTACATACATATGTATATGCATGTTTATATGTATATAATTTTATATGTACACAATACTGGTAAATATACATCTTTGTATGTATATATTCTTATATATACCCACATACCATACACATATGGTATTTATATGATAAATAGAGCTATCATCAACTTTTACCTGAGCAGATTTATCACAGGATTGGAGAAGGGAGTAAGATAGGGTAAGGGAATAAGAAAGAAGAGTAGATAGATGATTTATTACTGTTTCCTCTTCTACCAGCCAACCTTAAATTTTACATACTTTCCAGGTTGGAAATTAATATGAAGTTAAGGTGATTAAGTTCCTTTGTCACTCAGAATAACCCTATCAATAATCAGAACTTTTTGTGTGCTTCAGAAAGAAGTACTGCGTATCTAGGGCAGACAAAGATAGAGGATTCAGGGGGATGGAATGGTGTGGGGTAAATTTTGCCCATCCCCTTTCTCTAAAGTTATCAAATATGTCTTTGGAGAACTCAAGCTAAAGATAAAATTAGTTTGTGAAATAGTTCTTAAAATCTTTCTAGAACTCTGAAGGACTGCTGTAGAACATGGGATTAAATCAAGAAAATCCTTCCACCGTTCATCCCTTAAAGTGGACAATTTTGCAAATTAGTGGCAATTAGTTCTCTATAAAGTCTTAAAGGCCTCTATCTGCAAGTCTCTAATACTTATGTTTTCTTTCTTCCTTCCTTCCTTCCTTTCTTCCTTCCTTCCCCTCTCCCTTTCTTTCTTCCTTCATTTGTTCCTTCCCTTCTCCTCCCCTTACTCTCTCTCATCCTCTGCTCCCCCCTCTTACTTTCTCTGCCCCTCATTAAGGTACTTCTTATAACTAGCATAATAGTTTAAAATGTTTCTTTTTTCACTATAAATACCCTACAAGGCTCAGCAATGCAATTTTTTTTTGCCATGACTTTATCACTAATAAAGAAAGCAGTTAAAACTCTGTAGTTCTTGGACTTCTTGACAGTTTGATCAAATAGACCAAAGGGTTCTCAATGCAGCTGCTTATATTATCATCGGTGCCAGGATCACAGATCAGGTTTCCCCTGTCTTCTTCATCTAACTTGGCTATCTCTCAGAAAGTGCTTTGATTTAAATATTCTATTACTGATCTAATAAATTTTCTCTAACCCAGGCCAGTCTCATTTTGCAGGTCTTCTAAATAACAATGCTCTTGTGTATATATATAATATATGTATATATTATATATATGCATAGATATATATGCATCTATATATGAAGGGAGTCTAGGAGACATGCCATTGTTGCTCTTTTCTTTGCTTTATAAATTTATTGTCTTATTGAAATATCCCAATTTTTATATTGGTATAAAAGCCATGTAGCTGCTACACAAGTGAGGCTTTTAGTTTATTACGAAAGCCTAATACTATTGTTCCTATTCAAAGGGGGATAGCTATGCTGATATTTGTTGAGAGTTGTGTGGTAGGGGTGAATGAGTAAGGGAGGAGACCAAGAAGGTTTGTAGTAAGTTTTCTATTATTTTTTATAAGCTCTTTTAGACATGGACCTGGTTTGTTTTGCATTTCTTGCACACATGACATTGCATGTTCATATGTGTGTATATATCGGCATCTAAGGGAGTCAAGGAAGAGTACTGTCATTGTTCTTTCTTTAGTCAAACAATTCTATTGTCTTATTAAAATATTCTCTTTTTTTGCAGTGCAGTGTTATGTACATGCTACTAATCTAAAAAAAAGTATATTCTGATTTTTTTTTAAATTCATTGGGCATGTGCAGATATAACTCAAGTATCCTGGTATAGAGAGAAACATGAACTTCTAGGACAGGGGTCAATTACCTCATTACCTCTTTAACCCTATTAACTGGAGTACTATTAGCTAAGCAATTCTTATGAGTACCAATAACAGGCTTAAGGCATCAGCAGAAAAGGAACAGAAATATGGGACAAGAAATGAGGTGGTAGAGAAGAACTCTGCTTCTATCACTTATTAGCCAAGCAACCTTCAGGAACTTATTCCACGTTTGTGATCCTCCTAATCCCTAAAATAAGAGACTTAAACTTCATAATTCCTAAATTTTCTTTTAGATTATCTAAGTCTATGATTCTAAGTAGAAGGAATAAAAATGAAGAATATTGGGTTCAATAATCACAGATTCAGAATGAGAAAGGATCTTAGAGATCATCTAGTTCAAACTCCATTTTATAGATAAAAAAGCTGAGATTTTTCTGTAGTCATTCAGTACAAATATTTATTTATTGGTTCAACTCTGACATTTCTTCCCAATATATTTGAAACTTCAAAATGAAGCTTACTCTGCATAAGTTTAAAGTTATCAATAGATACAAGTAATTCTAATCAAACTTTTTCTTATAAACTATAATTTGAAAATGTTCCAACATCTCATTGAGAATTTTCTGAAAGTCTTAGAAATCATTTTATACTATCAAATAGGCATTTTGTCCAAATCACATTTCAATAGGTAGAGTTTGTTTTCATTTTAATGAATTAATTTTCTATCAGAATTTTGAAATTTTTTCTTTGGTAAGGTATTTTGAAATATATAGATTTGATGGAGTTTAAACTATCAATCAGTACCTTTTCATTAGTTAACGAATCCTCCATCCTCCCAGTCACCTCAACTTTTGAAAGAATTATTTAGCTATCCATTCAATAATCATTTACTAAATCCCTACCATGTGTCAGACATTGTCCTAGATGCTAGGGATGAAAAGGTAAAAATGAAAATGGCAACTTCCCCCAAGGAGCTTATATTCAACTAAAATGAAACAACAATCTACAAATTAGTTTAAACAGAATGAAATCAAAGTAAATACAAAATAAAATTTTTGTATGGAAATAAGGGGAAAAGCACTAATAATTGGGGAGCTAAGGAGGACATTAAAAGCAGACTGAAAAATGCCTGTGTTGATGAAATGTTTGCTAGACATTATGAGAATCAAAATGAAATGTGGAAATAATCTTAAATGTCATGGTTATTATTATTATATCATTCATAATGACCTGTGAAAAATTCATGGTATAAAGAAAGCTGTTTAAGAAGATATGTGTTCCAACCCTGTTTATGACACATGCCAGTTTTGTCATCATGGGAAAGTCACTTGATTTCTTTGAAGTCCATGCCATAAATTTTTAAAGAATATGAACTTGTTCATGTATTATATTTATGAAGAATTTTAGGACAATTATCAAAGTATTTCCATATACCTGATCTGATTTAATACTTACTAGAAGCTTTATTATTCATACATTAGTGATGAAGAAATTAAGTTTTAAGGTAAATACTTGACCAAGTTCTCAGGACTTTTAAGTAGCATAGAACTAGGACCTAAATTCAAGTTTTTTGATTCTAAGTCCCTGTCTTCTTTTTACTTTGCCCTGGTACCACTCAGTTTTCTACACTTTCAGTGAATCACTTCGGCAAATTCCTTTTTGAAAGTATACCTTGCCAATCTTCTCAGTGCTCATAAAAGTATTCCTTTAAAATGAGTTGGTCCCCTCTGTGCCAGTTCTCCTTAGAGCTTTGCCAAAGCAATGATAAATTGCATGACTGCTGGGCTTTTATTACTTTCTAGCCTTAAAGTTATCCTTTGCATCCACTGTAAGGTTTGAATTCAAGAGTAAGAGTTGCCAAAGCAACATTGTGGAAAATCATTTAATCTAAGTTATTTTGTATTTCTTGAAACACAATGAAAGGGCACCTACAGCTTTTGTGAAGGAAGAAATGATGGATTCCTGTGTCTAGAAACTAAAAAATGTCTGCAGGTAAAAAAAAAATTCCCATAGCCTTTGAGATCTTTATATGTCACTGTTATCTGTCAAAACAAATGAAAACTTGTTATTTCTCCTAAGGTCAGTAGAAGAGTAATAATGTTAGAAAACAGTAGGAAAATGTTCTGGATTTGAAATCAAAATATGTGGGTAAAAATCTTGACTCTGTCAAGTTATCTGTGTGACTCTGGGCAAGTGACATAAGTTCTTTCCTCATCTGTAAAGTAAGGGGTTGACTAGCTATCTCTAACATCCCTTCTAGCTCTAACTTTCTGGTCTTAATGTCATCTACTCTGACTCTGGTTTAAAACGATGTTAGGCCATCCACATTTTGTCCACTTGATTAAATGATTAAAAATTCTCTCTCTCTCTCTCTCTCTCTCTCTCTCTCTCTCTCTCTCTCTCTCTCTCCCCCTCTCTCACATAATAAATTTTTCCCCTAGAGAGTGCTAAATTTTTTGCTGTACATCTGCATCCCAGAATCAAGAAAATAATACTAAAGTCATAGAAAGGCAAAGCCTACGATCAGAATTTTAAAAAGACAATTCATTTAACAAACCATTGGCACCAACTCCAGGGCTGTCCTCATTCATGGCCTATGCCAAGATACTGACTAGAATGAAAACATATTCACACTGAAGTCTCTCAGTAACTAAATACTATTGGATGGAGGCCAAAGCAGACCTGCTTCATATGGAATTCCATTCCATTGCAAATACTCATACTAGCACACTTGCCACAGATCTCCATTTATAAAACAATATGGATTTTTACCTTGTCAGAAGGATGGAAAAGACAACTCAATACCACAGATGTCTTGTTAATTATGAAGTTCTAAATTTCTTTATAATGAACTTTAATGTACTCTTAATACATCAGAAAAGTGATTGGAAGTAGGAAAAAATATGTTGGACCTAAAAACAGCCTTTAACAATCAGAGAATAAAAGGTCCAGGGACCTCTCCACTGATTATCACTATTCCATTTATTTAAGTATTGTTTTCTTTTTAGTTTTATTCCACATTCTGGAATGGATACAGTACTTAATTCTTCCCGGAATGGGTATTTAATAATTAGAAAGAAGAGCATAAGCATTACTGAAGACTTTTGAAATAGTTTGCCTTAAAATGGTTCAGTCTGACAAGTTACAGGCATTTTCATTCTTCTGAATATATTATTTAGAGAAAATGTACTATAAATTTATATCAGGGACTAAATGAAATAATGTATTCCAAGTGTTTTGCAAACATCAAAGCACTATATAAATGCCTGCTAATTATTTATATTTTGATAATATTAATACAGAAACAATTCTGAGACAAGATACTATTATATTAATTTTATTTTGGGCCAGCTACATGAGCCAATGGACAGAATACTAGGCCTGGAATCAGGAAAATTTCCTGAGTTCAAATATGGCTTCACATACTTAGTAGCTGTGTGATTTAGATAAGTCACTTAATCCTGTTTGACTCACTTTCCTCATGTGCAAAATGATCTGGAAAAGGAAATAGCAAACCACTGGCAAACCACTTCATCATCTTTGTCTAAGAAACCCCCAGATGAGTCTGATAGAAGTGAACAACACCAAATTTTGCTTTATGTTTAATGTACCCTAGGATATTAGACAAGGGGGTAAAATACTTGATTTTTGTAGTTAAATACTATTATTATTATAATGAGTATTTTTATTATCACCTCATAACTAACTAACATTAATATAGCAATATAAAGTTTATAAAGAACTTTATAAATATTATTTCATTTGATCCTCACAAAAGCTCTGGGAAGTATATATTATTATTCCCATTTTGTACATTGGTAAAACTGAGGTAGGCAGAAGTTCAGTGATTGTTCCAGGGTCATAAAACAGCTTGTATTTAATAAGCAGAAACAAGAGTATAAACATTACAGCAGACTTTTGAAATAGTTTGCCTTAAAATGGTTCATGTCTGAACATTTATTGAAATTTTCATTCTTTTGAATATACTATTCAGAGAAAGTGTACTATAATTTATATCTAGGATCAAATGATGTATTCAGAGTGATTTGCAAATATTAAAGCATAATATAAATGTCTGTTTATTATTCATACTTCATCATTTTCATCATTTTGATGAAGTTGGCATAGAAACAGTTTGAACTCAGTTTTTCCTAGCTTCAGGTCCAGTACTTTCTCTACACTACCAACTAGCTGTCTCATATTTGTAAATACAGGTCTGCTAATAAGGCAAGACATTAAAATGTGATTATTCTTTTATATTTAAGATTCTATAGAGTATTGCAAAGATAAAATCACTGCTTTAGGAGCTGAATCAAAATATTGGGATATAAGCTCACTATAAGATCCCAGAGAACTCCAGTGACAGTTGATGAGTAAGGATGCTATATAATTTCATCCTGTTTCTATATAATTTTGGTCTTGTCATCTGTCCATATTTTGAAAGTTTTTAGTTCTTTGTAGCTTAGAGATATAGTATCTGGGATGTTAGTACCTATTTAAAAAGGTCATTCTTTTTAAAAAATAGTACTTTATTTCCCCCCAGTTACATGTCAAGACATTTTTTGGCATTCATTTTTACAAGATTTTGAGTTGTAAATTTTTTGCTCACCCTCCCTTCCCTGCCCTCCCCTTTTAAAACAGCAGGCAATTTTATATAGATTATACATGTGCTATCATATAAAAATATTTCCATATTGTAGAGGGCTGGAACTCTGGAAAAGTATACTTCAAACAAGGATACTTACAGCAGGGTATTTACTCAGTATGATTGATGAGATAATGGTTCTCTAGTTCACATATACTTAGTGTGATGTAATGGTTCTAGAGTTGGCACATGCTCAGTGTGCTGTAGTGCTGTAATTATACTAAGGTATTTAAGGGCTGAGAGGACTTGAATAAGCAGACTCCAGTGTGTGTGAGCTCTAGCTCAGACTCCAGTCTACAGAGAGATCCTCCAGAAAGCTTGCCCAGACACTACACCATATTTTATGTGTGGGTATAACCAAAAATTCACTTTGGTTTTCTCTCATCTACACTTTCCCTCAGAGATCTCATCAATACTCATGATTTTACTTATATGTCTTAATTCTACTTCAAATTCTCTAGCTGCCCACTGTGAATGTTGAAGTGGCTTCCCCCTAAGCATCTCAAATTCATTATGGCTAAAACACTACTCATTATCTTTTCCTCTTCCATATTTATTTTGAAGGCATTACTAACCTTCCAATCAGCCAGGTTCACAAGCTATGAGTCTTCCTTCTTCTTTATCCTTCTTTCTTTTTCCCATCAGTTGCAAAATTTTTGAATCTACTTACACCATATCTTTTACATTTACTTCCACATCTCCTGTCACCTGGATTGCTACAAAAGCTTCATAGTTAGTGCCTCTGTTTCCAGTTTTACCTTTCAAATTTATCCCTATAGAAGTTGCCAAAATGGTATTCAAAGAGCATGGGTCTGATCATGTCACTCCCCTACTCAACCAAGATTCAGTCTCTCCCTGCTTTATCAATAGATAAAATTCTCAATTTTTTCCATATGACATCTAAAGTTCTTCACAATCTAAGTACAGATTTATTTCACAATGCTATCTCTCATGTTCTCTATATTTCCAACAAACAGTCCCAGCAAATAACCCACAGCATTCTTTTGCCTATATCTGTGTCTTTATTCAGGCTCTTCCTTCATTCTTGGAATGCTTTTCCTCCCTGAATCTATTTTTTGAAATCTGTAGTTCCTATAAAGTTTCAGCTTAATGGCTACCTCATACACAATAGGTACCTCCAAACTGTAGTTAGCTCCAAACCAAACTATACTGTATTTACCTTGGATAGTTTTGTATTGATTTATCTCTTTACATGTTGCCTGCATCTGGTAGAAAGCTAGAATATAAAATCCTTGGGGCAGGGAATTTTAATTTTGGTCTTTGCATAATGCCTGGCACTTAGTAGGCATATAATAAATGCTTGTTGACTTGATTGAGTCTTTTAAAGGGAAGGAACACTGCCAAACCTGCTTGTCTGCTTTCCCCCTCCTTTTTATCTGGTATTAATTCTTTTTTCCCCTTTCACTTTCTCTCTGTTCTGCCTCCACCTCTATTTATAGAAGAATGACTTTCTCTAAACTTTTAGAACAACTCAGGGAAATTGATGATATAAATACAATGCTATTTTTTTCCTTTGCAAGATGACTCAGGGTAGGGGATAGAAAGGCAAAACAGTTAAATTGAGACAGAAATGGTGATTAGATTCATAAATCTCAAAAAAAGCACACCAAACCTGGAAAATGTGTCCTCTTTCATTTAGTGCTTACCAACTCACTGTAATTTAAAATCAGATTTTTGTATGTAATGGTATTTCATAATTTTCCACTGAGTTATTTTTCCTTTCCTGGGGGAAAATTTTTCCAAACAAAGGAAATTAAGAAACAAAATAGTATAGTGAATTTGGGGATGTGGCAAGGCTATTTCTCCACCCATCTGGCATTTTGTCACCTTCTGACTAGGAATCATAATCCATGTGCAATGTTCTTTCTCAAAATATAATTGCCACATGGATTTCCCTCCATTATTGTAACTAGAATTATCTATTAATAGCAGAGAATCATTTCATATATGCATTACACTTATTGTTGTTGTTGTTTAATCATTTTAATCATGTCTGATTCTTTGTGATCCCACTTGGGATATTTTTGGCAAAGATAATGAAGGGGTTTACCATTTCCCTCTCCAACTCATTTTACAAATGAGGAACTGAGGCAATTGGGGCTAAGTGACTTAGCCAGGGTCAGGTCAGGTCACACAAGTAATAAGTGAATCCAAATTTGAATTTAGGTTCTCCTGATCCCAGGGTTAATGCACTATCTTCTGGGGCACCTAACTGTGCTAGCATATGTATATAAATATATGTATATATGCACATATATACACATAGGAGAGAGAATGAGAGAGCAAGAGATGAGAGAGAGAACAAGAGAGAGACACAGGGAGAAAGAGAGAGAGACAGAGAGACAGAGAGATGAAAAGGGATCCCAACCCCAACAAAAAGATAATATTCATGTATTCTTTTATAGAGGTTATTAATCTTTTTATGTCATACATCTCTTTGGCTATCTAATGGACACTTC
Organism: Sarcophilus harrisii; assembly: GCF_902635505.1. Classification (NCBI taxonomy): domain Eukaryota; kingdom Metazoa; phylum Chordata; class Mammalia; order Dasyuromorphia; family Dasyuridae; genus Sarcophilus; species Sarcophilus harrisii. Next base: position 377,797,492 of record NC_045429.1, read on the forward strand.
TCAAAAATATTACAAGGCAGTAAAATAAAATACATAGAACTATAGTGGAAGCCAATCATATTGAAATATAATTATTCAAAATTTAAAAAAAAAACATCATGGAATCTGGATTAAGGGTCTCTGCTTTAGGGAATAAAGATATAGGTGCATATATACTGGACGACAAGGAAAAAATAAAAACCTAAGAAAAAATTTCCTCTTTTCTAGCTTTGGAAGCTGATGAGATTTGAAATAGCTGCTATTATTTATACTGGACCAGAATATAAAGGACCATTAAGAAAGCTAAATCTAGACCATTGCTGGAAAAAAATGAGGGTTTTGAGGAAAGATAATGTAATAAATTTGCAGTGCATATTGTAATCCCTACAAGTGTGCCCATGCCATGTGACTGTCTATTCTATCCAAGACACAAAGTGGTGAGGAAGGGTTCTTTTTCATGGGTCACTGCCCCATAACAAAAACTCTACTTCCAAGGGGTGATTATCACATCCATGAAGCAATCTGGTGTCCAGGGATTGGTTATTCTATCAATAGCATCCGTGCAACTGCTTTGTGGATGTCCATTGTTAATCACATTATAGTTATCCTGAGAGGCTAACTCCACAATACAAGAAGTTCAATTTGGTACTTGAGCAACATGTAAGGTTGTAGTGGGGGTGAATAGGTAATGGTTAAAAGGTGGGACCAATTAGTTTGAAGACAAGTCCATGACTGGATATTGCAGAAAAGATGGGATCCAGATGATTTCCCCCCCATCTCTTAATGGTTGATTATATATCCCATGGAATAATGTTATAACCCTCATTTTGGAGATCATTGGTTTAGAGCACAAATTTTTTACAAAATTGTATTGAAGAGCAGGAGCCTGAAAAGTCATGAACACTGTTATTGTCATATGCTATCTTTTAATATCAATATTCTCCTGGTGATATGACATAGCTATATACCATGAAACTCTTAGATATAAAAAGAAGCAAAATTTTAATTCATCCATTGGACAAAGATGAAAAATTAATTTAAAAAATTACCAAAAAATGACTTGTATAAAAGATACCATCATGACATATCTAACCAAAAAAAAAAAAAAAAAAAAAAAAAAAAAAAGGTGGACTCTGAGATAGTAACTTGTTCATATACCTAGCTACATACATATATACACACCCATACACAAAGAGTTGAATATCTCTAATTTATATACACACAAGTATATATGCATGTATAGACATTATATGTATATATTAAAATATACATATATGGGAATATTTATATCTACACATGTGTGGAAAATATAAAATATCCAGGTATATGCACATATATATGAATATATATATATATATATATACTTTGTATATAATCATATCTATAATGTTTGTATATACATACTAAAATTTAGAAATAATCAAATATAAAATATTCATCATGGAGTATTTATGGAAAGTCATGAACAAGAATCATATAGGATGAGGAGGTACAGTTGGAGTGTAGTCTATAATAATAGAGGGAATGTCAATGAAATTATGAGACCATTATTAGCAAAGTAGTTTTGATGCTTATAACAACTTGAGATAAGATTTTACAAAAACTGAATGACATTTCAAATGATGTCATTTTTAATAATTCTATGATTTAAACTGTACTTCAATAATTAATTCAATACATATTTATTAAAAACCTAAGGGATATTAAAAATTTAAAACTTCTTTCAGACGTTCATAGAACTAATAATTTGGAATGCTCTTTAGTTTATTTGTGCTCATTTTCATGCATTTAATATGATGCCAATAAATAACACAGGAAGAGTTTCATTAAAACTAAGTAATAAAAATGACTTTTGAATATAATCGTTATATGAATTTAAAATAATGCTTTAAAAATCCATGATCTATATAAGCATTGCCTTTACTACAGACTATGATCTTTGAATTACTTAACAGTATCTTTAAAAAGGACTGATATTTCCAATATAAAATTGGGGGAGGGGAATGAATCAAAATGAGTTTCATATGTTTAAAAAAATGGCAATGACTTACCGTCTTACAGAAACTTTATATTAACATAGAAATAAGGTATGAAACCCTATAAGACCATAATTAAATGAAAATCAGAAGATTTCTGTGTCCTCTGTCTCAACTAGTAAATATTAATATTCCCAAATGATCCTATCTCTTGGCAAAGCAGATGATGATAAATTAAACAACATTTCAAAAGAACAATTTTGGATAGCAGTATTATAGAAATAAAACCACAGCATTGGATAATTGGCAGCAAAATAATTTTTCCAAGTATAAGTGCTGAAATTATGGCAGCTATCCATTATGGAATGGAAGAATTGGTGATATCATATCATGCTTACACAGTTTTAGAATCAGTAAAATTTGAATTGGAAAAAGATAGCAATATTTCACAAGATATACATATAGAGATTATGTATTATATGTACCTACATATATGTATTATATACACACACATATATACACATATATAATTCTACCAAATTGGCTTAGGACAGTTTGATATGACAATAAAGCCAAAGTTGAAGAAATTGCTCATGTTATATAAAGTTATCTTAGGGCTTCTTGCTTTGGCAATAGCATTTGTGTGCATATTTATTTACCTAAAATTTAACCCAATTTCAAATCAATTTTGAAAACATTAGTTAGGCCTGACCTATATCTGAGACATGTCAAGATGAAAAAGAAAAATGCATCTATTCTACCCTCAAGTCTCCTGAATTATCAATGAACAATGCAACTAAAAGCTCCACAAAGTTATTCAGGGTTATATATCCTTAATTCACAAATTCTAAATTGGAAAAACAGAATTGTCTCCCTTTCTCTCCCAGATCCAACATCCCTGTAAACTATCTAGTGATAACAATAGAAGGCTTCTTTTTGTTGTTTATCTTCTAAAACCTGGCCAATGAGAGAATCAGATGATCAGTCTTAAAATGAAAATGTATGACCCAATAAAGAACATTAAAAATATCTTTTAGAACCTAGAGGACTTTTAAGGGCCTCACTGGAAACGTTTATTCAAATCTACAAGACCATAAACCCTATGGATATGGAGTAAAGAAAAGCTCGGAACTACCAATGAGTTCTGGAGGCTGTAAGGAATAAAAGGGTTTTCTCTTCACTCTAAACCATGGGCAACATGGATAAAGTGGTGATTTTTCACTCTAATGTTATTGTAAATTTTCCAGTAATCTAGGTCTCCAACACTGCAAATACTGGAAACCAATTTGGTCTTCCTGCTTCACACTGACAGTGACACTTCGTTAGCCCACATCTGAAATCCTGTGGCTTTTGATTCATTCTGTTTGTTGATGCCTTCTCTCTTGTTTTCTCAGAATGTAAATATTTGTTCTGTCTACATCCTAATTGGCAGTTTTAGTCTCTTATTGAATATGAGGGCTGTGGTAAATCTAGGGCCTCAGGATCTTTTGCCATGTGCTGGGATTTCATGTTTTATGACATTAGCTTGGCATAACAGTTACCCTCCCTGGCCCTCTGACCCTGACTGAAATGGAGTTGTGTCTCTAATTGAAAACCAGGATTATTTTATTCCTTACTATAGAGAGGAAAACCAGAACTATCATTCTGAACACAAACCAAACCACAGGAGTCTGGGTGAGGGACCATAATGACAGGGCCTCCTACACAGCACATTTACAATCTTTTTTGCTAATTAGCTTAATTTTCTTTGTCTAGACTAAGTTAATACACTGAAGACTTCCACTTTTTTTTTTTTTTTAAAGAAATAAGCATCGTTAGTTCTTCAATTTCTGCCAACCAAAAAGGAGAGAAAAACATCAATAAGACCAAGAAAAAAAAAAACCAACAAATAAACAAAATAGAACCAAAGTATTTGTCCATGAATGAGTTGTTTCCTATTTTTTTTTGGTAGGGGGAGAAGTTTGTAACCACTGTTGTTGGGGGTGAGGTGAGGGCATAAGGCCTAAAAGTCATCAAAGTATTGTTCTAATACTAATAAGAGTTGATTTTAGGTTTATAAAATGGCTTTGCATATATCATCCTATTTGGTCTTCTCAAAAACCTTGTGAGGTAAATCCTACAAAGAATGTTATCGCCATTTTACAAATAAGAAAATAAACTCAAGGAAGATTCAGCAATAACTAGTGGTCAGGCAATTGGTAGAGTCTGAATCCATCTAGAATCTTGACTATCACTGTCCCACTATCAAGAGAAATAGAAAACTGTGAAAGAGATGGAGGGGGGGGGGAGGAGAGAAGGAAGGGAAGCAGAGCCATTCCTTGATAAAAGGTAAAAAAAAAAGAAAAAATAACAGTCACTTGACTCCTTTCTCATGGCTGCCTTGAACATTTCCAATCAGAATTGATTCTTTCTTAGTTGACTTATCTTCTGTCAGGCATCTTTTTTTTTTTTTTAATTTAGGTTCCTGAATAATGAAAGAACATAGCTTGTTCATAAAATGTAAGATATCCAGGCCTTTCTTTGGCTTTTTAAGCTAAAATATTAAGGGCATATATAGTATTTTGGGCCCGTGACCCTGTTTAAAACTTTCCCTGAATAAAGGGATAAATTCAGTTTGAATCAAATCACATTGTTTCTTAAAACTCCTTAGAAGCCTGAGGTTCAGTTTAGATTGACCTCAGTGTGGAGATCACAGCTCGCAGCTCCACAATGGCCTTGGGGAAAGGGAGGGGATCCACACAAGTGGCGGCAGACTGTCTATGGTAGCTTGAAATGGCTCCTGTGCCAAACTGGCTTCCCAGTATGTGAAGCAGTCACTGTGGCCCAGAGAGCCTCAGAACTGGATGGCATCCATGGAGGCTCTTGCACACTTAGAGAGCTTTGCTCAGCCAACCCCCAACCCCCTGATGCTATGTTTCACCTTTCTGCTTAATGAGCTCCAATTCCAAAACATTCTAAACTGTTTGCCATGTGAAAAGACTGATTAGTTTGCTAGGATGTGATGACAGGTTTCATTTTACTTCTGCCTTTTGTCTTAAATATGTTTCTTTTGGTTGATGGTCTTTTAAGTTGAGTTGAACTGAGTATAAGTGGGTCAATAAAGGGTTGGAAGAATCTCCAAATCCTTTGCTTGTACATAGTCAAGACATATTCCCAACGCAAATAACTGACTAAACCCCATTATGTTATTTCTAAAATGGCAAGGATATGGCTTAAGTTACCATTTATAAATTGGAGGAAACTGTAAGTAGAGAGAGTGATTTGCCAAGGGTCTACTTCATGTCATTTAAACTAATTGATGCAGCATTTTCCAGGTGAATCATCTGTGGTAGGCAAAGTTTCACATTTCATTGATTCACTTCCTCTCTCTTATTCTATATTTCCTTCTCTGTCCCTCTCATATGCGATTATAGGTTGATTGTATTGATCTGTTTATTTACTATTTGCAGAGTTCTTTCTAGGCTCCTGTAAACTAAAGCATATAATAATAATCAACTGACTGAATTTTTTTACAAAATCACCTTTTTAGTGTTCAAGGATCATCATAAACTTAATGCCCTTCACTCTAACCTTTCCAATATTTTTACATCCTATTTCACACTCCATACCTTTCAGTTCAATATCATTGGCATCTTTAATGTCCATGGACAAGACACTCTTTTTCCCTTTGTTGATTCTGGGCATTTTCTCTGGCTGTGCTCCATCCTTGAAATATTCTGCCTCCTCATTTCTGTCTCCTGGATTTTTCCTTCAAGGTCCAACTTAAATTCTTCCTTCTACGGGCAGCCTCTCTTAATTTATCTTAATTTTAATGTCTTCTTTTCATTAATTATTTCCTATTTATCCTAAATATTGCTTGTTTATACATATTTGCTTCTTATTTCACCATTTCACCTGTAAGAACCTTGATGACAAGGATTATTGGCATTATTATTATTTGCCTTTCTCTCTTTTCCCAGAACTTAGCAAATTGCCTGGTTCATAGTTGGTGTTTAATAAATTCTTACTGACTGATTAACTCATTCTAACAAACCAATCAAATGATCACTTTTGTCTTATGGGTCCCAAAACCGGATTGGATGATATCCTGCCTATTAGGTAACCCTGCCTTCCTATCATCTGCTTAAAGTTTTGATTCATTTTACTAACTTGGTCAGATGCTTTGGTACTATATAAATGCAGCTTAAATCAATTCGCTCTCTGAGATCAAACATTATATCTGTGTTAAGGTGACCCCTTTTCTTTATCTAATAGAAATATAGTCAAAGACTATATTGATAGACATATTTTGTTTGTTTATTTGTAGACAACCAAAGTTCATTTTAGGTTTGATTATACTTCTAGGACTTGGAGGAAATATAAGATCAGGAAAGGTAGTAGGATGTTCATGTGGTAAGAATTAGTTAAATTAGAAGAAATAATAGATAAATTCTTTAATCACAGAGTTGGGAGAGACAGTAAAGGAAATCTAATCCAAGCTATATATGAAAAAATAAATGATCACCTAAATTTTGCTTTGAGTTCTTCAAGAATGAAAAATCTATTTTAAAAAAGGCAGCATTTTCCATATCTCTAATCCTTTACAAGTTTTTTTTTTTTTTTTTTTTTTTTACATCAAACCTAAATTTTATTCTTTGAAACTTCAATCCATTGCTTCTAGCTTTGACAAAGCAGAATACTTCTGGTTCTTTTTTTTCAAATGACAGCCATTCAAATATTTTTAAAAAGTTATCATATTTTCCGTAAATAGTCTGTCTTTGAGCTAAACATCCCCAGTTCCTTAACTAATCTTCACATAAAGTTAACTCAAGGCCTTTTACCATACTTAAAAAAAATTCTTCCTGAACACTCTCCAGTTCATCTATGTCTTTCCTAAAATGTGGTACCTATAACTCAATACAATATTATAGAAATTCAGAACTTCAAGCAAGTGATAGGGAGACATAGATTATCTAATAGGAGTGACATAATCCAATCTGGGTTTGGGCACCATCAAACAAAACCAACCACTTGATTGGCTGGTTGGAAAGAGTCAGTCAATGTCTTATTCATGAAACAGTAATGAGTTTCACAACCAGAGTCCTAGACTAATTAAATTCATTTTCTTGGCTTCTATATCATATTGTGGGGGTCAAATTGAACTCACAATTCATTAAAAACCACAGTTTTTTTTTCAGATGAACTGCTACTTAGTGTAATTTTCCCTCATTTTATACTTATGAAGTTGATTTTTGAATAAATATAAGAATTCACATTTATCCTTATTGAAATCCATCTTATTATATGATATCTTGAATGCTACACTGGTATTCTTAAAATGTGTTTTAAAAAAAGACCTAGATAATGACCACATAATACTGGGAGAATACTCTGGGAAGGATCAAAGGAAGAATATGGACAAGAACAGCACAAAATGAGACTATATAAAGTCAGAAATCTATTGAATTATTGAAGTATTTCTAAGAACTCAACCTAAATATTTCCTCTGACAAGGAATGGAAAATCTTATTTTCATATTTATCCTTGATATAAATACACATTATACTTATCAAGGCAATTCCAAAGTTACATTGAACCTTTATAATTTTATATATATATATATATATGTTACATATATAATATATATTATATAATATAATCAAAAAATAATTATAACATAGGTTCATAGCATCTATAACTCAAAATCATAAATTCAGTAGCACATTACAGACAAGAATTTTAATGTTATACATGTATAGTTAATTATAAGTAATCTGTAGTTTAATTATACATATATACATACATTCATAGATATACACACATTACTAGCCTATATGACTGTATAAATACTAAAGTACTAAAACTATAGCAAAGACAATACACATTTTAAATAAGTGCAGTGGTGACTTGGAAAGCTTTTACTAATACCATCTATTATCACTTGTCAACCATCCTGCTTTTGTTGCTACCAGAAAAATTTGGTCATTTCAGAAGCACCACACTGAATTTTTAATTGTTTGAAATATTTGCCAGATCTTTAATAGCCATTCACTACCTCACCAATAAAGTAAAAATAAACGTTTTTAATTATCTTTATGTTGTTATTGTCATTCAGTTATTTCCAACACATCTGACTCTTAGTGACCCCATTTAGGATTTTCTTGGCAAAGACACTGGAATACTTTTCCCTTCTCCAACTTATTTTACATAAGAGGAAATTGAGAGAAATAGGGTTAAGTGACTTTCCCAGGGTCACACAGCTAGGAAATGTCTGAAGCTACATTTAAATCCAAGTGCTTACTCCAGAGCTGGTGCTCTATCCATTACACCACCTTGTTTCTTTGTGTGTGTGTGTGTGTGTGTGTGTATGTGTGTGTACATCTACAATAATTTATTGTATATATATACCCACATATACATCTACTGAGCTTTTTAAAACTTGATTTGGATAGAGCACCTCAAAGGAAGGCAAGAAATAGTATCAAAGCTCTTTATAACTACCCTGTCCATTAGCCTTCAGCTTTAATTCAGCTAAAGAAATGTTTGAGCTCCCACATCCCATTATAGCATACTAGCAACCTTTGTAACTAAGAACAAAATTTATGTTTAAACTATCATTACAATGTCAATGTAGTGTGTGCTTTTCAAAAGAACATTTACAATGTTCCAGGCACTGTGTTAAGTACTTTGCAATTATTATCTCATTTGATCTTCACAACAACCCTGGGAGGTAGGGGCTATTATTATCTCCACAATAATAACTTGCATTTATATAGCATTTATTCTGTGGTAGGCACAGTGCTAAAAACTTTATAAATATTTCATTTATCTTTAGAGCAATCCTGGAAACTAGGAGCTATTATTATCAGTATTTTACATTTGAGGAAAATGAGATAAACAGAGGTTATGTGTCCAAGGTCACATAACCAATAAGTGTCTGAGACTAGATCTGAAGTCAAATCTTCCTGAAACTTAGCACAGTACAAAATAACTTCCCCATTTATTTTGAATTTGTTTTAAATAACACATGCTGACTTGGGTAATCATTATTTATATAAATATTTCTAATAACTTTTCCCCTATAGTTTATATAGCTTTTTGTAAACATTATTAATCACATGTACTGTCCATGGTGTTTTTCTATGAATGGTGTCTCTAGTTTGATCAGCCACAATAAGACACATAATAGCTCAATTCTAAAATAGTAATGTCATTTTTTTGTCCTCTTCAAAAATGAAGGACAACAATGAATGAAGAAATAAGGTAAATCTATAACTCAATGGATAGAAATTATAATCAATAAACAGTTCTAAAACTCCATAGTGAGTCTAGGGTACTGTAGGACACACACAAACCTACTACATAGGTATAAAAGTAGGTATCACGTATGGTATTTGTTCACAAAGATACTTGGAAACTATTTAAGAAGATAGGCTATAGACAGCAAAACAGCAATTCAATTCAAAAAGTCATTAAATGCCAAATAAATGGAGAGTAACATATTTATATACAAAAATACATGTCAAAACAGATTATTTACCAAATGAGTAGTATAACTGATAAGCATTGTAGAAGTTTAGGATTAATCAAAATTTTGTACTTAACGAAGGCTTCATTGATGAGGTAGGATTTCTGTTAAATCCTAAAGTAAAGGCAATGGTATGAACAATTTTTTTTGAAGAGACAAGCATTTCTTCTGGGGGAAAACAAATAGGAAAGTTTTGTTCCAGTTGAGGATTGGAGCAAGGAAATAGTCAACAAAAAATCTGAAGGAAGGGATCAAAGTGTGGAGGACTTGAATGCCAGATTTAAATATTGATTTCTTTTTAAAAATAAATAGAGAATTACTAACGTTCTCAAATGATGTGGTAATATGTCCAAAGAGATATTTAATATGGATTTATCTTGAAGATGTTTTTAACACAGGGCAACTTTGTGGTGCAGTGAATAAAGCACTGGTCTTGAAGTCAGAAAGAAGATGAATTAAAATCCAGCCTCAGATGTTTGCTAGCTTGTGTGACCCTGGATAAGTCACTTAATTCTGTTTGCTTCAGTTTCCTCATCTGCAAAATGAACTGGAAAAGGGAATGGCAAACGACTGCAGTATCTTTATTTAAAAAAAAAAAGCCTAATTGGGGGCATGAATAGTTGGAGAGGTTAATACAACTGTGTCTGTTTAATCATTTTCAGTTGTATCCTATTCTTTAGGACACTTTAAACAGGTTAATAGAGAATTACAGTAATTCAGAAACAATGAACATGGTGGCTAGTGAGGATGGAAGAGGAAGTCCCACTTCATGAGACAAGAATAACAAATAGGACATAGGACTTGAAGATAAACTGGATACAATGGGAAAGAAGGAATAAATCAATATTTTCATTTTTGTTGGCTAAGAAAAAAAGATGATGCTATTGTTAGAAATAGGAAAGTTGAGAAGAGAACTTGAGTTCAACTTTAGGAGGAGAAAAGATAAAAGTTTTATTTTTGTCATGTTGCATCTAAGATGATGGAAGAAAATATTCCTTTTTTCTATTTTATGATTTTTTTCATAATTATAACTTTTTATTGACAGAACAAATGCCTGGGTATTTTTTTTTACATTATCCCTTGCACTCCCTTCTGTTCCGACTTTTCCCCTCCCTCCCTTCACCCCCTCCCCGAGATGGCAAGCAGTCCTATACATGTTAAATATGTCACAATATATCCTAGATACAATATATGTGTGCAGCACCAAACAGTTCTCTTGTTGCACAGGAAGAATTGGATTTAGAAGGTAAAAATAACCCGGGAAGAAAAACAAAAATGCCAACAGTTTACATTCATTTCCCAGTGTTCTTTCTTTGGGTGTAGCTGCTTCTGTCCGTCATTGATCAATTGAAACTGAGTTAGATTTTCTCTTTTTTGAAGGAATCCACTTCCATCAAAATACGTCCTCATACACTATCATTGTTGAAGTATATAATGATCTGGTTCTGCTCATTTCACTTAGCAGGAAGAAAATATTCCTCAAGAGGTTAGAGAAATTGAAACAAACTCTGAAGAGAGTGTGGCAGTAGAAAATAGATGACAGGCATTCTCATAGATATGATGTCTGAAATAACAAATAGTAGGAGAAAGAGAAGATATGGAAGAGACAAAGACAGAAAAAGAGTAAGTGTACATAGAGGTGATCATGACCTGAAGGCAAGAATTGAGCCAGTGTGCATTCATACACAGCCTCTGGGATAAAGAACTGAATTCAGTGAATGAAAAAAAAGCAAAGGACTTAGAAGTAGGTAGTGAACAAGAACAGCACTGTATCTTGGAAGCCAAGAGAGGGAAGAGATTTTTCCAAAAGGAGAAGTTGATTAATATGATTGAATCCTTAGGGAGATTGGGAAGAATGAATGCTGAGAGAAATCACTGGAATAAAGAAGTCATTAGTGACCTTAGAGGAAAAAATCAGTTTGTACTGAGGGGTAAGCAGGGAGCCAATGATAAGGAAGTTAAGGAAATAAGTTAGAAATGTGTTCAAGAAATGTAGCTTTTAAAGAAAAGAGAATGGAAAGATTGAGGCTAAGAAGGAGAAAGAGTTTTCAGTTGTAATGGTGAGGTCAGAAGATAGAGTACAGAAAAATTACAAGCAGTTGAAAGGTGAAGAAGTGGACATACCTTGTGTAAAAAACTCAAGGAGTTTATCCCAGAAGAGGAGGAGATGAGGAACAAAAAAAGTTTGTTCATTCATTCATTCATTTGTTTATTTATTAAGCATCTACAGGTACATTCTAAGTGGTTTATAAGTATTATCTTATTTGTTCCTCACAATAATGCTATGAGGCAGGAGCTATAATGACCCCTGTTTTATCCTAGAGAGGGTTAGAAGAGGTCAGGAAGGATGTAAGCAAGGAAGCTTAAACCAATGTCATAGATGTTTAAAAAGTATGGAATTACTGATGGGTGGTAGATCTTTATGTGGGAGCATAAGATAGGCCTCCCCTTTCTCTTTTCAATTTGAATTGGGAGAGAATAGAAAAATGAGCACCTTACTCTATCTTTGCACAGGACTTCAGCTAAGTGGTATCATGTATAGTAACATCTTCAGTTTATTTTCCTAGGATTTTTTTTTTTTTTTGCAACATTCTGTGCATTTTCCTTTACACATCTAAGTCACAGGACAACTTTTTGGGGCCAATCTGAAAATCTTTTGATGATGGTCTGTATTGTTAGATTGTGACCCAGTCCAAATTAGATTGCTTTTATTAAATAATATAATCTTTGCTTAATAGCAATACCATACTCTAGTGTGTAAAGTCTGCCAATTTTCAAAGCACTTGCAAATTACTTGCTTTTAAAAAAAGCATATTTTAGCCACATTGTTTTAAATACAGAGGAGTCAGGAAGGTTAATTGGAATGGAAACTTGGAATTAAAAAGTAATAACTCAAAATAATTCTTTGGTGACCAAATAAAGCAGCTAAAAAGTGTTCTATAGTGTGTTATATCTTTCCTAGTGTTCTAAAGTTTGATTTATATTTCTTATTCTGAAATAGGATAAGTTTCTCATCTCTTTCCTAGACTTCTATGGAACTGATCCAGGCACAAAGCTTTCTCAAGTACTAGAGGAGACTTTATATTTGGACATTCTCCATAGAGGTTCAAAGTAAGATTAAATATTGGTCCTTGGGAGTTAGATGACTTAGAGGTCTTAAATTCTTGGTGACTAATTTTACTGATTTGTGCTAGAAATTGAGTTTAGAGAAGAATATCCATTTCTGGTGGGTGAATTTGACTCTTAGCAGATTCATTTATAAGAAATAGACCAACTAGTTTATTTAACACACAAATTTAGCCAAATCTTGAAGAAGAGCGCCTTCTGTTCAATTAGTTATTAGGATTCTCTCTTTCTTTTGTAGTCCCCAAATACCTAATAAGGGGTGTTCAATTAATGTGTGTTGAAACAAAAAATTACAAAGAGCAGATAGTCTGCTCACTGAATCATATATTTTAGAGATAGGAAGTTCATTAAAGCTCATCTGTTCCAATTCTCTCTCTCTCTCTTTTTTTTTTTTTTTAACACAAGATTTTAAGCCCTTAGGGAAGCAAAATGATTTATCCAAGATTACACAACTAGTAAATGGGAAGCTGGATTAGCTAAGATTTGACTGTAGGAGTGCTGACTTCTAAGTCAGTATTTTTTCATTAACAATATGGTGGCTTTTCAAAATCTTATCTAACTTTTCAGTTTCATAAACTTTAGTTCTTTCTCATATAGTCTAAGTTTCTCTTGCTGCAATATCAACTGAACATTGGATTGGAACTTCAAAAGGGAATCTAATCTATTTCTCTGCTTTCAGGAAGGAATACTAAAAGGATACCAGATGGTTGAAATTATATGCTGATTTTGAAGACCCACACTGAAGAAAACTAGACACTTTTTTATTTCAATGCTGAGTATCTTTAATTTTTAACAAATGGTTACTTATAATAAATAGAATTTTTTATGCTTTCATTTAAGTATATAATCTCTTATTTAGTCTTCCATTCCATGATTACCACCATTCACACATTTGAATATAACTATTAAGTCACTTTAAGTCCCCTACCCAGCTAAAATCCCAACATCTATTACAATCCTTTCCATATCTTTAATCTTAAATAATTCCCATTGTGAATATCTCCATTTTATTCCGGGTATGTATTCTTTGTATATGTTTGTTTTCTTGTTTTATCTCATCATCCTGTAAAATTCCTGAGGGTCTGCTTTTTGCCTTCTTTATATCCCTAGTGAAATTCTTGATATATAGAAAACCCTTAATATGTAATTGTTGACTTGAACTGATTTTCCTCCACAGTAATGTAATTTTTGCTGGTAATTCATTATCTTTTGGCATTTTTCTAATCATTGGAAACTGATTTGGCTTCTCCCAGTAAGGTTTCAGAAAGCAAAAGCACAGATAATCTGAGTAGGTATTCCTCAGGTCTTAATTAGCCTACAAGTTAGAAGCACTATCTTCCAGGACCTGAAAATCAGGCTTAGAGTTTGGAATACAAAATGCAGGGTGTTGCACCCAACGTTAGTAGATGCCTCCCAACTCCCAACAGAAAAATTACAAGCAGTTTAAAGGTGAAGAAGTGGACATACCTTGTGTAAATGACTCAAGGAGTTTATCCCAGAAGAGGAGGAGATGAGGAACAAAAAAAGTTTGTTCATTCATTCATTCATTTGTTTATTTATTAAGCATCTACAGGTACATTCTAAGTACCTTAACAATATGTTAGGGGTAGATTACTTGGATTCTAAAAGAAGCAACTAGACAGAAATAGTGAGAAGTGAGTATGGAATATGCATACATGGCTTTTACACATCTATCCCATACTCTGCTTTTTATTACAGGTAAAGCAGTAAATTTTCTGGAAGAAAGGAAAATATTTCAACATGAAGAAATATAGAGAAAGCCTATGCATATAAAGACTGAAAAGTGCAGAAACATTGGTGTAGGGTAGGGTAAGACAGCAATATCTTCTTCTTCATCATCATCTTCATCATCACCACCACCACCACCACCACCACCACCACCATCATCATCATCATCATCATCATCCAGGCTCTATACCAATTGTTCCACCATTATTATCTCATTTCATCCTTACAACGACACTGGGAAGTAGCTATCATCATTATAACCCTTTTACAGATGCAGATACTGAGACAAACAACAATTGTATCTTGTCCAATGACACTGAATTAGAGTCTGAGAGCAGTTTTAAATTCAGATCTTATTTGACTCCAGGTCCAGCTTATCTGAATATAGGCCCACAGAACCATGCAGATACAGCAGTTTAGGAAATGGAGATAATCCATTCTGAATGGAAATCAAAGTACATAAAGGGGTTAGTAGAATGAATATAGCCTTAGAAAAATATTCTGGGCATAGATATGGAGGACTTTAAATGTCAGAATAAAATGCTTATATTTTATGTTAAATGTTTTTGAGCTGGGAACTAAAAAAAATAGCACTTGTTCACTAGGAAGGTTGCTTAAGCAGGAATGTCAAGAATAGATCAGAGATTTCTGAAAAGAGGCAGAGAAGACTTGAAGATCATTCCAATAATCCATGTAATAAATAATGATTGAATGAACAGGCATTATGATGATGGGAATGGAAAGGAGGGGCATATGTGGGAGATATTTCACAAGCATAAGGAAGAAGTCAGTGACTAATTGGATATGGAGGATGAGAAAATGAGAATGAGAAGTAACTCCAAATATTTGAACATGGGTAACTGTGGAGATAATAATAGTATTTTCAATGGAAATAAATAAATGAGTAAAAGCAACACATTTTTGTGAGAACATCTATAAATCTTTATTTAACATGGTGGGGTTGCTATCCAATGGGCAGTTGGGTTTGTGAAACTGGTATTCTAAGAAGAAATTAAGATAGAGACATAGATTTAAGAGTTCTCTTCATATAGAGGTTAATTAAACTTATTAGAGTTAAGATCACTAAGAGAATATAGAAAGAATAAAAATGTGGTTTACCACAAAATCCAAAAGGGGCTCTATCTATAATTAAAGAGGAGGAAAAGAGATCAATGAAGAAGGAGAAAACTCAGTCAGAAATAAAGAAAACTATTACATAGATGAAGGTTATATAAGCCAATGCCAAAGACAATATCAATGGGGAGAAATATTTTTAAAATATTCCATAAAGAAGAAAGAAGATTATAGGAAGATAGCAGTATAGGTCAGAAACAGAAAGTGGCAAGCCTTGGGGCTATTTGAGTTGGGAGGTAGCTCTTGGTGCTAGCCAGAGGAATTTTTACATCTGAGATAGTGTTGGCGGTCTGGTGTCTGAGCAGAGGAAAACTGAAGGAACCTCTGCTGGTAAGGGATTCCAGGTCTAGTTGTGATCCTAGGTGAGAAAGAACCAACGCAGCCCAGTGAATGCAGAAGCAGTGGGACAGAACATCTCTACTTGTGTGTACTTACAGGAGGGCAGAGTTCTTGGTTTTGGTTCAAGGCCAGAGGTGCCATCCTCCATACCCAAACAGCTGGGGTGATGCCAATAACACAAAAGCAAAGCAAAAAGAACCCAAACATAAATAATTACTCTGGGAATAGAGAAAACCAGGATCCATCTTCAAAGGAAGATACCAAAGCAAAAAAAAAAAAAAAAAACCCTCCCTAACCCAAAGGTAACATCAAAAGGTTACTTGTCCAAAAAGAATTCACAGAAGAATTTAAAAAAGACTATAAAAAATCAAATAAAACAGATTGAGGAAAATTTTTTTAAATTAAAATGATCCAATAAAAGCAAGATTTTGAAAAGAAAGTCAACAAACTGGATGAGGAGATGCAGAATCTTAAGGAGGAAAACAGCTCCTTGAAATTTAGAACTGGGTAAAGGGAAGCCAGAAAAAATTATAATAATAAATAAAAATAATAAAACAAAACATATAAAATGAAAAAAATAGAAGAAATTGTGGAGCATCTTATTTTACAACTGATCTGGAAAATAAATCAAGAAGAGACAACATAATAATTGGACTATGTGAAAGTGACAATTAAAAAAAGAATCTCTATACAATAAAACAAAAAATAATAATAGAAAATGGTCCTGAAGTGTTAGAACAAGAGGGGAAGGAAAAAAAATACTTATTGATCACCACATGAAATCATAAGAGGAAAACCTACAGAGATATCATAACCAAATTCCATGGGTCAAGGAGAAAATTTTACATGTAACAAGAAAAAACAATTTAAATATGGTGGAATTACAATTAGAATTACACAAGCCTTAGAAGTACCTATATTGAAATAAGACAGATCTTGAAACACTACATGTTGAAGGGCAAAACACTTGGGGTCTTAGACCAAAAACATTATATCCACCAAAGTCAAGAATAATCCTGGATTTCTTAAAAAGGATTTATTGAATAATGAATTTCAGACCTTCAGGATTTTGTTGCCCCAAACCCCTAAACTTGGTAGAAAATCTAAAACACAAGATCCAAGAAAAATATATGGAAATATCAAAAATTAACTACAAGGTACTCAATAAGGACAAACAGTTTATTTTATACATAGAAATGTAAAAACTATATGCCTAAGATTTTCATTAGTAACTGGGTAATTCAAAAGAAAGATTGGGGTAGGGCTGAGATTGATGTAACTAAAACTTAAAATCATACATGAAATGGTAAAAAGAGTAATTATCTTATACAAATGAGGTGCAAGAGGAAGAATTGATACAAGAATTAGAATGGTGAGGAGGGCTATTCCTTCTGGAACCTTACTGGCATTGGGAATAAGTTAAAGAGGGAACAATACAAAGATACCTGGAAGGGGATAGAAATCTAAATGCAGAAAGAAATAAGAGAGTACAGTGATGGGGAGGAGAGAGAGAGAGTAAGAAAAGGATTTGTAGAGAACCCTACTCCTATCATATCTGGGTCAAAAAGAGAAAAGCATATACATTTAGAAAGAAACAAGCGTCTTCTAAATTTATAAAGAAATAAAAGGATGAGGAAATAAGATAAATTTGGGGGTATGGAAGGGTGTGTATATTAATGAGAATGGGATAAAGAGGGAAGATCATATATATTTGGAAGTCTAAATTCAACTAGAAATGAGAAAGGGAAAGTGGGGGGGGGATTATGAGGGAGCATTCCAAGGAAAGGTCACGTAATAAGAGGACAAAGTAGGAGTAGAAGTAAAACAGAGGAATCAGGAGGGATAGCAAATAAAGAGACAAAACCAAACATAAAATAAAGATCAGGAGTAGAATTTATTATTTTAAAAAGTGGGGGTACTAATATGATCTCAGACAAAGTTGAAACCAAAATAGATTTAATCAGAGAAATATAGGGAGACTGTACTGTATATCAGTCATATTAATTAGTAATGTTTTAGAGCATTTATAATAACTAAACAGTGTAAGATTGGAATATTGTTGTGGTGTAAGAAATAATGAGTTGATGGAGCCAGAAAAATATGGACAGACTTGTATTCATGAAGGAAGATGCTATTCACCTTTAGAGAAAAAGAGGATATAGTACAGTCTTACATAGATACATATGAATACATATGTGCATATATATGTATACACAAGTATAGATATCTATGTGTATGTATGCGTATATGTTTTGTATTAATGTATGTATATTTGTATATATGCTTACACTTTTATGTCTATATGCTTGTGTGAGTATTTATATATATCCAAGTGTATGAGTGTGTATGTATGTGTTTGTGTGCCCATACACTTTAATTGTAGCTTTCTTGGGGGGGAAATGGAGGAAGGGGAAAAGAGGAATAAAGTTAAAAAAAAAAAAGAATAACAGACAACAAAAGGAAACCTACAAGGAACCAAAGATGGAGGACTCTGAACACAATGTGGAGTATTTATTATATAGGCCATCTTGACATGGAAATTTATTGCTCTATATTTTGAATCTCTATATAATGTTGTGCCCAAGGAAAATTTTTTTTCTTTTCCCAATTTTTCAAAATTTAAGGTTAAAATAAATAAATTAATTTTAAAATATTCCATAAAGAAGCAGGTTTGATGGTGATATTTTTAAACATAATGAAAATGTTATTTAAAAATCTCATATGGAAGTTTAATTTCTCCCTGCTTCCAGACCAAAAAGCTTTGAAAGTCTAGCCAAATCAGCAAGGCTTGTGAATTTTTTAAATTATGAACTGCTGTGAATTTTGAACACTGAGCCAAAAGTTTATCTCTGGCTCAATAGGAAGCTATCTAGTTATCTAGATGCCAGTTCACTCTATAAAGTGTAAATGGAGCTCAACCAAAGTGCAGCAAAGGCTGCTTCAAGGGACTGTACATGTGTTACAATGGGAAGTTTACAGAGAATTTTGATCACTGGTGTCACTAGCTCCTTTGGCTTGTATCACCTCCTACAGGAAGCTCTTCTTGATTTCTTTAGTCCTTCACTGCATCTTTAGCATTTAGCATTGTACCTGGCACATAGTAAGTGCTTAACAGTTGTTTGCATTTATGCAAATATTTCTGCATTTAAATATTGTATTTTCCTAGTAGAATGTAAGTTTCTCCAAGAAAGGGGCTATTTCATTTTTGTCTTTGTATTTCCAACTACTAGCCCAGCATCTAGCACACAGTAGAAACCTAACATATGCTTGTTAAATTGGACTGGAATATGTGAAGCGTTCACAGTTTCAAGACCACAGAGCAAAGGGCATCTTTTAACATTCTTCAAGATTCAGTCTAAGTGAACTCTTTGGATCCTGTTTAGGGCTTGGCCCATAAAACCTGACAAATGAATTAAAGCCTCCTGAAACCAATTTGAAATGTGGATGTTTACACAGTTTGACAGGCTATACTTTTAATTACACACAGCCCCCAATTAGCAATCACAGACTAGCTTATACAATTTAAACAGTTAACACTTCATCTTTTAATGCAGTGTGAGGTCTTGGGGCTGTCAAATACATACATATATATATATATATATATATATATATATATATATATGTCAAATACTTTTGAGACCAATTGGAATGAAAGTGTAAGGAGACATGGGGAGGAAAAAAAAAAGCCACACATATTTAAACCAGTAGTTTAATGCAGAGTTCATACTCCTCTAAGGATATCTTCTGAACTCTTATTTTTCTAGACAAACTTTTTTTTTCCTTGGTCTCATATTTTTCAGTGGACAAGACCCCAATAGATTTATATAAAAGAAGCATCTGGCTCAAAATGCATTGACAAAAATGTGTAAGTGAATAACTTCCAGTTAGTTAGGGATTCAGAGTAGAGCTGTGTGAAACTTACAACAAGAAACCTGAAACCAACAGAAAAATCAGCCTTAGCTGGTAGAAAATGTTGCCTAATTTCTACTGCTCAGGAACACCTCTAAGTCCTAAGATATAGTAATCATTATTTTTCAACTTGGAGATACACACAGGAGAAGAACTCACGCTATCTCTGCTTTGTCTGCTCTGTGTTTAATTCCAAAGGAGATAGTAGTAATCTATCCTCACTTAGACATTTTGACTCAATTCTGAAAGCATCTTCTCTCTCAACTACACCTGCCCCCTCCAAGCCAATAGTTTACAAGGGAATTTTACTTTCTTTCATATATTAGCTTTCAGGAAAAAGAAGCATCAGTGTTCCATAGTTAAAATGCTTCATCATATCTCAGGACTCTTTTAACATATAACAAATTGGGGTAGATAAATGGCATTGTGGATAGTCTTGATCTATACCTTGCCCCTGGACCCAGATGGCTCTGGAGGGGAAAGTGAGGCAAATGACCTTGCACATATCCATTTACATTTGGCTGTATATATTTTTTGTATGCATTTGTTGTCTCCTTCAGTAAAATGTTTGCTTCTCATAAGTTTAATTCTTTGTATTTGAATCCCCAGAGTATAATATAGTGCCTGGCACATAGCAGGTACAGAAAAATAATTACTTAATAATTGACTGATGATTCTATATTCTCATCCCTTTGTGCTCCTTTCCCCAAAAGGAATTACTAATTCAGTGGATAATTTCCTTACGTCTTCATTAATGTTCTAAGTTAAAGAACTAGAAATTAAATTCATGATAAATGTCCATGATAGTACACTGATATTTTTTAGAGGAAGTGAACAGTGTAGACAACCCAAAGGAGAGCCTACTAATAAAAACTTCATGTACTTCAGCAAGCTACCAAGGTTACTACAATGGTATAATCAGTCAAGAAAACATCTCCTGGGTCAATCCCAAAGACTGCAAAGGTGAAATTTAAATAATAAGAAACAAGGTGCCTAAAAAGTCTGGGACTGATGAAGAAATATTCAGTGGGTAATGAACAGATTTCACTGTTCAAATTTCACTATTCAAATTTCAAAATCAATTTCAAGTTTAAAAAGAGTTTTCATCATCTCAGTCTATGTCAGTATAGTTTGTTTTCTAAAGCAAAAAAAAAAAAAAAAAGCAAAACTCTTGTTGAATAATCATTAAAAGACAAATGAGGTGCAACCTCTAAAAGATATGCAATTCCCTGTCTTTACCTTAGGCAATTCATAGAGTCCCTAAAACATATTTTCCCCAAAGAGTAGGAATTCCTTTTGCAGAAATGGGCCTAGTTCTAGAAATCTAGTTAACTAGCTGACGACAGAAACATCACAAGTTCAATTACTACTAAGCACTATAGTAATTTCCCCAGAGGACTAATTTTAGCTTTAGGCACTGCACACATGTCACTTCCTAATTTGATTTCCAAACTTCATGCCTATGTTTATAGTCAAGGTCTTCAGGCAAAACTTTGAGATTATTGTTAACAAAATTTCTTGAGAGGGTCTCTTCTTCCCTTCTTTGTATTATGGGGACTATGTTTATAAGTATTCTCCCCTACACTAGCATATGGTAAAAAGAAATCAAATTTAGTTCTAAAAATTATTACATTTTCATTCAAAAGTAAGGAAAGGAATTTAGTCCCCAATTAACTCAACTTGGAATTAGTATAAATTTATGATTGGAAAAGGTCAAAAGAACCAAATGGCATAACTTTTACTGTGTTATCTCAAGGAGGGTGGACAAATTCCTCAACAACTGAACACAGAGGGAAAAAGACATACTTATATGCAAAATTAAGAAAGATATGCAAAGTATACTATGTGAGGGAATACTGGTTTCCCTAAATAGGAGAAATTTTCTTCAATATTAGAGAAAAGATCTGAAGAATTAACGTTTAATTCTTTATCCATTCACTCCAGTCACCCTTGGAGGATACCAGGGCTAAGTGAATCACAGATTATTGGTTACAGATGCAAAAAGTACAGCTGGAATAGGATAGTCACAGCTCTCATAAGGCATAATTTAAATGGCAAAGGAGTTTAGCTACCTCAGTTTTGTGAACCTTTAGTTCTGATTTGCCCTCATGACATTTATTATTCTAAGATAAAGACAATAAATAAGAGTTTACCTCATGAAACTATCTCCAAGTTTATAGGTGTCTTTCCTGCAGTGGTACTCATCATCATGCAATCAATAAATAGTTGACAATGACAATAGATTTATTTTAATCATAATTTATGATCCAATTTCATTTTTCCTTTTCACTAGCATACTGAAACCAATATATTTTAAATGGCTTTAAAATGAGACATTTTAAAATGGGTAAAAATCTTCAAAACAAATAAAAACACAATGTTTCTACCTCTTCAATAGAATTAAGCATCAGGAAAAAATGTAGTAAAATTTAATATTAGAATTATATTACATTACATAAGTATCCTATAACAATTCATTTATATGAAATTAACATGTCAAATTCTATCAATATTTTGAGAATTTAGAAGCACATTATAATCCCCTTTTTTGCTTAGATTGTAAATTCTTTGAGATAAGGTTCAATCTTTTATTTTCTTATTTGTAATCTTCAAATTGACACAGGGCCTGGCAAACAGTAGGTGACTAATAAATACATTTTAAATTGAATAGAGTCACTTTAATTTCTTCTTTTAAAAAGCAGTAAAAAAAAAACAGAGACAGCAATACAGATAGTTAGATGGAACACCTGGAGGAATAAAAGTGAAAGCATAACAAGGAATATAATCTAAAACAAAGATTCCTAATCTGGAATCTATGAAATTACTTTGAAAATATTTTTTATAATTTTATTCAATATAATTTGCTTCCTTGGTAATACTAGGTATTTTATAGTATGCATTTAAAAACATTATTCTAAACAAAAGATCAAGAATATTAAGGAAATCCATTTTTAAATATTTAAAAGAAAGTAGTTTAACCATGCCAGATTACAAAATGGATTATAAAGCAGTAATTACCAAAACAATCTGATACTGCCTAAGAAATACAATGGAAGATCAATGGAATAGAATAGATAGATATATAACATATTGAGTAAAAGATCAAAGTAATTTAATATTTGATAATACAAAGATCTATGCTTTGGGGATAAAAACTCATTATTTGACAAAAAAAACTAAAAACTTCTAGTGAAAACTAGAAAATGGTACAGCAGAAACTAGGTATAAACCAACATCTCACACCATATACCCAGAAAAAATCAAAGTGGGTATGTGGTTTAGACATAAAGAGTGATACCATAAAAAATTAAGAGAGCATAAAATAATTTACTCATCAGATCTATGGAAAGGGGAAGAATTTAGGACCAAACAAAATATATACAACATTACAAAATGTAAAATGGATAATTTTGATCACATAAAATTAAAAAAACTTTTATGCCAAAAAAACCCATTGAAGTTAGAATGAATGTAGAAAACTAGAGTAAAAAAATATAGCAAGAATCTCTCTAATAAAGGCTTCATTCCTCATATAAATAGAGAAATGAGTCAAATTTATAAGAATACAAACCATTCCCCAATTGGCATATGGTCCAAGGATATGAACAGACCATTTCCAGATGAAGAAAGCAAAGCTACCTGTAGACATAAAAAAATGTTCTCTATCACTACTGATTAGAGAAATGTTTGTAGGTAGGAGACTATTTGCTATTGGGATTGTCCACTGGGTAGCTAAGATGAATGTTTATACCACAAATTCCCAGACTTTCTTAGTTCACAATGGCCTTAGTGTCTCAGTAATTATTTCAGAACATCCATATGTCAAAAGAACCAAGTAGTTGAATTTATTAAGTGATTAGATTTACACAACTTTTATTTATGTCCTAACAATTTTAGTAGACATTGGAATAAGGAATATTCGCAAACTGAAAAAAGTAGCATTTCATGTCATTCTTAAATAACGAAAATTATTTATAAATGGGTTTTGGCTAATATACAACTTATCAAATCCTGGAATAAGATTGATCCCTTCACCCTCATTTCCTGTTTTACACTGATTTTCACACAGTTCTTGCAACAAAAAACCCAGCTTCCAAAAATGTGATGCCACAAATGAGAAAATTTGAGTAGTTATCAGCACAGCTCAAAGTTCAAAAAAATAAAAAATCTCAAACATTCAAAAACATTATCTATGGAAATGTAGTATGATCTAATGTTGAAACTATGAACTAACTCAAATTAATTCAAGAGGTGGTATCAGCAGATATTGAATACTGTAAATTTTCCCTCAATATTTACAATATCTCTTAGTTCCCCTTCTAAGTTCCCTGAGAGGGGTGTCTCTGTGCATAATTTGGTAGCCATGGGACTATAACATTAGGCCAAGCCCAATCCAATTTAAAAAATATATTTCACAATTTGTTTTAATTGATAATCTATTTCCTTCCTATTTTTCTAGGTCCTCTTAGATTCATAAATATATTAAGTTACAGTGTTTGGCCCAATTAATACAATCAAATTCTCAGAATCATTCATTTCTATTCTACTTCCTTTGTAAAACAGATAAACCTTTTCCAAATTAATCCTTATAAACTTTAGGTTACAATCACCATTTAAAAAACCCCTCTAAAATAACAAGTAAAAAATCATGCTTTAGAATATAAAGATGAAAAAAACAAACAAAAATAACTAGTCTACTACTTGATGAGACATCAAAAATAGTAAATAATTACCACAAAGTGCTTTCTGAACATAAATTATGCTTATGGATAATGACCAAAAAGAAAGAATAATATTTTCTCACAGGTAGAAAGGGGAGTAGGACATTGTTATTAATAGTTAAAGGCTGTGGTTTGAATAATTATAATTAACTCAAAAATGGAGAATGGGAAATGGAGACACATAGTCCTAAAACCTTTATCCCTGCTGTAAAAACATGGTACACTAGCTCCACAAACCTAAAGCAATAGTTCATTTAACATCAGAATCTTTTACTGTATACCTTCTCAGGCTAATGAAGTTACTGAAATTGAAAAATTACAAGGTCATTTCTGAACTTTAGAAGCAAGCCCTGTGTCTGAGACACTGCCGTTCTGTGGCTCACAGGGATTATGATTCCTGCACTAACAGGTGGTGTCAGGAATCAAAACTTAATCCTCTGGGGGCCGTCTTGGTGTTCGATTTCCCATTTCATTGTAGGTGTAATCCTCACCATTAGTTTAATGTTTCTCTGTGGGAAAGACACCAAGAGACAGGATTCTAGAGAATGCCCTGGGATTTCCAAGATTCCTGTAGGGAATTATTTATAACTGACAGAGGGTTTTCCCTTGGGATTTACATTAAGAATGCTGGGAACTTTAGGGTAGGAATGTTGTTTTGTTTTGTTTCATCTTCACTGTGTGTGTGTATGTGTGTATGTATGTATGCATTATGTGTATATATACACACTGTGTGTTTACATGGGAACATGCATATGTATATATATTCATTTTCATATAACTGATCAACAGAGATTTCTCTCTTTTACCACAAATTCTTTTTATTCTCTATGTCCTCCAACATAGCTAAATGTAATGTCAGGCAAAAATTGCAATAACTAACTTAAAGGTAGAACCCAGTTTGTTTCTAACTCTTTCTTAAGCACTACTGAATGAATTACCAAATTGCTTGATGAATACACTCTGCAACATAATGGCATAACAAATTGATTTAGACAAGAATGGAATAGCTGAGGAAGGAAAAGTCATCCTGTGCTCAGCTATTAATCCAAGTATAGGATAGAATTGCTACCTTTTGTCTGCATTTCCTTGACATTATCGAAAGCCTCATTTAGTTTCCGTGGTAACTGCCAAGGTGTCTAGGAGCAAAAGTGACTGTCTTGAGACTTCTTGGTGATTTCTGTCTCTCAGCTGACCTTCCTTAACCTAGCCCTTTCTAATAATTTCAATTATCCAATCTCATCCTTTAGTTTCTATGAAATATCCCTTGTGGTGTTTCCCAAATAGTTCAGGTAGGTAGAGATGTAACTTTTATTTTTGAACTTGAGGGAAACTTCCCATAATATCACTGGTCCAAATACCTTGTTCAGTTGTAGGGGTGCACTAAAGAGAAAAAGACTGAGAGACATCACGTGATTGTTGCTAGCCATAATGATGAAGCTTGTCATAAATAATTTGTTATGAAGGATAAAGAATGAGTAGGTTGGATCCTCTGGTGGTGAAGTGGTGATGTTAAAGGCAACATCCCATTCAATAATCTTCAGTACTGACAAATGAGCTTTACTAGTTATTATCTAAACTTTGTTGACCTTGAGCAAAATACCAGTTACCTGATCCCAGTGCTCTCACAGTAAGTCCTCAATATTCATGAAAACTGGAACTTTAAAACTATGTACCTTTTTGGACCTTTTTGGAACCTCAGGGTGGGGGTAGGAAGTAAGCCAAGAGACCAACTGTGTGCCATTGACAAAAAGCATCATTTTGTGTTTCTTTTTCTCTGAATTTTTTCTTTGTTCTGTTGCCCCCGTTATATTCTAAGATATTTAAAAAATCGACTGTGTCATATATATTAGGTCTACATGCTGTAGATAGATATATTTCATACATAATAGGCCCAAATATGTTAAATCAGGAGCGCAAATTTATTCACGCATTAACTGATTCTGAAAATGTTAACAAAATATTTCAAACTCCTTGTATATAAGTAAGGTATTTATGTGCATAATTTTTATCTTTTGTATAAATGCACAAATGATGTGACAAAAATTTTTGAAAAGGAAGTAACTATAAAAAAAGATGAGTTTTTTAAAACCTAACAAATACTCTATTGGAGCTTTGTTATACTTCTGCTAGATTCACAGTAATTACCATTTTTAAGCCACTCTATTTTCAATATTTAAGAAAGTTCTGCAAAGGCTTCAGAAGCAGATATTATAAACTAGACCAACAAAATGAGGAAACTTCTCAATTGATAAATGCTCAAAGGATATGAACAGATAATTTTTAGTTGACTAAATTAAAACCATTTATAGTCATATCAAAAATGCTCTAATTCACTATTGATTAGAGAAATGCAAATGAAAATTCTGAGCTTCTATCTCACACCTCTCAGATTGGCTAAAATGACAGGGAAAGATAATGATAAATGTTGGAGTAGATGTGGAAAAACTGGACACTAATACATTGTTGGTGAAGTTGTGAAATGATCCAACTATTTTGGAGAGCAATTTTGAACTATGCCCAAAAGGCTATAAAACTAGACCCATAATATTGTCTTCTAGATTTAAATAAATACATGAACAAGTGATTGGATACATAGGAAGAGATAGAGAGATAGGGATAAATGATAGATATTTATAAATAGATGGATAGCTAGAGGTACACAGGAATAGATGAATAAGTAGATAGATTTACCATGAAAATACCATTGTAAATTTCAGAAATCCTAGAAATCTCTACAAAAATCTTATCCAAAGATAACCTGCCAGTCTACCATCCAAAAAGTGTATACACATACATACACACACACACACACACACACACACACATATCCCATGTAATAATGATGTATAAAACCAGGTATAAAAAGCCTGGCCAAGGAAATTTGCACATGGTAAGGAATCAGTTGAATGGCTAACCATTGTTGTCCTTTAGCCAGGTGAACATTTTTGATAGGATAATACCCTAAGTAGTGTATTTGAGAAAGTGCCTATGTTTGACACATTTTAATACTATAATAATGATTCATGTGCTACAGTAGTGCTAGCAATGGAACCAAGATAATCTTTCTCATCTTCCACTACTTACATAATTAAAACATGCTAGCAGCTCATTTAATTTACAGATGAGTGACATGAATATGTTCTATATTATCTAGCTAGTCCTTTCTGACTCTAATCACTCTAATAAATTTCATAGTCTATAGGAAGGCATTATGAAAGAGGATAGAGTACATTGGGTTGGAGATTAGGAAAGCTGTTTTGTACTTCCCACTTTGACACTAATTAACTATGTGACCTTGGGCAAATTATTTAATCTATTGGGATCATAATTTCCTCATTTGTAAAATGAGGGATTTGGATTCTGTGGACTTTAGGAGTCTTCTTCCAGCTGTATTAGCTCAAGAACTTTTCTTCCTTGTTTCTAACATTTACATCCCATTGTCTAGTGGGGCAGTTTAGATTGAAAACATATCAAGGGAGCTGCTACGTTTTCTTACTTTGTGATCTGTGACACCATAGTACCTAGAACATCAGACATTTGATAAACATGACTCTTGGTGAATCAAAAAATATTACAGACTCAGAGTTGGAAAGGTCCTGAGAGGTCATTTGGTCCTGTTCAAAATGTAAGCAACATCCAGCTTCCTTTTGAGGATCTACAGTGAGAGGGAAGTGAGTACTTCCTGAGATAATTTATTCAACCTTTGGATAACTCTTTATTTAGAGAAATTTTCTCACATATTAAACTGTAAGTTGACCAGTAGAGTACAACCCATTGTTCCTAGTTTGCATGTTGGGTCAAGTAAAACAAGTAAAATCCCTCTTGTATATGCTAGTCTTTTTAGTATTTGAATGTTTAGCTATTATGTTTCTTTGAAGATTTGTGTATATATATGTATATAATATACATAGGTATAAGCATGTACTAAATATAATACATATATAAGTAGATATGCTTATTATATTTAAGCATATATGTACATATACATACATATAATATGTATATGTATGTATGCATACACAAATAAATTGAAAAGAGGTATCTTTCAAATCTAAGGTTGGGGAAAAATACATAGCTAAAGAAATGAGATGGATTGCATAAAAGAAAATAGGAATTTTGGATTACAATAAATTTTAAAATATTTGCACAAACAAAATCAATGTAACTAGATTAAGAAGAAAACTGTGAGTGAAGAATATATTTGCACAATAATTTCAGTTAAAATATTTACTATATAAAGAAGCTATAATAGCCACAAATACATGACTAAGAACTACTAATTAATAAATAAATGCTCATGGTTATGAATAGTCTTCAAAAAAAAGAAAGACAAGTTATCAACAACCACTTTAAAAAGTTTGAAATTGCTATTAATGAGAAAAGGGAAAATTAAGACTATTCAGAGATTTCATTTTAAAGCCATAAAATTGTCAGATGAAAAGAGCCAATGTGGAGGGACTCTGAGAAGAAAGCAACTCTAAAACTCTGTTGGATGAACTGTGAATTAGTTCAACTATTCTAAATTCATTCTGCTCATTTGGAATTTGGATAAAAAAATTACTAAACCCTTCACTCATTCTGACTCAACAATCTCATCACTAAATATATATCCTAGGGAACAGTTCCATTATAACAAAATATAGCAAGACTTTTCACAGCAACTGGGAAAAAGCAAGTTCCTATCAATTGAAAAATAGCTGAAGACATTATAGTACATGAATGCAATAAAGCATTAATAATATTAATTAATAATAAAATAAAATAATAAAAAGTTCTACCTAAAGTTGATTAGAAATATGGGAAAATTTGTATAAACTAATGGAGAGAAAAAATGATAGAACTAGCAAAAAAAATTTCACATATTATTAAAATACACTCTAAAGAACTCTAACTTCATGTTAAATGTAATGGTCAAACTTGTTTCTGGAAGACAGTTTTGAAATAGATTTCCTCAGTAGTTCTTAAGAGAAAAGTTGACATACATTATCAGTTTCTGTTTCTATATTAGTTTGTTTCTCTTAATTGTTCTTCTTTGTAACAAGGGAGGATTCTGCTTCAGATAAAGCAGATAAGGAAATAACTATGATATTTTTAATCATGATTAATTTTTTTTAAATGGGCAAAATAGAATACAATACTACCAATGTAGTTTAATCAGGTTACAACTCAACTACAACCAATTATTGTTCTGTACATGATGTGTACATGCTGCCTAAACTTGAATTAATTTTTTTAATTTTTATTTCTTGATGACAGTATCCAACTATTGATTAATATGTATTTTGGAATCTATTAAACTCCTGAGACACTTTTTCAAACAGACCTTTGTCTTGATATGCCTCCCTAATCAAGTATAATTTTTAAACCCAAAATGGGACTTTATATTTATTCTAATTAGATTTAATTTCATCAGATTAGCCCAATACAGCTTGTCAAAGCTTGAGAAACTGATGCTGTCCTACCACATAAAACTATCCCTGCTTTTACTTTTCTGTCATTCACAAATCTGTCAAACAAGTTATCTATTTCTTCATATGAGTTACCAATAAAATTGCTGAATAGGACAGAACTAAACACAGATTCCCTAAGGTACTCTACTAAAGATATCACTCCAACTTTGACAATGGCCTATTAATAATTAATTTATAATAATAATAATATATAATTATAATTATAATATAAAATTTATAATTTATAATTATAATTAATAATAAAATATTAATATGAACTGAATATGTAACTGGTTTTGATTCCAAGTAATGCTATTATCATTTAGCAATATCATCATCAACTATAACAACTATTAGTAGTAGTAGTAATTCCTGGTACTGAGCTAAGCACTTAAGAAGTATTATTTCATTTGATCCTCACAGCTCTGGGAAGTAGAGCTGTGAATTAGCTTTTTTTTTTTTTTAAACAACTGTGTAAACCAAGGCATACAAAGGGTAAGTGAGTTGCAGAGTCAAATAGCTAGTTAAATATTTGAGGCTGGAGTAGAATTTACATCTTGCTGACTTCAAATCCAGTGTACTATTCACTGTATAAACTAGCTGTTCATCTTCCCATCTTCTTCACAAGCAAATTATGAGAGACTGTGAATAAATACTCCAATAAAATGCATTATATTATGTTTACAGCATTCTTTTATTCTCCTAGTTAAGTCTCTTGATAAAGCAGGAAATGTTAGCCCTCCCTTAAACCTATGCTACTTTGTAACAACTATTACTTCCCTTTTTAAGTGTATGAATACTCTCCCTATAATAGGAGCTCTGTGTGTATATGTGTGTGTGTGTGTGTGTGCGCACATGTGTGCCATGTGCACACATACATATGTATGTTAAATAGTATGGAAAAGGGAGGTGGGTTTACTATACCGTTGACATAAAGATCCTGTTTTATTTGTCTCCATATATAAAGACTTTATCTTTGTGGGTAGATAGAAGTTCTGTATGTCTATATATGAATCAACTACATGATGAAGAAAATAACAATGTAACTGAAGACACTACTAATTTATGTTTCCCACAATGTGCCACACAATTCAACGGATGAATCCATATATTATTAAAGTGGAATATGAAGAATTGCTTTGGCAACCCCCTCAACGTGGGCTACTCAACTTCCAATGAAGGCAAGCTATTTGACAGACAATATTAGGGTAGCAATCCCTTTATGATCCCTAACTCTTTTGAATTATAATAATCATGATGAACATAGTAAATATCTATATCAAGAAAAGACTTTATATTAAACTCCCATGAGCCATCATCAAAAAAATATGCAATTGTTCCTGATATAATCTGGCCCATTCGCTACTAATGATCACAGAGAGACTTCTCTTTTTTGGTTAGATATAATGATGTTCAAATGTAAGATATTAGTGAATATTCCAATATTTGTCCAACAAATGAGAGTTTCTACGAGATGAGGAAAGTTTTTATATCCTTTTATCATTTAGCTAGTTGAGAAGTACTTGTACTAAATGCCTCATAAATGCCTGGCACTATGCTAAGTGCTGTGGGTACAAAGACAGAAATATGGTCTCTTTCTTCAATAAGCACACATTCAACTGGGGAGAGAGAATGCATTTATAAGGTAACAGTCGTAAAGGCACTATCAGTGAATTTTAGATTGGCTGAGATAGGCTGTAATTAAGATAAAAAATTTTATTCTTGGAGGAAATGTTCTTTTCAAGATAGGAGAAAAGATTAAGTTATCTATTTCTTCATATGAATTACCAATAAAAATGCTGAATAGGACAGAATAGTCATGCTAAAGAAAACTTTTTTTTTGGAATTTATTTTAGGAGCAAACAATTATTTTTTGAAATTAGTACTTTTTCATTTCCTATTTTCTAAATTTATCTATTCAGGAAAGCAGAAGTTTCTCCCCAATATTTTTCTTACCCACTTTCACCCAATTCTGTTCTATAATAAGATTTGTTTGTTTTTTAATTTATCCATTTCATCAGAAAAAAACTAAAGTTTGTTTTGAATGGATGATCAAGACAAATTAGAGACAGAAAACTACATATAACATGTTAGAATGCAGAATATTTTTCAATCAGTTTTTAAAATTTTCCATGTAGGTCATTCTATACACCTAGCTCAAACACAATTTAGTTATGTGATCTTGGAAAAAACTCAAATTTCTCTGAACTTCCATTTCCTCTTTTGTACAACCAGGAAGTCAAAGTAGTGATCTTTTAAGGGGCCTTTTACCTCTAAAATTCTATGATTACTATTAATCTATAGGAGTGGGATAATTAAATAATAGTAGGGATCCATTTCTTGTTTTATATGCATGGCCAGTTCTACCATAAAGGCCTTTTTTGGGGGGATATATGGGGAGCAACTGCAAAAGAGAACTAAATATTCACTGCCAGTGGCTTCTCAGCTTTCTAGGTGAAGTATTTTTATTAGATTTCTTTGATCCATGAACAAAATGATAGTAAAAGAGTTAATGATCCTGCCTCATGGACTATCACCTCTAAAGAATCATTACTGAGCATTTTTTGACTGCCCTGGAATAGGCACCATGACTGCTCTGAGGTGAATGACTGCAGTGGGGGATATCTAACTTTGGATCTAATTACATCTTCATAGGATCCCTTGAGGGTTTTGACACCTTTAGATTCAGGATGTAACTGTAGCTGAACTGAAGAGGATAAATAAGCATCTTCTTCCTCAGCTCTTGTGATCTTCCTGAAGTTTTAATTACAGCTAGAATATCTCAATAGAGTTCTAAGGATACAAGGAATTTTGTGGTAGCTTCTTTTTTTTTAAACAAAGAGAAAACATGACTATGTGTTTGTATGTGTACTTTTTCATTAAAAAAGCATAAAAGTATTCTCATTTAAAATTGACATGTTAAATGAAGAAAATTCTCACAAATTAAGCATACTGGTCTGACATGTTTGAGTTATCAGTAAGTAAGGGAAAATAATATTCCATAATGCTATGGCATGATCAGAGCAAAGTTGTGATGTTTTGTGATGATTGTGGGTTGTTTTTGTTAAACTAGTATTGTTCTTACACTACATGAAAGTAGATAGACTACTGGAACTTCAAAATTCCACCTAAAAACTAAACTTCCAATCTAATAACAAATTAGATCTCTAATATAGAAAATATTGTCAATATCAAGTTTTGATTTCTGCTGATTGTTTCTGTGGAAATAATGTTTTTAGTATTAGGCTATCTCTTGTCCTTACCCCTAATGTTTAAGTTATTCATATATAACTATCCTCCCCCATCCTCTTAATCCAGAAATTGTGTTTGCATGGACTACTTAATCAACCATCTTCATTGAATTGACTGGCAATTCTAATCAGTTAATCAAAATATCTGTTCACACAGATTTTTTTTAAACAAATTTGATTGTTTTACTGAAATGATCAAATTATTTTTTAGCATCTCATTATTATGAGCCATAGACACCGGGAAATACAATGATAATTATGAAATCCAAAATAAAAGAGATTGTGAATTGAGAGTGCCTTAAGAAACCTGTGATTTTATTAGACTCAATCAAATGCTATTGATGTTGGAATAAAAGACTAACTGAATGTGTGCCATCAAAATGAAAAGATATTTCAAAGGTCACTTTCTTTTTCTCCTCTTAAAAAATATGATAAACTTGGTATTAAAAATTAATAAAAAACTATTTATACTTTTGTTCAACTATTTTTATGTAAATAAGTGATTTTCAGCATATAAAATGTCATAATGATTTTTCTATATCTGCTAAGTCTCTCCTTTAGGATTCTTCATCCAGTCAAAATTACTCTTACACAATCATAACTTATATTATACTTTATTCTCTTGTTTTCTTATTGCTTTTTTTTTACACATTACATTAGTTCATTAATTTCTTTCCATATTTTCATATTCCCCATGGTATTGATTTCAGTTTCTTTCCCCATTGCATTAACATACAATAATTTATTTACTCACTCCTCTTTTATTGGACTGCCATAAAAATCTTTGAATAGAAAACCCTTGGAGGGGAAAAACAAAACAAAACAAACATACAAAAAAAAAACACTTACAAGATACATTCCCTAAAGTGTAATTGTTGGGTCAAAAGATTTTATTATTTTTAGGACTTCTACCATGTACCAGATTGCTCTCCCAAAATATTCTACAAATTTGGTTGTTCAATAATATTGCACTAATGTATTTATTCCTTTATATGTCTGCTGACAAAGTTTCATTGTTTTTAATCATTTTTCCAGTGAGATAGCACCTAAAAATCACCTTAATTTGTATTTCTTTGATTATTGCTGAGCTAAGTAGTTTTTCATGTAATTTACTAGTGAGGTATTTTTATGAAAACTTTTCATATTCTTGCTCACTTATCAATTGTGAACTGGGATAGAAGATCACTTTTTCATTTAATTCTCCATTGGAAAACTCACAGAATGTGAAACAATAAGGGATCAAAGTGAAGTATCTGGTTTTCATTAATTTGATTCATTTCCACTAAGGACAAGAAACTGATCTATATCTCAGACAAGATATACTCTATGTTCTTAGAAAAAGTATTACAGAATCACAAAATCTCATGGTTGGATAGGAATCTCAGAAGTTTTCTGGTCTGATATTATCTGAATATGACTGACTTTGTAACACTTCTCAGGAGAAGTCATTCAGTTTTCTCTTTAGTATTCCCCAAATCATCACTTGTTGACACACTAAATATAATTATTTGATTATATAAGATCAAACAGTAAAAGGTTAATAATTTCCATTTGGATATGAAAATTATTTAAATGTTTGAAAACAGAAATGATGCATTCCTTCATCCTATCACTACTGCCATTGAGATTATTAAGCCTACAAATCTCCATTTCTTTTCATTAAATTCTTATGAAATTAGTTATTGTGTCCTCCCATCTTAGTTCCTTCCTTCTTTACATGCTCCAGAGTTTCAATGTCTTATGTAAAATGTAATATCTAGAATGGATATAGTATTCACCTGTGATCTAACCAAAGCATAGAACAGTGATGATAACAGTTAGGTACATCCTCTAAGAGAATAGTGATTGAGTGCATTTTCAAATGATTAAATACATAACTAACAATGGAGGATAGTACTTGATAGCCAAATATCCTCTTTAATATACTTTATCTGGGCTTTGAAATCATGCAAGTATGGACATATTCAGAGAAAAATCTGGAAAGGCTGTTATATAACTTTAACTCCTGAGCTCCTCTACTGAAGTTCAATAGCCAGGGTCAATAACATGATTATTGAAGAAAACAGAAAAAAGTTAACTGACCCCCTAAAACCAACAGAACAAATTCACAGGAGATATTTGTTCATGTATTTCTATATTCTCGCTCATACAACACTGAGAAACTCACAAAATGAACCAATTTGAGAATTTTATTTCACTATGTATTGCAACTAACGCCTCGCCTAAATATTTTATCTTAGCTGATTCAATAATGAACAGAGTCTTTGGAACGTATCTATGATAGGTAAATCAAGCTTTGATCCTCTTTCTTTAGAGAAATTACAATTACTATTCTTCCATTTAAGATCATTCTTTTACCCCTTCTTTCAAGGAAATAGCTTTTTGGCTTTTTTAGTGTTACTGGTAAATATTTCTAACTAACACAGAGATATGCACATGTTCCACTTATCCCTATGCCATCCTCAAAAATGTATATTTTTCACACCATTAAAAATGATAGTTCCATTCTGTCACTAACAAGGTAGTATCGCCTATATTTTAAACCTAAATGAATAGAGACAGGTCATTTACTAACTTGTAATGGATTCTGAAGAATATATAGATTTAAGGTAGTGAATTTTTCAACATCTAAATTATACAATTGTGCATAACAACTAATCAATCAACAAGCATTTATTAATCACCTACTCTTTGCTAGGCAGCCTTCTTGGCAGAATTATCAGTTTATTAGACTCTCATTTATATCATTCAAGAGCCTGGAGTCATACATGTATAAATAACTGAATACAGTCTAACCATGGTAGTTCCCTGGCTCCCATCAGGATAGAATCCCCTGGTTCCCATATACTCGGAGTGAGTTTACTCAATAAGAACTAAAGTCAGGGTTGGAAAATGAGCAAATTAAGAATGCAAGTAATTGGAGTTATGTGACTTGCCCAGGGTCATACAGCTAGGAAGTGTTAAGTGTCAAATGCCATATTTAAGTCCTCCTGACTTCAAGGCTGGTGTTCTATCTACTGTGTCATCTAGCTGCCCCATTATAGAAGCATTTTTGAAAAGGCCCTAAGATTTTACAAGCATAGAATACATTATCTATGATATGTGATACACAAATTTTAATTAATTAATTTAATGCCAATATCATTGGATGAGATAACAATTTACCCTTTTATTATACCATAATAAATCACTTTTAAGAAATCACAAATATTGGAACTTGTTAGTCAACAGGCATTTCTTAAGTACTTGTGTATATAGTCCAGTATTCTATGTACTGGCTATACAAAGAGAATAAAAAAACATGGTCATTACTCTCAAGAAGAACAGATTCAAATAGGTGAGATATCATACTAATAACTATGGACTAATATTATATATACATATAGGCATATATATATGTGCATATATATATACATAAATACACATATAGGCATAATGATACACATTTATATATACATATATGTATACATAAATATATACACATAATTACTTATGTATAGAATTGTCATATGAATATATATACATATATATACACACACACACACACACACACACACACAAATACATACACAGAAAAACATATGGCATTCTTAGATGGAAATCAATAACAATAAGTGTAAGGGAATGGGGGGAGCCTTCCTGGTAAAGGTGAGATGCAAATTGAGTTTATAAGAGATTCAGAGAAGCAAATAGAGGTGAAAAGGGAGTGCATTATATGAATGGATTATCAGTGAAATGGAACAAGCAAGAAAGTGTTATTGAATTATACGATAGAATGAGAATAAATTATGAAAAGACTAGAAAGAAAAGGACAAATTTATGAAGGACTTTTAACATAACTTCAATAGATATTTCATCCCTACTTTGTGTGAAGTATTATCATTGGAACTGATGGAGATAAATGGGTCAAATGAGACATGGTCTCAATCTAGGTGGAATTTCCCTCTACAAAATGGAAGGGGAAAGAAGGAAGGATGGGCCAGAAAGGAGGAAATTCACAGAATTAAGCTCTACAACTATTATTAT
The DNA here is from genome assembly GCF_902635505.1 of Sarcophilus harrisii. Classification (NCBI taxonomy): domain Eukaryota; kingdom Metazoa; phylum Chordata; class Mammalia; order Dasyuromorphia; family Dasyuridae; genus Sarcophilus; species Sarcophilus harrisii. Next base: position 377,834,659 of record NC_045429.1, read on the forward strand.
TATTTTTTTTCTTTTTAATTTTAAAGTTTTATTGATTGCCTATAGTAATGCAAAACAAATTTCCATATTTATGAAGTACAAAATTTTTTTTCAAAAAAGGAAAAGAACATATGTCTTGATCAACATTATGGGTACATCACTTCTCTATCTGATAGTGGATATGTCTTTTTTTTTTTTTTTATTGACAGAATCCATGCCTGGGTAATTTTTTTTTATAACATTATCCCTTGCACTCACTTCTGTTCCGATTTTTCCCTCCCACCCTCGACCCCCTCCCCTAGATGGCAAGCAGTCCTATATATGTTGAATATGTCCTAGTATATCCTAGATACAATGTATGTGTGCAGATCCAAACAGTTTTCTTGTTGCACAGGGAGAATTGGATTCAGAAGGTAGAAATAACCCGGGAAGAAAAACAAAAATGCAAACAGTTTACGTTCATTTCCCAGTGTTTTTTTTTTTCCTTTGGGTGTAGCTGCTTCTGTCCATCATTGATCAATTGAAACTGAATTAGGTCTCTTTGTCAAAGAAATCCGCTTCCATCAAATTACATCTTCATACAGTATAATTGTTGACATATATAATGATCTCTTGGTTCTACTCATTTCACTTAGCATCAGTTCATGTAATTCTCTCCAAGCTTCTCTGTATTCATCTTGCTGGTCATTTCTTACAGAACAATAATATTCCATAACATTCATATACCACAATTTACCCAACCATTCTCCAATTGATGGACAGCCACTCAGTTTCCAGCTTCTAGACACTACAAACAGGGCTGCCACAAACATTTTTGCACATACAGGTCCCTTTCCCTTCTTTAGTATCTCCTTGGGGTATAAGCCCAGTAGAAACACTGCTGGGTCAAAGGGTATGCACATACAACTATTATTATTGTACAAATATTATTATATGTAAAGCATCTCTCTATGAGTGCGTTTGTGTTTATAGGTATAATGATACATAGAATCTACATATAACTTATATATGTACACATACACACATAATTACATATTTAGAAAATTGTTAAAGGAAAAAGTTAGCTTATTACATATAATCTAAAGATCCAAATTTAGGGAATTTTCAGGATTAAGAATATTTAGTGTGTTTTTTTTTTTTTTTTTGGTAAGGAAAGTATAAAATTTCAACTCTTCAATATCAGATATTATAAATATTCTGACAAAAGAAAAAAAAATCTGAGGATTTTGGTGAACCACAAATTTAACTTGAATTAATAATAAGACATAGCAGCTTAAGAGTCTAATGTGATCTTAGATTAAACTAAAAATCAGTATCTAGGCCCAGAGTGGTGAACTATCCATATGCTGCATCATTATCTGGTCTCTTCAAAATATTTCTGGAGTATTTTTTTTAATTGAAGCTTTTCATTTTCCAAACATATGCAAGGATAATTTTTCAACATTGACCATTGCAAAATCTTGTATTCCAATTTCTCCCCCCTCTTCCCCACCCCTTTTTCTGGATGGCAAGTAATACAATATATGTTAAACATGGTAAAAAAAATATATAGAAATCCAATATAGGTATACTTATTTATACAATTAACTTGCTACACAAGAAAAATCAGATCAAAAAGGGAAAAAAATGACAAAGAAAGTAAAATTCAAGCAAACAACAATAAAAGAAGCGAAAATGCTATGTTGTGATCCACACACAGTTCCAATAGTCCTCTCTCTGAGTATAGATGGCTGTCTTCATCACAAGATTGTTGGAACTGGCCTCAATCATCTCATTGTTGAAAAGAGCCATTGCTCAGCCCTCTTTGTAGTGGCTAGAAACTGGAAACTGAGTGGATGCTCATCAGTTGGAGAATGGCTGAATAAATTGTGGTATATGAATATTATGGAATATTATTGTTCTGTAAGAAATGACCAACAGGATGATTTCAGAAAGGCTGGAGAGACTTACACGAACTGATACTGAGTGAAATGAGCAGGACCAGGAGATCATTATATACTTCAACAACAATACTATATGATGACCAGTTCTGATGGACCTGGCCATCCTCAGCAATGAGATCAACCAAATCATTTCCAATGGAGCAGTAATGAACTGAACCAGCTATGCCCAGAGAAAGAACTCTGGGAGATGACTAAAAACCATTACATTGAATTCCCAATCCCTATATTTTTGCCCACCTGCATTTTTGATTTCCTTCACAAGCTAATTGTACAATACTTCAGAGTTTGATTCTTTTTGTACAGCAAAATAACGGTTTGGTCATGTATACTTATTGTGTATCTAATTTGTATTTTAATATATTTAACATCTACTGGTCATCCTGCCATCTGGGGGAGGGGGTGGAGGGTAAGAGGTGAAAAATTGGAACAAGAGGTTTGGCAATTGTTAATGCTGTAAAGTTACCCATACATATAACCTGTAAATAAAAGGCTATTAAATAAAAAAAAAAAGAAAATTAAAAAAAAAGAAAAAAAAGAAAAGAGCCATTGCCATCAGAATTGATCCTAGTATAATCTTCTTGTTACCATGTATAATGACCTCCTGGTTCTGTTCATATCAGTTCATGTAAATTAGGCCTTCCTAAAATCATCTTCCTGATCATTCCTTACAGAACAATAATATTCCATAGCATTCATATGCCATAATTTATTCATCCTTTCTCCAATGATTGGCATCAATACAATTTCCAGTTTCTAGCCACTACAAAGAGGGCTGCCACAAACATTTTTGCACATGTTGGTCCCTTTTCCTCCTTTAAGATCTGGGATATAAGCTCAGAAGAAACACTGCTGGATCAAAGGGTATGCACAGTTTGATAACCCTTTGAGCATAGTTCCAAATTGCTCTCCAGAATGGTTGGAACAGTTTATAATTCCACCAACAATGTATCAGTGTCCCAGTTTTCCCACATCCCCTCCAACATTCATCATTATCTTTTCCTGTCATCCTAGCCAATTTGACAGGTGTGTAGTGGTACATCAGAGTTGTCTTAATTTGCATTTCTCTGATCAATAGTGATTTAGAGCATTTCTCTGATCAATAGTGATTTCATATGAGTAGAAATGGTTTCAATTTCTTCATCTAAAGTTATCTGTTCATATCTTTTGATCATTTATCGTTGGAGAATGGCTTGAATTCTTATAAATTTGAGTCAATTCTCTATATATTTTAGAAATGAGACCTTCATCAGCACCCTTGAATGTAAAAATGTTTTCCCAATTTATTGTTTCCTTTCTAATCTTGTCTGCATTAGTTTTGTTTATACAAAACCTTTTTAACTTAATAGAATCAAAATTATCTATTTTGTATTCAATAATGAGTTCTCCTTTGGTCACAAATTCCTTCCTTCTCCATAGATCTGAGACGTAAACTATCCATTGTTCTTCTAATTTGCTTATATCTTTATGTCTAAATCATAAATCCATTTCAGCTTTATCTTGGTTTGTGGTGTTAGGTGTGGGCCAATACCTAGTTTCTGCCATACTAGTTTCCAATTTTCTCAGCAATTTTTGTCAAAAGTGAGTTCTTATCCCAAAAGCTGGTGTCTTTGGGTTTGTCGAACACTAGATTTCTATAGTCATTGACACACTTTCCTGTGTACCTAACCTGTTCCATTGATTGACTACTACATTTCCTAGCCTGTATCAAATGGTTTTGATGACCACAGCTTTATAATATAGTTTTAGGTCTGGCACAGTTAGGCCACCTTCATTGAAATTTTTTTCCATTAATTCTCTTGAAATTCTTGACCTTTTGTTCTTCCAGATGAACTTTGTTATTATTTTTTCTAGATCTGTAAAATAATTTCTTAGAAAATTGATTGATATAGAACTAAATAAGTAGATTAATTTAGGTAGTATTGTCATTTTTATTATATTTGCTCAGCCTACCCATGAGCACTTGATATTTTTCCAATTGATTAGATCTGACTTTATTTGTGTGGAAAGTGTTTTATAGTTATGTTCATATAGTTCCTCACTTTGTCTTGGTAGATAGACTCCCAAATATTTTATATTATCAATAGTTACTTTAAATGGAATTTCTCTTTGTATCTCTTGCTGCTGGACTTTTTTGGTAATATATAAAATGCTGATATTTTCTGTGGATTTATTTTGTATTCTGCAACTTTGCTAAAGTTGTTTTAGTTGATTCTGTAGGGGTTCTCTAAGTTTACCCTCACATCATCTGCAAAGGGTGATAATTTGTTTTCCTCATTATCTACTCTAATTCTTTTAATCTCTTTTTATTTTCTTATTGCCAAAGCTAACATTTCTAATATAATATTGAATAGTAATGGTGATAGTGGGTTACCTTCTTTCACCCTTGATCTTATTGAGAACGGTTCTAGCTTGTCCCCATTACATGTGATGCTTGCTAATGGTTTTAAATAAATGCTACTGATCATTTTAAGGAAAACTCCATTTATTCCTATGGAGTATAGAAATTTATAGGAGTATTTATTCCTATATTCTCTAGTGTTTTTAATAGGAATAGGTGTTGGATTTTATAAAAATGCCTTTTCCACATCTATTGAGATATGATTTTTGTTAATTTAGTTATTGGTATCATCAATTATGCTAATAGTTTTCCTAATATTAAACCAACCCTGCATTCTTGGTATTCCACCCAGTTTTGATCAGCACATTTAAGGAAGAGTATTGATATGCAATAGATAGCCTGAAAAGAGAAGTAGGATGGTAAAGGACCTTAAGATCATATCATAAGGAGATGAATTGAAAGAATTAAACAATTTTAGCTTACAGAAGTTAATATTTGGGGGCATCATGAGAATTATCTTCATGTACCTGACGTTTAATAATACAGAAATAATATTAGACTGGTTCTGTCCAACCTCAAAAGATACAACAGGAGCAGATTTTACCTCAATAAAGGGAGAAACTTTCTAACTATAGAAATTATTAATAATTAATCCATATTTAGCCATGGGTTAAAATAGAAGGAGTTGGAACATTCTATTAAAGTTGAAATTCTCTAACTCTGCAAAAATAAATAAATAATGGAAGCACAGTTCTCTGAACTTTAAAGTGTGTAATGAGGAGATGCATAACACCAGAATAATTTCTCTCATCATAAATTAATAAATATATGATCTTATAGATAGAAATGTGTTATAAAGTACCATAAGTGTGGCAAATAAAAATGATATAAAATTAGTGGTAATTCCTAGAAGACAAAGGTTACAGCTATAATGCAGTTCCTAACATACTAGTATTCCCCCATATTTTAACATTTTTTGTGTGGTAAAGATAAAATGAGAAAATATTTCTATAGTATCATCATCATCATCATCATCAATCAATTGATTGTTGTCATGATTTACTGGACCCCACTATTTTATTGGTGTAAGATAATGGAACACCAAAAACTTAATGACTTGTTCAGGTTTAGATAGACATTCTGCGTACTAGTAGGCAGATATTCCCCTAATTCTCTATCCATTATGCCATACATGACATTTAATATAACGTTCACACAATATACCATGAGAACAAAAGCCTTATTTCAAAGCATTGCCAGTATAAAGCCAAAATCATTAACAATGTCAAAATTTTATGCATCCACATATGTTGTAGGGAATAAATGAGGAAAGAAAGGATCAATTCCAGTCAAATCAATGGCAATATCATCAATAGCAAAACCTACAAAAGGAACTATATCTGCCAAAAGAAATTTTGAAGAAGATAAATCATATTATCATATGTCTCAAGGAAGTAGGCAACTTTAAGATGCCCTAGAATATAATCCAATGGCACATAGCCATACATCTTGTTGAAGGAAAGTGATAGAGTACCATAGCAATGGAGAAAAAAATCCATGGGCTCAGTGACAGACAAACCATTTCAGAGTTAAGACAGCATGGACACTTAGTCTGAAATTGGAAATCACATGCAGTTTGTTTTGCAGGAAGCCCAGCAACTAAATTGGCCATGCTCTGTCCTCACCTTGGTTTGCACCTCCGCTTCCTTCCTCCCAAATTTAGTCTCTCATTGAACTTGGAAATGAATCTGCCTTTCCTCTGTAGATAGACTAAAATATTTCTTAACTGAGCTTCCTGGTTTCATTTGGGATTGTAATGAAACCTTTGTGACAGCTGGACATCACTAGCCCATACTTCCTGTTCAGACTTCAGACAAACCCACAAATCCCTTCGACTCATGACTTTGGTTCAGTTTCAGTTTTTTGTCTTTCTTTCTTAACAAAAAATAAAAACACCATGTAACCACAAAACAAACCTATAGACATTAAGATTTCTAACCATGACTGGTTGGCCTAGTTAGAATAACAATGTAAGCATGTAGCATGAAGATGAAATAAAACAAAACATAGTGTTATTCTAAGAGAATCTTTTCTACCTTAACCCGTTATCTCATGGTCAAAGAATGAAGTAAAAATATTAATAAGATGTTCAGTTCTAAAGATGAAGATAATTTCTTTTTTGAAGTCTCTAATTTCCTATATAGAATCCAGTGTGAATAAAACTGGCCAATAATGATGCAGATCTTATTGAAATCTGCTCATCTTTGCATGGTTTCTTTAATTTTTTTCTAATGTGATAAAAACAAAAAAAATAGAGATTTTACAAGAACTTTTTTTTGTATGAAGTATTTGGAATCTTGATTGGAACATGTGTGTGTGTGTGTGTGTGTGCGTATGTGTGTGTGTGTGTTTTAGCAAGGTTGTTAACAGTGAAGTACTATATCCACCCTACATGTCTACATACTATATAGTCTTCAGAATGGCATTTAATAAACTCATTTTTGAAATTAAAAAAAAATTTCAAAAATAAATTTTCCTTTGTCTCAGTTTTCAGTAGGCACCATAATAATCTTACAATCAGTTTCCCTTCTTATTAATTCTCATCCAAGATCCATGCAAAATAGGGTTCTCTCCTTTAACTGAGCTTAGGAAATATTCCTGGCATTGTCAATATCAAAATAAATAGAAGTTTCCTGAAAACTAACATGGAACTGAGCCGACTATAAAAGTGATGTTGTCGCAACTTATTTCAACAAAGAAAAGTTCTGAAATTAAAAACATGTTTCTTCTGTCATGTGTCATACAAAGGAGAAATAGGAGAAAAGGAAATCTTAGTATGTTCTTAATTTAGATTCCTCTCCTTTACTATAAACATAACTTTCTCCAACAATGACACACACATAAAGATGTTGTGCTACTCTGAATATTGAAAAATACTTTTTTTTTCAGAATTGGTTCCCACCACTTGGATGTTGCTTGAAAAAAAAGTGAAATTTTGGGATCTGTATAAACTAGTGCTGATGGGAGGCGGATCTTGTATTTACACGTATGTTTCTTGAATGTGGATTTTAATGAAGCACATTTCTCTGAAAAGAATAAAGTTGCATGAATTAGTCTCAGTGTCAAATTTGCATGCAATTTCACCAGATTCTAATTGTCAAACTATTTAGTTACAAATATTAGCAATTGTTGTAATGAATGTGTGTTAAGTTTTTCCATACTTAATTTATTATAATATAAAAATAGATGGAATTTAAATTTTTTGCTCATATATTTTTCTTGCCTAATTAAAAAAAAGTGATACAGACTAGTTAATGTACAACATTGGACTAATTATGCACAATTTAAATTATGTAAATTTCTGACTCCCTTCCCTAGAAATATAACTGCATGCAAGTAAATAGGGTCCCTTTTTTTTTTTTTTGAGGATTTTGATCGCCTTTGTCAATATGTGGCATAGACTTAGGTTGCAGATATCTGAAGCTTGTTTTAGTCTACAATGCATTGAATGGATTATAATTATGACATCTCCATTGTCTACCCTTGGAAAAAATAATTATCTTTCTTGAGATTAATTTATCTCAAAAATGGAAATAAAATTGTGTTAGCTGCCCTTCTTTTCTGTCTCATTAGTGCACTGATTGGGTAAATAGGTTATGTTAGATTTCCTACCTTGCTATTTGCTTATTCATTTATTTAAGGCTATTACTTCAGTCTCTATCTAGATTACATGGCTTGTATCATACTGATGGCAAAATATATTGTAATTATAAAGTTTGCCAATGCCCAGTCATAAATTTATTTGGTTCTAGTCATCTGCAAGGCATATGACTATCTTTAAGACTATTTTCAAGGATTAATGAATCATCTACACAAGAATTATGAAAGAACACAGAGTTATTTCAACCACATTATAGAAGACTTCAGTTACGTGGATATCCATCCTTGTTCTCTTAGTACCTAAAACACATCATGTAAAAAATACTTCAGTTGATTTAAAGATAATTTCATCCTTTAATAAAAATAAAGGAAGCAAATTCTGGATCTGATTCTCATCAACAAACAGAAAGGAGTGCTGGAAATTCCAGAAATCTTATGGAAAAATGACATTTCTTAGATTTCCCTGCAGAGGAAAAGAAAATCAAACCCAGTTAGACCTGCATAGTAGATTTTTAGGAGAAAAGGTCTTAAAAGAATCAGAGAATGAGTAAATGGGCATGATTCCCTAGGCAAAAGTTCTATATGAAAAGTCAACCCAACAAGCAAAGGAAGTTCTCAGTAAAGAAATTCTAAATACATGAAGACAAGCAATGCCAAAGAAGCAAAAGAACTAAATCCTCTCTCTAACCCTCTCATTTAATAGATGAGAAAATCTGAAGCCTACATGAGATCAGTTGAAGAAAGGTGGAGTGTGTGGTCTGTAGAAAACAATACTTAGGAGGTATAAAAGTTGTTTAAATTATTTAAGAACTATAATATGGAAAAAGGATTAGATTTGCTTCCTGGTCCCAACGGCCAGAACTGGAAGAAAAGGAAGTATGGACTGATGGACCAGCTTTATTCCCACATTGGTATTAGGGGTCTATGTAGGTCAGTATGACTCAAAAGTTATTTAGTAGAATAGAATACAAGGAAATGGACATTCTCTTTCCACCTTCACTTAAATCTATAAATGACAAACCTTCATAACAGCAGAGTGCACTCTCCCTTCAGTAAAGAGACTGATGGGCAAGATAATATGCAGAAACAAAGGACCAAAGAATAAAATATTTGTCCCATAAAGAGAACACATATTAGACTCTTAAATATTGTTTTATTCCCACTTCTGTTTCCAAAGCTGTATATATTTTTAAAATATTCTAATTTAATTAGATTTATAAGTAAACTTAATCAGATCTTTGAATTTTTAAGATTTTACATTTAACTTCAGGAATCTTGAATCAATCAAAATCCAACCAAAATGTAATCTTTTACTCAAAACAGCTGATTAAATAACATTGGAAATTTACATAAACCAAACCTGATTTATTAAAGTGTTAATTATAGCTATGATCATTACCTTTTATTAAAGTTCTAGCTATAAAATACATGTAACATATTACCTGGTCAGTATATAAATTTTTGGTTATCTGGTTTAAATTCTTAGCTATAATGGCATACACATCTGAAGGTTTAACCAAAGCTTAAAAATATAGGCTCACAAATTTTTAAAATGCTAATAACTCATTAATAGAAAATTGTTATTGTAGAGCAAGCTTAGATAAGAGATGGATGAAGTGGATCAGGGATACCATCATATGAACTTCCCAGAAATAAACTTATTAAAAGGATAAATGTTTTTCTAAACAAATAATTGATTGTGTAGTTCTTTGATGCTTTTATTCAAGATATATACTGAACATATATTAAATGATTTGACCAGAGACATCATGTACATCCCAATTATGACTGCCGGTCATTATTACAAATAAATAACTTCTTTATTTAGTAGACTTTATTCTGAAAAGTTATTTTAAAGAAACTTTTGCCTAAAAGTCAAGTTCACTGATAGTACTGAGTACTCAAAAGAATATGATATCAGATCTGGAGGTAATCCCTTTTCCTTTCCCCATGACAAAATAAAAGCAGCATGGAGACATGTAATGGTAGCATTAACTATTTTTACTCCTCTACTTTTTAATTTCCATTACTATATTTCCCTTGGCTATATATATTGTTATTTGATATACATAGCCAAGGTAAATATAGTTGGAACAACGAGATCTTGGGAAAAATTCTCAATTAGAAAACATATTTGTTTTTCTTTACTTACCCAGTTACCTGATTTGAAAATTGCTTTCTTTTGTAGTAATCTTTTATCTCCTTCATTACCTTTCATTGCTCAATCCTTTTCTGTTCTCTATCAAAATTTATTCTCAAGATTAGGTCTAGAGTTCACTACACTAATTAAAAATAACTGATAAAGGTTTAAATCCTCATAGTACCCCTCCAAGTACATTTATATTAAACCAAAGCTCAAAATTTAAAACTAAAGCAAAAAAGTTTCCACCTAGGGATGGAGAGGTTGGGGAAGGCAAAGTTCCATGAAATTATATCAGATATGTGCAGGTAATCAGTCCAGTTGGATTTTAAGCACATTGAGATAAGAAAACCTAAAAAAAAGCTTTCTCATTCCACAAGGAAACCTGAGGTCAAGAAGTGAAGCAATTTGCCCAAGTAGTTACTATCAAAGATGATGTGAGAAGTCATGTCTTCTAACCCTCCCAATTTTTTGCTCCATACCTTAGAATTTGCTTTAAGGGAATTATATTCTATTTAATGGAGAACCCATATTAATGACAACAACAAAAAAAACTAAAGACAATTGGGTAGAACGCCAAACTAAGAAAGCCTTCATTATGACTTACTATGACGTTATGACACAAAGGGAGACATGTTTTGAGACAGATTGAATGCTGTCTCCTTCTCTACAGAATATGAATATGAAGATTACTACATAGTGTCAAAACAAAATCATCTCTAGAGGATAAAGTTACTTGCTCACTAATGATTGCCATATGTCAAGACCTAGTATGCAATTAATACTTGTAAAGCCCCCTGGTCTTGAAAGTCTGTTGCAAGGACAGATTAATTTTTATTTCTCTGCTAGACTCAAGAAGGTCCTTCGAGATATCTTGTTATATCTGAGATCTTACACAAATGTAGTGAGACTTGGAAACAATTAGTAGGGAGTTATTGCATATGCTACAACATATTTTAAAGATATATCCTGGTACAACCCCAATCTACTCTGGAATCCTTATATTTGGGTATTTGTGTGTGTGTTTTCCAGTATTATTTTAATTTATCTGAGACTTTTCATCAGTAAAATTAAAGAGATAGAATGGGTAACTTCTATAGTATCTAATAGCTCTAAATCTATGATCTTGTGATTCTAGAGATTAATGATTTACATTAGTGGAGGGAGGTCCTGATACTGACAGATATCACAGGCTTTTCACATATTCATAAATGGTCAAATGGCAAAATAAATTTTTTTGCAATATAAAAAATTCTATTTCATATTTTGACCATCAAGATGGAAAAAAGGTTGCTATAGATCCCATTTTAAATCTATTAACTCCCTAATTATAGATTTGATCCTGTTTCCTTTTTCATCTGGTAGTACTACAGTTACCACTCATAGGGTTAAAAAGACCCAATACTACATGCAGAAGGATTATGGGAAAGTTATCTAGTACATCAAAATATATATAGTGGTTGGGTTCAGGCTTCCTAGAGTTTGCCTGTTTTTTTTATTTAATAGTACTTTGTACTTTTCAAGTATTTTATATGCATTATCATATCATCATCGTTGCTAGCATTTATATAATGCTGTAAATTCTACAAAGTATTTATAAACATTGTCTCATTTTATCTTTACAATAACCCAAGAATGTATGTGCTATTATTCTCTTTATTTTACAGAAAAGAAAATTGAGATTGATAGAGGTGAAGTGACTTATACCAACACAGCTGGTAAGTTGTGTTTTTTTCTCTCTGGCTTCATGTCCATTATTCTATAATCCAAAAGCCACTTGACTTCCATTCATAGTCTCAAAAACAAATCTATGAGATTAACAATGTGATTATTAGTTTCTCCAGTTTATGGACAAGGAAACCTGAGGTTAAGTGAAGCAATTTGCCCAAGTAGTTACTATCAGAGATGATGTGAGAAGTCATGTCTTCTGACCCTCCCAATTTTTCATTTCATTTCATTTTTTGTGGCTTTCACGAGTCCAACTTATCTCTTTCAGATAAGAACTTAAAAATGGTGTTGATTCTATCAGTACTGGAGGTCTGAAGTGTTGCCACTTAAAAATGAAAGTAGGTCTTTAGGCAATAAATATATACCTTCTGAAATATATAAAATTGAGAACTGATCTATAATATCTCCTTCAGAATAGTGAAATATTGCAGTGTCCTTCATTGACTCCTACAGATAATGACGGAGAATATATGGTCACCTTTCACATTGATAGGGCAGAAAGAAAAATATTAACTACATGTTGCATAAAAGTGTCTTCCATAAAATAAATTGGAAGAATTTGTGTCCACAAAGAGCCAACCCATTTTCATCAAGAACAAGTCAAGCCTTACTAAAAAAAATCATTTCTAATTTAACAGCTTTGTAGATCAGGGTAATATGATTAAGATATTTTTTTCTTAGATTTTAGCAAACCTGGAAAATATGTAGAGATATAGTTTAGACAAAAATGTAAATAAGTACCTTTAAAATTAGTGGTTGAACTAAATGAAAAATAGTAATGATTCATTGTAACCTTAAAAAGACATTTCTAGAGGAAACTCCAGAGATCTGTTTGGCCCCATGCTGTCAGATAATTTTATTTCTTTTTTTAAGTTTTTGCTTTTTTAAATAGTATTTTTTTTCTAAATACTCGTAGTTTTCAACATTCGTCTTTATAAAACCTTGTGTTCCAGATTTTTCTCTCTCTTCCTCCCTCCACCTTCCCAAGACAGCAAGAAATCTAATATAGTTTAAATGTGCAATTCTAAACATATTTCCATATTGGTCATGTTATGCAAGGAAAATCAATAGATAATTTCATTAATGAATTAAATAATGGACATCATCTTGATAAAATCTATAAATCATACAATAAGGAATTGGATTCAGTATCCAAAAATATATTGATAGCCAAGAATATTTAGATGAATTAATAAGAAAAAATTTAACAGAATAGAAAGTCTCATTTGTATTCAAAATAATCATCTTCACAAGTTGAAATATGAGGAAGATATAGCTAGAAATCATGTCATCTAAAAAAGGTGATGATGATAGTTATATTTATACTTTAAAGCTAATAGAGTGCTTTGCCATTTGATCCAACAACTCTGTTATGAGATAGTATTCACTTCATTTTATAGACAAAGAAACTGAAGCTGTGAGAGAACTTAAGTGGCTTATTCAGTGTCACACAGTTTGTTCATGTCTGAGGCAGGACTTGAACTCAGGTCTTTCTGACTTCAAGAACAGCATCTATCTGTTACACTACCCAGCCACTTAAATATAGCTGCTATACTACCTAGTTACCCAAGTCTGAGGGTTTTAGTGCACTACCAGCCCAGGATGAATTAACTATATAATAATGACAGCCCGCAAATACTGATGTGATCTTACGTTATGTTATAATTATTCAATCAGAAAACATTTATTAAACACCTACTGATTGCCAGAATTTCAGATAAAAATGATAAACCTTCCTATTTTTGAGAAGTTTACAGAATAACAAAGGGAATTGGCATAAATTAAGTATATAGAAAATATTTTGGGAGGAGGGCCCTGGAAGATGAATCAGGCAGGAAAAGATTCATGGCGCAGATACTGTTTTAGCTAAGTTTTGAAAGACATGAAGAGATCCTAAGAAGTGAAAGTCAGGAGGAAAAGAAGCAAAGAAGAGAGCTGTGGAGACTAGAAATGGCTGAAAATCAAGGAAACAATACTCCTATTATACTCTACCCTATTCAGGCTTTACTAGAAGTATTGTGTTAAATTGTAGGCATAATATTTGAGGAAGGAAGTTAGAGAGCCTACACAGAAGCCAGGATGGTGAAGAACCCTAATCCCCTACTATACGTGCATCTGTGGTAGAAACTAGAAATGTTTAAACTGCAGAAAATAAGAAATAAAGGGAACATGATAGCTACCTTCAAGTATTTGAAAGATTATAAGGTAGAAGATACATTAGAATCATTCTGTTTGATCCCAGAGGGCAGAATTAGAAACAATGAGAAGAAATTTCAGAGATATCAAACAATTTAATATAAGTAAGTTTCCTATCTTTTTTTGTTGTTTACTTGTTTTTCAGTTGTTAAGGGTTTTTCATTTTTTACCCCAGATTTCATTTGGGGTTTTCTTGGTAAAGGTACTGGAGTTTTTTGCCATTTCCTTCTCCAGATCATTTTACAAATGAGGAAACTGAGGCAAAGTTAAGGGACTTGCCCAGAGTCACACAGCTAATAAGTGAGGCCAAATTTGAACACAGAAAATATGTCTTCCTGACTCCAGGCCTTGGATGAGATATTGATTTAATGCTTTCCTGGAAGTCTTCAAAAAAAGAACCCATTACTCATGATATATTGTAGAAAGCTTCTTGTATTGCATTCAGCCTTAGACACTTCTTAGTGATCTTGGGCAAGTCACTTAACCCTTTATGCCATAGTTCCTCATCTGTAAAATGAACTGGAAAAGGAAATGGTAAACCATGTTAGTATTCCTGCCAAAAAACCGCCAAATGGGATCACAAAAATCATACAAGAGAGAAAAGTGACTCAAAAACAAAATATAAGTTACTAAAACAGATAATAATAAATAGTGCTACATGAAAAGTTCACGAACCCAAAATTTTGACATACTGGTTATAGGACCCTGAAAAAATGATTTACAGTTTTGGTGCCCCCAGACAGCACTCTAAGACTATAAATAGCAGAGCAGGTGCTAATCTTCCCCAGTAATGGGAGTTCTCTCCACTGAGAGGCCTTATGGACAAAATTAGACTTTTATGTAGCAAGTATATATATTCATATGAGTGCAGCATGTGTTTAATGGCAGGTCAGTGTCAAAAAATGAGGGGGTGAAGTATAATAGAGATTTACACAGCAAAGTGCATAAGGAGTCTAAGAAATAAGCTAAAAACAAGAATCAGGGAAGCCTCCTGGAGTAAGTGGCATTTGAGTTGAGCTTTAAAGAATGAGTAGAATTTGAAAGGCAAAGAGCAGAGAAGAAGGATCTGCTGGGCATTAGGAATAGTTTGAATAAAGACATGGAAATCATGGATTCTATTTTTGGTCTCCACTCTGGGACCCCCACTTTAGAAATTTTTTCCTCAAACCTCAATTTGAGGAAAAAAATCACCCCAATCATGAAACCTAAAAACACTACTTCATTATAGTTTTCATTATCCGTTGATATATCTCCAAATTTTGGTAAACACTGAAGCCAATCCCATTCTCCCAAGAGGAAGAGGAAAAACTTTATATAAACATGCATCAATCAACTCAGTTATTATATTTGTGGAAAATGGATTTGAGAATGTCTGCCTTTCACAAGAGCTGTATATATATATATATATATATATATGTATATATATATACACACACACATGTATGTATATACATATACAATATGCATATGTATGTATGCATATAACATATATACATACATATATATATGTAAATACTTAGTTTCAGAATGAAGTATATTATTCAGTATTCAGGAGGTCAAATATACCTAGGAACCTAGGTATTATTCTCTCAGTATTCTAAAGGGAACACAATATATATCTGCCAATTTTTAGATCTTCTATTAGAATGGGAGATATTTATATGATCATATTTCAGAGTTGTAGGAAACATTAGAAGTTGTGTGACTCAACAATATTATTTTATATTTGAGAAAATTGAGGCATTGAATGGAGAAGTGATTTGCTCAGGGTCAAGTATAATAAGTTACAAAGCCAGAATTAAAATCCAACTCCTACAACACCAAATCCATTATACTTAAAGGTAAGTGTGACAATAGATATATAGCAACTTACCTAGAGTCAGTTTAAATCTTGTTTCAAACACTTGCTAGTAGTATGACCCTGGGAATTTGACAATCAGTTTTCCAATCTGTAAAATGAGGATAATAATGGCACCTACCTCACAAGGTGGTTGTAAGGATAATATAAATGTTTTGCAAATCTTAAAAAGTGTCACACATGGGGTGCTACCTGCTGCTGTTGCCATCACTACTACTGTCACTACTATTGCTATTCTTTCTCCTTAACACTCCTATAAATACTACTACTACTATTGCTATTCCTTCTCCCTACCATTACTACTACTACTACTACTACTACTACTACTATAATTACTACTGTTACGACTACTACTACTACTACTACAACTACTATTATTACCACTACTACCATTACAACAACTACTACTACTACCACTACCACTACTACCATTACAACAAATACTACTACTACCACCACTATTACTACCACCACCACTACTACTACTACTATTACTAACTACCACTACTTCCACTACTAACTACTAATACTTCCACTATAGTACAATGCTTCTCATTATTAAAGTTGCTACAAAGAGTTTGATATTTACATGTGATTGATCTCCTAAATGTATTTGTTGCCAAAATTCATACATTCAGTTTATTTGATCCTTTACTAGTCCTAAGTTTCAGGGAGAATAGGGAGGAATAGCTCCTTTTTTCCATGCTAAGACAACCTGAAAATTGAGCCAACAAACCCCTCAAATACCACAATTGATATCTTGATTAGGTAGAAAGACACACATGTCAGAAAGTCAGGTGGTTAGATGATTGGCTCAAGGATAAATTCAAAAGAAAAATCAAGCATTCAACCCAAGTGACTAAATTTCACATGATCCCATTTTAGACGTGCTTATTAGCAACATCCTTCCCAGGAATTATATCAGAGTAACCCTACATCATATTTATTTGGTCTTTATACTAATAAATCAATTATATGAGAACTTTTTATAGAGCTTTGAAAGTTTATATGCTTATGAGACCTTACAGAGCCTTTATAGATATTTTAAGCCTTTTTAAACACTTATCCTGTAACATAGTAATTTGTTCATGTATTATGTCTCCCTGCTAGAGGTCTAGTACTTTTACCAGTTTGACACTTATTTTCCTTTATATCTTTAAGTTTCTCAAGGCTAGGAGCAGGTCAAATCTGAACTTCATGTCCTTACCACATATATCATAATGTACAGTATGTACTTGATAATATTTATTGATTATTAATTGGGTAAATAATGACTTTGGAGCTTTAAGAGAGCAGGAACCATCTTTCATTTATTTTTTGCATTTTTATCAGAACTAGTACATTGCTTTGAACAATAAATATTTGTTTATTGAAATGAATCCAATTGAAACTGGTCAAAAAAATCTGTCTTCATAACCCTTTCTTTTTATATCCTTTTCTATTCCTTGGACTAGCATTATCTTAGTATGCTCATTTTCTTCTCCCTTTTATTTATGAAAATCATCTCTAAAGGGACTGATATTTATTTGCTTCTTATTAATAATTAATTTGAAAATATCCCACAAGTAATCTTATTTTTATTCTCATTTATTCTCTATTTAATGAAAGGCTATATCTCCTATAAACTATATTTTTCAGCTCTAGACACCAGGGAGATACTGGAGGAGGACAGGAAAGGAGAAAACCAAGGTTCCCTATACTGTAAATTTGAACCTAAACATTAATGGGAAAGGATGGCTATTCAATACAAAATGATCTCAGAAGCATTCCTAGAAAGAAAACTACCTAGGGGAAGTACTATTTCACTTTGCATACACTCCAGAACCCCCCCCCAAAAAAAATACAAGGAAAACAAATAAAATACCCAAACACAACAGTAACAGAAAAAGAAAGACCATGAGACTATTGGATTTTTTTTTTTTTCAGCAAGAG
Source organism: Sarcophilus harrisii (assembly GCF_902635505.1). Classification (NCBI taxonomy): domain Eukaryota; kingdom Metazoa; phylum Chordata; class Mammalia; order Dasyuromorphia; family Dasyuridae; genus Sarcophilus; species Sarcophilus harrisii. Next base: position 377,852,433 of record NC_045429.1, read on the forward strand.
ACAAGAGTAAAAACAGAAGTCAAATAGAATTCCTGATGGAGAAACAGGCCTGAAATACCATGAATAAACCTCACAACAGCCCCTCCTACAGGTGAATCAGTATTTTGTGGGACTAAATTACAGAATGAGACTGTGAATAAAAGGGGAAATAGAAAGAAGTTAGACGGGAATGGTTGTTATATTCTAATCAAGTCAAATATTAATAATGAAGGGAAAATAATTTCTGTATTCCCTCAGGAAAAAGAGAGCTCATAGGAGAATTGGATAAGGAGACAAAAGGTGATAAGATTTGTAATCAGGGATTCATGATTTTACACAAAGACATATACAAAATGACCATCTTACCAAGATATTGTAAAAAAAATGTAAAAAAACAGAAATTATAAGGAGATCCCTTACAAATCAGAATGCAAAAAAATAAATAGTTCAGGAATCAAACAAAAGACATAAAGTCAAATGGAGATGAAACCCCAAATAATGTATGGATGAAAGAACCAATTACAGTAATAATTAAAAGGAACCTGTATGTGCACAAATGTTTGTGGCAGCCCTTTTTGTAGTGGCTAAAAACTGGAAACTGAATGGATGTCCATCAGTTGGAGAATGGCTGAATAAATTGTGGTATATGAATATTATGGAATATTACTGTTCTGTAAGAAATGACCAACAGGATGATTTCAGAAAGGCCTGGAGAGACTTACACGAACTGATGCTGAGTGAAATGAGCAGGACCAGGAGATCATTATATACTTCAACAACAATACTATAGGATAACCAGTTCTGATGGACCAGGCCATCCTCAGCAACGAGATTAACCAAATCATTTCTAATGGAGCAGTAATGAACTGAACTAGCTATGCCCAGAAAAAGAACTCTGGGAGATGACTAAAAACCATTACATTGAATTCCCAATCCCTATATTTATGCACACCTGCATTTTTGATTTCCTTCACAAGCTAATTGTACAATATTTCAGAGTCTGATTCTTTTTGTACAGCAAAATAACATTTTGGTCATGTATACTTATTTTGTATCTAAGTTATATTTTAATATATTTAACATCTACTGGTCATCCTGCCATCTAGGGAGGGTGGGGGGTAAGAGGTGAAAAATTGGAACAAGAGGTTTGGCAATTGTTAATGCTGTAAAGTTACCCATGTATATATCCTGTAAATAAAAGACTATTAAATAAAAAAAAGAGTAATAATTAAAAATTATGGGAAAGAAAATGATAATAATGTAACTAGATACCAAAATTTCTGAGAAGAAACTAAAGCAGTCAGCAGAAAAGATGTATTCCTATAAACGTGTATTACCAAAATAGGAAAAAAAATTAGATTAAAGAATTGAAGATGCATTAGAAAAATAGAAAGCCAACAAATAAACAAACAAGTAGAAAAAAGAAGATATTAAAAGTCAAAGAATTAAATTAGCAACCCAATCCCACCTCCCCCCAAAAAGCTAAACACTGAAATGGTAAATGAACTTAAAAGCTCATTCTTTCAAAATACTAAGATAATTAATCAACTTTTAACCAATTTCATTATAAAGGAGCACAAAATCAAAGTATTAAAATGGCAAATGAGTAAGATGAAATTACAATAAAACCAGAAGCAAAAAAAAAAAATTATCAGAAGCTACTTTACACAATTATATACTCATGAAACTAAAAACACAAAAAAGAAAAGGAGAAATAATTATCAAACTACAGAATATCTGAACTAAAATACACATCTAAAGATGTTAAACAATCATCTGTGAAGAATTGTTGGGGAAGGGGAGGAAGACAGAGAGAAAAAAAAGAAAAAAAAATCTCCCTGTCTTGATGAGTTCAAGGGAGAATTCTATCAATTTTCAAATAATAATTACTTATTGATAATACTACACAAATTATTCTCTTTTTTAATTTTTTAAAAATAATTATAACTTTTTATCAACAGAACCCATGCCTGGATATTTTTTTTTTTTACATTATCCCTTGCACTCCCTTCTGTTCCGACTTTTCCCCTCCCTCCCTCCACCCCCTCCCCGAGATGGCAAGCAGTCCTGTACATGTTAAATATGTCACAGTATATCCTAGATACAATATATGTGTGCAGAACCGAACAATTCTCTTGTTGTGCAGGAAGAATTGGATTCAGAAGGTAAAAATAACCCGGGAAGAAAAACAAAAATGCAAGCAGGTTACATTCATTTCCCAGTGTTCTTTCTTTGGGTGTAGCTGCTTCTGTCCATCATTGATCAATTGAAACTGAGTTAGATCTCTTTGTCAAAGAAATCCACTTCCATCAGAATACATCCTTATACAATATCGTTGTTGAAGTATATGATCTCCTAGTTCTGCTCATTTCACTTAGCATCAGTTCATGTAAGTCCCTCCAAGCTTCTCTGTATTCATCCTACTAGTCATTTTTTACAGAAAAATAATATTCCATAACATTCATATACCACAATTTACCCAACCATTCTCCAATTGATGGGCATCCATTCATTTTCCAGTTTCTAGCCACTACAAACAGGGCTGCCACAAACATTTTGGCACATACAACTCCCTTTCTCTTCTTTACTATCTCTTTGGGGTATAAGCCCAGGAGTAGTAGCATGCTGGATCAAAGGGTATGCACAGTTTGATAACTTTTTGAGCATAGTTCCAAATTGCTCTCCAGAATGGTTGGATTCGTTCACAACTCCACCAACAATGCGTCATACACAAATTATTCTGAAAAATTGAGAAAACACCCTACAAGGTTACTGTTTTTAAAAAAATATATCCTAATTTCTATAATTTGAAAAGATAAAGTGAAGGAGAAGTATAGACCACTATCATTAATGAATGTGCTTGAAATTTGTACACAAAATCCTATCAAAAAAAATTACAGAGATTTATCCAAGAAATAATTCATTAAGACCAACTTAGATTTATATCAGGAGTGTCAGGATGATTCAACCTCAGGAACACAATATAATCATTAAAAAACAAAATATCCAAACCCCATGGGTATCTCAAGAGATATGAGAAAAAATCTTTAACAAAGGATTATAATACTCACTTAAGTTGGAAAAAAACCCTCAAAAATATACACATTTAAAGAGCTTTTCTTAATATCACAAAAAAGTATTCACTTAAAAATGAATAAGAAACATCAGAGGCATTCTGGATGATTAGAAAATTTCCCAACAAATACAAAAGTAAAGCAAGGACGTCTACATTCTCTACTATTATTCAATATACTTTGGGAAATGCTGACAATAATAATACAATAGAAAAATTAGAAGCATAAATATAGATTAAAAAACAGATAAAACTATCCCTTACTTAAGCATTATGATTATTTACTTAGAGAACTATGGGGAATCAGCAAAGCTATTAACTGAGACAAAGAGCATCAGCAAATTTGCAAGTCATAAAATAGATTTTCAAAAGATATCTCTATATAATAATAATAAAATTCAAGAAGTAATGTAGAAAGAAAATCTTATTCCAAATAAGGTCAAAATGTATAAAATACCAAAGGACCCATCTATCAAAGTACATATTAAATATTTGTAGAGATTCAATTATAAAATGTTCCTTAAATAAATAAGTAGCAACTTATATAGCTGGACTAATAATTAGTGCTTAAGGTTAGGCTGTGTCAACATAATAAATGTAAACAAAAACAAAATCAATATTTTCAAAGTTAATTTGGATCTTTAAAGTTACTATAATTAAATTATATAATCAAAATAATATTTTATAACTTTATAAACTTCAAAATTTGCTAAAAGTAACAATAATTTAACTTAAAAAATAAAACATGCCATTTTAAGGCAAATAATAAAAAGAAGAGTTGAAGATGGAGTAGATGAGCAATTTCAGGCTTTGAACTATATTACGAAACAGCAATCATCAAAATCATCCAGTGTTGATCAAAAATAGAGAAAAACAAAAATAGAAAACTTCAGTGAAACAGACTCAACAAGGAAGAATCAGAAACAATGTAACTCAATAATCCAGTTGTCATAAAATGTTAACTATATAATAGTTAAAGGGGAAAAAATCTTTTCATAAAAAAAAAAACTACTGGAAAAATTAGAAACCAGTTTAGCATAAATTAGGTTTAGACAAAAGGTTACCCTATATTCCACAATACTTCTAAAAGAAGCCATGATCTTAATGTTAAATATTAAATTGTGAAAAAATGAGAAGATAATGGACCACATATTTTGCTGTTATGAGTAAAAGGTGTATTCTTAACTAAACACGGGATAGAGGTAATTGCAGAAGATATAATAGAAAACTGATTATATGAGATTGAAAAGTATTTACAAAAACAAAGTAATACAAACTGTCCTGCTCAAGTCCTTAGTTTAAAAAAATCAAGGTCTTCCCTACATCTAAAGCCATTTCCAGTTGTCCTGATCTTGGCCACTGGACCTAGATGGGTCTGGAGGGGAAAGTGAGTTAGCATCCCTCAAATACAATTCACTTGCATGTCATAGCATCATTTCCTTGATGTCATGGTCCTCTTCGAGAAAGAAGGACAAATAACAACATCAACAACTAAAAGAAGCAAAGTGATTGAAGGGGAGAAATCATTTGTATTAAATGTATTTGAAAAGAATTTGACATGTAAGATATATAATACATTAATTACAATACAAATATGTATGTATCCTTACACATATATGTATAGTACCACAACAGAAAAGTGATCAAAGGATAAAAACAGTCCTCAAAAGAATTAAAAAAAAAAAAAAAAACTATTAACCACTATATAAAAGATTGCTCAAAATAATCAACAACAAGAGAAATGAAAATCAAAACAACTCTGAAGTTTCACTTCAGATACTACATATTGGCAAAGATAATAAAAATGAAGTAAATGGTCAATGTCAGAAGAGTTGTGAGAAGACAGACACATTAGTACATTGTGGTGAAGTTGTGAATTACAACCAATTTTGAAAAAAAAATTTGGAATTATACAAAGTGGCAAAAATGTCCATATATTACCTTGGCGTTCTATTATTAGGCTCGTACCTCAAGAAGATTGTAATGGGCTGAGGCTTGAGGTGATGCACTGAGGTCCCAAGCACGTGGGGCTAAATATTAATTGGACCATACTCTATTAATATATATGCTTGGAGAAAGAATGGCTCCCGCCCACTCTTTGTGCAAGTCCTGATGTGTTGTATAGGAAATGACGATTTTGGTGGGTGGTGGCACAGGGGCAGGAAGAGAGGCTGGGAGAGATTGCTGGCTGGGTTCTGTTCTGGTGGCTGCTGGTCTCCTGGCTTCTGGTCTGGCTAGCTTCTTGACTCAGTTCCCTTTTACCTCTAATCCCCTTCTACCTCCGATTCTTCTTCATCTCTACTGAGAATAAAAGATTGAAGACTTTCCCCTAACCTGAATTCCTGACTCCGGCTGATTTTAAAATATGCAATCTTTACAGAAGACCACTGATAAGTCTCCACCAACAAATTTTTTTGTGAACTAGAAATAAAAGTGGCAACAAAAACAGATCTGGAGACAAAAGGAAATACCTAATCATTTGGGGAAAAGATTAACAAATTGTGTTACATGAATATAATGGAATATTACTCCACTGAAAGAAATATCAAATATGATGCATACAGAGAAAAGATGGAAAATTCAACATGAACTGATATGGAGAGAAGTAAGGAGAGCTAAAAACATGTACAAGATCTACTATAATATTAATGGAAAAAAAAAACTTTAAAAATGCTGCAAAATTATAAAGGAAAACCATAGCTTAAAACAAGATAAGAGACCCTTACCAATGCCACCATCTCCACTTTCCAGAGGTAGAAGGTCCACAAGTGTTACATATTGAACATATTTCCAGACTTTAAAAAAATACATTTATTAATTATGCTGATTTTTTCTTTTTCTTTCTTTGTTCTAAAAATATCTATTTTTCTATGGAATGGCTCTCTAGAAAGGGAAGGAGAAGGGGATACTATATTTTAGTGATATAAAAACCATCAATAAAAACATTTTAAGCCATTCTATCTAATCTGTTTATACTTAACATCTGACCTTGATACTTTTAGAGTGTCATCCTAAAGGTGACCTCCTGCAAAATATAGAATGAGGCAGTCCATAAGGATGCATTAATCATTTACTATATTACAGATATTATGTTAAGCACTGAAAATATTAAAAAAGACAAATATATTAATTATCATTGTCCTTATGGATCTCACATACAAATAAATAGAAGTTGTAGATAAAGATCATCTAGTCCAATTTTACAGATAAATAAATTGAGTCAGAGAATTGAAGAAATTTGTCCAGGGTCACAGAAATAACTGGTATTTGAATCCAGCAGTTCGCACTCCAAATTGAGTTCACTTTCTGCTTCAACTTGCTATTATATAAGTAACATAAATTTTAAGTACTCTCATTGCTTTCTTCTTGTTCACTCACATCTGATTCTTTGTGAACTCATTTGGATTTTTCTTGGCAAAGATACAGGAATGGTTTTCCATTTCCTTCTCCAGCTCATTTTATAAATGAGAAAACTCATTAAAAATGCAAATGAGGCAAACAGGGTTAAGTGACTTGTTCAGGGTCACACAGCTAATAAGTGTTTGAGGCCAAGTTTGAAGTCAGGAAGATGAGAGCTGTGCTTTATCCACTGTGCCAGCTAAATGTCCACATTGTTTTCTAGTAGTCACCAAATAAATGCAGGACTGCAAGAGACCTCAATCCCAGGCTGTGAATACCATTTTTCTGCCCTAGTAATAATTATCCTTCTGTGCTAAATAATCAGAATAAAGCTGATTTCAGTTCAGATGTCACGTAAGGATATTCAGAACAAGTTGAGTATACTGAGGAAGCCTATGTTAGGAAAGAGTATTTCAATTCAGCTGCTTCTGGTCACGTAGATGTACCCGTATTTGTGCTCATATAGAAAAACAAACATTTGGTTATCTCATTTTGCGCACTTGGAAAAAAAGAAAAGGATATGACCTTTTGATATTCACTTTCTCCATCTTGCAATCTGGCCAATTCACAAATAAATAAAGCCTGGAATCTACAAGGCTGAACTACGATTCTTTTTCACAGCTTAATATCCTGCCAGTCCCAGATACGAAACTAGAAGCACACGGTGTGACTCTTCTAGCATTCATTCCCTTTGTGCAGAACACATTTTCCAAAGAACTACACCTGAGTAGAGTTTGCTTGGATTCCAAAAATCACGTTTTACGACCATAGCTGCAATACTTGACTTAAACAGAAATGCCAGGAATGAAACCAGTCTCTAGAGAGAAACAAGACTTAGAAGCCAGAACTTTGCAATTTTCTGATCTGTGTTTGTCAGAGGTAGGATTTTGAGCCAGGAAACACAATAAAATCAGGAGAATATTTCAGATGCCACAAGTTAGATCTATTTGTACTTTTAGAAACTAGAAAAACCATAGCAGGAAAATATCTGCTCTGCTAAAGAGAAGATGGAGGAGAATGATTTATACAACTCAATCTATAAGGTATTCAAAAAGTTTTACTGCTGTTTTCAGCTACTAAATATTTGAGATATTTTGTCTTTTTCTCTCCCGGGACAGCACATGCTTCATTCTCTACCAAGAAAATCTTTCAAATTTCAGTTTTTGACTATGTAGAGTGAAAGATGGCATTCTTAAGTAAAAATATTGATTAACATTAAGATATACATACATACATACATATATATATATGAACATATATTGCCTATATTAAATTACTTACCCTTTTAGGAAGGGGCAAAGGAAGGAGAAAATTTTGGAACTCAAATTCTTTTTAAAATTAATGTTAAAAATATCTTTGTATATAACTGGAAAAAATACTATTTTTTTTAAAAAAAGAATAAACAACAGTAAACAAAGATTGTAGTAAAACAAAATAACACAAGGAAGACTGTATCATCTCTCCAATAGCTTAGTAGAAAAGAGTATGGCTTCTAACACATGCTTACTAGCTACTTGCCTTTTGGAAACATGCCCCTTCCTCTGGTCTGTTTTTCTACGTTTAAAGGTGAGGGATGGAGAGTACTGGACTAAAATGATTTCAAAAACCCCTTTCTTTTTTTAAAAAAAATTCTATAACTTTATACATTAATTTGGTTATTCTTCTGATTATCCAGTTACCAAAATGAACACTTTTTGGTTGATTTGATCACTTTTCACAGCTTATATTGGCAGAGTCATTTGGATCACCAGCATTTGCAACTCAAACTGTCAACTCAAAAAGCACCCAACACCACATTTCCAGAATTATAATTTCATAGATATAGACTCAATTATCATTGAGAAATAACATAAATGACCTGATACATAATATTTCAATTCTCTCTTATTAATGACTTTTTTTGGTAACAAAAAAGATTGCTTTGGAGTGTTGAAATGTGTGTCTACAACCTCAAATGACTTCTCTATCTTTGATCTTTGTAGTCAGAGGTGATTAGATTTTGCACGTGGCATTGATAATCTTTAAAAATGTACAATCTCTTTGAAAGTGGATTTTTGTGTCAGTCCAAGAATAATCATTTATAGCAAAAACACCTGCCAGGAACATGTGGGTGTATATTATCCTCAAGACGGGAGAAGGTATTTTTACACCAAAAAATTGTTTTCCTTCTCCCCGTACTAATTCACATGGTGACTATTCAAACATCAATCTTAAATTACTCTGCTCTCATGCTACACTAAGGGCAACAATCAGAATTTTCAGCTCTAACTTGAGATAAAGGGAACTTTTTATGAGGTGTTAGTATTAGTTTGGAGTTTTATCTTCCATGAGCCAGCTACCAAAAATCAGTAGCATATAAACTCCAGCTGATATATAACAGCACGCCTTAGCTAATAGCCATGGAATAGAGTTTTTCTGCTTTGGAAACATACAGCCGGGCTTTCTGTCCCTATCTAACTCTTACTTATGTCAGGATCCCTGAGACAATTTAATCAGTAGAACACAGCGTCTCCCTGAGTAAGCAGCATTCATTCCTATAAGTGTTTTCAAGTCAGTTAACAAACTTTCACTAAGTACTTACATAGTCCTATTATATTCTTTTTCCCCTAGCATAAACAATTCATAATAACCCTGAAATAAATAGTGCCTCTATTTTGTAGATGTGGAAAATAAGGTTCAGAGAAATTAATCTTCCCAGTTATAAAACTTTAAATAATGGAACAACAAATAGAACTCATTTCTTTTGATTCTAAGACCAGTGCTTCTTCCAATATACCATGTTGCAGAATGGCTTGGAACTAGGCTATTCTGCTCCCAGTAAGAAACGGGGAGTATTTTTTTCCATAAAGAAGGCCATCCTTATTTGTACTGTAAAGTGGAGATGATTCATCTCTCAATTGATAAGTAGAAGTAGTTTAGGAATTTGACTCCAGGCCTGGCACTCTATCTACTATGTTACTAACTTCCCCTAAAAAAGTTATAGTAGCTTTTTTTGTGATGGAAAAAAATTAATAAACTAATACAATTTTCTCTGATTGGAGAATGACTAAAATATGGTATATAAATGTACTAAAATAAAATTATGCTATAAGAAATTACAAGAGATAGTTTCAGATGGACTTGAGAAGACTTGTATGAACTGACGAAGAGTGAAGTGAGCAGAATCAGAGGAAAAGTTTATACAACAATATTGTAGAAACAAATTATTTTAAAAGATTTAAGAACTTTAATTAATGAAATAATTAACATGATTTCACAGAATTGATGAAAAAGAATTCTGTATATTTCATGACAGAAAGATGATAGAATTAAAAATGTATTTTTGAAAATGGCCAGTCCTGTGCTACTTTCTTCCTCTTTCCCCTTGTCTCCACTCATGTCTTCTCTCTTTTCCAATATAGCTTTTATTTATATCAATTTCTTGCTACACATGTACATCTCCCATTTCCTTTTCTCTTTAATTAAAGTATGTGCACCTTGATAGAGGGGCCATGTCATCTTTGATTCCCATCACTTTGTGTATCATATGGTTGATTGATTGATTGAAGCAATTAACAATAGCAACAATTGATAGAAATTATAACCATGGCCATGGCCCAGAAAATTGGAAATGACGGGCCTCAAAACTGGGAAAGGGAGATGTAATGGGCTGAAGTTCGAGTTGATGCACTGAGGTCCCAAGCACGTGAGGCTAAATAGTAATTGGACCATACTCTATTAATATCTATGCTTGGAGAAAGAATGCCCCCCGCCCACTCTTTGTGTAAGTCCTAATGTATTGTATAGGAAATGACGATTTTGGTGGGTGGAGGCAGAGGGACAAGAAGAGAGGCGGGGAGAGACTGCTGGCTGGCTTCTTGTTGCAGCTGCTCACATTGCTATAGCTATTCCCCTTCACCTCCAATCCCTCTTCACCTCTGATCCCCCTTCACATCCACAAAGAATAAAGATTGAAGATTTTTCCCTTAACTTGAATTCCTGACTCCGGCTGATTTTAAAATACGTGGTCATCACAGGGAGATGTATTATAAGTTGCTAGAGACACCAGACACTGGTGCTTAGGGAGTCTGATCTAATGGGGGGAGGGGAGTGAGATTGGACTAAAAATCAAAAGATATGGTTTCTAGTCTTACCTGATTCTGTTACTAAATTAGTGTGTCCTTGAACAAGCTTCTTAATATTTAAGTACCTATTTCCTCATCTTGAAAAATAAGGGGGTAGAGGGGGCAGCTAGAAGTCAGGAGGACCTGAGTTTAAATCAGGTCTCAGATACTTAATACTTCTTGGCTGTGGGACCCTAGGCAAAACATTTAACCTCAAATGCCTCATAAAAATAAAATTAAAAAAAAATCAGGGGCAAGCTCATATATTCTCAGACAATTTCTTGTTCTAAAATTCTGCCATTTTAGCCACATTTCACTAAAATATAAGCAATATATAATTGAGTTGAAAGAAGAAAAGTGGAAGTAGAAATACATATTATTTCAAAAACCTGAATTCCCATTTGACTTCAGGCTCTTACTAGCTGTATGATCCTGGTCAAGTCACTTCACCTATTTGCCTCAGATGCTCAACTATAAATGCTGTAACAGTAGTACTTAGCTTGAAACTTGAGAAGATCAAATGAGATAATATTTGTAAAGCATTTAGTGCAGTGTCTGGCACACAGTAGGTACTTAATAAATACTTGTTCTATTCTTCCACTTGAATCATAGCAGTAAGTAGGAGTACAGGATAAGATGTATGATTTACCAGGTTTATCACTGAATATGAGAACTGAGAAAGAGAACAACCACCAAATAGTCCAAACACAGGCTTAATTTCTATTCATGGATTTAAATGGGTCTGACCTTTGCTTGGTAGAAATTGGTGAAAACAACAAATACTAAAGTCAGAATGAATAGAAAAAAATTAGGGCATTAGTTTTGTGCAACCTACTTGTCTAGATGTGCACATACTCAAGGGACTTTCATTTTGACTTCATTTTGTTTGCTCTCTTATAAGCCAGACAAGTGTAATGGAAGATACCCAACTGAGAATAAAGAGACTCATCTTATACAATTCTGTATGTTACCTTAAGAAAATGGTTTAAATATTTATCTTCTGCTCCTTTTCTATTTCCCAATCTATCACTATCATGCGTATCTCATAATATTTTCACACAAGTGAAACATAGTTAAAAGGAGAATTGGAAAATACTTTGTCAATCAACTAAATCAACTTCCCTCTTTTTTTTGTAGGGGTGACAACTGAAGCTTAGAATGATTTGCAGCATCATGAATTTAGAAATGGAAGGGCCTTCAAAAAACGTTCAATCTCATTTTACAAATAAGGAAATCGAGTCTCAGAGAGATTATATAACAGCTAAGAATAGTTGCATTTTGAAACCATGACTTCATGACTCAGGGATAGCTCAGTGTATAGAACATCAGGAAGATACATCTTCATGAGCTTAAATCTGGCCTCAGACACCTCCTCGCTATGTGATCCTGAGCAAGTCACTCAATCATGTTTGTCTCAGTTTCCTCATCTGTAAATTGAGTTGGAGAAAGAAATGGCAAAACCAATCCAATATCTCTGCCACGAAAATCCCAAATGGGGACCCAAAGAGTTAGACATGATTAGAAAATGAACATCCATCTTCTTGATTCCAAGAACAACCATCACATCAATATAAGAACTGAGATTAGTACCCTAATTTTTGCCAGTGTTTAGCATTCTGTGTACCATGCCCTTCCCACAGTCTTAAAATAGAGTTGTTATTTATTCATCCAACAAATAAATGGGTGTCCGCCATAGGTAAAACATAATTATTTAGGGAGATAATGCATATAATATGTATGGAACAAAAAGCAGTTTACATTAAGACCATGTTAATGGTAAAAAAAAAAAAATAATTTCCATGGAAATTCAGTGGAAAGAAAAATAAATCTTTGAGATGGATTATAGGATTTAGAGTTGTTAGGGATTCTAGAAATCAAAAAAACTATAAGCTTGACCTAGAAGTCTCTTTTCTAGTTCACCTTCCCTTAGAATTGAGGAAACTAAGGCACAAATTGATTAAAATAATTACTTTGGGTCACATAGACAATAAGGGAACAGACTCATTATTCTAAATAGAATCTCAGAATTCTAAAAATAGGTCAGCAGGATGGGAGCTTTCAGACAAAGTTTTTACTTCGCTGAGGTACACACTTTTATACATATACTTTACAAACACAATACTCATCCAGAAGAGTTATATGTCTCTTCTTGGCTTATCTGCAAAAATTACTTCCAGAAAGAACAATCGGCTACAAATGTCTGTATTGTTCAGATGTTCCCTATTCATAACAATGATAGTAAATGCTGTAACAAGCTAAGTGAGAAAGTAGCCCAGAGGTTGCTTTACAATTCGGATAATCTACCACTAACAAATGCCACGTTCCAGGTGACAAGCCAGGTACAAGGAAGGGAGAGAGAATGAAAGGGAAAATCAGAATCTTCTAAGAAAATCAATTCTTGTTTCCTTGAATATCTTTTATACACTTACATAGGGAAGATAGCCAGAATATTATCCTCTTGAGTTTTATGTTGTATTTTATCAGGAAAATCATGAGGAAAATATTGCAAATCAACATAAAAATAAAAAAAAATTCTTAGGGTACTTAATTCTATGTTGTTCATTGCTCTCTTATAACCTCCCATCTCAATTCTACCATTCTACCTCTCCAACTCTATCCTACTTGTGCCCTCTTTCCATAAATCATTTTATATACATTTAATTTTAATTTCTAAATATACATTATTTTCCCCTAATTATTTTCCCCTATAATTCCCCCTAAGAATATGAATTCTTCTAGGGGTGGGGAAGTGTTTGTTTTTCTTCATCTGAGACTATAGACTATAGAAAAAGTACTGATCACCACTAGTAATCAGTTTCTTTATTAGTAGTTCCCTATACCAGTGAAATTATAGGTCTGATTTAAAAAGAAAGAAAAGAAAAGAATATCTCCAGCATCTGACACAAATCCTGATGTGTGTAGATGCCTAATAAAGCTGCTTCACCTAATCCTGCCAAGAAAGGAGGGGAGCATCTTAACTCCTCTGGATCAGTTATCTATTCTACTCACCCTCAGGACACCTATAGTTCCACATCTAAACCAGTGGCTTTGCCCATGTCTGTCACCTTTTCTAGCTACAAACTGCTACATGATATCATAGATTAACTCTACCCTGATAAGGAAGAACTTATTTCTCAATGATTAACATACCCTCACCTCATCATACCACACCCATCCTACTGATTCTGAACCTTATTGTTCAGACTCTATTCCCCAGCCCCAATGACACATACCTCATTGCCATCTGTTTCAGAGAAGCTCCTCAGTTTAAAGCTTCCCAGACCTTCCCTTGTGCACCAAGGAATTCAATAGACAATAAATCTGATTTCATCTTAAATCTTTCCCTTTCTTGTTCCTTCTATCTCACATTTACCGAAATCTGGTTTTCTCTTAATTATCCAATTTTCTTGACCATTTTTCAGTATTGGTAATACTTTTATTCATAACTCCAATTAGCTGGTCATGACCAGGGAATCTGAATACTCCTTTTCCCCCAATTCCACTTCCAGTCCCTCCCTATACTAGAACTACTCAGTAACTTCTTTCCTTTTAAGATTCATGAAATCCGCATTTATCATCAAATTGAGATTCTAGTAATGGTTGTCAACTAACACTCTCCTTTTTTCCCCTCAATATATTCTGTGCTTCTTCAGTTTTTCTCCCCTCCTCAACTCCTACTATAATACTAAAAGGTTTCACTCTACATATTGATACTTTCCTTAAACATCTGAATTTCTCAGTTCTTCAATTTACTAATTTCCTGTGATCTACTATGCTATATTACCTGAGCTACAAAAAGATGCTCATATCCTTGATCTTGCCACCACCCAGTAATAATCTTCTCTAATATTCATAATTTTGAAAGTCCCTTATTTAAATATCCTAGGCTGCATTCTACCTGGCTCTCTGCCTTACAACCCCTATTAATGTTCTCTGTTCCCTTGTGACATTTAATTTCTCAGTTCTTTCCCAGGTCATCATCCCTGTATTAGATATATTTTCTTTCCTTTTCCATCTTGATCCCTTGGTAAACCAGCTCAAGTTTACATTGTCTTTAGATATCTATTCCCTTGTTCTTTTATTCTATCATTAATCTTGCCTTCAACCTTGAATTATTCTCCATCACCTTTAGTCTTGCTTTCTACTTTTGTACTGTTGGATAAACTAGAATAAAAATACAAAACTTTGCTGACTGGATCCACTACAAATTTAAGTTGCATAATCTCAACTGAACCCTCATTGCAACAATCCTTTTACAATTTCCTGGTCAATTCACTATTCCTCTTACCAAAGCCACTTTTCCAAAGCTTTTCATTCCTCTTCAAACTCCCCGTGGCTTCTCCTCCCCTAATACCACAGCTAAGAACTTTGTCTCATATTTTATTAAAAAACAATTGTGGTCACTTGCAGAGAAGCAAATATAAACAAAACCAATCCTGACATCACCTCTTTAGATCCCCTTTAGTGATTCCCTGGCTTCTCACCTAGATTAGATGAATTCTTCTAGATCTTGCCAAAAAACACTGAATGGGACCCAGTAACCCAGGAAAGGAAGACAAAGAGACTTATAAAGTTACTAAAAGTTTTTTTCCCATATATAAAGTATGCTTTGTTTTTTACATTTCAACTTGGTTCCTAATAGATATTTTTAAATCATCTACAATATACAAGCACTGTGGTTTCCTGTGTTGACAATTTCTTTAAATGGAAATGAAGGACTCCCAGCTTTCATATAGTTTAAACTTTAATTGGTTTATGCATTGTTCACGTTGTTCACAGTTTGTCCTAAAACTGTGAAGTATCACCAAAACCTCTTCATGTGCAGAAAGGTGATGTCAGTTATTTAGGGTTCTTTATGTTTGAATAATCCTTCTCTCCCCCCCAAAAAAAAAACAGTTAAGTTCAGTACTACAAAGTTAAATTTTAGTACTTCAGAACTATGTTACTTTTAGGCATTTATAATTTGGTAAAGTATGCACACAAACAGATATGATCATTCAGCACTTTATATAGTTTTTAGATATTGATCCAGGTCTATTATTTACTTGATACAGACAAGAGTCACTACCAATGTACTTATGTAATTTAAAATTTTAAAGCGTTTCCTGGGTTACTGATTCACTATGTGACTCAACCATGTGAATATGTAGCCAATGCATCCAAAGGTACTAATGTAAATCTGGGCTGCATTGAGAGAAGCAGAGTTTCCTGAATTAAGAGTATAGAGTCCCATTATATTTTTTCCTAGTCAGACCACACCTGCAGTATTATGTTCAGTTGTGGTCAATTCAATATAAAAAAGACAATGGTGAGCTGGAGGAACTCCAGATTAAAGCCCCATATTGAAGGAGCAGCAAAAGTTTAGCCTGAAGAAGAGAAGATGTAAAGGGAACCCAATAGCTGCCTTTAAATATTTAAATAGCTACTATGTGGAAGAGGAAAAGAAGCATACTTAGACTTAATGGACAACTTTCTAAAAATTAGATCTCTCAAAAAATTCAATGAAATTCAATTCAGGAGTTTGGAAGCTCTCCATCTCTGGGTTGAAGGTGTCTTCCAGAATAGACTGACCACTAGCAGACAGGTTGTAGAAGTTTCATGCATGCAGATTGAATACAGCTATGCCTTTTAAATTAAAAAAAATTGTAGTTATGTTATTGAAATTTTGACTAAATTTTTTTATTAACACATTGATTTTCTCATTGAGATGATTGCTTTATCCAGATGCTTAGGGGTCAAGCAGAAGTCAAAATAAATATAAGTACTTTTTGTATCAAAAAGCCTCTAACTATTACCTGGGCCAAATGATTCGCAGGAATATCATGAGGGACATGTCTGGTGGAGGCTATCTGAAAGCTCTATTCTCTTGTGTTATATTTAAGTTCAAAGCATCTTTATCTAAAACTATTTCAAATATGTTAGCATTGCATTAGCATTTTGTCTCTCAAGAGGTTAGAGTGCATGTAAAATATTTGAAATCTTTAGAGTAGAGTAAACAAGAAAATGGTTTTGATCTTAAGAGTCACAACTTAGTATTAGAATATTCTAAGTGGATTTAATTTTTCCTTCCCCAGATCAACCTATCAATGTAAATGAAAATTCAATCAACACAATGTTCTAGATTTTCCATATAAATGGATTTTGATCTAGTTATATTGTTTCAAAGGCTAAATGAGACTTAGCCCATTAGAAGCATTTCCACAACTTCAGATGAACTGAGAGATTCATTTGCAGAATATATCAGGCTCCTCAAGTTACAAAAATGTTTAAAATATGCTTATGGATTGATAAAAAGAAAGATTCTGTGGTTTCAGAAGACAAGGTTAACATGGGAAACTCCACTCTTTCTGGATCTTGTTGTGATAATGCAACTATACTCAATTCAGTTTGTTTCAATAAGCATGTGTTAAGCCAAGCACGGTACTAGGAATTAGAGATATAAGTAAAAATAAAATGGTTCTTGGTCTCAAAGAGTTCAGTCTCTACTGAGGGAAGAATAGAATAGTAAGGGACAGAAGTACTTTCTGAGGATAAGGCTGGGGGAAAAACACTTAACAACTAGAAATATGAAGAAATTCCTTGCTTGTGAAGGGGCTTCTTAGTTAAGTTGTGAAGTAGAAGTGAGAGGGGACAGCATTCTAGATCTGCAGAACAGCCTAAACATAGGCACAGAATCAAAAGATGGAACAGGGAATGTCAAAGATGAGAGTTCAGTTGAAATATGGAGTGTATGAATGGATAATGAATGGTAATCTAAAAAAAAGCAAATATATATATAGATTAGAGATAGATTGTGAAGGGCTTTTGTGCCAAAATGGAGAAGTTCGTAGACTAAGCATCCTAGTGAAAAGAACACCTGAAGTCAGGGCAGGTCACAACCTCTATGGGTCTCAGTTTCCTCATCTGTTAAATGAGGATAATAGTTGCATCCACTTGACTTACTTGAATTACTGTGAGGACCCAAGAAGATAATATTACATAAATTACTTTTGCAAAGTCTGTGGCTCAATAATAAGTGTTAGCTACTACTATTATTATTTTTATTTTATCTTAAGAGTAATGAGACACCAATAGAGCTTCTTGAGCAGGGTAATTGAATATCACTTTGGCAGCTGCAGAGAGGATGGATTGGAATGAGGGAAAGACTGACAGAAGTTAAAACATTAGTTATCGGTGGAGAAAGGGGCTGGGAACTGGGCACATGCAAACATATTGGTGAAATAACACTAGAGACCACTGCACTATGGTCAAAAGGCAGGGTTCTGTCTCTCATCCTGGCCACTTACTAGCTATGCTAGTGTTGTTCAAAGAAGGACTAGTGCCCCTGGGGTGAAGGCTGCTGAGCCCTGTTCAAGACTGTTCATTCACCTGCAACCTGTTCTCATTTGGGGATCTAAGAAGCTATGAATGTGTAGCAGCCATCCTCCAGTAAAACATTTAGGGAGATGGACTAAACCAGTTATTGAGTTAGGGAAGTGTCCACCCCAAGCAGGTGAAAACTACTCTGGCAGACTAGGTAGATCTGAACATTTTGTTTCAGGTTATTTGCTATAAATTCTAGGGAAGCAGGAGCTTGGTCAGATACCCAAAATGTCAAGGTCATCCACTGTATCCAGAGCCATAGCCAATCCTCCTGGACTCTGATAAGTGGGGAAGAGAAATTGAGGTTGCCTATTTCAGACTACTCTGTCTCATTTAAATCCAATTTATACCCAGATGAAATGCAGTCAGTCAAAAACCAAACATTTTAAATGTCTATTACATGCCAGGCATAGTGCTAAGCACAGGGGATAAATACAAAGAAAGGCAAAGATCCCTTAAAAACCTCACACTCTGTTGGGGAAGACAATAAGCAAACAAGCCAACAAGCAAACAAAAATACTATATAAATATGAACCATTCATTATCAGATGTAATAAAGCATAAGACAGTTTTATGTAAATCAACCATATAGCTGAGTGTTCTCTGCTATTTAAGTCATTCCTGATACCTTTTGTCCACTGTTTTAGACAGGTATGCAAGCCTTACCTGACTGTTAAAGAAACCACATTCTTTATGGTCTTTGCAAAAAAGAATACACTTAGCATTCTCTCTAGGACTATCTCTGAAACTGGGTCTTACCATTGGGCTCTAATCTCTGACTTGTATGAATGTTAAGCTTCTTTACGCTTGGGAGCTCCCCTCTTGGATGTAATTTACACCTTTACCTAGTCTAGGCCAGTACTGAAGAACAGGTTAAAGGATTTAAAACTACAAAGGACTTTCTAGTCCAAAGGCATCAAACTCAAATAGAAATAGTAAACTGTACCCAAAGATTACTACAGGCCACAAACTAAAGAAGAAAATAAAATGTTAACTTTATATATGCTCTATTGTAGTTGTATTTATTTTACTAAATATTTCCAAATTACATTTTAATTTGGTTCCAGTTTAATTTATCATTCAGGTAGTTGACATTTCTGGCCTAGTTCATTACCTTCATTTTATAGATAGGGAAACTGAGGCACAAAGAATTTACCTAATTTTAAATCCAGGTTCATGATTGCAGTAGAAGAAACACTGGATTTAGAATAAAGGGACCTCAGCTTGAAGTAAGAACCTACCTAATCCTTAGACAAGTCACTTAATCTTATTGGTCTTCAGTTTCTCTATGTGTAAAAATGAGGGGAGTGGGTATGAACTAGGTGACCTCTAAGTTCTCCTCCAACTTTAAATCTGTGCCTCTATGAATAAGAGGAAAAGCCAAGATTAACACCCAGATTCCCTGGTTTCATATATTTTATGCCTTTTCCACTTTTTAGATCTTTTTTGGAAAACATGGTATTTCAGTAGTTTTCTGACTATGCATGAAACAGCATGTTTTTTTCTGTTTTTCTTTTTTTTAAACCTCCTTTTTCTTCTTTGAAACTTAGGTATATGATGAATACAGTACCTTTCTCAGATTGGGCATTCAAAAAACACATACACAAATTAATTCCTACGTAGGGGAACTGTAACTTACTCTCTCATTCTGTGAAAGGCTACCAATATCAACTCCATGGGGTCTTATGGGAACAACAGTATCAAAAATATTTACAGCCTGGGATGCTATGATATGGCCTTAATAAATAGCTTTGGATCTAGGCCTGAAAACTCCAAGACTTCAGGGATCCAAGTTCTAATTCTGCAATTTTCTATTTGTATAACCTAAGTCAGGTCTCCTGAGACTCAGTTTCCTTATCCCTCATCTACAAAATGAGGATAATACTTGAATAACCTACCTCAGAGAGTTTTGCAAGGATACATTGAGAAAACATTTAAAACATTTTGTAAAGTTTAAAGGCTACATAAAACTAAGTATATTGGAGCTTTGTGGGGATTGGTAACTTGCAAGAAACCATCATTCAAGGAAATTGCCAATACTCAAATTTACATACCTTTCATATTGTAGCAGTATTAATCTGGGTCACTTCTGAATCATAAAATGTATCATAAAAGGAAACCACTGCACTATAATCAGCTAAGAGATTCAGAGCAAAAGAATCTGAAAGGAAATATCATAGCAGGGCTGCCAAATTTTTATGAGCCTTCAAGCAAAATATCTGACTCCCTACCTTCCTTAAAATGCTCCTGTTATAATGAGAAAATATAATGGATTACCCAGGGTCAGTGTTATAATTGCAAAAAAAAAAAAAAAAAAAAAAAAAAAGTGAAAGGCAGCTAACTTTCCTTGGATGATAAGATTAGGTTCCTCCCAGCCCTTTGGAGTTTCAGTCCTAGCGCCAGGTTGAACAATATTTTTAATGCAGACAATGTTTGTACAAGACAAAGTCAACTTCACATTTCACATGAGCTATTTAAGTGTTCTCCAGATCAGTATTTTTTTCTTTTCTCTTTCCCACTGTTTAAATAAATTATAAGAGATGGGGATTTTAGTTTGGCACTGCTGTTAATCCATAACATGAATGTCATATTCAGGAGTATTTGTATTCTAGGTGTCATGTCCTTCAAAAATTGTTTTCCAAGAGAATTTTTCCATAAGTGACTGTCTTTTCTTTGTTTGTAATTCTCTTAAAGTCTTTATACAGGAGTGTTTTTATAGTATTCTGTACCACCAAATTTGTTTTCTGCTGAAAGTTATGGAATTGGCCAGAACATTGTTATCTTATTTATTCTTTCCCTCCTCTCAGTTGGGTGAACTCTTTCAAAGAATTAATTTTTAAGAATTAAATGTTTTGATTAAAAAATAAAACTGAAAAAACGAGAAGTTAATTGGTATTTCTATCTCTGAAAGACAATTAGTGAAGGGCTATTCTAATTACTAAAAATGGGAAGAGAGTTGCAGGGTCTTATATGTTCACCATTATGTCTTCAGTTCGTCCTAGTAATCGAAAATTTTTATTTGCCATTCTCTTACCTAAATATCATGTTGTATATTGTTATTGCATTATCCTTTATCTTTTGGTGATGTAGGATAATAACATTCATCAAAGCACTCAGGTCAACAGTTTTTTTTTTTTTTTTTGTCAAATATTAAATTGGAGGCGAAGGGAAGGGGAGAGCAATCTTGTCACAAAGAGAAGCATGTTACATTCCCTTTCCTTCTACACACCCTGAAACCTTATTTTAGTCCCAAAAAAGTAATCTGTGTTGATTCGAGCACACGTGTGCACACACATATACTCACATGCAAATACACAGCTCCTAATAACATAAGGGCAAAAAACAAAGATTACAATATTCTTAGTGTTGGCAACTTCAAAAGGGTCCAGAGCATTCCAGCCCTCTCAGAATTCACATCCCCATAAACTTCTGGGGTTTCTCTTCTATTATACTATTTTATAAATCCTTTTAGCTCTCTCTTTTGGGTCAGGAAAAACTCTTTCCACTAGATTCTTTATGGGATTATAAGATTTTTTAAAGTCTTCTTATCTGACATTTTGGAATTCCTCACTATAGGAGCCTACCTGATCTAGCAATAATGAAAGGGGAAAGAGCGATATTTTCACGCCTTAGGGCTAACCTATCAGAAAAAGCTTACTGAATGGAGCAACATAATGTCATGAACATTCATGACAATTACCCTACATTTCAATCCTGATATTTCTTATTTAACTCTGGCTTATGGCTTATGATCCAAAAATGTGAAGGCAAAAAAGAAAGCAAATCAGTTGAATTATGAGAAGCTTAAGAAATTCACATAGCTTTTCTTCTCTAATATTAAGATTGGCCATCTATTAACTCTCTACTATTCATATGCTTGTGAACATATGCCTAAGATTCCTAAAATTTCTGTCACAAACTTGCTTCTGATTGATTATTGCAAACTCAATATAACAAAACTAGCAGACTATCCAAAGTACTGATGGCTACCAGAAGAACGAGAACACCATCAGCATGTTTTCTGCAAAAATATACATTTGCATTGGTCTGGTGCCAGAAATGACATTGGTCCATGATGGCTGAAACCACCAACCACCAATGAATGGTAAGTTTAAGACTTTTCTTCTCTTTCTCCTCTTCATTGCTTCTTTCTTTCTTAATTTCCCCATTAAAAGGATATGAAGAAAACAAACAACAAAGCAACTAGGAGAGACCAAAACTGAGTATATACAAAGCATAAGTAAAGCTAGCTCTATTTTTAGTGTCTCTCACTTTCATTTTTTCTGGCAGACAAGGCTAATACCATTTGGGTATATAAAAGAAACTTAACTGCACTTGACATTAAGGAGAAACAGGGGTACATTTAACAGGACAGAAAAATTCAGATTGGTTGGAAACAGAACTCTTCCTCTACTCTCAATGGCCAACTAGAAAGGTACGCACTTTTGAGAGTTGGAAGACTGCCCTCTCCTGGTCTTTATGTGTAGGTGTCGTCATAATCAAGGGATATTTATTTAATTTCCCACCTGCGCATGATGGGTATTTCAATAAAACTTTCCCACTTCCAATGTCTCAAGTAATCTTCCAATGTGATCGTCCTTGCAGGTGATGATTTTTTATTTGTTTTGTTTTACATACTCAGCAATCCTTTTACCTCTTGCTTTGAGAGTAGGGAAGTCATGCCATGAATAAGTGGACATCTTTTAAGAAATATCCCTCTGTGAATATGTCTCCATCCATAAATGGATATGGAACATTGCTCTTCAAACAAGTGATGAAGTAAAGTATGCTTTCTGAATGATATTGATTGGCCAAATGCCAATCAATGGTCCCTGCCCAATAGGATTTGGTTTATTATACGGTTGAAATTCCACAAATATTCAAAGTATCCAAGATATCTAGCATAGAAAGGAAAATTCATACAACACAAACGTAGCACTTTACAAAATGAACCATGGGAGCTAAAAATAACTCGAAGAGTGCATACAGAACCTAGAGTACTGTGATTGAGTAGAGTGCTTTCCATGGCCTCAATGCCATTTAAGAACATTAGGATGATTTAACATTTAATTTAGTAGGAATGGTAACATGCAGTTAGGATCAGTGAACAAGAGCAAGGAATCTCGAGTCAAGAAGACTTTAAGTTCATATCTGACCTCAGACACTTACTGTGTGATCCTGAGCAAGCTACTTCTGTCTCTTTCTACTTAATTTCCTCAACTGTAAAAAGAGGAATCATAACAGCACCCATGTCTCAGGGTTATTGTAAGAATAAAGCAAGATAGTATTTGTAAGGTACTTGGCACAGTGTCCAGCACAAGGAACTATATAAAGATTTGTTCCTCTTCTCTTCCCCATCCCCCTCCCCCAATTTATTCATAGTCTCTAGTGAGTGGGAGTGAGAGGGCAAGTGAGCCCATTTAACAGATTCAGACAATGAGTGCAAAAAAAGTAAGCTCAGTTACCAAAAGTGATGGAATAAAGAAGGTAATCCTAGACAATTTATAATCATATAAACTGTCTCTGATAAATATGATTTTAAGGTTCCCTTTTTTCTCCTCCTGTCACAGACACATTTAAAAAAAAAAATCTATCCTGACCAAGGCAATAAATCACGACTTTTAATACAGTACCAACAAATTCAATTTTTAAATGCCCTTATCAAGAAGAAAATGAATATGAAATAGTTTTCCTGAATGTAACACATTGGAAGTTCCAACCTTATCCGAACACGTACCCCAAACTCCATAATTATCTGGAATAACTCTGTCCTTGACCAGGTTTGTCAGTTCTATTCATATCAATAAGAACACCAAGCTAAGATTGAGAAGCTAACACTCTTTCTTTGTTCCAGTGGGAGAAAGTGAGGGAGGAAGTGTTTATTTTATAACAGATTTGAAGGAGTGTACATTGTTTAAACTTTACCTCACTAGCAATTCAAGGAAGCCATAAGCTTAAGCTGTGACTGGCCATGAAACAGAACTGTAGTCAGCTCTGTGAATTATCTATTCCAATGGAGAACTGTTCAAATAATACAAAACAACAAAGGATTTTAGGGCTCCAAAAAAGGTCCTTTAAATAAACTAGTCCAATCCCCTGCTTTAGATTCTTACTAGCTGTGTGATCCTAGGTGAGGAGGTTGGCCCTGATAATCCCTTTCACCTTTAAATAAATGATCTTATAATTCTTACTTTACAAATGAGTAAAATGATACTGTAAAAAGATAAAGTGATTTATTCAAAGTTACCCAGGCTAGCTTGGGGTACACAAATTACAAAAGAAAAGCATACAGTATTTGTTAGAGAAGACTAACATTCAATTACGCCCTCTGTGTAGAGCCCTGAACACCTTCCAACTCCGTAACATTGCTAGTAATCCATGACCTGTTATAATATGAATTTACTGTACATAAACTACTTAGATTAAAAGTATACTAAAATAAAAAAAAAAGTGTCCATTAGATTCAGTTGATAGTATAAGACTGGGTCTTAGCTATTAATTTGCATCGCCAGCTGCCCTCTTACCACTAAGGTTTCTTAAAAAAAATCCTTATAATGTATAAAAAGCAAAATAATAGACAAGATATTGATTGATACCCCACCCCAAGAGGATTTACTTACTGCCAATCCATTCCTTTCTCCCCTCTTCCCCCACAAAATATCTTTTGGGAGGAATTCAGTAAGATTCTACAGCAAATCATACTTTGTTGTGAATAATGGAGGAGAATGGGAACAGCTTTCAGGCAATTTACATAATAGCTAAACCAGAGTTTCCCTGCATAAATAAGAGAAGCCTTAGTCTAAAGAATCTAGGTCAAGGTAACAATACAAATTCTCCATTGTGAATGTGCAAAAGCAGATGGAACAAATATCACTGACATGTCTTGCTTGTCATCCTTAGACAGGAAAGTGGTACTGAATGGGGATGACACCTGAATCAAGCACTGGTGGAAGCTATAAACAGATGGGAAATTTGCAGTGAATTAAACATGTAGGGGTCTGGATGGGTCTACTAGGCAAAGTGCTAATTAGGCCTTGGAGAACGCATTTGACTTGCTGCTGCACCTGCTGCAGGAGCCATTCTCTGCGAGACTGTGGAGTCAGTCCTACCTAATCTGGTATTTTTTTCCCATTGCAGGAGCCACTCTTTCTACAGATTCAAAGCAGCGGAGCACGTGTACTTGAGAGTCATTCAAAGCATTCAAAGCAGGCTTTTAACTGAGCTTTCATTCAGCTTGTTCTGCCTTTGGCTGAGAAAGGCTGGAATCATCAAGAATGGTTCATTTTGACCTGAGAAATCCAATTATATAGTCACCTGGTTCAAAATACTGAAAAATAATTTAGTCGTCAGTAAATTACCAATGCTTTCTTCTTTTCTTTTTAAGATCTCCATATCAACATCAAAAGCTAAAGATTCTTCTCATGTTGGTACCAAATCAAACTCATCCTTGGCATGTTTTGTCAGTATTATATTAATCAGAAATTCAAATCCTCAACTCATAAATATAATTAGAGAACTTCCTATGTAGAAATATAGGATGAAAATCTATCTTAAGCTCATATGTTAAATATAAAATCAAGTGCACAGGAAGAGAGTGGGAAAATAATGTTTTTCTTTTTAAATGTTATGAATTGCTTTAACAAAAGGAGAACATTATATGTATAAAGTTAATGCATCTTAACACATCATGTTCAGTTCAAAACCAGGCAAAAGTCATTCCACTTCCCTGATTAGGTCAGGAGGTTTACGTAGGTCTGATAGTAACTTGACATAATAAAATCACAGGGAATAATAAAAGGTTGTTTTACAAAAGTCAGACAACGTTTAGCTTTCCGGTTATACATAATTAAAATCTAGGACATTATTATGCGCATGTTCCCCCCCCAAGAAAAAAAAAAGAAAAAAGAAAAGGTCTCACGACAGCATAACCCTTGATTTTTATTGGGAATGAAGAAGACACTGCCAAGTTGGCAGGTCTATAATTCACACAGCCTGAAAATCCAATAGATGGCTAGCAATAGCAAAAAATAAAGACTCAATGAAGTGAGAAAGCTCTTCTATGTGTTCTGTTGTGAAAAGTTAAGGAAAGGCAAAGTCAAGATCCCAGCCAAACCTATAGAAAATGTGCGAGGGAGAAACCATCGTTCATGCCAGATGAGTGTGACGAGCTCCGTACCTGCAATGCTGTTGGAGCTCTCTGCTCAGTTCCCTTCTCGCTCGCTCTCCCTCCTGTGGGGATGATATAGTCCAAAGGGGCGCCTAAGTTTGATCTCCTGCTGCCGGGTTCAGTTCTGCCTTAGCCAGGCTGCAGCAGATGCCCATAAGATAGAACACTGGCTAAGTGAGCTGGAAATGGGAGATCGTGCCTTGCTTCGCACGGTCTCCGGCTGTCTCCGGCTGCAGATGTGAAAAGGAGCACCGGAGTCTTAGCTCTGACTCCTCTCAGTCACTGCATGGGTATATTATCACAGTCTAGGCTTTCTATTGGCTCTGATCACCAAACAAATCACACCAGCCACCCCCCGCCCCCCTCCCCTCCCTGATTCACTCAGCGCTTGTTTCTCATCTAACCCACAAACATTGCAGCCACACACACTTCAGTCGCTTGCAATGTTTCTCTTTTCCTCCTTCCAGTCTGTGGATTTACAACCTTGTGGTCAGCTCTAACATTTTTTTTTTCTTAGCCGACTTCCAATCCAAACCTTCTTGTTTATGTAGAGAAATTCTCCATCGCCTAGCCCGCAAAAACCACTCATTCCCTTCAGATCTTCTTCCTTCTTTTGTTGATGGGCTTGCAATGTGAAGAATGCACGAAGAAGGCTGTAGTCCGTTGTGTGACAGATCTGACATTCACACACACACACACACACACACACACACACTCACACGTCGTGGTCCTTTTGTTTTGAATAAGTGAGGCTAGTAAAATTAAAAGCCCAATGTGCCTCCTGACCAAAGTGAGAGCTCCTTCAGTAAAATCTTCAATTAAGCTAGCGCAAAGGGCTCATTGCTCGAGTTTGGTTTGTGTTTCCAACAGCGATTCGGTCATTATTATCCCAATTTTTGTTTATTGAATGCAGAGGTTTCTAATGCAAATCAGACCCTGCAAAATTGAGAGAAACTGGAACAATGACGCCAGACCAATTCTTCTGTTCAGTTTTATCAGAGGGGCTAAGAGTGAATGATTCTTGCTAGTTTCCTTCTCTTTTTGTTATTATTATTATTATTTTCGTCTTCTCTGCTCCTGGCTGCGTTTTAAGGTGATATTCTGACCAAAGGAAAGAATTCAGCCTTAGCTGACATATGCTCCTAGATTCAAATGTTGAATAGTTGGGGATGAATAGAGATAGACCTTTGGCCTCTGGGCAGAGGAAGAGCCCAAGGGGGAGAAAAGATCTTTTAAGATTTTCCAAACTTGGCTGGGAAAATCCGGAAGAAATTCACTGTGCTTTGTAATAGACCCTCCCGAAGTCTTTCCCACAACATCAATTTCACTGGAGCTTATGGAAATTTTAATGACAGTTATTCTTGACAAGTAGCCATTGCTACACAAATTACTTTGCCCTATTTTGATTTTCAGCTTAAAACAAAATCCTCAACCTCCTGTTATGCCTTTGGTACAATAGTTACCCTGACTTTGTGAGAGGATGTAAGGCAAGTTCATCATCATCATCAACATCATCATCACCATCACCATCCATAGATACATACATATATACAGATAATGACGAAAGCCCAAGAAATAAAAACAAGGGCTGGGAATTGACCATTTTTGTATAGGCTATTTGATTTCTAGTTCCAGCTAGGCAAATTCCATGAACCTAATGCTCATTTCTGATTAATCTAACAGCAACTAGAAGTTACAGGAAATATTGCACATTTGGTTACCTGCTGTCATACGCTCCAACTTTATTTGACATTTACCTGAAGAATTAAAAGAAACTCGTTTTTCTTTTGTCAATATGCTTTTAACTCAAATAAGAGTTTGTAAATTATCTTTTTATGACTACTCTTGGGAAGGAGACAGGAAATAGGTATCAGTTTTATGGATGGAGAAAATAAATCACAGAATGATAAAGAGATTTGTTTCTAGCTTATGGAAATTGCACTAAACTGAAACGCAAAGCTTATTCTATCTGCTGGAAGTGTCTTCCTTCCTTTCTTCCTTCCCACTTTCTTTTTTTCCCTTCCTTCCGTGCTTCCTTTCCACCCTTTTTAAAATTAGCCTTCCATATTTGCTATGCCACTCAAAGGAAAGGAATGGATGATACAGGAGACTTAGCACTATATATAATTTTGAAGATCAATTGCATTCATGAAACCATTTAGCCAACTCTGGAAATAACTATTTATTCACTATCCTGGAGGTTGGTAGCCAAGAATTTGTTTTCTTATTTTTGCAATCTATCCGGAAGGACTGACCCTAAAAAAAGGATCAAGGTTTGTTCCATTTATTTTTGCATTTCCAGCATTAAAACATGACTCAAATGATAATTAATAGTAACAGTAATAATAATATTGAAGGCAACTCTAAATCTATGAATCAGCATTTGAAAGCAATTGACCATGTACATCCTTTCTGACCAGTTTCTGTGATATAATGTAAGAATTTTCATTCAGAAGACTGATGTTTCTATTCTGATCTTTGTTAATTCTCTGTTGTGAGACCTGAGTTCAAACTGTACCTCAGCACTCAGACACTAACTTTCCATCTGCTTTAGTTTCCCCATCAATAAAATGGAGATAACTATAGGCCCTGCTTTCCAAGGTTGTAAGATTAAAATTAGGCAATATTTAGAAAATGCTTTGCAAAACTTTGTGTTACATAAATGTTAGCTAGCTATAATAACTATAATATTCATGATCTTCAGTTTCCTCACCTGTAAAATAGATATAATAGAAAGACAACATTTCTTGGAATCAGAAAATGAATCCTGATTCTGCTATGTACTAGCTACATAAGCAATTTTAGCTGTCTCAGTCTATGAATATAGTTAGAGTAAATAACAGCTAAGTGACTTTTCAGATTTGATATTCTGTGATTATCTATTAATTATTCTATGAATATTGGTACTACTTACCTCACCGTGTTAATGATAGGATCAAATGATACAAGGTAAACTAAATATTTTTGTGACTATAGCATATCATATAAATATCAGTAATTATCATTTTCAATACTTTTTTTTAACTTCTCCCTGGCTTCTGGAAAAGACAATATAGCATAATGAATATAAAGCTGGTCTTGGAGTCAGGAAGGCTTGGGTTCGAGTCTCACCTTAGTCACATAATGACTATGTGAACTTGGACAAATGACCATTTCTCATTGCTCTAGTGGGAATTAAACTCAGATAATACCAGGGGCCACTGAACTGTTCAAAAAGATCCTTGCAGGTGTGTAGTGACTTACAAAACATATTAAAACTATGTTTCATTATTTTTAATTAAATATTTCCTAATTACATTTTGATCTGATTCTTACCATACTAGTGAGTGGTTTTCCCTCCTCTTCGCATTTATATGTTTGTTTATTCTTTTTTTTAATAGACATTGCTTTATGAATCATTCTGGGAGATAAAAATCAGGACAAAAGGGAAAAACCATGAATGATGGAGAGGAAAAAAAAGTAAAAGGAAATGAACATAGCTTGTATTGATTTACATTTAATCTCTGTACTTCTTTTTCTGGATGCAGGTGGCATTTGTTAGCCAAAGTCTATTGGGATTGCTTTGGATCATTGAATCACAGAGAAGAAGCAAGTTTCTCATAGTTGATCATTGTACATTCTTGCTGTTATTATGTACAATGTATTCCTGCTTCTGCTTGTTTTGCTCAGTATCAATTCATATAAATCTTTCCAGGCCTTTCTAAAATCAGCATGCCCATCATTTTTTATAGAACAATAATATTCCATTACCTTCATATATCACAACTTGTTCAGTCATTTCCCAATTGATGGACATCAACTCATTTTCCAATTCTTGACTACCACAAAAATAATTGCTACAAATATTTTTGCCCATGTGGGTCCTTTTCCCTTCTTTATGATTTCTTTGGGCTATATAGACTCAGTTGTGGCACTGCTGAGTCAAAAGTTATGCCCAGTTTTATAACCTTTTGGGCATAATTCCAGATTACTCTCCAGAATAGATTGGATCATTTCACAACTTCACCATATCCCCTCCAATATTCATCTTTAGCTTTTCCTGTCATCTTAGCCAATCTGAAAGATGTGAAGTAGTACCTTAGAGTTCTTTTAATTGATATTTCTCTAATCAACAGTGATTTGGAGCATTTTTTCATATGATGTAAATGACTTTAATTTCATCAATGGAAAATTGTTCATATCCTTTGAGCATTTATCAATTGGGTAATGACTTGTATTCTTATAAAATTTGACACAGTTCTTTATATATTTTAGAAATGAAAAATATATTTAGAAATTACATTCAGAAACACTGAATGTAAAACTTTTTTTTTCCAGCTTTGTACTTCCTTTTTAATCATGTTTCTGTTGATTTTGTTTGTGGAAAACCTTTTTAATTTAATGTAATCTAAGTTGTCCATTTTTCCTTTCATAATGTTTTCTAGTGCTTTGGTCATTAATTCCTCTCTTCTCCAAAGATCTGATAGATAAATTATCCCTTGCTCTCCTAGTTTTCTTATAGTATCACCCTTTTATGCCCAAATCCTGTTCTCATTTTGACCTTATTTTGGTATGGGGTGTAAGATGTAGGTCTATTCTGACTTTCTGACATATTATTTTCCACCCCTTCTCATTCCATATTGTGGTACATGTTTCAAGAAGTGTCAAAGTTCAATGAAAGAGGGTGCAGATTTCTATCCTGTGGGACTTTGCTTTGTTAGAATAGTCCAAGAATATTTATAATAACTAACAGTAGCTGGTGTTTACATGATACTTTAAGGCTGTCAAAATGCTTTACAAACATTATCCCCATTTGATCTTTACAATAATCCTGGAGGTAGTTGCACTTATTAACTATATTTTACACTTGGAGAAACTGAGGTAGAAAGATTAAGTGGTTTTCCCAGGATCAGATAAGAAATACTTTATCTGCATTTATTAGGTTTTTCTGACTGCAAGTCTGGGGTTCTTTCCATTGGCCCATGTAACTAAAGAAGCACAAAAATTGAAGAATATCCTAAGGAAACTAGGATGGCAAAGGACTTTGGGATTATGTTTTATGGGGAATCAGTTTATAAAGGATCATTTATTTGAATGACTAGGAAAGAGAAGAGAAGATAGGAAGAGAAGGGACAATTCTTCTAACTTCATTCAAGCCCTAATCAGTTCTTACTTAGATTGTTCAATGGCCTCCAAAATCACCTCCTGCCTCAAGTCAGTGCATGCTCCAATTTGTCTTTTACAAAAGCACCAGGTCAATTTTCTATTGAACAAAATACAATGACTCCATTATCTTTAAGCTAGAATCCCTTCTGTCTTTTAACGACTTTGATGGCTAACTTCCAGACTATCCTTTCAAACTTGATGTATAAACTTCCCCTTCCCAAAGTCTATAATTCAACCAAACTGACCTCTCTATTTTTACCCATCTCTTGCCTTGGCAGTACCCATATTCATATTTAGAATGTATTTCCTTTTCACTTCTGTCTCATTAATTTTTTTTCCTTTCTTTAAGACTGGATGCAATCAATCAACAACAAATATTTCTTAAGTTCCTATTATTACTAGGTAGTATGCTAGAATACAAACATAAAAAATACATACAAAAAATAACAAGTTTCATACATTTTTGTGGGGTAAAGAAGTATGTATTTAAGTACATAGAGAATAAACATAAAAAGAATAAATATAAAGTAATTAAATACAAGATACTTTGTGGTAATTATCATTGTTGGATGTATTAGGAAAAGTTTCATATGTAAGATTGTATTTGTGTTGAAGGAAGAGAGATTTGAAAAAGTCGAGATGAGAGGCTGTACATTCAAGGTTTGATGAACCATCAGTGCAAAATCACAGAGATTCCTTTATGTGTAAGGAAGAGGTTAGTTTGGCTATACCACAGATTGTGACAAAGAAGGAAAGAAAGAAAATGAAGGAAGGAAGGAAGGAAGGAAGGAAGGAAGGAAGGAAGGAAGGAAGGAAAAAAAGAAGGAAGGAAGGAAGGAAGGAAGGAAGAAAGGAAAGAAGGAAGGAAGGAAGGAAGGAAGGAAGGAAGGAAGGAAGGAAGGAAGGAAGGAAGGAAGGAAGAAAAGAAAGAAGGAAGGAAGGAAGAAAAGAAAGAAGGAAGGAAGGAGGAAAGGAAGATGAATGGATAGGCACTATAAAGATAAAGTGGGACCAAAGTTGTACAGGGTTTTTAAAAAGCTAAATAGAGGAGTTTCTAGTTAATGCCATCCATGGGTGTTCATTGAATAAAGAAGTGACATAGTCAGATCTGCAGTTAAGGAAATTCATTTTGACAGCTGTATGGAAGATAGAATGAAGTTAGGAGAAGTTTGAGTAAAACCCCTTAGAAAGCCATTGGAATAATGTAAGGGAGAATTGATGAACTGCAATAAGATAATTGTTGTGTGAGAAGAAAAAAGGGAACAGATGTGAATATTATCTTCTACATGAAACTTTCTTGATCCCTCCAACTGTTGGTTTCATCTCTGCCTTCCCAAATATCTTAGATTTATTTGTATTTATTATGTATGTCCTTATTATTAGTATTGTTTCTTTGATAGAATGTAAACTCAGTGAAGGCAAGAATTGTCTTTTTTATGTCTTATAATTACAGTGTTTGGCACAAAACTTAGAACATAATAGGCACTTAATAAATGCTTATTTATTGATTGATTTGATGATCTAATGATCATTTATATTAAGCAAGACATTTTAAAAAAGGAGAGTTATACTTGGCAAAGATATTTCCTGCTCTCACAGATCCAAAGAGAAACGAAATAGAAAATGGATTCCTTATTTATGATAAGGTTTTCCAAATGCTCCCATTTGAAAATGATATTGTGTTAGTTTTTTAAAACATGGTAGAGTCTCCTTAATGAAATCCTCTAAAACTCAAAAGAATTTACACAAGAAAAACCAAGTGGGAATTGAATTTCTGTTCTTGAGAATGTACTCTCTAGTTAGATTGAAAACCTATAGAACTAATCTATCTATCTGTCTGCCTGTCTGTATGGATAGAGTGCCAGGGCTAAGGTCAAGAAGACTCTTCTTCCTGATTTCACTCTGGCCTTAGATACTTACTAGCTGTATGACCCCGGACAAGTCACTTAACCCCACTTGCCTTATTTCTTCATCTGTGGCCATGAGCTAAAAAAAGAATTGGCAAACCACTATAGTATCTTTGCAAAGAAAACCCAAATGGGGTCATAAAAAAATCATACACAAGTGAAAAATGACTGAACAACAATAATATATCTGTTACACATACATGCATATGTGTATATATACAATTTTAAAGGTCTTTTGATGATGTTAATTGAAAAGGCCTAATTTTTAAAAATTAGGCTATATATATATATATTTATATACATACATTCTTTTTTATATATTTCCATATGAGTTATATTGGGGGAGAAAAATCATCACAAACGAAGAAAACCATGAGAAAGAAAGAACAATATAAAGAAAAAAAATGGTGAAAATAGTATACTTTGATCTGCATTCAGATCTCTCTCTGAATATGGATGGCATTTGCTGTTAGACTTCTTACAAGGTGCTAAGTCAGTGGAATTGATAGAGACAATGGTTGTTTAGCAGGGTGCTTAACAGTTCTCTAGATGTATTTAGTACTTATTAGAGTTCTACAAGATTCACACCTTTAAGAGACCATATATAAGCTAGGAGCCTCAACCAGGATTGACTCTAGGAGATTCACAAGCCAGGATTCAGTTCAGGAGATTCATAAGTCAGAGAGCACAAGCCCATTTTCGGAGGTGGAGTCAGATTCATTCCATCTTCCATCTTTGTGCTGGCTGGAGGCTGAAGCTGACAAAGGCAAAGGACTAGCAGCAAGAGCTCTCAGAACCAAGGAGAGAGATAGGGTTCTAAGCAAGCTAACCAGGCCCAAGGAAGGAGACAAAACTTAAAAGGAAATAATTAAGAATTTGGACTTTAACTCCTGGCTGCATTTGAGGTGATTATTATACTGAGCTGAAACTAAGGCTGCTCCCAGAAGCCCTCCAAGAAACCTGCTTCTAGAGAACATTATATTTTAGAGAAGAACATTATAATTTGCCATACAAAGTTTGCTGGAATTGTTTTGTATCATTGAATTACTAAGAACAGTTAAATCTATCATAGTTGATCATCATTGCAATCGTTCTGGTTCTGCTTGCTTCACTCATCATCAGTTCATGTTAAGTCTAGGCTTTCCTGAAATCAACCTGTTCATTATTACCTATAGAACAATAATATTCCATTATTTTCATGGTATTCCTCAATTCCCCAATTGATGGGCATGCAATCATTTTCCAATTCTTTTCCACTACAAATAGAGCTGCTACAAATAATATTTTTGCACATGTGGGTCCTTTTCCCTCTTTTATTATCTCTTTGAGATACAGACCCAAAAGTGGCACTGAAAAACTTTATTTTTAAGAATATCAATAGTGTCCTGTTTGGTGCTATATGGTTGCTATATGGTTGCAAGTCATAGTCCGTGATACAGACTGTGAAGAATTAAAAATGAATGTTACTCAAAGGTTCAGAGTAAGGTGTGTGGTGGGAAGAAGCAGGCAACAATACATAATCCAGTAAAAATAGAACCATAGTAAATAATCAAAGAAATCTAAGAGTGAATTTAATTTTTAAAAAAAGATGCTTAGATTTTCTGCTATTATATTCACAATATCAGGAAAAAATGAGAAAAGTGCTCAAAATGTTGGTTAGGTAGAGAGCCTTTGTCCTAAGCTCTGGTGGTAACAATGTTGAAAACTATAAATGAGAACACCAGAGGATATAATGGGTTCTGAACTGCAATCATTAGTGGGAACATCCATTTCAATAATGTCCTAGATTAGTGACTGTTATATAAATGTGCATAAGCCCTTTTCTCTTTTATAACTAATACCTTCTTAAAGCTATCATAGTCACTTCACTTTAAAATGTTTAAAGTACTTGTGGTTGTTTGTCTTTCAGGAGATTAAGGGACAAAGTTGTGGTTTCATTGCACAGGGCTCTTTCAGAGAAGATACTTCCTGTACCAGTTTATTTCTCTAAATACTTTGCAATTGATAGAATCAGAAAGTTGCCAGAAGAACTGAGAGATTAGTAACCTCTTGCTCGTATTTATTAGAGGTATATCTGTACCACAGATTTTCCTGACTCACAGAATAGCTCTGCATTCACTGCACCAGATTGATTATCAATTGTAAATTTAAAAAAAAATTTTTTTAACTTGTCATTAAATATTCCTTCCTACCACCTTTATCAGAGACAGCTAGGTGGCGCAATAGATAGAGCATTGGAACTAGAGTGAGACCTGAGTTTAAATCTGCCCTCAGACATTTATTAGTTCTATGATTCCAGATATGAGTCTTAACTTTTCCCTACCTCAGTTTCCTCATTTCTAAAATGAGTATTTAAAAAGCACCTCTCTCTCAGAGTTGTTGAGAGGATAAAAGGAAATAAAATATGCAAAGTATATCACAAACCTAGAAGTGCTATATGAATGATAACTATTATTGAAACTATATTTTACAGGGAAAGATTTTTCTCTATGTGCAAAAAACTATAATGTGTACAAATATTCTCTTCTAAATTATGTATCATCTAATCTGCTTTACAGAATGTGCTCTTGTTGCTTTATAATACTCTTTTTTGGGGAGTATGTTAAAATGTTAGGAATAATTGCCCAATAAACAATTCTAATATTTTTCTATGATCTAGACACTTTCTAATTCAATCACTTATTTCCATGTCATTGCAATAATACAAATATTCTAAGCCAGTGGTGCCAAATTCAAATGGAAACCAATTCCTACTAGAGGCATATTAAAAACACACAAATTAACAATATGTTATGTTGAATTTTATTTATTTTTATTATTTTTTAAAATGTCCCAATTACATTTTAATCTAGCACTAGCAACATTTTGCATACCACGAGGATAGCAAGTCTGAGACCTCCATCCAAATAACCTAAAGAAGAGTTTGAAAGTTTCCAACTAAAGAGTTGGGCAAGCAAATGCCAAAATTAACAGAGAAGAAGAGATCACATAATCAGTTTGAAGCTTATATTTTCTTGCTCCTAGGAGCAGGTAGATGAGGTATATTTTCAGGCCATCAGTCTATACTTATTGAATGTCACCAAGATTATTGGTATGGTACTGTTTGCTTAGAGATAGAGACTTTTTAACCTAGAGAAGAGATAGACTCTATGATAATAGCACTCATGAGATAGATAAAAAAAAAAAAAAATAGCAAACAACTATAACATGATTAAGTGCTGAAACATGGAGATGGACATGAGAAATTGGTGGAAGAATCTCACACTGTTCATTCCTAATTTTTTCTGAAACAGTTTTATAGAGAAGATGAGTCTGGTCTGAGTTTCTTGTCATTTGGATATATGGCTGAACTATCCTACTCATTCCTTTTGAAGCAGGCAAACTTATTGTTGATGGAAGATTAATTACAACTCTGTATTTTCCTCAGGAACCAAGTCCTAACTATTTAATATCAATATTTTGCTGGTGGCCTTTTGTAGATGTATTTAGCTGAAGAATTTTAAACAAATGAATAGGAGGCTCAAGTTGAGGTGTATGGTGGGTATGAGAACATTGCAACATATGATAAGGAATTAAGGAGAGCTAATGTAAACGATATGATCAAAGAAAAGTTTAATCCAGATCTATTTCTGCCTCTCTTATTTGCTTTTGGAAACATATAAGCACTACATACAGTTAATTGCTATTTATTACGCACCGTGTGGTAGTAGGTAGTACAGAAGTACGATACCAGGCCTGGAGTCAGGAATATTTGTCTTAGCGAGTTCAAACCTAGCCTCAGATACTTGTTAGTTGTGTGTCTCTTGCCAACTCACTTAACTCTGTATCATTCCCTTTTTGGTAAAATGAACTAGAGAACAAAACAGCAAACTATTTGCCAAGAAAATTCCCAAATGGGTTCACATAGAGTAAAACATAGATGAAACAACTGAACATGACACTGTGCTAATCATTGGAGTACAACAAGAGGCAAAAAACAATACTCACATCAAATTATTCACAGTCTAATGGAGAAACAGGGTGCAAATAGCTCT
This sequence comes from Sarcophilus harrisii, assembly GCF_902635505.1. Classification (NCBI taxonomy): domain Eukaryota; kingdom Metazoa; phylum Chordata; class Mammalia; order Dasyuromorphia; family Dasyuridae; genus Sarcophilus; species Sarcophilus harrisii. Next base: position 377,889,602 of record NC_045429.1, read on the forward strand.
GGACAAACTATCTATTTGTCTATCCATCTATCTATCATCTATCCACCTAAGATAATTGGGGATAGAATCAGAGAGATTGGAATAAGGAAAAGGAGAAAAGGCTTCTTTAAAAAGGTAAGATTGTAGCTGAGACTTGAAGGAATTCAAGAAAGCTAAGAAGTAGACATGAAAAGGGAAAGACTTCCAGACCTAAGGGATAGATGGGAAAAACTTCAGTGTTGAGAGATGGAGTATTGTGTGTATGGGCAGTAAGGAGGCCAGGATCTCTCTATCACAAAGTACATACAGGAAAATAAGGCACAAGAACACTGGAAAGGGAAGAATTGTCTAGTTTAAGAAGGGTTTTTTAAAGGCCAATTAGAAGAATTTATATTTGATTCTGGAAATTACAGAGAGTTACAGAGTATCATGACTAGAGGGATTATAGGGTCAGACCTATACTTTAAGAAGATCAATTTGACAGTTCAATAGCAGATTAACTGTAGTGGGGAGAGGTGAGTACAAGGCCCAACTAGTAGGCTACTTTAGTAGCCCAGGAGAGAGCTGATGAGATCCTGCATCAAAATAGTTGCAGTATGCATAAAAGAGATGACATAAAGGTAAAAATGATAGCACCTGACAACTGATTTAGAGATGAAGATGAGAGGGAAAAAGAAAATGGATAGAATATCTAGGTTTATAAGTTCAAGTGACTAGGGAGACAGTAGTACTCTTTAAAATACATTGGAAGTTAAGAAAAGGGAAATGTTTGAGGAGAAATAATGAATCCATTGGACATGTTGAGTTCCAGATGTCTGTGGAACAGGAGAAAATGGTGTCACAAAAAGCTGGAGAGAAAACAATCTGAAGGAGAAGAAGGTGATTGACAGCATCAGAGTTTGTAGAGAGGTCAAGAAAATTGAAGATTGAGAAAATATGAGAGTTGAGGTCATTAGTAAACTTAGGGAGAGCAATTTCAATTGAATAATGAGTTAAGAAAACAGAATACATAGATTTAAGTAAGTGACAGGATAGACCTATTGAAAATAGACTTCTCAAGTGTAGCCACAAATGAAGCAGAGATATAAGGTAAAATCTAGAGGGGGTGGACAAATCAAGGGAAGATTGTTAAAGATGGAAGAGATATGGACATGTTTATAGATAGTAAGGAATGGGAAAATAAGCTGGGAGTAACTGAAAATTAGAGATGATAGAGAGTGCATCCCTTTAAAGAGATAGGTTTGAATGGGATCACTTAATGCTCATAAAGGAATTGGCCTCGGCAAGCACAATGGCCATTTTTGATATCTAAAGCGAAATGAGAAAGAACAGAAGAGAGAGCTCTCTGAGAATGGATAGAATTGTTTTAGTTAAAAGCAAAAGTAGCACAACTAAAGGAAGGAAGGAAGTATTTATATTGTGTCTCTATTATGTGCCAAGCACCATGCTAAATGCTTTTAAAGTATTTTTTAAATTTAATCTAAATACTAACCCTGGGAGCTAAGTGCAATTATTGCCCCTTTTTTATAGATAAAGAAACTGAGGCAGACAGAAGTTAAGTGACCTAAGGTCACATAGTAAAGGTCTGAGAGGAAATTTGAATATATCTTTATAATTTGGATTGCTACCTGAAAAGGTCCTAGTTAATCATTTCATAGTGCTTTCCTTAGTTAATTCTCATATTTTCCAGGGTTAGGAGAGGGGAGGGAAATAATGAGCATCATAAATGACAATAGATATAGGATAGTTCTGTAGGGTATAAATCATGTGTGTATTTATGGATGTGTATATATATATATATATATATATATATATATATATATATATGTGGTTGTTCTATAGGGTATAAATCACACATGTATATATATATATATGGATATATGGATATATATATAATATAAATGCACCTGTGAATATGCATCTCTGTGTGTCTGTGTGTGTGTATACATACTGACCTTGAAAATCAGAAAACCTGTTTTACCTCTGATCTCTGACATATACTAACTTGGTAACTCTAAAAAAGTCACAATGTCTTGCTACTCTAGAAATTGTTTAAGAATATAAATTGCTTAGAAAGTACTAGCTTGAACTGGTAAATTTCCCTACCTAGGAATTCACTGTAATAATGAAAATACCAGTCCAATTCCCCACAAATACACAAAATGAGACCTTACACTCATACCTTAAGACTTTTGTCTAACTACCTGTACATATATATGTACATTACCTACATATGTGTATGTAGGTGTGTATATGTGTAGATCATATGTACATAGATAGATAAATATATACATTAATACACAGCTTTAGCTTTAGGATGAACTACAATTTTCAGGAAACCCTATACGTATATATATCTACCTCAACTACATTCCAGAAATATTAAAGAATAAATACAATCATGAAAAAAAGACAAATTATAATATAATGATTTGAACAACTTTTAAGTACCCAATTTAACTCTTCATTAGCAAATGCTCATAGAAAATAAAGTTAAATTCTAAATAACCATTTGAATAGAAAGAACAAATAAAGGCATGCAATAATAATAACAATAGTTGGCATTTCTATGGCATGTACAGGTTCATTTTCAAAATACTTTATACATAAAATCTTTCTAAGAACTCTACGAGTCCTTATGCCAACTTTTATTCTCACTGGCAAGTCAGGTTCCCAGAACTCTGGAACAATCACATTCTTTTCTTTTCTTTCTGTTTCTCATTCTCAAAAAAACAGATAGAGGAAATTCCCTGCATAGATTGATAACAGACTGACCTCCACTTTGGAAAATAGTATTCATTATTAATGATCATTTACCAAATAGTCATAGGTGTCATCTATCAATCAACAAGCATTTATTAATTACTACATACCAAGTTCAAATGTGGCCTCAGACCAGACAATTGCAGTGTGACCCTGGGTATATCACAAACCTTGTTTGCCTTAGTTTCCTTATCTATAAAATAAACTAGAGGAGGGAATGGCAAACCATTCCAGTATCTTTGCCATGAAAAACCCAAATAAGGTCACAAAAAGAATCAGTTATGACTGAAAAAACATGAACAAATATGTCAGGTGCTACGCTAAATACTAGGGATTCAAGGAAAAACAAGAACAGTCCCTGGCCACAAGAAATTTACATTCAAGTTGGGGAGATGACATATATCAATCAGAGTTTACAAGATAAGTACAGAATATGCGGAAAGTAATCATAAAAGGGGTAGCAGTAACAGCTGGGAGGAGGGAGATAAGGAAAGGTGAATCTTAAAGGTAGTTAGGAATTTTAAGTGTCAAAGGCTGGAAAAGAGGACATTGTCTAGGCAGAGGGAACAAATAATCAGTCAGAAAGACATAAGATGGAATGTCACGTGAAGGGAAAAATGGGTCGATATGGCTAGATCATAATGTACATGGAGGTTAGTGGATATAAGGAGATTGGAATGATAGTAATGGAGCAGGTTGTAAAGAGCTTGAAATGGCAAACACCTTTGATCATGGAAAAAATATGGAGTTACTACTGGTTATTGAACAGTGCTTGAGGAAAATCATTTCCCAGATTATTGGGGAGAGGAGAAACTGAAAGCAGAAAGAACAATTGGAAGGCAATTGAAATAAGCCAGGTTTGAGGTGATGAGGTCTTGAACTAGAGTAGTTGTATGAGTGAAGAGGAAAAAGGTGTATGTAAGGATGTTACAGAGTAAGAAACTGTAAGATTTGACAATTGATTGGATCTGTGGAAAAAGAGAATGGCATACAGAGACAGAGAGGGGGGCAGGAGAGAGGGAGAATAGGAAGAAAGAGAGATGGGGGAGAAGGAAGGAGTGGGGCAAAGAGAGACAAAGGGAGAGAGAAAGCAGGAAAGAGGGAAAGAGAGACGGGAAGAGAGAGAAAAGGAGAGAGAAAGAGAAAGAGACAGAGAGGAGAGAGAGGCACAGAGACAGAGAGAGGGAGAGAGAGACAGACACACAGAGAGACACAGACAGACAGAGACAGAGAAAGAGAGAGGGAAGGAAGAAGGGAGGAAGGGAGAGAGGAGGGAGAGAGAGAGACAGAGAGAGGGAGAGAGAGAGAGAGAGAAAGAAGAAGAAGAAGAAGAAGAAGAAGAAGAAGAAGAAGAAGAAGAGAGAAGAAGAGAAGAAGAAGAAGAAGAAGAAGAAAGAAGAAGAAGAAGAAGAAGAAGAAGGAGGAGGAGGAGGAGGAGGAGGAGGAAGAGAGGAGAGAGAGAGAGAGAGAGAGAGAGAGAGAGAGAGAGAGAGGAGAGACAGAGAGAGAGAGAGACAGAGAGAGAGAGAGAGAGAGCAGAGAGAGAGAGGAGTTTCATTTCATTACAGACATTATTCAACAACATTAGAAAGCCAGCTGCATGACTTTGGGCTTCCTTCTTGACATCTCTATTACTTCACCTGAAAAATGAGAAGAATTATTCTCATTTTGTATATATTATTCTCATATATATAAAGTTTTACAGGGTTGTGAAAAGGATCAAATGAGGCAACAGCAGATATGAAGGTGCTTTGAAAACTATTAAGTAATTTATAAATGAAAAACAATTTTTTTTCACTCCTGATGACTTTGTTAAAGGAAAGGCTCCAAAAGTTCCTTCCTTTTTCAGCAGCTAGCCATCAGCCAAACAATTATAATAAAGTACTTGAATTTTCATTCAATGTAACCAAGATATCTGCTGTCTAGCTGTCTAGTTATTGTACTGATTGGCTGCTACATAGAAACCATAGTGTAGGATAGTACAAAAGGAATGACACTATGCCTAGATGGCTAAGCCTGGGGTCATGGAAGCCGAGTTTAAATTTCACCTCTGTCATTTAATGCCTGTGTCATCTTGGTCAAGTTATTTATTCTTCTGAGTCTCATTACTCTCCTCTATAAAATGACTAGATGATTTATAAAGGTCCCTCTTAGTTCTATATCTATGATAATGAAAGAAATGATTATTAAATAACTAAATATTGGAGAGATTAGGCTTTTCCCTTCTAATTTCTCACTCAGAAACCAGAAACCTTCATTCTCTGAAGGACATTGTTGATGGATGAGATTGTCCAAATTCCAGGGGTACATGCTTTTTGATCCTGGTTGGGAGACCCAATCCAAATAGAAAATCTTACAAAGAATTTAATCTAGGTGAATTCCTCCCCATTGTGTTCTTCTCAGGCAGGCTCTAGTGAGGGGCAGATCCTTTGTCTAGAGTGATTAAAGCACATTCTTTCATATTTCATTAGAATAAGTTCACCTCTCATCATAATATTCCTTCTTCTCATTAATTGTTAGCCAATCAGAGTTGATTGTTATTTTTAGGAACACCTCTTCCAAAGGCATATACATTTTATATAGGTTTAATGAGGAGACTTTGACATTCGAGAGTACCCCTGAGTCCTTTTATTAATTATGCTAGCAATAATTAAAATGATTAACTATTCAGAAACTATGTCTCTCAAACATAATTTATGCTCCTATGAGGCTGAAAGAACTAACATTTTCTAGCTCTGCAATCACATTGGAAGAAGTGGCTCAGGAATCTCTTTTCTGTTTTATAGATTCATTGATTATGTTCCTGAAACGAAGAACTCTCATACAAGCCATTTTGTATGTGTCTAGGATTAACTATTCCATACAACTTATTGAATGCACTGCTGCTTCACTCTATTGGACGTCAAAGAAATGTCAAGAGCAGGCGGGGAAATTCAAGTATTACCAAAGACTTTTTTCACTAGCTGGGCTAATGAATCATATGATGAACTACATTTTAATTAGCTATTTTATGAATGACAGTACGCTATAGTGTAATCATTTTCAAAAACAAAGTCCAAGATATTTAGTAGGAAAATTAGGTCCTAGTGTGACTAGTTCCTAAACTGGGATTAAAACACAGCAGTTCTCCCTGTTCCTTTTCTTGCTCCCAAGTTTGCATTCCTACTTTCTGTAGATACCTGAAACACATGCTCACAGTAGATTTGAGAGGGAGCAGAAAGGAATATTTGCTGAACAGTATTTGACCTTTGCCTTGAATTAATGTGGATCTTAGGTTGTCCTGCATGAACTTCCGAAAATGACAGATCTCATTGCCAGATAATGACAGGGGAACAGCTGGCTAGACTGACTATGAGCTCAGCACACCATAAGTTTTGGATAGTTCTCCCATAAGATAATGGAAGTGGTATGAAATTCCTCCTCAGCTTAAGGCTTGGAATGGACTTTCTTTTCAATCATCACTGCTTTATCCAAATCATCAAGCAATGGTCTATACTTTTATAGAGCTACACTGACATTTTCTTTCAGACACAGTCAATATCAGTAGTCAATATCACATCAATATCGGTCAATATCATAAGCAGGAATATTGAGGAAATTCAGAGAAATAATCATCAAAGAGTATATTTTAATGGAGATAAAGCCAAATCTTGAGTTAAGGATTGTGGTTTCAAATCTCAGCTCTTCTATTTGGGTAATTCATTTTACCTTTCTAGCGCTAATATTTCTCCCCTGTAAAATGAATCATATGGATCATTTGAACTCTACAATCTATTCTTGATTTAAATTCCATGATCCTTTGTGCCTGAACCCCATTACTAGTCACATATCAGCATGCATTAAACAGCTACAGTACTTGTCTTATATAAGTAAGGTAGGTACCTTTTGGTGCCTTTTTTTTTCCTCCTGCAATTATAATATTTTGGTATTTTAGTTGGTTGATTGTTTATGAGAGGAAGTGAAGCATAGTGAATGAAGAACCAGACTAAGAGGAAAGAAAGCCTGAGTTCAAGACCAATATCTGACACAAACTACCTTCTGATACTGATTAAGTTACTTAGCCTCTCTATAAACAAATATGTATTAAGTGCTTACTACATGCCACGTCCTGTGATAAACTCATAAAGTATAGAGAAGGTTCTGGCCTACATTCAAAAAGGGATTTCTTTATCAGGAATACCCCTTGTCAGTGAAATAATGGGTACAACCCCTACATCTGCCTGTAATTATTCAGGACACTTTGTCTCTCTGGCTAAATTGTAAGCACTTTGAGAGGAGAACCTACAGCATCCTCCTCCTCTTCCTTCTCCTCCTCAATAACTACCATTTATATACTACTTTCAGTTTTCCAAAGCACTTTGCACTAATTCATTTTATGTGCACGACTTTGGGGAAGTAGGTACTATTATTATCTACTTTTTTAGGGGGTGGGGGGAGAAAGCAATTGGGGTTGATTTGACCAGGATCACACAGCTAGGAAATGTAAAATGCTGAAGGTTGGATTTGAATTCAAGTCCTCTTATGTCAGGACTCTATCCATTGCATCATCTAGCAGCCCTAATCATATTTTATAAATTAGAAAAATGAGACAGAGTTGAATAACTACTTGAGTGTCAAACAATTAGTTAGTGTCTGAAACTGACTTTGAACTCGGTATTTCTGATTCCAGGTCTAAGATTTTATTCTACTGCACTATTTATATCATCTAGAATCTAGTTACTGCTCTGTACATAATAATCACTTATTAAATGTTTGTGGGATTTGGAGTGGAATTAAACTGATATAGTAAGTATTCAAGGAAAATAGAATGTAGAGAAGAAAAATACTCTGAACAAAGAGAAAATTACGTACTGGGGAAAATTGGAAATTGCCTAAGGACCATGGATCTCGAGGCCCTTGACGGCTAAGGGCCAAGGTTCAAACTAAGAGGATTTATTATAGAATCGATTCTGTTATGAAGGTCTTTCTGGCATTTAATATCCCTCAGAGAGAACTCAAGGAAGACCTATGCAATGCCAAATTATTCTCTGTAGTATTGTAATGAAGCTTCAGAGTATTTATTTTAATTACATGGAATGTTGACCAAACTGGTCTACTTAACATCTCTCAAACATACCTTTCACTTTCCTATGTGAAACTTTTAAAAAATTGTATTATTTTGACATTCTTTTATTTTTATGTGTATTTCAAATCCTATCCCCCCTGCCTCTGCTCTACCAACTGAAAAGTCAAACAATGATATGTAATATGAATGTGATATCATGCAAAACCTATTTTCATATTATCTATATCACAAAAAAAATAAAGAAAAATGAAGAAAAGCATAAGTCAATTTGCACCCAGAGTTCATCAGTTCTCTGGAAATGGATAGCACTTTTCATCTTGAGTCCTCTGGAATTGTCTTGGAATTAAAAATTTAATAGTACATCTTCATTAAAATATTTCAGTTACTATGTTTAATGTTCTCTTAATTCTGTTCACTTCACTTTGCATTAGTTCATACAGGATCTTCCAAGTTTTTCTCAATCCATCTGCCTCCTTACTAGTAGAACAATAGTACTCCATCACAATCATATGCTATAATTTGTTCAGCCATTCTCTGATGGGTATCCCCTCAATTTCCAGTTCTTTGCCACTACAAAAAGAGCTGCTTTAAATATTTTTGCACATGTAGGACCCTTTTCTTTTTCTTTGATCTCTTTGGTTTACAGGCCTCACAGTGATACTGCAAGATCAAAGGGTACACATAGTTTCATAGACCTTTGGGTTTATTTACAAATTGTTTTCCAGAATACTTAGATCATTTCACAATTCTATCAACAGTGCATAAATGTATCTATTATTTACAGCCACTCCAGCATGTCATTTTTCTTTTCTATCAAATTATATGTGAAGTGGTAGCTTGGAGTTATTTTTATTTTCACTTTTCTAATCAAATGTGACTTAAGAGAATTTTTTTTCCATATTACTATAGGTAGTTTTGAGTTATTTATCAGCAAACTGCCTATTCATGTTCTTTAACTATTTATCAATTGGGAATGGCTCTTATTTTTATAGATTTTATTTCTCTCTATATTTGAGAAATAATGCCTTTATCAGAGAAATTTGCCATATTTTTTTTCAATATTACTTCAATCTCTATAGAAACTTTTAGAAATATATCATTTCTCTGCTGTTCTTTAACTAGATCCATTTGCATAGCAATTCTATTTTAACACCTTATTTTAACTCTGTATATGAATCTTTTTTATACCAAGTATATCTTTTCTAAATATTGTATCATAGAACTTTAGTTTCTAATCTACTCTGCTATTCATTTCTGTTTTATGGGTGAACATTCCATTCTCTTTCACAGTTATAATTACTGTATATTTCCTTCTATCCTGTTTTTCTTCTGTTTCTCTCTCTTTTTACCCTGATTCTTCTTGAATGTCTATTTTGCTGCCCTCCCTTCTCTCTCTCTCATTCTCTCTTTCTTTATCTTTGATAAATTTTGTGTGATCCTGAATAGGACTCCACAATATTTGAATTATTTCTTTTTGGCTGCTTGCAATATTTTCTCCTTGATCTGAGAAATTTGGGATTTGGCCATAGTATTTCTGAGAGTTTTCATTTTAAGATTTCTTTTCAGGGGTGATTAGTGAATTTTTTTCAATTTCTATTTTATCCTATGGATCTAAGATATCGGGATAGCATTCCTTGAAAATTTCTTTAAATATGAAATTTTTGGCTATCATGGATATCAGGTTGTCCAAAAATCCTCCTTGATTTATTTTCCAGGTCCATTTTTTAAGGATATTTCACACTTTCTTCTATTTTTTTTTCATTCTTTTTGTTTGTCTTGTTCTTAATGTCTCATGAAGTCCTTAGCTTCCCCTTATCCAAATTAAAATGTTTAAGGAATTATTTTCGTCATTGAGTTTTTAATACCTATTTTTCCATTTAGCTTATTATGCTTTCTAAAGTATTTTTTTCTTCATTGAATTTTTATGTTTATTTTATGGTAGGCCAATTTTGTTTTTTGAGGTGTCTTTCTTCGATATATTTTTGTACCTCTTTTACCAAGCCATAAATTATCTTTTCATAATTTTCTTGCATCATTTTCTTTTGTTTTCCCAATTTTTCCTCAACCACTTATCTTTTTCCTTAATGCTTCCAGGAATTCTTATTGGATTTGCATTCAATTATTTTTTTTTTCTTTAAGGCTTTTCTTATAGGCGATTTTCATATTGTTGTCTTTTGAGTTTGTCTCTTGGTCTTCTCTACCACTATAGATTTTACAATCAACTTCATTTTTAGTTTGTTAACTTTTAAAACATTTCTTTATGCTAAACTTAAGTTAAAAAGTGCTTTACCTAGGGCTGGGTAGGCCCTGTCATAAAGCTTTAGGAGTTTTTGTTTTGCTGCTTTTAGAGCTAGTTTTGGGGGGTCTGCAAAATTTTAGTGCTTTAGTGTGATCTTGAGAGAGGGGTAATCAATGCTGATCTATGCTCTATGTTTTAAGCAGGAAGATCCCCTTCCCTGTAACTGCAAATGCTAGCATTTTTCTTGATTTTGGAAGTATGACCGGGTCCCTTGCTTTTCCATATGCCTGTGTCCTTTCTACCTTTGCACTGCAACTAGGACTCCTGCTGCCTCATAACTGACCACAAGTGTCCCTCTTTGCTCTGGAAATGCAACCCAGAAATAAAGTTGTTAAGCTCTGCCAGCTTCATTCAGTGCCAGAAAACTGGTTTTTGGACAAATTCTACAATTTCCTTACCATCTCTGGGATGAGAACTTCTGAAATTGCTCTTGCTATTGCTATAGCAGCTGCCTCCAAGGCCCACTACTGGTGCTGCCACGGGGAGAAGAACTTGGCTGGCTCCCACCCTGTTGTTACAGACTTCTGCCAATCTCCAGAGTTGTCCCAGGCTGAAAATATGTATCTCCCTGACCTTTTGTTGGCTTTGCTGTTCTAAAAAAATTGAGTCATTATATTAAAATTGTTTGGAGGGAAATGTTGGGAGAGTTTATCTGGCTTGCTGTTGTCTCTACTCCAACATCTCGGCTCCACCTCTATCTGAATGTCTGCTGATAGGGCTTTACATTTCTTGCCTGGAATGCCCTTCTCTTTGTAAAGATCACAGAATTTAAGAATGGAATCTCAGAAGTTATTTTGTCCTGTACTTGAACATAAAGCTCATCCTCCTATTGTAAAATATTCGGAACAAGTGGTCAGTCACTGTCTGTTTGAAGATTGCCCAAAATGGGAAAATGCTGTCTCCTGAGTCAGCTCACTTTTTTCTCTTCATTCTTTCCTCTGGAGCCAAGCAGAATGCGTCTGTCTCTCTTGTTTGGTAATCCTTCAAATACTTGAAGATAATTCAAAATCTTCTCTTTCCCAGGCTAAACATCCCCAATTCTTTCAACTAATTATCATATGATATATTATCATGTATTTTTTCCACTCTGGTTGTCCTCTTTTAGACAGACTCTAATTTGTCTATGTCTTTCCTAATGTCTGGAATCCAGAAATGGAGATAGTACTCTAGATTAGGCTTAACATGGAAGAGTACAGCAAGACTTCCTTATCCTAGGTATTCTGTCTCCTAAAACAGCCAAAAGCATTAACTTTTGGGGGAAGGAAGGGAAGGCAATTGTGGCACATTGTTGATTTTAAATATCATCCATTAAAAAACTCCCTGAACTTTTCCAAACAATTGTCTAGCCACTACCATATTCCATATTTCTTCAAAGATTTTTATAACCCAGGAGAAATTTGACATTTATTTTTAACTTTACCATTTTTAATTTGATCAACCATTCTAATATATTATGGTTATTCTGCATCATGAATTTTTCTAAGAATAGATTAGTCATCTTTCCATAGTTTAGGTCCTCTATGGATCATCTATGACTTTATCTTATTCATTAGTCTAAAAAGTTATAAAACTAAAGTAGCAAGATAGTGCAGTGGATAGAGCACCAGACTTGGAATTGATAACCTGAGTTCAAATCTGATCTCAGACACTTACTAGCTATATGACACTGAGCAAGGAACTTAACTTTGTTTGCCTTAGCTCTTCATCTATAAAATAAACTGAAGAAGGAATTTACAAGCTATCCATTATCTTCGACAAGAAAACCTTCAATAGTGTCACAAAGAATTGGATACAACTGAAAAATGACTCAACATAAAAAGATAGAATCAGGTAGCTAGAATTATGCAGTAGAAATATGTTATCCTTTATAAAGTAACATGAAACATCCAAGTTCTATGAATACAGACCTGAAAATATGCTTAAGAATTCAACAAATATGAAGGCAGTCAGATGGCTCAATGGATGGAGCATCATCCCTGGAGTCAGGAGGGATTCAAAGCCTATTCAAAGCCAGCATCAAGACACTTAATACTTCCTAACTGTGTGACCCTGGACAAGTCACTTAACCCCAATTGCCTCAAAACAAAAATAAACAAAACAAAAAGAATTCAACAAATATATGGTATATGAATTTAATGGGATACTATTGTTCTATTAGAAATCAAGAGCAGGTGCATCTCAGAAAAACTGTAGACTTATTTAAACTGATTCTGAATGAAGTGAGCAGAACCTAAACATCACACATAGTATCAGAAACATCGTATGATTATAAATTATGACTGACCTAACTCTCGTCAGAATACGATAATCCAAGACAATTCCAAAAATACTAATTGCGGGGGCAGCTTGTTGGTGCAGCTGAAGTCAGGAGGACCTGAATTCAAATCTGATTTCAGACACTTAACACTTCTTAGCTGTGTTTCCCTGGGCAAGTCACTTAACCCCAACTGCCTCAGCAAAATCAAATAGAATAAATAAAAAATGAATGTTGAAAATTAATCTTACAGGTAACTGTAAAAAACATAATACTCTTTAAAAAAGGAATTCAACAAATAAGTAGTCAAACCAGAGTATCATTAGTCAAAACTCTTTCCCTAAGCCACATAAGTATAATATTAATATTAATCTACAAAAATTTAAGACAGTGTTGTTCAGTCATTGGATCCGACTCTTCATGATTTCACTTGGGGTTTTCTTGGTAACACTACTGGAGTGGTTTATCTTTTCCTTCTTCAGTTCATTTTACAAATGAGGTAGTTTCCTCATTTGGCAGGTAGTGTCCTGCCTTAGTAGGCAGACAGGATTAGTTGATTTGCCCTAGAGTCACATGATTAGTAAGTGTCTAAGGCCAGATTGGTACTCAAGTTCTTCTGATTCTAGGGCTAGTGATTTCTTCACTGAACCACCTACTTATCATCAGCTGCTCTAAATATAATGTTAATCCATTACAAATTAAGAGATATAAAAGAAAGAATGACTGGATTGAGGGAGAAACATGAAACAAAATAAAGGATAGAAATGTTGACTTTAGGGATCTTGGAAATGAGCCTTTGTTGACAATTTTAAAGGGTCTTCCTGGAAGTGCCTTTGATGACAAGCTTATCTTCTTGCCTGGCAAAAATAGATCATTTTTAGTGGGCTCTGTTCTATATAACTTATATATCATGCTAAACTCTATATATCATGCTACCTCATATACATGTTACTTCAATATCTTATGTTATTTCCTCATTTTTTACAGTACATCTCCAAGCATGGGAGATGACTCCCAGGTCAGAGATAAATATAGTGCTTTCTCAATTTTACATGTGTTATTCATTCTTATGACACTGTGGACATTATTCTATACCCCTCTTCACATCATGCTTTCTTGTCTGGCAAGAAAATCTTTCACAGCTTTTGCTAAGTGCATATTTGAATTGATGTTTCTTATTTTCCATCTATTCTATCCAGAAATAACAACATGTTATTTCACAAAGGAATCAGAAGGATGACAATAAGGGAAGGTTCTGAGAACAGGAATAGCTACTGTGTGTCTGCATAAAATCTACATCGACTTCTAGGAAAACCTGGAAACAAAATTCTCCATCCCAAATCTCATTACTGCTATTAACATTGCCTGTACCACATGTGTGTTTTGCTTGGCCATGTGTTGCTTATTATCAGACAGTGTCTATGTCTTGCAGACTGTCCAAATGGATTCATTCTTCTTCCATATACTTTCTATTTACAGAATTGTCCTCCTAAAGCTTTAGTATACATATACACAACCAATAGCATTACATTTCTTAGCAACTGAGTATGAAAGATACCAGTATTCTCTGATTAATGTATTGATTTTGAACTGACTGTGGCTGCTTCAGTAAAAACTAATATTAAATAATTAATAATACCAGATTAAGATTATCATCCCACCATCACCATTATTACCCTTGTCATCATCATCATCATCTATCACATATGTAAAGGTGGGTTTTTGACACCCTCCATTCTAATTTAATATTACATAGAACTTATTTTTGATTTAATTAATTTATACTTTTTAACTTGGTGAGAACAAGCCTTTAATCAAGTTAGGAAGAATGAAGTGCTTGGATTATCAATGAAAACAACTCATGTCATACAAGTAATTATTTTAGAGTTAGTTGAAAGAATCAGATACATCCCTTGGTCTCTCTATATAAAATACATAAAGTCAGCTCAGAATTGCACATTTAGCAGCAAACCAGTCTATTGGGGAAGCTGCTCCAGCCTAGCTTGCAAAAGGAAATCTCTTGGGGAGGGAAAAAGAGAAATGCAGGCAACCACAAGATTTGGGGAATTCCACTAGAGCTATCAGAAATAACTTAGTCAAATTCCCACTAGTAACGAGGAGTCAGTGGTAACATTTACCAGAGTCAGCAAGTCACTCCAGAGCAATAGTGGGTGATAACAGCATCTCTACTGTGAATTGAAAGACATTTGGAGGACAAGTTGAAAACACAAAAGAGAAGCATTTTAGAACACTATGAGGGCATTAAATTTCAGAACCCAGAAGAGACATACACATACCTAGGACTTCATGAGTCCTCCACACAGGGAGAAATCTTGTTTAAATAACTAGGATTTGTGAATTTACTTCTTTGCCCACTTGTGCACTCTATATTTGAACCTGGTATGTGCAAGTGGAAAGTGTGCTTCTAGCTTATAAGGATGTTTCTGTAACAAATGTCTTTTATACATCTAATGAACTCTAGCTGATAATCAGTGAGGAGATCACTGGATGGTATCTTGTGAATGATAATACTAGAAACCCCCTACTTCTAATTAGCCCTAGAACCCTGAAGTGAGTAAGCAGCAACCATTTGGGGCTTTGGCCAACAAATGGGAATGGGAATTACTGATTTCATTCCCGAGTATATTTCAGTTATCATAATTAATGAAAAGGAACGCAAATATGTTTTGGCTTTAAAAGTAAAACTTTGTTCTAAAGTTAGTGAAAAATCAGTGTCCATAGAAAACATATAAATTATTTAGAAAACAAAAATAGAATCTCCCTAGAATTATAGATTCTTTCTTTAAGTAAATATCCTTTGCATTTCTTAAGGCTTTTAAAGTACACTTGATCAAATAATTGTACTTTATCACTGAAAAATTCCTGTGGAATAATTTTCATAGTTAGATGATGAAGAAAAAACACTCCTTGAAACTATTATGTTACACTTAGACAAATGTAGATTTTTCTCATCTAGGTAATTTTATGATAGCCCATATCTCTGTAACAGATATACTAGCTAATAAGGGATCAAAATCTTTGGCTATTTGTTTAGAGTGGACTTCCCTCTCTGATCTTGTCAGGAAGAGCAGTAATCACTCATGGGCCAAATACCACAGCTGATCAGCACAACAGCTTTGTTTGAACTATTCTGTTTTAATCTGGGACAGGTTATCCCTCTTTACATAGATTGATGTCTCAGATGTTCCTAGGGGCTGAATATAAAATTGGTAGCACACATATTGAGGACCTAATCAGCTTTAGGCCTATTATATTTAGGAACTCCCAAATAAATGACCCACTAGCCTTACTCTCCCAAATAACAGTGATTACAAGTATATACCATCATACCTGGCCAGTCCAATCCTTTACACAGGTACAATGCAAACAATACATAATGCTAAATGTATTACTTCGCAGACTTTCTACCCATCCTCTTAAAGACTTTCAGAAGAGTATAAGCTCTGATTTGTTGTTGTTGCCATGTCAGATTCTTTGTGACTCCATGGACCATAGCATACCAGTGCTGCCCATGTGGTTTTCTTGGCAAAGACACTAATTTTTTTTCCATTTCCTTCTCCATTGGATTAAGGTATACTGAGATTAAATGACCTATCTAGGTTCACAGGGTGAGTAAGTATTTGAGGCTGTATCTGAATTCAAGTGTTTCTGATTCCAGGTCCAATGATCTAGTTGCTTCTTAAGCTAGCAAAGATCTTAACAAGTTAAAAAGGCCCAAGACCCATACCTATCAAAGCACATTTTCTTTAATTTCAAAGTTCACCACTAATAGGTTGGTTTTTAGATGAATGATTTTGGATAAGATAAATCATAAAGACCATTTATTAAGGCATGGAGATGATTTCAATTTGAATTGGTAGAAAGAATACCACCAGATGATATCACAGTCCTTTTGAAGCATTAAAGAGACACTATTTTTATTGTGTTGAGACTATATTTTAATCTTGTCTCATGATATGTAGATTAAAGTTGTTTCCATGCAAATGGGATCTGTATCATTCTGGCCAATTCTCCCAATCTGGCCATAAGTGATTCTTTACCATGATGATCTCTCCTTGCATGCCACAATACTAAATGACCATAGTTATTAATGTTAACTATAATTCGAAGCAGTTCTGGAATGATTTTTCCATTCCTTCTGTAGAGGAGTGTAGTATCTTTATCTGAATGAAGCAGGTAAGATAAGGGCTACTGCTAGATTTTATGATATGATATGAGCAGTGTACCAGCAAGGTTATAGTATCCCTATATTCTGACCTGATTAGTCTTGTTTTCAGTGTCCTGGAATATTGTGTCCAATATTCTAAAAGGCCATGTTTTAGGAACTGACAAGCTGATACATGTCAGGAGGATCACTACAGCTATTTAGATTGAAAAAATTGCAAATGTTTAGTTAGCTCAAAGAACAAGAGTTGTGAAATAACTGTCTTCAATGCTGTGAAGGTTTTTTGCATGAAACATGGATTTAACTCATGATTTGTTCTACTTGGCTCCAGAAATCAAGTCTAGGAACAATGTGTGGGAACTGCAAAGACATAGAGTTCTACTAGATGAAGGAAGTAGTTCTCAAGAATTAGAGATGTTAAAAAGTGGGATGAGTTACTTCGTCCCTGTTCAAGTCAATAAGCATTTATTGAGCACCCTTTTACATACTAGGTTCTGTAACTTGCTAAAGATGGTTATTCAATGTTTATTGATTGACTAAATGGCAAATTGTAAGAATTGTTATGGAAGAAATCCCAATTTAAGTATGATTTAAACTAATCTCTGTAGAACCTTTTAACTTTAACAACCTTCCTTCCCCTGAATGTGAGAAATGTAAGGAGGCTCTCCTAATAATACAATATGATTTCGTTATGTATATCCAAGAAGAAAAGCAAAGAACTAATAGAAAATGTGAAGACATGTTCATGATTTCTAAGGTCCATGCACTGCCCTGGAGGACCAAGAGAGATTTTCAAGTTATTCCCCAGAAAGAGTTCTACTATATCATATCAAGATAGGTATTTTAAAAAAGTAACTGTGCTGGCAGACATACTAATTTATTGGCCAAAAGATAAAATTTGATGGAGGAGGGGTGGGAATGTGGAGGAGGACAGATTCTTTCCTACATCATAGTTGGAGTAGCAAAATGTTAGGATCCCACTCGATGGCAAGGGAGAAAATTGGACTGAATGTCTTCCAGGGACATCACCTGTTCTTCCACATCTGTGTGCTATAATCCACTGAAGACCAGCTGTGCTTCCTTTCCCATTATGAGTACACTATTAGCCCCATTCACTGTCTTTTATTACACAGCTGCAGCCACTTCCTGGTCTACTACAGTCTTGCCTCTTCTCTGAAATCTGGGTTGCTCTAAGCATTCCCTTCCCCACAGCCTGTTTCTCTGCTTCCATCAGCACCACCACAAGCAAGAAAGTGCTCCCAAACCACAGGCAGTGTGGACACGCCAACATGGGTTTAAGCACAGACTTTGCCTGAGGTGTGAGGACCATATGGATGCACTTGAGCAGCAGAGCAGCCAAAACAATTCCCAGATGATGCCAGAAAATACTTTTGGAAAAACATTTTGGAAATTCCCAAATAGATGTCCCTGAAGGGAGAAAAGCTTGAGAGTGTGTCCATCTTCAAAGCTCAAGTCTCTCTGAATTGCGTGCTTCAGATCATAAACAGGAGTGTAATATTCCAGATCGACAGTCTCTAAGGGTCTTGCAAATTGCTGTAAACTATATGTACATAACCACAGATTTCTACAAATTTGAGAGCAATTTTCTAAATTAAAAGCTAAAACCAATCAATGTTTTTCTATGGAAATATTGCAATTTCCTTGGATCTACATGTGCTGTTTATAAAATAAGCATTCTACACCATTGTCCCCTGGCAGGAAGTCAGGGGGGCTTATGTTTGGATTCTCATAAGATTTCTCTGGTTTTCCCACATTTTTAGAGGCAGCTCATCCCTTATATCACATTTCTGAATTGGATAGGGTTGATCAGTCCCAGAAAATTTATCTTTTTCACAGATAATTTGTATAAAGAGATTCATTCAAAAAATCCATTGTAGTATGTGCAAGAAATTGGGCTAGGGACTTTCATAGCTATGAAATAATTTCAAAGCAAGATACTTCCCCTCCATGAATTTACAATCTAGTTGGGAGTGTATGTATGGGTGGGAAGATAGATTTTGTATCTAAACTTGTCTATGACACTAACAACTTAACATGGGCAAGTAATTTCACCTGCTGGCAGCTCAATTTGCTCATCATAACATAGAAATCCAGTGTATCCCAAAAAGTCTTAGTACCATTTTAAATGGCATTAAGAAATTTGGGATACCCTGTTCATTATTTTCCCTACTACCATACAGGATTGTTGTGAGGAAAGTGCTTTTTCAACTTTAAAATACTATAGCTATTACTATTCTTATTAGTCATAATAAAATCCTATTCTGATGCTTTGACATATTATGTAGGGGACTCTGGCTTTTGGAAGGCTTTTGGAAGGCTATGCCAGAAGAACCCAAGCTCTGGCAGAATCCACAAGGTGGAAAGGATTTCAATATAAATCTAGAGATAGAGACATAGTTAAAAAATGAGAAACAACCTACATGAATTATGAGACTCATCCTCATATTGGACTTTGTTCTGATCAATGAGATTTTTAGCCATGGCAACTCTCAAAAGCCAGAAGAGAAAGAAAGGAAGGAAGGAAGGAAGGAAGAAAGGAAGGAAGGAAGGAAGGAAGGAAGGAAGGAAGGAAGGAAGGAAGGAAGGAAGGAAGGAAGGAAGGAAGGAAGGAAGGAAGGGAGGGAGGTAATGGGGAGGGAGGAAGAAAGGGAATAAGAGAAGGAGGGAGGGAGGGAGAGAGAGAGAAGAAGGGAGGGAAAAAAGAAGGAAGATTAATGCTAAGTTAGAGAGAGGAAGATTGAGAGGTT
The DNA here is from genome assembly GCF_902635505.1 of Sarcophilus harrisii. NCBI lineage: Eukaryota > Metazoa > Chordata > Mammalia > Dasyuromorphia > Dasyuridae > Sarcophilus > Sarcophilus harrisii. The sequence continues at coordinate 377,908,916 of NC_045429.1, forward strand.
TCTTCATTCATCTCAACTCTCCATAGATTCAGAATTGGGCCCGAATATAACTGAATGACTTGTCCATAAAAGGTCGAGAGTCTGATTATACAAAAGTGAAAATGGATCACTACAGAAGTGCCAAGGCTATCTAGCCAGTGAAGAGACTTGCCTGGTGTTCAGAGGTTATGGTCACAGGTGAATAAGATTGCATATGTAGCCTGATAGTATTCATTAGAGGAGTTTGCAAGGGCTATTATATTCAACTTTCATATAGATGTTATGTAGCATGTTCCTGATGCAATACATAGGTAAAGATAAACTCAAAATCCAGGGCAGCTAAGGTAGGTGGTACAATGGATAGAATTCTGGGCCTGGAGTCAGGAAAACTCATCTTCTTGAGGACACATCTGACCTCAGATACTTATTAACTGTGTGACCTTGGACAAGTCATTTAATCCTGTTTGCCTCAGTTATCTTATCTACAAAATGAGGTGGAGAAGGAAATAGCAAGCCACTCCAATATCTTTGCCAAGGAAATTCCAAATGAATTTATGAAAAGTCAGGCACAATTGAACAATAACAGAAGTCCAAATCTACCTCCCCCTCAAATCTCTCTTCCCTCTTTTAGTTCTAGTGCTTTTCTAATATCACGTAAAAACACATCTCAATTGCTTACTAAGAGGGAACCAGACCTGGGCACAGTAATTCTCTTCCTATTTAAGAAGAGCATAAATAACACTGTGTGGGTCCTGTATTTACCTGGAAGTTTGTTTAGAACTTGAAAGATTTATAGGGAAGAAAGGGTGTTCTAGCTAAAATTCTAAAGAGGAATTGAATGGAGTAGGAGGGACAACAACCTCAGACCTCAAATCCTTCCCCCTCATTTCCTGAAGGAGGCCTTTCAGATACAGAGGATTTCCCATTTTATTATTGATATTATAGCATGTTATTGATATGATCATTATATCTAAGAGAAAATTACGAAGAATTTAGCAAAAATACTTCCATGAATTTTGAGCTATCCCCTTACCACATATGTTCTTGAACAATGAGTCCATTTTCCATTGGATTTTATATGTACTTATGAGAGAGTATATCATAAGACTTTGTAGCTCATGTTTTACATGAGCTATTCTTTCCATGCCACCTAATAAATACTACTAAAAATGAATTGAAAAATGAAATAACACCAACCAATAATTATGGTGGAAGGTACATTGGTGATGGCTCATAAACTATAGTTCTTATAGTTCATGAACTATAGCCTTAGAAAGGTAATCCCTATCCCCTTATCTTTACGAAACATATGTCATGTTTTGGTAACAAAACTCATCAGCTAAAGTGGTATTAGTTGGAATAAGGACCAAAAGAGCCTATGTGTGCTAGCTATGTAATTTTCTTTTTTTATATTAAAGCTTTTTATTTTCAAGATATATGCATGGATAATTTTTCAACATTGCCCCCTGCAAAACACTGCGTTCCAATTCCTCCCTTTCCTCTACCCCTTCCCCTAGATGACAAGTAATCCAATATATGTTAAATATGGTAAAAATATATGTTAAATCCAATATATGCATACATATTTATATAATTATCTTGCAGCACAAAAAAATCAGGTCAAAAAAGAAAAAAATGAGAAAGAAAATAAAATGCAAGCAAACAACAAAAAGAGTGAAAATGCAATGCTGTGATCCACATTCAGTTCCCACAGTCCTGGGTGTAGAAGGCTCTCATCATCACAAGGAATTGGCCTGAATCACCTCACTGCTTAAAAGAGCTATGTCCATCAGAATTAATCATCATATAATCTTCTTGTTCCTGTATACAATGATCTCCTGGTTCTGCTCATTTCACTCAGCATCACTTCATGTAAGTCTCTCCACGCCTTTCTGAAATCATCCTGCTGATTGCTTCTTACACAACAATAATATTCCATAACATTCATGTACCATAACTTATTCAGTTATTCTCCAATTGATGGGCATCCACTCAGTTTCCAGTTTCTTGCCACTATAAGAAGGGCTGCCACAAACATTTTTGCACATGTGGGTCCCTTTCCCCCCTTTAAGATCTCTTTGGGAGAAAACTTCTGGGTCAAAGGGTGTTCATAGTTGATAGCCTTTTGGGCATAGTTCCAAATTAGCTATGTAATTTTCTACTATATACAATTCTAATATGGATGTGTGTGCTACATGCCTACATATAACCTATATATGTGCATATATATATATATATATAATTCATTTGTGATTATACTATACAATATTTTTAAATGTTGCATAGTATTTGTCTATAGCCTATATGTAAACAATGGAATTTGTACACTTCAAGTTTTTTTTTTTTTTTTTTTTTAAGAGACAGTGTAGACCATATTGTTTTAAGGTACAGGTCCAATTCCTTCCCCATTTAAGGAAAATAAGTGTTTTGCCTCAAGGGAGAGGTGATGAAAGGATTTCACTGGCAGAGCTGAGGAGAGCAATGTTTCTTGCTCAGTGAAACAGGCTGGAAAGTTTTCTTGAAATGGCTGAGAAGGGTCACTCTTGTCAATTTATCAGTGAAATGGCTGCAGAAAACATTTTGTTTTGCTTTGTTGCCCTGGAAAATACTGGATATTTTTTTTTTCTGAGCTTAATACTATAGAAATCAGAGAAGTAAATTGGGAGCAGCATGGAGATGGAGATGGCCACATAAGTGGTAAGCACTACTTGAGGCAAAATGAACCTGGACATCTCTATATGGACAGGGCTACCAGAAGCTACAAAAGAATGGCTTACAGAGTAGGCACACAATGATGAACAGGGAAACCTGGTGATGCTCTAGCATACTGGGTCCCTTTACTGAAGTCTTTGGCTTTATGAGATTTTGTTCTTGTACTAGCCTCTCTTAACTGTGACATGATCAAGTTAGTTCCTTCTGTTAAGGATTGTGAGATAAGATGTCTGGTGTTAAACCATTAGTTTATTAAGCACTTGCTGTGTGCATAGACAAAACTCTCATTTCAATTAAATTCAACAAGCCTGTATTAAGGGCCCATTATTTGCCAGGCACTGTGCCAGGTTTTAGAGATACAAAGGTAGAGGTACAAAGGAATGACCTTAAGGAATTTGCATTTTATTGGAAGGGGAACAATATATAATAGAAAATCAAATACAAAATATATACAATGTAATTTCTGACTAGAAACCAAGGTGTAATATGAACAATCTATTGATAATAAAATGAGGTTTTCAGAGACAAGGAAAGGGTAGGGTTAGAGGAATAGGGTTGAATAAATGAAAGAGTAGTGAATGGTCATCAAGGAAGGGAACTTTAGCCTAACTATCTTATCACTCATAATCACAGGCATGCAGATTTAACAAAATCTCATGTTCTTTACTCTATGAATTATATTATTAACTTGGTTATTAATTCTCAATAACAAAAGGAAATTGGAGATGGGATGGAGTTTACAAGAGGGAATTTGAAGATAGAGATCTGGGGAAAGGCTCCTAATAGAGATGGGAGACATATTTATATAATACTTACCTTCCAGTTTTAAAGCTTTATCCCAGGATTTTCTCAACTGTTCAATAGGCAATATCTCTCATGATGACTCAGGAGGGTCTTTGTGCTGGCACTCATGGCTAGTATCAAGAGGTCAGATGGAGAAACCAATAGACACATGTTAGCCATATAAAATGAAAGAAAATCATAAAACTAAGTATTGTGTGAAATCAGAGATTGGGAATAGAGAAGAGGAAATGGGTGATTGATTTTGTATGAGTTCGGAGAACAGAACTTGTTTATGTTCAAGAGATAGTGTTGACTGAGTTGCGTTTGCTGCAGTACTTTTTGAAGAAGTTGCTGGGACCAGAGGAGTTTATATAACCAAAACACTTAAAAATTTCTGTATTATTTTTTATGGCACATATATTATAGTTTAACAATATATTTGGTTAAATAAATTTTGTGGAATGACTTGGAAAGTAATTGTAATTTATTGACAACATTGTTTCTATGGCAAAATATAGTAAGCATTCCAAGCCACTTTTCCATGCATGGATTTTGGTTTACAAACTTAAATTGCCTATACTTGTATAGAAAGATGCAAAAAATGAATGACCCAGAAAAGAAAAAGAAATATAACTCTTCTCTCATGTCAGAGAGATAGGAGGACTACTAAAATAGAAAAACAGAATACTGCATCTATTTTCGTAGCTTCTATATTGAAAAATTTTGCTTATCTTTTTTTTTTTTTTTTTTTTTTTTTTTTTTTTTTTTTTTTTTTTTTTTTTTTTTTTTTGGTCACAGGAGAGATTCCAGGCTGGAGAGATGAGAAATTATTGTTATATAAATATGAATGGTGTTTAACTTTTGCTTTGTTTTATTCTAAAGAAAACACAAAAACACAAACAGAGTAACATATGGTTTAGTGGAAAGAATAGAAAGAATTTTGGATTTAGAATCCAGATGAACTGGATTCCTAATCTTCCTCTGATATTTCTTTATTAAGTGACTTGGGCAAGGGCAATGAGGGCATAATAGAAAGTGGATCAGACTTAGGAGTTAGAAAGACCTGAGTACAAAAATGGTCTTAGATAATTAACAGCTGTGAAGTAGATTAGGAAATTGAGAGGGCATATTTTTATATTGTTAAAAGAATAATGTTTCACATGAAGAAATTACATCAGGCAGTTTATTATAGGTCCCAAAGATGTGCCATTTATTATATGAAATAGCTCATAGACTCAATCAAATATGACTAAGTAAGGTGGAATTATAGATGATTAAGCAATATTCTTCCCCATTAAGAAATTTTTTAAAGTTTCAGGGGAGAGGAGGAGCAAGCAGGATTTAGGAAATAAGGAGAGGAACCAGGGAGAAGTTGGGGAAGAGTTGGGGAGAGCTCAGGGAGGTATCAAAGAGGAGCCAGGTAGAATCTATGTGACTGATCAGGTCCCAGATTTGTCTAAAGATATGCTATTTAAGATGGAGACAGGATGGACCAAATGCCAAATTCATCAAATTTTTTGCAGTTCTGATTAGTATCTTGATGGGGGACAAATATGATTCTGATCAGCAAGGCTTCATATCCTATGAATTTTCCTATTAGTAAACTCCTCACCATAAAACATTTTTTACCTTTTTAAAAAGATGATCTGGGCAATTCATTAAGGTAGCTGTCTGGAATTATTTGATCTTGGTAAGAAAAAAGGGACAATAGAAAGAAGTGGAAAGATTTCTGAAGGAAACAAATGAGAGATTTTAGTGGATTGCTGGGAACAGAAGTGAAGAAAATGAGCCATTCCCACTAAGGTATTGATTATTATGCCAAGGATTATTTCAAGCAAGATTGCAATGTAAATTAAAGCCAAAGATTTTTTAAACTTTCTACTGTTAATAAGGGCTGTAATAGGCCAGTTTGTTTTTTCCAAGAAGCCTGTGACCTAGGCACAATTTGCACAGGTCTGGATGTAGCAACTGGTATTCTTCTGACTATGGAAATGACCATGTACAAAGTTTTGAAGAATTCATTGTGTTAACTGGTTTGCCCATTATGTCAAAGATGGTATTTATGCAAAGAATTCTAAATTGTTTACTATGATTTCTTAAGGTGACAATGCAGAGTTAGGAAAGGAGATGTGAGATTCCATTGGAGAGGAACCATTTTAATAGTATTTTAATTTTCCAAAATACATGCAAAAAATGTTTTCAACAGTCACCCTTGTAAAACATAATGTTCTATACTTTAACATATTTAACATCTATTGGTCTACCTGCCATCTAGGGGTGGGGGTGGAGGGAAGGAGGGAAAAGTTGGAACAGAAAGTTTTGCAATGGTCAATGCTGAAAAATTACCCATGCATATGTCTTGTAAATAAAAGGCTAAAGTTAAAAAAGAAAAGAAATTTTCTTCCTCTCCCCTCCACCCCCCTAAAGATAGCAAGCAATCCTATATAGGTTAAACATGTGCAATTATTTTAATCATATTTCCATATCTGTCATGTTGTGCAAGAAAAATCAGATCAAAATGGGGGAAAAAAATGAGAAAGAAAAAAATACAAGCAAACAAACAACAAAAGTGAAAATACTACACTTTGATCCATATTCAGTCTCCATAGCTCTCTCTCTCTGGATACAGACAACATTTTCCATTCAAGTCCATTGGAACTGGCTTAAATCACCTCATTGTTGACAAGAGTTAAGTCCATCACAATCGATCATCACATAATCTTGTTACTGTGTGCAATGTTCTCTTGGTTCTGCTTACTTCACTTAGCATCAATTCGTGTAAGTCTTTCCAGACTTTTCTGAAATCATCCTACTTTTTATTTCTTATAGAAAAATAATATTCCATTACATTCATATACCATAATTTATTCAGCCATTCCCCACCTGATGGGCTTCCGCTCAGTTTCCAGAGGAACCATCCTTTTTTGAAAGATGAGATGTACACTATTTATAGTGAGGATGTTGGGTTCTGAGTTTATGAATCTTGCTCTTTTGTTTGCATGTAACCTACAATCTAGTTGGTGAATATAACTAAAATAAAACATAAATAAATGGAACATGAAAGAAATCATGATGACTACGTAAAAATAGTTCAAATTAATTAATATGAGCTCAAAGAAGAAAAATATAATTTCCATTTGGTTGGATCAAGGAAGACTTCATAAGAAAGTTGGCTTTGGATCTTGGTCTGGGAGAATAGATAAGATTTCAGAGTGACTTAAAAACTGGGTGTGGGGGAATGATAGGGAGAAATGTCTTACTTTTAAAAAGTAAGGTAAATACTATATCAAAGAGGGACTTGAATGCTGGGCAAAAAACAAACAAACAAACAAAAAACTTTGTACTTAGTAGACTATAGGAATTGATTGGGCCTGAGAAATGACATGAGTAAACTGTTCTATGAATGTTTTTTTGTTATGTTTTTGTCTAGAATTGTGATTTTTATTGGCATAGGAAACCTGAGGTGAGAAAAATCCCTATAAAAATGGAGATGGCAACTATGCTATAACATAGTTATTGGAGTGTTGTTTGAAGCATTGAGAAGTTAAGGATATGTCATCAGCAGAATGTGAACTTAAGTTTTCCTGGTTCTGAGCCTGACTGTATCCCCATGCTGCTTTTCACAAAAGTGCAGGAGAAAATTGTTCTAGCTGCAGTACAAATATTGATCACATGGATTAAAAAAAAAAAAAAAAAAGACAACTGAATTCAGGCTGATACATTACCTTGGGAGCAATTTTCAGGTCTGTGGCAATGAGGCTGTGAATTTAAATGATAATAGTGGGAATCAAAAGGAGAGGGCAATGCAAATGAAATTATACAGGTAGAGGCCTTAACATTTGACAACTAATTGAATTTTTAAACCATTATGCAGCTGTTCCAATTCAAGAAAAGGAAGTGGCCAATATAGATGCAACAAGAACAACAAAGCACACCCCCCCCCAAAAAAAAAAAAAAAAAGTGATTTAAACTGTTGAATTTGGTTTGCTCTTTACTTTAATCTGGCATCAAGAGTCTCCTCAATCTGATGTTCTCCAATGTTTTTGTACATCTCACAACTCCCATTCTGGGTTTCAGTCCAACTGGAAAACATCCTGTCCTATACACAATTCATGATCTACGTGTTCTGTGTTTCTGCTCTGTCTGTTCTCAACTCTGCCTTTGAAATTCTACCCACCTTTTAAGATTCAATTCAAATGTAGCTTTCTCACTGAAGCCTTCCTTATTCCAACCAGTGGGAGAGGGAAAAAAAGCTTTTTTTCTTTTTCAGTCCCAGCAAGTACTATTTTATTATTTTTAAAATAGGATTTTATCATCCCTAGCATTTTATCCTCCCCAGTTATATGTCAAGAAAAATTTTAGCATTCATTTTACAAGATTCTGAGTTCTAATTTTTTTCTCCTTCCTGCCCTCTTCTGAAGATGGTAGGTAGTTTACATATAATTTATATATCACAGTTGTGAAAGAAGAAACAGATCAAAAGGAAAAAACACAAGAAGCATTAAAATAAGTGAGATGAGTATGCTTTGATTTGCATTCCAAGTTCATCAAGTCTTTATCTAGCTATGGATAGCATTTTCTTTTGTGAGTCCTTTGTATCTGTCTTGGATCATTGTGTTCCTAAGATTTGGGTTAGTCATAAATGATCATCACATATTGTTTTAAATACTCTGTACAATGTTTTCATGGTTCTGCTCATTTCACCATGCATTAATTAATACAAGTTTTTTCTAGGTTTTTCTAAAATCTGCCTATTCACTATTTTTATTGTACAATAGCATCCCATTATATTCATATACCAAAGCTTGTTCAGCCATCCTTGAATTGTTGAGCACCACCTCAATTTTTCATATTTTGCTTTCGCAAAAAGGGATGCTATAAATATTTTTGAATGTGGAGGTTATTTTCTCTCTCTCTCTTTTTTTTTTAATGATTTCTTTGGTATGTAAACCTAGTCACAGTATTGTTGTATCAATGGGGATGCAAAGTTCATTGCTCTTAGGACATAGTTCCAAATTGCTCTCCAGAATTGTTGGACCAATTCATGATTCCACCAACAATGCATTAGTGTCCCAAGTTTCTTAAATTCTCTCCAACATTTATCATTTTCCTTGTTTTGTCATATTGGCCAAAATTGTTTTAATGTGCATTTTCCTAATCAAAAGTGATTTAGAACATATCTTCACAAGCCTAAATATAGCTTTGATTTCTTTATCTGACCATTTATCAGTTGGGAAATAGTTTATATTCCTATAAATTTGACTCAGTTCTCTATATATTTGAGAAATGAGGCCTTTATCAGAGCTATTTGCTGGAAAAAAATGTTTCCCAGCTTTCTGCTTTCCTTTACATCTAGATTGCATTGCATTACTTTCATTCATTCAAAAACTTTTTAATTTAATATAATCAAAATTATCTCTATGTTGTTTTGTAATGTTCTTCATCTCTTGTTTGATCATGAATTTTTTCCCTTCCCATGGGTCTGACTGATATATTAACCCTTATTCTTCTGTTAATGGTTTCACCCTTTATTCTAAATCATTCATCCATATTGAATTTATTTTTGGATACAGTGTGAGATGTTTTTCTATACTTAGTTCTGTACTTAGGTCCTATTGTTTTCCAATTTTCCCAGAAATCTTTCCCAAATAGTGAGTTCTTACCCCAAAGGCTAAGGTCAGTTCCCAGACTAGAGCCAAGATGTCAGAGTAAAGTCAGGAAGCTGCTCAAGCTCCCCCAGTTTTCCTCAAAAACCACATGAAACCAATCCTTTAGACAGAGTCTGATGGAATGAAATCACTTTCCAGCTCAAGATAGATTGGAAAAAGTTCAAGAAAGATCAGTCTCACTGGGGTGAAATGGGTGTTCAGCCCTGCTCAGACAGACTCTGGGAAAGCCGATGAGAGGGTCTTTCTTAATCATAGAAAATCATTAACTAAGACGCAGTCCTGGTTCAGTAGAGGAGCACATCAGTGGGTCAGTCCCAGCTCAGAAGGCAAACTGGGAAACCAGGCTGTTTCCTGAAAAGAGCAGGCAAAGGTATCCCCTGCAAACACAAGGGCCTCTGTGCTCAAAGCCAAGGCTCAGAGCTACACAGGAAGCTTGGGAAAGTGCCACCTTTACACAAGGAGCAGAGCTCCACCTTAAAAGCAAAGGCTAGGGTCTTTCGGTTTATCAAACACTAGATTATTACAGGCTTTGACAACTGTGTCTTTCCTCTAAACATTGATCCACAATAGTATCAGATTTTTTTTTTTTTTTATGATTATTGGTTTATAATATAATTTGAGATCCTGTATTGCCAGGCTATTCTTTTTTTTTTTTTTTCATTAATTTCCTTCATATAATTGATCTTTTGTTCTTCCAGATGAATATTGTTGTATTTATTATATTTTCCTATTCTTTCTTTGGTTGGTATGACACTGAATAAGTAAATTAGACAAAATCAAGTTTGTTTTTTTTTAATTTATATTAGCTCAACCTATCCATGAGCAACTGATTTTTTTTTTCTAATTGTTTAGATTTAACTTTATTTCTGTGAAGAGTGTTTTGTAATTGTATTCATGTAATTCCTAGATTTGTTTTGGTAGGTAGAGTCCTAAGTATTTTATATTGTTTACAGTTATTTAAATGGAATTTTTCTTTATATCTCTTGCTTCTGAGCTTGGTTGGTCATATTAAAAATGCTGATGATTTGTGTGAGTTTTTCTTATAACCTGAAACTTTGCTAAAGTTGTTAATTATTTTAGGTTGATGTTTTAAGGTTAAGTATACTATCATATAATTTATAGCTAGTAACAATTTTGCTTCCTCATTTCCTATTGTAATTCCTGCAATCTCTTTTTCTCTTACTGCTAAAGCTAACATATTTGGTACTGTATTGAATGATATTGTCGATAACAAGCATCTTTGCTTCACCCCTGATTTTATTAAGATATTCTAGCTTGTGCTCATTATATATAATGCTTACAGGTGGTTTTAGATAGATGTTATTTATCATTTTAAGGAAAACTCCCTTTATTTTTATGTTCTTTAGTGTTTTAATAGGAATGGGTATTGTATTTTGTTAAAAGCTTTTTCAGTATCTATTGAGAAAACTATATCATTTCTATTTGTTTTGTTATTGACATGGTCAATTATGTTGATAGTTTTCCTAATATTTAATTCACCTGCACTGTTGGTATCAATTCTACCTGGCCATAGTGTATAATCTTTGCAATACATTGCTATATTTGCTTTATTAGTCATTCATTGTTGCTGCTACCAGGTCCTGTGTAACCCTGATTGTTAATACTTGATATTTGAATTGTTTCTTTTTGGCCACTTATAGTATTTTTTCCTTGATCTGATAATTCTGGAATTTGTCTATTGTGTTCCTTGGAGTTTTTATTTGGAAATGTCTTTTCTGAGGTGATTGATAGATTTTTTTTTCAAAGCCAATTTTGCATCCTGGTTCCAAGACATCAGGATAATTTTCTTGAATAATTTCTTATAAGATGCTTTCAGGTCCTTTTTTATTATGGTTTTCAGGTAGTCCAAATGATTCTGATATTGTATATCCTGGATCTATTTTTAAAATCAATTGTTTTTCCCATAAAATTATTTTATATTCTCTTCCATTTTTTTCATTCTTTTGGATTTTTTTGATTGATTCTTGATATCTTATAGATTCATTAGCTTCTACTTGCCCAATTCTAACTTTTAAGGTATTGTTTTCCTTAATTAGGTTTTTAAATTTTCTTTTCCATTTGGCCAATTATACTCTTTAAGGAGTTGTTTTCTTCTGTGGATTTTTGTATTTCCTTTCCCATTTGGTCAGTTTTATTTTTTAATTAGTTTTCCAAGTTAACTTTTTTTTTTCATAATTCTCTTACATCACTCTCATTCTCCCCCTCCCCAATATTTCCTCTTCCCCTCTTATGTGAATTTAAAGTTTCCTTTGCAGTTTTCCCATGAATTCTTTCTGGGCTTGGAACCATTTCCCTTTTTTTTGAGAAGGTGAGCAAGAGGTTTATCCATAGGTGTTTTTACTGTTTTCCTATTCTGAGTTTGTATCTTGATCTTTTCTGTCACCATAATAGCTTTCTATGGTCAGATTTTTTATTATTATTTTTCTATGATCTTTCTCAGGCTCATTTTCCCTTCTTCTTTTTTTTTTTTTTTTTTTTTTTTTTTTTTTTTTTTTTTGATCTTTTTTTCTTTCTTTGACCTGGTGCTGATGTGCCCTTCAGGCCCTGGGGAATCTGGTGCTACCTGAGGGAGGGAGTGTGAGGGTGACTGGTGCAGCTGGAGTCTGGTAGCTTATCCGGGGCTGTGCTGTGATCCTAGTGGTGGTGACTAGCATGTGCTAAGGATAGGTGGGGTTTTTCTGTGTTTCCCTGGTGTTATCCTGAGCCATGTGGAGGTCTGGCCACTGGATGACTAAATGCCTGGGATTTTGCCAGAGCTGAAGTCTGCCGGGGATTCCCTGGTTTGCAAAGGCATTTGGGGGATCAAGGTGTGTGCATTCACCTGTTCTACCACCTTGGGGCTCAGGGTGGTATTTTACTGCTGCTATTTTACTGAAATGAAGTTTCTGCTGGGGAGTTGGGGAGCTTACATTCTTGGACTGCAGCCCCACCCTCTTACTCAAATGAGAGGGACCCCTCCTCTTGATTCTTTAATTTTTGTGGGGTAGGAGATTGTTTCATCCTGTCTCTTTGCTAGTTCCACTGCCACCAGGACCTGTCTTGGGATGGTATTTTATGTTCTTTGGAGGTGAACATGAAAGAGGTTACTGCTTACTCCACTATCTTGGCTCCTGCAAGACTAGAAAACAGCTTTTCTCCTCTGACTCTATAGAAGACTTTGTTAACTTAGGGAAAAAAAGCAGTTTTTTTTTTTTTGCTTGCCAAAATACTGCACTAACATTATTTAAAGACAGTATGTATATGTACACATGTTTATCTTTCTGTTCGTACTACTGATTGACTCAAAGCATTAAAGAGAGCCAAGAGTGAAGAAGACCATGTCTTTTCTTTTTTCACTTAGCTTTTCTCCTAAATTGTATTCATTTGCATCCCAAATAGGGAAGATCTTGGGAATTAAGTAGGCTTTGTAGTTCAGCATCCAAATAGTTTTTGTCATGTGTAATTATTTATTTCATTTAGAAAGGCAAGATATCTCCAATTTTTACTAAACACTGGCTAAACAGATTGGGGAGACATTTCTTTATGATATGATTCCTTCAAATTATTTTTAAAATATCACTGTTAAGGACCTGACATACAAGATATATAGACTACTCAACAAAAATAAGCGACACATTTCCTGATAAGGGGTCATTGAATATAAACAAGCAGTTCTTAGAAACAAACAAACAAAAAAGTAAAAAACAAAGCAAAAAAGAAAAACAAACCAAAGCATGGTAAACCATTGGGAATAAGTTAAAGAATGCTGCACATCATCAATAATAATGCAATGAACAGCAAAAGAAAGATAATAAAAGGTGGAAAAGATGGAAATAGTGTGAGGGTTATTAGGGAAAGGCTAGTACACTAACTCATTGTTGGTGAAACTTTGAATAGTTCTTCCTTTCTGGAGCAATTTGGAATTATTAAAAGATCATGGTGGTTAAAACGTCCACATTTTGACCCAAAGATTTCAATTCAAGGAAATGCTAAGCAAATTGTGATATACAATTGCATTAGGAAACTATTGTCTGTGAGAAACAATGCATATAATAAATGCAGAATGGCATGAAAATGCACACATGAACTGATGATGCAAAGTAATTTAAGAATAATCAGGAAAACTATACACAATGAGTACACCAATTTAGACAATTGAACCTAATGTCAAAGTTGAATGACCAAGCTTTGCTCCACTGAAAGCATATGAAGCTATTTAATCCTATTGTTTTGTAGGAAAAGAACTCTGAATATGGAACAATGCATTTAATGTAATACTTTTTTTCAATGTTTGGTAGTTTGCTCAGCTTTATTTCCTTTCTATTTTTTAAATGTTTCATTGTTCGTTAGTTGTGTCCATCACATCTGACTCTGGGACACCATTTGAGATTTTCTTAGCAAAGATACTAAAATGGTTTGCTTTTTTTTCCTCTAGATCATTTTACCAATGAAGAAACTAAGGCAAAGAGGATTAAGTGACTTGCTGAGAGAAACACAACTAGGAAGTACCTCAGGCCAGATTTGAATTCATGAAAATGAGTCTTCCTGATTCCAGACCTGGTGCTCTATCCACTGGGCAATCTAGCTGCCAGATTTTTCTTTACAAAGCATCTAGTAATGTTGAGGTTTAGATTTGGGGAACCCAAATGAAATTAGGGTTTCTAGTGGTCAGGGAGGTAAATGAAGTCTAGTGGCAGGTTCGGGATTCAGGGTAGGTTTCAGAGCAAGGGTAGGGAGTTTTGGGGACTCCCTTCTGGTGGTGCAAGATCTCTGTAAAGGAATTTACAGACCAGAAAACCTAGATTGATAAAATAAGTTTATTATGAGGATTGGAAGTAAGGTTATAATCTGTTTAAGGAAATGGGTGAGGGTAAAGAAAGGATAGCACTGGAAAGAGTATTCCAGTGGGCAGATCTATGGAAAATGGAATGTTGCTCTGAGAATGCAGTTCTCAGGGGGCAGAAAGGCCTGGTAGTAAAAGGCACTGCCCAGGTCCATCTTCAAAGACCTTAATTGATGGAAGCTCATTATATTGTTTGTCTTGGTAGGGGGTTGGGAAACCCGAGCAGATCATCAGAATTGGGGCTGGAAGAGCCCAAGCTGGCTCAGATCTGATAGGGGCTGGGACAAGCCTGGATCTCCTTTTGAAATTCAAAGGGGTGCTTTTGACCAGGATTTGTGAATCAAAGGTCCTGGCATGCTAGGTTGATAATGAGTCAGTCATGAGGGGTTGGGAATCAGAAAGGAATCACAAATCAATAGGAAATAGTTTCTTAAAGGGACCACAACCCGCTAAATTAAAGAGCAAATATGTCCTTTTGAAAGCAGTAAGCTTGATATTTTCTGAGAATATTCCTGAACAAGAGGTTCCCAGGTCCACAAGTGTCTTAACCTGTTATATTTCTTAAATATGTGCTCTCTTTTGTGACCTGGCCATGTCTCCTTTCTATATGTGCCATTAACATATTGTCCCTTGTTATAAATATTTTCTGAAGATATGTCCTTTCACACTAGTGTAGAGACTGTATCCAAAGAAATGTAACCAGGAAAAAAAATGGGAGGATTTTTTTTCTCTCACTTTGTTTAATAAGATGTTTCATTTTGTCTTCAGCTTGAATTCATGTGTCAACTATTTGGCAAAAATACATACACTTTGGAGTGAAACATAGTGGGAGGTTTTTGTTTTTTTGCTGAGGCAATTGGAGTTAAGTGACTTTCCCAGGGTCACACAGCCAGGATGTGTGAAATGTCTGAGGCCAGATTTGAACTCAGTTTCTCCTCAGTTCAGGACCAGTGCTCTATCTACTTCATCAACTAGCTTCATGTGAATCATAGTTTTGAGTGGGTGATGACCAACAGACTACCTTGAACTAAATAGTAGCATTTCTGGAAGTCAATATATGAAAGAACCCACCTTGATACTCTTTTACTATCCTCATAACATATGACAAATATTAAAACTTCCTTAATTAATAATAACAATAAAAGCATTTATATAGCACTTCAAGGTTTGCAAAGCATCTTACAGCATATAAGATTTACTTTTATCTTTTTATATACTGATTTTCTACTTTGTGCTGGAGTAAAATCTACCTATCTATCAATTTCTTCTTAACTATAAGACTCATTAAGACAGTGAATAAGTCATATTTACTTTTTCATCCCTAGATCCTAGGTTAATGTTTATCATGCTACTTTCCTAATATAATAGAATAGTAGTTTCCTGAAGCAACTCTTCTTCCCCTTATACAACTCTCTCCCCACACAATAGTATATATAACTTCCTTTAGCCCCTGTTTCCCTAGCAGTTTCCCTGGTGAAGCTTCCTCCCCTTTGTGAAATCTGAATGGCTTTAACTTCTCCCAAATAGTTTCCTGGCTTCTGACCAATAAATTGTAGAAGTCATAAGGTTCTAGTGGGCACTCCAGACCATATAAATCATTATATTCTGGTGACTGACTTATTAAGAATAAGATTATTGGTGACAGACATATCAAGATAGAGATAAAGTGGGCCACATCCAGAGAAGCTATATGCCTCTATATTCTTGATGTAAATCCTTTCTATGTTAGAGAAAAGTAAGCTTCCTTCTTTATTAAATTGTCAGTGACTTTCAAGTGCCTCATTTCCTCTCAAAATTTTGTTTAAATTAAGAGGGTGCTGGCTTTAAAGTTCTGCCTACCTCATGAAATAAATGTACATTGCATTGAATTGACTTTTTTTTCTCCCCCAAACCAGCATTATTGTATTCCAGTGTATCATTTCTCTTCCATAGCCGATAGTCTGGATATCTCCTAACTTGGTTGTTCACTTGGCTATTCTCAAGGCCATGCTCAAAAATGGATAGAACATAAAAATGGACAGAGCCAAAACTGAACCCACATTGATTTTGTCCCAATATGAGAAATTTAGTTTTACTACAAATAAGCTTCTTTCTCTGCCTTCCTCCATCTTCCAGGGGTGATGATAGCAGTTGCCAAAACTTCCTGAGACATGTTTCCTCTGTCTCTGGACCAGAGAAACCTGGTATCTCAGAAAGAGCTTATTCCACTTGAGCAGGATTTTAACTGACTGTTGTCACGCCATCATTCCAAGTTGTAAATCCATCTTCAACCATTCCCAGATTAAAGTTCATGTTTCTTCCCACAAATCTATCACAATATTTGCAGTTATTCTTCATCATGTATTTGTGGCATTTCTCTTATTTTTCTTGCTCATAGGTGTCTAATTTCATTTTACAATTTCAGAGGGGGATTCTAGGAAGATGGTGGAGTAGCTTAGAAAATTCCAAGGTCTCCAGATTTTCCTCATAAACAAAACAAAATTGAGCCTTAGGGCAAATATAGAAAAGTGAAAAACAAATAAGACTTGGGACAAAACGGGGGTCCTCCTGGGAAATCCAAGAAGACTGGAAGAAAGATCCCAAGATGGAGGTTTAACCTATAAAGTGTAAACATCTCCAGGTTTTCTTAGGTGAAACCACTTGAATTTTCATGTCCCTGACAGCATAGGGAATCCAGGGTTTGAATCTCAGAAGACTGAGGGAATCTTGGCTGATTAGCAAAGCCAGGCCCAGTTATTTGTGTTGCAGAGATGGCCTTGGGTAAGAAAGAACCAGCACATACAAGTGAGTGCAGAAGCAGTGGGGCTGGGAAGCCACTGGCTGCTGTTCCTTGCTAGATAGTGGAATTTTTGATTTGAAGTTCCAGATCTGAAGGGAGCTCTGAAGTGAAGCTGGAAGCATTATCACTCCACACCAGAATGAAAGGGCTTACACTAATAATTCTCATTTTTAAAAAATGAGCAATACAAGAATAGAAAATTACTATGGGAATAGGGAAGACTGGGGTTTATCTTCACAGGAGAACACTGAAGTAAAAAACAAAAAAACATTAAATGCCTACCTGCCCAGAAAGAATTTATAGAAATCAATATAAATTTTAGAAACGAGAAATCTATTATAAATGACTGAGGGATTCCATTATGCCTTCTGGATCATGAATAGAGCATCAAATTAGCTAGAATCAGGGAACAAATGATAGGACAGGACAGAGAGCATTGGAAAGGAAGTAGAACACTCAGCCTTGATTCCTTGCGGAAAAGGAAACTTTTAAACTTGGAAGCATTCAAATGATTATAGATTCTTTATCTTTCTATTGATGTACTAGGTTGGATAAGCTGGATAAGCTGATGGAAGTACTTGTTTTGGAAGTTATAAGTAGCTCAGCAAAGGAACTACATCATGCCCAAGAGAAATTCCTTGAGTGCACTGTGAATGGGAAAAAAAGAATTTCTAGTAACTAAGAATAGTGTGTTACTCTATTGCAACATATGCTTTCTAAGGATGAACTGGCTTTCCCTGGGATTCTGTATGTAATTGTGAAACAAGTGTGTCTTAAAACTTTGGAAGTAGATTTTATACCAATTGCTTTCACTCTAACCGCCTAAGTAAATGTTTCTTTCTAAAAACTACTTAAATCTGGATGACTAAAATGATTTTAAATTTGTGACTTAAACAGAGACATTAAATTATAACTCCTACCTGTATGTGCAAAAATGTTTGTGGCAGCCCTTTTCATAGTGGCTAGAAACTTGAAATTAAGTGGATGCTCATCAATTGGAGAATGGCTGAGTAAATTATGGTATATGAATATTATAGAATATTATTGTTCTGTAAGAAATGACCAGCACGATGGATACAGAGAGGCTTGGAGAGAATTACATGAACTGAGTGAAATGTGTAGAACCAGGAGCTCATTATACACTTCAACAACAATACTCTATGAGGATCAATTCTGATGGAAGTGCCTATCTTTGGCAATGAGAAGATCCAATGCAGTGCCAATTGATCAGTGATGAACAGAAGCAGCTTACATCCAGTGAACAAACACTGGGAAATGAGTGTAGACTGCTTGCATTTCTGTTTTTCTTCCCAGGTTATTTTCACTTTTCTAAATCAGATTTTTCTTGTGCAACAAGAGAACTGTATAATTATGTACATATATATATATATTGTATTTAAGATATATTTTAACATGTTTAACATGTTTAACAGAGACTGCCTGTCATCTAGGGGAGGGAGTGGAGGGAAAGAGTGGAAAAGTTGGAACAGAAGTCAATATTGAAAAATTACCCATGCATATGTTCTGTCAATAAAAAGCTATAATAAAAAAGGAAAAAATTATTACTCCTATCTCTTCAGGGTTATCCCTAGAACCCCCACAGAAGGAAGATTTAGCTTGAGGATACAGGATTTATCTGAGTCAATTAAAGTTAGGAAATTAATCCTCATACCTTATATGAGTAACATAGCATGCACACATTCTCTTTCTCTCTTTCTGTTTGTGTATGTAATATTTTTATATATAAACATGAGAAAAATATATGTGTATATATAAACATATGTACATAGACACATTTTTTTTCTCATGTTTTAGAATATAAGCTCTTTGAATGCAGGGACTGTTTTCAACTTTTCTTCTTAATCACTACTTAACACAAAGTTTGAGATATAGTAAATGTTTAACAAATGTTGAGTGGTTTTTGACTAATTCTATCATATATTTATCATGTCATAATCCTAATTTTTTCAGCTGTAAAACGAGAATAATAATTACTTTAGTTTTTACCTCACAGGATTTTGGGGAAGATTAATGACAATATTATATATGGAAAGTACTGTGAATATGATAAAGTGCAACATGTTACTATTCAGGCAATCCATCAATAAACATTATGTATCAGACATTGTGTTAAGCACCAGGGATAAAATTATGATTAAAAAAAAAAAAGAAGAAAGTCCATTCCTTCAAGGAGTTTATAATCTAGTGGGAGATCTAATGGGGCTAAAAGAGGATAATGTATGCAAAAAAACTTTACAAATATTAAAACAGTTTACAAATGCTAATTCTTTTATTCACATTATTATTTAAATTGGTATTGGAATTATTAGAAAATAATTTCGAGCAAGCACAAGGATAAATTAGCCATTCTAATTATATTATATTTATCCTGGAAGATATTGTTTGAAGGCATAATTGTTGTCTTATTAATCTAATATAATTTTTTTCTTGTCCATGTGATAACCTGATATAGATCAGAAATAAGGGATATTTGAAAAATTTTCTGGAAGGAACAAATGATAGTCCTCAACAATTTTTGGGAGATTTTTAGTAAGGTTGAAAAATGGTTGTTATGGTTAAGGTGTTAAGTCTATTAAGAATAGTCTTGAATTTAAGTCATTGAAGAACTAGGATACAAATTAAAACTACAAATTTCTGTGAATGTGAGAATGTCAGTAGTAGTTGTACTAGACCTGTATGGCATTTCTAAGGGGATTTTGCCATAGGCACAATAGTCATACATTTTGCTATAATTCCTGATAATCTGCTGAAAGTGCAAAGGACCATGTACAAAGTTTTGAGAGCTGTGTATTTACTGACTGGTTCAAAGATAGAAGACATGAAATGAATCTTATATTGCCCATTATAATTCGGCAGAGGGTCTATACAGGACCTGGAAAGAAAATGAGATTCTACTAGAGATAAACCATATTCCTTTTTAAGTTATTATTAAATCTTTTCATTTACAAAGCATATTCATGGGTAATTTTTCCAACATTGATCCTTTTCTTCCAAATTTTCCCCTCCTTCCTTCTACTCCCTCCCCTAATGGCAGGTATTTCAATATATGTTAAATATGTTGAAATATATGTTAGATCCAATATATGTATACATATTTATACAATTATCTTGTTGTACTAGAAAAAACAGATCAAGAAGGAAGAAAAAGAAAAACTGAGAAAGAAAACAAAATGCAAGATATATATACATAAAATCATCTCCTGGTTCTGTTCATGTAGGTCTCTCCAGGCCCCTCTGAAATCATCCTGTTGGTCATTTCTTACAAAACAATAATATTCCATAACATTCATATACCATAATTTATTCAGCCATTCTCCAATTGAGGGGCATCCACTCAATTTCCAGTTTCTAGCCACTACAAAGAGGGCTGCCACAAAAATTTTTGTACATATAGGTCCCTTTTCCTCCTTTAGGATCTCTTTGGGATATAAGCCCAGTAGTAACATTGCTGGATCAAAGGGTATACACAGTTTGATATTTGAGCATAGTTCCAAATTCTCTCCAGAATGATTGGATCCATTCACAGTTCCACCAACAGTGTCCCAGTTTTCCCACATTCTCTCCAACATTTGTCATTTTATTTTCTTGTCATCTTAGCCAATCTGACAGGTGTATAGTGGTATCTCAGAGTTGTCTTAATTTGCATTTCTCTGATCAATAGTTATTTGGAGCACCTTTTAATGTGGCTATAAATAGTTTCAATTTCTTCATTTGAAAATTGTCTGCTCATATCTTTTTTCCATTTATCAATTGGAGAATGGCCTGAACTATTATAAATTTGAGTCAATTCTCTATATATTTTAGAAATGAGGCCTTTATCAGATCCTTTGAATGTAAAAATGTTTTCCCAGTTTATTGCTTCCCTTCTAATCTTGTCTGCATTAGTTTTGTTTGTATAAAAACTTTTTAACTTAATATAATCAAAATTATCTATTTTATGATCAATAATGATCTCTAATTCTTCTTTGGTCACAAATTCCTTCCTCCTCCACAAATCTGAAAGGTAAACTGTCCTATGTTCTTCTAATTTGTTTATAACATCATTCTTTATGTCTAAATCATGAACCCATTTCAACCTTATCTTGGTATATGGTGTTAGGTGTAGGTCTATGTCTACTTTCTGTCATACTAGTTTCTAATTTGACCAGCAGTTTTTGTCAAATATTGAATCCTTATTCCAAAAGCTGGGGCCTTTGGATTTTTCAAATACTAGATTGTTAAAATCATTGGCTATCTTGTTTTGTGAACCTAACCTATTCCACTGATCAACTTCTCTATTTCTTAGCCAATACCAAATGGTTTTGATGACCACTGCTTTATAATGTAGTTTTAGATTTGGTACAGCTAGGCCACCTTCTATTTAGCCTTCCTCTTCCCTTTTCTCCTTTCCCCTCCCACTTTCCTATAAGATGAGAGACGTTTCTCTGTGAAATAAAATATATCTAATATTCTTTCTTTGGGCCAAATCTGATGAGAGTAAGATTCACACAACAATCATCACCCTCCCTTCTTTCCCTCAATTGTAATATGTTTTCTTTTTTTTATTTATTTTATTTTATTTAATAGCCTTTTATTTACAGGTTATATGTATGGGTAACTTTACAGCATTAACACTTGCCAAACCTCTTGTTCTAATTTTTCACCTCTTACCCTCTCCCCCCTCCCCGAGATGGCAGGATGACCAGTAGATGTTAAATATATTTAAATATAAATTAGATACACAATAAGTATACATGACCAAACCGTTATTTTGCTGTACAAAAAGAATCAGACTCTGAAATATTGTACAATTAGCTTGTGAAGGAAATAAAAAATGCAGGTGGGCATAAATATGGGGATTGGGAATTCAATGTAATGGTTTTTAGTTATTTCCTAGAGTTCTTTCTCTGGGCGTAGCCGGTTTAGTTCATTACTGCTCCATTGGAAATGATTTGGTTGATTTCATTGCTGAGGATGGCCAGGTCCATCAGAACTGGTCATCATATAGTATTGTTGTTGAAGTATATAATGATCTCCTGGTCCTGCTCATTTCACTCAGCTTCAGTTCGTGTAAGTCTCTCCAGGCCTTTCTGAAATCATCCTGTTGGTCATTTCTTACAGAACAATAATATTCCATAATATTCATATACCACAATTTATTCAGCCATTCTCCAATTGATGGGCATCCACTCAGTTTCTAGTTTCTGACCACTACAAAGAGGGCTGCCACAAACATTCGTGCACATACATGTCCCTTTTCCTTCTTTAGCATCTCTTTGGGATATAAGCTCAGTAGTAACACTGCTGGATCAAAGGGTATGCACAGTTTGATAACTTTTTGAGCATAGTTCCAAACTAATTGTAATATGTTTTCTTTGCCTCTTCCTGAGATGTCATTTCCCTCATTTTACCTCCACTTTCCCCTTATTTTTTCTGTTACAATCTCCTTTCTATCTCTATTTTCTTTTTTATATTATAACAGTAAAATCAGATTACACACACACACACACACACACACACACACACATATATATATATATATATATATATATATCTCAATGTATACCCATTACAGAAATACATTTCTTGAAAGAGTTTTTTTTTTCTTTTTACCTTTTTATGCTTCTCTTGAGTTCTATATTTGGAAGTCAATTTTTGTTTTTTGTTTAGCTTTGGTCTTTTCATCAAAAAAGAAATGTAATTCATCAGTTTCATTGAATGTCCATCTTCTTCCCTGAAAGACAATGCTCAGTTTAGTAAGGTAATTTATTTTTGGCTGCATTCCAAAGTTCCTTCACCTTTTGGAATATCAGATTCCAGACCCTTTGCTACTTTAAAATGGAAGCTGCTAGATCCTGAGTAATCCTTATTGTGGCTCCTCAGTATTTGAATTGATCTTTTCTAGCTGGTTGTAATATTTTTTTTCCTTGGTCTGATAGTTCTGAAATTTATCCATGATATTTCTTGTGGTTTTAATTTTGAGGTTTCTTTCAGGAGGCATTCAGTGAATTCTTTCAATGGTCATTTTGCCTTCTGTTTCTATGATATCCAGGCAGTTCTCTTTGATGATTTCCTGAAAGATGGTGTCTATGCTCTTTTTTTCATCATGTATTTCAGGGAGTCCAATAATCCTTAGATTGTCTCTCCTAGATCTATTTTCCAGGTTGGTTGTTTTCCCAATTAAATATTTTACATTTTCTTATTGTTTCATTCTTTTGGTTTTGCTTGACTGATTCTTCTTGTCTCATTGAATCATTTATTTCCATTTGTTCAATTCTGAATTTGAGTGAATTATTTTCTTCATTTTTTAATTTCTTTTTGTATTTGTCCAATTGAATTTTTCAAATGAGTTCTTTTGTTCTATGGAATTTTTTTTTCCATTTCACAAATTTTGTTTTTTAAGGAGTTATTTTGTTTTTTCCATTTCACAAATTCTGTTTTTAAGGAGTTATTTTCTTTTTTCTGTTTCACAAATTCTGTTTTTCTGGGAGTTGCTTTCTTTTTCCATTTTATTAAATCTATCTTTTAATGAGTTATATGCTCTTTCCATTTAACTGTCTATTTTGTAGTGAATTTTCTTCAGATAGTTTCTGTGTTCCTTTTCCAAACTCTCTTGCAAAGTTTTCCTTTCCTTTCCCCATTTTTCTTCTGGCTTTCTTCTAATATCCTTTTAAATTTCTTCTAGGAGAGTCTTGTGTGAGAGGGATCAGGTTATATTGCCTTTTGGGACTTCATCTGGAGACAATCTGCCTTTAGTCTCCTCAAGGTTTGAAATATGTTCTTCTCTTTCGTCATTCAGCTGTTTGTGCTTCACTGCCTCCCTTCCATTTCTGATTGAAACATACTTTTTCTGGTCTGTTTCCTTCTGTAGATTCTCTGCCTTGTGGAATCTGCATCACCCAAGTTAGTCAGCAACACCAGCAGAGTCAGCAACACCCCAAGACTCTGCCATGTCTGTGCTGGTGTTTGTGCTCAGCTGCTTGCCCTGGCTACCTACCTCCAATTTCCAATTGAAACAGACATTTTCTGGCAATCTTCAAAATTATCTTCTGCTGATGATTAGTTGCACTCCCAATATTTGTGGGTTCTGTTGGTCCAGAGCTAATTCAGAGGCTGGATTTGCTAATTAGCCTGAGGGTTGTAGAGAAGGTCAGAAAGACACATGTGTTGTCTCTGCCATCTTGACTCTAAACCATAATTTTTTAAAAGATGAGATCTATATTACACATGGTGAGACCATTTGTAACAGGGTTTATGAATTCTGCTTCATTTATTTGCATGGAACATATACCCAAATCCAGAAATACTACTGATGGACAAATAAATAGAACATAAAAGAGATTGTGGAATACACAGTGAAGGAAAGAAAATCTAATTTTAAATTGCTTGCATCAAGGAAAACAAAAACAAGCTTGTTTTGGATTTCAATCTTAGGGGATAGATAGGACTTCAGGAAGAAGAATTGAGGGATGGGAGTTGGGAAGAAAAGTCTTTAAAGGTAAATTGTAGAGAGGGTCTTAAATACCAGGCCAAATCCCCCCTCAAACAACTTTATACTTTATTCAATAGACCATAGGAAGCTGTTGAAGTGTTTGGGGCTGAGAAATATGAACAGACTATATTTGTTTTATCCTGTGATATTATTGTATAGGGAACTCATGGTGAGGAAATTTGCTCTACCAACAGAAACTGGCAACTGATCTGTAACTTAGAATGAAGAGATTGTTGTCTGAAGCACTAAGAAGTTTAAGTATGTGTCATAGAATGCAAACCCAAATTTTCCGAGTTCATTAGTAAAGACTGACTTTTGTGTAATATGCTGCTTTTCACAATAGAGTATAATGAAAATTCATCTAGGTGTAATGTGAGTTATTAATCAAATGAATAAAAGCCTGGATGCAGCGTATCTATTATGTTGGAAGTAAATGAAATTTGTCATATCTCTAGCAGCAATATTCTGCAAAATACTGATAACAAAAAGGAAAAAAAAGGAGAGGGGCAATTCACAACATGTTAAAGGAGTGGAATCTTAAGGACTTTTCAGCTGATTGGATATATGTGTCTTGTAGCTATTCTAATTTAAAAAAAAGGAGGTAACCAATGCACAGGTATGACAAAAAAAAAAAAACCTAGAAAGAAAGGCAAATGTTTCAAATTGTTAATTGTCTTAGTAGTGTTAAGTTCTTGAGTCTAGTTTCCTCTTTGCTTTCATTTGACATTGAGACTTGTCAATGTAATGCTACTTTATTTCTTAATATTTCACACTAACCCTACTCTGTTCTAGCCCAACCAGAATACTTCTTGTTCTGTATATATAACCCATTATCTATATTCTCAATATCTGCAATGCTGCTTTTTACTCTTCCTTTAAGATCATATTTACCTTTTAAGTCTCAGATCAAATGTAGTTTCTTCATTGAAGACTTTCAAGTTGGAGAGAGGCTTTTCCTCCCTATAGAACACTTTCCTAAGTTAAGGAGAACATAAGAATTTTTTTCTTGCCACAATGCTGTCACAAAATCACAGTGTATATGTAAGTGTGTGTTTGTGTGTATGAATATACTTATTTATATGGATAAAATATAGTCAAAACATAAATAAGAACCAATGACTGCAAAATAATGTCATTTTTTCTTTCACTTGGTTTTACTTAGTTTTGGGGCTTATTTGAATTCATTTGCATGCCAAGATAGGGAAGAATTTGAAGATGAAATGGGCTTTATAGTCACATGGTTCTTGCAATGTGTGATAGAATGAAATTACTAGTATATTTAACATAGCAATATAAAAGACAAAAAAGACCTATTACAATCCAGGGAAATAAGGAGGAGACATAAGTATTTTCTGAAGCTTGATCTCATTTTTTACTCTAAGCAGAAATAACTTAATCATTCAGCTGGGCATAGAAATTTATCCAACCCTATAAAGAAGTAGGAGGAGAAAGAGGAAAGAAAAGGAAGGGGCAGGATAGAAGGGAGGGCAGAAACACTAGGGGAAAATGTTAGCGAAGAGGAAAAAAGACTGACAAGATAAGGTAGTGGGTGAGGTGGGTTAAAAAATACTACTGAGGACAGGCTGGAGAGAGAGAACAAAAGTATATACAGGGAGAAAACAGGATAGAGAGAAATACAGAGTTGGTAATCATAATGAACTTTCCCATAAAATGGAAGTGAATAGAAGATTAAAAAACAGAATCCTACAATATGTTGTTTATAAGAAATACATTTGACACAGAGAGACACAGACAGTAAAGCCAAAAGGCTGGAACAGAATCTATTATGCTTCAGTTAGATTAAAAAAAAAAAAAGCAGGGATAGCAATCCTGATCTCAGATAAAGGAAAAGTAAAAATAGATCTTATTTAAAAAGATAAGAAGAGTACATCTTGATAAACAGTACCATAAATAATGAATTAGTAATGATAATAAATGTGTATACAACAAGTAGTAGAGCAGCTAAATTCCTAGAGATGTTAAGCCAGTTACAGAAAGAAACAGACAGCAAAACTATCCTAGTAGGGGATCTCAAACTTTCCTCTCAGAATCAGACAAATCTAACCACAAAATAAACAAAAAAGGAACTAGGGAAGTTAATAGAATCCTAGAAAACCTGAATATGTTAGACCTCTGAATAGGGAAAAAAAGAATAAATCTTTTTCTTGGCAGTACATGACACTTACACAAAAATTGACCATATATTAGGCCATAAAAACCCCATAATCAAATGCAGAAAGGCAGAAATAGTAAATACTTTCTTTTGCAGAGCACAGTGCAATAAAACTTATATTTAATATGGACCAGGGAAAGATAGACTAAAAACCAATTGGAAATTAAATAACTAATTCTAAAAAATGAATGATTCAAAGAACAAATCACAGAAACAATCTATAATTTCACCAAAGAGAATGACAATAATGAGACAATATCCCAAAACCTATGGGATGCAGCCAAAGCAGTTCTTAGAGGAAATTTTATATCTCTAAATAGCTACATGAATATAATAGGAAAAGAGGAGATCAATGAATTGGATATGAGACTGAAAAAAGCTAAAAAAAAAAGAATAAATAAAAATCCCCAACTGAATACCAAATTAGAAATTCTGAAACTCAAAGAAGAGATTAATAAAATAGAAACTAAGAAAGATATTGAATTAACAAATAAAACTAAGAGTTAGTGTTGTGGGAAAAAAAAAAAAAACACAACAAAATAGATAAACCGTTGGTTAATTTGATCAGA
Source organism: Sarcophilus harrisii (assembly GCF_902635505.1). Lineage (NCBI taxonomy): Eukaryota > Metazoa > Chordata > Mammalia > Dasyuromorphia > Dasyuridae > Sarcophilus > Sarcophilus harrisii. The sequence goes on from NC_045429.1 coordinate 377,935,915, forward strand.
AAAAAGGAAAGAAAAAAAAATCACCAGCACCAAAAATAAAAAGAGTGAACTTACCACCAATGACAGAGAAATTAAAGCAATAATTAGAAGCTATTTTGTTCAACTGCATGACAGCAAGTCTGACAATTTAACTGAAATGGACGAATAGTTATAAAATATAAATTGTCCATATTAACAGAAGAGGAAATAAATTACTTAAATAGTCCCATTTTAGAAAAAGAAATTGAACAATCCTTTAATGAATCTTCTAAGAAAAATCTCCAGGGTCAGACTGATTCACAAGAATTCTACCAAACATTTAAAAAACAATTAATTCCAATACTATGTAACTATTTGGAAGAAGTAGTACTGCCAAATTCCTTCTATGACACAAAAATGGTACTGATACCTAAACCAGGAAGAGTCAAAGCAGATAAAGAAAATTACAGACTAATCTCCCTAGTGAATTTTGATGCAAATTTTTTAAATAAAATATTAGCAAAAAGATTATAGCAACTTACAAGACAATAATACACTATGACCAAATGGAATTTATATTAGGAATGCAGGGCTGATTCAATATCAGGAAAACTATTATCATAATTAACCATGTCAATAACAAAACAACAGAAATCCTATGATAAGCTTTTAACAAAACACAGCACCCATTCTATTAAAAACACGAGTGATAAATTGAGCTTTCTTTAAAATAATAAACAATATCTATGTAAAATCAACAACAAGCATTATTTGTAATGGAGAGAAGCTGGACCCATTACCAATAAGATCAGGGGTGAAACAAGGATGCCTGTTATCACCACTATTATTCAACATTGTTGAATTCAGCAATAAGAGAAGAAAAAGAAATGAAAGGAATTAGGATATGATAAAATAAAACTATCACTCTTTGAAGATGATAGGTTGATATACTTAGAGAATCCTAGAAAATCATCCAAAAGCCTACTTACAACAATTCACAGCTTTCAAAGTTGTTGGATATAAAATAAATCCATACAAATTTCAGCATTTCTATACTGACAAAACCCAGTAGCAAGATATAGAAAGAGAAATTCTATTTAAAAGAATTGTAGATGAAATAAAATAGTTGTGGGCTTATTTTATACCCTGCAACTTTGCTAAAGCTGTTTTGTTCCCAGTAGATTTTTGGTATATGAATATTAAGGACTATTATTATTGTATAAGAAATTATCAGTAGGATGATTTTACAAAGGCCTGGAGAGACTTGCATGAACTGATGTTAAGTGAAGTGAGCAGAATCAAGAGAACATTGTATACAGCACCAACAAAATTATGCAATGATCAGTTCTGACATGGCTCTTTTCAACAATGAGGTGATTCAGACAAAATCAAATAGACTTGTGATGGAGAGAGTCATCTGTATCCAGAAAAAGGATTGTGGGGACTGAATGTAGATCACAACACACTATTTTCACCTTTTTTGTTGTTTGCTTGCTTTTTGTTTTATTTCTCTTTTTTTTTTCCTTTTTGATCTGATTTTTCTTTTATAGCATGATAATTATGGAAAAATGTATAGAAGAATTGCACATGTTTAACATATAGGATCACTTGTCTAGGGAGGGGGGATAGAGAGAAAGGAGGGAAATTTGGAATATAAGGTTCTGCAAGGGTGAATGTTGAAAACTATCTTTGCATATATTTTGAGAACAGAAAGCTATTATTAAAAAAAATGAACAAACAGGTTTCAAAGGAAAATTGCAAATAATAATATGAAAAAAATGCTCTAAATCATTTAACAGTAAGAAAAATGTAAATCAAACATTCAAAGGAAATTATATACAGCAATTTAGTAAAGATGACAAAAGTTGGAAACAGCATTTGGGATATCAGGAAAAGGTCAGCACATTCATTCAGTGTTAGTAAAACTTGAATTATTCATTCATTCTGCATAGCAATTTAGAATTTTTGAAAGAAATTGGATAACTAAAATGTTATTAACCCAAAGATTTCACTCTTGGGCATATACCCAGAACAGTTAAAAAAAAAAAAGGCTCAATTACCTTAAAGCATTTTTTGGCTGTATCAAAGATCTGCAAATAAAAGCTAGAATAAGGTGCCCATAAATTCAAGGAAATGAAAGCAAAACCATACATAATTGCAATGAAAGACTATTGGGTTGTAATAAACAATAAATATGATGCATGCAGAGTAGTATAAAAATGCATACATGAACTGGTGCAAAATGACCTAATAAGAACCAAGAAAACTCTACATAATGAGTACCCCAAAGTAGACAATTGAAATTGAGTAGTATAAAGTTTTAATGGCCAAGTCTGTCCACAAAGAAAGCATATGAAAAACTATCTCATTCTGTTGCATACTATAGAAGAAAAACCTCAAGTGTGGAACAATGCATGTTATGTTAATACTTTTTTTCAAAGTTTTTTTAAGTTGTGCTGAGCTTCATTTTCTTTCTCTGTCTTATTTTAAGTTCTTTATCACAAGAGTACAATTCTCGGGGAGGGGCTCAGATAAGGAATATTGTAGGAAATTTTTTTCCTGCAATATTTTGTAAAATTTTATTTTTTTATTAATTTTTATAAAAACTAAAGATATTAATTAATTTAAAAAAATCTTCTTGCCTCTTCAATGGAGAAGCAGACGATTACTCTTTGCAGATGATATGATGGCAGCTAAAACATCCCCTGGAGAATCACTTAAAATAATAATTGAAACAAGTAACAATAGCAGCACAGTTGTAGGGCATAAAATATATCCACATAAATTATCGGATTTCCATATACTATCCACAAAACACATCAGTAAAAGATAAAAATTGAAATCTATTTAAAATAAATGCAGTTAATATATACTTGGGAGCCTACTTGCCAAGAGAACTCAGAGATTCTAAGAAACAATTACAAACTACTTTTGATCCAAATAAAGACAGATATGATAGAGAAATATTAATTGCTCATAAGTAAGCTCAGCAATTCTACCTAAGTTAATTTACTTATCAGTCCCATGTCAATAAAACTACCAAAGAATTATTTCATAGAGCTATAAAAATATTAGCAAAATTGGAATAACAAAAGATCAAGAACGTCAAGAAAGTAAATGAATAAAAATATGAAGGAAGACAGCCTAGCAATTCCAGATTTCAAATGATATGAAATGATAATTATCAAGACAATCTGGTTTTAGTTAAGAAATGGAATGGTGGATCAGTGGAATAAATTAGAAACATGATACAAAGTAGTAAATGGCCATAGTAATCTAGTGTTTGATAAACTTAAAGAACCAAGTTTTGAGGTTAAGAATTGCTGAGAAAACCGGAAAGTAATTTGGCAGAAATTAGGAATAGAATAACATGTCACACTATATGCCAAAATAATATCAAAATGGCTAAACAATTTTGATGTAAATGGTGTTATCATAAATAAATAAGGGAAGAATGGGAAAATGTATCTATAGGATCTATGAAAAAGGGAAGAGTTTATGTGCAAATGAGATAGAGAGAACTATGGGAAATAAAACAGTTAATTTTGATTATATGAAATTAAAAAAAATATTTTTCACAAACAAAAGCAATTAGAAGGAAAACAGAAATCTGTTTGTCTTGTAAAGGCTTCATTTCTCATATGCATAAGGAATTGAGCCAAATTTTAAGAAAAGCCAACTCACAGTTGACAAGTGGTCAAAATATATAAATATAAAAGAAGTGGAAACCAAAGCTTTCAATAGTCCTATGAAAACATATTCTAAATTACAACTTATTAGAGAAATGTAAATTAAAACAAGTTTGAGATAACATTTTAGATCTATCAGATTGGCAAACTTGAGACAAAAGGCAAATGAGAAATACTGACGAGCCATAAAGAAATTGGAACACAAATGTACTGTTGATGAAATTGTGATCTAATCCAGCCATTCTAGAAAACAATTTTGAACTATACTCAAAGAATTATGAATACCCCTTGACCCAGCAATATCACTCCTAGATTTACATCCCAAACAGGTTATTTCATACTTTTTTGCACAAAATATTGTTGTCCTTTTATAGCTAAAGACCTGACAATCTGCTTTTATTAGAGAGAAACTTTCTAATCAATGCATATTAACAAAATGGAGCTTAGATGAGTAGCTTAGATGGCTCTGAAGAGATCAGTCTGGACATTGATATCAATGAGAACTTAGCATATGTCTTGTGAAGAAAGCCAGATGGAATAATAAAATGATATCATCAGAAAAAGAAAGTTGAGAACAGCAGAGAGAATTAATACATCTAGTAGAAAGCAGAAATGTACATCAGAGAAAAATAAAGAGAATCATTCTGACATTTTCCAAAGACATCATGAACATTCCCAAATCAGAGTTTTGAGCTATCTAGGTCATGAATGTGCCTTCTTGGAATATGTTCCATTGTGTCCTGTCCAAATGGGATCTTGGAATTGATATCTCAGTGCATAATTCCTAACCATGTGTTTATCCATATGTGACATTAATGTGATATCCCTTGCAATCAATATTTTCTGTTAATGTGTCATCCCCTAGTAGTCTGGAAACTGGTGGGAAGATTAATGCCACAAAATGCAGAAATGTCTTTAATAATAGCTAACATAATAAGGTATCATTACTAATTAATGATAATTAATATTCATATAATTCTTACTATATTCCAGGCACTGTACTAAATGTTTTACAATTATCTCATTTATTTCACACAACAACCTTGAAGAGTAGGTACTATTATTATCATTTTACAATTATATGCAACTCTAACTTTGCATGAGTACTCAATTGACTTTCTATCACACGAATAGAATGTGCTCACATCCCTTTATATTTGCCCTCCCCCTACCATTCTCATTTCTTATCTGTCTTCTACTTTCTTTTCTGTTTTTTCACACAATTACATGCCATCAATGCATGAAATATATCTCATCATCAAAATTTTACTCTCCCTCTCAAACAGACTTTCTTAGACTCATCAATATCCCTGTATTCATACTTTTGATGTATATTGCAAACAAAATCTCACTCTCACATATTCATGATTTCTTAGTCATAATTTCTTTAAGATGCTATCAATCCTTTGAATGCATATTCTCTCCCCATTTTATATGCAAGATCTCTCAAAAAGTGCCTTAGTTTTTAGACTCATTCAAATTCATACACATTACTTGGAGGCCCACTGGAGATAAAGCTGAACCATGGAAATTGAAAGGCTCTGAAAGTCAAAGAAAACAATCACTGAAGTGCACCATTTTCTTCTGGCATATAAATACAACATGATCATGATCTTCTTCCCCCTTAGGTAAAAGAACTAGCAAAGAGCTAAAAAGTGTTTTCTTAGTAGATATGAAACATGCATCGACTCCACTTAAGCAGGTATAGTGACAAGAAGTTTTTGTTCCTTTTTTATCTTGGCTCTGGTGAGATCCAAAGAGACTTAGCCAACATCTAATGGTTCTATTGTTATGAAGCTACAATGAAAGGAATGTTTCCCTCGTTCTTGAAATGGATATGCTACACCAGGACATCTCTTTGGGTGACAACAATAATAAGGCTGCAATGATGGTATCAAGAATCCATTTGGTCCTATCTGCATAATTCCTATGCAATGATTATTCAAGTTGAAATTAGTGAAAAATAGCTACTAATAGTAAAAACTCAAGATATACTCTTTTTTACCCCTACTAAATCCTCAGAGCCTTCTGGATAGAAAGAGTCAGGACAATACTTGATTTTTCATCCCTTTAGAAGTCAGCAGGACTAACTCCTATTTTTTAATATGGAGCTTCATGTTGACTAATAGAAACATGATAGTAACATTTTCCAGTTTTCTCTATTCCTATATCAGTACATATGTTGAAATGTTTTTACTATCCTTTCATTCATATCCATTCTTCCACACTTTCCCCTACTCTCCTTTTCTTTCTGTGACCTCTCCTTTCAAGACAATTCTGATTAACAAAAATCTAGAGTGAGAATTTGCCCACCTGAAAAGAGAAATTAGGGATGACTGCTGAAAGTATGAAAGAGACACTGTCCCTTCTTCCATCTACAATGGATTCAAATGATTTTTGGGAAAAGCAATTTTGGTTTGGAACCAAGAAATATGATATCCCTTTGTGATAGGATAAGAGCCAGTTTAAAAAGGAAAATCTATTGAAGAGACTGAAGCCAGAATAAGCAAAGACCACAAAACATTTTGAGGAACTGAAATATATCTCTGCAAAATTCTGATAATATAAGATATTTATCATTGACATTCACAAGTACCATAATCTGTGAAAAAGAAAGACTATTACTTTGCTTTGTATGAATGCTCTATCTGAAGATATTAATAAATATTCTCTTCAATATTTGTCATATAGGTCTTATAGATTTTTAAATATGTAAGTTTAATAAAAGGATAAAATTGCTAAAGAATTCTTAAGTGTAAAAAATGCCAAATTATAGGAAAACCATTAATGTAACTTGTAGTGATTGGTATGGTTGAAAATATGTTTAGTATATCATAAATAACAACTTTTTGATAGTTCTAATTGTACATAATACAACAGGAAGAATATCCCATATATCTGAAGATTTTTGCAATTAATTAAAAAGGAAACTAAAATATATTCTTTGTTCATTGCAAATAAGTGAAGTTACAGATACAGTTAAAGATGAGTTTCTAGTTACATATATATGATATATCGTTTAAATCAATATAAGAAGACATGTTATTTTGCAAATAGGTTAATGACAATAATAACAATGATGATGACATTAATAATGTCACTTATATGGCACTTAAATACTTATTAAGAGCTTAAAATGTATCTCAAATTATTTTTACAAGAACTCTGGAAGATAGGCATCATTATTTTCTCAATTTTCCAGATGAGAAAATTAAGAAAAACAAACTAAGTGACTTACCCATGATGATCCTATTTTACCAGTGGTTTTGAGACTTCTCAATTACCTCAACCTGATTTATCCTGTCTCTTGTGGCTACTCTGCATGCTACAGGTTCTTAGACCCACAGGTGAGAGTAGGATGACAGGTGGAAAGCAGCCCTGAAAAGGGCTTGGCAGCCCTCACACCAGAGATTCTAGTCTTGCCCAAAAATCTGTATACTCCATGATATTATGAAGAAACTGAGCTAAGATTTTTTCTTAAGTGTTGATGGGTAGGATAAGGATGTCTTTACTTCATTTTTGCTTTATCTTTTAATTAGATGTCCCTTTATAAAAGCATAAATTGATATTAATTGGTAAAAATTAAACTGAGACACTACTCACAGACCCCTAAAAGATGAGGGAACACAGCTTGTGGGAGCTTAAATTTATGACAGTAGAGACAAACTCACACTTCCCAAATCTCTTAGAATCTAGAACTCCTAGAGGGCAGATGTACCTCAACTTGTTCTACAATAGTAAGTCAGAAGAGTAGAAAATATCTGATAAACTGGAGAAACATTCACAGGAAGGCAAACAATCTGTTTGAAAGATTTGGAATTAATGCTATATAAGGATTGATCAAAGGAGCAAGGGGGGGTTAGCTTTTCCCCCAAAAAAAAGATTTGGGGGAAAATAACAGTTACTTTCAATTACTTAAAATACTATAATAATAAAGAGATAGCACTTCTTTTATTTGTTCCAGTATATGAAGAAAATATTAAGGGGTACAATCTACTACCTACAATGTAAGGGATCATTTCCTGACAATTAGAAGCCTTTAAAAAAGGAAGAGGCTGTAATTTTTCATGTATATAGAACTTTAGGCAATGGCTAGATTACTATTAGTTTGATTCAGTTATAAAGGAGACTGACTGACTGTTCATGAGGAATGAATTGGCCTTTGAGGTATCTTGAGAATCATAAATTCTGCAATTCTGTAAATAAGTAAAATCCTTAGACCAAATAATCTGAGCTACTGTGATAGTTCTTGAGATCCTGTTGGGTATATTTTGAATATTTAAGTCTGTCAAGGTATCTCTCTGTGAAGCCAGCCCCCTTCCTTAATGGTGAGTTCATCTAGAAATCTCCAACTTCAAGGTCAACTAATTGCACATAATAAGCTCATAATAAGCTTCCTTTTGCTGAATCTTCAGTCCTAAATATGAAGCCAGAATGTCACTAAAACCCTGCAGTCTTAGTAGGATTTAGTATATGGAATATGATCTGAAAATAATATGGACCATCTGCTTCTTTGTTCTTCAGTCTATTTTCCGGAACCCAATTTTTGCAGATATCTATAGCCCTTTTTTTTAGAAAGTGTTTTTCATTTTTATGACAAATAAAATTTCTGGCTAGTTTCTTATTTGTGAATATTTTCAATCCCAGTATCAGAGGGTTTAAAGATATCTTTGCTTTACAAGTGAGGAAATTTACTTGGGAGATAAAGTAATTTACCCTATATCAAATGTAGTTCTGGAATTATTCCTTGTAGTCTTTATTATGAACTTCTTATACTTATATATTGTTGTATGGACACCAATTGCACTTTCCATGGTATTGATTTTGAATGTAAAATTTAAATTTCTGAACTCTTACTGATGATACGAATGAAAATATCAGACTAGAGATCAAATACTGAGTTTTACATCTTATTTCTTCCACTTCCTATCTGTGAATTTTGGGCTAATTATTTAGTCTCATTAGATCTTAGTTTCTTCATGTGAAAAAATGATTATTTTAGATTAAATAGTTCTAAAACTCTTTGAGATCATTCAAATGACTTAATAGTACATCCTTTGACTCTATGGGCTATCAGAACTATAGTTTTCTTCTATTTAAGACTCCCACTGTTATGTTTGCTTCAAGACAGAAGGACAGTTGCTCTGCAAAAGAATGCTAGAATACAAGCTGACTGACATTTTTTCCCAGTAGATCACAGAGCAGTCAGTCTATATACATGTCTGTTCAGGTTTCAGAATGGAGATCATATTAAATTACTAACAACTAGTGCTTAAGAGTAGTTTTATACTTCCTGCTGTCCAAATTTAATATCATCATAAGCTTTTCAGTGGAATTCAATTTTATACACTCTCATAAATATATATTAAGTGCCCACTGTTTTTGGATAAGCAACTAAAACTCTACTAAGGAGGTTAGACAAAAACTATGAGGGATAACAATGAATGAGAAATTCATGAACTCAATGAGCCCATCCTGTACTGATTCCATAACCACTAAAATGGCCAACATGTGCCATTTATACTGAGTTCCTGCCTTCCTCCCAGAGAGATAGGCCAAGCACGTACTTCTCTCTGGAGTCCCTGCCCTCCCTCTAAAAATAATCTGCCCAAGGTCATCCTGGAGAGGATATCACCTTGTAAGACAGTGATAAAATCCCTAGCCAGGGTCATGAGGCTTGGCTATACTTTTCCATCCTGTGGGAACTTCCCTATCACATTGACTCCAAGGGTGGGGTGAGGATAGGGGGAAAAGGAAGACACACAGACAACACACACACACACCACACACACACACACACACACACACACACACACACACACACCCCCCCCCCCCCCCCAGCTTCAAAGTACTTTACCTGGCTTCTATGGGTTACACAATTTTTCTCTCATAGTCTGACTCTGGGCAGCAGTCCTGTCTTCCACAATGTAATCATTTATAGGTTTAATAATCTGAGACATAGGATTAAGCTTCCTTCTGGTTTAATAAAGTCTACAGAAGCTGTGCTGTTGAAAAGGCTGCTGACCAGCATATTCTTCTGTGAATCTTGGCAATTAAACTTCCTTTACTCGGAAACAGTAAGCCTCCTATGTAATCGTTGCCCGAGCTTCTTAATTTGAATGTGAGTATTGATGGACAGATCTGGCAGATTACCCATATACACAAATAATTATAATTAATATCCCTGTACATGATAATCATATTAAAGAAATTTGAAACAACATTATATATGAACTATATAAAAAAGAAGAAAGCCTTTCTCCTCTGACAAAGGAAATTTTTCATATAGAAGCTAACATTTTTAGTTGTCTTGATCTTTAAAGGATAGTTACAAATTGAATGTATAAAGAGGGAGGGTGATTTCAAAGTATTGGGAATAGTATGGAGGGAAAGCACAAAGGCAGGAAAACATAGGGTGTATTTAGAAAATAGAGAAATAGTCAAATTTGGAGAAAAGAATAAATTTATCGGGAATTGTATAAAAAATAGAAAATAGTCAAGTCAACCATTTATCTATTATTCACAAGTGTCTACTATCTGCTTGGCTAAAGTGCTAAACCTAGAGATATTTAAAAGGCAAAAACACTGCCTAACCTCCAAGAGTTTAGTCTAAAATGAGAGATAACATACAAACAATTATGTAAAATAAAATCATCTCAAATAATTTGATTTGCTGGAACCTTGATTGGGGAATGCATGAATTTAGATATTAATTAGTAATCAGTGAAGGGTCATTGAATATTTTTGAACAAAGACATTATATAACTAGATCTATCCATAAAAGAGGGGGATTTGGTGGTGCAGTGGATAGAGCACTCAACCTGGAATCAAGAAGACCTAAGTTCAAATTTGGCTTCAGATAATTGGTACATGGATAATTCACTTATCACTGCCTCAGTTTCTCATCTGTAGAAATGAGCTGGAGGAGAAAATGACAAACCACTCTACTATTTTTGCCAAAAAAAGTCCCAAATGAAGTCATGAAGAGCTGAACATGAATGAACAATAAGAAGTTCATAAAAGTGGTCCTCTCTTTTATACTCATTGAGGTGCCCTGCAGAATTAAGATAATTGAAAATATCTTTTCAATAATTTATCAAATGATTTGATGTTTAAAAGGAAAGCAGAAAGGACCTAGCTCCCTTATCTTTACAAGTTCTGGGATGATAATTAACGGAGATGCTTCAGAATGGAAACGCCAGTCTAATTTTCAGATTTTATGAGTAGCTGAAAACTTCTTCAATATTCCAAGGTGATGGGAGGTACTAGAATTATTTCTTTAAGTACAGTGAAAACTTCTTGAGCACAAGAAGCATTCTGCTATGATTTTGAGTAAAGAACTACATATAGTGATTCTCCCCAATAGACACTTCATCCCTAGCAACCAACACTAATATTGCAGCTTTCTTCTAAGGTAGTGGGTAAACATTTTTTTTTATTTCACTCTGATATACTGTAACATGAAGAGGAATAGGTGTACTCCTTGTTCTACATTGCCACTTCTAGATGTAGTTTCTGCAACTGAAAAAAAAAATCTTCTTTATATTGGTTTTGTTTTGTTTTGTTTTGTTTTATTTTTTATCCTGCATTCAACACACACACACACACACACACACATACACACACACACACACACACACACACACACACTAAGAATTTCTGGATGAATCTCAATCAGGTATCTGATATTCCTATTTACTGAACCAATTCATTCACTCTAAAATCTATTCTAGCATGGGGAGTTGGGTCCCTTAGAGAGTCACTAGAATTAACTTTCAGGGTTTTAGGGAAAATTCTGAAATATATATGAGAAAAAGACTCTTACTACTTATCAAGATAGCTTTTAAGCCCCCATCAGTGGGTTTCCCATTAATCCAGAAAAGCGTCATAATGATACCAATAAAAATTCACTTAAAAGGAAAGCAAAGTGGGGCAGGTAGGTGGCACAATAGATAGAGCACTGGCCCTAGAGTCAGGAAGAGCTGAATTCAAATCTGTCATCAGACGCATTAGCTGTGTGACTTTGGTCAAATCACTTAAACCTGATTGGTTCCAAAAGAACAAAAGGTGGCAAAGGCGAAACTAGCATAACATTTACAAGATAGAAAAAGTGAGGAATCATATCAGCATTAAAAGCCCATTTACAAACATAGGTCACATCATGAATTCAAGCATTTTGTATGGAGAAGAATGGTCATATACTTACAGAAAAGTATCAGTGAGGCAATAAGTAAGGAAATTCATTTTTTAAGGTAACTCATAATGAATGACTGTAGGACTTGCTGTTCTAAATCTCTTTACTACGTGTCATCTATGGGCAAATCCAGTTCTCTGCTACCTGCTTCTTTTTTTAATGCTCTTATTTCTCCTTCTACAAAGCTATGTCTCTGTAACTGTGGGGATACAGAAGAAAGGACAAGCTCTTTTCACATACAATTACCTTCAGCAGGGTACTCAGAAACATTATGCTTTTTAAATTAATATAGCAAAAAAATACCAATAAGGCAATTACAAAGACTCTTTTCTTTTTCTTCCTTATCTCTTAAGTGGTAGAAGATTATAAAGGGCAATAAGTGTATCCCTGAAAACTTTTATCTCTCTCAAATTGGAAACAATAGTGACAAAACTAATCAACTCTTCAGCAGTCGGAGATAGCCATGTCCAGTAAGCTTTCAGTAGTTAAAGAAAACATCATTTTCTACGTCTCAAGGTTAGAAACTAACTCTCAGTTGACTGAAACTAAACCTTGCTCATCTCCTAATTCTCATCCTTTGGCTCAGTTTAAGCAGCAGGAGATTTCCTCCATTATTGACTTCTCTCTTTGGATAATTTTTGAATGAGGTTGTCCTGGAGATAACTCAGATATTTCCAAGAGTTGATTGATATATTTTTAGTATGAGAATTTCACCTTAAAATTACTAACAAATCAAGGTTTGGTATATTGTTTTGTTGATTTCCTGAATTTAATTAAGTGGAAGAAAAAATGTTAATAATGGAAAAGAAAATTTAAAGGATATCAGACTTTTTAGGAAGCTGGTTTGCTAAACGTTTGTCAGCATATCACAGTTGCTATGGTTCCTCTTTTTTTTAAATCTCTGACTTCTCATCTTCTAGCTTTATGTATTTTTCCCTGATTTTCAGTGCTTCTTAAGAACTTCTCCTGAATAATGACTCATTACTTACTGTGACTAAAAAACCCAAAGTACAGGGTTCTAGCATGTGCATATATATATATATATATATATATATATATATATATATATTATATATATATACATGTATGTTTGTGTGTATACACACATATGTGTATGGACATGTATCTTGATGTTATATAATACAATTTTCTCATAGCTGACAATTCCATGACAAAATTCTCAGTTATATATTTATTTCAAAATGTTAAAAATAGTCATATACAAAATGATCAGTGCTTTGTAAGATCTTTGTCTTCACATAGGATTTATGCCTGTGAGAGAGACTGTTCTCTCTCTGGTCTTCTCATAACAGCTTGTAGCTCTCAAAGGAATTTTATCTGATGGGCTATGATTCTTTTTTAAGCCAAATTTTTTTTATCAGTGTTGTATATACAAATTGTTTTTTCAGCATTCAAAATGCCCACATATAAAGGAAGCAGAAGAGATAAAGATTTTTGTATGAATTGATGAATATCTACTATTTTATCTTACCTAAAATATAGTATTTAACAAATTCAACATGCTATTTTCAAAGCTGTTCTCACCTATGCTTTATTCTGAACTTCATATTCTTTTTTGGTTCATTTTAAAATGCCTCAACAATTCTTGTTTTCCTTCTTTTCCTCCTTCCTTCCTTCCTTCCTTCCTTCCTTCCTTCCTTCCTTCCTTCCTTCCTCTTTCTTTCCTTCCTTCCTTCCTTACCTTCTTTCTTTCTTTCTTTCTTTCTTTCTTTCTTTCTTTCTTTCTTTCTTTCTTTCTTTCTTTCTTTCTTCCTTCCTTCCTTCCTTCCTTCCTTCCTTCCTTCCTTCCTTCCTTTATTTCTTTCTTTCTTTTCTTTTTTTTACTTTTTTGTTGTTAAAAAGATTAAATATCATTGTCCTCTTCTTCAACCCTTCAACTCTCTGGCCAATGAAGAAAGGAAAAACAAAGTCAATTAGCAAACAAGCAAAGTCAAGTAAACAAATCCACATATTGTCTAAGACTAAAAGTGTAGCTCTTATTAAGACCAAATGAATTCATCTTATCTTTGTGAGGAAGTGGGTAGACTATTCTTTGAAGTATTGGTCATTACATTAACTGAAGGTTTTATACAATTTAAAATTGTTTTTGCTTTTCTGATTATGCTCAATTAGAATACTATAATTAGAACTGGAAGAGACTTTGAAAGTTATTGATTCCATCACAACAACCATTATTCAGAGGAGGAAACTGAGAACTTAAATGATTTGACTGGTATTACATAGAGAATAAATGTTTGAAATTGGAAATTGCCATCCTAATTCAAAGTGCAAGGTTCTATTCCCTTCACTATACTAATATCATTCTGCATCAGTTCATATAAGTCTTACCAGGTTTCTTTGATACTGTCATTTTCTTAATATAATGCAATTTATTTAATATAATATATGATTTAATAGTAATATCCTTATAGCATTATAACGTAACATTAAAATATCAGAAATTGTTCATTCATTTCTAAATTAATGCTCTCTTAATTTCTAGTTTTTTGCCTCCACAAAAAGTGCTACCATAAATATTTTTGTATGTGTGAATCCTTTCTGAATGAATTTGAACTCTTTGCTATATATGTTTGGTAATAGTATAACTGACTCAAAGTGGATACACAATTTAGGGACTCTAACGAATATAGTTTCTTTTTTTAAAATTTTATTTTGTGCCACATGCATTCAGAGAACTATGGAGACTGAATACAGAATGAACCAAACTATTTTCACCTTTATTATTGTTCTTTGTTTGATTTCTTTTCCTTTGGTTTTTCCCTTTTGTTCTGATTTTTCTTTCACGACATGATTAATATGAAAACTATATTTAAAATATTTATACATATATCATCAGATTGCTTGCTATCTTGGGGAGGAGGAAGTGAAGGGAGGAAGAAAGAAGAAAACTGTAACTTAAAATCTTACAAGAATGAATGTTGAAAACCATCTTCACATGTAATTGGAAAAATAAAATGCTATGGAATTATTTTAAAATTATTTTATTTTTAATTTATGAAAGAAAAATAGAATTAAAAAGATGATTGTATACAAAATTGTAAATCTATTATATACAAGCTGCTATTCCATTTAAATATATAATAAAGTATTCAGGTAACTTTCTTTCCCCATGACTCCTTCCTCCAGAGTTTTGTAGAATGGAAAGACCAATTCATAGTCATCATCACAATCTCTCTCTATATATAGACATATATAGCTACATATACCTATATGTAAATCTCACATTTTATATTATATTTTTATTTTTTATTTATATTATATATTTTAATATATAATTTTATGTATAAAACTTATTTACATAATTATGTTATATATTTTATATGTAAAATATAGAAATATATTTATACAACTATATATGTATCCATATCTATATAAATCTGTTAATCTATCTACCTATCTTTTAAAAGTACCTGCTTCTTTTTTTAGAACAAACGATTATAAATTGTATTTAAATGAAGTAAAGTTGTATGAAGTTGTCATCCTCACTCTCTTTTCCATCACATTCCAGTGGCAAGACAAAAGTAAGATGACTGCTGATGGCTCAGAATGCATTAAATGACCATGGCATCTTTGATGTTTAACCAATCTCTAAGCACTCCATAGCACCTACTTCTACCATCTTCATGACCTGTTGAAACAAGTTGATCACATCTACCTATTATACTTCACATGTTTAGGGTAAACACCTCTCCTCTCCAATTCATCAATGTAGCTAGAGTCTATCAGGTACCTTTAACCTGGGTTTAGCCATCTGTTGAGATAGTTGTACTTGGATTTGGCCACTGTAAATGCTACTGCTTCTTGGAGTCCCAAATGAGAGTTGGATGGCATCCACTAAAAGTGTATGGACAACCCTAAAGAGAATTTAGCAATCCTCAAACCAGAATTGTTAGTGCTACCTAAAAATCCCCAAAATGACTCCAAATCCCTCTAATGACTATCACTTTGCTTTATTTCATTATTTAATTAAACATTCTTTCTTGCCTTATAGGCTTATTATTTAGGATTAATAATTATTATCTAATTTTAATCCTTTCTTCAAAGACCCTTTATTGAATATTATCACATTTTATTGTGTTCAGTAAAGTATGCAAATTATATCTTTTTTTTGCATTTTTGTGAGGTATAAATGACATAAAATATGATGTTTTTGTACAGCTTTCATATATATATATATATTTATAATCTGTTGATTTTTTATTTCTCTCCATCATTTTCTATTTATAGTTTGAGAAGAGATACTCAATTTAAACGAGCTATAACTGCATATGCTTGCACTCAACTGCCCTTCTTTTCCACTTACCCAATCCCTAATTATGAAGTTATCTTTTTTTCCTTTTCTTTTAATCCTTTCTTTGTATATGTTCTCTGAAGTTGTTTTGTTTTTGCTTATGCCTAATGTCTACCTGAATCTAAGCCAGCTCTTAATCCCCATTCTCCCTTCAACCTGTTCTCACCTTTTCCCCTGTTGAGTTTGTTATTTCTATGCCAAACTCTGTGTATTTGTGTTAGTATGTTTGCTTGTTCAACTCTCCCTTTTCAGCTTCAAATAAAAGTGAAAGTCTTCTAATATAGCCTTCACTCATCTCTTCCTCCTCCATGGTCCATTTTTATGAAATAATAATTCAACCCACTTTTCCTGGAGTATTACTTTTTGATTCTTATTTATTTTCTTAATATCATTCAACATCGTTTTTAAAAATCACACCCAGGTTCTCTATTTTATTAATCCCCCTGTATTATATTTAAAGGCATTAAGATTCTAAGGAAATACTTGTTTGTTCTTTTACTCTGAGAATGTAAAGAGTGTATCATCAGAATCCCTTTCACTTGGTCAAATATATTTGCCTTTCTTTTTCTCATGACTCCTATATTTATATATTAATCTCAATTCTGAAGTTTTCATTAAGAATACTTAGACATTATTTATTTAATTAAAGTGCTATTTGTTTCCACATAGGATCCTACTCAGTTTTGCCAGGCAAGTTATACTTGGTTCTCAACTTTAGTTTTTGCCCTTTGGAATATCCTGTTGTAAGCTTTCCTTTTCTTAATAGAAATAGCTACCAGACTTTATGTGATTCTAAGTATGGCAATTGAATTTTTTTTCTTTTTAGTTGCTTGCTGTGCTTTAGCTTTGACTTGAATATTCTGGATTTTATCTGTGAAGTTGCTGAGAATTTTCAACATAGGATCACTTTCAGCAGTTGACCATTATTTTTTTTTTTCTAATTTGACTTTGTTATCAAATAAGAATTGCCATTTTTGATCTCTTGAATGATTGTAAGCATCCATTATTTTTTTATCATGCTTTTGTTTTTTAAAGTAGTAAGATTATTCTAAGAATATTCATTTTCTTCTGTAGGGCTTTTTTTTTTTTATTTTTGAAGGAAATAGTTTACCTTTACTTTTTTTTTTCTCTCTCTCTCTTTTTTTTTTATTTAATTGCCTTTTATTTACAGGTTATATGTATAGGTAACTTTACAGCATTGACAATTGCCAAACCTCTTGTTCCAATTTTTTCCCTCTTTCCCCCATACCCTCCCCCAGATGGCAAGATGATCAGTAGATGTTAAATATATTAAAATATCAATTAGATACACAATAAGTATACATGACCAAACCGTTATTTTGCTGTACAAAAAGAATCAGACTCTGAAATATTTTACAATTAGCCTGTGAAGGAAATTCAAAATGCAGGTGGGCAAAAATATGGGGATTGGGAATTCAATGTAATGGTTCTTAGTCATCTCCCAGAGTTCTTTCGCTGAGTGTAGCTTGTTCAGTTCATTACTGCTTCATTGGAAATGATTTGGTTGATCACATTGCTGAGGGTGGCCAAGTCCATCAGAATTTGTCATCATATAGTATTGTTGTTGAAGTATATAATGATTTCTTGGCCCTGCTTGTTTCACTCAGCATCAGTTCGTGTAAGTCTCTCCATGCCTTTCTGAAATCTTCCTGTTGGTCATTTCTTACAGAACAATAATATTCCATAATATTCATATACCACAATTTATTCAGCCATTCTCCAAGTAATGGGCAGACACTACAAAGAGGGCTGCCACAAACATTGTGCACATACAGGTCCCTTTCCCTTCTTTATTATCTCTTTGGGATATAAGCCCAGTAGTAACACTGCTGGATCAAAGGGTATGCACAGTTTGATAACTTTTTGAGCATAGTTCCAAACTGCTCTCCAGAATGGTTGGATTTGTTCACAACTCCACCAACAATGTATCAGTGTCCCAGTTTTCCTGCATCCCCTCCAACTATCATCATTATTTTTTCCTGTCATCTTAGCCAATCTGACAGGTGTGTAGTGGTATCTCAGAGTTGTCTTAATTTGCATTTCTCTGATTAATAATGACTTGGAGCATCTTTTCATATGGCTAGAAATAGTTTCAATTTCTTCATCTGAGAATTGTCTGTTCATATCCTTTGACCATTTATCAATTGGAGAATGGCTTGATTTTTTATAAATTAGAGTCAATTCTCTATATATTTTGGAAATGAGGCCTTTATCAGAACCTTTGACTGTAAAAATATTTTCCCAGTTTACTACTTCCCTTCTAATCTTGTCTGCATTAGTTTTGTTTGTACAAAAAACTTTTCAGTTTGGTATAGTCGAAATTTTCTATTTTGTGATCAGTAATGATCTCTGGTTCTTCTTTGGTCATAAATTCCTTCCTCTTCCACAGGTCTGAGAGGTAAACTATCCTGTGTTCCTCTAATTTATTTATAATTTCATACCTTTACTTTTAGTTTCACTTTTTTTCCCTTAGTATTTCTTATTATCTTATGCAGTCAATGATTTCTATTTGGGCTATTATAATTTTTCAGGGTGTCTGTTACTTGGGTAAAATTTTATATCTACTGTACTAAACTGCTTATTCTCCTTCCAATTATGTGCTCTAGAGATCTTTTATTTTCTTTCTTCTAGACTTCACATTTCATGTATAAGAACATGATTACATTCTTTAATTCTTCAAGGAATTACAGTAAATTCTTAATTCTCTTCTTCTAGATTTGTATCTTTGTCATCATTGGATTCAAAATACTTTTATCACTGACAAATTGTCCTATTTACTCATTTTTCCAGTCAGGTTCTATGTACTTGTGGAATGCAAGATTATGCTTTGTTTAGACATAATCTGTATTATTTAAGGTCCTGAACCTTTTTTTTTTTCTTGCAGGTACTGAATATTGTCTCTAACCAGTACATAAGGAGAAGGTTTAACTTTTCTCCAGTTTTCATTCAAGTAGAGTTGAATTGGTCATTAGAATCCAACATTGTGTTACTTACAAAAATTTACTTATATTCACACAGAGCAAAAATAAGGAATTGAATGAAGCAAAATCTGTTATCTTGAGGTTCATATTTTAAAAAGACAGATAATTATTATGATGTTAAATAAGACCACAGCAAAATAGACTATAAAAGGACAGATATGGAGAATATATTCTGAAAAATAAGAACCACAGGGAATCAATTAATATAAATCTTTAATTTATAAGCACTGAATGGTGTGGCATTTAATTTTTTTTAATAAAATGAAATAGATAACAAAACTATGTTAGTAGAGTCTTACAATGTACTCTTTTCAGAATTAGATGATTTTGACAGGAAATCAATAAGAAAGAAGTCAAGGACCTAAACAGAATTTTAGAATACTTCAATATGATAGATCTCTAGGGATTATTGAATAAGAATAGAGTGTGGTATTACATATTTGTAATGTTTACATGGCACCTTTACAAACATATTATCTAATCTTTACTAGTACCTCCATATTGAATGGAAAGTTGTTTCCCCCTCCCCCCAATTAACTTTTTATAATCATACTTTCAATTGTAGCTGTTCCACATTTGCTTTTCTCTTCAGCCTCCCGTACTATATAGTTCCCCTTATTTTTTTGGTCTTCATTTCATGCCAAAAAAAAATGCCAAAGACTCACAGGAGTTAATATGCAGCAACATAAAGCATTCAAGTAATATGCTAGTTTACCTTGGAAGACAACTAAAAATGGGATTGCTATTGGGGAAACTTTTTACTACCCTGGTGTGTCTCTGCCACAACCATAGATATTTTCTCAAGTCTCACGGTAGTGTTGTATTTTTTTTTAACTTTTTTTTAAAGTAGAAATTTTTTGGAAGCTTCTGAATAGCTATTCTATTTCAATTGGATATGTTTTGTCTGAGTAACTTATCAGTGAGTGTGCTACATCAGGATATATTTTTCTAGATTCTAGGACCTAAAAAGTCTTATCCCAGATCTTTAAAAACTTCAGAACTCTTAAACTTGGGCTTATTCTTGAGGCAATTCTCAAAGATGTTGCTACCCAGGAAATAATTCCTTTCTTTTGTCTAGAAAGTTAGGTGCCAGGATCTAGAGGGTTTACAATAATCTATGACATTAGAAGTGGGGAATCAGAAATTATATCTTCAAATTTCTCTCTCAGTCTGATGGAAATACTGTCAATCACTGCCATGTATTTTCTGCAATGATTCTGTCAATGTTCTAGTGGCTATCATTTTAATTCAGAAATTCAAAACTCTTCCCTGTGTTGTGGCAAGAAAACAGAAAAGACAACCAAGAAACTGAAATCCAGGCACTTATCTATCAAGCCACGTGAGTAGTACATAGATATTGTCCTATATTGCCTCTTCAAATGATCATAGAATGAAGGTTAGTTATGCTGTGTGTGAATGTATATATAACAGAGAAAAAAAACAGAGAGACAGAGATAGAGAAAGTAGAAAGGACAAAATAATCACAAAGTTAATTTTCATTTCTAAATTAATGGATTTCTTTTCTCTCCTTCCCTCTTCTTGAACTTCCCCATTTTGCTACTTCTGGTAAATGATGCTTTCATTTACCAACATTATTTTCCTTTTGGTGTTTTCTTGGTTAACTTCTTTTAGTTGTTAGTATTTAAACCAAATCCATTATTTGTGTCTAAGGTGGGGTTGGATAGCTTTTCAATTAATTTTTCTTCCTAATGGAAGAAAGTGGACAACCATTTTAATAGTAATTATATTCTCTGAAAAGTAAATCAATGTATGGGCATGGTGGGCAGGCTTATCTTCTAAGATGACATCTCCTTAATTGTTTCCAAAGGCATAATCTCTAAAATCTTATCCACTGATTGGAGAATGCCTGAAATTGATTCATGATTCTTAAACCAAGCTTTCTGCTTTTCTTTAATTTTGTTATTGGAATGTCTTCTGCCTTCTGGTCTTGAAAATAGGTTACAGTTTTTAGCCAATGGATTGTCTGGTGCTGTGTGATTAATTCATTTCATGTGGATATCAGTAGTGGCTATATTTGAGATATATCCATTGAGTAATTTTCTTCTTAGCAGTTTTCATCATGTCAAATATGAAAAACCTGTGCTATGCATTCAAAATAAAATCACATGAACAGTTAATCAACAAGGTAAGCTTATACATCTTTTCAGGATACTTTATTTCAGGAAGAGGAAGAAAACTTATAAGTTCATATGACAGATAATTAGGTTTTTTTCAGTTATTAGACAAAATAGTGAGAACATAGTATGCATACAATAAAGGTCAATAACATGTTTAAGAAATGAAAATTCACCTTTTCTTGACTTCACTTGCATTTGTCTTGGTTCTTTTTTTTTTTTTTTTTTTTTTTTGCTTTGAGATGCCAAATACCCTAAGAGTAAGAACATAAGGAGGAGGAAACAGATGTCAATCCAGTTTGTGTTTTGAATGAATATAATTTTATTTTCAAATGTAACTCTAGAAACATTTGAAATAATTCAATTACCATTGATACTATCATGTTTGAAGGAGGAAACTCTTTAGAAACGTTTGACTTGAAACCAGAAGTTTGGCTTATTGCACATATTGTTGTTCCTCTTAAAAAGTACATAATCACATAGACAGACACATATGCGCAAGTATACACATGGGCCCACCCTCAAGCATTTTTCCTAATATGACCACACTAATCATTGAGTCAACATGAGGTAGTAGGCAGAATACTCAAAGTCAGAAAATCTGGACTAGAATCTCAATACTTACACTTACCTATGTGACTTTTCTCTCAATGTTATTAAATATTTACTAATAAATACTTTATCTTAGCCTTCAGAATGTAGAAGTAAACTAAAATTGGCCTAAGAAAAACTGCAAAACAGGCAAAGAAAAATTTTCTTTAATATTCAATTTCATCATTAAGACCTTCATCCCTACTTAACTCAGCCATACATTTTCCTCTTCTTTCTTATCCAGTTTCTTCCCCAAATTCAATTGCTACCTTCATAAAGAGTCTGTGAATTTCATTTGCTCCAAAATCCAAATAAATGAGAAGTGTCAGTTCCTTTTTCCCTCCTAAAATTTTTGATATGTGAATATGTAGCAAAGGAGCGACTCTCCAATTGTGGAATTTGAAGAAACAGTCTGAAAAACAGTATTGGTTAGTTCTTGAAAATAAATCACACTTGATATCTTGACAGTCTCCTCAATGTCCTTGAAAAGCAGACGCACCTTAACTGAATCCTCACAGTAACCATACAACCCTTTTATTCTTTTCCAATCAATTCACTTGTCCTCTTACCAATAGTCCTTTTTTTTTTCAAATATTTTCATTCCCCCTCAAACTTCCCATGGCATCCCCTCTCCATAGAGGACCTAACCTCTTACTTCACTGGAAAAAAATGGAAGCCATTCCCCAAGAGCTCTCTTCTCTCCTCCCCTTCATGTAATTAGGTACATGTCACACATGATGAGGAGGATGGTACAAACTACAGTGCCTGAGTTCAGTCTTCATAATTTGATGAGAAACTGTGTTGCTTCAGTTTTCTCTGACTCTTTGTGACCCTCATTGGAGGTTTTCTTGGGAGAGATCCTAGAATGTTTTGCTATTTCCTTTTCCAGCTCAATTTGCAGATGAGGCAATTAAGGCAAACAGGGATAAATGATTTATTTAGGGTCATATAGCTAGTAAGTGTTGGAGGTCAAATTTGAATTTAGGAAGATGAATCTTCCTCACTTCAGGCGTAAGACTGTGCATTATGCCACCTAGGTAAAGTCCTAGTACTACTACTGTTATTAGTAGTGGTAGTAGTTCTTCAAGACTCAACTCAAGTATTATTTTCTACTCAAAACTTTTACTGATCCTCTCAGTTTATATGTTCTTCCTCCTCAAGAAAACTTATTTACTTATTGGTCAGTCTGTCAACAAGAATTTGTTAAACTCTTATTATGTAACAGGCACTGTGCTAATCTATAACTCCTTGTAGAATGTAAATATCTGGTGGGCAAGGATTATTTGTTTTATCTTTGGACTCCATATTATGGGGGCTTTATAATAAATTCTTTTTAAAAAATTTTTCTGATTATACACATATATTAACTTTTTAAAATATATAGATTTCTTTATGAATCATATTGGGAAAGAAAAACCAGAACAAGAGGGAAAAATCACTAGAGAAAAAGAAAACAGAAGAAAAAGGGGGGGGGGGGGAGAAGTGAACAAACAGCATATATTGATTTACATTCATAGTTCTCTCTCTGAATGCCAATGGTATTTTCTATCCAAAGTTTATTGAAATTGCCTTGAATCACTGAGATCCTTAAGAAGAACTAAGTCATTGGGTATCTAATTTATATTTTAATGTATTTAACATCTACTGGTCATCCTGCCATCTAGGGGAGGGAGTGGGGGGGTAAGAGGTGAAAAATTGGAACAAGAGGTTTGGCAATTGTTAATGCTGTAAAGTTACCCATGCATATATCCTGTAAATAAAAGGCTATTAAAAAATAAATAAATAAAATTTTTAAAAAAAAGAAAAAAAAAAGAACTAAGTCTTTCATAGTTGATCATTACACATTCTTGTTATAATTATGTACAATGTTTTCCCGGTTCTGCTTATTTCATTCCATATTAATTCATGTAAACCTTTCCAGATCTTTCTAAAATGAGCTTGTTCATAATTTTTTTATAGAACAACAATATTCCATTTTCATATACCATGACTTATTTAGCCATTCCTCAATTAATGGGCATTTACTCATTTTCCAATTTTTTGCCACCACAAAAAGAGCTGCTACAAACATTTTTGCACACGTGGGTCCTTTTCCCTCCTTTATGATTTTCTTTGGAAACATAACCAGTAGTAGCACTGCTGCTTAGGACTTCTGAATTAAAATGAATGTTGACCATGAATTTTGCAATGCAGAACAAAATATCTGACAGCCCCTAGCCAATTGAAAAGATTTTTGAGTGGATCATGCAGATGGATCATGCAGACAGATTTTATCTTTCTCCTTTAGGAACAAGGCAAGTTAAATTTGGAGAATGTTCTTACTAGTCAATGGACGACCTGGGGATAATCAATTTTTTGTCTGTTTTTAGACTGCAGCAAATTATGAAATTTATCTACCAAGGCACAAAGGGTAAAAACTGTCTTTATGGAGATTCCATCCAAATCTGTGATGAAACAGAGGATCCTTGAAATATTTAAGAAAATATTTGTGAACTAGACTTATGACCCCCTACTTACTTGCAAGCTCCTTGAGGGCAAGAGACTCTATCTTTTTTGTCTTTGTATTTCCAAATTCTAGCCACAGTGCCCAGGGCTGTTAGGAAGTAATTATTTCTGTGTCAAATTGAATTGCCATTGGAAAAACTCTTAAAAGCTCTCTAAACAATTCCTATATTATTGAAAAGGGGAGGCCTGTAAGAGGCTGTTTTTAAAAAGAAGCCAAATTCAATTGGATTGTAGAAAGTAGTGTCTAGATTTTCTCTTAAAGACCTTTCTCTAAGCCTTTCTCCCTTCCTACTTTTACTTTCTTTCCAGTCTCCTTTCCTCCAGGCTTGCCTTTATCCTTACAATCCCTTCCTTAATAGCCCTTAATCTCATCACTCAACTTCACTACTCTTAGCCTATAATACTAAGATACTAAATACTTTCAATTAGATAGAGATGTACCTGCTCACATTTGGAGATTTGCTTGAAAGTCTCAAAGCATTCCCACCTTTAAACAATTCTAGATTCACTGAAACTTCAAATGCATTTCTCTCAAGCTTTAAAAACTCATGTATAAAGCAGGGAAAATTGTATCTAAGATTCCCACTCATTTATACTTTACTCTTCCAAATGGTATAGATGTCCAATAATTTATAAAGATTATGGGAAAAGATGAGAGAAGCTCTAATTTTATAGATGCAAGGAGTAGTAGTAGTAGTAATAGGAGGGGGAGGAGAAGGAAGAGAAGAAAAAGGAGGAGAACAAGTGATATACCTATGCTTTCATATAGTCATAAATGGAAAAGTGTTATGGGCCAGAACTCTGAACTTGAAATAACGATTCTTACAAGGTGCTTACACAGATTCTTACAAGATGAGACAATGGTTATCTAGCTACCATGCTAACATGGTGATTAATAGTTCTTTAAGTTCAGCATGATTGATTTAATCTTACCACAAATAATGGTTTCCTAGTGATATAATGATTGGTTTATACTCAGTGTAATTCATATAAATTAGTAGCCTCAGCCATATTCATTCAGAGTTAGGGAAGACAAGTAGACTGGAGGCTGAAGCACAAGCCCTTGGACTCAGATTCATTTACTCCATTTCACACCACCATTGTGGCAGGCTCTCCTCTGTTTCTACACTGAAACCAAGACTCAGGCCTTTAAGAAAGGTAGCTGAAGCCCCAGGCAAGGAGACAAGACTTTGAAGGAGACAATAAAGACTTTTGAACTTTAACACCTGGCAATTCTTGTGGTGATTGCCTGGCTGAAATGAAGGCTGCTCAGAGACCTCCAGAAAATCGAACCAAGAATACTATATTTTGGCAACCAGTATGGGGCTAAGGATTTAAGTCCAGAAACAATTCTTATTTCAGTGGAAAAGTTTCCTATCCTGAGTTCAGTGAAAAAGTCTCTGTGACCCAGAAATTAGAATAAGTACAAAAATAGATAAGAAGGAAATTTTGTAAAGAGCTAAAGTAGTATTCCAGCTGAAATGGGGCAAATTTTTAGAAAAGACCCTTTTCCAATTCAAGGAAAATGTATAGAGAGCATTGTTAGATTTATGAAAAACCAAGGTTTGATTGTAACTTGGATGAAGATCATTGAACTTTTAGAAACAGTATAGTACACATCTCCTTGGTTCTTAAAGGAAAAAGAATTAGATCCAGATGAGTGGAAATTAGTAGGAGAGCAACTATGTAAATACTATGATGATAATGGTACTGATTCCATTTCTAAAGAAACAGTTTATACATATAACTTAATACAACTGGCTTTAAGGAATTATATAAATGTTAGAATAAGAAAAAAGAAGAAAGTGTGGGAGGGGGAGGATAATAACAAACTAAGTGAAAAGCATGAAAAATCAGATAAGAATGGACTTAAGTACAATTGTGATGAAATTAAGGAATGTGGTACTTTACATCAGGAGCCATTAGGGCATTCCCTAACCCCTGACCTAGCCCCCTCAATTAACCCATTATGGGTGGAAGGAGAAAGAGAAGGGGGAGGAGCAGTGGCATAATCAGCACCACCTATGGAGCAGCCTATGACAAGATTACAAAAAGCACTAGTTAAAACTAAAAGAAGACAGGATATATCTGATTTGATAAATGCATACCCTGTGATTGAAGAATTTGATTCTTCACTACTTTTGATCTGGAAATAACTAAAGATTTAAAAAAGGGTTATACTCTTTATGGGACTATATCATCTTATGTTAAGATGGTTAGAATTTGACTTATGAAATTTAAAACCCCAGTGATTGAAAATCTATAGCAAGGATATATTTAGAACCAGGACAAAACTTGTTGTGGCTTTCGGAATATAGTGAACTATGCAGGATACAAGCCCACGAAATAGGCAAACTGGAGTTAATATACAAATAACCTTTGACCAACTAGCAAGTAAAGGTCAGGACACTTCAACACACATTCATTATCCCATAGAAGTATATGAGCAAATTGCTGCTGCTGCTATCAAAACATGGGGCTACCTCCCAGGAAAAGATCAAGGGGAAGCCTTCACAAAAATAAAGCAAGGTCCACATGAATCCTTTGCTGATTTTGTGGGACATTTGCAAACAGCTGTCATATGAATAATTGGAGAAAATGCCGCAACAGCAATAATGATGAGTCAACAATAATGATGGCTAAGGAAAATGCTAATGAGGTTTGTAGAAAAATTATATGGGAACTATGCAAGGATGTTCCTCTAGAGGAGATCATAAGATGCTGTGCCACAGTGGGCACAAATGCCTTTTACATCCAGGCTATGAAGCAGACTTCCCAAGATCCAAACATGGGAAGACAGGGTCCCTTCTGGCAAGGGACTTCCAGAAAGACTCATCAATGTTTTCAGTGTGGTAAAGTAGAGCACCTGAAAGCTCAATGTAGGGGTAGAAATAGAGTGAGAAGACAGGGTGAGAGAACAAGACCAAAAACTCCATGCAATAAAAGCTTCTACTGGGCCTCAGAATGTAGATTGACCCAAGGAAACAAGAGGTGGGGCCCAGCTCCAAGAACACAAACAAAAAACAGGTGGGGCATGATGACAGCTGAGTTTATACCTAGAGAGTTTTTAGAAGCTCAATACTCTGATATGATCAATCATCAAAGAAGCAATCAGTTGGTAGAAAGGGGATTACAATTGAGGACAATACAGGCTTTTTAACCTGACAGAAGGGCAGTGTCCTGTGTGAGCAGATCCAATGTAATTGCCAGGTGATGAGGATTTAGAAAATGGCAAATGGAAGGGACCAGATAGGTTAACTGGTTGGGAAAAAGGGTTTGTTTGTATTTCTACAGATGGAGAAGGAAACAAATGGGTAGCAATGAGCACCTGGAGAGAGATAGAAAAAGAGAAAAACCTTGAAACAAAGGAGAAAACTTAAAAAAAAAATTTGGCATTGAAAGAGCATAGCTGATAATGAGACTGTTGCAGAACTTCAAAACTAGCAGCAATCATTAGATTCCCTGAGACATGGTAAGACTGTTACAGAACTTCAAAACCAGCAGGAATCATTGGATTCCTTGAGATGAAAAATTGTTAATAAAACTGTTACAGAACTTCAAAACCAGCAGGAATCATTGGATTCCTTGAGATGAAAAAGTGTTAATAAAACTGTTTCAGAACTCCAAAACCAGCAGCAATCATTAGATTCCCTGAGACATAATAAGATTGTTGCAGGACTGGAAAACCATCAGGAATCATTAGATTCTCTGAGACATGATAAGACTGTTACAGAACTTCAAAACCAGCAGGAATCATTGGATTCCCTGAGATATGGTAAGACTGTTACAGAACTTCAAAACCAGCAGGAATCATTGGATTCCTTGAGATGAAAAATTGTTGATAAAGCTGTTGCAGAACTTTAAAACCCACAGGAATCATTGGATTCTCTGAGATGAAAAATTTTTGATAAAGTTGTTGCAAAATTTCAAAACTTGCAGGAATTATTGGATTCTCTGACACATGAAGTAATGGACAATAGCTTGGTTTTAGACTATTTCTAAGACTTATGGACATATATAATTCCTCATGTTGATTCATGTTCTTTGTTATGTAATACTTCCCAATTGATGTGTTTATGCATACCTGTTTCAAGTGAGATCCTTCAGGTAACCGCTAATCTGGTTTGATTCCCCATTTCCTTTGTTATTTTCATCTTCCTTCCTGAGACGTCAAGGAGGGCATGATCACCTCCTTTTTTGGGGTTCTCACCTTCTTGAGAAGTCAGGGAGAGTGGACCACCTTATGTTCTAAAACAAAAGAAAGCAGGAGATGTCATGGGCCAGAACTCTGAACTTGAAATAAGGATTCTTACAGAAAAATATATATTTAAATTCATAGATATGGAATTCTCCTTTCCATAAAAATGAAAAAATGTACTGCATAGTCCCTTTTCTCCTACACACACACACACACACACACACATGCAATTAAAAAATAAAAATAGCTTGGAAGGACTACTATTGGCAGGTCATATACAGGAGAAATAGAATCCTATGAACAGAGACCAGATCTGTGTTTTTTACTGGAAAAGAGAACTTCTAGGTCAGTCAGCCAGCCAGGCAGTCAGTCAGCAGTCACTAATTATTTATTAAGCCTTAGTTTTGCCAGGAAATGAAGACTACAAATAAAGTTTTAAAAAATTATCCCTGATTACAAGAAATTTGTACACTAATGGCAGCCACAAAACATAAATAATTAGCTACATAATTTGGATATGTAAATAAAATGTGAATATTATAATAAAATGCATATATAAAAAATTCATGTATATATACATATATAAGTACATCAATCATATAATAGGAATCATAGGAAATGAGAATATACAGTACATAGGGAGCTCCCTGGAATATTCATACATATATACATATATGTGTATGTATATATATATAAATATATATATTTATATATTAACACATATTACTTATATGCACAAACATGTATAACATACATATTGTATATATATATATATATATATATATATATATATAGGTATATACATAAAATACCTTGCGTGTATAAATACGTTTGTACACATTTGTCTATTTTGCCATATTATTTTTAATTTTTACTTTTTAAAAAAATTACTATAATTATTGTTAAGTGCTTGTGTCCATCCCTTTATGACCTCATTTTGGGTTTTTCTTGTCAAAGATACTGAAGTGGTATGCACTTTCCTTCTCTAGTTCATTTTACAGAAGAGGAAAATGAGGCAATCAGAGTTCAGTGCCTTGCCCAGGGGACTTTCAGTGGTAAGATGGCATAGTGAGGAAGCAACCCTCTAAAGCCCTCCCAAATTCCCCTCTAAACAACTAGAAAATTGCCTCAGAATTGGTCTAGAAAAAGGGAATCTGCTTACCAACTCAGCAGGAAAGGTCTGTCTCACTGGGATGGGAAAAGGGTGAGGTCCAAGAGCAGCAAGCAGTAGCAGCAGCTAACCTCACAGCAGGGAGCCTGCAGCAGGGCTTCAAAATTTAGGCCATCTTCCAGTGAGACTTTGCCTCCTGTGAACCAATAGCCCCCTAGGCAAGTGAGCACTCTGTGCAGTACAGCAAGATCTCATCCCAGTGATCCAGCAAGACCTTGACCCCCATTGCTGACTAATAGTAAAACCCCATCTTGGGGCTGGCCAACAAGGAGACCCCATCCTTGGTACCTGCCAATGGAGAAATCCTGTTTCCACAGCAACCCAGTAACCAGTAGTGTTAGGGAAGACCAGCTACAAGATCTTCCCTCTAAGGACAGAGACCAGAAAGACTCTGGTAACATAGCAAGCCAGCAGCAAGGTCTCATCCCTGCTAGCTGCAAATCAATAGGAAGGCCCCATTCTCTAGTACCAGACAGAAGAGAAAGCAATCCTCCAGAGAAAGTAAACAGCTAAGCCCTGAAGCCCAGTGAAAGCCAGCAATAAGACTCAGAGCCCCAGCACAAAAAGCTTGGTCCAGTGCAAAACCAGAGTCACACTATCACATAAAAACACCAAGTCACCAAAAAAAAAAAAAAAAAAAAAAAAAGGAGGGGGGCAGAAAAAAATGAGCAAAAATCCAAAACAAAACAAAAAAAGAAATTGATTATAGAAAGTTACTGTGGTGAAGATAAAGGTATAAACTTAGAAGAGGGCAACAGTGTCAAAATGGCTATATATGAATATTCAAAAAAAAATGTAATTTGGTCTCAGGTCCAAAAGGATTTCCTGGAAGAGCTTTTAAAAGATTTTTTAAAAAGGCAAATTAGAGAAGTAGAAGAAAATTTGGGGAAAGAAATGAGAGTAATGAAAGAGAATCATCTCAGACCAATACGAGCTTGGAATACTGCAGGTCAGACACAAATGGTCTCTATGAACACTTGGGATGAATTCATTAACCTTTGAAAATCTTGTGTTTCTTTTAAACTAATTTAACTCTGTTTTGCTCCTAGAATACATCTTCCTTAATGAGGGCATGTCCTGTTTGGTGGTCCTGTGTCCATATCTTTGTCCATACCATACAATAACTTTTAAGGTTCTATTTTACGAAGAGAGAAAGAGAGAGAGAGAGAGAGAGAGAGAGAGAGAGAGAGAGAGAGAGAGAGAGATGAAAAAAGAGTCAACAGCATAACAAAAGATATGCAAAAATTTGCTGAGGAAAATAACTTCTTAAAAAATAAAATTGGACAAATGGAAAAGGAAGTACAAAAACTCACTGAAGAAAATAGTTCCTTAAACATTAAAATTTAACAAGTGGAAACTACTGACTCTGAGATATCAAGATACAATAAAACAAAATCAAAAAAGTTTTTTTTAAAGAATTTGAAATTTCTTATTTAAAAAAAACTGACTTAGAAAAGAAATACAGGAGAGATAATAGAAAAATTATTAGACTATCTAAAAGTCATGATAAATAATAATAATATAATAATGAAGCCTGGAAAACATTTTTCAATAAATTATCAAAGAAAACTGCCCTGATATATTAGAATCAGAGGGCAAAAATAGAAATTGAAAGAATCCACCAATCACCACCCAAAATAGATTCCAAAGTGAAAATTCCTAGGAAAACCATAGCAAAATTCTTGAGCTCACAGATCATGGAGAAAATATTGCAAGTAGCCAAAAAGAAGCTATTCAAATATTATGGAATCCCAGTCATAATTATATAGAATTTGGCAGCTTTAACATTAAAGAACTAGAAGGCTTGGAATATGATCACTTGGAAAGCAAAGGATTTAGGATTACAACCAAGAACCACCTACCCTACGAAATTGAATATAAATTTTTTTGGGGGGGAATTTATATTTGATAAAATAGAGGACCTTCAAGTATTTCTAATTGAAAGATGAGAGCTGAAAAAAAAAATCTGATCTCAAAATACACGATTTAAGGGAAGCATAAAAATGAGATTTAAAAAGAAACAAACAAATAAACAAAAACATAAGAAATTCAGTAATCCATTCTGGAGAGCAATTTGGAACTATGCTCAAAAAGTTATCAAACTGTGCATACCCTTTGATCCAGCAGTGTTTCTACTGGGCTTATATCCCAAAGAGATACTAAAGAAGGGAAAGGGACCTGTATGTGCCAAAATGTTAGTGACAGCCCTGTTTGTAGTGGTTTGAAGCTAGAAAATGAATGGATGCCCATCAATTGGAGAATGGTTGAGTAAACTGTGGTATATGAATGTTATGGAATATTTTTGTTCTGTAAGAAATGACCAGCAGGATAAATACAGAGAGGATTGGTGAGACTTACATGAACTGATGCTAAGTGAAATGAGCAGAACCAGGAGATCATTATATACCTCAACAATGATACTGTATGAGGATGTATTCTGATGGAAGTGGATTTCTTCGACAAAGAGATCTAACTCAGTTTCAATTGATCAAGGATAGACAGAAGCAGCTACACCCAAAGAAAGAACACTGGGAAATGAATGTAAACTGCTTGCATTTTTTTCTTTTTTCCCAGGTTATTTTTACCTTCTGAATCCAATTCTTCCTGTGCAACAAGAGAACTGTTTGGTTCTGTACACATATATTGTATCTAGGATACACTGTGACATATTTAACTTGTATAGGATTGCTTGCCATCTGGGGGAGAGGATAAAGGAAGGGAGGGGAAAAATTGGAACAGAAGTGAGTGCAAGAGATAATGTTGTAAAAAAAATTACCGAGGCATGGGCTCTGTCAATAAAAAGTTATAATAAAAAAAATGAAAAATAAAGATGAAATATTGGAGAAGGTGAAAAAAAATTCAGTAAGATTAAACTATTTATATCTCTATAAAATTAGACAATGTTTATAACTTTTTTTAGGGTTTTTTTAAATAATTATAACTTTTTATTGACAGAACCCATGCCTGGGTAATTTTTTACAACATTATCCCTTGCTCTCACTTCTGTTCTGACTTTTCCCCTCCCTTCCTCCACCCCCTCCCCCAGATGGCAAGCAGTCCTATACATGTTAAATATGTCACAGTATATCCTAGATACAGTATATGTGTGCAGAACCGAACAGCTCTCTTTTTGCACAGGAAGAATTGGATTCAGAAGGTAAAAATATCTGGGGAGAAAAACAAAAATGCAAACAGTTTACCCAGTGTTCCCAGTGTTTTCTCAGTGTTCCCAGTGTTCTTTCTTTGGGTATAGCTGCTTCTGACCATCAATGATCAATTGAAACTGAGTTAGATCATCTTTTTGTCAAAGAAAGCCACTCCCATCAGAATACATCCTCATACAGTATCATTGTTGAAGTATATAATGATCTCCTGGTTCTGCTCATTTCATTTAGCATCAGTTCTGTAAGTCTCTCCAAGCCTCTCTGTATTCATCCTGCTGGTCATTTCTTACAGAACAATAATATTCCATAACATTCATATACCACAAATTACCCAACCATTCTCCAATTGATGGTCATCCGTTCATTTTCCAGTTTCTAGCCACTACAAACAGGGCTGCTTATAACTTTTAACAACTTTATTAGTATAAGAGTCATTAGAAGAATATATACATATATATATATATATATATATATAGACACAGGGTGTAAACATAAAGTTGCTTTGTTGCAGTAATGTTCCCAAAAGCAAAATAAAGGTGTAAGAAAGAAAATTATATTGGAAAAAGGAGGGGGAAGATTGAATGGGGTAAAATGTCCCACATTAAAAAAAAAAGTGTGGAAAAAGTTATTATAATGGAAAAGAAAATGGGCATGGATGGGTAAAGCTTAAATCTTATTCTAAACAAAGTTGGCTCCAAGTCATATTCATATTCAATCAGTTGTAAATAGAAATCTCTCTTACCTTACAAGGAAATTAAAAGAGACAAGGATAAAAGAAAGAGAAACGAGAATAATAATAGGGAGGGCATACTGGGAAAGATGGTTATCAGAAGTAAAACACTTCTGATAAGGGAAATGGTGGGGAGTTAAGGGGAGGAATAAGAAAGCAAAAAATAGTATGGAGAGAAATATATAGTTATAAAAATAAATGTCAATGGGATGAACTCACCCATAAAATGGAAGCAGATATAAGAATCGATTAAAAACCAGAATCCTACAATATGTTGTTTACAAGAAACACACTTGAAGCAGAAATATACATACAGGGTAAAGGTTAAAGGCTGGAGTAGAATCAATTATGCATTAGCTGAAGTAAAGAAAGCATGGGTAGCAATCATGATCTGAGATAAAGCAAAAGCTAAAATATATCTAATTAAAAGAAATAAAGAAGCAAATTATATCTTCCTAAAAGGTACCATAGACCTAGGCTTCTTATAGGTGTGTAACAAACAATATAGCATCCACATTTTTGGAGATAAGTTGAATGAGTTACAGGAGGAAATAAAAAAAAAAAAAACTATTCTACTGGGGAATCTCAACTTTTTCCTGTCAGAATCAGATAAATTAACCATAAAATTAATAAGAAAGAAGTCAATGAGCTGAATAAAATTTGAAGAAAGTTCAGTATGAGAGATCAAAGGAGAAAATTGAATGAAAGGAATACACCTTTTTTCTAAGCAGTATATAGCACATACACAAAAAATTGATTGTGTATTAAAACAAACCCCCCCACTCAATCAAATGTAGAGAAGCAGAAATAGTAAATGCATAATTTTCAGACTATAATGAAATAAAAATTACATTCAATAATGGGCAATAGAGAGATTAAAATGAATTGGAAATTAAATAATCTAATTCTAAAAAAACAAGTGGGTCAAATAAAAAATGACAAAAATAATTTATAATTCATTAAACAAAAATACAACAATAAGGCAACATATTAAAATTTATGGGATGCAGCCAAAGTATTACTTAGAGGAAATTTTATATCTCAAATTGCTTATATCTATAAAATAGAGAAAAAACAGATCAATAAATTGTTCATGAAATAAAAACAAAAGCAAAAAATAAAACAAAACCTAGAAAAAGAAAAAAATTGAAACCTCTAATTAAATCTAATACTATATAAACTATATGGAAAAATGTAGAGGGCCAAGTGTACATGAAACAAGTAATCTTATAAGGTATTAACTCAGCAGAATTAAGATAATGATTCTCTAGTTTACATGTACTTAGTACTTAGAATAGTTCTACAAGTTGACATCTATTCTACAAGATTGACACCTATGATGATGTACTTATAATAGAGCATATAAGAGCTAAGGAGTCTGGGAGGGAAGACAGACTCATAGATAGACAGAGAAGGCAGAGGACTGAAGGCTGGAGGACAGACTCAAAGATAAAGACCCTTGTGGCGGCTGTCCTGTCTCCTTCACACTCTGACTCCTTCACCTGGGGCCAGGCTAGCTTTCTGGGGGACCTTCAGATGGGCCTTAGTCTTAGTGGAGAAAGACAGGAGGCAGGAGGGTCACCAGGATGGTGAAAGATGGAATGTCTCTCTTCCAGTCCTTGTTGGCTCTTATATACCTTATTGTAATTACATCATTACAGCATACTGATTATGTGTGAATTTAGAGAATCATTACATTATCATGCTAAGTATTAAGTATATATGCAAACTAGATAACCATTGTATCATCAATTCCTCTGAGTTAATACCTTGTTTCAAGTATATTTCTACAGAGTTCTGACCCATTATATCTCCTGCTTTCTTTTGTTTTTGAACATACGTGGTCACACCCTTCCTGACTTCTCAGGGGGGTGAAAACCCCCAAAAGGAGGTGATCACACCCTCCCTAATGTCTCAGGAAATGAGGTGAAAACACCAAAGGGAAATAGGGAGTCAAACCAAATTTTGTTAACCAGTTTCTGAAGGGTCTCACTTGAAACAGATATACATACAAAAAATCCATCAGCATGGGAGGTATGACACAAACATATATTAATATAACACAGGTTAGTAGTGCTATAACAAACAACATGAGGAATTATACATGTCCGTAAGTCCTAGAAGGAGGATATATAGAAAAGGAGTCTTGCCAAATTCCTTTTATGACACAAATATCATTCTGATACCCAAATCAGGAAGAACAAAAACAGAAAGAGAAAATTCTAAAAAATTTTCTCTAATAAATATTGATACAAAATTTTAAAATAAAATATTAGCAATGAAAATAAGATTCTTATCTCTCTTGTGCTCTCACTCTCTTCTCTCTTTCTCTCTCTCTCTCTCTTTATTTCTTTCTCCCCTCTCTCTTCTTCCTTTCCTCCCTATCTCTCTCTGACTCTATTTCTGCCACTGTCTCTGTCCTTCTCTGTGTCTTTTTGTATCTGTCTTTTTGTAGTTCTGTGACTCCTTTTCTCTTTTAAAAACAGTAATATTTTAAGTTGAAAAAATAGGACAGGGCTGCTCAATTCTTAAATTTCAGAAGTAGCAAAATGAAAATACTATTGGGTACAGATGTTAAAATTCTGGGTCAGTACTTATTTCCTGCGTGAATTAATGATGGGCTACTTTCTTCCTCTCCCTTGACTTCAGTTTTCTAATTTGTAACAAGAAATTTGGATGAAAATGACCTATGAGATGTTTTCCATCTCTAAATATATAATTTCACAACATAGAAGTAGAAGGGATAGGCAGTTGAGTAAGGATTTAAAATATTTTGACAGTTTAAAATAATGCATAAAAAGATGAAATTTAATATAGATTAATTATTTGATGAATAAATATATATTAAATGCCTATAAGTCAGACACTGTCTTAGGTGCTTAGATATTCCTTTGATAAATGTAAAATCATCAGCCTTTTTTTAAGAGCCCTTAATATTCTAAATATTACTAAAAGTCTAAATGATAGTATAGGTAAAAAGGACAGGTAGGGGCTCCTGAGAATGTAGTTAAACTTTATAGCAACTCTAAGGTTGTATCATTTATGGGAAATCACTAACCTAACATAATAAGGAGAGGAAGAAACTGTTTTATAATCTATAGGCTGTCATGAGTCCTTTGAGTGTGTTTTTTTTTAATTGTAAGGTAAATAAATACTGTCTTTTATACAAGATATATCACTAGCTTAAGAGTTTATCTAAGTGCTAAGGGCTCTTTTACCACTTCTCCAGAGTCCAAGAAATGAGACGTATATTCTGAAATTCTTGAGGAAAATTGAGTGGTTCATGAACCCAAAGAGCAATTTATAAAAATCCCAAAGCATGGACTAATTTATGCATATTCTAATTGTGGAATTTCAAGATACACTTTGCACTTGCATTTAAAAAAATATTTATGCAAGCAAAAGACATGGAGTTTTGGCTAGAGAGCAGTTCACCTGGAAAAGATCTGAGAAAATTCGTCAATATACATGATTACATGTCAGTATATAAGTTTATTGTTCAGTCATGTCTGACTTTTTGTGACCTCATTTGGGGTTTTTTGGCAAGGACATTAGAGTGGCTTGCCATTTCCTTCTCCAGATCACTTTACAGATGAGAAAACTGAGGCAAACAGGTTTAAATGACTTGCATCTCATACAACTAATAAGTGTGTGAGGTTAGATTTGAAATCAAGAAAATGAGTCATTCTGATTCCAGGCCCTAGAATTCTCTCTACTGTGCCACTTAGCTGCCCAGTGTAGGGGGTGGGAAGGAGGGAGTCCTAATGGTGCCCTCAATTTTATTAAAAGAAGCATAGTGTCCTTAATGCAGAAGGGACAGGACTGCTATATTTTGCCCTGATCAAACAATTTCTGAGGTTCTGTATTGAGTTTTGAGTGCCACCTTTTAAGGAAGGATACACAAAATCATACATTTTTAATTGAATGGGACTTTAGAGGTCTTGAGTCCAATCACTTACTTTTACAGATGAGGAAAGTGACATATAGAGAAGTAACTCACCTAGAGTCATACAGGGGAATTGATTATCTGGATAATTTCTAGTGGAGGGTAAACAAAATACTGAAGCAACATTCAAAATCAGCTGAAATAATTAAGAATGTTCAACCTGGAAAAAAAATAAGGCATATGATATGCATCTTGAAGTATCTTATTCAGTGTCCCAGTAAAATGAAATTAGCCTTTTGTTTGACTCTGAAAGGAAGAACTTGGAGCAGTGGATGGAAGTTGAATAGAGGCAGTTTATGACTGATTGTAAAGAAATATTTTCTAACAATTAGAGCTATTCAAAAAGTGAAATGGGTTGCCTTGGTAGGTAGTGAGTTTTTCCTTACTTGAGATTTGCAAACAAAGGCTGGGTGATCGTTTGTTGGGGAGGTAGTAAAAGGGATTTGGGTTCATACAAAAGTTGGACTAGACAGTCTCTGAAGTCCTTTCCAACTCTGATTCTAAGATTCTTTAATCAGCACTTAACCATAAGGAAATTATAATTCTCTACTATTGCAACTACCAGCCAACATTTTTGGCTTTACTCCATCTAGTGGTTAAAAGCAGACATTTTTATTTCAAATGCTCTCCCAGCTTCTTTCACTGTTGCTGTTGCTTCTCTTTAACTCCCTTTTCTTGCATCTTTTACCTAGCCTTTATAGCATTATCCCCTATACCTCCAGCCATGAAGACAGTTATTTCATCTAATTACATTTTTCTCTTATTTATCTCATAAAAATTAAGGGATATACTTCAGAGCTTGAATCTCTATAACATATTGCTGACAGCAGTAAGTTCTTCACTCATTTCATCTGTAGTTAGATATTTCAGTGGATAGAGTGCTGAACTTGGAATCAGAAAGAATTGAGTTCAAATTCAGCCTCAGACTTGCTATCCATGTGATCTGAATGCAGGTCTTTAGGTCATTTAACTTTTGTTTTCTTGTTTCCTTATTTTTAAAATAGGGATAAAAATAGCACCCATCTCCCAAGGCAGTTATGAGTATAAAAGGAGGTATTATCTGCAAAGTATTTTACAAACCTTAAAGAATTATATAAATTCTATCTATTATTATTATTAAATAAAACATTATGAAGAGCTGAACTCTGCTCTCATTCAATTCTGTTTAATTTTGAAAACCACATTTTAGATCATTAATCTTCATTTGATTTTTACTGACTTTCAGTATTCAGTGAGTACTTATCAGAGGGCAATCAAGTCAAGGAAGGACTTTGTAAACATGTCATAGAAAAAAAAAATCAAAGCAACGGGAGATATTTAGCTTCCTGACTCCTTTCATGTCACAGATAAAATATACCTCCCCCCTCCCCCCCAAAAAAAAGCTTTTCCTAATCTATCTTAATTCCAGTTTATCCTATATATCAGTGATTTTAACATAGTTATTTGCGTTTTGTCCCTACCATTATACTGTGTTACTCTAGAGCAAGAACTGTCTTTTTCTATTCTTTTTATCCCCAGTGTTTTATACCGGGCCTGGCACAGAGAAAGTACTTAATAATGTTTATTGGTTGACTCATTGGAAGATAGGGAGTTAGTTCTCTTCTAGCATCTGAAGAATTATCTTGTGAAAGAAGAATTAGACTTTTCCTGCTAGATCTCCAAGAGAATAACTAAGAAGAAAGGGCAGAAGATCGAGAGAATCTGAAGACTTCAGCTAAATGTCAAGGAGCTTTTCCTAACAATGAAAATAAAATATCTAAGGATGGAACATGGAGATATCTCAGGGTGTTCCCTCAAGGGAGATCTTTAAGCTGGAAGTAAGGTTAAACCCTTGGTAGAGATATTACAATGGGGTTTCTTTTCAGTATGAGTTAGATGTTAAAACTTCTGAGGTCCTTTCCAAATCTAGATCTCTGAAAACTTGTAATAAGCAACTTCCTTTACATTTTCCTAGGAGAGGACCTTCAGATATTTCCAAAAGGAACATAAATTTAGTTATTATTATTATTAGAGAGATGTTAAGATGCATGAACTTAATGGAAAAAATGATTATGAGAAGAAATAGAGATTTTTTATAAATACATAAGATTTTATGCAACATTGACCTCCTTGACTAAAACATAGGTTGGACAACATAGCTCCCTTGATCAAGAAGATCACTTGTTCCTCATTGTCTGCAGGAAAAAAAAAATACAAACTCCTATTTGGCACTTAAATCCTTTTATAATCTGACGTCAGCCTATCTTTATAGTTTCATTATTCCATTTTGCACACACAGTGTTCCAGGTAGACTAACCTTCTTTCTGTTCCTTATATGTGTCATTTTTGTCTCCTCTCTCTGTGCCTTTGAATAGGTTTTTATTCCTAAAATGCTATTTCCTTAGCTTCACCTAGTAGGACCCTTATCTTTCTTCAAAGCTCATTTTCAAGTACCAACTCCCACATGAAACTTTATTTTTTTAAAGTACTTAGTCTCTAATAAATTATTTGTTACTTCTCCTATTATATTTACTTAACATCTGTTTTGCATTTATTTATATATGAGCATGTTTCATTTTGTCTTTTTTTTTCTCTGATAGATAGATAGAAGGTAGATAAGGGTTTTTTTTTTTCTTTATATGCCTTGAATCTAGCCCTGGACCTGGCACATAGTAGGCACTTACTGATTGCTGATTAAGACCAAAAAAGAGAGATGAATGTATCAGAGATTATATCTACTTCTGGTACTCACATGATTTTGATCTTTGTACCCACATGGTTTTGATCTCCTCTGCTAGGTCTCTTTGTTTGAAAAGTTTTCATTTCATGTAGCTTAGAGATTATGGTACTTGATGTGGTGATGTCTACAAAAAACTATAAAAAATTTGAATCGATCAGTGTAATCAGAGAGAGCATGGTTAACTGTTGGATATGTGATAATGTTTCAGTTCCATTTTCTTTATTCGTTGGCTTCTTGGGAAATATTTTGAAAAATATTTGTTGTATGTGGATTTTAAAAAATCTTTTATTTTTGAAAGAATTATGAGAGGTCACTAGAGAAGTTAAGTGAAGTTTTTGGGGTCACATTGCTAGGAAATGTTTGAGGCAGGATTTAAACTCAAGACTTTCTGACTCCTGGTGCATCAATGTAATCATTGCCCCACCTTAGTTGCCTAGAATCCCATATTTGAGTGAATATGAAAAAAAAAATCAGTGCTTTTTATTTATTTGAGAAATAAATTCTGAGTTTGTAATTCTGACCACAAAATGATACAGCACCTAATTCCAAAAGGAATAGTATGTTATTGTGCTAATGTGTTTACTTAGGATACTTATTCAGGACTATAAAAGATGATTATATATATCAGTAATGTGGCTGCATACTCCATTGCTACTACTCATTCATCTTTATTCATTTATGATTTTTCATATATCTAAAGTATTTATCCAATATTTCAGAGCCTTCCTCGAGGTCCTTAAATAATTTGCAGTACTGCCATAGCACTGGAGTTCTCTATCTGTTATCCTTTATCCTTACTACATGATTATCCTACTTCTTTTTTTAATCATATATTCCCTAGATAAAATCTTTTTTGCTATCTCTTTGCAAGTTATGACTGGTAATATTTTAGCCTACTTCACACATATCTGTCTCTCAATTGCTTTTTAGGTCACTTATGATTTTGATTCATAAGAGATCATAGTGATGCAAGATTCAGATTCACAACCATATAGCAACAAGGGAGTTTATTTTTGGGATAGATAGATGATTTCAGCAGGACACCTCCTCTCTCATTAAGGAATTAGGCATTTAATCACTAATATAAAATCATAGAGAGTTGCCTGGTATTTTGAGAAGTTATAGCTTGTATGGATGATCCTTTGTTTTTGAAGAGAATCAGTGACATTGCAGATGATGTCTTGGCTTGCCTATGAATTTAATTTAAATGAGGCAGAATTGTGAAAAGTTTTTGGCCTACCTCTCTCTTTTCAGTCCTTTAAGCCTTGGCAGGACATAACTCTAGAAGCCTAGAAATGAACCAAGTGTTTTAGATGCTTAACCAATCTCTCAGTGCTCCCTATTGCCACAACTCACAGAGATAAACAAACCTTAAAGCTAGGTTCTCTTACTTTTAAATTTCACCCTCTTTCCATGATAACATGCTCTTTCTGCAGTGGGAGGTTGGTATGAGAAAATGGATGTTTGTTTTAGGGAGTATTTGGGTATTGTTGAAAGTGCCTTACAATTTCTCAAATATAATCCAGTACTTCTGGCTATGATGATTGCCTAAATGGCTATGGACAGCTCAGCACTCATATACATATTCCATTAAAAAGGTGACATATGTACCAGATCAAATAATAATCAAGAAATCCAGTGACAAAAAAGATAAATCAACTCTTCAACCCAAGAACTGAAAAAAGTCACCCAGAAACCTCTAAACAATAGGAAAGGGGACCACCAGCAAGTTCAGGAGATAAACAAATTGGCAGCATTCAAATGTGGCCAAAAATTAGACAGAAAGGAGCGTAGCCAATAAGAATCCGTCTCCAGAAACAGCAAAAATGAGGGTTCTTCTGCTATATGCTCAGGGTTTTCAGTCAATAAACAAGTAGATTGAGTCTGTGTTTTTGTAATTAGACTTGTAATTTTTTT
Organism: Sarcophilus harrisii; assembly: GCF_902635505.1. Taxonomy (NCBI): domain Eukaryota; kingdom Metazoa; phylum Chordata; class Mammalia; order Dasyuromorphia; family Dasyuridae; genus Sarcophilus; species Sarcophilus harrisii. Next base: position 377,978,146 of record NC_045429.1, read on the forward strand.
TCTTTTTCATCTTTTCTTTTTAGTTTGGTATTGATTTTAAACTTTAATCCAATTTGTTAAAGATCTTATGGCCTCCATATGGTTTGCTTTGAAACAATTTTCAAGGTAATGACCAGCAATTTTACGTTTGTTCAGATATAGTTACTCTGAATTCTCATGTTGGTGTTATATATCATGTCCAATGCCCTTCAATTAAAGGACAAATGCTCATGATATTTAATATGAGATATTTAATATAATATTAAATAACTTGTTAGTATCTTGTTAATACTTTAGGCCATATATTACGCTAAGTCCTGGGGATGCAAAGTAAAGTAAAAGATGGTCTTTGCCCTAAAAGAGATCACAGTGTTTGTAGGTCTGAGCTCTCTGAGTAGCCTACAAGTTTTAATTGTTTCCAGTATTGTACCAACATATTTTTAGCTATCCTTTATGGGAAACTGCCTTTGAAATATTACTAAGTTGTAGAATGGATGGAGAAGAATAGAAGATGAGAAGCTTATAAAAGTAGGAAGGGGCTAGATTATAAAAAGGTTTAAGAGTGAAATGCAGGATTTTACATTCGATCCTGAACATATGCAGTCACAGTAACTCACTGAGCCAGAATGAAAATGATTGAATCTACTCTTAGAAAAATCACCCTGGAAGCAATGCATTGGAATGCATTAACTGTAATCAGGAAGACCAATTAGAAGACTATTGAGAAGTCCATGGGAAAAGTGATAAGGATATAAACTAAGATTGTGACTATGTGAATAGAGAGAAGGGTTAACATTTAAGAAATGTTATATCATAACATTAGAACAAACAACCCCAAAATTTGGCAGTTGATTGTGATGTGATCTATGATGTGGAGTTTGTCACCAAATGATGGCAAAAGTTGGGGTTTGGTCATGTGAAAAATTCACAATGGCCATTCTGGCAAAAGGCAGATTTATTTAGGGGAAAAGTTACAGACAAAATGAAGGAATATAATAGACACTTTGAATGGTAAACATGAAATAGAGTGGGAGAGCATATGAAAGACAAGTTCCTCAGTGGAACTCACAATTACCCAGGGGAAAGGGAGCATCCCATGAGGGTGAGGTGTGCCCTTAGCTGGCAGGCTAAATCCTAAAAAAGTACCCTAAAAAGTTAGCTTCAAGGAGGAGAAGCAGGAGTGGGAAGCATGGTGGAGTTAGGGAGAAAAATCACGGCATGGGGGTGGAGAAATAAGGAGAAAGACAACTAGAGGCAGAGTGCTATCGGGAACTAACTCAAAACTGGGTAGCAACTCTGGGATAGCTCATAAGCAGACATGGTAAGGAAAGTTTAACCTCAAGGACACGATTAGAATTCCTGACAGAGCATGGCAAGGTAAGGATGCTGGAGACCTATACAGAGGGTGGGTCTCAGGAGTTTGACCTAACTTGGATTTCAGACTGGACCATCTCCCCAAAGGATGATACTATGGAGCTAAATTGATCTCTATTTGAGCCTTCTGCCTGCTTGCCCCAGGAATCAATTCCTCTACTAACTACACCTAACATTATTTGGATTATATCATTTAGATATATGGAATAAGTGAAAGTAAGCAATCAAGGATGGCACCTCAGTTGTAAGCCTGGGTGCCTGAAAGGATGAGGTGTCCTGGAAAGGAAGGAGAAATCTCAGAAGAGAGGATATTGGGGATGATGTAATATTTCCTTTTTAGGACATGTGTTGAGTTTGGGATATCAACAGTACATTCACTTCAAGATATACAAAAGGCAGTTGGTAATGTGAATCTGTACTTGAGGAGAAAGACCAAGATCAGATATATAATTCTAAGAATCATCTGAATAGAGCCAATAATTGAACCCAAGGGAGCTGATGAGACTACTGAATGAAATGATACAAAGCAAAAAAAAAAAAAAAAAAAAAAAAGATGTGGCCTTTGGAGGATACCCAAGTATAATAATCTTTAGCTGACCAAAAATCAGTGAAATATATTGAGAAGAAGCAGTAGGACAAATGAAAGAGAACTAGGAGAAAGTCATGTCAAGAAACGATATGTCAGTGTCAAACAGAGTATTATTGTCAAATCCAGTGTCAAGAGATATTATACCGAACGAGATCAACCAAATCATTTCTAATGGAGCAGTAATGAACTGAACTAGCTATGCCCAGAAAAAGAACTCTGGGAGATGACTAAAAACCATTACATTAAATTCCCAATCCCTATATTTATGCACACATGCATTTTTGATTTCCTTCACAAGGTAATTGTACAATAATTCAGAGTCTGATTCTTTTTGTACAGCAAAATAATGTTTTGGTCATGTATACTTATTGTGTATCTAAGTTATATTTTAATATATTTAACATCTACTGATCATCCTGCCATCTAGGGGAGGGGGGGGGGGGGGTAAGAGGTGAAAAATTGGAACAAGAGGTTTGGCAATTGTTAATGCTGTAAAGTTACCCATGTATATATCCTGTAAATAAAAGGCTATTAAATAAAAAAAAAATTAAAAAAAAAAGAGATATTATACTGGAGTCAAATACTACAGCAAGGTCAAGAATGCTAAGGATTAAGAAAAAGCCAATTAAGAGAACATTTGTAACATTACAGAAGCCAGAGTCACTTAAAGTGGTTCTCAAAATCTGGCCCAAAGCATTCTGGAAATCTCTGAAATCCTTTCAGAGAGTCTACAAATACATAATTAGTTTTTATTTTTAATGTGATCAACATCTATAACTATAAACCACATAAACAAAAACTCTTTTGACAGATCCTCAATCATTTTTAATAGGATAAAGATACTGAGAACAAAAGTTTGAGGACTACTGAAAATGAGGAAGTCAAAAACTATATTGAAGTGATTTACAAAAGAGTAAGAAGACATTTCTATTATGAACTCTTCCTCACTTCAACTTCTTAGAATGCTTATCTTTTAAGGTTCATCTCAGGTGGTATTTCCCCTGAGAAGCCATTTCCAATCTTGGTCTATTGCTGGTCCCAATCACCAAGCAGTTATTTAGTGCATTCTCCAGGCTGAAATTATCTTGTGAATTCAGAGTAGAATATAAACTCCAAGAAAGTAAGGGTTATTTTTTTTTATTCCTTTTTTTTTTTTTGGTAGTACCAGCACATATTACAGTTTCTAAGTCATAAGAACAAAGATAGGGACCAGACTTTTGATTTCACTGGAGTGAGAAGCATATGAGGAAATTCCCTCTGTCAATACAAGTCCATTCTTTTTCCTTGGGATACTGGAACCGATTAAGAGACTTGCTCAGTCTCAAACCCAATATAAGTAACAAGTAGGGACTTGAACTCATGTTTTTTTTTTTTTTTTTATTATTATTCTAAGGCATTCTCTCTATCCATTATGCAACACTAGCCCTGATTTTTACATGGATTAGCACTTAATAAATATTTATGGGATGGAATTGAATTTAGATTTGCCATAGATTAAACCAGGTTCACATACCATCCTTCAAACAATATAAACCTAGTATGATTTTTTTTAACATAAACCTTAGTTTTATTTAAGAGAAAGGGATTCTATTTCTTCCTTTTTAATTAAAAAGATAATTAAAAGAGGACAAATGGGAAGAGTTGAAAGACAGAGACACAGACAAAAACAGAGATAGAGAGACACACAGAGACATACACACAGAAAGAGGAGAAAACAGAGAAAGAGAAAGAAAGAGGGAGAGAAAAGGAGAGAGAAGGGAGACAGATAGAGAGAGAGAGAGAGAGAGAGAGAGAGAGAGAGAGAGAGAGAGGAGGGAGAGAGGGAAAGGAACAGACAGACAAAGAAAGACAGAGAGAGAGAGAAAGAGAGAGAGAGAGAGAGAGAGAGAGAGAGAGAGAGAAGAGAAGAGAAGAGAAGAGAAGAGAAGAGACAGAGAGAAAGAGACAAAGACAGAGACAGAGAGATGTGAAGGCACTGAGTGTAGATTTTTTTTTAAGGAGCCAATCCATGAAAGGAAAAAGAGATAAAAGACAGTACTTGGCAGGGATAGATGGATCAAGTGAAGGTTTTTGGACATATTTTTAGAAAGCAGGAAAGAAGTCAGTAGACCAGGGAACGATTGAAGATAAGGAGTTAAGCAGCAAAAATACTATTATATCAGTTTTATTGTTTTTTTTAACATATATGTATCCCAATTAGCTTAAACTTTTCAAAGATTTTTGAGACATTCTATACTTATACTCATTTACTTAGATATACTTCATTCAGTCACCTAGAAAATTTCAATAATAGACTGCTCCATACTCATACTTCAACATTTCTAGATTAGTAGAATCTGCATAATTATTTTAGAATTCAGTCACTTTTATGCTACAATGAGGTAGGAGAGGATAGTTTTGTGAGTGTTATCAAAGGATATTAGAAAACATTAAATGTTTTGGTAATGTTTCCAAGAAGAAAATCTCTAAATCAATAAATTGTTCTAGTTTCCTCAAGTTATAAGAATTATATATTAACATCAATATGATTAGTAACGTTTTGATATTTGATGAGAAAACACATTTGAGTCCTAGTTATACTTACTAGCTATACAATCTTGGACAAATCATTTTACCTCTCAGGACCTCAGTTTTTCTATTTTTTTAAATGAGAGTAATCTTATTTGTATGACTTAGTTCTCAGGGTAGTTGTAAAAAAAAATGCTTCTTACACTGCTATATAAAAATCTCTATAAAGTATTATAAAATATGAACTTTTTTCTTTTTTTCAGAAATTTGATTTTCTGATGATTGAAAAGTAGTCAAGGTTATTACCTATTACCCCATCAAGTACATAGTACTGTTTTAAAGAAAAATAGAAACCCAGGACGATTATTCATGGTTCTATTAATTCTACTGTTTTTAGATTATAAAAACCTCATACTTTCCTCCAATTTACCAATCCTCCTTCTTTCATGTTTCTGTCAAATATTGCAATAGTCTTCCTGTCATCCAGATTTGCAGTCTTAGAGTCACTCCTTCATATATACCTTAGATGCTGAACCTTTCTGATTCCACCTCAACATCTTGAATTTGTACTCTTTTTTCCTATTTATATAATCACCAGAAACCAGGTCCTTGTCATCTCTTGCTTGGACTAATAAAATAGCTGTATGATTTGTCTCTCTACATTTAATTTCTTATCTTTGGCCATTTGTATAGATTTTCCTCCATACTTAGAAAATCTTTCTTCTTGATAAGCCCCCAGACCCCAGATTCTGGGATAAGAACTCACTATTTGACAAAAATTTCTGGAAAAATTGTAAAATAATATGTTAGAAACTGGACATAGATCTACATCTCACACCCTTTATCAAAATAAGGTCAAAATGGATACATAATTTGGGCATAAAGGATGATACCATAAACAAATTAGGAGAACAAGGAATAATTTATTTATCAGATCTTTGGAGAAGGGAAGAATTTATGATAAAAAAAAACTAGAGAACATCATGAAAGGCAAAACTTTGATAACATTAAATTAAAAAGTTCTTGCATAAACAAAACCACAGAAACAAGATTAAAAGGCAAGTATAAAATTGGGAAAAATCTTTACAGACAGTATTTCTGATAAAGGTCTCATTTCTAAAATATATAAAGAACTTTTTTAATTTAATAACAATATAAGTCATTCCCCAATTGATAAATATTCAAATGAAATGAACAGGCAATTTTCAAATGACAAAATTTAAATCATCTATAGTCATATAAAAATGGCTTAAATCACTACTGTTTAGAGAAATGCAAATTAAAACAACTTTGAAGAGCTACCTCATCTCTCTAAAATTGACTAAGATGACAGTACAAGATAATGATAAATGTTGGCGGGAATGTGGGGAAATTGGGACACTAATGCATTGTTGGAATTGTGAAATGATCCAATCATTCTGGGGAGCAAACCAAAAGGTTATAAAACTGTTCATACTCTCTAACAGAGCAGTTCCATTTATGGGTCTGTATCCCAAGGAAATCATAAAGGAAGGTAAAGAACCCACATGTGCAAAAATATTTGTAGCAACTCTTTTTGTGGTACAAAGAATTGGAAAAGGAGTGGATGCCCACCAATTGGGAAATGGCTGAATAAGCTGTGGTATATGAAACTAATGAAATATTATTGTTCTATAAAAAATGATGAACAAGCTGATTTTAAAAAGGCCTAGAAAGATTTATATGTGCTGAAGCTGAGCTAAACAAGCAGAACCAGGAATATATTATACACAATAATAGCAAAAATGTGGTATGATCAACTATGAAAGACTTGGATCTTCTCAGTGATTAAGTGATCTAAAGCAATCCCAATAGACTCTGAACAAAAAAAAATGTCATCTACATCCAGAAAAGGAACTAAGGAGACTGAATGTAAATTAACATATGTTATGCTCACTTCTTTTTTCTGTTTTTTTTTTTTTTTATCTCTCCCATGGTTTTTCCTTTTTGCTCTGATTTTTCTCTCCTAGCATGATTCATAAAGCAATGTATGTTAAAAATAAAATAAAATGAAGCCTTTCTCCTTCAAATCTGCCTCTTGGGACTCCTATAGCTCTCCTCAAGGATTCATGTAAATCCCAAATTACAGGAAATAAAAGTCAATATGTCATCATTTCTAACCTATCTTGCTTTCCTTTCAACTGCCCTGTTTCCATTGAAAATACCATAATTTTCCTAGTTATTCAGGCTTCAAAACTCAGAATTAAATTATATATTTCTCTATTGATTGCCCTGTAAATTCAACTGGTAGCCAACTCCTATCACTATTCTTTGAATGAACAAATGAGTCCTATTGCTTTGTTGTGATGACAGTGAGATTTGCTGGAAATTAACAGGCACTCCCTGAAAATAAGTGACTATGGCATATATTACTGCTAAGAAAATGATCTAATTCCTTATTATCACCTTGTCAATCTATTTGTAGTGAATATCTCTGATGTGAATTTACATATGTTCTGGTTTAGTATATGACAAAAAATACATCAATGAGGATTTCTAATTGAATTGAGTTTTTGAATCTGAATATCATGAACCTGAATGTTTCTAAGCAAAGAAAAAATGAAGTGGTTCTTAGCTAGACTTTTGTGAATTTGTATTCTGATAACTCAACAGAGTGGAGAAGTCACCTAACACACACACACACACACACACACACACACACACACACACACACAATTTGATGACTTAAATTGAAACTGTAAATGCCAACTGTAGAGATCTAGCCATGGACATATGAAGTGAATAATCTATGATTAGTTAAACAGTCTCTGGTGAAGCCAGGAACAAAATAAATATCTGGGAGGCTTATCCTAGGGTACTATGTATTGAAATGACTAGACAGCTTCTTAAAACAAATAAATAAAAGTCCTCTGGTCTTCAAAGCATGTCCAGTATTTCTCAGCCAGCTTCTCTCTTTCCTATCAGCAGGAGTTATATCCCACTTGTTTACAATCACAATTTGATTGTCCTACTGCTAAGTTAGAACAAGTGGTTTAAAGAGAGTAAACTGCTGTTTTCCTTTGCTCTTCACTGAATGTTTGGATTATATGAGCCATTGTGCTTGCACCATTTTTTGCTCTTCAGTTTGCTTATCCAGCACCCAGTGTGACACCACAATGTTTGCTTTTGTTCATTAAAGTTGTTTGAATGTCAAGAAAAGCATTGCAACTAGAAGAAGACTTAGCAGAAGAATAATGTGACCCAGCAAGTAAATAAAGTGGAAAGCACAATATCTGACAGGGTTTTCTAAAAATTACCAGAGGAGGAGCAGCTAGATGGCACAATGGAGAGAGCATCAGCCCTGAAGTTAGGAGGACCCGAGTTCAAATCTGATTTAAACACTTAACACTTCCTAGCTGTGTGACCCTAGGCAACTTATTTAACCCCGATTACCCAGTCAAACAAAAAAAAATCCCAGAGGAAAATATATATTGACTTAGAAATCTTAATTTCTCAACAGAAATTTAGTTTCTTATATGAATGTTATCAATTATAGTTCTGATAATATGAGAAAAAGCACATTATCAAATAGTTTTATGCTAACCTAGAGGCAATATTGTATAATTAAAAACATCTTGACAAAAGATGACCAAAAAAGAAACATGATGAATGTTGAAGGGGCTGTGGGAAAACAGGTACATTGCTGCACTTTTGGTGAAATTATAATATGTATAATACTTAAGGTGTAATTTAATTTTAAAAAATTTTGAATTAGGCTTTAAATCCAACTCCTTTATTTCCCATCCTAAGGAAGTAAATATCAAAGAAAAGAAAAATCCTGTAAAGGACTATATGTAAGGTATTAAAACCAAAACAAAGCAAAAAAGCAAACAAATTGAAAATGAGGTGTCTGGCTTTCCTATAAGCATTTCAATGTAGTTGTTCTATAGGTGAATTAAATTTTTTCATGTGAAAATAATTGCATAAAAATAATTTCATAACTCCACCAAAGTTTTAAAAAAATTGACCAATTATGAAGATTCAGATCAAATTTATGACAATGAAACACAAGTAACATTGGTTAATGCATGTGTTAGTTCTTGATTCCAGAACCTGTAGACAACAGGAAACAGCATTTAACACTTCAAAGTAATAAAAGAGATTAATAATAGGTCTTGGAGTGTCCCAGGATTAATCAACTAGCTGAAATTCAACTCTTAAAAGTTTCAGTATTGTTCATAATAAAGGTATCAAAAATCAAAAGTCAGAAACAAGTTAAGTTTAGCTCATTTGATTTAGATTGCTTCAAATTACTGGATTTAGAAGTCAGTCCTTCAACTAACATTTATTATGTCCTTACTGGGTGCTGGGCAGTATGCTAAGTGATGGGAAAGCAAATCTTTTTATTTTTTTATAATAACTTTTTATTGACAGAACCCATGCCAGGGTAATTTTTATTTATTTATTTATTTATTTTTTTAATAGCCTTTTATTTACAGAATATATGCATGGGTAACTTTACAGCATTAACAATTGCCAAACCTCTTGTTCCAATTTTTCACCTCTTACCCCCCCACCCCCTCCCCTAGATGGCAGGATGACCAGTAGATGTTAAATATATTAAAATATAAATTAGATACACAATAAGTATACATGACCAAAACGTTATTTTGCTGTACAAAAAGAATCAGACTCTGAAATATTGTACAATTAGCTTGTAAAGGAAATAAAAAATGCTGGTAGGCATAAATATAGGGATTGGGAATTCAATGTAATGGTTTTTAGTCATCTCCCAAAGTTCTTTTTCTGGGCATAGCTGGTTCAGTTCATTACTGCTCCTTTGGAAATGATTTGGTTGATCTCGTTGCTGAGGATGGCCTGGTCCATCAGAACTGGTCATCATATAGTATTGTTGTTGAAGTATATAATGATCTCCTGGTCCTGCTCATTTCACTCAGCATCAGTTCGTGTAAGTCTCTCCAGGCCTTTCTGAAATCATCCTGTTGGTCATTTCTTACAGAACAGTAATATTCCATAATATTCATATACCATAATTTATTCAGCCATTCTCCAACTGATGGACATCCATTCAGTCCAGTTTTTAGCCACTACAAAAAGGGCTGCCACAAACATTCATGCACATACAGGTCCCTTTCCCTTCTTTATAATCTCTTTGGGATATAATCCCAGTAGTAACACTGCTGGATCAAAGGGTATGCACAGTTTGATAACTTTTTGAGCATAGTTCCAAACTACTCTCCAAAATGGTTGATTCGTTCACAACTCCACCAACAATGCATCAATGTCGCCAGGGTAATTTTTTTACAACTTTATCCCTTACACTCACTTCTGTTCCAATTTTTCCCCTCTCTCCCTCCACCCCCTCCCCTAGATCCAAGCAGTCCTATATATGTTGAATATGTTGCAGTATATCCTAGATACAATATATGTGTGCAGAACCAAACAGTTCTCTTGTTGCACAAGAAGAATTAGATTCAGAAGGTAAAATAACCCAGGAAGAAGAACAAAAATGCAAACAGTTTACATTCATTTCCTAGTGTTCTTTCTTTGGGTGTAGCTGCTTCTTTCCATCATTGATCAATTGAAACTGAGTTAGATCTTCTCTTTGTTGAAGAAATCTACTTCCATCAGAATACATCCTCATACAGTATTGTTGTTGAAGAATATAATGATCTCCTGGTTCTGCTCATTTCACTTAGCATCAGGTCATGTAAGTCTCTCCAAGCCTCTCCTGCTGGTCATTTCTTACAGAACAATAATATTCCATAACATTCATATACCACAATTTACCCAACCATTCTATGGGCATCCATTCATTGGGATAGAAATTTTAAGGAAGTTGTAGTCGAGTTTTACACATATCTATATATTTCTATTTATTTATCTATCTATAATAAATTAGAGGTAATTCACAGAGGGAAGGCATTATTTCTAAAGGGGATTGGGAAAGGCTTCTTGCAGAAGATGGATCTTTAGCTGAGATTTAAAGGAAATCAAGGAAGGCAGAAGATAAGAGCAGATAATTCCAAGAGTGGGAGACAGCCAGTGGGAAAAAAAAAAAAACATTAATTTTGTCAATTAAGAGATTATTTGGTAACTTTGGAGACACTACATTCAATTGAATGAAATATAAGATCTATGATTCTGTCATTTTCAGGGTGCCTTCAGTTTTCATCATATGTAGATAAGTAGCAATAACTCCTCAACTTTGGATTCTTTTCAAATTGTACACATATCCCTGCAGGGCAGTAGGAATAGAGGTTATTTTCATTTCCCTATATTATACAGTTTTGTCTATTAGTAGGTTGAGCAAGACATGTTTTACTTAACATTCTAAAGAAAGAACAGAAGGAAAAGGTACAGATAGTTAAATGTGTGTTTCTTTCATTCTTAGAAGATATTTTAAGAAAACTATCTGAAAACCATGAGCCCCCATTCCCCAAAAGGAATCTGCATATTGCATTTCAAGAAATCATCAATAAAAAAACTGCAAATCTTTAGAACCAAAGGGCCAAGTGCAAATAGAAAGAATTCATCAGATGCTGTCTGAAGAGAACCCCCAAATCAAAATTCCTAGAAGGATTGTAGCCAAAATTCAGAATACCCATGTCAATATTTCTAATTCTCTCTCTCTCTCTCTCTCTCTCTCTCTCTCTCTCTCTCATTTCCAGCGATAAAAATGTCACAATTAGGATCACACACACACACACACACACACACTATATATATATATATATATATATATATATATATATATATATATATATATTACATACAACCAAAAAAACTCACATTGTGTATAATGCTTCATGGGGAAAATGAGCCTTTAATGAAATGACTGATTTTCAAGAATTCATGATGAAAAATCTGGAGTTTAGTAGAAACTTTGAGATATAAAAATAGGAATAAGGAAAGACTTTTTAAAGTTACATAAAAATAAGCAATAGGAAAGACTCAGAAATCACAGCGTGTTTACATTGTGATGATAGGAGATGATTTAATCATCATTTGAGTACAGTGATGTCATTATATATTGTAAAAGTAGTTAAATAAGATGGAAAGTCTAGGAAGAATTTTTTTTGGTTATATTTTGATTATCTAGACAGTGAAGGAAGGGAAGAATATAATAAGGGAGAAAGGTAAATAAATTGTGGATGTTTTTATATCAAATAACCAAGAAGCCTTAAAGAAGTGTAAAGAAATAACAAGTAGTTAGTGAGCAGTATCACTTGAATATCACTTTGGCTAGTGCAAAGTGAAGTGCAGAGAACTAGTGGAATCTTTTTTAAAGCAACAACATTATAAAAATGAACAATTAAAACACTTTTAAAAGACAATAGCCTTAATACAATGATTAACTGTAAGTCCAGAACAACAATGAGTTAGAATATTACTCAACAACTGAAGATGATGGATTACATATGGAAAATGAAATACTAATTTCTTGATATGACCAATGTAGAAATATGTCTGTTTGACTTTCTTTTTCGTGTGAGGGAATGAGTGGGAAGAAGAAAGAGTAAATACTTGTTACTTGAAGAAAAAATTTAAATATACAAATCCTTCAAAAATATTATGGGTGAAGATCTCTTGGGAGCTTAACAAAGTATAATCTCCTCCTAATGTTCCATAGAAACTTGATGAGTTGGAAAGTTTTTATACATAACCATACATGTATTTTCATCATTTCCCTAACTATCTGGTCAGCTAGGTGGTACAATGGATTGAATGCCAGGCCTACAGTCAGGAAGACTTCAGTTCAAATCTAGCCTCAGACTGGTCTCACTAGCTGTGTAACCCTGGGCAAGTCACTTAATTCTGCCTCAGTTCTCAAATCTATAAGTTGAGCTGAAGAAGGAAATGGTAAATATCTTCATTACCTTTTTCAAGAAAATCCCAAATGAGGTCACAAAGAACTAGACTTGACTGAAACAATAAAACAAATTCCTAATTATTTGGTGAAACTGCCTGAATATTCTTTTTAATCATCTTTTTCCTTGTGCTGCTATCTCACCTCAGAAAATTCCCTTTTCTCTTACCTGTTTTCCCTCATATTTGTGAAAGAAGGGTTAGGTTGGAAGGAAGAAATTTAATCTCCTAGTTTGAGTCATCATACCCTAAAGTTGGAAATTTATTCCTTTGAAGGATGATTCATATTTCTATGCTACTTGAAAATGCTGTTAGAATGTATGGTGGTTTAAAATGTTTTTAGTCTCTAAATGTGTTAACTAAAAAGAGGGAGATTTTTTCAGCTTTGACCAAGGTAGGAGTGTGGTGGGGAAGGGAGATGGTAAGCCAAATAGAGAAATACCCTTTACAATATAGCCTTGACATATTTATACTCCAGTTGCATAAACCCTGAAGAAAGAGCTAGAAACTGCTCAGTTTGGGTAACTATCTATTATGTAGCTTCCAGTCAGTGAACCACCTGGCTGTTAAGAGATTTTTTTTTAAAGAAGAGCTCAACTTTTTTGTTGTTGTTGTTCTCCAACTTCTGGAATATTTCTGATGAATTTTAAGGGAAAGTCTAAAGAAGAACAAAGCAGATATATTTATGTTTGAAACTACCAACTAACACATCTTTGATCAATGTAGTCAGGAAAAAGTAAAAGCTATTGAGCCTCTGGTATATTTTTGACATATTCATATTAACATTTGAGGCCTGTTGCTTGTCATTTAGATTCTACATTGTAAAAGTTTTACAGGTGCCTTCACACATATTACTTCTGCTTGCTTTGTCTCCTAATAAATGATGACAAAGACTGGTACATGGAAATATGAGGTTTATGGTACCTAGAAAAAGAGTGCACATCAAGTTTCTACATATTTATAGTGGTTTGTATGTGATATTCAGCGACAGAAAGAAAACCAATGCCAGATTGTGAGAGTGCTTACATTTGGGCTGCCCAGAGCCAAGCGTCCCTGGCTTATAACAATGCATTTATCTTCACATAGAGAAAAAAACAATTCAGCCTCTCATGACATGTTCTTTTCATGGTAAATGAAGATTTCTGATAATTGGAAGTACCTAATAATTCTGATGCAGAAGAAATAATATTGAATATAGAGTTATAAGCCCAAAAGTCAAATACTATTTCTACCACCTTCTCCACGTATGAACAAATAACTCATCTTCCTGGGACTACGGTTTCTTTATCTATTAACTGATGGGATCAAATTATACAATATTCTCACTCCCCAACTGGCTCTAAGTCTTTTTTTTTTCTACTTTTCTCCGGTTTGAGATGTGACTAGGAAAAGCATTCATCTTTAAGAAACCTTAAGGAGATAGCTATTCAGAAACCACAAGACAGCTGTTTCTATCTAGGAACATCTGAGAGTGACTCAATGTATTAAATAAATAACTGAACTATAGAAATCTGGGTTTGAGTGCTTTCTCTGTTTTCTTGCTGTGTGATCTTAGATACATCATTTGATTTTTCTTTTTTATTATATGCTGACTTGTAACTTGTTTCTCATAGATATTGTGATACAGGATAGAAATCTGCTACTGCAAAATGCTTTATGCATTTTAATTTTAAGATTTCAATTGAATTGATATTACATTAGACTAAGATAGGAGTTTTTGAAGGAAAAAAAAAACTTGGTTAGCCTGTACTTTGCTGTTTGGACTATTTCTCCATGAGACCATTGCTTTGGGGGTTGTATGTGATGTGTTTGAAATCCCGTGCTTTGGCAAAATCATCAAATTCCTTTGTGGAATATTGAGGCCCATTGTCAGAGATAATCTTTTTCAGGGATTCCGTGATTGGCACACAGAACCTTCAATTTGTAGACTGTTGTGGTATTTGTGGTATTGTTCAGTCTTTCCAATTCAAAGAATCTCCTAGAGTAAAGTTCAGTTATACTGTGCCCTTTGTTGTTTCACACAAACATATTGGTGCCAATGGTTGGCCATGGTTCTATTGGCATATCATGATGCATTATTGGCTCTTTAGAATTTGTTGTACACCTATTAGAACCGATTGGATCTTTTGAGATGTCAGTCAATTTGCTGACACAAAATAAACCACAAGAATACATCCAGATTGCTGGTTTGCATTTTTCCATGCCCATGGGCTGAGGCTGGATTTGTGCTAACACAGCTAATCTTGATGCTTGTGGAATAACCATTTTCATACTGGCCTAGAACAATAGCTCATCTCATAGATTTAAAAGTTTGTAATAGTAAATATCCTCCTTCTCTGATCATTATCTGAATTAGTAATCTCCCACAATTAACTCTATTGCCCCTTCCTATAGAAAGAAGAGGGAAAGGGAAGATATGTTAAATTGGTACAAAACCTGGGGCAAAGCAGACAATAAGGCCACTTTAGATACAAAGGACATCATCTAGATAGTATCATGATCAGCAGAACTAAGAATACCATTTCTTTCAGAAAGATTATGTCCTTTAAAAGACTGATTTTTTTTTATTAAATTTAAAAGCAATATGTTACTTATATATATAAAATACAAAATACTTATCATTTCATTCTTTGTGAGTATTAGCAAATTCAGTACAATGACTAGTGTAGAATAGGTACTTAATTTTTGTTTCTTTTTTTTAAGAGATGGAAGAATTTATGCCCTTCTACAATAAGATAATTTTCTTAAATGGCTTAAAACTAGAAAGAAACTTGGGGATAATCCTACTCTAATAATCAAATCTGAAAAATGAATAAATTGAGACCTAAAAATATCAAATTACAAAATCAATTGTTCAAAGTCAATAATGGAGTATTAAGACTCAGGTCTTGAGTCTCAGACCATTATTGCTGCATTTAAATTTCATGTCCTTCCCATTACTCATTTCTTTCACTTTTTTTGTATTCTGTTTCAAATATTCCATCACTGTGTTCCATATTCATCTTGGACTAAAGCAGTAAAGGCTCCAGTACCTTCATTCAGAAGTCTGTATCTGCATTTCATAACTCATCCCAAATTCCATCTTCTGTAAGAGCCCTTTTCCAAAAGGGACCCACATGTGCAAAAATGGTTGAATGGATGGGCATCCATCAATTGGAGAATAGCTGAATAAGTTATGGTATGTGAATGTTATGGAATATTATTGTTCTGTAAGAAACAATCAGCAGGATGATTTCAGAGAGGCCTGGAGAGACTTACATGAACTGATGCTGAGTGAAATGAACACATATTACTTCATTGTACACAGAAACAACAAGACTATACAATGATCAATTCTGGTGGACATGGCCCTTTTCAACAATAAGATGATTTAGACAAGTTCCAATGATCTTGTGATGAAGAGAGCCTAAAGACAGGACTGTGGGAACTGAGTGTAGACCACAACATAGCATTTTCTTTCTTTTTGCTGTTGTTTGCATTTTGTTTTCTTTCTCATTTTTTTCCTTTTTGATCTGATTTTTCTTCTGCAGCAAGATATTTGTATAAATATGTATGCATATATTGGATTAAAAATCATTATTGATTAAAGAAAAAAAAAGATGCCTTTTCCTCACTATCCCATCCAAAGATCCACACAATACCTTTTCTCTAACTACTTTCCATTTATACTATCCACATCTTGCATGAAAATAGCTGTTTGTACATGTTCTCCCCCTTTAGTATGTGAACTTTTTGAGGAAAGGACAACCTTTTTTTCTGTCTTTCTTTTCCTTTCAATGAGCACAATACATAGCACATAATAGACATTGTTAATGGGATAGTATAGTTATACAATGGCTCTGCAGTCAGAGTATATATATATATATATATATATATATATATGTATATATATATATATTATATATATATAATATACATATATATATATTAGAATATCACTTTTGATATTTAATTCCATCAATGACCTTAGACAAATACATCATTTTGCTTCCTTGGGCCTCATTTGCCTTATCTGAATTTGGATTTAATACTTGGACTCAGTGTCCCTTTCAATTCTTAACTTCATGATCTGAAGTTGAGATGAGACTCAATTAATATCCCAGGGCTCCAAATTTGCTTCTTTTTTCCCTCCTGTTTGTATATATATTGCATATTGTATATATATATACATATATATGTATGTATATGTTTGTACATATATACACATGCACATATGTCTTTTGTATATGTGTATGTGTTTGCATTTGTGTAGAAAATACCAAAAAGTGCCTCATCTGAAAAGCAAAACAGATATTATACACTGCTCTGAGAACTCTCACCATCAAGTTGAACCAATGTGTGTGGTCCATCTCTCTGGCATTCTTTTGATCAAAAGATACCATACTGATAGACTGTGTTGATTGATTTGCCTGAAATTTGTGGCTACCATTCACGTGGAAACAGCTCCTGCTGCTTTTAGTTTCAGTCTGAAATCCTTTCCCATGAGGTGCCCTTTCAATGGAAACTGCAGTTGTGCCAAACTGGTTTGGTCACCATTGCCAACTGCTGAAGAGGAGAATGGTTCAGATTCACACTCTGCCTCATGCTGATTGGTCTCATCTTTGCAATTCAACTGAGGTTTGAATTATCATTGTTTTTCACCTGTTTTTCAGTCATGACTGACTTTTCATGGCCCCATTTGGTGTTTTCTTGGCACAGATATTGAATAGTTTGCCATTTCCTTCTGCACTTCATTTTATAGTTGAAGAAACTGAGGCAAATGGGATTAAGTGTTTTGCCCAGGATCACACAGGTAGTAAGTCTTTGGGGCCAGATTTGAACTCAAGAAAATGAGTCTTCCTGACTCCAGGTCTACCATTCTATCAACTGTACTAGCTAGCAGCCCCAAGGCTAAATTGCACTTATACTGGCAGACTATACAGCATGGAGTCACAGATAAGCTCCATTATGTATCAATCTGGTTATTTAATAGCATAATGAAAAGTTACTTGAACAGGCAAGAAACCACTTTTATAAAAAGGCAGAGAGATATTATAATATGGAATTTTGTCTTGTCTTTTCAGTGGACCCCAGATTGCCAATGTTATCTATTTGATGGGAATTAGTGCTTCAGTTCATATTCTCAAAGGCTTTCATGATTGAAGTCAATTTAAACATATTTTCTGGGACTGTTAAATCATCCCCAATATTTTGTTGTTGTTCTGAGGTTTTGGATGATACTATTGCCTCCATCTTCAGGATTTTTTTAAAAAAAGGATGTGGTATAACTGACAGATGGGGGAAATGTTTCTCGTTTTTAGTTTAGTTGCCAACAAAGTGGTCTACAGTCTTTTGCTGACTTTTTCGTAAGATTTGCATCTAGCAAAAAAAAATAAAATAAAATAAAGAAAAGAAAAGAGAAAAAAAAGAATTAAAAAAGGATTTGTGCTCAAGGCAGCAACACATGTTTTTTATTTACCAAAGAAAGTTTTTAGTACCTTCTCATCTCCCTCATTGATCTTTCCCTGTCTGATGTGCATCTCTTCCTTTTTCTATCTGAGTAGCAGTAGTAAGTAGCTGCACCCTGCCCCTTCAGATTCTAATCTTCAAATGATTGGGAAATACTGACTTTAGAAGTTGTTTGATTTTTCTGTGCTTCAGGAATGTTGCCAGACCCCCAGACCATTCTGAGTACAAAAAGGCTAAAATAATAATAATTATTATATTAGAAAAATCTGGGGATTTAGTCTACCATTATGGCAGCAGGTAACCTTTGGTGTTGTGTATGAATCACATTCAAAAACAGCAAGCTCTTGATTCCAGCTCTTAAAGTTACAAAAGAACATTTTAAATTGTAGTTACAAAGGGAAAATGTCCATATTTAATTGTTTGTTTGAACCCAGAAATTCATGGTTTCAAATCCTGCCTCTGACACTTACTATGTGTGACTTTGACCAAATCACTTAACTTACTTGGACTTCAGTTTCCTTATTTGCAAAATAAGAGGCTTTTGGACCATCTGATCTTTGAGGTCTAAATTTTTGATCCTATGAATATACTAGTTAGCCAGTGCATACATATCCTTAGCCAAACTATTCAAACTCTTTGGTCTCAGTTTTCTCATTTGTCAAATGAGATAGTTGTAGTGAATGAGACCTGAGAACTTTTGCTTTTTAAAATCTATGTTCCTACACCAGCAATGTAAACAATACATAGCTCCTAAATATGTCATTATAGCAACACACATTTTTTAGCACTTAAAATTATAATAGTTTACTCATAATAACTCTGTGAAATAGGTTGCATAAAATTATTATGGTACCCATTTTGCAAATATGGGATTAGAAACGTGATTGAATGACTTACCCAAGACTAGCAAATAGGAGAATTAGGATATAAATCCAATCCTGTTTCCAAGTCTAAAACATATCCCATTACAACACTCCACCTCTGTCTTAATTGTCAGACTTCACCACAACTTTATTAAAATTTATAATTCCTTATCTCTCTTCCTCTTCCTTTCCCATAATATCATCTGTGTTTAAAGGTCTTTCTTCACATTGATGGTTATAAGACGTTATCATTGACATTTTCCATAGACCATAGGTACCTCATGAAGAGTCTTGCTCTACCCATTCCAGACTTGGATTTAGGAAGACGTAAGGATCCATATCTGGCCTCAGATATTTCCTAGCTGTGTGACTCTGGGTAATTCATTTAACTTCTAGTACCAATCTCCCAGGACTGTGATGAGGAGCAAAAGAGATAAAAATTTGATAAAGCATTTCATATGGAGTATATATAGCACTTAAGAAGTGATATATAAATATTATAATGATTATTACCTCTGAAATAGAGATACATCTTACTAAGCACTCAGAAAATAGATTTTCTATGTCTGGCCTTTATCCCAACTATCAAAATTATCAGCCTTAGCTTTCTTCTTAGACAACCTTTATGCTCTCTTATCTTATAAAATTCCTCATCCCTCTTAGGCTTCTTCTCCTGCTCACATTACCATTCTTCTTTCATAAAACCAGAAACTCCTCAGTGACTGGAATTTCATCTTAATCTTTGAGGACTGGCTGGAAAGTTGTTGCCCACCCCAGTTTGTTGTTACAGTATCCTACTGTTATCCAGCTCTGGGTGGCTTTCTACTGGCTGGTCTTGCCTACCACTTTCGTATATCTTCCAGCATCCTCAACTAAGAGGAATTTGTGTAAACAGTAAGTTCTCCTGGGATTTCAGATGGGTAGGTTCTGGAAATCACATTTCTACTTTCATCTTATCCTTTATAAACACCCATTCTGATTTCAGTCTTGATCAGGGAACATTGACTAGAGTCTTCCACCTCAGTGAAAATTTTATACATTAAAGCATAATAGAATTTTTGATTAGAATTTTAGATTAGCATTAGGATTTTTCCACTTTCATTAGATTTATTTTCTTGACCTTGAAGTCTTGGATGACCAAGGAAGGACCCAATCCCCTGACCTATTTCCTAAATCTCCATAGACTCTATCCCACAAAGCCACCCAGGCAGTCTTCAGCAGGGCTATTGCCACCATAAACTTTGTTTAAACAAAGATTACAAGGCTGGGGCCACACATGGTTTTCCCACCAGGCCTACTGAGAAGACAGTTTGTCAAGAATTTGGCCAGAACTAGAATAGTTTTTGCTAAAACCTGATGGGTACAGTGTTACTGATAGAATTTAAAATATTCTTTTAAGTATGAATTGGTCAATGGTAAATCACCTGACATATCAGGATTTTTCTGAAGATAATAGCTCAATTTAAAACTGATAAAAATGGTAAGAAAAATATTGATCTGAGATTCTATGTTGTAAATTGGAGAAAGACTATTTAGCTAAGATAGTGATTCTACTCAACAAATCTTTTTCCTCCATGCATAAACAACATTCTAAGAGTTGGATAAAAGAGATATGATAATGTTCTCTCTGTATTTAACTTTGTTCTAAATAGCTAATGAATAAAAATCCCTTAATTATGTTAACTTGGGAAAATATTTGAAGGCTTGCCTTTTGTTCCCAAAGTACTGTTTTCCTAATGATTTTATAAATATTTAATTCTTGGGTGATGATTTGGACTCATTATGGAAGAATGGTTCTATATGGAAAGAGCCCTTGCTTTTGAGTGCAAGGACTTAGACTCAGATCTTATCATACTTCTGTGTTAACTTAGATCCAGATAAATCAAAAAGTTTATTAAATGCTTACAATGTGTTATACTATGTGCTAAGTCTTAATATTCTGGGAATACTTTAAAGAAGCTCTAATGGGAGAGATATATATATATACAAACAGGTATGCATATATAAGATATGTTAAAAACAAATTGCAAATAATTTCAGAGAGAAGACATACTAATTAAAGGGGATTGTAAAAGATCTTACAAAAGGTGAAATTATAGTTGAGACTTGAAAGAAGTCAAAAGATGAGGAGGTGAGGAAGAAGAGACCAATCTCTTAAACTTTTCCATGTTTAAGTTTCCTTATCTGTTATATGATAGTTTGAACTGGATGATGATTTAAGTCCCTAGCTCCAAGATCTATGTTCAAATGATTTTCCACAGCTAAGGTTTAAAAGTCCATTTAGATGCTTAGAAAACTAATTCAATGAACTGTTTAGGATATTCAACTTTAATAGGGAATATTTTCTCTTTGCTAATTACAATGCATTTGATCATTAGCCAATCAGGAAATAAATTCTGGAATTGAGAATTTGAATTCTGACTCCTATATTATACAGATAATTGCCCAGTTTTCCAACAAGAATGGGCTCTTGTTGAGCTGCTCATCACTTGGAATCTAATGGATGAGCTGAGTTCCAAAATGCCAATATTCATTGACAATAGTTAAAGCTGTTTTACTTTGACAGAGATGAATAAACCCATTAATGTCAAAGGGAATTATGAGTGCCTGTCTGAAGAATATACATTTGTATTTCAAATTGTGTTAGGCAGTTTATTCTTTGGATAATGGCTGTTTACCTTTCCAAATTCCAGGCATCTGAGCTTGCCCTAACCAGGACAAGTTTAAAGACAGAGGCCTCTGTAGAGTTCATAGCCTTTTAACAGTTCTGATTAGGTCTGCCAGGGATGAATTAGCAAAACCCAGATCTGTTTGGGGAGATATAGATAGAGCTGCTAGAGCTATGTGATATGGCTCCTCATTCTTCTATAGTAACTGCAATCTTAGAACATAGCAGCCTCAGGAAGCCCTTTCACTATCTCCAAGCATCACAGAATAGTTCTTCAAATCATATTGTTTGGCCACAGATGAATGTTCACAGATAGGACTCCAGTACATTGCTCAACAGCTCTCAAAGGCCAAAGAGTATCTACCATGACATCAGTGCAATCCCTGGATAGGTCATTTCAGGCTTAAGTCCAATTCAATTTGTATGGTCTAATTTGGAGTTTTCTATCATCTGAATGTTTCCAATTTGCAGTGCTTCTGTGAAAGAATTTCTTTATCACTGGGAAGAGAAGCAAGGCAGTGTCAGAATTCCAGTCAGAAATAAGCAGGCTAAAATAACATCTCCACCGTTAACTTTACCCCCATTCACCAACACTTTCCCTTGCAGACAAATTGCTAATGCTCTCGTAAAAAGTCTCACAGCTGCATGCTGCCATCTGCTGTACTCACTGCTTCTAGCAAGCACCTGAGTCAAGGATTGCCTCAAAAAAGGAAGAAGGTTATGCCCATTGGACAAAGAGGGATGCAGATAGGAGTCTTTGGCCCCAAGGAAGCAAAACGAAGAACAGTTTCTCTACGGCACCTTATCACCCTTTTCTGCTTCATGCTGAAATCATTGTCCATACTTTTCATCTCTTAACTTTGTGGCAGTTGTGTTGATATACCCTTTTAAAAAATGATTCCAGTGTTTAATGAGTACTATTTTCTTTACAAAATTTAACTGAGAGTGAAGCAGAAGTCTTTGGAACTTTGAATAGCACTGGCACATTGATTCTATACTGAGCATCTATTGATTCAGAAAGATGCATGTATATGGAGAAGGAAGTAAGTATATTATACTTGCCTTAAAGTCAGGAAAAATTTCATGATCCTATTAAGGGTTTGCTCCATTGTTTCTCCTCTCTACAGATGGTGGAGCAATTATTACAAAGAGTTGTAAGGAGGGCATTTAGGAGCAAAGATTAAGTTCAAACTGATCTGTTTTTCTGGGAAAAATCATCTCTGATTGTTGACCTTCCTTATAGTTCTGCCTCTTTGTTCTCACTTTTCACCAAATTTCCTTTTTTTTCCCCTCCATTTCTTCTTTGTGCTCATAGTAATGAAACTTCCATTCTCATGCTATGAATGAAATTAATCCCATGAAATTCATCATTTTTTTATCTTTAGGCTCTTGTCTTGGACCTGACCCTTTTGAGAATGAACATGTCTAACGAACATGATACTCTTTTTATTCCCTCCTTTAATTCATTGACTTTTCTATGTCTCTTTTCATTAGTTTTTCCTCCATCTTCCTCTTCCTATTAACTGCAGAAATATCTTAAGATCATTTCTGAAGTTGGTGCTAATCCCTCTGCTTTTCAGTTTACATTCTGTAAGAATCTGGTTCACTGATGTGACTTCAATGATTATGTTTTCAGTTGATTCCTTCTGAGATTCATGCTTTCTCACTGATCCTATATTTTTCACTGCTTTCAGCGGACTTGGTGAAATAAAATCTCTTAACTTTGTGACAATTGTGCCAATATACCATTTAAAAATTGTTTCCAGTGTTTAATTTTCCTTTACAAAAATTTAACTGAGAGTGAAGCAGATGCAGTCTTTGGAACTTCAGTGCTAGGTTAACAAGCAGTTATTTAGCTGTTCCTATAAATTTGTAGAGACCCATACTTTGCTGATTCATTTGAATATTGTTTCTAATCCACACATTTGGAGAACAGATCATTGACTAAGTTAAGTATTAGAATGTCAATGCCTTTATGAAGAATAACTCTGATTTTAGATTCTCACAGATCCCATTATGGAGTTGAAAAGAGGAAACTCATCATTATGTCATCGTATTTGCCAGGTTTGTATTGGCACATGGAATGGCTTTAAAAAGGAGGCTGTATGTCATATGCTCAAACTCCTGCTGAGAATAAATGTTCCCTCTTTCATTCATTTAATTCATATCCATGTATGCCATATTTTTCATGTTGAAAATCCATCTAATTAATTATACATCCCACATTTTAAAGTAAAGGGAAAAAAAGCAATTTAGACACTGAAAATTTCATATACCAAATAAAATATTTTTAAGCATATCAATTCCCAAATATTAAATACCTATGATATACAGAGTACTGTTTTGTCTTCTAGGAATGGTCCATATCAACATGGTGCTTATACCATAATATCATAATAATTGTGCATTCTTTAAATCTCCACCCTAGAGAAAAAATCTCTCTCTTTTTTAGGATTACTGTATTCCATAATCTGTCTTCAAAATAAGGAAATAAGCTTCCCAAGTGAATAAAGTCATGTTATCTCTTTGGAATTTCACACCATATCACATAATTAAAATCGGAAGGGACTCTATAGACTGCTGAGCTCAATCCTATGATTTTATAAAAATATAGGCTCTTTATTTTACAAAAGAAGAAATGGAAATCAAAAAAAGAATTTATAACGACCTTTTTTTTTTTTACACTCCCAAAGTCTTTCCACCTCCTAGGTGCAAGCAGAGAGTAGTGGCCAGGCATGATACATCAATGTTTATTAAAAATGCAACCATTTCCTCAAAGAAATACTATAAACTTTTGAATCTGAATTTTGAGAGTCTAAGTTCCTTCACATGTGAAATGCTCACTAGTTTGTAGTTCTGGCATTTGAAAAATAAGCATGTGAAAAGTTCATTATTTTTATTCTTAATGACTTCTCTCCATTTCTGTGTTCTCTACTCTTTGCTCTGCCCTTTTAAAAACTTCCAACATATCAATACAGTTTGGAGGCAGTCTTGGCAGGAGATTAAGCATCATTTTCAGGAGTTTCAACCTAGTTCCCAGCAAATTTAACATCAGCGTTAATTAAGCCCAGTATATAGTACATTTCCTTTCTACATATAGTTTAGGACTTAGTTAAATATTTACCATAGGATTGCTATGAAATGTTTGAATGTTGCTCTTCAGTTTCCCAACAAACTAAGTTGTTGACCATTTATTCTTCACTTAATTTCAGAGGTTGGAAACATTTACTCTGGGAGAAAATCTGAATTCCATTATCAAACTTTCATTTAATGAAATAACTTCACCTGGTGTTTACATAGTAAAGCCATACTGATGGAAAGGGGAAAAAAAAGTTGTGTGCTTGCTACTTTGATGTTCACCAGTCATGTATAGAAGTGGGAAAGGGCCAGCAGCTAAGGGATATTTGTAGATGTCAGACTGATGCATCATTTTATCTTAATGCAGACTGAAATGGTGACTAAGAATCGGAAGATATCAAAGGCGCAATATATGGTGGTCTCTTATCAGACCCACATTGATATTTATTCCCAAACATCAAAATGAAGTCATCTTACAAGTCTAATTATGCATTTCTATTGGAGTGGTGTGGTAGAAAAGATATAATGTCAAGAATCACAGAAAACCTACATTCTTACATTGATGTTATCATTAATTAGTGACATGACTTTGGGCAATATAATGAGCCTTTCTGTAAATCAGTTTTCTCACCTTTAAAATCTGAAGATTTGACTACACAATATTTAAATTTTCTTCCAGCTCCAAAATCTTGAGTTTTAAGTAATCCAGAATGCATTAAGGATAACTAATATATAGCAAAATAGGGGAAATTTAGGATTTCCATTTGGTAAATAACCAAACCATGACTTGGAAATATATAGTAATACTTTTTTAAAAATAATTGAATGAATCAGTGATATAACTATGCCTGACATCTAGGTCTTTTGTGTCAAAATCAGCACCTTAATGTGTGTTTGGACTAAATGATCTTTTTGTGCCCTTCCAAATTTGAATCATTTGACCTTATTCTTTTTAATAATCTAGGAGGTATTTTAAAAGAAAATTTATTCATTTAACATTTATAATAATAAACGTCAATATTGTGATTTAAAGTTTGCAAAGCACTTTTAAAATAGTTTTTCCTAATCCCCAAAACATCCTTATAGATAGGAGCTATTACTTTCCACATGTTACAATTGATGAAACTGAGGCAGTCAAAGGTTATGTGACTTGCCTAAGGCTGCAAAACTTGTAAGTATATATGAGGCCAGGTTTGAACTTATCTTTCAGGTTTAGAGTGCTGTCCACTGTATTAATTAAGCATCTACAATGTGCCATGCATGATGCTAAACACTGGGGCTACAAGGACGAAACAAAATAATCTCTTTCCTCAAGAAGCTTGTATTTAGAATTTCTTTTTTAGTGACTGGAAAATCCATTCACCAATCAACAGGTTAGTTGGCATCACTATCTCGTTATACCAGTCACCTGAAGCTCATCTTGCAATCACGCTGCCTTATAATGAGTTTACCAAAAATTAGGGTTGGAAAGATCATAACTTCAGAAAATGTAAATTATGAACATGGTCCTTCTTCAGACCTAAATCTAAAGATTTGAAAGTCCTATAAGAAAATTAGGTTCCCTGCATCATTCCAAAAGTGTAACAAAAGATTTAAAATGAAATGAGAACCCAAATCATAACATAACAGTCAAAACTAAAATTGATAATTTTGAAAATACTCACCTGAAGGTATCTGTTGAAAAGCTATGGTGTTGAATAGTAATAGACACAGTATGCAGATATAGGATATATTTTGCTTAGCCTCAGAATCCACCTAATTAATTACACATTCTGTGTTTTAACAAGTAAAGTAACAAAAAATTTATTAGTTTAGACACTGAAAATGTCATATGCCAAATAACATATTTTAGAACTTATATAACCCAAACTTTGGGTGAATTAGATTTCCTGCAAAGATTTTCTCTGCCAAGTTTGAGTGCAAAGGAATACTTTCTTTCAAACGTAGAGTTATAAACTTTTGAAAATGAGATTTGCTAATGAAACTGCCAGGGGTAGTTTTGTTATAATGTGAAGATATCCATGGCACTATTAACATCATAATTGTTTACAAAACTCAAATCAGTTTTATATCATAATGTTGATACTGTTCAGGAATTAGGCTATGAAAGAGATTTTCATTTCAGCTAAAGTTATCTTCATGATGACTTTCCTATATAGTATAATAACATGGAAAGATCAGAGGACTGTGATTCAAATATTTTAGCTCTCTAGAGTTCAATTTCTTCATCTGTGAAATGAAGGGATTTCTTATTAGATGATCTCTGAAGTTCCTCCAACTCCGGCACTGTTACTCAACATTTATATTGAGGTTATATCTGTTATCAATAAGCATTTTTTGATAAATACTCTATTTGGTTGGTAAAATTCAATGAACTCCCTTTTCTCTGCTTAAAATGTCACTAGTCAGTGACATTTGTAACTTTGAGCTATTAACAGAATGAGTTGACTTTTTAAAGTAAGAGTTTTGCTATTAGGACAATTGTTGCTATTTGTACAGCATTGAATTTAATCTGATAACGGATTGGTTGGCATTATTATTATAGATGAAAAAAAGGTGTGATCATTTAACTGTACCATCCAGTCCAACTATATCTTTTTGATGAAGAAGCTGAATATCCCAGTTCCTCAATTTACTCAATTCCTTTGGATTATACTTTGATATTATGTTGATAATACTTTGATATTATAGAATTTCAAAATTCTATTATCTGATCATAATATTCACCTCTCCCAAGTTGTATTACTCTGAAATTTATTTTTCATCCACTTTTCTCAATTGCTTTTTCATTCTGGGATCTTTCCCTGTTGCTTCTTTCCAATTTACACATTGTCTTGATCTACATCTTACCACTGGACCCAGAAGGTCCATGGATTATTCTTTGGGGCCAAGTTAGCACTCATATGTTTTCTTCGGCCACTGTTCTTCAAGAACTCTATTGATGGCTATATTTTGAGCTAGGAAGGTTTCTTCTGCATGCTTGTATTACAGTTGCCATTGGTATAAGTGAAAAAGAAAAAGGATCATATATCAGCTTAGATTTACAGATCCTAGAGAGGAAGTTGTGTGTAAGTATATGTATACATATATGTATATATGCATTTGCTGTTGTGTGTATGTGTGTGTACGGAAGAGAAAGTGAGACTGGAGACTCTATATAGCTCTCCCTCCCTTAAATCTAATTCACTTGCCTGTTGTGACATCACCTCCATGATGTCAGTGTCCTTATTGAGAATGTGAGTATTAGTGAGCTACCCCATTGGTAATTCAACTGGAACTGACTAGTTGAGCAACACAGTTCTTTTTCCCCCTTTCTTTTCTTTTGCTGTTCCTTTTCTTATCTTTTCTTCTCTTCTTTTCTCTTCTCTTCTTTCTTCTTCCCCTTCCCTTCCCTCTGTCAACATAGAGTATTATACCTTTTGTTTTGAGTGCTCTGCCCAAAGGAATGTAAATTTTGATCACTGAAACTTCATAAGATATTTTATGGTTTACAAACTGCATTTTTTCCCCTTAGGGACCACGTCTTAAACCAAAATCACTCTGGCTATCATTGATTGTCCAACAATAGATTCCAGACCAAGTCCCATTTGGTCATTCTTTGGGCTCTGATTGACTCAGAGTGAGTGTGTAAATAGCAGTTGTTTCCCTTTTGGCCAAAAAACTTTGAGTGTTTTTCCCTTCCCCCCCATACACCTACACAAAACAACACCTGCATTTATACATGCATATATATATATATATATATATATATATATATATATATATACATATATATTCACATATAGCTCACTCTCTAGAATTTAC
The DNA here is from genome assembly GCF_902635505.1 of Sarcophilus harrisii. Taxonomy (NCBI): domain Eukaryota; kingdom Metazoa; phylum Chordata; class Mammalia; order Dasyuromorphia; family Dasyuridae; genus Sarcophilus; species Sarcophilus harrisii. The sequence goes on from NC_045429.1 coordinate 378,006,305, forward strand.
TTTTTTATATGAAAAGCTGTGCTTTTCACTTAAACTATTGACAATTATAATACAAGCATGCAAGAAATATGTCCTTATATATACCCTGACTACCTGAGATTACACCTTCCTAGCTCAACATATAGCAATTGGGTCATCAATAGAGTTCTTGAAGAACAGTGGCGGAAGAAAACATATGAGTGCTAATTGGCTCAAGAGAATAATCCATGGAAAATACTCCTGAACACCAATCTGCTATGTAGAAAGGGGAGGATTTCTATTTTCTTATTATTTCAGAATCTAGTTTTTTAGTCAGAGAAGGGACAATTCTTGGTTAGTATTGGCCTTGATAGTTACCTATATGTAGTTCACAGATTATAGAATTTATGCATCATTTCTTTTAGTGAAAGAAAATTGTCCACAAAGTTCTTGAAGAGCATCCTGCCTTGTACCAAGATAAGAACTGATAACATGACTTCTAAATTGTAGGAACAATGAAGTGTTTTGATTTGGAGAAACAAGATCTGGACCAACCATCCATTACTATTACAGTAAGTTATGCAGATAATACAAATTAGAACAAAATTGATTGCAGGTCTTAAAGTACATTTTGGGGGGGGGTGTCTAAATACCCCTTGCCCTTGTCATGGGAGGCTTCTGGACTTCCTATTAAAACAACTCTTCAATATGCAGATGAGACTTGAGAGCCAAGATGGCAGAGTAAAGGCAAGGACTTGCCTAAGCTCTCCCCGACCCCTTTCAAATACCTTTAAATAATGACTCTAAGCAAATTTTAAAGTGTCAGAGAGTAGAACAATTTTCCAGCTGAAGACAACATAGAAGATCAGCAGGAAAAGTATGTTGCACAAGGATGAGAGAGCAATGAAGTCCTGAGGTAGCCTCTACCTGCACAGCCCATCCCCAGCAGACCAGGAGCAGATTTGGTACCTCTGAATCAGTGGCAGCCACAATAGTTTCCAGAATTCTTAGTTCATAGACACCGATGATGACTTGGAAGGTCAGCAGTAAAGGTTTGTTCCACTAGAGTGAGAAAGCAAAATCAAAAGAATGAAAAATAGAAAAACAATGTGAAATATCTCATTGGAAAAACAACTGACCTAGAAAATAGATCCAGGAGAGATATTTGAAAAATTATTGGTCTAGCTGAAATCCATGATCAAAAAAAAGAGCCTAGACATCATCTTTTAAGAAGTTATCAAGTAAAACAGTCCTGATATTATAGAACCAGATGGTAAAATAGAAATTGAAAGAATCCATCAATCACTTCCTAAAAGAGATCCCAAGATGAAAATTCCCAGGAATGTTCTAGTCAAATTTCAGAACTTCCAGGTTAAGCAGAAAATATTACAAGTGCGCCGAAAGAAATAATTCAAGTATAGTGGAGCCACAATCAGGATAAAATAAGATTGAGCAACTTCTACATTAAAGGATCTAAGGGCTAGAAATATGAAATTCCAGAGAGCAATGGAGTATGATAACAACCCAGAATTGCCTACTTAGCAAAGCAATGAAATAGAGGATTTTCAAGTATTTATGATGAAAAGACCAGAACTAAATAAAATATTTGACTTTAAAAATACAGATTTCAGGAGAAGCATAAAGGGGTAATTAGGAAAGGGATATTATAAGGGACTTACTAAGATTTATTTGTTTACGTTCTTCCAAGGGAAGATGATACTTGTAACACATAAGAACTTTCTAACTGCTTCTAACTTACTTTTATCAGAATTGGCTCAAAAAGGAAATAACATACACACTCAATATGCATAGAAATCTATCTTACCCTACAGGAAAGTAGGAGGGGAATGGGATATGAAAAGGGGGAAGGGTGATAGAAGAGAGGGCATATCGAGAAAAAGGGGTGGTCAGTAGCAAAACACTTTTGAAGAGAGTTAGGTGAAAGGAAAGAGAAAATAGAATAATCAGGGAGGAAATATAGTTAATAATAGTAACTGGGAAAATAATTTTGAAGCAAGTTTTTCTGATGAAGGCCTTATTTCTTAAATGTATAGGGAACTGCGTCAAATTTACTTTAAAAAAAAGCCATTCCTCAATTGATAAATGATCAAAAGATATGAACTATGCTCAAAGGGCTATACAATCGTGCATAACTTTTAACTTAATGATACCACTATTAGGTATGTACCTCAAAAAAGATTTTGAAAAAAGGAAAAGGACCTATATGTACAAAAATATTTATCACAGCTCTTTTCTCAAGACAAAGAATTGGAAATTGAGGGGATGCCCATTAACTGGGGAATGATTGATTAAACTGTGATATGTGGTTATGAGCAATTACTACTGTTCTATAAAAAATGAACAGCAGGATGCTCTCAGAAAAACCTGGAAAGTCCTCCATGAACTCATGAAAAGTGAAATGTACTGTGTTCAAAGTAATCGCAATGCTGTGGGATGATGAATGACTGCTATTCTCAGCAATACAATGAGCCAAGATTATTTTGATGGATTTATGAAAAATGCCATCCATGCCCAGAGAAAGAATAGATTGCATCTAAATACAGATTGCAGCACACATTTTTAAAATTTATTGTCCTTTAGGTTTTTTTTTTTTTTTTTTTTGGAGGGGGAAAGGTGAAGGAGGTAGATTTGTTTTCTTTTACAACATTATAGAAACGTTTTGCATAATTTCAGATGTTCTTTCTTGATGGGGGGAGGAGAAAGAAGGAAAGAAGAAAATCTGGAAGTTAAAACTTTAAAAACAAATGTAAAAATTGTTTCATATGTGACTAGGAAAAATAAAACATTTAATAAAAATAAAATTAAAATTAAAAAAGGAAAACACACAGATGAGTCTTTCTTTCTCAAACAGCCTTATACAATCCATCACCTTACTCTAGTCCTAGGTATATGTGTTATATTTCCCCAAAAAGTGTACTTCAAATAAATAACAACTTTTCAATAGACCAGAACTATATGATTAACTCACTGTAATAATTAGGATGATAATAAGATCTTGATTTCTTTTCTCTCTTTAACTATGAAATGGCTAAGTTCTTCAGCTAAAGGGGTGAGTTTCTCTTATTGTTTTTATTTCAGTAGAATTTTCAGGGACTAACCTCTCAAACCTAAGTCTTTTATGAAGTAGTCCCCAAGTTAGGAGCTTTCCAAAAAGCTTCCTTTTTCTAGTCAGAAGATTAGATTTCACAAACACAATACCTAGCAAATTTAGAAATGTCCCTCTTCATTATGAGATTAAGGTACATAAACACTATCCACTGTCCTCCTGGTTCTTCTCACTTCACTCAGCTTCAGTTCATGTACGTCTTTCCAGTCTTTTCTGAAATCAGCCTTCTCAGCATTTCTTTCTTTTTTTTTAATTAAAGCTTTTTATTTTCAAAACATATGCATAGATAATTTTTCAACATTGACCCTTGAAAAACCTTGTGTTCCAAATTCCTTCTCCCCTTCCCTCTCTTCATTCCCCTATATGGCAACCAATTATGTATATGTTAACCATGTTAAAATATATTTGTTAAATCCAATATATGCATACTTATTTATACAATTATTATGCTACACAAGAAAAATCAAAACAAAAAGAAAAATGCTGCTCATAATTTCTAAGAGAACAATAATATCCCATTACATTCATATATCACAACTATTCACCCATTCCTCAATTGATGGACATCCACTCAATTTCCAGTTCCTTGTTACCATAAAAAATGTTGCTACAAACATTTTTACACACTTAGGTGCTTTTATGTCTTTTATGATCTTTTTGGGAAACAAGCCAACTAGTGATACTGTTGTATCAAAAGGAATACAGTTTTATAACCCCTTGGGCATAGTTCCATTTTTTAATTTAGTATAATCAAAATTATTTATTTTGCATATTATAATGTTCTTAGTTTGTCTTTGGTTATAAATTCCTATCTTATCCAAAGTTTTGACAGGTAAAACCATTCTTTCTCTACTAATTTGCTAATAGTATCATTCTTTATGTGTAAATCATGAATCCATTTTGTTCTTATCTTGGTATAGGTTGTGAGATATTGGTCTATGTCTAGTTTCTGCCATACAATTTTCCAGTTTTTCTAACAATTTTGGTCAAATGGTGGTTTATTATCCCCAAAGCTTTGGACTTAACCGACAGTAGATTACTATGTTCATTGACTTTTGTGATTTGTGTCCCTAACACAAATCTATTTCTTAGCTAGTACGAAATGGTTTTGATGATTGCCACTTTATAATATGATATAATTTTAGGTCTGGTAGGGCTTCTTTTTCATTAATTCCCATTGATATTCTTGACTTTTTCCAAGTGAATTTTGTTATTTTTTTTAGCTCTATTAATTTTTTTTTGGCATTTTGATTGAAATGACACTGAATAAGTAGATTAATTTAGATAAAATTATCATTTTTAATATATTATCTAGGCCTACTCATGAAGAATTGATATTATTTCTAATTATTTAGGCCTGAGTTTATTTATGTGAAGAGTTTCGTAATTGTGTCCATATCAGATAGACTCCTAAATATTTTATATTGTTTATAGTTATTTTAAGTGGAATTTCTTTTTCTTCTCTTGCTACTGGGCTTTGTTAGTAATATACAGAAATTTTGACTATGTGGGTTTATTTTATAACCTTCAACTTTGCTATGCTTTTTAAATAATTAAATTTTTAGTTGATGTTTCAGGGTTCTCATTTGTTTCCTCATTTCCTATCTAGGAAAAAAATTATTTTCAGCTAAAACATAATATGTTGTGCTCCATCTTTTTACCTTAAATCTGTATGAAATTTGTCATTCTTATTTCTTGTATTATAGGATTCTGGGTTTTAATTTACTCTCTATCTACTACCATTTTATAAGAGAGTTCATCCCATTCATATTCACAGTTATAGTTACTAACTCTGTTTTTCTCTTCAATCTATTTTTCTCCCATTTATACTTTTACCTTTCACTCTTTCTTCTTCAATAGTGTTTTGCTTCTGCCTGTCACTTCTCTTAGTCTGTTCTCCCTTATATCAGCCCTTTCCATGTCTACTTCTGCCCTCACTTCTATCACTCTTCCTTTTTTCCTTTTCTTTTCCTTTTCCCCTCCTCCTTTTCTATAGGATAAGATAAATTTCTATACCCAACAGAGGTGTATATATTATTACCTCTTTGAGCCAAATCCAATGAAATTAAGTGCTCATTCCACTACCTTCTTTTCTTCTCCTATAGTAGGCTTTTTTGTGCCTCTTCATATGATATATTTTGCTCCATTTTACCCTCTCTTCTTTTCCTAGCACAATTCTTTTTTCATCCCTTAATTTTTTTATATCACCACATCAAAGTCAACTTGTACTTGTACCTCTTGTTTAATTATCTTAACAAAGATACATTTTTCAAGAGTTTCAAGTATTATCAAGGGATGTAAACATATATATATATATATATATATATATATATATATATCCTTTCTTTTCTTTTCTTTTTTCTTTTGTTGTTGTTGTTGTTGTTGTTGTTGAGGCAATTGGAGTTAAGTGACTTGCCCAGGTTCATACAGCTAGAAAGTGGTAAGTGTCTGAGGCCAGATTTGAACTCAGGTCCTCCTGACTTCAGGGCTGGTGCTCTATCCACTGCACCATCTTCTTTTCTTTTTTATTTACTTCTTTTTTATTCTTTTTTATTTACTTTTTTATGCTTCTCTTGAATCTTTTATTTGAAGATCAAATTTTCTGTTCAACTCTTGTCTTTTCATCAGAAATAATAAAGAAGAAAATAATTTTCTTAAATATCCACCTTTTTCCCTGAAAAACAATGCTCAGTTTTGCTGCATAGTTGGTTCTTGGTTGTAATTCAAATTCCTTTGCCTTCCAGAATATCATATTCCAGGCCCTCTGATTCTTTAATGTGGAAGCTTGTCTTGGGTAAGCTTGATGCTGTTGAGATATTTGAGTTTTTTTCCTTGAGTATTTTTTTTTCTTCGAGTGTTTTCTCCTTGATCTGATAATCTTGAAATTTAACTACAATAATCCTTGGAATTTTCATTTTGGGGCCCCTTCCAGGAGGTCATTAGGGATTTTTTCAATGACTTTTATCTTTTGATTCTAGGATGACAGAACAGTTTTCCTTAATGTTTTCTTGAAAGATGTTATCCAGACTTTTTTTTTTCTTTTTTTGAAGATGGCTTTCAGATAGCACAATAATTCTTAAATGAGCTCTCCTGGATCTATTTTCTACTCAGTCCTACTTCTACTTGTCCACATATAACATTTAATGAACAATTTTCTTTAGTTACTTTTTCAAACTTTTCCATTTGGCTGATTCTACTTTTAAAGGAGTTGTTTTGTTCAGTCAATTTTTTTTTTCTATTTTGCCAATTCTATTTTTTAAAGAATTGTTTTCTTCAGTATATTTTAAAGAAACTATTTTTTTTAGTTGATTTTTGTGCTTCCTTCCCAAAGTTGTTGATTCCCCATAATTCTTGTGTGTAGATCTCATTTCTTTTACCAGTTTTTTTTCTGCCTCTCTTATTTGATTTTTAAAATTCCAACATTTTGAGCTTGAGATGAATACATATTCTCTATTTTAGGCTTCATATATGGACATTTTGCCATTGTTGTTCTCTTCTAGGTTTGTTTTCTTATTTTTCCAGTTGCCATAGTAGCTTTCTTTGCTCAGGGATTCTTTTGCTTTTGTGCTCATTTTAAAAAGTTGAGCTCTCTTCCTAAGGCACAAGGGAGACTGTTCCAAGATTCTTCTTTTTCAGGGGTAGAAGGACCTTCCACTGTCTTTCTGCGTTGGGGCCAAAGATGCTACCAGTTTTCCCACTATCCTGGTTTGGCCTGGCCTAGTACTGCCTGTTATGCTTTCTGCACTTGGTTTGAAGGTTTCACAATTGGCTTGATGAGCCAGGATAGAGGGGTCTCCATTGCTGGTCTATGCTCTGACTAAAAACCTCTCACGGGATTTCTCACATTGGGTCTATGCTGGGCTGTACCATGTTCCTTGCAAGCAAGGACAAGACCTTTCCTGAAGTTCTTCCAAGGTATGTTAAGCTGGAAAATTGAGTCAATCCAATTTTCTGTGGATTCTGTCATTCCAGAATTTGTTTAGAGACTTGATTTAGTGTTGTTTCTGAGGGAAACTGGTGGGGGGGGGGGGGTGGTAACTCAGGCAACTTCCTGGCTTCTTTCTACCATCTTGGCTCTGCTCCTTTCACTCTTTATTTATGATAGTTTTCTGACTTTCTACTGATAAAAATCCTTTTCATATAATAACTTCTAGATCATCTTCATTGCCACCTTTTCAAATAAATAGACTCTATTAGCTTTTCAGCTTAGCCAGGAGCACTAAACATATGTTCCCAGTTCTGGAACTCTGAGAGAAGCACTAAGCATTTTTAAAATGGAGAAGGTGACTCCTTCCTTCTATCTTTTATGGAAGTAGTTTCTAGAAGGTAGTAAAGACTATTGTTGGTACTATTTCTTCAGATTCCTATCTGAAAACTAGACAAGGATCTAAAGAATTTCCTTATGTGAAAGATTTTGCTCTTCCATTTTATTTTTCTCAGTCATGACTTCTAGCTCTTTGTACCTTTCTTTTCTCTATTTCACTATCATTCCCATTAGACATGAATACTATATATCTGTGCTATTATTTTAAAACCGAAGTGGTAAAAATTTTAATTTTCTTAATAAGTAAATGTCAAGTTTCAATTCATATATTTCCTCTTGCCATTAATGGATTCCACAAAGATATTATATGCAAAGCTGGTGTCACAAAGTATTGTTATATGTGGTTTAGGTCAGGAGAGGAAAACCATTTTTTTCCGCCAAGGGTCATTTGGATATTTATAATGTTGTTCACAAACAAAATTATCAACTTAGAAGCTCAAGCAGTAGGAGGTTGTTAAACCTAGTTTATTGTTCAGTTCATTATTGCCTGCTATTGCCTTGGCAGGGCCAAACAAAATGATTTTGTCAGCTTATGAACTAGGCATTTCCCACCCCTGGTTTAGGTGAAGAAATGGATGTTACGTCATAGTAGGACTTCTAGTGGAGATGTAAAATTATACATAAAAAATGTTATTGTGGGGGAAAATTGATGCCAAGGATAGACAAAAAAAGTAATTCTGTATAAGCAGTTTACATTCTATAAAGGAAGATATATATGTAAATATATACAGAATAAATTCAAAATAAATATTCTGGGAACATAGTTACCAATAATCAATGAAATGTAAATTGATTTGTATGATTGGGAAACTGAAGCTTAATTGTTTTTAAGTTAAGCAAAGCATAAGATCATAATAGATTTAGAAGTGAGAAGTATCTCAGAGGCAATTGAATCCAACTTACTTTACAGTCAAGGAAACTGAGGCTTTAATAAAAGAAGATATCAAAGGATTTCATCACTGAGATTAGAACCAAATATATGTAGGGAAATGAGCTACTTACATAGTAGTGTTGAGAGATTAGAAATGGACAGCCCATTTGTTCTTCTATTATAAAAGTAATGTTAAGAAATCTAGAGGGATTTGCAAGTCATGTGCTTAATTTCCTAAAGAAGGAAGATATCTGGGAGGATAGAAAGAACTGCACAGGACAGACAAGTATAAACTAATTAGATCACAAATCCATCAAAGTATGCAAATATCAAGGTTTCAAAATGTTTTATAATGATTATAAATCATGATCTTATCATGTGTCCTAAAAGCTACATTGGATTGCTAGGTAATCAGACAGTTAGGCAGATATATTAAGTATTTTTCAAAGTATAGTTCGGGTCCAACAAACTAAATGATAAGTGGATAAGTAGGTAAATATGTAAGTAGGGAGGTAAGTAGATAGATAGATAGATAGATACATAGATAGATAGATAGATAGATAGATGATAGATACATAGGTAAATAGGTAGGTAGATAACAGACAGACAGATAGAGTCTGAGCACAGAAAGGGATGATTATGGAATGGGGATAAAAAATAAGGTAAGTAAATTCCTTGTATATAAAGACCAGCAACTTCAAGGAAAAAAGAAAGATAACTAAAATAACTAAATAAAATTATAAAATCTAGAGAATAAATTCATGAAAAATAAAATATTGGTCACAAAGGAAATGCATGTTGCAGAAAGCAAAAACTACAGAAAACTTAGCACAATGAGAAAGAAAACCATGTCTAAGAGAGATGGAATGAAGCCAGTGAAAAAGAGACACATGAAAGAAAAAAAATTACTGGAACAGAATAATTGGAAAAGAACAGGAAAACCAATAAGAAGTCTGAGACTCAGTGAGAGCCAGTACACCACAAAGATTAGGAGGAATTTTTTTTTTTTTTTTACAACTTTGTGTGCTATTAACACAATGACTTGCTTTTTAAAGTGGGGGGAAGGGAAAACTTTTTTTTTCCATAATAGATTGGCAGAGGTTTAAATTTCTCAGGATTCATCTAGGGCTCCATTGACCAATGACATTCTGGCAAGAAAGCTTGGGCCATTTGGGAATTAAGCCTTAGACACTGTCTCTGCTTGATGTCTGACTAAATGGAGGTCAGAGTTCCATAGATGCGTTAATTTACTTAGATAATTTGGATGTTACTGAAGTTGTGTGAATTGATTCAGATTAACCAAGTCTGACTGCATGTTTGTATTTCACATATTTGTCAAAGTTTTCAGTAGTCCTTGACTGCCAGGAAGAAATACCAGACTATTCTCCCTGGCTTGGCTCTTCTTTAATTTCTCCTCCTTCATAGACATAAAGCTGGAAGAGGGCCAGAATGTCAGATATTTGTATCCTTTTCCTCTCAATCCTTATTTCTCTAACTATCTGATGAAGGAGATTCACTAGCCTGACCCAATATCTTTCTTAGTGTCACAATAAAGTTGTATATGGCTGTCCCACATGAATGTACCATGTTGGACTGTGTCCTTTTTTTCATAATATAAGTAAGGTCTTTGTCTAGTGGGATAAGTATTTATCACCAAGCACCCATCCTCTATGCTTTTATGACATTAATAATTAGATCATTATCTTTACATTTGTATAATTTATTTTGTTTTTCAATGAGTTTTTATATCCAGTTTCATACTTCATCTTCTTGGCAACATGGTGAGGTAAGTGAAGGCATTATCACTATTTTTCTAGACTTGTAAGAGTCATGGAAGACTTAACCATCATCACTTAGTTCTTTTTTGTTCTTTTAGACTGGAGTCTCCTCACTTCTTAACAATGAAAAGATATTTACATCTCCCAAAAGTTTTTGGCTAATTAATTGTCATATAATGAATTTTTCTACTTTGCTTTTGTTGATTTCACAGGATTCAAAGGATTTAGAGTTAGGAAGAATCATAGAGATCTTTTGGTCCATTGCCTTCAGTTTACAAAATAGGATACTGAAGCACAGAGAGTGGAAGTGATTTGTCCATAGTCCTTAAGGTATCAAGGAGACTTGGGATTTGAAAGTCATATAAGTATGTAGCAGAAATGGGATTTGAACCTAAGTCCTCTCATATAATAATGTGGCAACAAAGAATTCTGGCTTTGTTGAATGACTATCGGACTTGGAGTCAGAACACTGGATTTAAATCCTGCTTCAGATACTACCTGTGTGGCCCTAGACAAGTCACTTTACTTTTAAACCATCTTTTTCATAGAGTTGTTGTGAAGAAAAATCTGTACAAGTGTGAATATTTTATGGCAAATCTGTGTTAGTCCTACGTGCATTAGACTGACTTCCCTAACTTTAGTTTTATGGATGAGCTGACCCTAGAGTCTACCAAGAAACTGACCACAAGGAAAACTATGAGAACATAAGGTTCTCAGTGGTCATTGTGCTTTCCTGAAACACTTGAAAAACAAATAACTTACATTTATATAACACTTTCTGGTTTCTAAATATTTTCCTCAGAATAATCCTGAGAAATAATTCATGAAAATATTGTTTCTATGCTATAGATGAGAAAAGTGAGAAATTAATTTCTTGCTTCTGATCATCTAAAAAATCCATCTGAGTTGGCATATGAATCCAGATCTCCTACATCCAAATCCAGCCTCCTATCTACTATACTATACTTTCCCTTGCTTTTATGAAGAAACAGACTTATAGTCTTCTATAGAGTTGTTTTAAGAAGATAGTAAGTGATGCAGGAGGGGTAATTACATGGCACAGTGGATAGAGCACTGGTCCTGAAGTTAGGAGGACCTGAGTTCAAATCTAACCTCAGACACTTAATACTTCCTAGCTGTGTGACCCTGAGCAAGTCACTTAGCCCCAATTGCCTCTGCAAAAAAAAAAAAAAAAGAAAAAAGGAAAAAAAAGTTATGGAGGTGATGAAGAGTAACGTGGGAGGGATAAATTTTCAAATTAGACATGTGAGTCATTCTCTTTATGATATTGAATGTGTAAGCATCTATAAGAATTTATTGAACACCTGAAATTTCTAAAGAGATTATTAATAAAATATGTCACTTTTCCTCTATTTATATTTTCCATTTCAAATCAAGTCAACAAGCATTTAGTGTGTTTACTTTGTCTCAGGAATTGTGTTAAATGCCACATAAGCCAAGAAAGGCAAAAATAACCTCTGTTCTCAAAAGTCTCAAAAACAATTAAGGCATTTACACATAACAAGCAACCTATTTTAAGACAAGATAGCTATAATGGCAAAATGAAAATATGCAAACTAATGTAACATGTATCTTTTGACACTCTTTTTCAGAGTCAATTTGCTATATCTCCCCTCTTAGGACTCCATGGTACCCTAAACAGTTGCAGGGGTCTCTTTTCTGTTATTTGCTTAAATTTCCCCCTCCCAACTGTGTTCTTTTCCCATCCCTCAACAATTTGCTAGAGAACAAGTTGCTAGTCCCTCATTTATATTTAACCATTTAAAATTGCTTTTGCAATTATTTTCATAAATTTTATGAAGGAATATTTACTTTAAATATTCCTTGTCCTAGCACACCACACCTTAGTTTCTAGGGAAAGCAGGCTCCACTTAGTTAAGTTCCAATAGAGCCTCTCTCTCATCATTTTTGTGATTTGATATGAACTGATTGCCTGATGAATTTGAATCTCAGCTATATCTGTACTGGTCCTGAGTATTGCTTCCAAAATTTTCCCCTTACTCATCAAGTTATCAATGCTCTAGTGGTCATAAACCCAGGGACTGTGGAATGACAGGATATAGAAACAACTTTTTGAACTCCTAGGAATCAGGATGATCAAATCCCCTCATCAAGAAGAAGAAAAGAGCAAATGCAAATTGAAAGAACATAGGCCCTTTAGCTGAGGACTTTCCCCTTATAATATGAACTTTCCCTGAATGGCCATAAACAAAAAAGTCATTAAGATTCACCAAGAGGGAATAAGAGAAAAGAGGAATGGATTAAAGTTGATAGGACTTTTAAAAAAACTTCTGTAGGCAATAAAAAACATTCAATATATAGATAATTAATTATTACCAGTTGTTTCAAAATGTACATACTAGTTCTCATCTCTCTAAGGTGCTTCCATTCCTCATCATGATTCTCTATGCAATAAACTTCCCAGGTTCTCTACATGGAGAAATTGCATAAAGTCAGCAAACTTGTGTGTTCTGCACATGACTCAGTTCCCAAACACATTAACTTTATGAGCATGGGTCATGTTAAATTGTAGCCTGAACCATGAAAGTTATAGATAATGGGGGGCGGAGCCAAGATGGCAGAGAAGACACACGCAACTTTCTAAGGTCTTCTCTTACCCTCTTTATCAATATTATATCGAGCCTCAAAAATAGTCTTGACTGCTACAATTCGTAAAGATAAGAAGTAGAACAACTCACCGGCCAAGAAAATCTGCAGCTCCAAAAAGGCTGGTTCCGGGGAGAGATCAGCGAGATGGGGAGAGAAATTAGGTTCCAGGGAGCCTCAAAGCAAAAGTGAAAGCACAGATTCAGCACAAGCACGCAGCCCCAACCCGCAGTACAGGCTTTTCCTTGGGGCAGGGTGCATCCTGCACGCAGGAGGACGCAGCCCGGATTAGCCTCCCAATTGCGCAGGGGAGCTCGGCTTGGGGCCATAGGAGCTTTTCCAGGCCAATTTGCATCAGGCAGAGACGCTGGGCAGAGTTTGCTGCGGCTCGGCGGTCAGCTGCCAACCACAGTCCCACAAGAGGCTCCGCCTGGGGCAGGACACTTCACCCTAGTTTAGCCAAGGGGCAATCCAACCCACACAGCCCAACTGGGCACTTATAGCCGGCCAGTGCTGAATCCCCTTCCTGTTAAAGGAAAACCTCACCAGCAGCACTCCTACCCTGGAGTCGGAAATCCACATCTTCCCTGCTCTGGAGGAAGCTGGAACCCCTCCTAGGAGACCCAACCCTAAAGGTTTTAAACATGAATAAAAGATGAAAGAACGACACAGCCTTCTAGGAAAAGAGCAGGTCAGCAAACCTGAAGAGCCTAAAACAGCAAAAATGCATCACTGTCCTCCTTTTACAGATCTCTAAGAAGAGACCATTAAAAGACCCAAAAGAGAGTTGAAGATAAATGGGGAAAGGAAAGAGAAGCCTCAAAGAGAGCAAACAACTTCCCTTGAAATAAGAATTGAAAAGTTAAAAAATCCCAGGAAGTAGGGAAACAAAATTGGTAATTGGAAAAAATAAAAAATCTCAGGAAAGTAAGAATTGTGAATTGAAAAAAAAAGAATCCACTAGAAAGTAGGATTTTAATTGAAAAGACAAAGAACTCGAAGAAAGTAGGATCCGTGGAATTGGAAAAGACAAAGAACACCAAGAAAGTAGGATCTGTGGAATTGAAAAAGAAAATAATTCAATAAAAAAAAAAAATTAGTGAAATGGAAAAAAAAATTCCATAGACCAAAACAATACATTTAAAACCTCAATTGGACATATACAGAAAGAAGTAAAAAGCTAATGAAGAAAATAACTTTAAAAATTAGAACTGAAAAATATAAACTAATGATTCATTGAGACAGCAAGAATCAATCACAAAACAAAAAATGACAAACTGGAAAACATGAATTATTATTTGCAAAACGAAGATTTGGAAAATAGATCTAGGAGAGATAATCTGAGGATTATTGACTTTCCGAAACTATGATGAAAAAAAGAGCCTAGATACTATTTTTACAAGAAATCATCAAAGAGAACTGCCCAGATGTAATAGAATGAAGTAAAATAGGATTGAAAGAATTCACAACACCTTCTGAAAGAAACCCTAAAATAAAAACCCAAGGAATATGTGGCCAAATTTCAGAACTATCAGATTAAGGAAAAAAATTTTACAAGAGCCAAAAAAAAAACCATTTAAATACCGAGGTGCCAAATAAGGATCACCCAAGATCTGGCTGCCTCTTACATTAAAGGAAAGAAGGGCCTGGAATATGATATCTAAAGGCACAAGAACTTGGGATGCAGCCAAGAATAAACTACCCATTTGCTGAGCATTTTCTTCCAGGGAAGAAGATGGACATTTAATGAAACAAATGAATTCCATTTGTTTCTGAAGAAAACAGAACTAAACAAAAATTTGATCTCCAAACCATGGAACTCAAGAGATGCAGAAAGGTAAAAATAACTCTTGAGAATTGTATTTCTGTTGTGGATATACAAAAGAAACATTAAATTTGATTGTACTGATATAACATAAAAAAGGGAAGTAGATATGGAAAGGATGATGGCAGAATAAGGTGGAAGGAGGTATAAAAAGAAGGAAACCACATCCCACAAAAAGGCAAAGGAAACTTATCAATCTGAGGGAATTTAGAGAGGGGAGGAACACTGTGTGAATCTTACTCCATCAGAGTTGGCTCCAAAGAAAAAATTTGACATTTGTTTTAGAGAAAATTCTCTCTCCCATTAAAAACGGGAAGAGGAAAAGGAAAGAAAAAGAGTAATAAGGAAGGAAGGGGAAAAGACCAAAGTGGGGAGGGAGGGATTATAAAGAGGGTAAACACATGATACCAGAGGGTTAGTTTAAAAGGGGGAAAGAGGGTTGGGGAGGGATAAGTAAAGCAAATCTGGGGTTATTAGGATGGCAGGAAAACAGATTTATTAATTCTAACGTAAATGTGAATGGGATGAACCCCACAAAGAGGAGGCAGAAGCAGACTGGATCAAAGTCAGAACCTTACAATATGTTGTTTACAAGAAACACTTAGAAGCAGGAGATACATATAGAGTAAAGGTAAAAGGCTGAAGCAAAACCTATTATGCTTCAGGTGAAGTCAAAAAAGCAGGGGTAGCCATCCTTATCTCAGATCAAGCAAAAGTAAAAATTGATCTAATTAAAAGAGATGAGGAAGGAAACTACATCCTGCCAGGGGAGCATAAACAACGAAGCAAATCAATATTAAACATATATGCACCAAGTGGTATGGCATCCAACTCCTAAAGGAGAAGTTAAGAGAGTTGCAAGAAGGACAACAAAACTGTAATAGAGGAGATCTCAACCCTGCACCTAGAATTAGACAACCAAACCCAAACAAATAAGAAAGAAATTAAAGAAGAATAGAATATTAGAAAAATTAGGATGTTGGATCTTGGAGAAATTGAATGGAGATAGAAAGGAATATACTTTTCTCAGCAGTTCATGGAACCTATTCAAAAATTGACCATATATTAGGACATAAAGATCTCAAAATTAAATGCAAGAAAGTAGAAATAGTAAATGCTTTTCAGATCATGATGCAATAAAACTACATTCAACAAAAAGTTAGGGGAAATAGACCAAAAGTAATTGGAAACTAAACAATCTCATCTTAAAGAATGATTGGGTGAAGCAGCAAATTATAGATACAATTAATAATTTCACTCAAGATAATGACAATGATGAGACATCATACCAAAATTTGTGGGATGCAGCCAAAGCGGTAATAAGAGGGAATTTCATATCCTTAGAGGCTTACTTGAATAAAACAGAGAAAGAAAAGATTAAGAATTCTTGCAACTAAAAAAACTAAAAAAGACCAAATTAAAACCCCCAATCAAATACTAAATTGGAAATTTGAAATTAAAAGGAGAAATTAAAATATTGAAAGTAAAAAAACTATTGAACTAATTAATAAAACTAAGAGCTGGTTCTATGAAAAAGCCAATAAAATAGATGTTTTGGTAAATCTGATTAGAAAAAGGAGGGAGGAAAATGAAATTAGTAGTCTTAAAAATGAAAAGGGAGAACTTTCCACCAATGAAGAGGAAATAGAAAATAAGGAGTTATTTTGTCAACTTTATGCCAATAAATTTGATAACCTAAGTGAAATGGATGACTACCTCCAAAAATACAGACTTCCCAGACTAACAGAGGAGGAAGTAATTGCTTGAATAGTCCCATTTCAGAAAAAGAAATAGAACAGGCAATTAAACAACTCCCTAAGAAAAAATCCCCAGGACCAGATGGATTTACATGTGAATTTTACCAAACATTTAAAGAACAATTGGCACCAATGCTATATAAATTATTTGATAAAATAGGGAATGAAGGAGTCCTACCAAATTCTTCTATGACAACAGACATGGTACTTGATACCTAAAACCAGGTAGCTGAAAACAGAGAAAGAAAATTATAGACCAATCTCCTAATGAATATTGATGCTAAAATCTTAAATAAGATATTAGCAAAAGACTACAGAAAATCATCTCCAAGATAATACACATGATCAAGTAGGATTTATACCGGAATGCAGGGCTGGTCTAATATTAGGAAAACTATCAATATAATTGGCCATGTTAATAACCAAATTAATAAAAACCATATGATCATCTCAATAGATGCAGAAAACATTTGATAAAATCCAACATCCATTCCTATTAAAAACACTTGAGAGTATAGGAATAAATGGATTTTCCTTAAAATAATCAGCAGCATCTATTTAAAACCATCAGTAAGCATCATATGTAATGGAGACAAACTCAAAACCATTCCTAATAAGATCTGGAGGAAACAAGGTTGCCACTATCACCGTTACTATTTAATATTGTATTAGAAACGCTAGCTTTAGCAATAAGAGCTGAGAAAGAGATTAAGGAATAATAATAGGCAATAAGGAAAACCAAATTATCACCTTTTCCGATGACATGATGGTATACTTAGAGAACTCCAGAGATTCTAAAAAGTTGTTAGAAATAATCCACAACTTAGCAAAGTTGCTGGTTATAAAATAAACCCAATAAGTCATCACCATTCTTATATATCAATAAAAATCCAACAGTCAGAGTTACAAAGAGAAATTCCATCTAAAGTAACTACTGAATATAAAATATTTAAGAATCTATCTGCCAAGGGAAAATAGAAACTTTATGAGCAAAATTAAGACCACTTTTCAACAAATTAAGTCTGATTCAACCAATTGAAAAATATTAAATGCCTTGGATAGGCAAGCAAATATAATAAAGATGACAATATTACCTAAACTAATCTATTTATTTAGCTTATACCAATCAGAGTCCCAAAAACTATTTTAGGACCAGAAAAATAACAACAAAGTTCATATGGAAAACAAAAGGCAAGAATTTCAAGGAATTAATGAAAAAATCAAATGAAGGTGGCTTATGTACCCAGATCTAAAAATTATATTATAGAGCAGCAGTTACCAAAACTATTTGGTATTGGCTAAGGAATAGATTAGTTGATCAGTGGAATAGATTAGGTTCAAGGATAAAAACATCAACAAATATAGCAACCTAGTCTTTGAAAACCCAAAGATCCCAGCTTTTGGGATAAGAACTTACTGTTTGATAAAATTGCTGGGAAAAATTGAAACTAATATGGCAGAAACTAGGCATTGATCCATATTTAACGCGACCCCAAGATAAGGTCAAAATGGGTTCATGACCAGGGCATAAAGAATGAAATTATAATAAATTAGAGGAACACAGGATAGTTTACCCTCAGACCTGTGGAAGGGAAGGTCTTTATGACCAAAGAAGAACTAGAGATCATTACTGATCACAAAATAGAAAATTTCGACTATACTAAACTGAAAAGTTTTTGTACAAACAAAACCAATGCAGACAAGATTAGAAGGGAAGAATAAACTGGAAAATATTTTTACAGTCAAAAGTTTGATAAAGGCCTTCATTTCCAAAATATATAGAGAATTAACTCTAATTCATAAAATTCAAGCCATTCCCCCAATTGAAAATGGTCAAAGGATATGAACAGACAATTCTCAGATGAAGAAATTGAAACTATTTCTGAGTCATATGAAAAGAGTCCAAGTCATTATTAATCAGAGAAATGTAAATTAAGACAACTCTAAGATACTACACACACCTGTCAGATTGCTAAGATGACAGGAAAAAAATGATGATTGTTGAGGGATGCGGAAAACTGGGACATTGATGCATTGTTGGTGGAGTTGTGAACCAATCCAACCATTTTGGAGAGTAGTTTGGAACTATGTCAAAAGATCAAATGTGTATACCCTTTGATCCAGCAGTGTTACTACTGGGATTTATATCCCAAAGAGATTATAAAGAGGGAAAGGGACCTGTATGTGCACGAATGTTTGTGGCAGCCCTTTTGTAGTGGCTAAAACTGAAACTGAATGGATGTCCATCAGTTGGAGAATGGCTGAATAAATTGTGGTATATGAATATTATGGAATATTACTGTTCTGTAAAATGACCAACAGGATGATTTCAAAGGCCTGAGACTTACATAACTGATGCTGAGGAAATGAGCAGGACCAGGAGATCATTATATACTTCAACAACAATACTATATGATGACCAGTTCTGATGGACCAGGCCATCCTCAGGAATGAGATCAACCAAATCATTTCCAATGGAGCAGTAACGAACTGAACCAGCTATGCCCAGAAAAAGAACTCTGGGTGATGACTAAAAACCATTACATTGAATTCCAAATCCCTATATTTATGCACACCTGCATTTTGATTTCCTTCACAAGTTAATTGTACAATATTTCAGAGTCTGATTCTTTTGTACAGCAAAATAACGTTTTGGTCATGTATACTTATTGTGTATCTAATTTATATTTTAATATATTTAACATCTACTGGTCATCCTGCCATCTAGGGGAGGGGGTGGGGGGGGTAAAAGGTGAAAAATTAGAACAAGAGGTTTGGCAATTGTTAATGCTGTAAAGTTACCCATGCATATATCCTGTAAATAAAAGGCTATTAAATAAAAAAAAATAATAAATTATAAAAAAAAAAGTTATAGATGATGGAGTGTATAAAGAGGTAGAATTCAGCAAATCATAGAATAAGAAAGTAAGACCACTGACTTTCTGGAACAAAAATCTGATAGTGAATACATGGAGAAGAGAAATAGAAACAGATTTTAAGTAGCAGTCAGCAGATATTCCCAAGAAAAGGAAAATAAAGTCCGTCTGTCTCTGTCTCTCTGTCTCTCCATCTGTCTCTCTTTTTCTCACCGTGTCTCTGTCTTTCTGTCTTTGTCTCTGTCTGTCTCTCTCACACACATACAGACACACCCACACACACAGATTTAGGTAATAGACAATCTAAACCACAAACAAATCTGTCTTCCTAATTTAATGTTTAGCAAGAAAGAGGTTATTTGAATTTAAAAATTTTCATTAAAATGAATGAGAATTGGGGGAATGCTATTGGAACAAAAACATTATCATTAAAATGTTATGACTGAAGCAAATATAAATGCATAAGAATATAGTGGGAAGCAATGTAGAATAGTATAAAAATGCTGAAATAGGAGGTAGAGAACCTGGATTCAATTCCTAGCTCCATCATACACATTCTTTGTGATTCTGGATAAGTCAGTAACCATTTTTGGATTTCACCTTCTTTATTGTTGCGAGTATAAAATGAGATAATATAAGTAAAGTGCTTTGTAAATAATAAAAACACTAAAAAGATCATCATCATCATCATCATCATCACTAGCAGCAGCTGTTCAAATATTCAGATTTTGAGCTAAATAACCTGCATGTCATGTACCCAAATATGATATGAAATTTTATTGACAACACTCCATGTCTTCACAATCACTGGGGAAAAAGTACCTCCCAGTCATTTGAAAATGACTTGAATAAACTGTATAAAAGGCCAAGAGGATGTTTTTCTTATAAAGACAAAATTTTCATTACATTTATTTCCAGATAGGTTCTTATTAAAAACATTGATCTTTTTAGTTTTTTTAGACCAGATTTTAAATAAACAATTATCTGTCTCTTTCCATTTTTCTTTTACCCTTGCCACTAAGGAATGGTAAATATCACAATCTTTCCCAATAAACCAGGAGCAACAAAACTCAGAAACACTATCAACATCTTTAATAGAAATTATTGAAGCCAAAATAATAATAATATATCTCTCTCAACCAATAAAATGCTCTTATTACTAAACTATAAGCTCAGCCCAAACTCGGATTCTAAATGAAAAATTACTTCTTTGTTATTAGAATCCCCATTTATGACATAAATCTAATGAATTCTTAGCCTTTTGGGCTAATTGTCCCTTCTTTTCCATTGTTTCTGTCATTATCTTAGGCCAGTCTCTCATTAACTTATTTCTACATTTCTATAACAATCTCTTAGTATATCTTCCTGCCTCTAGTTTCCCCTTCCTACCTTTTAGTCCATCCTGAAAACCTCACCCAAAATGATTTTCTCTAACTTGCAAACTACTTTGCTTAAAATGTCCAATGCTTCCTTTTGAGAACCCCACCATAACTAGATTTAGATTCTGGAATCATCTATTTCCATAATCTACCTGACCTTACTGATTCATTTTTATTTTCAATTTATCACATTCCTACTCTCCAGGCCCTTAAGGTCCTTCACAAGTCTCCTCCTACTTCCCTCCTTCAGTCATTTACTTTATGATTCTTCTATGATTTACTCATGCATTACTCCATACATAGAATATTTTAATAATTTCATCATTGAGTCTACCCAGTGAAATTTTCTCTGAAGATGTCAGCCTAACTTGATGTCTTCACTCTCTTATTCTTCTTTTAATTAACAGCAATATAGATACTCATTGAAAATAACTTCAGAGAACATGTAGTCTGTATTACCTGAAAAATAAATCAATAAAATCACTAACAAGGGGTAATCAGGACTCTGTTTGAAGAGCTCCAGCATTAAAGATCTGACAAGACTCCAAGGCAGCCAATTTCTTTAAAAAATTGATAGCTTTAATTGTAAGGTAGTTGTTCCTTGTTTTAAGTCTCCCTGGAGCATTGTATTAGTCCTGGTACTGTCCGTTGAGTCCATACAGAATAAATCAAATGTCTATTCTAGATCACAGTTATCATCCCTATCACTCAGACCTTCTCTTCTCCAAATTAAACATTCCTGTTCCTTCAAACACACTTTTCTATAGTATGGATTCAAATTCTCTTTGCAACCTGGATTTTACTCCTTTGGAAGTAATCAAGCTTGTCAATGGACTTTTATCATGTAGTTCCTGATGGGGCAGCTAGATGGGGCAGTGAATAGAATACCAGTACTGGAGTCAGGAGGACCTGAGTTGAAATGTGACCCTGAGCTAGTTGAGTGACCCTGAGCAAGTCATTTAACTCCAATTACCTCACCCCCCAAAAATGAATGAATAGATTTATTTTGTGAAATTGCTGATGTTGTCTCAATAAGGAAAGGTATAATTGATGATTTCATAATTTCCTTGGAATACAGACACAGTAGTAACACTATTGGGTCAAAGGGGATGCACAGATTTATAGTCCTTTGAGCATAGTTCCAGATTGCTCTCCAAAATGGTTGAATCATTTCACAACTCCAACAATGCATTAGTGTACCAGTTTTCCTACATCTTCTCTAACATTTATCATTATCTTTTCCTATCATCTTAACCAATCTGAAAGATGTGAGGTGACACCTCAGAGTTCTTTTATTTTACATTCCTCTACTCAATGGTGATTTGGAGCATTTTTTTATATGACTATAGATATCTGGCTTTAATTTTGTTATCTAAAAATTGTCTTCATATCCTTTGATCATTTATCAATTGGGGAATGACTTCATTTTGACCTTATTTTGGTATGGGGTATGAGATGTAGGTCTATGCTCTAACATTATTTTCCAGTTTTCTCAGAAATTTTTTTCGAATAGTGAGTTCTTATTCCAGAAGCTTGTGTTTGGGGGTTTAATAAATTCTAGATTACTCTACATGTTGATTATTGTATCATGCACATCTAATCTATTCCATTAATTCTCCACTTTATTTCTTAGCCAATACCAAATGGTTTTGATGATTGCTGCCTTATAATACAGTTTTAGGTTTGGGACTGCTATTACATTCTTTTAAAAATAAAACCTGAATATAATAGAAATTTGTGGTTTCTTGTACAACTTTTTTTTTGTACAACAGAACTTTTCTGTTCTGTGAATATGTAAATACTCATTTGCTGATGATCTTCAAGTTCAGAATTGCAATTGTCTTTAAACAAGCAAAAATAAAAACAGAATTTTAAAATAATCTAATCTCAAAAAAGGAAATAAATCCATCTATAAACAAAAAAAATCAAAGAACTCCTCAAAAACTGAGAAAGGATTATCTAATCTGCAGCATAGCTTTCAGCTTTCTGATGGGAGATCATCTAGCTAATTGTGTCAATATTTGAGCTCCAGTCTCATTAGATAATTGATCCAATCTTTTCTTTGGGAATAATATTCTTTCTTCTCCCTTTTCTCCAGGAAAAGGCTACATTTCTTTTCTCTACCTTTCCCCATCCTCAATTCACTAGTATGTGCTGGCTCTACAAAACTGTAAAAAAAAATTAAAATGTACATATTTTCTATTAATTAATTTTGAGATATTCGAATTTGCTAGGTTTTTCTTGTGGTATTTTTTTTCTGTTATCTAAAATATTATTTATTTCTCCCAGTTTTGTACAATCTTCATATTTGTACTTCACAATTTTTGTTTTGTTAAATAAATTATTATTTTCTCATGTCCCTAATCTGCCAAATAATGTACTTTGTACTTGCATATGAATAGATGGACATACACTAAAATCATAGCCATTTAGAATTAGAAGGGACTCGAAAAGTCATTTATTCTACCTTCTTGCTGATTCATGAATCCTTTCTTTACATACAGTACACGCACATATACACACACACACATACATACACAGGATTTAAAGTCAGGATGATCTGGTTTGAAAAACTTTTTCTGACACATAGCAGCAGGATGACCATACTATTGTGACTAAAGATTCCTAAATAACAAACATATTTATTTCTCTCAAATTACAAGTTACAGACAAGTCATTGTGTTTGGAAAAAAGCATCCACCTGAATGAGGGAAGAAATATCCAGCCTGCGCATATGTTATACACATCAAATCAAATAATCATAGATACACATAAATGAATTAATGAATGAATCATTGGAATGTTATTCTTTTCATTATGTTTCATCACTTAATCTAGGTTGTGTAGCACCTGCTCTAAGTTACTACCAAAAATTGTTTTTCTTATGGAGGTAATACCTTCATAGACTGATTGTAGATAGATAGATAAAGCATTTATCTTGCCCATTAAGTTCAGTTCTGGTAGATAGAAGTAATCTGGAAGCCTCATTTATCAGGGTGAATCCTCAGACTTATTGCTACCATCATGTTTGTCCTTCCATTACCCTTTACTTGCCATCCCTGGGATTTGCCAAGTTGCTGGATAGCAAAGCAAATGCAACCAAAAGAGATATTTCCTCTTCTAATCTGTTCAGAACCCCAATCCATTTTATCTTTGTACAGAGATTTCACTACAAGTAGCTTCTCCACAATGCAAAATAATGAAACCAAGGCTTTGGGGGAAAAAAAAAGAAAAGAATCTCTTCCTTACAAAAAATACACTTGGGTATCCCAGTTTATGTGAAAATTAATCTATAACAGGATCAAAAAGAAATATTGGGCTAAGGAGTTTTTCAATAATTTCAAAGCCCTCTACAAAGTCAATATGTAGAATTTGGATAAAAATGTCTCAAAGCCTAGACTGACCCTCTAGATCAGAGGGTTGGATTCTAGAATTCATCCAAGACCAGGATTGCATAATCTTCTGCTTGTCCTTCATCAAAGAGACAGTTCTAGGTTATATCCAGCAAGTCTCCAGGCCAGTCAAGATACAAGTGATCCTGCTGAACATCTCAGTTTATTTCACTAATCCATCTTTATTATAATGATCATCCCATCCACTAGTATCATTATTTCATACCCATTCCTTTGTATTTCTATTTGATAATTTAAAATTATATTTAAATATCAGAAATATGTCTTTTCTAAAGCCCACTAATATGAAATTCTTTTTAATTCTTAAATGTTACAAGTGGGTTCTCCCTTCCACTATTTTCAATATATTTTGCATCAACTTATTGTCACCATTAAGTTTCACCATTTTATTTTTGTTTTCATATACACAGTACCTAGTACAATAATTGACACAAAGTAGGCACAAATAAATCAGTGAAGGAGTCAACAAGTAGTTATTCATCTAGATTGCTCATCTAGATTGCATCTAGATGCATCTAGATTGATGGAGTACTAGGTCTGGAGTGCAGAAGACTTAAGTTCAAATCTGTACCCAGATACTTGCTTCTTACATGACAATTGTCAAGTAACTTAACTTCTGTTTGCTTCAGTTTCCTCAACTTTAGAACTGACATAATAAGTACACCTATTTCTCAGAGATGTTATGAGGATCAAAAGGATTAAAATTTATAAAAATGCTTAGCCCAGTTCCTGGAATAGTAGACAATTAATACATATCTATTTCCTTTATTCCTTCTTTCCTTCACTGTGCATGCGGCATGAAGCATTGTGCTATTTTGATGATACAAATACAATCTCATTGAAATGGAACAATGGGAAAAAGCTCAATTGCCAATTCAGCTATTTAATTTTTTTTCATGCTTTCTCTTCTGCTGTACTTCATTCCTTTCCCAGTATGTTCATCTCCCTTCTTCCATCCATGAAACAACCTTAGTTACCTCATGAAGAGAAATAATCTTCTTTCAATCCAACCTTGTTTCAATGTGTGGTACTCCCTATTTGCCCTACAAAATACCACTTAGCCTGAGTTTACTGGATATGTATTTACTGAATCTATTTAAAAACCTGTTTTTACAATTGTCTCTGTATCTATAGAGTCTCAGAATATAGATTTTTTTCCCACCATTCTTAGACTTTAAAAGACATGGAGGGTAGAGTTTGTGTTTAACTTTTTTAAAGCAATTACATCCCTAGAAACCGTTAGGAACCAAATGATTATTTGTTCATTCACTCTGATGAGGATGGCGTTATGGACTAGTTCTCCAAAACCCAGAAAAGGTGGCTTTAGTCAGTTCTGTACACCCTCAAAGTGACCTAAATGTTGGTTTCCAACATAGGGATAAGAGTATTGCAGTGTAAAATACACGTTAAGTTCAAGTTCCAACCTTGTTACCTCTGTTACTTTGACCTCAGACTCTCATCTTTAAAATGAAGGGTTTAAATCTGATGAACTCTAAGATTCATTGCAGTCTTTATTCATGTTCATCTGAAAAGAGTCATTAAAGTAAATTACAGTATATGTCTCTATTGCTTCATGGTGTAAAGGTAACCCAGCCCCTTTTATGTTCCAAATCCTGCCCCACTGTGTCTATAGCAGACCTCCACTGTGCTGGGAGGGCAATATGAGTTAGGGCCCATAAACATGGAGCCCTGACATCCTAGTGGCCCCCCTTTTGTTTTCTTGGTTTAACATGGCTTACGATCTGGAAGAAAGCATTTTCTCAATAATTTGGCGTCTGCTCCCATTTTCCTCTCAGAAGTGAGGCAGAGGAGAGTTTGAATCTCAGTTTGGGGCTGATGTTGCATCTATTCCAAACCCAGCGGGCAGACTCCCAGCACATCTATTTCAAAGGAATGGCTGTCAGAGGCAAGGCTGCTGCTGGGTAGGAGACCAAAACACAAAAGGAAGCCACATATTTCAAGATCTGACACAGTCAGAATGCTGTCTCCTCTGTGACAGATGACAAGATTCCACAGCCTGTTAAACAACGCTTAGCAATGTGTCTCTTACACCCTACTGCTCAGCGATGGGCACTTTGCACATTGTGGGCCAACTTCTGCCTTCTGCAGATGCCCTGATTAGTGATTAATGAAAGAGGCAGAGGGATTTAAGAGGTGTGTTGTTATAGGGAAATGGCATTTTTAACTGAGGTCTCCAGGCAAGTTGTCTAAACATAGTCAATTCAACAAATTTTCATTGAGCATCTACTCTGCTCAAGACTTTAAAATTAGAGAATCTCAAAGTTAGAAGGGACTTCAGAAGGCACATATCCCATCTTGTACTATTCAAGAATTCATTTTACAACATCCAGCCTTCAACTGAAGTTCTCTACTGAGGCAGCCCATTCTCATTCTGAAATCTCTAATAGTTAGAAAATTTTCTTAACCTGCAGACTAAATTTGGCTCTTTGCAATTTCTACCTACTGTTAGTTCTGTCCTGTGGGGCTGGGCAGAACAAATTTAATTCACTTTCCATCAGGCAAATTGAAGTCAACCTATCATGTTCTCCTTAATTCTTCCATTATTCAGGATAAACAGTTCCAGTTCCTTCAACCAATCCTCACTCTACTTTGAATCTGCAGTTCAGTTTAGTTTTTTTTTTCCTCAGGAGATGGCCCTTCTAGGGTTAGTTAATCACTACTACTCTCATCTGTGGCTGCTAGATGGATCAATGGATAGTGTTGAGTCTGAGGGCAAGAAGACTCATCTTCTTGAGTTCTAATTTGATCTCAGACATTTACTGGATGTATAAACTTGTGCAAGTAATTTAGCCCTCTTTGTCTCAGTTTCCTCATCTGTAAAATGAACTATGGAGTATCTTTGCCAAGAAAATTCCTAATAATAGAATAGGGAACTATACTGTTGATTCAAGCCTGAAAGGGAATACAGTCCTCCAATGAGCTGATAAGAGCAGTGTCCATGAGAACTAAGACTTTCTTTTATCTGGTTGCTATTCTATACTTTTTGCAATTCAAGACCACTTAAGCTTTTCTGGTGGCTGTATCATACAACCAACTCATACTGATCTTGTATTCCACTAACATTTTAGACTTCTAATACTTCTATTTAATTATCACTCCCATATTTTTAAGATTTTTTTTTGGCATTCAAAGGTAATACTTTCTACTTGTCCCTGTTAAATTTCCACCTAATTAGATTCAGCCAAAACTCTAATCTGTCAAGGTCCTTCTAGATCCTAAATCTGTCCCTTTGTTAGCTATCACTATCAGCAAATTTGTTGATCATACTATGTCACTTCAGTTGTTTTCAGTCAAGTCTGATTCTTTGTATCCCCATTTGGGGTTTTCTTTTTTTGGGGGGGTATGAATCTTTATTTATTTTTAAATAGCTTTTTATTTACAAGTTATGTGCATGGGTAATTTTACAGCATTGACAATTGCCAAACTTTTTGTTCCAATTTTTCCCGTCCTTCCCCCAAGCCCATCCCCTAGATGGCAGGATGAGCAGTGGATGTTAAATAAATTAAAGTATAAATTAAATACACAATAAGTATACATGACCAAACCGTTATTTTGCTGTACAAAAAGAATCAGACTCTGAAATATTGTACAATTAGCTTGTGAAGGAAATCAAAAATGCAGGTGGACATAAATATTTTCCTAGCAATTTTTGTCAAACAGTAAGTTCTTATCCCAAAAACTGGGGTCTCTGGGTTTGTCAAACACTAGAGTGCTATAGTTACTGAGTGTTTTGTCCTTTGAACTTAACCTATTCCACTGATCAACTAATCCATTCCTTAGCCAATACCAGATGATTTTGGTAACTGTTGCTTTATAATATAATTTTAAATCTGGTACAGCTAGGCCACCTTAATTTTTTTTTATTAATTCCCTTGAAATTCTTGACCTTGTTTTTCCATATGAACTTTTTTGTTATTTTTTCTAAGTCATTAAAATAGATTTTGGGGAGTATGATTGGTATAGCGTTAAACAGATATATTAGTTTAGGTAGTATTGTCATCTTTATTATATTTGCTCGCCCTATCTAAGAGCATTTAATATTTTTCCAATTGGTTAGATCAGACTTAATTTATAGTTTTGCTCATAAAGTTTCTCATTTTCCCTTGGCAGATAGACTCCTAAGTATTTTATACTATCAGTAGTTACTTTAAATGGGATTTCTCTTTGTGACTCTAACTGTTGGATTTTGTTAGTGATATGTATCCTGCAATATTCCTAAAGTTGTGGATTATTTCTAATAACTTTTTAGTAGACTCTCTGGGGTTCTCTAAGTATACCATCATATCATCAGCAAAGACTGATAATTTAGTTTCCTCATTGCGTACTCTAATTACTTTAATCTCTTTCTCAACTCTTATTGCCAAAGGTAGCATTTCTAATACAATATTGAATAGTAACAGTGATAGTGGGCAACCTTGTTTCACTCCTGATCTTATTGGGAATGGTTGCAGTGTTTCCCCCTTACATATGATCCTTACTGATGATTTAAATAGATGCTACTGATTATTTTAAGGAAAAGTCCATGTATTCCTATACTCTCAAGTGTTTTTAATAGGAATGGATGTTGGATTTTATCAAATGTTTTTTTCTGCATCTATTGAGGTGATCATATGGTTTTTGTTAATTTGGTTATTAATATGGCCAATTATGCTGATAGTTTTCCTAATATTGAACTAGCCCTGCATTCCTGGTATAAATCCTACTTGATCATAGTGAATTATCCTGGGGATGATTTTCTGTAGTCTTTTTGCTAATATTTTATTTAAGATTTTAGCATCAATATTCATTAGGGATATTGGTCTATAATTTTCTTTCTCTGTTTTCAACCTACCTGGTTTAGGTATCAGTGCCATGTCTGTGTCATAAAAGGAATTTGGTAGGACTCCTTCATTCCCTATTTTATCAAATAATAGCATTGGGGCCAATTGTTTTTTAAATGTTTGGTAGAATTCACAAGTAAATCCATCTGGTCCTGGGGATTTTTTTTCTTAGGGAGCTGATTAATAGCTTGTTCTATTTCTTTTTTGAAATGGGACTATTTAAGCAATTTACTTCCTCCTCTGTTAATCTAGGAAGCCTATATTTTTGGAAGTAGTCATCCATTTCACTTAAGTAGTCATCCATTTCAAATTTATTGGCAAAGTTGGGCAGAGTAACTCATTATTTCTCTAATTTTCTCTTCATTGGTGGAAAGTTCCCCCTTTTCATTTTTCAGACTACTAATTTGATTTTCCTTCCTCCTTTTTCTAATCAGATTTACCAAAGGCTTATTTATTTTATTGTTTTTTTCATAAAACCAACTCTTAGTTTTATTTATTAGTTCAATAGTTTTTTTTTTTACTTTCAATATTATTAATTTCTCCTTTCAATTTTAGAATTTCAAGTTTAGTAATTGATTGGGGGGTTTTAATTTGGTCTTTTTCTAGTTTTTATAAGTTGCAAGCCCAATTCATTGACCTTCTCTTTCTCTATTTTGTTCAAGTAAGCCTCTGAAAATATAAAATTTCCCCTTATTACTGCTTTGGTTGCATCCCACAAATTTTGGTATGATGTCTCACCGTTGTCATTATCTTGAATGAAATTATTAATTGTATCTATAATTTGCTGTTTTACCCACTCATTCTTTAAGATGAGATTATTTAGTTTCCAATTACTTTTTGATCTATTTGCACCTAACTTTTTGTTGAATGTAGTTTTTATTGCATTGTGATCTGAAAAGAAAGCATTTACCATTTCTGCCTTCCTGCATTTAATTTTGAGGTCTTTATGTCCTAATATATGGTCAGTTTTTGTGTAGGTTCCATGAACTGCTGAGAAGAAAGTATACTCCTTTCTGTCACTATTCAATTTTCTCCGAGATCTATCATACCTAATTTTTTTTAATATTCTATTTACCTCTTTAATTTCTTTCTTATTTGTTTTGTGGTTTGATTTGTCTAATTCTGAGAGTGCAAGGTTGAGATCTCCCACTATTACAGTTTTGCTGTCTATTTCTTCTTGCAACTCTCTTAACTTCTCCTTTAGGAAGTTAGATGCTATATCACTTGGTGCATATATGTTTAGTATTGATATTGTTTCCTTGTCTATGCTACCCTTTAGCAAGATATAGTTTCCTTCCTTATCTCTTTTGATTAGATCAATTTTTGCATTTGCTTGATCTGAGATAAGGATGGCTATCCCTACTTTTTTTTTACTTCACCTGAAGCATAATAGATTCTGCTCCAGCCTTTTACTTTTATTCTGTATGCATCTCCCTGCTTTATATGTGTTTCCTATAAACAATATATTGTAGGGTTTTGACTTTTGATCCAGTCTGCTATCTGCCTCCACTTTATGGGAGAGTTCATCCCATTTACATTTATGGTTAAAATTACTAATTCTGTGTTTCCTGTCATCTTATTATCCCCAGATTATGCTTTTCTTTTACTTGCCCCCATAACCCTATTTACCAGTTTTAATCTTATGTGCCCCACTTGTATCATGCTGCTCACCCTCTTTAGCATCTCTCCCTCCCCACTTTGATTCTTTTCCCCTTTCTTGTACCCTTCCCTTATTACTCTTTTCCTTTTCCCTTTTCCTCTCCCCCTTTTTAATGAGGTGAGAGATTTTCTGTAAAACAAGTATGTCAATTATTTTCTCTTTGAGCCAACTCTGATGAGAGTAAGGTTCACACAATGTTCCTCCCCCTCTCTAAATTCCCTCAGATATGATAAGTTTCCTTTGTCTCTTTGTGGAATGTAGTTTCCCTCTTTTTATCACCCCCTTTCCCCCTTTTTTTGACATTATCCCTTTTCCATTTCTACATCTCCTTTTTTATGTTATATCAATAAAATAAATATATATATATATATATATATATGTACTATATATATATATATATACACACACACACACACACACACACACACACACACACACACATATATATATATATATATATATATAGTCTTTTTGTGCATCCAAAATAGAAATACAATTCCCAAGAGTTCCTTTTACCTTTTCTGCTTCTCTTGAGTTTTATGGTTGGAGATCAAATTTTTTGTTAATTCTGGTTTTTTCCTTAGAAACAAGTAGAATTCATCTGTTTCATTAAATGTCCATCTTCTTCCCTGGAAGAAAATGCTCAGCTTGGCTGGGTAGTTTATTCTTGGCTGCATTCCAACTTCTTTTGCCTTTCGGAATATCAGATTCCAGGCCCTTCGATCCTTTAATGTGGAGGCAGCCAGATCTTGGGTAATCCTGATTGTGGCACCTCGGTATTTGAATTGTTTTTTTCTGGCTGCTTGTAATATTTTTTCCTTAATTTGATAGTTCTGAAATTTGGCCACAATATTCCTTGGTGTTTTTATTTTAGGGTCTTTTTTAGAAGGTGTTTGATGAATTCTTTCAATGCCTATTTTACTTTCTGGTTCTATTACCTCTGTACTGTTCTCTTTGATGATTTCCTGTAGAATATTATCTAGGCTCTTTTTTCATCATAATTTTCAGAAAGTCCAATAATCCTCAGATTATCTCTCCTAGATCTATTTTCCAGGTCTGTCGTTTTTCCAGGAATTTATTTCATGGTTTTTTCCAATTTATCATTTTTTTTGGGGGGGTTTTGTTTGACTTATTCTTGCTGTCTCAATGAATCATTAGTTTCTATTTGTTCAGTTCTGATTTTTAATGAATTATTTTCTTCATTAGCTTTTTAAAAATTTCTTTTTGTATATGTCCAATTGAATTTTAAATGAGTTGTTTTTGTCTCTGGAATTTTTTTTCCATTTCACTAATTTTTTTTAATGAATTATTTTCTTTTTCCAATTCACAAATCCTACTTTCTTGTGAATTCTTTGTCTTTTCCAATTCATAAATCCTACTTTTTAGTGTATTCTTTATCTTTTCCAATTCACAATTCTTACTTTCCTGAACTTTTTTTTTTTTACTTTTTCCAATTCACCCTGCACTTCCTGGGAATTTTTTACCTTTTCCAATTCATATTTCAGCAAGTTGTTACTTTCTTGCAAAGATTCTCTTTCCTTTCCCCATTTTTCTTTTAACTCTCTTTTGAGATTTTTAATGGTCTCTTCTAGGAAAATGTTATGTAAAAGGGGATAGGTAACATTCCCCTTTGGATATTGTCTAGAGCCTGTTTGCTATTAGTCTCCTCGGGGTTTCAAACCTGCTCTTTTTCTGTATAGAAGCCATCAATTGACCTTTTATTTTTTTTGCTCATTTTTTAGCTTTTAGGGTCTGCCTTCAGGGTAAGGGGGTTACCAACTTCTTTTAGAAAGCAGGGAAAGATGTAAACGGGCTTTAGGTGTGGGAGTGTTCTGGGCAAAAGTTCCCTCATCCAACCAGAAGTGATTTAGCACAGCAAGCTAGAGAAGTGCCCAGTGGAGAACCTCGCTGTGTGGTTTAGGGACTGCCCTAAAAGCTAAAGACTAGGCAGTGAAAGTGTCACTACTGGAGGCCAAAAACCCCTGTGGGGCTGTGGGTATTAGCAGCTGACCAACAAAGGGCCCCATTCAAACAGGAAGTGTCTCTGCCCAGAAGCAAATCGAACTTTGAATGTTCTATTGCCCCAGGCCAGCCTCAAACTGTGCAGATTAGAGCCTGCTGTGCCCACTGCTGTGCAGGTTCACAACTGTCCCAAGGAAAAGCCCCATACTGTGGGTTGGGGCTGCAAGATTGTGCTGCAATCTGTGCTGTCACTTACGGTTTCGGGTTCTACTCGGTCTGCCTCTAGTTCTCTCCCTGCTTGTACTGATCTTCTTCCTGGCCCCTCAGGACAAACCTTTTCTGAAGAAATTCCAGATTTTCTTTGGTGAGTTGTTGTATTTCTAGTCTTTGTGGGTTTTACCACTTGAACTATTTTTGAGGCTGAATTTAATGTTGGTAGTGAGGTT
Source organism: Sarcophilus harrisii (assembly GCF_902635505.1). Classification (NCBI taxonomy): domain Eukaryota; kingdom Metazoa; phylum Chordata; class Mammalia; order Dasyuromorphia; family Dasyuridae; genus Sarcophilus; species Sarcophilus harrisii. The sequence goes on from NC_045429.1 coordinate 378,039,150, forward strand.
AGGAGAGGTGCTTAGAAAGTCATGTGTGCCTTCTCTGCCATCTTGGCTCTGCCCCCCCTGGGGTTTTCTTGACAAAGATATTGGAGTTATTTTCCATTTCATTCTCTAGCTCATTTTACAGATGAAGGAACTTAGGCAACCTTAATTAAGTGACTTGCCTAGGGTCACACAGCTAGTAAGTGTCTGAGGCCAGATTTGAACTTAAATATACCTAACTCTTGGCTCAACACTGTATCCACTATTCCACCACACTTTCCTCTATACTGCCTATGCTATGATTCAAATCATTGATAAAATTGTTAAACAGTACAAGGTCAAGTACAAATTACTAGGGTATTCTAATAAATATCTCCTGCCATGTTGACAATGAACTATTAACAATTACCTTTTGAGGACTGTCATCCAATCAGTTCTTAATTTATCTGATTATAATGTCATCTAATATATACATATACATATATATTTTATATAAGTATTATAAAATGAACTTTATTAAGAAGTTTTGCTTAATGAGATGAACCAAATCGGTTCCAACGGAGCAGTAATGAACTGAACCAGCTACACCCAGCAAAAGAAGTCTGGGAGATGATTAAGAACTATTACATTGAATTCCCAATCACTATATTTTTGCCTGCCTGCATTTTGGATTTCCTTCACAGGCTAATTGTACAATATTTCAGAGTCCATTTCTTTTTGTACAGCAAAATAACGGTTTGGTCATGTATACTTATTGTGTATTTAATTTATACTTTAATATATTTAACATGTATTGGTCATCCTGCCATCTGGGGAGGGGGTGGGGGGAAGGAGGGGAAAAATTGGAACAAAAGGTTTGGCAATTGTCAATGCTGTAAAATTACCCATGCACATAACTTGTAAATAAAAAGCTATTTTAAAAAAAAAAGTTTTGCTAAAAAGCAGGTGAACTATATTCACAGTATCCCACTTATTGATTAGTTTAGTGTTCCTATCAATAAAGGAAATCAGGTTAGTCTGGCATGACTTCCTCTTGATAGAGCCTTGCTAGTTGTTTAAAATCTCTATTTCTCTTTTTTCATGTTCTCCTGTCCTCCCCTTTCCCTCTCCCTCCCCTCCTTCTCTTTCTGCTCCTCCTCCTCCTCCTTCTTTTTTCTTCTTCTTCTTCTTCTTCTCCTCCTCTTTCTCCTTCTGCTTCTTATTTATCTCTCTCTTTGTTTCTGTCTTTTCTTTCTCTGTCTCTCTCTTTACCTCTCTCTCTCTCTGTCTGTCTCTCTCAAGAATAAAATTTGACCTTCTCTAATCTTGTATTACCTTTTGTTTTGTTTTTCCATGATTTTTCAGATATTACTGATGACAACTCAACAGTTACAGCTGGAAGTTATTTCAAGATCTGATAATGTAGTTGCATAAATAGATAGCTAAATGACTGATCAGACAGACAGATGGATGGAGATAGTGGGTAATTGATAGATAGATAGATAGATAGGTAGGTAGAAGAAAGCATCTATTAATATCTTCCAGACATTGTACTAAGCATCATGGGTTCAGAGACTGTAGTCATGATAGCAAGTATCTTCAGAAAACTCATCTACTTCCTCCTTTTCAGGAAGACACTGACCTCCAGAAAAAAGGCTAGGAATGGTGGATAAAAATTCCTTTAGGGCTTACTAATATTAAACAATGGAAATAAAGATTAAGAATAGATTTCCTAGTTGCCATGTCTTGACAGTTATAATACATGATATTTCTTTATGAAATTAATTGGTCCACAAATCCAACCACCAATGAAATCTGTTAGTTATAAACTTGAACAGTTTGGAATTTTTTCAACTCTTCATCTAATAGAAATAAATTTTTGGAAGAACAAACAATACATCTCTGGCATAAAAACTATTTGTAGAATTGCAAATAGTTGGTTTCATGAAACACAGTCCATTCCCTTAAATAGAAGCAAAGTGATCAAATGTTGACGTTACAGAGACTCAGTTTTCATCCTTTCTTATCCCTTTCTTCTGCCCACCAACATACTCCATATGCACAATACTGTGAGGTTCAGAGAATTTTCCACAAATATGGAACAAGAATCTTAATGGTATGCATGTTAATGAATGAGCCTTATTCTCCATTCAGAAGTTGGGACATCAGTTTTTTTTTTTTTTTTTTTAACAGATAATCCCATGATTCACCTTATTTTGATGGTGTGGGAATGGGGTTGTGGAGTATGAACTAGATAGTTTTAAATTTTTCTTAACATATGATGTGTGACATTTTTATTTTATTTTTTTATCAGATATATAAATTCATTAGTTAGGAAGCTCCAGGTAAACTCTATCAATGTAGTAATTTATCTATGCGTCAGAGTGCTTTGGGATATAAGATTCTTTGCAACTTGAGGTCTTTTATTTTATAATTTTTATTTATTTAATTAAAAAAAGAAAAGGAATACAAAACAAAACAAAACAGAACAGAACATTTTCATGTATCCAGAAGAACATCAGGGAGAATTCAAAATATATAACAAAAAATTACCAGTTCAAAAAAGGATATATTAAGAGTAGAAGAAATTGTTTTCATGAGCATCCATCTTTTCTTTACTTCCTAAGTTGAAGTTTTAAAGAAGGAGTTCTTGACTTTGGGTTGATTAACATGTTTTTAAAAAACAATTTTGACTATTCTGTTTACACACACACACACACACACACACACACACATTAAAAACCATTTCTTACAGTGTTTCCTCATGGTAAGTGAAGAAGTGACTTGTTCAGGGTGAAATAGCAAGATTATATCAGAGGCAATTCTTCCTGAATCACTAATCCATTTGGTCACTTACACTATTTACTTTTGATGGAATTGTTCTGTGCAACTTGGAAAGAGACTCTGATCCAGGATAACTAGAGAAAGATTATATAGACAGGACAAGCAGAGGGTGGGAAATTCTGAGAACTTCATCTATTTTTTCCATCTAGTCTGTTTGAATATGGGTAGTGAATTTGAGGACTAAGTTCATAATTATTTTAGTGAAATAAAGTTTAGTCTATAAATTGATAGTGACTGCCCGGCCATTGTCCTCTCCATCAAGGTCTAGATCTTATTGTAAGAGAGAATCTAAAGTAGATTTTGGGTTTTCAGTATATCCTATGCTCTGTGATTGGGATCTGAATGGATTTACTTAGTCTTTTTCTCTGTAAGAGTAGGAGGAAATTTTCTTTAATTTCAACATTTTTATGAGTTACCGAGCAAAAACTATTACAATTATTTTTCCATGTGGTTCCTCCATTTAATTAAATAGTTACCAAATTTGACTTGGCATTTCAAAGTCAGGCAAAGAGATTTTCCAACATGCGGGGTGCTTTGGGATATAAGATTTTTATGTTAATTTTAGTTATTAATACTTTTGAAAACAGAATACCGAAATCTCCAAGAGAGAGAACTTATTTTTAGATGTTCATCATAGCATACTCGCTATATATAGCTTGTTAAATAGCAATAAGATTGATTCCTTAACCTCTCCAAGCTCTGGGGAGTAGTGGCTTCATATGTGTTCACAAAAAGGAAATGATCAGCATGTGTTGAGGATGGTACTAGCAGCCAGAGAAGCCCGTGTTTCTACCAGCTGCCAAAACAGCCTTGTGGTGCCCTCTCCTACTTCCTCATTTGATTGACTTCTTTGAGACTTTTAAAATACTAAAAGGGACTTGGCTAGAGTCAACAAAACTTGAGAATGGAAAAATTATTTCTGATTGAGGAATGGGGAGCAAAGAGGAGAAACAAGAAAAACTTCTATTGGAAAGGAGGTGAGATTTCCTTTATACTGTTTAGAGACACGTGCACACACACACACACAAAGTCCATAAATAACTAATGTTATTGGATTTGGCATGGATAAGGTATTTTGAGAGGGAAAAAATGAAGTTGGAGTAATTTTTGTATGACTAATTGCTACAAATGCCCAAACTTTGTGTTCAAATTCAACAATAAAATCAGTGAAATGTACATTGGATAGATTGGTAATCAGAAACTATTGTTCCTCAAAAATAGTAATACTTAAAAAAAAGGAGGAGAAAGAGTAAAATCAGGTACTGTACAAAGTACTTGCAATATAAACAAGACAAGAGTCCCAGTTTTTATAAAGCTTACACTCTACTGGAGGAGAAAACATGCTCACTATATAAAAATGACATATATACAGAATAAATTGTAAGTAATCTTAAAAGGAAGATATTAATATGATAGAGTTTAGGAAAGACTTCTTGCAGAAGGTGATATTTTAGCTAGAGTCTGAAGGTAGTCTTAGAAGCCAGTTTATAGAGATGAGGAGGAATAGAATTCTAAGTATGGAGTTACTATGTGAAAAAGCTGAGCTGGAAGATGGAATGTTGTGGACTAGGAGTAGCCAGGAGCACAGTGCTACTGAATCACAAAGCAAATGGAGAGTGTGCTATAAAAAAAACCCTGGAAAAATAGGAAGGGACTAGATATAAAGACCTTTAAAAGTCAAAAAACAGATATTATATTTAGACCTAGAGATACATGGGAGCCACTAGAATTTATTGACTAAAGAGGTGACAAATACAGTCCTGTTCCTTGGAAGACCAATTCAAGAGTTGAATGGAAGATAGACTAGAATAGGAAATCTTTCTCCATTTCTATTAGAAATGTCCCCTGGTGCCTTTTAAATCAGGAGGAAGAAATTCAATGGAACTCTAGTTAGGTTGAGAGGCTAAGTAGCTCATCTCCCCATCCATGGGATTATAAAAGCATGGTTCATGTTTTATTTCCCCCCTCTGGATTTATTATTTCCTGATCTTAGGTAAATGAGCATTATACACAAAACATATCAAGTTATAATTTGTAAGTTTTAAAAGATCATAAGAGTTATCAAAAGTACCCTCAGTTATCAGAGGGGGCAGGAGGAATATCCAAAATCAGTGAAAGCAAGCCCTAAGAAATACCTGTTTGCCCCTGCCCAACATTGAACTGAACCTGCAGCCAAAAAACTGTGTTATATAATCAAGGGAAATAACTTTTTCATTGACCATGATACATTCCTTAAAGAGGGGAAAAAAAGGACTTTTGGGGATAGGAAGCACCACTCCTTTCTGTGAGGGGAGAGAATACTATTTTGAAGCAATTACTTTATGTACATCATCCCTAGAATGGAAACAGGCATTTATTAAATATGCACAATATGCCAGATATAATACTAAACATATTACTAATGTCAAGCAATACTATTATACTATAAAAAATGATGAAACATAGGGAGAACTGTATGAATTGATGCAAAATAAAATTAGCAGAGCCAGGAAAACATTGTACACAGTAACAGCAATATTGTCACAATGATCAACTGTGAAAGACAGCTACTATAATCTATACAATAATAGAAGATAGTTCCAAAAGACTCAGGCTAAAAAATGCTCTCAACAATCTAGAGAGAGAACCAATGAACTCTATAAAATTAAAGCAAATTAAAGCATACTTTTTCCTTTACTTTATTTTTCTTATTTTTTTTCTTGAAACATGGCTAATTTAGAAATATGTTTTTCATGACTTACAAGTATAATTGATATCACATTGATTATCTTCCCAATAAGTAGGAGAAAGACTGGAGGATGAAAGAAAATTTGTAATACAAAATTTAAAATAAAAACAATGTTAAAATACATTATTTATTTGATTTTTAGAGCAATCCTGGCAAGTACGTGTTTATTAGCATCATTCTATAATTGAGAAAATTGAGACAAATAGAGTTACTTGACTACTACTGAAGCTAAATTTGAACTTGAGTTTACTGACTTCAGGATCAGTACTCTGTACATTGTGCCACCTACTTAGGGACCAAATAGATAGTGGGAAGAAAGAATGTATCTCATTTAAGAGGGAGTGGTGATAGTTGTTTATGTACTTTGATTTCTACTATACTTTTTCAGTAAATATACCTTAATAAATATCCCTTAGGATTTCTAGTGGTGTGTTTTGATTCATCCCAACTCCTCTGCCTGTCTTCCTCCTTTTTGCTTATAAGCTTTTGGGTGTTCAACCTATAATGGTTGAAGGTAGTCACTCTAGTGTCATCTTATTTCCTAACTGGTATTCAATTAACTGATCTTTTATTTTGTGCAGAGCAGAAAACAACAGAAGAAAAGATCACTTTTAGGACCTTATACAATACAAATTGAGATTCAGTAGGGACCTACAATTGTATTCAAGTTTTTAGAAGCCATTAAAACATAACCCTGACCAAAATTTTAAAAAGTCATAATTAAGGAAATAAAGCTAAAAATACAAATAAACAGAAGACATTTAGGTTTATGAGTTTTAAGCTGGTACTAACAAAGGTTTGGATACTTGTATGGGTGGGCCACAGGACTGTACATAATTAAAAAAAAATGCCAAAGAAAACAGTCAGTGTTAAAATGCTGAAAATAGAGAAGAAAGTTGCAGATGTCTCCTATAAAAATGACCTCAAATAGGTTAAAATAGATCATTAGTTTACTAAATAACCACAACCTCACCAATATCTTAGATACTATATTCCAAAAGCAACATAAATGAAAACTTTACACACCAGAAAGTACAGTGGTAATATAAAGAATTCCTGGATCATTTTTTTGAAAAATAAAGTAATCTTAAAATGAAAAATGAGTGTGGGAAGCAAGTATTTATTAAGCATCTATTGTGAAGAAGGCACTGTGCTGTATTATATAAATATTACCATAATTCATATGGAACTCCTAGATTAAATAAAAACAAATTCTGGAATCAGAGTTTATTATCACTGAACTATAGTGAGGATGATAACAAAACTTTGTAGCTATCTCTATCAAATACAGGAGAATTCAGAGCCATATATTTCGAAATGCAATAGACAAACACCTGTAATCAAAGATAACTTGCTTATTGAGTATAATCATACAGAGAAAATTTGATTTTGAATGAAATAGAAGACTTTGAAGCACCTTATGAAAAAAAAAATCAGAACTGAGTAAAATATGTGAAATGAAAAAAAAAAGTTAAGAGAAAATTAGAAATGAAAATATACTATGGCCATTATAATAGACTGTAATAGAAAAATACTTGTTCTAAATAAGGAAAAAGAATCAGCTGTTCCTTTAGAAGCTTAATATTTTCATTAGTCCAAAGAAAGCTAAATAATAGAGACAGTAGTCCTTGGAACAGTCTTGGCCTATTATGATTATCTTAAAAGAAGAAATAAGAGGTAAGGAGTAAATAATACACTAAGAAGAAAAGGGGGCATAGTGATAGACTTTATTATTTTATATAATCATGGCACATTGGAAAAAAAAAACTGTACAAACAAGGAAGAAGAGGGCAAGAGAATTAGTCACTATATGAAATTGATGTTCATTTAAACCATAACACATATGCACATACACAAACAAATAACAGAAAAAAAAAAACAGGGAACTGAGAAGGTAGAAAAGAGGGGAGGATTGCTTATAAGGAGACAAATTCCAATTCTGAAGTATGAAAGAAAGAAAGAAAAGAAAGGATTAAAAAGCTGTAGTTGGAGTCAAGGCAAGAAAAACAGAATAGAATCAGTCAGATAATCAACTACCCTTTTATAAAGCACCCACATGTGCAAAGTGTGGTACTAAATGTTGAAAATAAGAAGAAAAGAAAAAAAAATGAAAACAGATAGCTTTTAAGTGTTGAACAAGTTCTTTCCCTAACTGTTTTATAAAGAAAATTATGGAGATAAAAATAAGAAGATGTATAAGAGGTAAGAGAGAGGGAAATGAAAAACTATCATTATTGTGAGTATTAATGGGATGATCACCATAAAATGGAAGAGGGCAAGAGAATGGATCAGAAATCAGGATTGAACAACTTGTTGTTTACTAGAAAAACATTTGAAATATATAGTTGAAATAAAAGTAAGAAATATAATTTATTATGCTCCAAGTGAATTCAAAACAGCAAGGGTAGTAATCATGAGTTTAGCCAATACAATTGTAAAAATACACATGATTAAAACAGATAAATTCTAAAAACTATAATATGCTTAAAGGAACCAAGTACAATAAGCTCATATTAACTTTTGGCATACTCACCAAATCACAGCACCTAAATACTGTACTTAAAATAAAGTATTAATTGATTTACAGTTCTATAAAATTTTAATAGTTGGGAACCTGAGTATTACTCTTTTAGACCTAGAGAAATATAATAAAATCAATTAAAAAGAATTTATTAAAGTGCCTATTATGTCCCAGATACCATGCAAAGCACTAGATAGTCACTGCCCTCAAGATACTGACACTCTAATGATTGATTACACACATATACACACACAGAAACAAGATATATATATAATATATATATATATATATATATATAGAGAGAGAGAGAGAGAGAGAGAGAGAGAGAGAGAAATAATACAAGAAAGGCAAAGGAATAAATTTGGGAAATACTTGCTATAAAAGATTTAGTTGGAATTTAAAATAAGTCAGGAAAGCTAGTAAATAATGCTGATGAGAAAGAGCATTGTAGGCATGGAGAACAACTAGAGAAAAGAACCAAAATCAAGAGATGGACTTTTGTATATGTAGAATAACAAAAAGATCAGTATCACTGAATTTAAATGTATGTGATGAAGAATAAAGTATAGGAAGAATGGAAAAGTTGGAAGAGACTAGATTATAAATCTCTTTAAATGCCAAATATAGAATTTTGCATTTAATCCCAGAGGAAATAGATAACCACTGGTATTCCTGAAGTAAGGAGCTAACATAGTCAAATATGTCAGGAAAATCATTTTGGGTGGATGAATGGAAATTGGATTAGATTGAAGAGAAATTTGAAGCAGGTAGATCCACCATCAGGATTTTGTGATAATAAGATATGGGGTAATGAATGTCTGCAGTAGAATTGTGACAGTAGAATTGCATCAGAAAAGAAAAGAGGATGTATTTGAGATATGTTACACAGGTGAAATGCATAGCTCTTAATGATTGATAAGATATGAAGGTTAAGAGATAACAAAGACTCAAAAATGTCTTTAAGAGTATAAGCCAGAGGGACTAGAAAAATGGTATTGTCTTCTACAATAGCAGTGAAGCAGGAGGGAAATTTGGTTTATGGGGAAACCTAGAGTGTTACATTTTGGACAGATTTAATTTGTCTACTAGACATTCAGATTGAGATATAAAAATGACAGTTGAAGATGTGAAATTGGAGAATGCAGAGTTTGAGGCAAGATAGGTAGATTTGAGGATCATAAGTAAAAACATAGTAATTAAATCCACAGGAGTTTCGAAATCATCAAATGAGGTAAAATTGTAGGGAAAGAGACAAAGGACAATTAAATAACTCTGGGAAATCTATGGTTACAAGGAGCAATCTGGATAAGGATTCAGCAAAGGAGACCAAGAAGAAGCAGTCAAATAGGGAGGAAAATAATCAGGAGAGAGTCATATACTTCAAATTTAGAGACATGATTTTAAAAGGGAAGAAATTAAGAACATAGCATTACAAATGTTTGATATGATGGCTTTTTGGAAATTACTGAATATGAATAAAAGAAGTACATATATATTCTAAGTTATGTATAACATCTATAAAAAACCTGTACATGTATTAAGGCTTCAATCCTCATAAACAAATGAAGAGTAGCAAAAATAATAATATAATCTTTACTAACCACAATTCAAAAAGATTATAATTAATAAAATATATTTGAAGAATTACAATTGAATTCCGTAATTAATTCTCCAATTTTTATTCAATTACTAGATGAAAGTATAAGCCATGAAAACAATAGGTACTTTCATCAAAAAAAAAAAAAATGAAAATAGTGAAACATCAAACCAAACCTTTTGGGATACAGCCAAAACAATCATTTTGGGGGAACATACACACACACACACACACACACACACACACGATCATACATATACACATTTATATATGTATACACATGCATAAAATTTGGAAAATGAAAGAAGAGATTTTTGGATTTAAAAGCAAATCACCATTAAACTAATAAAATTAAATAGTGCTTTTTTGTAAAACAGACAAAAACTGTCTAATCACTTTCAAAAGGGAAAAAAAAAACTAATTGCTAGTATTAAAAGTTGGAGAAAGAAAGAGAGAATTTACAATAAAGTTGAACTAAATAAAGTAATCATAAATTATTTTGCTCAATCACATGCTAACAAAATGTAAAAGCAGATGAATATATGGATGAATGAATGTTGTAATAGCCTCTTTTAACCCCTTCCTCCCCCTTTTCATTTTCTTTATATCTTTCTCTCCCTTGCCCCCACCTATCCTTCAGTTCATTAACACTAGCTTCCTTATTGTTCTTTGCATGACACCATTGATCTTCAGTTTCTGGCAATTTAACTATCTATTTCCCACGCCAGGAATATTCTTCCTTCTCAGCTCCCCTGAGTTCTCTTAAGGCCTGGTAAAACCTCACCTTTTATAAGAAGCCTTTCCTGATATTTCTTAATTCTATATATCTTCTTTCTATTATCTTCAATTTTTCCTGTTTATATTTTATTTTCTGAAGTTGGTTGCATGTATTCTCTCTCTCCTTAGTCTATGAATATATTGTCCTAAACCTTAAGCCTTCACCTTAATAGTAAAATCTTATTAATTTTTTCTTTGTATCCTTAGTGCTGTACCTGACACATAGAAGATACTTAATAAATTCTTACTGACTGACTAGCAACTGTACATACTTGCTTTCTCACACACAAACATTCTTAACTGACCACACAGAAGATAAAAGAAAGATGAAAAAGTGAAGAAAAGGTGACTTGAGGGCTTAAGACATCCTAGCTATGTGACCCTGGGTAAGTCACTTAACCCAATTGCCTATATATATATTTTTTTCAGGCATTTAATATGTTTTTCCTAAGTGGTGAGGACAAGATAAGGACTTAACTATTTTTTTAAATGAGTGGTTGCCTGAGAACCACTATTTCTTTTTTTCCCTGTTTTAGTAAATTCATTTATTTTTAATACACATTGTTTTATGAATCATGTTGGGAAAGAAAAATCAGAACAAAAGGGAAAAAATATGGCAGGGGAATAAAATAAAAACAGAAAAATAAGTGAACATAGCCTGTGTTGATTTACATTCAGTCTCCTTAGTTCTTTTTCTGACTGAAGATGGCATTTTCTGTCCAAACTCTATTGGAGTTACTTTGGATCACTGAACCAAGAAAAACCAAGTGTTTCATAGTTGATCATTCCACATTTTTGCTGTTATAGTGTGCAATGTAGTCCTGGTTCTGCTTGCTTCACTCAACATCAGTGTGTGTAAATCGTTCCAGGCTTTTCTATAATCAGCTTGAGAAACATTATTTCTTATGGTAGTTCTCCCCTTGGCTTTTTATTGAGGTTGAAAAATTGAACAAAACAAAAGCAAAATTGACTCAGTTAAATACTTCATATCAAATAAAATAATAGAGCAGTGAACTTTGAGTTAAAAGTCTTTAATTTTAGTCCTGTTTTTTTTAACTACTCTTCACTAATTATTTGTATGATCAAGGGCAAGTTGTATTATTATGTGAAACTTTTATTTCCTGATCTATCAAATGATGAAATTCAATTAACCTTTTTGAGACTGCGAATTTCCTAACAATTGCAGTGTACCTAAAGTAGAATGGATTGCCTTTAGGGATAGTGGATTTCTTCTCAATAGAGGCCTTCATGTCAAAAGAACATTTTGGGGGGCACACAGTAGAGAATACTACTGTTGGCTTGCTGCAGGTTAAACTCAATGACCTCTGGCATCCTCTCTCTCTCTCTAATCCTGAGATTTCTGGAGGAAAAAAGACTGAATTCATTTTTCAGTTGGGTATTTTGGCATGGTGTAGGGACAGCTGATTGTAGGCTTGTTTCCTAAGTTAGCAAAGCTTTCCCTTAGCTATATAGCTCCCAGAATCTTAAATTGTGGGTTGTATTCCCATATATGGTATTGTAATTGAATGTGAGGGTCATAAAATTATGATTTATTATCAGTAAATGTTTGATTTGTATACTTATTGTATAAACTTGTGCCTGGGGTCCTGTAAAAATTTCTTGGGTGAAAAGGAGTCATGAATGGAAAAAAAGTTTAAAAAGTCCTGGTATGGCTGAACATTCAGATCAGAAAATTTGTTATATTGACTATTTTACTTCCTTATTCTATAAATCAAGCAATTTTAGATTTAATATTAACTAAAATAAGAGAAATTCATCCTGATTCTTTTATTATTTGGAGGTAAATAAACATTCTAGGTTGAATATAGAAAAAAAAAGATGATTTTTGGAAAGTGGGAAGAACTACAGAAGAACTTTATCTCATATCTGAACCATGAATTCCTTCTATAATATCTCTCACAAGTGCTCATTCACTTTTCCCTTGGACACTTCAAGTGATGGAAAATTTACTACTTCTCAAGGAAATCCTTGATTTTTAGATAGTTCTAATGTTAGGAAATTCTCTTTATGGTGAGTTGGAATATTCCTCTTTGCTGCTTCTATTCATTGATTCTTTTTCTCCTTCTAGAACCATATCCAGTACAAGTCTATAATCTCTTCCATTTATCAACCATTTATATATTTGAAGACAACAGCCATGTTCTTATAAGTGTTATCTTTTACAAGCTAAATAAACTTACATCAATCATTTCTCATAGGACATCATTTTCACTCCTCTCATGTTAATGAAAACTGGCTTCAATTTGTCAATATTTCTCTTGTAATGTGGCATTCAGAACTATCACATGTCATATTTAATCTGACTAATGTATAATACAGTGGGAATATCATCTCCTTCCTTTTGGAAAGCATACTCCTGTAATTGGCTATGTGAGTAAAACATATCATCCCTTTGCATTATTTCCTTCTTCACTACTTTCTTGGAGACATGAATTGCAACAATTGAAATATTGATGGATTCCTACTTTTTGTTCCCTTCCTCCCTCCTCCCCCACACCTCTTGGTTTGACCCTCATTAAGTTTTCTGACCCTACAAGATATCCCTCATTTGTTCCCTAGAGTATTTCCTTAGATCTGCACATCACTTTGATTGCTCTCACATCTGGGATTCGTCACATGCTTGTGTTAACCGTGACCATCTGCAGCATTACCCAGCAGGATTTAGGAGACACTCAGTCAGAAAAACCATCCCTACTAAGAACAACATATGGAAAAAATTAAGAAAAGACATCTTCCATTGAAAGTCCTTTAAAATATATATTTATGACAGCATACAGAGAGAAAGATATTGCCTTTCCTCCACAAGGGTTAAAGGAAGAATCCTACTTCTTCTGAAGATTACACAATTAATTATGCAAGATAAATGCAAATGTTTGGCATATTCATGTGTAAACACAGGGATTTTCTCACAAAGTCTTGTTTAAAAGCAGGCGTCGCCCCCAATAGAAATGTCTCTCATTTTCCATGGACTCTCCTGATACTTCATATGAGAACAAATGAAGATTTCATAATTAGGGATAGGGGAAGCCGGCCACGTTTTCCTGGGTTGGTTCATTGAACATCTCCAACTATTTTTCCAATGCTTTGGGTTTGGCAAAAGCCAAAATAAGTTTTGCCAAGCATTTTTCCCTTAATTTTTAAATCCATGTGCATTAAGGGAAATTTAATCCGTATGTTTCTGATTCATTTACACTTAACTCATCAAAATGTTGTTTTGTAAGGAGCATTTGGTCTCCAACAAGACTTATGAGAGCTCTTGAAAAAAGCATACAAAAAATAACCCCATCATCTAAAGTCCAGAAAGGCTGCTTACCAGTTTCAGATGCATAGACTGAATGCCACTGATTTCTTTGCGATGTAACTGTTAGGCTTTTGTGGAGTCCTATACTTTCAAATAGCTCTTCTTAATCTTTTTCTATACATGAGTGGCTATTCTACTCCATATTGATGACATGTAATTGAAGAGCAGGGTAATGAAGAACTAATTCCTTTTCTGTATATTCTTGCTTTTAATCTGAATGTCCTACAATACTATAATCATATGTGGTTGTTTTGATTTCCCTGGGAGGGTCTTTCTGCAGAGCATTATGTTCCTTCAAGGATGGATCAGAGCAAACGCTGACCTATTACTGGGTTATTATTGGGTTTTGGCAGTCATGTTTGTTGTGACTGTGGGTTCTAGAAGAAGCAATGATGATAAGAGTCAGATGAGCACAAGGATTGGGGCTGGATATCATAGAGTATATGAAGGGATTGAGACTGAAATGAACACTAATTCAATTTAAGTCAACAAAATAATTATTACTATTGTGTTATGTTCAAGGCAAAAGAATAGGATGAGGTAATGAATAGAGAAGTAGTTTCAGAGTGAAATCTGTGTTCAGGTTTTGCCTTTGATACACATACTAGTTGTATAAACATGGACTAGTCACTTAATCTCTCAGTGTCCTCAGATAATTCTGTGAATGTCCTATGGAGTAATACACCAAAACATAGACTGGAGACAAAAGAGGAAGCCAAACATTGATTGCTTCCTAGTTTAACTTATGATTCTTGTTAAGGATATGATAAACTCAGCTTTTTCTGTGTTCTTGAAGAATTGTTAATACTGTCAGCACTCTCTCAAAATGTCCCAGACTAGCTGCTAATGACTGGTATTGGAAATTTTCAAACTGTGAGTTCCATCCACTGATGAAAAGAGGCGTCTTATACAAAAACAATATACAGTACCAAGGATCTATACTAAACATTGGGAACACAGAAAATATAAACAAGCAAAAATAGTCCATATCCTAAACAAACATCAGGTCCAAACTTCATCTTACAGTTGAGGATATTAAAACCCCAGGAATTTTTCCCTGAAGAAGGAATTCCCCAGTTTAATAATCACTCAATTGCACCATATAAGAAGTTGCTTCTGTAGAATGAAAGGGAAAAGACACTTAACTTTTTTATTTTTGAAGCTTTTTATTTTTAAGACATATGTATAGATTGTTTTCAACAAAAACCTCGCAAAACCTTGTATTCTAATTTTTTTCTCCCACCTTTACCCACAACCTCTCCTCTAGATGGCAAGCAATTCAATATATGTTAAACACATGCAATTCCTCTACACATTTTCTACAACTATCATGCTTCATAAGAAAAATCAGATCAAAAAGGAAAAAATGAGAAAGAAAACAAAATGCAAATAAACAACAAAAAGTGAAAATAACTGTGTTGTAATCCACACTCAGTACCCATAGTTCTCTCTCACTGGGTGCAGATAGCTCTCTCCATCACAAGACCACTAGAAATGGCCTAAATCACCTCATTGTTAAAAAGAGCAGCTTCCTTAAAAATTGATCATTGTATAATCTTATTGTTGCTGTGTATACAGTGTTCTCTTGGTTCTACTCACTTCACTCAGCATCAATTCATATGAGACTCTCCAAGCTTCTCTGAAATCATCCTCTTGATCATTTCTTATAGAACGATAATATCCCATAATATTCATATACCATAACTCATTCATCCACTCTCTAATAGATGGGCAACCACTTGGTTTCCAGTTAGGGAAAACTTTTGGGGGCATTGCAAGTGAATTCCTTTCTAAAAGCATCAGAACAGATTAAATAATTTCCCAAAACCTTATCAAGTCTGTTTCATGACCATCACTCTCCATCTGTTAGACAGAAAGTTAGAATTGTATAAGCTAGTATAAAGAAGGCTTCTGTAGTTTGTGTAGGATTGAGAGATTTTGTTTCAATTCAGCAAATAATAAGTTTTTTACTATATATAAGATGAAAGGCAGCTTGGTGTAGTGGAAAGATTGATGAGCCCAGAGTCAGGAATTTCTGGATTAAAATCTCCACTTTGACTTGTTACTATATGACCAAGGCCAAGTCATTGAATATCCATGAGTAACACTAGCACCTCTCCAAGACTATAAAAAATAGATGGATAAATTCCCATTTTTCTTGGTGAACAAAGTTCTTTCCTCCAACACACATAAAATAGTTAAATAAGTTTTGTGATAATGTGGGTTGTTGAATCTGACTTTTCATAACCCTATTAGGGTTTTCTTGGTAAAGACATTGGACTGGTTTGCCATTTCCTTTTCCAATTTGTTTTACAAATGAAGAAACTAAGGCAAACAGTATAAGCAATTTCCCTAGGGTTCCATAGCTATTAAGTATCTGAGATAAAATTTGAAGTCAGGTCTTCTTGACTTCAGAGCCAACACTGTATTCACTGTGCCACCTAGATGCCCTAGAAAAGAAGTATTGAATGTTTTATGAGTTGCTATGGCATCTTTGCACAGGGGCCATCTTAATCTTCTCTGTATCATTATAGTTCTAAGATATGTGTTGCTAAAGTGAATACAAATAGCTCCAGAAAATAGGAACACAAAAAGGACAGAGAAAGATGACACAGTCTCTATCTCAAGGAATTTATAATTTTGTATTATAGATAAGATATATATGTACACAAAAATTATAAAATGAATTAGAATATGCAGATATATTACTAGAAATGTTTATACTTGGGGGGAAAATTATACCATATCCATTCAAGAAAGAGAGAAACATTGCCTTAAATAAATCTTCAAGAGAAATCCATTTCGTTTGGGAAAAAATATCAGATACTACCAAAACATGCAGAGGAGAAGATGAAAGAATTCCACACTTTCAAGAACTTCCTATTTTAATTACTGATCCTTGCTTAGTCTATTAAATT
This sequence comes from Sarcophilus harrisii, assembly GCF_902635505.1. NCBI lineage: Eukaryota > Metazoa > Chordata > Mammalia > Dasyuromorphia > Dasyuridae > Sarcophilus > Sarcophilus harrisii. The sequence continues at coordinate 378,055,812 of NC_045429.1, forward strand.
AAATTGTTTTAATACTTCTGAAAAACCATTCAATGCTCTTGGAACCCTTTAAATTTTGGTACTCTGTAGCAAAATCCCTATTAATTCACACTACTTATGTATTGCTCTAAACCACAACCATTATATATATAATATATATATATGTATATATATATATATATATATATATATATATATATATAATATATATATATATATATATATATATATATATGACTCGGAAAATAAGTGCAAAAATAAATGCAAAATCCTATAACAAATTTGAGGAGGAAGGGCTCAGTTCTTGCTGGGGGAATCAAAGAAACGTTCAGAAAAGAGGAAGTATCTGTTTCCTCAGATAAGAGAAACTTTTTACATGGTGGCTATGAAAGTTGCATTATGCTCTGCATTCAGACTGTAAAGATGAGACCAAAATTCAGTAATTTGCTGTACACACAATATATGACCATGGTGGGTGGAAGGAGAAAGAAAAGGAGAGGAAACATTTTTTCCAAAACTTTTTTGAAAACCAGACTTTTAACCAAAACAAATTGTTTTATGCATTTCCACCTTTGACCCACATCATCACAAAGCTTATTTTTTTTCTCCTTCCTCCCTCCCCCCACTAAAGTGATTGATTCTGATTCTCCTTTCTGGAACTCACCAGGCTTGCTGTGAATGAGTAGGATGTAACAAATATCCCAGGCTGGAAGTTTCACTAAATAAGTTATTTCCAAATGAAATTACACTAGTTTAATTCTGCTTTGGATTAGATACTGTTTATATTAAAAAGAAGTAAAGTGTCCTTTCCAAATCTTTGATGTAGGCATCACATATAATTGGCCTTATAAAAATAAACTGACTAGCCAATCAGACCATCCATCTAATCTGTTTCAGGAAAAAAAATATTAATCTGGTAATGTTTTGGTTTCACCAAACTCCTGTATATTTTGATTTTTAAAAAAGAATTACTAGCGCTTGAAACTTTTCATTTTTCCGTGATTATCCTCCCACTTAATGAGAGCCACTATTTTCAAGAGAACTATCATAAAAGGAAGCTCCCCCGGACCCCAAACTCAGGGCAAATTTGTGATATGCAGTCAATATTGACACTTTCCTGAAAATGTTTCATGTCCGTATTTCTAGGACAAACGAAGAACTAAATTTTTAAAAAATGAAGAAATCCTTTAGTAACAACATGTAAACAGATCCTATTTCACTTGAATCAAAAATAATGACAGGCTCATATTTTTTATGCTTGGTTTCAGGTCCCTCAGTTTTGAGTTTTTCCAAAGCTGAAACAACTATTTCTTTCATCCCTACAAAAAATGACTTGACTACTCTTTCTCTGTTTTCTTCTTTGGCCCCTTTCCCTCCTCTCTCCATTGGCTGCCTTTCCTCTTCCTGCGCCTTAAATATGATATTCCTATAATATTCTGGCCTTCTCAGCCCTCTTCTCTTCTTTCTCTATGGCCCTTTGGCAGTGATACTCATTTCCATGTTTTCAATAGTCCCTTATGAGGTTGACTTTCAAAATAAATCTCCGGGCCAGATCTTTTTCTTGAGTTCCAACAGTATTTCCAACCACATTGAGGACTTCTCAGCATGAATGTCCTATCAGCACCTCCAACTCAAAATTGAAATTATCATCTTTCTTCCAAAACCTATTTCTCCTGGCTTTCCTGTTTCTATCAATGTTAGCATCATTTCCACAGTTACCCATACTCAGAACCAGAAAGGCATCTTTGATTTCTTCCTCAAGGATCAAATTATAATTTTGCATCTCCTTCCCTATCTCATGGTTTACCTAGTACAAAGCTTTTCCCATAGCACTCCTGATCTATATCTGGCCACTGGGCCCAGAGGGCTTTGGAGGGGAAAGGGAGGCAGATGATCTTGCCCAGCCCTCCCTCACTGAAATCCAATTCACCTGCATGTCACAGCAGCCCCTAATGTCATGCTCCTGTTTGAGAAGGAAGGCTAAATAGGCAAGCCAAGTTGGTGAATAAATGAATAGATAAATAGTTTCTTTCAAATCTACCCATCGCTCCTAAGATTGTTTCCCACTGCATATATCTTGTGTGCACATAATTGTTTACATGCTGCCTCCCTATTTGAATGTGAACTCCTTGAAGGCAAAAATATCACTGGTTTTTGGTTTTCTTTTCTTTATATCCTAAATTATATATATACTCTTCTAGGGACCCTAAGTGGCACAGTGGATAGAGCACCAGCCCTGAAGTCAGGAAGATTTGAGTTCAAATTTGATCACTTAACACTTCCTAGCTGTGGGACCCTGGGCAAGTCACTTAACTCCAATTGTCTCAGCAAAAAAAAAAAAAAAAAAAAAAATTGGCCTTCTTCTTTCAATTCCTACTGATGCCAACACAGTCTAATTCTAATTACTTTTCATTTAGATTATTGGAAGAAACTTTTACAAATGTATTTATTTAAAATTTAAATACAAGATAGAAAAATATTTTTTAAAAACATTGTCACTGCACAGCAGAACATAAGAGAGATTTCAAAATATGTAACTATAAATTTCCATTTCAAGAAAACAAATATAATAATATACAATTTTATGCTCAATATACAATTATTGTATTCAGAACTGTCCATCTTTTCTTTGCTTCCTTGTAGATTTTCTTTTGGTCTCTGGAATATACTTTTTACACTTTATTCATGTTTTTCTCTTTCCCCTCTCCACTAACCCATCCTCTAAGTAGGCTATAATTAAGTGCAAATAGATTTATGTATACATATATAATAGATATATACATAAATTCACACACACATATATATGTATATACACATACACATATAATACACACATATAAAAACACACACATATATACATATGCATATACACATACATCTAAAATAATATTAATATGACCAACATATAGTATAGATTTCTTTCTTTTAATTGATTTTTTAAAAACTTTGACTTTGTCTCAAGATAAATAATTATTACCTCTACTTTTTTTTCTAATAAATTTTATTTCTGATCATTGTTCTTGTGTTTGTATACATCTTTCATTTCCTATTCCTGCTATTTTACTTCACTTTACTTATACCCACTAACTTGCTTTGCTATTAACTGCCTTGCCTCAAGGAAGTATCACTTAGCTCCCTCTTTATCCTGTTCTCAACTATATTTTATCTCACTCTTGTTAATCTATATACTCTTCTCTGCCCAGCCTGTTCCTATTCTTTTCCCCTCTTGTTTCTTTGTAAATTTTTATACCTTCTGGATATTGATATAAAGATAAGTAGAAAGATATAGATATACATTGTTTCTTCTTTAAACCATTCCTTATATGAAAAGGATTCCAGAACTATTAGCTCTCTTCCCTCATCTAATTCCTGTTTCATTTCTTGCTCTTGCATCTCGTTCCTATAACATAATGACTGTTTTTTTTACTTTTTCCTATAAAGTTTAACTTTTTAGAATCATATCATACTCAGCTCTAAGCTGATATTTCTTTTGAACTACCCAATTATAAATCTTAGACATATGGCTTACATTTCCATGTATAAAACCTAAACAGTTTGTCCTTATTGAGATTCTTGAAATTAGTCTTTCATGTTGACTCTTATATATCAAATTTTCTATTAAATTCAGGTTTGTTTGCTACAAAATATGGCAATTATGGCAAACTATGAAAATATAGCAGTTAATTGAATGTCCTTTTTAAATTCTGTATTACACTTAATTAAGCAGGATATGATATTATTGACTACAAACCTAGTTCCTTAGATCTTCAACATTTAGTATAACAAAACCTGTGGTCTTTTATCGTCGCTGTTGTTAGGACTTGTGTGATTCTGATTGTGGCTCCAGCATTTCTGGTTTGATTTAGATTGTTATTTTGTTTGTTTTGATTTGTTTTTTGCATATAAAATGTTCTCTGGGGGTTTCAAAATTTATCAATGATATTTTTCTAGATTTTTCTTATAGGATGTCTTGTGGGTGATGATTGGGAGATTTTTTTTTTCCATTTCTACTTTCCCAATTTTTCCTAACACTTCAGAAGAATTTTCTTTATTTCTTGTATTATTATATCGATTTGTTTTTTTGGTTATAGCTTTCAGGTAATTCAAATATGCTTATCTTTTCTTTTCTTCATCTATTCTCCAGATCTATTGTTTTTATTATGAGAAGTTTCACATTCTCTTTTATATTTCCATTCTTTATATTTTGTTTTATTGTTTATTTGGTCTCATAAATTCTTTTGCTTCCCCTTGTTCAATCTAGTTTTCAAAAATATGACTTTCTACTTTCTTTTCTCAATGCTTGACTTTTTTCCATAATCTTATTTTTCTTGGTTTCTACTTTTTGTTCTTTTTCTTGTTCTTATTCTTGTTCTTTCTTCTTCTTTTTACTTCTTTCTTCTTTGGTTTTCTTTCAATATCTCTCATTTGATTTTTGAAGTCTTTTTCGAGTTTTTCTATGAATTCTTTTTGGGCAGGTAATAACATTATTCTTTGAAGTGGAAGAGGCTTTTATTTTTTACTTCAATATCCTCCTCTGAAGATGAATCCTGGTCTTTCCTATTCTCATAATAACTTACTATGATCGGAGTCTTCCTCTTTTGCCTGCTGTTTTTTTTTTTTTTTAATAAGAACTTATTACAATAATCATCTCTAGTCCTGTGGTTTCCAAGTTGTGGGGAAGATGGTGTTTCAGGCCTCAGGTCCTCCCTCAATTCTCCCTCTGGCCTGAAATCCAAAATGGACAACCCATCCTCCTGCAAGTGTCTGCAGCCAGAAACATTCCTGCCTCAGTGCTTTTGCACTCATCCAGCTGTCCTGGGTCCTTTTCACCCAGCACAGCTGGGACCTGGCATTCCTTATCAGCAGAACTTCCCTCAATCTTCTCAGACTCAGATGCTGAACTCACCACACTGTCTGGGAAGCAAAAGTTTTTGTGACTAAGGTTCAGGTTACCTCCCAGCCCAGCTAATCCCAGGGCTAGCAGCTCATGTTTCAACAGAACTAGCCTAGAAGTATTTACACTTCACAGGTGCCAAACCTTCTTGGTATCTTTCTTCAGACCTTCTCCAAATATTGTTCTGTCCCAATTTCTCTTTGTTTTTAGCAAACTCTATGCTTTGCTCTATGTTTGCTCTAAGGCATAGTCTTATTTTGTTTGTAGGGAAATTTGGAGATCTTGGAATTTTCTGATCCACTCTGTCATCTTCCCAAAAACCTTGAAGAGATTCTTTATTTTTAAAAAATATTTAATTCAACATTTCCCAATCACACACAAAATGTTTATTTTGATAATCAATTTTTTAAAAGTTGAGTTTCAGATTCTTTCTTTTCTCTCTGTCCCTTCCTGTCCTTAAGAAGCAAGAAATTTCATTTTGATTATGAATATAAAATCATGTCAAGCATATTTCCATCTTAACCATATTACAAAAGAAAACAAACAAAAAACAACAATATAAATAAAGTTCTTAAAAAGTATGCTTCAATATGCATTCAGAGTTCTCTTTCTTGAGATAAATAATAGCTTTATCATGGGTCCTTTGGAATCATCTTGGATCATTATTTTGATAAGAGTAGCTAAGTTTTTCTTAGTTACTGGGTAATGGAAATAATTGTCTTGTTCTGTGAATTGAAAGTAAAATAATTTTTTTTTAAAATTTTGGTTCATTTCTAAGATCATCCCAAAAGCTGAAGGGTACTCAGTGTAAAGTATAGGTCAAAAATAAAGTAGCTCTTTTGCCTACCTCTATACAAAAAAAAATGCTAAAGAATAAACACTTATAAGAGTACATTGGCAGGGAAATTTGCAAGAACCAAAAGAGATGATATTTAAGTACTATTGTATTCTCCTGAAGGTTGAGACTTAAAAATTAAAGACCTAATACAGTATGCAGACTTACTGTATAAGGCAGCTAGGTGATATAGCTCCTAGAGTACTGAACTTGGGTTTTAAGGAAGACTGTCTTGCCCTGGGGACACTTAACCTTCTATGTCTCTGTTTAAATATCAGTAAAAAAAGGGGGAATAATAATAATAGCATTTATGTTCCAAAACTATTGTATGAATCAATTGAAATGACATCTAACTTGTTCTGCAAACCTTAAAGTACTATATAAATGCTAATGATTATAGTAATAATAGCAGCAGCAGCAATAGTAATTGGTTCTGCATTGTGCAAAGTTTCCTCTAGATTCATGTTTTTTACATAAGAAACCCAAGTCAGGGATTGAAATCCTTCACCAGCTGGTGTTCATCTGGTATAACTCTGTAATGCATGTAGAATAGATACATTCTATAGTAAATGGACAGAACCTGAGGAATCTAGGGACATATCTTTTGAATTCACAAAATTACAACCCAAAATCCATCTTAGGGTTGTTGATTAGTCACTTATGCTCAAGAAACACAAAATGGAAAAGTCCGCTGGTAGTCCCATGCCCAGGTCCAGGTCACCCAACTACACATCTGCTATAATTGCCATGTGCCTAAAGTTGCCATATTTCGGGGGTGAAAAAAAGGGTGCTGCTCTCTTCCCCACCCCCTTGTGGTCAATCCTCCTGAAGGGGAGCTACTTGTCATATAATAAAGTAGAAGGAATAAATCTAATTAGAAATTGTATTTTCTTTTTAAAGTGATATAACTGTTCTTCCTCCACTGTCACTGAAGTAAAAACCAATGTAATGATTGATTCTGTTGTTTAGTTGTTTTTTAATCCTGTATGACTCTTTGTGACTTTATTTGAGGTGTTTTTTTTTTATTTGTTTGTTTGTTTGTTTTGGCAAATACACTGGAGCAGTTTGCCATTTCTTTCTCCGGCTCATTTTACAGATGAGGAAACTGAGGCAAACAAGGTTAAGTGACTTGGCCAGGGTCTCACAGCTAGTAAGAGTCTGAGGCCAAATTTAACTCAGGAAGAAGAGTATTCCTGATTTCATGTCCAGAACTCTATCTGAGCCACCTAGCTGCCTCAATGATTGATGTATTATCCCTCAAAGCATTTAACTTGATTATCATTGAACCAGCACTTTGTTGGTCAGAAGTGGTGCTGTTCATATTCCACGAGAGTACAAAACCATTGTCCTTCCCTTACAATGCACCCCAGGCAATAGGAAGTTGTAAAGGATTGCTGAGAAATATAATGACATGATCATATCTGCAATAAAGAAATTGAATAATGACAGTAATAGTGCAGATTGGGAGTGAATGGGAGGAAAGCAAAAATTATGTAAGTGGGAATACTGATAGGAGGATATTTCTACAATCCAAGTAGATAGATGGATGGCATAATTTAGTATTTCATTCTATTATAGACTCTAAGATGTGCTTTATGATATATCTGAGTCATGGTGAGCAAATATCAAGAAACACAGTTGATCCAGATCTTCTTAGATATTCCTACTACAGTATATAGCTAATCAATTTTGCATATATTAGTTCTTTTAAAGATGTAGAAAATTTTAATATAATGAATAATTAGTCAAGTCAAACTGATGCCACAGTCAAATAATTTAGTCAGTTACAGTGCACCTTGAAAAGCCTGCTTTTTTTGAGTAATATTTATGAATATTCACTGTTCTAACTTCTTCTTCTTGCTTAGCCTGCCTTAAGATTGAAGGTTTGCAAGATGACTGAATAGAAGAAACATAATCTATGGTCATGGAACAAAACTTAATCAATCCCTATAGATACAGAACTTCTTATTTTGCCTAAGTTAGTTTTTAAACTATCTCAGGGTTGTTGTTTTTTGTTATTTGGTTTTGTTCATTTTGTTTTTGTTTTTGTTTTTGTTTTTACAGGCATGGTAAGTTAAAGCATTTGAATAATGGAGAGAATATTTCACTTTTCTTCATAGACACATATTGATCTCATAAAGAAATAAACTTTATCTTTCTACTTTCATCTCTAGTTAAGCAATTAAGTTTAAACAAACAAACAAAAAAAATCATGGTTGCTTCTTGAGTACCCATCTCTCAGGCTTGCTACCAACAGCCTCAAATAGCCACTAGATGTCAGGCTTGCAAAATAATTAAGTGGACACTGCAAGGCCATCTCTTGGACTTGAAAATTATGCCAGTTTTGCTCATTTGTCTGAGTAGGATTCTGTAATCCTGGTGACTGGCGCATTAAGTCACAGATCTTAACTTACATAGAGCTGTGCCAGTTGGGAGGTCATTTCTAGCTGAGAGTTTCCAAGCTTAATATTTGTGTTAGTTTGACTATCTTTGTTGGGAAACTGTTGTAGTTCCAGGGACAAAATTCTGTTTTTTTTTTGTTTTTTTTTTTGTTTGTTTGTTTGTTTTGTTTTGTTTTTAATTTTGTTGACCACCTATAAAACATCATTATTGTCATGGGGGAGTCAGTCAGTTAACAAGCATTTATTAAGCAATTACTATACAAGTCAATGAGGCAAAAATAACTTTGTTTTCTTAAGCTAATGACTTGAAGTTTGATTCAACAATATTGAATTCCTAATGTGTATTAATGTATGATAGATACTAAGATTACCTAACATGTTATTATCCTTATCGAGCTAATACAGTGATATAGCACATGCAAAGATAACTACAATTGAAAATAATATATGATAAAAGAATTATAAACCAAGTGTTATATGAGGTTGAAGTGGAAATTTCAAGAAAAGATTGCGACTTTATTATTCCAATTTCTGCTCCTTTGAACATCCTGAACTCCCTGTTCCTTAATCTCAATTCTCACAAGCTCAGTCTCTGCGTATTTCAACTACACATAAAAGTGTCCATATATTATCTATCTATCAATTCACAATGCTCAAGTGAATCTATTTCAGTGAACAAAATTCCTCTTGGATTTCCTTAAACTCACCCATAGATTGGGCCCATAGAGGACCTATTCCAAGATCAAAGTAACCTGTAAAGCCTCAGTCCTAGACCTCTCGTATGTTACCTTGTCTCCAGTCAATCAGAAGGCATAATCAAATTTAGAAGATGAGAACAAAAAGAAGAAAGGAATTTATGACCAAAGAACTAGAGAACATTATGAAAGGCAAAATGGACAATTCTGATTACATTAAATTAAAAAGGTTTTGCACAAACAAAACCAACAGAAACAAGATTTAAAGGGAAATAATACAAAGCTGGGGAAAAAAAAATTACAGACAGTGTTTCTGATAAAGGTCTCATTTCTAAAATATGTAAAGAACTGTATTAAATGTCTAAGAATATAAATCATTATTCAACTGATAAAATAGTCAAAGGGTATGAACAATTTTCAGATGATAAAATTAAAGTCATCGATAATCATATGAAAAAATGCTCTACATCACTATTGATTAAAGAAATGCAAATTAAAACAATTCTGAGGTACCACCTCACAACTATCAGATTGGCTAAGATGACAGGAAAAGATAATGATAAATGTTGGAGGGAATGTAGGAAAACTAGGCCTTAATACATTGTTGGTAGAGTTAGGAAATTATTCATACATTCTGGAGAGCAATCTAGAATTATGCCCAAAGAGTTATCAAATTGTGCATGTTTTTTGACCCAGTCTTGCCATTATTGTGTCTTTGTCTCAAAGATAAAGAAAGGAAAAGGATCCTCAGGTGCAAAAATGTTTGTAGCAGCTCTTTTTGTGGTAGCAAAGAATTGGAAAATGAGTAGATACCCATCAATTGGGGAATGGCTGAATAAGCTGTGATACATGAAGGCAATGGAATATTAAAAAATGATGAACAAGCTGATTTTATAAAGGTCTGGAAAGATTTGCATGAATTGATGCTGAGTGAAACAAGCAGAACCAGGAATATATTGTATACAATAACAGCAAGAAAGTGTGGTTTTTCTCAGTTGTTCAGTGATCCAAAGCAATTCCTGTAGACTTTGGACAGAAAATGTCATCTGCATCCAGAAAAAGAACAAAGGATATTGAATGTAAATCAATACATGTTATTCTCACTTCTTTTTTTCTAATTTTTTTCTCTCTCCCATGGTTTTCCCCTTTTTCTCTGATTTTTCTCTCCCAATATGGTTCATAAAGTCATGTCTTAAAAAGGAAAAAAAAATTTTAATTTAAAAAAAGCTGAGAATGTACCCCTCAAAAAGTCTATTGCCTTTATCAGATAAAACCAGACCATTCAGAAACCTGAAGAGGAAGTTGCTTTACAATTTACACTAGTTATGATGCTACCAAAGCAAGTAAGGAGTAGAATGAAGGTCATTACTGAGGAAAAAAACATTAGAGCAATCTTACTAGAGGATATGATCTATGATGTGGGGTTTGTCACCAAATTATGATAGGCTTCAAAAGTTGAAGTTCAGTAATGTGAAGAATTCACAATGGTCATTCTCTTTGGCAAAAGGTAGATTTGTTTAGGAGAATAGGCTAGAGACAAAATAAATGGATACAATAAACATTAGGAATAGTAAATACAAAATAGAGTTGGGAGAGCATATGGAAGATAAGTTCCTCAATGCAATTTATAATTACCCAGTAAAAAGGGAGCACCCCATGAGGTTGGGACAGGCTAAATCTTGAAAGAGACTTAGCACCCTAAAAGAGTGGAGTTGGCTACATGAATTGATGCTAAGTAAAATGAGTAGGACCAGGAGATCATTATACACAACAAGACTATACAATGATCAATTCTGATGGATGTGGCTCTCTTCAACAATGACGATTCAGACAAGTTCCAATTGTTCAGTGACAAAGAGATCCATTTTCACCCAGAGAGAGAACTGTAGGAACAGAGTGTGGAACACAACATAGCATTCTTACTCTCTCTGTTGTGATTTGCTTGCATTTTGTTTTCTTTCTCAATTTTTCTTTTTCTTCCTTCTTGATCCGATTTTTCTTGTGCAACAAGATAACTGTATAGATATGTATACATATATTGGATCTAACATGTATTTCAACATATTTAACATGTATTGGAGTGCCTGTCAGCTAGGAAAGGGAGTGAAGTAGGGGGAAATTTGGAACAAAAGGTTATGCAAGGGTCAACGTTGGAAAAATTACCCATGCATATGCTTTGTAAATAAAAAAGCTTTAATAATAATAATAATAATAATAATAATATTCTGGGGGAGAGGGGGAGAAGAGTGGTGTTGAGAAGCATAGTGGAGTTAAGGGGACATATTACATGGCGTGGGGAAAGGGAAAAGACACAACTAGGTAGAGTGCTGTGGCAGGCTGACCCAAAGGAAGGTAACAGCAAAGTTATGTTCCCATAAGTTGTTTTATAGAGAAAATTTAGCCTCAGGGACATGACTAAGAGTCCTGACAGGGCATGGCAAGATGAGATTGCTCTAGATCTCTACAGAGGGTGGGTCTCAGGAGTTAGACATAACTTGGATTTCTAACTGGACCATCTCCCCAAATGATGGGACCATGGAGCTAAACTGATGACTATCAGAACCTTCTGCCTGTTTGCCTCAAGGGATCAATTCTTTAGTTTCTCCAAAACAATATTCAGGGTCTCATCACAGAAGTAGAAGAGGTAGTTAGGAATGTATAAGACAAAAAGGGAGCAATCTAGATTTAAAGATGTGAGGAAAAGCAGAGAGGGAGGAAAGTATAAGATGTGTGTGGAGGAGAGTGGGAAGGAGAGTAATAGGAGAAGACAAGGCTGGGGAGTTAGGTTTGGGATTTTTTTCAATACCAAGCAAAGGATTTACAATTTTTTTTTGGAGTTTATGGCTGAAAGTAGCCTTAGTGATCATCTACCTTCTCATTTTCAGAAGTAGAAACCAAATCCTAGAGAGCTGATTTTACTTACCTAAGGTATCATGTAAGCTAAAGACAAAGGTAGACTTTCATTTCACATTTTCCCCTCCAAATTCAGTGCTTTCCACTATATTAAGCTCTCATTTCTCTTTTCCCCTACTGTTTAGAAGCTATAATTTCATTAGTTCAGAGGAAAGTCCGGGGAAAAGTATGGAAATGATTACTGGATCTAGGGAGGGAAAAAGACAGGCATATGTTAGTGTACCTAACAATTATAGTATTTTACATGCTCCTTTGACACTAAAACTTTACTAACCTAGCAAGGCCAGGAAAGGGAGAACCTATGTACTACCCCTTCATCATTTGCAGAAGTGAGGTCAGACTGCTCAATTGCTCCAGGTCTGAGAACAAGGCACAGGATCAGACTGCTCTAATTGAACCAAAAAAGCCAATGTGTTATATTCAATGAAAGCCTAAAAGATTGATCTTTGATCTATGCTGGTAAATTGATATTACAATTGTTATTTAATGGAAAAAATAGGTGGGGAGGCATACTAAGACTTGAAAAATGGCACTTCTGATGTGGTCTTAGATACTTGCTTTTTTTGCAAATCAATTTCCTCATCTATAAAATGAGGTTAATAATATGTGAACTCTTCCTAATATATGGGTTCCTTGTTAGGAAAAAGAGAAATAAGCATGAATTAATTACTTATTTTGTGCTATGTACTATGTAGTATGCTAAGGGCTATACAGATATAGCCCAGTTGTTCCTTGCAACAACTCTATGATGTAGGTCTTATCCTGATCCCCATTTTACAATTCAGATCACTGAAGTCTATATTAAGAGATTTCCCCACTTCTGAGGATGGATTTGGACTAGTCTTCCTGATTCTGGGCCCAGTGTTTTATGTGTTGTACTACCTGTCGTAAATGTTTTGTTAATCTTAAAATGCTATAGAAAAATCAATTATTTCTTCATTTTGAAAATGAAGCTCAACAATAAAAGAAAACATATACAGAGATGATATTTTTCTCTTTTATTTATTTTTTATGAGATAATTGCCCAGGGTCATACAGCTAGGAAGTCTCTGAGGGCAAATTTAAACCTCAGCTCCTCCTGACTTCACATCACTGCTCTCTCCACTGCACCGTCTTGCCATCTCACCATCTCATCATCTCACCATCTCTCCCTCTCTCCCTCTTTCTTCCTCTGCCCTAATTCTAGTATATTCCTCCTCAATATTATTGTCAATGATTGGAAGCCCCATTATCATTAGATAGTGCCAGTTAATATCTTCCCAGTATCACTTCGTCAATTGATCTCTTTGATTATTATCAATAATTAATCAGTTTAAATTATCTTTTAAAAGGAATGTTTATTTATAAGATATGGCAAGAACATAAGTATAGACACATTCTCAAATCTAAGGTGATTGCTAGAAATATTGCTCCCAGCAAATTCACCTCCAAATGTGACATGGACAATGAACGTCACTCTTTTTCTGGTAGAAAATGTTGACTTGGCTGCTAGATCGATTTCTGCTGGGCTGAATTAGAACAGTCACTCTTCAGGGATGCTCTGTTTTTTCCTTTAGCTCAGCTGCAGTGATTATTGAGGTCTGTCTTCTTTATTTTTTTAACTGAACTTCTGTCATTTCTTTTTACCTTCTGAAGCTCATTAGGTCATTTTGCTTCCAGTACTCTTTCACCTGAGAATAAGATAGAGAAAACAGAAATAAAAGCAGCATGTGTTCCAAGACAATCTTTATCCTGAATGGAGAATAGGTTATTGTTTCTACTTCTCTCCCTACCTGGACACTGGCTTTACTTGCCAATAGAGAAAGAGAAGGACTGAATTGCTTTTATCAGAGCTTTTACTTATTTATTTACTTATCCATTCATTCATTCATTTTTTTATCTATTTGTTCACCTATCTGTCTGTCTGTCTGCCTACCTATTTATTGACTTATTTGTATATTTATTTACATAGCCTTAGGCTTCAGCTCAGAAATGAATTAAAAGTCTCTTACTACGTAGAAGCAAAAAAGAAACTGGTAACAGGATACATGTTCATTCATGAAGTGGAGAACAGGTCCCTCCTTTATATACACTTGTGGAAGCAGATTATTTCCAGGCTCCTGGATTAGCATCCGAGCAGAAAATAATAGAAACTTAAAATAAGAATAAAGCTCAGAGCAATGAGTTTAGGGCTTCACTGAAAAGAGCAGAAAGTAATGGAAAGAACATGCAATCCAGAGTCAGAAGACTTGTGTTTAAATCCTACTTCAGACATTTATTAGCTATGTGATCTGACCTCTAACAATGGTCTGTGGATAATGATTTAGGCATTCTTTCTTGCTATTTAAAATCCATAGCAGTGAGTTTGCATTTTTCTGGGAGGTTCTTTTGTCCTTTTAATATCACCATTGTGACAAGTGAAGGATTCACCTTGATGTTGCCATCACTTGCAAGTGCTTCATTTCTGTTTTTAAACTCTGAGATTATTTTTAATCTGATTACAATCTGTTGTTATGATTCCATTCCCTTTTTGCCTTACAACCCCCAAATCTATTCTTCATTCATATCATGAGCCCTAATCTCCCTTCCTTTAGTTCTTTCCCTGCTATTCACTGATTACACTCTCCTATTTTTTCTATCTTGACCTATTGATGAAGTAGTTGAACTATTGATTAGTCTTTTCTCTTTCTTCCTGAGCTCCTTAATGAAGGTTTGTAAATTATACTGTAAATCATTCCTTTCTTACACTCATCCCTGGATTTTCCTTATGATCTATTGCCTTCCCTTCTACTTTTACTGAGTGCACCTAGGGAAAAAATCATGAAACCATCCTGACTAGGTTGTCTGTAAATCCGTGTTACATAATTTCAATTGGTCCCTCACTGTAGTGAAGCAATCTTTTTACATCTCCCTAATTGATTTACTCTCCTACTCAGCAACACAGCTTCTCTATGTCTTTTCATTTCTTTTCAATACTCCCATGGCTTTCCATTCTCCTCTTGTACATCTTGCCTAATATTTGGGGGGGGGGGGAAATTGAAGCCATTTGCTGAGATCTCCCTCTTTTCCACTCCTCCTCCTCATTACATCACTAAGATGCCTTCTACCACTTTTTTCTTCAACATGAAGAGATGGTCTTTACAGACACAAGTGAATTCATCCATTCCATTTTCACCAGCATATCACTCTTGCTAGCTATCATCCCCACTTGTACTTATCTTCAATTTATCCTAGTTTATTGTCTACAGTGTATTCCACTGTATACTTTTGTTGTGCTACAGTTCTTATTGTCCCGACTCAGTTTCCCTAAATTGTCCTGCCTCAGTTTCCCTGAATTGTTCCACCTCAGTTCCTAATTGTTCTGCAACGCCACTCCTCCCTCCTAATCATGATGATCCAGATAAGGAGAAAGATCTGTCTTGGACATCATAACCCCAGCCCTTCCCTATTTCTCAGATTGTCTCCCCCACCCTGTCAGAACTGGATTGATGATAATCCTCTTCCTTCTCTCAGCACTCTGTCTCCACCCCTGCTTCAGTCTACACTGGTAGTTGAGCCATGTATATATATTCATTGAGAACTCACATTGTTGGCTGGATTCCTGGAGATGATAGTCTCACTCAGCCCTGGGACCAAACCATGGATCCAATTGGTCCCAGTAAATCTCTCCCTTTCAAATAAAATATTAAAACTCTCTAATCTCTCTCTTGCCTCAGTTTCCCTGGCATTATACTTTGAATCTAAGCAATCACCCTTTAGTATCAAAAAGATATCTATCTAGGCTTTTAATGGCACTTCCACTCTCCCCTGACAGAAACTGATCACTTTTAAAGCATGGTTTCTCATATTCTTTTATATGAAATAATATCAAGTTTTGCCTCTTTCCTTCCCTCCCTTCCTTTTTTTCTTTCTCTTCTCTCCTTCCCTGTTTCCCTCCTTCATGAACCCTCAAACTGTGTTCCCTTTAATCTGAAAGAAGGATGACTTGTAGTCTCAAGCTCTCCCCTGGGAAAAGCATGCCTTTCCCAGACAACACCTTCCTCCCCAGTTAAGTAATTTTATTCAGTTATGAGATATGAGCCCGATAATCCTATTGAGTGGCTGGAAACTCCAAGATAAGTACTCTCTTTTCAACTAGAAATCTAGGCCTGGAGTATTGATTGAAGCCTCAGAAGGCTAATAAAAGACAACTGAATCCCAAATCTTTGCAGAAGTTTGAAACAGGAATTTGCTTTGCCAAGGAAGCTCTTGTATTGACAAGGCTGCCTGCCAGCACTTTTTTTTTTTTTTTTTATTTAATAGCCTTTTATTTACAGGATATATACATGGGTAACTTTACAGCATTAACAATTGCCAGACCTCTTGTTCAATTTTTCACCTCTTACCCCCACCCCTCCCTAGATGGCAGGATGACCAGTAGATGTTAAATATATTAAAATATAAATTAGATACAAATAAGTATACATAAAAATGTTTTTTTTACAAAAGAATCAGACTCTGAAATATTGACAATTGGCTTGTGAAGGAAATCAAAATGCAGGTGTATAAATATAGGGATTGGGAATTCAATGTAATGGTTTTATATCTCCCAAGTTCTTTTCTGGGCATGCTGGTTCAGTTCATTCTCCCATTGGAAATGATTTGGTTGATCTGTTGCTGAGGATGGCCTGGTCCATCAAACTGGTATATCTAGTATTGTTGTTGGAAGTATATAATGATCTCCTGGTCCTGCTCATTTCACTCAGCATCCAGTTTTAAGTCTCTCCAGGCCTTTCTGAAATCATCCTGTTGGTCATTTCTTACAAAATAATATTCCATAATATTCATATACCACAATTTATTCAGCCATTCTCCCAACGTGGACATCCATTCAGTTTCAGTTTTAATAAAAGGGCTGCCACAAAACATTCGTGCACATACAGGTCCCTTTCCTTCTTTATAATCTCTTTGGGATATAATCCCAGTAGTAAACTGCTGGATCAAGGGTATACGTTTGATAACAAACATAGTTCCAAACTACTCTCCAAAATGGTTGGATTCGTTCACAACTCCACCAACAATTGCCTGCCAGCACTTTGTCCATTGTGAAGATATTCTCTTCTCAGTGTTTACCTTTGTTATTTCCCTAAGAGGAACTTTTACCCTCTAAGAAGTCTGCCTTCCTAGTAAATCTGGCTTCTCAGCAAAAATAAAAATCCCTTTTGCCACACAGACTTTTCAGGTTTGCGAATTCTTTCCCATTGGACCTGTGTCTCCGAGCAGAGGGGATCTCTCCCCCTATTCCCTCACCTCATCACTTCCTTCCTTCCTTCCCTCCTTCCTTCCTTCTTTCCCTCCTTCCTTCCCTCTTTCTTTCCCTCTTTCCTTTCTTCCTCCCTCCCTCCCTTCATACCTTCTTCTCTCTCTCTCTTCCTTATTTTCCTCTCTCCCTTCCTTTCTCTCTTCCTATCTTCCTCTCTTCCTTCCTCCTTCCCTTCTTCCTTCTTCTTTCCTTCCTCCTTTACTCATTTCCTCCCTCTGTCTGCATAGAGTATCATACCCTTACCTACAGATGCTTTTAAAAGCCTTTTTAAGCTAAGGAATTCAACAGGGTCTCAGTTTAACTGAGGCCCCATCCGTTTAGTATGTAGTGCTTGATTATACAGTATGCTCAAATAGATCTTTCCTTACTTCAGAGCCATGGCAAGTTTATTCTTTGATCTCCCTGGAAGGATAGGTTCTAACAGGAAGCAGCCATCATCTCTAGAGTTATCACCAAAAGCATCAACGAATTGGCCTGGGAGCCAGTCTGGACTCTCCACTACCCATCTCCAACTTCAGTGAGATCATTTTGTTTCCATTTTGCATACTGATACTAATTTTTCTAAGGAAGGCCTTAGACAAGGTAGTTTTTTTGATAGGTTAGTGTTGATAATGGGATGAAATAAGTCATTTATAGGTCACTCAAGTGTTAACAAAAAGAGCCTGACATAGCCTTGACAAGGAGAAGGATATCTATCATTAAGGAAGTGGAAGTTGATTCAACTGAGTGAAGCTCCACTCCCTTTGATGAGATTTAGATTTGGGGTACCCAAATGAAATTAGGGTTTCTGGTGGTCAGGGATTTAAATAAGGTCTAGTGGCAGCGCAAGGGTAGGGAGTTCTGAGCATTCCCTTCTAGCGGCACAAGGAGTTCTCTGTAAAGGAATTTACAGACCCGAAAATCTAGATTGATAAAAGAGGTTTATTATAGAGATTGGAAGTAAGGTTAAAGTCTGGTTAAGGAAATAGGTCAGGGTAAAGAGAGGATGGCACTGGAAACAGTATTCCAGTGGGCAGAGGCCCTGACGTGCCAAGCTTAGCATAGCATGGCATGTTTAGAACCTCTGCAAAGAGAGGGTTTTAGTTTGGCTCTTTGATAATAGGGAGCTTTGGCTACAAGCTGAAGGGGGCTCGTGGGTGGAGTCCCAGGTTGGCTCCTCCCTAGGTTTCAGCTAGGACTAGAATTTGAATTGAATTCAATGGGTTTCAGGACTGAGCTGACCCCACCCGGATAACAAAAATGAAACTGTGCTTAGGGTGGAGTCCCCTCAGTGAGGCAGAGTGGAGGTTTTCTCCTTTAACGATTTTCAGTTTTGGGGTTCCCTCTTCACCTTTCAGTTGTCTACAGCCGTCCACCAGCCAAATCTCATGAAAGGATGGAGCTCCGTGAAGTGATAACCAGAGTCTACATCTTTGATCCTTTCAGATAATTAAAAGTAAAAAAAAAGCTAAAAAAAGGTAAGATTTTTTTTCCCCCCAAGACTATATGGCTCTAGGAAGTACTAGAAAAATTTGTATTAAGCTATTAAGAGAAGGATTATATAGTCAACAAGATCTTCTGGGAAATGCTAAATATTTGAGTGATTTTATTTTAAAACTTCATATATTTTTCTTTACTAATATGATTGCAAGTGTTATTAGGTATGTGAAATATTTCTTCTCTTTTCTTGTCTCCTCTCAGATTGTAAGGAATGGAATCCCACCTTTGATACTCCCTAGATGTGTGACCTTTTCTATAAAATGAAGGTTTGGGATTAGAAGATCTCAAAGATTTATAAAATTCTGATCTATAGACTCCCTAAGGGAATGGATTCTATTGTTATTCATCTTCCTATCCACATTGCCTAGCACAGTGTTTTAAATATAGTGGATGATTAATTATTAATAAATAATTTTATTGTTTTATTGTATTGCATTTTATTGTATTGACTACTCCAATATGTAAAGAAATCAAACTTAGATTTTTTATTAACCTATTGAAAAGCACAAAGCTGGAAAATACAATACAAAAATATTTAATATAATAAAAATATGCTAGGCCCCATTTTCAACTGAATTTCCTTGTCTTTAAAGCAGTCTGGGATGAAAGACCTAATTCAACATGTTAAAGAAATGATCATTAAAGCTAATTAATGAATACATGAATATTTAATGGACCCATGAAAGATTAATCTTGAAAGGTTAAATACAACTAAGGATTGCTTACTACTTACTACTCACTTATTAATGAATACCAGTGCTTTAGTTGGCTAGGTTAATGAGCAGATAGGACCATTTGAGAATGCTTTCAAACAAACACAAATGCAGCTATTTTCATCCAGGAGTTATCATGCAAAACATCTCACTATCCTGACAGTATAACAGTGAATTTACAAAGACCTACCACTCATAATGGTACTCAACATTGTTATCATTAGCATATTCTCCACCATCATTTCATGAAAATCCTCTCTAATATTGTTCAGCCAATAAAAATAAATGCCAATTCATGCTAATGTTTAAATACCACTGTAATCCTAATTGTATCAGCTCCTCAGAGCATGGCAGCCAGTGGAACAAAATGTCCTTCTAACATTATTTTGCTCAATACTGTTTCCACAAGGAGAAAAATGTAGCGATAAGTTGGTTATATGCTTGCATTGGTATTTTTTATCTATATGTAGGACCATAGTGTCATAATTGAGAACTGGAAGGTACGTGAGAGAATATCTGGTCCAGTTTTACCATTTTGCAGATGAAGAATCTGAGAAATAAAAGTCAAATGACTTGGCCCAAAGACTATTTTCCTTAGAGAAAGCAAAAGAAAACTGAGTTGGATAGTTTATCTCTTTCAAAGTTACCCATATTCAACACTGGTTCTCTCTCTAGTAAATTTACATATTAAAATAATTTTACAAACCTTAAAGCATGATACTAATGCAGCTAGCTAGCTCCTTTTCCCTCAGTGTAATTAAAACAATCCATTTTTCTTGTCTTTGGCATTCATCACTAGGCTCATTTGGGGATTCAGTTCCCCTGATATTCTTATAAGATTGTCCTACTTTTCTATATTCAACTATTCTTGCTTCTTCTATACATATTTTTTAAAAATCTAATTTGGTCAATAATTTGATATTCATTTGCATTAATCTAGTTAGGTAATTTTCTCTTTATCAATATCAACATGATCCTTGATATTTATTCAAAATTTTCTTCCTGAAAGTTTTCCATTTGTCTTGGGGCATTATTAGACCAATGGATTCGCCTGCATGAGAAGTTAGATGACATAGTAAGTGGAGAGGTTGGTCTGGATTCAGGAAGAAGCAAATTCAATCTCAAACATAAATTGTGTGACCCTCTTTCAAGACGTCTAGGAATTTTCCTTTGTCTTTCTAGGCTACTGCTTTGTAGTCCTTTTACTAGCCTCTGTTCCCCTAGAGGCTAGTGCTCCAAAAAAGCAGCAATTTAGAACAAAGAAAATAAGTCGGATACTTCTGGTTTCATCTATTACTTTTGTTTTTTGTCCCTAGTTATATATACATGATCATGTTGCGTATGGGGTTGGGGGATGGACTTAGGGGAGCCTTTGGATATATTCAGAGTATCTTTATGTTTTTGTTCAGTGGAGGCCTCGAGATATGTTGCTGGATATCTGACAATTAGGGATTTATTGGGAGCAAATTACATTTTTTCCCTAACCTCTTTACAATTGCTTAAAGCTAGAAACTTTGAAGAGATCAATCAAAAGAACAGATTTAGTCTTAGATCAGGCACATCTGCTGGCTTTTGCTGGCTACCAGGATAAGTAAAATTTTCATAATATCTATTCTGTGCCTTGGAACTTTGAATTGAAGATAGCTTTAGTAGATGCTAGACTGATAAATGGTAGCTAAAGAGCTTTTATTTAGACAATTTGATTTGCCTTTCTGGTTTAGAAAAGGTTAAGAAAGTGCTCAAGCTTGGCAGTTATTGAGGCAAACTACCCCAAGCAATTGGACATTTCCAAAGTGAAACTTTTGATTTTCAAATTTAAAATGGAAAAGTAATTAGACCCAAGACATGTCTGGGGAATGTTAGGATGAAAAATTTCATTGATGAAAGTATAAGTGATTTTTTTTTATAACTTTTTATTGACAGAACATATGCCTGGGTAATTTTTTTACAATATTATCCCTTGCACTCACTTCTGTTCTGACTTTTCCCTTCCCTCCCTCGACCTCATCCTCTAGATGGCAAGCGGTCTTAGTGATTTTTCAAGACTATCATGGAATAAGGAGAAACTTTTCCTGCTGTTATGCAGAAAGTCTATTTAGAAATAGAAAAGATGGCCATGATTCTATTAAAGTGCCATAAACACATATCCTGTAACACAAAGATGCATTTAATGCTGACCACCAATTTATTTATATCATCTTAGAAAACAAAACAGGCAATATCATTTCCTCTGGAAAATTTTGTTCTCCTTAAAGCAGTGCATAATCAATCTTGTTTGACTTTTCCACAGATTCAAATTTCTGTAAACTTTGCATCAAGAGAATCACTTTCTAGCTACATTATATTATTAACATTCACTGCAAGAGTTGGGGCCAAGAATACAAAAGGGAATTGTTCTTGAGGGGGGAGGAGAAAATTTCTTTCTTTTTCTTCCACTTACTATTAACCACATCATAGGAAAGGAAAGATCACAATGCCATCTAGTTGAGAGGAAAGAGATTAGCTAGTAGGAGATTAAATACATCCCAAAAAGTCAGCTTTAGAGTATGACCTTTAGTATCAGAGCAAACCACCAGTTATGGATTCTTCAAAGACACTAATTATCAGAGAACAGCAGGGCACTATACCTAAAGGGAAGTTGATAAAGACTCTACAAAGATAGAGTAAGATTTCTGGTAACTAGAAGTTGTAAAGTATTATTTTGCCATATATGCAAAGTTCTCTACTTTTATGCCTTTGAACTTAAAGTTTGGGCCCATTCTACCAACAAACTCTGGGTATATTCATGGGACAATGTTCTGCAGTCTTTGAAGTTGTTTTTGTAACTTCTGTTTTTGCTTTGTTATTTTGTATGTATTTTTTTTCTTATGAGCATTGATTCTGGGATGGATTTTTTCCCCTTAGATTGGGACATCTTGGAGCCCTCATTCAGTGCTGGCTGTTCTACTTATGCATCTTGGAAGAAATAAAGATTATTTTTACTAAAAGACTAATTCTGATTGATTATTAGTGAAAAGCACATTGATGTGGATTTGTGAGTTGTATTATTAGGAACTCTCTCCTTCACAGTTCCCTGTAGAATCTTACAGAATAAGATCAGGATCTTTTTTAGTAAAAGTCTAAAGTGGCTGGCGGGGTGAAGAGTGGATCTTGAGAAATATTATAATTAAAATGTTTAAACATGGAAAATTGTCCAGGCTGTTTTACCTATTTGGGTGGGGGGGAGGAAACAGCCATTTATTAAATGTCTACTACTTGCCAAGCAGGCTTATAAGCACTTTATAAATTTTATCTCATTTGATCCTCACAACTCTGAGATGTAGTTGCTATTATGAAAATAATGATATAATGTAATAATAATAGATTTAAACTCCCATTTTCTTGATTTGGGGTTCAGTTCTCTGTCTGCTAAGCCACCCAGACATCTCAAAGCATGAATCTTTTTTTTTTTTTTTTTTTTACTCTGGAAACAGATACTGGCAGGCAAGAAACTAGTAAGAAGCATACATCTTTTGACAAGTTAGATCAAACTAAAACTTTCTACCTTCTAGGCAAAGACTGCTATGCATCTTTCTACTCTTTTATTTTCCCTTCTGAAAAAGAGTCTCTGGTCTTCTCTCCAGTCTCATTGCCTTTTCCTGTCACCTGTATTACTCAGAGTTTTAGATTTTAGATGTGTTTTTAGGATTAAAATTATTCTTACCATTTGGTGGAACAGAAAGTCCATAAAATACCTACTTTGTACCTTAAGCATCTATTATGTGCTAAGCACTAAGCACAAAGATGTCAGGAAAGCACCCCAAACAAGTTTCAAAGGGGGAAGAGAACAAACATATATGAGTATATAGAAAATACATGCATATAAAACTGATCTAAGGTACCCTTGGTAAGCAGATAGCAACAGCTATAGGGATTATTTTTTTTTCTTTATTTAATAGCCTTTTATTTACAGGATATATACATGGATAACTTTACAGCATTAACAATTGCCAAACCTCTTGTTCCAATTTTTCACCTCTTACCCCCCCCACCCCCTCCCCTAGATGGCAGGATGACCAGTAGATGTTAAATATATTAAAATATAAATTAGATACACAATAAGTATACATGACCAAAACGTTATTTTGCTGTAGAAAAAGAATCAGACTCTGAAATATTGTACAATTAGCTTGTGAAGGAAATCAAAAATGCAGGTGTGCATAAATATAGGTATTGGGAATTCAATGTAATGGTTTTTAGTCATCTCCCAGAGTTCTTTTTATGGGCATAGCTAGTTCAGTTCATTACTGCTCCATTAGAAATGATTTGGTTGATCTCGTTGCTGAGGATGGCCTGATCCATCAGAACTGGTCATCATATAGTATTGTTGTTGAAGTATATAATGATCTCCTGGTCCTGCTCATTTCACTCAGCATCAGTTCATGTAAGTCTCTCCAGGCCTTTCTGAAATCATCCTGTTGGTCATTTCTTACAGAACAGTAATATTCCATAATTTTCATATACCACAATTTATTCAACCATTCTCCAACTGATGGACATCCATTCAGTTTCAGTTTTAGCCACTACAAAAGGGCTGCCACAAACATTCGTGCACATACAGGTCCCTTTCCCTTCTTTATAATCTCTTTGGGATATAATCCCAGTAGTAACACTGCTGGATCAAAGGGTATGCACAGTTTGATAACTTTTTGAGCATAGTTCCAAACTACTCTCCAAAATGGTTGGATTCGTTTACAACTCCACCAACAATGCATCAATGTCCCAGTTTTCCTGCATCCCCTCAACAATCATCATTATTTTTTCCTGTCATCTTAGCCAATCTGACAGGTGTGTAGTGAGTATCTTAGAGTTGTCTTAATTTGCATTTCTCTGATTAATAATGACTTGGAGCATCTTTTCATATGACTAGAAATAGTTTCAATTTCTTCATCTGAGAATTGTCTGTTCATATCCTTTGACCATTTTTCAATTGGAGAATGGCTTGATTTTTATAAATTAGAGTTAATTCTCTATATATTTTGGAAATGAGGCCTTTACATCAGAACCTTTGACTGTAAAAATATTTTCCCAGTTTATTGCTTCCCTTCTAATCTTGTCTGCATTAGTTTTGTTTGTACAAAAACTTTTCAGTTTAGTATAATCGAAATTTTCTATTTTGTGATCAGTAATGATCTCTAGTTCTGCTTTGGTCATAAAGACCTTCCCTTCCACAGGTCTGAGAGGTAAACTATCCTATGTTCCTCTAATTTATTAATAATTTCATTCTTTATGCCTAGGTCATGAACCCATTTTGACCTTATCTTGGGGTACGGCGTTAAATATGGATCAATGCCTAGTTTCTGCCATATTAGTTTCCAATTTTCCCAGCAATTTTTATCAAACAGTAAGTTCTTATCCCAAAAGCTGGGATCTTTGGGTTTGTCAAAGACTAGGTTGCTATATTTGTTGACTGTTTTATCCCTTGAACCTAATCTATTCCACTGATCAACTAATCTATTCCTTAGCCAATACCAAATAGTTTTGGTAACTGCTGCTCTATAATATAATTTTAGATCTGGTACAGCTAAGCCACCATCATTTGATTTTTTTTTCATTAATTCCCTTGAAATTCTTGACCTTTTGTTTTTAGCTATAGGGATTATGAAAGTAAGTCTTCACACCAAATCTGGTGCTTGAGTCAATATTGAAGGACATTAGTAATTTTGTGGAATAAGGACAGGTTATGTTTCAGTCATGGGAGGTAGCCTAAATATTATACAAGAAGATGGGAAATGAAGTATTGCATGTGAGGAACCTGAAGAAGATTAGTATAGTGTAGAAAGAAATAATAAACAAGTCCTTGAAGAAGAGATGGGAACAGGTTGTGAAGATTTTCAATTATCAACCCAAAGAGTTTATTTTTGATCTTACACATGATAAGGAGCCATTGGAATTTTCTTAGGGGTAGAGGACAGGAATGACATGGTTAGATATAAGCTTTAAGAAAATCACTTGGACAGCTAATAGATTGGAGTGGGTAGAGTCAGGAAAAATAATTAGGAGGCTATTACATTTGGGAAGATAAGGGAATAAGGATTAATATAATGTTTTTTATATACTAGGAAATGTGCTAACTATTTTTATAAATAAATATGATCTCACTTAATCCTCACAACAATCCTATGAGGTAGAAATAATTATTAATGTCCTCATTTTACATTTAAGGAAATTGAGGCAACAGCTATTAAATCATTTGCCCATAACTACACAGCTAGTCAGTGTCTGTGGCCAGATTTAGAAGTCAGATTTTTCAGACTCAGTGTTCTATCCATGTTGTCACCAGCGGCAATAGTCCAGGTGAAACATGATAAGGACTCTGAACTAGGGTCCATGATGAATTCTGCTTTCTATATATATTTTTTAAATGCTTTGGAACAAACATTTTGAAATGTCTAACAGGAAGGTGGACTGGGATTGTGGAAAGAAACCTATGTTAGATATATGAATCAGGGAGTCATTTGCCCAGGAATAATAGGTAATTTTATGGGAAATAATGAAGTTACAAAATGAGATATGTAGAAAGTATAAAAGAAAATAAGTATCCAAAGGAAATTGTCATTGTAAACATCTGTTTTCTGATGACAATGACTATTGACGAGGATATGAGATCACAATCGTGTGGAACTATTCATTGTAAAAGAAGTTTTATCATGATATTACAGTAGCAGGCTTAGGAAGAGAATGAAAAGTTTCCAATGGGACTTATTCCATTTTGCAGGAAACAAGAACAGAGGAAGGGTGAATCTATGTAATCTATTTCCATTTCTTGAATTTACATCATTAGTGATTAAAATCTTGACAAACCATAATATCTTATTATGAATTAATTTTTAATTAGACTAATTTCTTGGCCTGTGAAGGTGTGTTTTTGAAAATGAATTCAGAAGGTAGATTAAACTCATTGAAACCAGAGGTGGATAGCAGGGGGAGGAACAAAAACTTCACAATTCATGCAATTTTTCCAATAGATTAACCTTTTCTTAAAGGCTGTCAGAAATTAAGATTTGTATAAACTCTGGAAACTTTTAGTGTTCTAGTCCATTTAGACATTAGCATCAAGAAATCCTATTTAGCTCAATTCTCTAACCATGGCAGGGGAGAGTTAAAGGAAACATTTTCTCTTTTGTGGAGAGAAGGAACATGTCAGTATTTTAGAGCTTTATTTACAATATGTTCTTATTATTGTTGAATTGTTTCAGTTGGGGTCGACTCTGTATGACACCATTTGAGGTTTTCTTGGCAAAGATACTGGAGCTGTTTTTCCATTTCCTTCTCCAACTCATTTTATAGATGAGGAAACTCAGGCAAATAGGATTAAGTGACTTGCCTAGGGTCACACAGCTAGTTTGTGTCTGAAGTTTAACTCAGGAAGACTCATCTTCCTGAATCCAGGTCTGGCACTCTATTCACTGAACCATCTGGTAGTCTTTATTTACAATTGAGCTTTCTTTTTAAAAGATAGTATTTACCATCCATCTCGATAATTTTCTCTAGATTACAAAAAAAAAAAATCCTTCAACATCTTCTTATTATAATTGTCTATTCCTTTGATTATTTTATTTACTAGAAGCATTGTCTTGTTTTCATATTTGAACTCATTTTGAAGTTTCAATATATACTATGGTCTCCAGACAATCAATTCAACATGGAATAGTCAAATTATTTTCCATTTTTTAAAATGTAAAAATAAGTTTATATATGTACATGCATATGTGCATGCACACACACACACATATATATACTATACATCATTGTTTCTAATTGTCTTTCTTGCACTTAGCAAGATTGAATATTAATACATCTGGTTTTATGACACATGCATATAGTCCCTGCTACTGGGGAGGCTGAAGCTAGTGAAATGCTTGAACTTGGAAGTTCTGAGTTGCAGTGGAGCTAAAGAAAATCAGGTATTCACCCTAAACATGGAGTCAAAATGGTGAACCTGTGGAGCAGAGAACCATCAGGCTTCTTAAGATAACCAATGCAGATCAGAAATGGAACATCAAAGCTTTTGTGCTAATCAGCAGGAGAAACAGGCTTGTGAGTGACTGCTTCATTTTCAGTCTAAGTGAGATAGGAAGACTGTCTCCAAGTAACCAAAATACAACAATATCCTATGGCTTTGTCAAGATGATTTTGAATCTGTTTTCTCCTTATAAAGTGGAAGAAGTCAACAAATGACAACTCTAAAGAAAAATCAAATTTATTTAATGGAAATTGAATGTATAACATTTCAGACATTTAAAACTGATGAAATTATGTAAATATTTGATACCAATAAGTCATATAAAACTATAATCATTTTCATAATTTCAGATATATGAACATAACTTTTGATAAATTTCTACTGCAATCCACTGTAGGTCAGGAAGCTGATCCTTAAGACCCTTTTGGGAGATTGGGAGATCAATACTATTTTCTTATCATACTAAGACATTTTGATTTCTAATATGGCAAACCACATAAATAAAAGCTCTTTGAGGTCTTCAATAATTTTTAAAACTGTAAGGGGGCCCTGATACCCCAAGTGTGAGATCTATTATATTAGTGAGTATAATTGGCCAAGGATCATCAAATAGAAGTCATTTTCCTCTCTTTCTTTTCCCTTTAGATCAGGGATTCTTAACTAGGGGTCCATGGATAGATTTCAGGGAGTCTGTGAATTTGTCAAATCAAATCTTTATTTTAATATATTTTGATTTCATTTGCAGCCTTGCCATATATCTTAAAACATTATTTTAAGAAACAGTCTATAAGCTTCATCAAATGTCCAGAGTTATCCCTCCCTTGATCTTCATTCTTTATTGATATCTTTATGAGGCTCCAGTACTAGTACTGCTTGAGAGACTGGGATCTTTTAAAACAAAGAGTTCTAGTTTTATTGCTATTCTCTGTCTGAAGGAAATAGGGTGCAGAAATCCACAGTTTAGGATCTGTGAAAAAGGAATTAAGCCAGAACCATCTTTAAGGTATGGCAAATAAAAATGATTGATGCAGGAAAGGTGCCTTGAAGATGATACACATATTTATAGGGATCAGGTAATGGAAGTAAAAGAAAGCAGTGCGTGGAACAGATAAAGGTTATCTGTCTGAGTCATATACAAGTGATAAAACATTATTTTGGGGAGAAGAGTAATGAAAAAGGAAAACAGAGAGCTGAGGCTTTCTCCTAACAGTAAACTCCTTTTTTCCTTCAATGTACATCCTTTAGGATATTCATCATCCCTTTAGGATATTTCTTCCCTTTCAGTTCTATTCTTGGTGTCCATATTAACCAGGTTAATATGTAAAAAAACATAAGGTGAGGAGAGCCAGGAGAGAAGGCACCAAATACAACTGTCTTGGGTTGGCCCCCAATAAGTCCATTCTTTATTTTTCTTCTCTTTATTATAGACCTCATAGCCTAGGATAAAAATAACTTTATTTTATTGCCCTGATGCTATAAATGCTTCCAATTGTTGGATACTGTAGACTCACTATAGCAAGGTGAATGCATTCAGTCTTTTTCTTTTAACCATCTTTCCCATACACTACCCCCCAACTTCATCTTTTTGTGGCCAATTAGCAGAGAGACTATTTTGGCAAAAACAACAACAAAATCTTCTAGGAAGCTCTCAGTCTATCACAAACACCCAGCCATTGCACATGAGCATTAAAGCATATAACTTACCTGAGGTGATCACAGTGAATTGCATTTTTATTATACTTTATTATTTGGTTTGCTCTTCAGACTTCAGAGACAGGATATTTAAGAGGAGACTTGCCAGTCATGAGATATTCATTTGTGATCCCAGGGAAGAACTTCAGACTCTGATCATTCAAGCTAAAATTTTCCTTAATACTAAATACGGAGAGTGCTTTTTAATTTTCCTCCTGCTGTACTTCCTAACACCAAAGCCTGAAAAAAGCCCTTTCTGATAGTGGATGAGGTTAGAAGAATAAATTTACTCAAGGACAAAAGCTGACAGACAGTTCCTACTTAGATGTTTGTAGATGCCCCAATATTCCCCTTTTCTCTAGACATTTTGACAGAGGTGATTAGATAAGGACTTAATACCCAAAGGTTGCCATTTATTCTCTTTGAATATGGAAGTCACCTTTTCTTAACAGCAAACTGATGAAGGTCCCTCTCTGCTCATCCTGAGAGATTGTTGCCATCCATATGCATAAATTGTTTAATAGATTCCTTTGGTAAGGATGGGGGAGGAGTAAAGGGATGGGGACAGGGCGATATCCAAATACAAGGTTAGAAACTTCAAATAGGCCAGGGGAAATTATAGCAAGGGATATAGGGGAAATGATTTCCCCTCTTACAAATGACAGAAGGCATTTAAGGTTTCAGAGACTTCCCAGGTCTTTCATCTGCCTGTGAAAAATATTCTCTTCCAGCACTCATTGCTTCTTCTGCTTCTGCTTCAGTTGCAACACTAGACATTAGGGGACTTACGTCTTCATTAAATGGGAAAGAAATAATAATGGGCACTAGTAATAATCGCCATTTTATTCTTCAATTTCTTGTTGAGTTGTTTTTCAGTAGTGTCCAACTCTTTTTGATGCCATTTAGTGTTTTCTTGGCAAAGTTACTGTAGTCATTTATTCAGTTCATTTTACAGATGAGGAAACTGAGGCAAAACAGGATTAAGTGATTTGCTCAGGGCTACACAGCTAGGAAGTGTTTGAGGCAGGATTTGAACTCATGAAGACTAGTTCCTGAATCCAGACTGGTCCTTTATGCACTATGACGCCACCTATAGCTGCCTAAAACTCATAACCTTTAGGACATGGATGAAGTATCTTTCTTAGTCATTTACTCCAGTTCAGCATGGCAAAGTGGGAAGATGGGGAAACTGGACCAGAGACATGAATTCAAATCCCAGTCCCACCATTTACTAGTTAAATGGTAATAAATCATTCAATCTCCATAGGTATTTATCTCATAGGGTTTCTGGGAGGAAAGTATAAATCCCAACAAACTTCATATGCTGTAGACATCAAATGAGAAGCATTGCTCTCAAGCTTCATCTAGAAAGGGCAAAACATAGAATATTTAGCCTTCTGGGTCCAGATCTGGGAACTCAGGTTAATCATCTATTTATTTATTTGCTCATAGAATCATAGGAAAACATATTTAGAGCTAGAATGGACCTTCAAGTCATTGAGTCTGAACTCTCATTTTACAGATAAGGAAATAAACCAAGAAATTATACATAATCTTTTCAGGGTCACACAGTTATTAAGTTAGAGAGTTGAGATTTAAAAGCAAGTCTTCCTGAATCTAAGTCCAGTATTCTAAACACTATACCATATTGGTATTTTTCTTCAGCTAAGAATCAGAGAGCTCAACATTCTGTACTCTCCCAGGTATCTGATAATATACTGCCAAATAGGCCCCAATTTTATTTGCAATTCCTGAAGCACAGTTGAAACTAAAGTAATTCTGGGTCATTTTAGGTCACCATAAAAAGTTGTATCTCAGTTAATATGTTATTTTCTTTTAAAGCTGAGGCCCTGGTTTCTCGTTGCCAGCAGAGAAAGGGAAATTTTAACTGAACAAAGACTGAGGCTATTAAATATTCAACTGTGTAAGGATAATCTAAAAAATCCTTATTCATGGTGAATGCAGAATGTGCTCTTATCAGTTTTACTACAATATACTACATAGAGACAAAATTTAATAATTATCTCCATCTTTTTTTCTTATTATTAGCTGATAGGAATAAATTTTCTCCTCTTCCAGATGAAGAATGATCTTTATTAGTTAATAATACTCTGCTTTCTTTTCTCATTCCTACAGCATATATAGAATGCAGTGTATTTGAATACCTTTCTCTCTTTTCATTTGGAGTATCTTTCTATTTCCCTTCTTTATTTCTTTCCTCCTTCTTTCCTTCCTTCCTTCCTCCCCCCTTTTTTTTAAACAGTATTGCATTATCACATAAGACTTTGAAAGGTAGACTGTGAATCAAAACTACAAGTCACTTTGGTTCCAGTTTTGCCTTTGCTATATATGGGTTATATGATCCTGGCCAAGTCACTTAACTTCTCAGTGCTCCAGACAATTTTCTAAAACAATAAATTGAAAGATATGGGTTAATCTGTAATCTTACAGGTAATTCCCTCACTGGAAGGTCTGTGTTCCAATGAAATCATAGTTCTTCTTCAGGAAAAAAAAAAAGTGACTATAGGAAAAATATCATGGCACAGTTGTTATAAAGCCCTAAAATCAGAAAAAAATGGATTGAAGTCTTGCCTCTAACACACATAATTTTTACCATTCACGTGTTATTCAAAATCTCAATACCCTAAATGCTTCTCTAAGACTACGTTATAGATGACTAGTGGAAATGCATAATGGTAAAGGGAACTTCCACATAGGTAGCTCTTCATCTTGATAAAATCAGGCCTTTCCCCAGCACTTTCCCCACCAAAAAAAAAGTGTGGGCAAATCTAAAAACAATTCTGAATGGGGTCTTGGAAACTTAGTTTTTTAGTTAATGAGCAGGATTGAGAATTAGTTAACTATCTAAATTAATGATAGATTCCACAAATCTATTTAAAACAAGTATTTAGGACAAGGAAATTAATAATAAACTCAATCAAATCCGTCTCCTTTCTCCCCACTAGCATTCATCATCTGGACAATATTCTTAATTTTTCCAGTGTCATGGACCCTTTTGTCAGTTTGCTAAATTTAATCTATGGCCCTCTTCCCAAAACAATGCTTTTAAAAGCATACCATAATTTTAAAAATCATAGGATTAAAATGAAATCATTTCAATTAAAATATTTACAAATTAAGTTTTTGGCCCTCAGGCTAAGAAACTTTACTTATGGATGCCAGTTTATTGACATATACACAGACTTTTCCATTCATCTAGGTAAAATTGGTATATATCATATAACTATTGCATGACAGCCTGAAATGGAAATATTTAATTTAGTTAAAGCCAGAGTAGCAGAAACATTAATATTTCATAGCATGACTTTCTAAAAAATTTTTTCAGGGTTAGGATACCCTTATCTGTTCATTAATTTTATCATTTTACTTCTCTTTTCTCATATTATAATGATAATCCCATTGGGAATGCGCAATATTTATTAAATGCATATTTTTGTATTAAATATGTATTAACACATATGCAGATTATGAATAACCTATTCAAAATATGAAGTGTATTCTCAAGACTTAGATGAATAGAAAAAATTAAATTTCATAAAATCAGAATATTAGAAATGGCATAAAATCTAGATTCCAAATTCCATTTTATAGATAAGGAAATGAAGTATGTAGAAGGAAAGTGAATTGACTAGTCTCATAATTTGTAAAATTTGGCAAAATGTGGACTTGAGCACAGGCTACTTGGATGAAGAACTGTTTTGGTTCACAATAGTAAAGCCTGTCTTCTTGACACAATTTTGTAATATCTGGCACTAAATTTATTGATTTTATATGCACATTATCTTTAGGTCATAAAGGAGCTTAATTTCAGGTTTCTAAATGTCCACTTGCATTGGACTACAAGGGAACCTGGAATTTAGCAATCTGTTATTCCAAATGCTTCCAAAATGCTATTGCTAAAAATCTAGACCATCAGAACTGGGAGTCATTGGTGAGAATATCTGGGACAGAACATCATGAAAGCAATTAGTCTCTTGGTTAACCTCTAATGCTTTCAAGGGTGACTGAAACTCAATCTAGAGTTTGTTAGGAATTTATGGATGGAATAATAAAGATGGCAGACTAGATGGATGTCTCTGAGAGGCACAGAGAACTGCTGTCAGTAAAAACTGTCCAAAGAAAATTGTTCTGACCTGTGTTTTATGTGTGGAAAAATTCCTTAAATGTGCCATTACCAGTACTTTTTTCTTATAATCCTAACTTTGAAGTGATAAAGTAGGAGGGATTTGAAGACTTTCTTGGCATTTAGAAAGAGCTGGGTTCAAGTACTGTCTCTGATACATATTCTGCATAACCATTAGTTCAAGGCAGTATTCTACAAATATATATTATAGAAAACTTTATCACCTCAAAGAATTTGTACTATTCATGCCTACCCTTAAACCAATGTTTGATTTGAATTGTCAATATAGGTAGAGGATTTTTTAAAGCTCCCTTTCTATAATTGTAAGGGTACTCAGAATAGTCCATTACTCTGTTACTTTTGATAACAAATAGTTTCTTTTATCAGTTTAAAAAATATTCTAAAAGTTTGTGGATAGATTCCACAACATTGAGTTCTTGCACTTCCATAATTTTGTCATTTTTTTTGAAATCTTTGTTTTATGGAAGTAACCTGAATCCCACTAATTTTTTTTTTTGAGCATATCCCTAGGTAGGAATTGAGTAGCTAGGATATCTGACTTCTCGCATGAATGGTAGATTCCCCTCTGGCTTCCTTCAAGTTCCCATTATATAGAGCTCAAAACAAAATGGTTGTAAAATTGAAGGCAATTTTAAGTTCAAAATCAAATAAAAAGGTTCACTTAAAGGAGACCAGCTTGCTGCTTAGTTGTTTGGGATTTCATTTATCATTCATAACTAGTGACTCTTTGCATTCAGAAGAACAATTATATGAAATATCTAATATCACAGGTATTTGCATTTAGCCCTTTGGGAAGAAGTTTTGTTTTGTTTTTAAGACCAGCCTAATGAACAGTTGGAAAAAAAAAACAATTAAAAAAATAAAACAATGATTTACTTTGTACTATTTCCAGAAAGGAGAAGAAAATTCCATCTCACTTTACCACCTCAAAGAATTTGTACTATTCATACCTACCCTTAAACTAATGTTTGATTTGAATTGTCAATATAGGTAGAGGATTTTTGTTTTGTTCAGACATATAATTTTGCCGGTAGCAGTTTCCTTTTCTTTACCAATGTATATTCAACAACCCTTACTACTTACGGTCTTAGAGAGTTTCCTGACATTGTTAAATCAAATGACTTGCCTAGAGTCATCCAGCAAGTATATGTTATAGGCAAGACCTGGAGATAAATAGGTCTACCTGGGTTTATGACAATGCCCTTCATCCATAATATAACATTGTCTCATTTATAGTCTAAATATACTCTGAGTGAAAGACAAATGTTCCAAAATTATAGTATCTGGATGAGGGTACAGAAATCTGGGCACCAGATTAGCATAGGATCAAGAAATTTCAATATGGTATCTTGTATATGGGGCAGGTAGTTTAGGTAAGGATAAGGTAGGTTTCTACTCCACCAGGTAAAGGTACTCTGCTCCAATGGTGTCAGGGAAAAAATGTTGCACTTGGAAAAGAAAAATACAGCAAGGAAGAGGTGAGAAGGGGTTAAAGCATTAACTCTCTGGGTTAAATGACAAAATGACTGCTTCCCTCACACAACCTAGGTGGTAGGATAATGTTGGGTGACAGAATTGGCAGGATGGTTTCAGTGGAAAACAATGGAATAAGAATCCTGATTCTGATCCTTTCATAATTCTCCTCTGAGAAGTTTCATTTCTCAGTTCATATAGTTGTTCTTTTGAATGCAACGAGTCACCAGTTAAGAAGGATAAATGAAATCCCAAAGTACTAAGCAGCAAACTGCTCTTCTTGCTATTCACTATACATTCTGTTTCATTTTCTATTTCTGTGGAGAGATTTTCCTTTTGAAATTTCCTCAGTCATGTGTGGAATATTTCTCTTCCCTGTCTCACATAGTAGTTCCCTTCAATATCGTACTTAGGAACCACATTCTCAGTGAGAATTCCCCAGTTATTAGTGTTTTCCACACTTCCTAAAATTATAATAAATTTATTTTAAAAATACATTTTTGTTTACTTATCTGTATACTTGTTCTCCCTTTTATGAAGAAACTATTGTTTTTGTTATTGTTGGTTTGTTTTTCTAAGAAAATGTTTGATATAGTGTAGGTAGATAATAAATGATTCTTGAATTCAATTGAAATAGTAGGTGACTTTTTCCCCCTACCTTTGAAATATAAAACTTTGAAAGCTGACAAGAACATATATTCAACATCTACATTTGAGGACTAGTTCCTTGATCCAATGCAAATTTGCCATGGTCTGCTGGAAACCAGGGCAGCTCAGTGAGAGACACTTTAATAACAATTGATCAGCCAGTTTAAAACCGAAGCCCAAGGTTACAAAAGGAACGAGATTCTGCATCTTTTAATGAAAGATAAAACAACAATATAAACATACACAAATTTACAGAGAAGGGACCAACTTTAATACATTTGGAGTAAAAGGTGTTTCTCTTTTAAAGATGGTATAAAAATAAATGCAAGAAACATTAACAGAGAGTACAGATGACAGACAAAGACGCAGCTTTTTTTTTTTCCTGACTAGGAATACATAAGTGAAATGAAACCTGTGCTAATTTACTGCTTAATAAATGTGATGCCATATGCATATTTATTCATATGTGTATATATATATATTTTTTTTTTTACAATTCTTCCAGGTTGGGATTTACTGTGTTTTTTTAAATAAACTTTGTGTCTAGGAGAAGCTTTCAAAAAAAGTTTTCACTGTACTTTGAACTTGCAGAAAAGTAATACACAGATCCAGCTTGATATGAAGGAGGAAGTGAACAGACAAGATTGGAACTGGAAGTGGTGAGAAGAGATAGAGTCCCTCGGAGTCTGTAATGCTTCAGTGGAGGCAAAAGAGAACATATCCAGTCCTTTGCTCATGCAACATCTTGGCCTAATGTCCTCTGATCCAGGGACTTAGTGAGCTACAAAGTGTGTATAATGATTTGAGGCTGGGTCCATGCTACAAGTAGATCCTTTTAATAGGACTGAACTAGACTGGTTAACCTCTTGGATGTGAGCGATTTCCCCTGAGGAAAAGATAAGAACACAAACAAAGAAACAGAAAACAGGCATGATCACTGAAAACCTACTCAGTAGCAGCCCTCTGGCGTTGGATGGGACATTGTGAAATCCTAAGCAATGAATCCAGTACCAGGGTTGAGATGGGGCCCCTAAGGTACACCTTTGCTTAATTTTTTAGCCATTGGACAAAATTTACCCTCCCTCTCTCCCCCTTTCCCATCCCACCAATTGCAAACAGACTGATGATTTCACAGCACAGATTAGCAAATCATAAACATGTCCATAAACATTCCATTTATGCATAGCAATGATTCAACACCTAAGCCTGCTTTTGTCATTATATATCTATCAAATACAACAATCTAAAATATGACTTTTCAGATAGGACATTTTTCAGAAGACTCCCTGTCTTAGGAACAAAAGGATGATGGTATAAAAATATTTTTATTTTTTCTAGGCAACTAAACAAATATTTGTCAAAATCTGTGTTGGTTGAGACTAATGGGCTTGATATCTGCTTAAAAAAAAAAAGTAGGACCGAATTTACTGATTTTAAGTGATAGAAACTATGAGTTAAAGCTCTGACTATTCCACAAAATGAGAGAGAAACGAAGGAATTAACTATCCTTCCAATTTGAGGGAATCTCATCAGTTTCCCATTTCCTATCATATAAGTCTTCATCATGGAAAAGAGCAAGATTGCCTGCCTACAAAGATAATTTTACACCCTCCAGTGGTAATTTTAAAATATCAGATAAGCAGTCTGTAGGTTGGTCATTTTTAAAAACCTCATATTACAAAACATTAATCTAAAATAGAAAGTGCTCTAGTGTACTAAGATGCCTATATAATTTATAGAATGAAAATTTTGTTTCCTGTAGGTAGGGTAGAATCAAGGTTGAAGGCCAAGGTAATATTGCATTCTAATCACACACACAAAAAAAATGAGACAGAACTCCTGTGGCAATACATAATGTAATCACCTACTATGTCCTCATGATATGATGAAGGAGAGCTGACAGAGAAGGAATCATCACTCAAAGGGCATTATTTTTAGAAGTGAAAACATTTGAGCAAAGTGTAAGAACATTGAACTGCCAACAAATATACTGAACAACAATAACAACCACAACATGCCTATGTAAGGATTAATTCAATCTCTCTTGTTAAAAGAGTCACTACCAATGAGTAATAGATTTTGGGACTTAACTTAGCTTTTAATATAAGAGATGGAAATATAAGAGATGGAAAAAGCCAAAGTATAAAGTAAGGTCTATCCTAATTTTTCAGCCTTTGTGTGAAATAAGGAAAAAAGAAATGTCAGAATAACAGGCAACTTGCAAGGTATATGGTCTCATGGATAAAGTACTTCTTCAAGACATTGAGACCCAAAAAGCATTCTACTTCTGATTATAGTAGAAAGTTGCTGTTGTTCAGGATGGCAAAAATAAACCTGCTTTTTCTTCTGTTTCCAGGCACTTAAACAACCACATAATGCAAGAAAGAAAAATTAAAAGACAAAACAAAAACACTTTCCTTTTTCTAGACTGAAGTTTATCTGATAATTTTATAGAGTAATATTAACTACTAGAAGGCTGAATGATTTTTTTGTAAAGTGTTAATCTTTTTGAACTAAGGAGATACATGTTATGGAGAGTTGCCAGAGATACGCAGAGGTTAAATACTTTGCCGTATATCTAGTAAGGGTCAGAAGATGCATATGAACCCAGGTTTTTCTGACTCCACTCAAACTAAAGATCCTCATTAAGGTCTATTGATGTTGTATTGATATCAATGGACCATATATGCTGATAGACCAGTAAATACATTTTTTAAAAAATTGATTCAGCATAGGAACATGAAAATACATTTAAAAAATTGATAGAATCGGGATGTGAAAGATTTGATTGAACAAGAAAGTTACAAATGTTTGTTGTGTTAATCACAGGACTACCTGAAACAAATGAATGGCATTCTATGTATCCAAGAGAACATTTCTTTTAGTATAAAAAGAAATATCTTAACCTCGGTTAGATCCATTCTTTTGAAAACTCTATCTCTATACAATATATCTTAGAGGTAATAAAAAAAACCCTAAACCTAAATCCTGTTTTAGGGGAAGGAAAGAATGAAGGAAAAAACAAAAGGAAGAAAGGATAAAAAGACAACTATCCAGGCTAGCAGGGAGGAAGGAAAGATTAAGTATTTTGGTATGTGGTTAGCACTATTCTAAGCACTTTATAAATATATATTTTTTATTTGTTCCTCGCAACAACCCTGGGAGTTGGTAATTGCTTTTTTCACACTTTTAGTTGAGGAAACTGAGACAGACATTGGTTAAGTGACTTATCTACAATCACACAACTGGTAAGTGATTGGGATCAAATTTGAACTTAGGTTTTCCTAGCTCCATTTCCATTCACTGAGCCATCTATGTGCCTCTAGAAAGAAGAACTAAATGGATGGTCATTCAAATGAAAACATGAGCTCTGTGTGTTTTAGGATACTTGTTCTGTTTAAAAAAAAAAAAAAAAAAAAAAACTCAAATGGATGTTGGGGGGAGATGGGTGAGGGGAAATCAGGTTTAGTTATAGGTCCACAAGAAACTGTTCAAATTTTAATAATTTGGTAACAGTAATTTGTCAGAAAGGTTTCTTGGAAACTATATAAATTTAGCTACTGCCAATAATATTTTCACAATTTTGCCAATCTAAAGAATGAGTGGAATTTTTATAGCTAAATTTCAAATTCCTGGGTCCAAGAACTAACAAGAAAAATCAATGGCTTTTACTAATAGTGGCTTTAACTAAGTGCCTCTCAAATCAAATTTATAAATAACACAGGTTTTTAGCCAAATGTTTATGCACATTATGTATGACTTATGCTTATGTTTTCCTAATACTGAAGGCTAAGTGAAAGTAGAAACCTTTAGAGCCAAAGCAAAATAGATATGGAAAAAAGAAAACTCACAATAATAGCAGAAAGAAATCAAAAGACTATGTCCTCAATTCATCCAGGGAAGTTACACAATGACCAATAAATGGACCATATTCTTGAAAAAAAAAAGCGTAGAACTAATTCAAGGACAAAACAAACCTCAGACTGTTACCTGGCATGTAACTGAACATAAAACATCATTACAAACCACAAAACTATCAAATA
Source organism: Sarcophilus harrisii (assembly GCF_902635505.1). Taxonomy (NCBI): domain Eukaryota; kingdom Metazoa; phylum Chordata; class Mammalia; order Dasyuromorphia; family Dasyuridae; genus Sarcophilus; species Sarcophilus harrisii. The sequence goes on from NC_045429.1 coordinate 378,095,029, forward strand.
AAAACAAAGTTTTCCAGATCCCCTGTAAAAAATAGTACTACTCCCATTTTCTTAATGCGACAGAGAATACATGCTGCTATTTAGTAAAGTTCTTGGTACTCAGATTTTGCTGAACACCTTGCTAAAGCCATTCCTTCAAGTTTTCAAAGAAGTAATTAGCCGCTAAAATAGATAACCAGCAAATAGCTCATGTGGAAATCTAAGCTTTGGGAAAATACCACCAAGATGATGATAATGGAGAATTATATCGGAATAGATTTTGACCAATAATCTCAGTGAGGAAAAGAAACACTAGACTACCTCCTTTTCAGAAGCACAAAATGAATTCTGTAGGAGGAAGTCAGCATTCAAGTAATTAGTAAACCCCATTTGTTGGCTTGTTTAGCTAAATTAATAAGAGTGTTGTCCAGACAGGGAGAAGTGAGTACAGAGAGATATATTAAGGCATGAAATTAGAAGCACTTAAGGGAATATATTAAGAAAGTAGTACAGTGGAGGGGAAAGAGACATGATTTGGAGCTAACAGTTCTGAATTTGAAACCTGGCTATCCAACTTACTACCTGTGAATTTAGGGTAAGTTACTTCCTATCGTCAGAACCTTTTAGTAGCTTCTAAATCTTTTTTGAGGGTAGAGGTAATTTTAGTTTTGTTTTTTTATGTTTTGTGGCTAATACTGTGCCCAATACATAGTAGGTATTTAATAAATGCTAATTGAATTAATTCACTTTCCTCATTTCAAAAAACAAAGATGTTAAACTAAAGGAATTGGTAAGATCTGTTTCAACTTAAAATCCTGTAAATTCAGTTATTCTGAATATTTTTATTCTTTAACCAACTCCCAACATTTGTAAGTATCTAAACAGTTTGATGAAACTGTCTTTCAGCTAGTATTTTTTTTCTTTTTTAATAATGCTCCTTAATTTTTCCCACAGAATGATGTAATCTAGTAAGGGTTTCAGAATGGCCTATTAGCTCCAGGCTAGGCATAAGAATTAAGAGATTCTAAAGTTTATTTTGGTTTTGTTTGAGAGTGCCTTAATTTTTTTTTTTTTGGTCACTTAAATGCCATTGTCTTACATTACCACAGTATGTTTAAAACTGAGTATAGGTTCAAACAAATATTCTAAGACTATAACCATTAATAAGATAGTACTGGTTTGGTGATGGAAAATCCCCATTGTCTCATCCATCAAAACTCTTTTGGTCTTCAGGCTGTCTATAATATATTCACATTCCAGCTATTAATTCTTATTTTCCTCTACCCCACAACAGTATTTCATTGTTTGGTAGAGTGATGTTCTTGAAATCACTGAGACCTGAATTTGCAACCTGCCTTTGATCTTAGGCTTCATGACCCTAGGCAAATCAATCTGGGGTTCAGTTTTTTTCATGTCAGTTCAGGATTCAAATGTCTGATAGGTTGGAGAGAAAGAATATTGGAGGTACTGACCAACAAGTACAGAAGAGATCTAAGATAAAGACCCAATTACTAAAACTATGATATTGTCCAAGTTGATTCATTTTTCAAAGAATGGCAGTAATTCTCTGAATTGTAATCACAAAGATAGTAGTAGTTGGGTATTTTTTAAAAATTTCCAATGGAAAATCAATTAAACAAAAATCTTCATTTATTTGTTTTGATTTCTAAACCTGGATTTGGAAAAGTCAGAGTATACCAGAAAAATAATGAATAGTTGAATCATTTTTACTCCCAAGAAAGAAGCCAATGTAATTTGGAGATTTTCAGTTTCCAGGAATTACTATGAGTCCTATTTGCTTTGCTTGTTCTTTTGTTGAAAAATTATGGGAGTAATCTAATCTGTTTATTATTTTTGGCACATTTTGAGGACATTTAGCCATGGACTCAAAAAAAAGGGGGGGAAGGCCAAAATAAATGACATAAATAAGACAAACTTAACTTAGCATAATAATATTTTGGGCCCACCAAACTTTTAAAGAAATGGCTTTGGGAGAGCATATACTTATATCTGTTTCTCTGTGTTTATTGTTTATCCATTTTCAAAGTATGCTTCAAAGTACTAATATGAAACTAAACAAAAATGATAAAAATAGAAAAAAACATACCATTAGATTTATAAAACTCCCTTTTAAGAAAAAAAGGGTTTTGTATATCATGCATGGGGATTTAGAATAGATGACTGAGACAAAGAAATAATGACTGAAATTTCTAGCACAAATATCCTATAACAACTAGCACAACTACACACATGAAATTAAGAATGAAAATCAAATTAATACAGGGGAGTAATGCTAAAATTCAGGAAGTCAAGAATACGTGAGTATAAATTCAGCCTTCAAGAACTTAACAGCTGTGTGATGCTAGACAAGTCACTTAATTTTTGTCTGCCTCAATTTTTTCAAATGCAAGCGGGGGATAATAATAGTACCTAACTCTTAAGATTATTGTGAGGACTGAATGAGATAATATATGTGCAATCCTTAACAGAGTGCTTATTAAGTGCTATTGAACACTTAATTAATGCTTATTCTTTTTCCTTTCCCAAATCCTTATCCACTTAAAATTCTAATAATAATAACAATAATAATGTTTGTTAAAAACAGTAACCAAAAAAGAGTATAGATATTCAGCAGTCAGACCAATAAAGCACATAAACTAATCTGTTTAATTTCTTTTAATCCAACTTTCTTAATTGTGGGCAATTGATTTTCACTGTGAAAAGGAAAAGAATTATAAGATAATAGCTTTAAGAAATGGTAGGGTCTACTGGAGGGTGGTTTTGTTTTGTTTTGTTTGTCCTTGAGTTATATAAGATGTGAATATATGTGTAAGCAAAAGTGAAGGAAATATTTTCAACTGAAAATTGAGAGAGACAAAGTGATCAAAAGAAGCAAATTCCTAGATGAGACAGGATGAAATAGGACCAAAGTTACAAACCTAGACACAGCTAAGGTAAAGGAAAAGGCAACCTTTTCCTTTGAGAAGTAAGAAAAAAGAATGGGCATGATGTGGAAAAGTCTGTCATCACTGACAAGATTTCTGAATGTTTAATTATCACTTTTGTTGAGCTAACTTCATATTTTAAAAAATGCATGGCCTTAGTAGCAGCCATTCAAAATAAAGTTGTGTGCAACGTTATAAGTTGCACACAAAAATAAATAAGGCAAGTTGTGATAATATGACATTAAGAAGAGCTTGCTTTGTATTTAAAAAAAGAAGAACTTTTCAGCTTTATTTTTGATACCATTATTTGTTGAATTGAAAAATTCTGTGATAGTATTTGTGAAAGAGGATGTAGGCTATAATGTGGTTCTGAGTATATCTTTTAAGTTAGACATCCAGAATTCACCCTGAAGTGGTGGTAGTAAGAGAGCCTCCTAGTACAAATCTATAGTTCTGTTCTCCCACCCCTACCTAGCTTCTCTATGATTACATGTACTTTTTTTTACTCCTCAGTTAAAATTTCTTTCCTTGGATTCAATTCCCAATAGATGTCTTCTTTTTCACTTAGAAAGTAAGATCCTTATAAATGAACTTTTCCTTAAAATAGTCAGTAGCATCTAATTAAAACCATCAGCAAGCAGCATATGTAATGGGGATAAATTAGAATCATTTCCAGTAAGATAGGGGTGAAACAAGGTTGCCCACTATTACCATTGCTATTCAATATTGTATTAGAAATGCTGGCCTTGGCAATACGAGAAGAAAAAAAGGTTAAAGAAATTAGAGTAGGTAATGAGGAAATCATATTATCACTCTTTGCAGATGAAATGATGGTAATACTTAGAGAACCCTAGAGAATCAACTAAAAAAGTTATTAGAAATAATCTACAACTTTAGCAAAGTTGCAGGATACAAAATAAACCCACATGAGTCATCACCATTCTTATACCTCACTAATAAAATCCAACAGCAAGAAATACAATGAGAAATTCCATTTAAAATAACTGTTGATAATATAAAATATTTGGGAATTTATCTGTCAAGGGAAAGTCAGGAACTGTATAAGCAAAGCTACAAAATACTTTCCACACAAGTAAAGTCAGATCTAAACAACTGGAAAAATAGCAAGTGCTTGGAGATAGGTTGAGCAAAAATGTTTTATATAATAAAAATGACAATACTCCCTAAACTAATCTATTTATTTAGTGCTATACCAATCAAATTCCCAAGAAACCAATTTACTGAACTAGAAAAAATAACCACAAAATTCATGTGGAAGAACAAAAGGTCAGAAATTTCAAAGGAATTAATGAAGAGAAAAGCAAATGAAGGTGGCCTAGCTATACCAGATATAAAACTATATTATAAAGCAGCAATCACCAAAACCATTTGGTTCTGGCTAAGAAATAGAAAAGTTGATCAGTGGAATTGATTAGGTTCACAAGACAAAATAGTCAATGACTATAGTAAAATAATGCTTGACAAACTCAAAAACCCCAACTTTTGAGATAAGAATTCACTATTTGACAAAAACTGCTGGGAAAATTGGAAATTAGTAAGGCAGAAAGTAGGTATAGACCCACACCTAACATTGTATACCAAGATAAGGTCGAAATGAGTTCATGATCTAGACATAAAGAATGATATTATAAACAAATTCGAAGAACATAGCTAGGATAGTTTACCTCTCAGATTTATGGAGGAGAAAGGAATTTGTGACCAAAGAAGAACTAGAGATCATTATTGATCATAAAATAGATAATTTTGATTATATTAAGTAAAAAAAAATGTACAAACAAAACAAATGCAGACAAGAATAGAAGAAAAGCAATAAACTGGGAAAACATTTTTACATCGAAAAAATCTGATAAAAGCCTTATTTCTAAAATATATAGAGAATTGATTCAAATTTATAATAGTTCAAGTTATTCTCCAATTAATAAATGGTCAAAGGATATGAACAGGCAATTTTCAGATGAAGAAATTGAAACTATTTGTAGCCACATTAAAAGGTGCTCTAAATCACTATTGATCAGAAAAATGCAAACTAAGGCAACTCTGAGATACCACTATACACCTGTCAGATTGACTAAGATGACAGGAAAATATAATGACAAAATGTTGGAGAGGATGTGGGAAAACTGAGACATTGTTGGTGGAACTGTGAATGGATCCAACCATTCTGGAGAGCAGTTTGGAACTATGCTCAAAAAGTTATGAAACTGTGCATATCTTTTGATCCAGCAGTGTTTCTGCTGGGCTTATAACCCAAAGAGATTTTAAAAGAGAGAAAGGGACCCACATGTGCAGAAATGTTGTAGGCAGCCCTCCTTGTAATGGCAAAAAACTGGAAATTGAATGGATTCCCATCAATTAGAGAATGGCTGAATAAATTGTGGTAAGTGAATGTTATGGAAAAGACCAGCAGGATGATTCCAGAGAGACCTGGAGAGACTTACATGAGCTGAGTGAAATGAGCAGAACCAGGAGATCATTATACACGGCAACAAGTCCATACAATGATCAATTCTGATGGAAATGGCTCTCTTCAACAATGAGATAATTCAAACCAGTTCCACTTGTTCAATGATGAACAGAACCGTCTACACCCAGAGAGAGAACCATGGGAACTGAGTATGGAACCCAACTGCTATTATTTGCTTGCATTTTGTTTTCTTTCTCTGTTTTTCTTTTTCTTCCTTCTTGATCTGATTTTTCTTGTACAACAAGATAACTATATAAATATGTATACATATGTTAGATTTAACATGTATTTCAACATATTTAATGTGTATTAGACTATCTGTCAGTTAGGAAAGGGGGTGCAGGGAAGAAGGGGGAAATTTGGAACAAAAGGTTAAGTAGGTATGAGGAAACCAAATTATCACTCTTTGCAGATGATATGATGGTATACTTAGCTCAGTGTTGGAAAATGCATATGCTTTGTAAATAAAAAGCTTTAATTTAAAAGAAAGAAAGAAAGACAGATCCTTGGGGCAGCTAGGTTGTGCAGTGGATAGAGCACCAGCTTTGAAGTCAGGAGGACCCGAGTTAAAATCTAGCTTCAGACACTTAACACTTAACTGTGTGATTCTGTGCAAGTCACTTGATCCCAATTGCCTCAACCCCGCCCCCCCCCCAAAAAAAAGTAAGTTCCTTGAGGGCAGGGATTGTTTTATTTTGGTTTCTTTGTTCTCACATTATATCATAGTGGCTGACACATAGTATGAACTTAATAAGTGTTTTTCATTTTTAGCTAAACTGTACTGTACTTCTTGAAAAGTGCTACAGTTTTTCTGCAACCCGTACATGTGGCAGTGATAACCAAATATCCCAAAATACCTATGGCAAATTCCTCAAGGAGCATCCCAAGGCTGTTCTTGATCTAAAGGTGCTACAACACTGTTCAATCTATAGAATTTACAAGACAGATAGGGATTAAGCTACATCAAAAAATAAATAAAGTATGAACCTGTTGTCTAAACGAGGTATTCATATTTGCCAACCACTGATCATTTAATGACATCCTATAAAAATGAAGTCATTCTGCTCTCAAACAAGACATCATCAAACCATGTCAATTAAACAAGATGTATGACTCTCTAAATCTACAATAAAATGATAGATCAGATGATTTTTAAATCTCTGACAAAAGAAAGAGAAATGGAAAAAATTCAACTTTCCTCAGACTTTCAGTATATCTTCACCCTTCTAACTAGGTTTGCCAATGTTACTTATGGTGAGGAAAGCCAATAACCATCTTGTAAATTGTTTCCCCTTTAGTTTCTCTGGTGTCATAACTAATGCAGTTTACTTATTATTATATCTCGTCCTCTTAGACAATAAATCCGATGACATTTAATTATAAAACAGGGGTTCACTAAGTGCCCTTTGGGATATCTACATTGTAGATTCACATCTTGTATCAATCACTTCCCTATTAGAATTTTTCATCTGATCACATACTTTTTGCTGATTCTTTATTATGTTGGTAAACATACAACACTTTATAGGGATTTTTTGGGGGGATATCTTCGATAGTATCAGTTGTATAAAATATGGCTGTTGACATTTTTTGGGATATTAAACTTTGTCTCTCCTTCTCTAAGGTGGGAACATACGCTAAAGAAAATGGAGTGGTCATTAAACCTGTATTATAGTGCCATGAATTCTGAGCCAACCTTTAGAATTCCAATTCCCTCATTTTATAGATGAGAACATTGAGACAGGAAGAGGTTAAATGATTTGATCAGGATCACATAGCTAATAAGTATATAAAGCAGCATTTGAACTCAGGTCTTTCTGACTTCAAGTTCATGATCTGTATTTTTGGCCATGCTGTTGATGCCTTGGTTATTTAGGAATGACTTATTGGATGAAACTCAGAACTACAATTAATTCTTTTAAAAATTTCTTCTGAAATAAAATTCTAGTATTTCACATAGGAATCCGTTATAATATCTCACAATAACATGCAACAAAGGTTCATGATTCTACTTTGTATGTGAAATATTAAATAAAATTAAAAATATTTTTAAAAGAAATTTCAGGATTTCTTTGCTTTCCTGGTTTTCTAGGTGGTTAAAATAGATATTGATATTATTGGAATGATTAATACTAATCAAGCCTATAGGAGATTGCTTTTTTTAGATGAATTAATGAGATTCTAAAGTTAATATTCTCTGCTCATAATTTAATTCTTTTTATTTAGGACCAGAATTAATTCACTCCAATCAATTACTCAATAAATAAGCATTTTTAAACATCTATTATGTGACAGAAACTATAATAGGTGCTATGGATACAAAAATAATTATTATCTTCATTTTATCCTTAGGGAGAAATAACTTGGGAGGAGGTATTTTAATTACTTAATTTTACAAATGAGGAAACTGAATGAGAGCTTGAATAATTTGCCTAGAGTCACACCCCTTACACTGTAGGTAGTATAGTGTCTAAAGATGTATACTCAATAAATATATAATCTATGTAAATATATATCATATGTATATTACAAAGTAATATTGAGAGAGAAATCAATAGGAACTTAGGTGGATAAGCAGAGAATTCATATGATGGTATTTAAGTTGCGTCTGAATGGAAACAAAGAATTCCAATAGATTGAAGTGAAGTAAGAGTTCAACCCAAGCCTAAATTGGGAGATAAATTATGAGAAAAAACAAGAATAATAGCCTGGCTATACTGCATAACATGGGAAGATGTGTAATGTTTTTTGAGGCTGATGAGATAATTCGGAGCCAGTTTGTGAAGGTTCTGAAATAAAGGGAGCTAATGTCTTATTTTAGTGATAATAAGGATTTAAGCAATGAATGAAAAAGTGAAAAACATTTATTATAAGCTTAATAAGCATCAGGCACTCTATTAAGGGAGATGCAAATGGTTGAATCAAGAAGACCTGTCTCTTAGGAATCATATATTATAATGTAGAAGGCAATATTTAAAGGTGAGTAGTAGCCAGCAAAATGAGTTATGGTCTAAAAAGTAAAAACTAAAAGATTATGAATAAATCACAAGTTGCTATTGTTTGTCCTTCATTCTTGAAGAAGGCTATGACATCAGAGATGTGATGCCATGACATACAAGTGAACTGGAAGGGAGGGTTGTGCAAGGTTACCTGCCTTACTTTCTTCTCTGGAGCCATCTGAATCCAGAGGCAAAATAGAAATCAGATGACTAGAGATGGACCTGTTTGCAGTAGGAGACCTTGGACTTTTTAAAAATTAAGGTCTCTGACAGATCTCAGTTTGATTGAGGCAATGGCCTTTTGGTGATTAAAGGAGGCAAAAAATGGTCTCTTTTTTCTTAGTTTCAAAAAAGAATCAGTTTGGGAGGGTTTTTGGCCAAAACTGAGCCAATGAGGGCCCAAATAATGACCAAGTGAATCTTGGGTAGGGACCTATTTTTGGCCAATCAGTAAGAGCTCTACTATCAGGCAAATGAAATACTCCTTCAAGAGGCAATGATAATATTGATTTTTGTTACTGGAGTAAGTTGGTTTGGCCAGATAAAGATAAATCACTTTGTTACTTTAATGAGGAGGGTGAATTGGAGGAGACAAGTAGTTAACTAAAAGGAGAAGTATTTGCAATAGTTGATAGAATGAACACACCTCATCAAAATCAGGTCAAAATTGGCACATGATTTGAGCATTTATAGTGATGCCATGAGCAAACTAAGAGAGTAAGGGATAATTTGTCTCTCAGAGCTTTGGAAAAGGAAGGAATTTTATGACCAAAGAAGAATTAGAGAACATTTTAAAAAGTAAAATGGACAACTTTGATTACATTAAATTAAAAAGCTTTTGCACAAACAAAACCAAAACAAATAAGATTAAAAGGAAAATACAAACCTGGGGGGGGGAAATTAAAACCAGTGTTTCTGATAAAGGTCTCATTTGTAAAATATAAAAAGAAATGTGTCAAATATATAAGAATACAAGTCATTCCCCAACTGTTAAATGGTGAAAGGGTATGAATGATTTTCAGATGATGAAATTAAAACTATCTATAGTCATATGAAAAAATGCTCTAAATCACTATTGATTAGAGAAATGCAAATTAAAAACTATTACCTCACACCTCTCAGATTAACTAAAATCACAGGAAAAGATAATGATAAATGTTGGAGGGGATGTGAGAAAACTGGGACACTCATAGTATTGTTGGTGGAGTTGTGAAATGATCCAAAAATTCTGAAGAGCAATCTGGAACTATACCCAAAAGGCTATCAAACTGTATATACCCTTTGATCCAGCAGTGCTACTACTAGTTCTGTATCCCAAGGAAATAATGAAGGAGGGAAAAGGACCCACATGTGCAAAAATGTTTGTAGCAGCTTTTTGTGGTGGCAAAGAATTAGAAAATGAGTAGTTGCTCATCACTTGGAGAATGACTGAACAAGTTGTGGTATATGAAGGTAATGAAATATTATTGTTCTATATAAAATTATGAACATGGTTTAAGAAAGGCTGGAAAGATTTACACAAAATGATGATGAGCAAAACAAGAAGAACCAGGAATACAATGTACACAGTAACAGCAAAACTATGTGATAATCAACTATGAAAGAATTAATTTTTCTCAGTGATTAAGTGATCCAAGGCAATCCCAATAGACTTTGGATAGAAAATGCCATCTGCATCCAGAAAAAAACAAAAAAAAAAACAAAAAACAACTATGGGGACAGACTATAAATCAACACATACTATGTTTACTTCTTTTTATCTCTTCCATGTTTTTTTTTTCTTTTTGTTCTGATTTTTTCTCTCCAAATATGATTCATAAAGCAATGTGTTTTTAAAATAAATAAAGAAAGAAAGTTGATGGAGTAAAGTAGAATTCATTAGTGCACAAACTTACTCCAAAAGAACATTTCTAAAGAACTAAGGAAACACACTATTTTGCTTCAGTTGGAGATTCAGTTGGGATTTTGGGGTATGGTATCTTTTTCAGTTGTTTTACTTAACTGTTTTTCTTTCTTTCAAGAGAATGGTCAATGGTGGGGATAGAAGAATTATATCCATAAATGGAAGCAAGAAAGGAGGGAGAAAGAATGGGAAAGAAAGAAGGAAAGAAGGAAGGAAGGAAGGAAGAAAGGAAAAAAATTATTGTCTCTTTTCTTAACTTGGTACCTAACTCCTCCTTTTGATTCATATAACATACAGTTAGCACTTAATAAAAACTTGTAGAAATAGAATTTATATATGGAGAAATATAAATCAGAATAATATATATGCTCTAGATTGTTCTTAGGAGACAGCTTCTCTGACAAAATAACATATTCATATGACATTTATATTTATAAGGCTTACTAAGCACCTTCTTTACAGCATATCTGCAGAATATGAAAACATTCATGTCTCTATTTTTAAAATAGAGAAACTGAAGTTCAAAAGGGTTAAGAGTTTGTTCAATGTCTTAAGGTTAGAAAGAAGCTGGTTGGCTATAAAGATCAGAAAAAGAGAAATAAGAAATCTGGAAGAGAAAATGTAAAGTTTTGTTTAGAATATATTGTACTTAAGATAACTTTGAGACATCCTGGCATAGTTTTCGTCCAGGAGTTTAGAGATAGTGCTGGACATATTGATTTGGGAATTATCTCTAGTCAATCAGTCAATAAAAATTTCTTAGGAATCTACTTTGTCATGCACTGTTGTAAGCACTTAAGATATAAAAAGAAGCAAGACAGTCCCTATCTTCAAGGACCTTACAGTCTAATGGAAAGAGATCATATTTCTACTCATTGAGATGATGAAAGAAAATAATAAATACTGATAGAAAAGTAGAGGGACAGATTTCCATGGGTAAATTCCCACACATCTTTTTTCTTTGCTAAATAATGTTTCATTTTGTAATTTTTTGCTTGTGATTCAATTAGTTCTGTATTTTCTCTATAACTTAGTCTTAGAAAGTAGTCTAGGGAACTGAAAAACTAATGCTTTTGAACAGGATCACACACTAGGCCTGTTCAGAGAAAAGATCCAGGGCTTTGACCTAGATCTTCCTGAATCATTGGCCAACTCTCTCTCCACTATGCAATGCTAACTACTTTACACCATAATATCACATATGAAAATCATATTATTATATAATATCAGACTTTTAATAAAAAATGCTACATATCATACCACATAGTAAAGCAAATCATGATGATAAAAGATAAAAAAAAAAAAGGAAAGGAAAAGAAAGCAATACAAAGAGGAGGATTGTTGGAAAGAAGGAATACTGAGTTTATGAATTCAAAATGAACTTCCATGGAGATAACTATTATTTTTTCTTTCAATGATTTATGACATACATTTTTCATATTGTTGAATTTCCTCCAGGAAATAATAAATTTATATGTTATAGGCTGAAGAGACATCCCCAAAATCCAATAAAAGTACTGATTTTTTAAAATAACCAGTTGAGGAAAATGAAAACTCATGTAGTATTCTCCCATCATCCTGAAAATTTCATGTGTATTTCCATTAATGCAAAATATACACAGGAATGCATAACAGCTTTAACACCATAGACTTGTGGTAGATCTCCAATGTACCAAAAATTCCTTTAATCCTCTGAGTAGAAAAGCATTAACCTTCAACTAGGAAAGAACATTAACATAATAATTGGTTATGTTAATGATCAGATGGTTAATTTAAATAAAATTAACCAATGTGTTAGTTGGGGGGTGGTATGAGAGATAGTGGTTCCCTTTTTCTTCTATGCCTGTTTTAATTTTTTTTTTTTTAAACTCCAGTCCAAATTATCCATTTATTAGCAAGGGCATACTACTATGAAACATTTCATTCCTCTCTTCATTTGTTACCTAATTCTCTTGCAAAATCTAAAATATAGAGTAACTTGGGTAAGTGTAGGGCATTATAGTCAGGTTTGGGTATTGCATATGTGTTGTAGAGAGATAGGATAGGAACCATTGGATTCTTTTTTTGTTCCTTTTCTCCTCACCTCAAGAATTACTGTGACTTTCAATTACCCATGCTAGGTGCTTTGATCACAATCTCAGAGACAAAATTCAAAGATCATTAGATTAGAAAATGTTTGATATGAAACAGTCTTCTTGGACAACACACAATCACAGTGCAACATGCCATGGCCACACCATCAAGCAAAAACTTGGGGTTTTTGTTTCAAATAGCATTCACTGCTTTGTTTTCAATCTCTACATCTTCCCCTCACTTGAAGTACTTTTTTTATTTGTGCCTTACAATCAGATTATGACCTGAGATTACTAAAAATCTAGGCCTGAGTCAAGGCTTCTATTGGAGGAATTGGAAAATTAAATTGTATCAGAGTATAGGTTATCCCTGGAGAATCTCAGATTTTAGGCCTTTTGTCTCCCAATCTTATCTTACATACTCTTAACACTTATCATTTTAAAGTCTTTTAGATACTCTGACATTGGGGACATTGCCAGTAATTCACAAAGGTGACCTGTTCCCACTCCACCCACCTCCAATTTTTATTCTCATCTAGGGTAACTAAAAACAAAAACCATGATCTTTGCTGAAGCTGATCAAACTTCCATTTCAACACACACACAGAGCTCCATTGAACTAGTCATCACAGCAAAAGCCACAACAAGCACATAGCAGCATGGAACTAACTGCACGACTCAACAGACAATGCAGACAAACTTGAGTATAAACCAAGATTGTTCTACCTCTTTTCATAACAGGTTAGTGCTGGCCCTCAGTGTTGGTGTACAGTTTTTATGGCATGGGAAAATAGGGATGTTTCTGCCCTATAAAAATAAATGTGTTGAATGCTTTAGTTTGAGCTTACACCAGGTCAGAAAGATCCAAAAAGAATCCTGAAAACAAGGACATCACCAAAACACATGGGGGAGAATAGGAAAGTGTTGGCAGGAAAGTGACTGATTTTCCTGTGTGCTCTGAGGACAATATTTTCCAACATCTTTCTGTGAATAAAGAATAGAGGAATCATATTGATGGGACATTTTAAGGGCTTGTATCCTGCTACCAAATAGCATTCATTTATAAGCTTTTCCTTAAGTCATTCAAAAGGTCATTATTCCCACAAATGACAAATGTGAAAGATATAAGGAAACCAGACTCTTTTCATTTGTCTAACTCTCAGAAAGACCAATATAAGGGGAAAACTGTATAGAAACATGTGTTCTTTTTAGAAGGGAGTTGCAGACACAACTATAAGGAAAAAGATAAAGGAGCCCTCCTGGGTCTTTCCATTATTTGCTTAAAAAAGAAAGAAAAAGTTGGTATTCTTCCTTTTTTATGACCTATTTCATGCTTCTTTAAGCATCCAAAGCCCAAACACACTGTCTTCCTTTTGTAGCATCTTGTCCCCACCAGGCAATGGGAGATGGAACAGAAAAGGAAGCTTTGAGGGAAGCATGAAATCCCAAATTTGTGTAACTGTAACACATTCATTTGTTGTGACATCAATAGAGCAAAGGTGAGGGGTGAAGCTGAGAGTGGAGGATATCTCATTGGACTTAGTCATCTTTAATCTGTCAGGATAAAACACTTACCACATATGTGCAACTTTCTCAAAAGATGTTCTGCGATCCATTGAGTTGCCCAACTTACTTGGGATATGAGAGGGATAGGTGGGCAGAGGAAAAGAAAGAAAGGTCCATAAAAGAAAGAAAGCAAAAATAAAAAGAAACAAAAGAAAAGAAAAAAGCAGAAAATAAAAAGATGATGAAATGCAAGGCTACAACAAAAATGTCATGTAAGAAATCAAGGGGGGTACTAATAGAGAGTCACTAATGAAACACTTTCTATTCTTTTTTTTTTTTTCTGCAACTAGCAATTTAAAAAAGAAAAGGTGATTTCCTCATATGCATAAAATTAGTGCGATAAGAATAAAATCAGAATAGTCAAAAATGAAACCAGTGTCAGGTGCTACCATATTGTCATTTCTTTGGTCTATGGACTTCTGGAGATAATCAACAATCCAGAAGCTCTCAATATTTTGCTATCAAGACTATCTCTGATGGTCATCTAGAGTATTAATATATGGAATTTCTTCTCAATTGTATAAGTAGCCCTGCTTTAGATGACCTGATAGAAAATATCTTCATTTCATATGGTACAACATGTTTCAAACTCTTAAAAACTGAAAGGTGGTATGATATTCCTAGTCCAACCCTGCCCCTGTTCCAATATTTCCATTGATTTAAAGAAAGCTGTGGGAATTAGGACTTTGAGAATGAATATAAGGCTTGAATGATTCTAATATGATTTAATTCACCTTTGCTCACTGTGTACATGTCTCATTGCTGGTGTGTCTATACTCTTTCAGACACTGTAAATACCTGGAGCATGGGAATAATCGAACTGGGCAAAAATCTGACCAAAAAATATTTCATAGAAAGGACTAATTAAATTTGAGATGAGAATAATAGCAAACACCTCCACACCCAGTCCATTTTAAGTGATATGATCTGTGCCTAAGTAAATAATGGACCAGTTTAATGAAAGAAAGGCCCTTTTAACGGAAGGCATTTAGAGAATTTTTTTTCTCTCTTTGATAAGTGACTCTTCATTTTTTCCTTAAATTAAATAGAAGATTCATGCAAAATTAAAAATAAAGAATTTATAATAAAATTTGGAATATATGAATACATGCAGCAAAGAAAAGGAAAAAAAACAAAGGAAAAGGGAAAAAAAAGAATTTATTTGATCCTGCAAAAATAGAAAAGGCTTTCTTGGCCAGAAGCTTTAGTCTACCTACCACATATTTATCAGCATGGAACCTGCAGAGGAGACTGGACTAATTAATACCAAAAGCTAGGGAAGTTTAAAAAAAATGGTAAGAAAGACCAATACCTTTTTCTTCGCCTGTAACAGCTCCTGGTAGGCACTGGATCGTATGAAACGTGGGTAGGAATCACTTTTCATCAATTTGTAAATGTGCTCCTAAAAGGAAAGAATAGCTTAGATGCTATTTTTATGAATGCTTTAGAAAATCCAAAATGAGGAGAGGAAAGAAAAATAAATACCACCACATGTCATCCAGGTACTAGGAGGAAGGATGAGACAGATCTGATGTGGACTAGATATAATAACAATAAAAATATTATCAATGGAAATAAGTATGAAGGTGATAATAAATTTCCTTATATTTCTAGTATGTCATAGGTTTTTTTTATACTATAAATACTATAGTATCTTAACAGTGAATTATTTTATGAAATGGCCCAGGTAGGCATGGAGAATATAAATTTGACTTAGTCATTTCCAGAATAGAATGCATTGCAAGAAATCCAACATAGCAGTTCTGAACTCAATTATTTTGTTACAAATAATTCTAAAGATAAACCTAGTTGTCCCCTGTGCCAAAATGCAAAACAGAGTTTAAGCAATCTTGCAGATCATTGTGAATCCAATTTGAATAACTCTGGTTCTAAGATTTATTCTGGGCCCCAGAATATTCAGTTTGCATTTGTCTATATAGCTCATTAAAATGTAAGTTCGTTAAGGACAGCATCTATTTTGTTCTCTTTTATTCCCAACCCTAGAACCATGCCTTATGTAAAGTAAGTACTTAACTAGTCCTTATTGGGTTTGAACAGACTAACTGACCTGGAAAGTTGTTCTTCAGCATACTTTGTCCCAAAGCTGAAACCCCAGACCTATTCTGAAGATTTTTTAGCTAACAGGTCTCAGGACCTTACAAATTCTGATTACATAGAAGGAAGTATTGAAGGAAAGAAGGAAGGAAGGAAGGAAGGAAGGAAGGAAGGAAGGAAGGAAGGAAGGAAGGAAGGAAGGAAGGAAGGAAGGAAGGAAGGAAGGAAAGAAAAAAGAAAAGAAGGAAGGAAGGAAGGAAAGGAGAAATCTGGTGAAACAAACTTCTTTTGGCTTGGATTGGAAAACTTCCAGGTATTTCAGGTATTAAAGCCTTACACTAAAATGTACAGGTTCTTATAATAGCCCCATAATTCATCTAATTTAAATCTGGGCTCCCTCAGACTAATAATGGCTTAGAACTAGCTAGAACTTAGTCATGCTACACCTAGTGGTGTCTACCTTAGAGAAACTGCATGAGCACTTCACAAAAGGAGAACAAGGCTTCTATCCAATCAGGAGTTAAGCATTTCCCTTTGCCACATGAATTCCATAAGTTTAAGATTGCACCCTGAATCTGGTTATGTACATCTCTGTGATTATTATTATGTCATTTCCATCATGTCTGACTCTCATAACTCTATTTAGAGGTATTCTGGGAGAAGATACTGGAGTGGTTATCATTTCCTTCTCCAAATCATTCTATAGATGAGGAATAGAGGTTAAGTGACTGGCTTAGGGGGTCTCAGACCAGATTTAAACTCATGAAGATTAGTCTTTCTGATTCCAGGCCCAGGGCTCTATCCACTGTACCACCTAGCTACTAATTGACTCTAGCTGACAATTTCCATGAACTGTTTATTCAATGAGGAACGGACAAGTTGGAATTTTTGAGCTATAGTACTAGAAACCACTCTTCCTCAAAGTTTCTTTTTGAACCTAGAGGAGAGAAATTATCAGTTGCTCTCTAGGGACCCAATTTGACGGTCTGAGTGGGGATTAGAAGAGTAATACCAGAGGAAGTATTGTATCATGGTTGAGATGGAATTGGATCAGTTGTTGAAATATTAATATGGATTTCATTATGAAGAGTCTTTTTTCTTGGGGCTGATTTAAGAAAAAAAATTGGGTATGTGTATATGTGTGCATGCATACATTTTTCTCTTTAAATCAATAACATATTTATAATCTGTATTGTTGTAGGGAAGTTAATCATCTATAGTTTCTTATATCAATGTAATCATACAGCCAGACTAACACACACACACACACACACACA
The DNA here is from genome assembly GCF_902635505.1 of Sarcophilus harrisii. Taxonomy (NCBI): domain Eukaryota; kingdom Metazoa; phylum Chordata; class Mammalia; order Dasyuromorphia; family Dasyuridae; genus Sarcophilus; species Sarcophilus harrisii. Next base: position 378,112,310 of record NC_045429.1, read on the forward strand.
TACACACACACACACATGAACAACCACAATTTGCAGCATATAGTCTTTAGACACTTCCCTTAGAAGTTAAATGATTTTTCAAGAGCCAAATATTCTAACTGCATCATTAGACCCTTTGAATATAGGTCTTCTTAATTTGTCAAGACCAGTTATCTGTATGCTAATGCAAAACTTTAAAAATGCAAATAGGTTCAATGGTGGGGAAAAACAATCTAATGTTAGGTGGTATCATGTCATTTGGGAAAATGCTCATAATATTTTTGCTGAACTTCCTTTAATCAAGCTAACTTTCACTGTTCCAAGAAAAAAAAAAAGAAATCTCTTCAGACTTTAAATAGGTGTTTCCCACCCATCTGACAAATTATTATCTTCATAAAGCATAGAAGGAAAACACTAAAATTTCACCCTGAATAGCTGGAAGAAATCTGCATTGGGTTGGGCATCTGTGTCAAAATTTTTATACTGTTTTCTCATGCATAGCTCTGTTTCATTCAATTATTTCCATATGGGATAACATGATAGAGCCATTGGAGTTGAGATTGTGGTTTAGTCATTTAAACATGTGTTGACTTTTTACCTCCATTGCCCCTATTTCCTCAATCCAGAAGTGATTGGAAAAATGGATTATATACTGACAATATAAAGAAAGAAAGATCTTCCCATAAGTACTTCTTTAGTCTTATGGTTTAATTTAGGAAAAAGTGATAATTGGTCAGAGATTCTTTGTGTAGATGATATATTCTTATAAAACAGCTTGAAAACTTATTACATATATAAGTTTAAACATTAAAACAGATAATCTTGAAGGGAGAATTTTTCTTTGAAAGCTTTTTTGTTTGTTTGTTTGTTTGTTTTTCCCCCTAAAACATTAATTATTTATTGTTGAGAGCATAGGAAGAAACAAACTAAAGTAATTTTTAAGATGGTCCATGGCAATGTATGGGATTGTGACTTAGTCCCAGTTCTACAAGATCTTTTTAGTTCTAACCTCTTTTCTGATCTCCATTCTCTAATCTTCAATGGCCTACTGGACATCTCAAACTAGCAGTTCCATAGATATCTTACACTCAAAATATCCAAACTAAACTCATTATCACTTCCTCCCATGTCCCACCTATCCCCATACCCACTCCACATACCCCTATCCTTCTGCTCTTTCTAACTTTGTGGTTACTGTTGAGGGTACTATCATTCTTCTATTTACTATATTATTTAGAAACTTTTGAGATACATAATTTCTAGGTAATTTAGTTATATTATTAAGACTAGCAGGTTATTAATAAAAGGATAGTCATTTGATCATATCTCTTAGACTAAAGACAATCATGACTGTGGCCTCATAGTTTATATACTTTTAGATGTTCAGTGAAGGGCTGCTAATGAGATCATGTCATCTATAGACAGAGAAATTATCTCAGACCACCTTTTGAGTCTTGGGTTAAATAGATATAAGGAAGGATCTGTCCCCACCCGAGCTTAAGTAGAACAGAACAGACGTTCCTACTTTAAGTTAAATTCCTTATAACTTGGGTGAGGTCTGATGTGATCTCAGTGATATCTTTTAAGACACTGAACTTTCAGGACTTTGGAAGAAGGGGAGAGATCTGAATCTCTCCAAAATATTGGCTATTAATAATTATGTCTCTCTTCATCTAGGATCACAGCCTAGATGCCATACTTAATTTTTCACTCTTTATCATTGTCCTTATCCCCCTCAACCCAAGACAAGTCCTGTCTATTCTATGTTCCTAAAATATCTTATATATGCCCTCTTCTCTCCTCTGACATTGCCACCACTCTGGTCCAAACCCTTATTTTCTTAGACCTGAACATTTTAATTGCTTTCCATCTCAATTCTCACCCCAATACAGTTCATCTTCCACTTAGCTGTCAAACTGATCTTTCTAAAACTCAGGTGCAAATATGTAACTCCCTATTTTATAAAGCCAGTGGCCGAACTCCTTAAGACTGGGTTCTATATCTACATCTGTATATGTATATATTCTATAGATAGATAAAGATAAAAATTGGCAGCTAGAAAGATAAAATGGAGATGAGAGGAAAAAGAAGTAAATTAAATCCCTGATAATCAGGGGAAGGACTAATAGCTAAAGTGACAATTGAGGGAGAATCAAGAAAGGCCTTGCAGTAGGAGAAGATGTAGCAACCTAGCTCAAGAACTCAAAATAGCTAATTTACAAATAACTAAATTAGGGAGGAATGGTCTGCTTTACAAAAGATTATATCTGGGAAAAGATTCCATCCTTTATTAATTTCTAAATTTAGTCATCTCTCCTAAGACACTTCCATTTTATTACCTATAAAACCTGGAAGTACCACAGATATTAATAGGCAAAATTACAGGAATTGCCATTGAATGAAGATGGAAGGATTATGGGGAGATCTTTTGAAATTATGTCCTTAAGAAAACATAATTGATTGACTCCCATACATTCAGACGAAGCTTTCTAAAACTAAGTCCTCCTGCTACTGACCTGAGCATCTTCAAATGTGTACCGTCCTGGCTCCTTCACATTTTGTGTGGTTTTGTCATAACTTTTGGAATCCAAATTAATGGCACTGGGAGCACCTGGAGCCAGAAATTCCTGCCATATTTCCTGGACCCGGGTGGGGACTTCCCGAATGGTTCTTTTCTTCAAGTCTTCCACTGCCAACCAGAACCTATTGGGAATGAAACAGTAGGCATTTACTCACTAGTTGATTTTTGAAAACCCTTAATGTGCTATTTAGCCATGATACAAATAGCAGGAAACAAAGTTCTCAGTTTCTCTTCTTTCATGATATCAGAACCATCTGTTTCCTCCCACCCCCTCTGAAAAAGCTTCAGAAGGGTAAGAAAGCATAGGTAGGATGAATGCATTTTTCTTTATAGTTTGTAAAAAGAACAGCATATAATTCTGTTCTAAAATGACTCTGATATGCTTCATATGTTGAGAGGGAATGAAAATGATAAAAATGCCCTTTTGGAAATAATCCATGCTCAAAGCAGGTCTGACAGAGACTTGCCTCTATCCCAAGGCTTCAGAGTTTAGCAAACAAATACTAGGGCACTAGGGAACCATTTATCATAAAGGATGGAGGTAGTGAATAATGCTAAGGGGGAAAAAGCATTGTGTGGAGGAAACTCTGAGGACTAAAGACAAAGGGACACATATGATTTCATGTTCCTTCCTTAGGATCTTACCTGTTTAAGTCAGTAAGGGAGTGGCTATAGAAAGACTTTTTATTCTCCCTAGGCCAGGAAGATACTAAGCATGTGAATAATCATGATGAAATCCAAAATCCATTATTACATAAGGTCCTAGCCAGAATGATTGTTGAGTTATAAATTGTTGTAGTTGATAAGAAGTGAAAGACTAATATATGAAGCTTCTACTTAGTCAAGTTTTGAAAGGCCAAAAGCATTGAGAAATTTGTAAGGAAGACTGATTGTAAAGTTAAAAGAGCTTGTAATTTAAACTGTAAAGAAGAGGAGTTAGACTGTGTAGTTATTGATATTGTTGAACACACAGGGATATGACTCGGATAATATATAATAGCATTACTGAGTGGTATATTAAATTTTTATCCTTAATAATATCCTATTAAATATTTGTGCATCATATAAATCATCACATAATATGTATATTATATGTGCATATGCAATATATGTATATATAGTTCATATACACATGCACATATAATACACATACAAATACACACATACACATATATGTTCTCAATTGCTTTTCATAACAACCTTGTGAAGCAAACACTGTTATGATCCTCATTTTACAGATGAGGATACTGAGGCTTGGAGTAGTTAAATGAGTTGTTTACCATCACACAGCTAGTAAATATTGGAGGCTGTATTCTAATACACATTTTCGTGATTCCAAGTCCAATGCCTAATTCACTTCTCTCTCATATTTTTATGCAAACTAGTTACAATGACATTTAAGTAGTTAAACTGCTTTTTAAATAAGGAATTTAGTTTTTAAATATAAAGCTTTTGTGTAAAAATGTTTGCTTTATCCCACCTCTTCTATTTATCCATTTTTAGACTAAATTAAAATGATGGACCCATTCTTTTGGATTTTGAGAAGACAGAACAGTACCTCCTTCGGGAAATTGAGGGGAAGAGCAAAGAAACTCATATTTAAGAATAGTTTCTCCTCCCCCAAACATGTTAAGAACAGTTGATGGTGACTTGTATTAGAGGTACGTGGCAGATCTAGAAAGGTGCTCAAACCTGACCCAGGAAGTTAGTTTATTTCCAATGTTCATGTCACATGTTCATGCAAACCTGTGGAAAAAGAATTTCCTATGCTGTGATCTAGAAAGCTAGTCATTTAGTGAGAGAAAGGAGATTCCTGGAGAATATTAGTTTGGGGAATTGATTCATAAGCAACCCTAAGTCTTGCTCAAGAATTTGTGGATTGGGCCTTCTGGAAAAGGAATTTTTCTGCTGTCATGTGTGCCTTGGTAACAATATATTCTTTAGAATTTCTATTCAGTTTCCTATTGGGAAAGAACAAAGTTGCTAAGTTACTCAGACAATGCAAGTCTGATAGGAAAGGGATTGCTTATTTAGCAGCTCTCAAAGTATATTTACCTTTGGGAAAGGTGATATAAACTACAAAGTAAGTCTACTTCAATAACGGCATGTCCCATATGACTAGTAGCAATTGAAGGATATTGATGTGTGTGTGTGTGTGTGTGTGTGTGTGTGTGTGTATGTGTGTTTTAATGCAATTCTGTTTCAATAAGCTTGGTTAAAAGAATTGTGCAATTTCCTAAAGGTGATCCAACCTCCTATCTCTCTTCCTCCTGTGTAAAGCTGAGCACAGCTCATTGTCCATCTGCAGCATCTGTCCCAGATAGGTTTATACTGGTGAATTCCCTCACAAGGTTGTTAATCCAAACCTTCTCACAGTTTTCTATGGCAACCAATAAAAATGAAGTGTTTCAAATAATAAAAAAAAGATGCTTAAATGAAAAAGTGATAAACTGAAACAATCCCCTAAACAATGGTTTATATAAAAAAATCAATAACATACACATTTTTGTAAAATAATAAAATGTAAACTATTACATCCAATATTATTTTCAGTAAAACTTTCCTCAGGTATCCTGAAAGTCACCTCAGAATGATTTGAAGTTGTTAAGAAAGCTAAGGCCCACAAAAAGGTCTATTGGGGGAAGAAGAAGTATCAAAAGAGAGACAGAAGCTTTCCTCCAAAGCTTCCCAAATACTGCACTGATTTTGGCAATAACATCTATCTACCTCATCATCCATAGGGACATTCTTGAAAAGCATACTACCAAGGCTATTCCATAGCATTCAAAATTTCTCTATTGGTTGCAATTGATCATTTCACATAGGGTGGTATGGTACTGGCTAGTGGGAAACCTGTTTTCTTGATGTTAATTTTCAGGTCACAAATAGCAGAGAATACATCCACACTTGTGGGATCTCGGGCTCATAGGTTTCTCTGAGTGCACAGTCATCTGCAAACAAAAATCTGCTCACCAACTCTGCCTCCACTTTAGTCTTCTCAAGTTAAATAATTTACTGTCAGCCCAGTAGCTGACCTTGATGCCATTTTTATCCTCATTGGGAGGATAAAACATCTGAGACATCTGATGACATCAGAGAATAATGCTAAAAACATTATGCTAAAAATCTTGAGAGCAAGCACACAGCCCTACTTCACTCCACTGATAACTTGAAAAGCATGAAAGCATCATTCATTGGTCAGAACCTGTGTAAAATGCTATTATGGAACTAGAGTGCAATACTGATGAATTTTTCCAGGCTTATAAAATTTTGCCATGGTCTTCAAACAAGCCCTCACAATTGAGAGTATCAAAAGCCTTGGTCAGATCAACTAACACTGTGTACAAACCTTGACTCTGCTCCTGGCATTTCTCCAGGAGTTGTCAGGCAGCAAACACCATATTGACTATTCCTTGACTCTTTCTGAAGCAACATTAGCTCTTGGGTAGATGACCATCTTCCAGACAAAGGATTAATTCCTTTTTTTTTTTTTTTTTGCCAACAGTCACTATTATAGAGCTCTCCCATGATTGTCACAGCAATCTATTTTTTTTCCCATAGCAAATGATGTAAATTTAGCCTATTTCAATTTAGCAAATAATGGACTGATATGGATTACATGGTAAAACAATTAGAAGGATTCAGGACTGGACGAATGATCAGACTTAAAGAGTAGTTATTAATGATTCAGTGTCAAATTGATATCTATATCTGATGTGATTTTATCCAACATTTTTATCAATATCAACATGATAAAAAGCTAGATGAAATCACCAAATTTGCAAATGGGACAAAACTGAAACAGATATCTAACTGAAAATAATAGCCAGATTCTTAAAAACTTGTGAGACAAGAAAAAATTGCTAAATCTAAAAATGATAAAATTCAATATAGATTCATGAATTTTCTAACGCTCGAGTTTAAAAAATCAACTTCACAAGTAGAAGATGGAGAAATAGCAATATCTGGAAAGGATAAAGATCATTTTTCCTGGCATCTCATTATTTTCCTACCTCTTTTCTCCTACTGTGGAGATGCCTCTGCACTGGCAGCTCCCTTCTTCGATTGACAAATTCTTGTCAAGAATTACTAATTAAGAAAGTACTTGGGCTATCCATGTTTAGGTCCATTCTTGACTCTCCAGAATTTTCACCTTGTCCATAAGAGATATGGTGTCTTCCTCCCTTAGAACCAGGAATTTTTCGTTTCCTTTTCATTTGCTTTTATTTACATACAGTGCCTGGTCCATTGTATGAACTAAAAATGTTCTCTGTCTCTGTCCATCTCTGTCTCTGTCTCTCTCTTTCTTTCTCTGTCTGTATCTGTGTCTGTGACTCTGTCCTGCTGTCTCTTGACTCTCTCTTTATCTAAGTGGACTACAAGTTCAATATCAATCAGCAGTATGATGTGGCCGCCATCAAAGCTCAGGAATAAGCAATTTGTATTTGATTTTGATGAGACTATATCTGAGTATTTTATTCATTTCTGGGTGTCCCAGTTTAAAAGGACATTTATATATGGAAAGCACATATAGGAATGCAATTAGAATGATAAAGGATGTTGACTTCATCTTATAGAAGTTTTATTTGAAAAAGTTGACTTGTTTAACCAGGAGACAAGAAGGAAGAGAGCATGCAAATAACAGTTGCCTTCAAGTATCTGAAGGGCTTCAAGTGGACTAAAGATTAGGCACTCTTATTTGACCCTGATGGCAGAAGCAGTATCAATTGATAGAAGTTGTAAATCAATAAGTTTAGGCATAATGTAAGGAATAAACTTATTAAAAATCATATTTATGTAAAAGTAGAAACAAATACCTTATTTTGTTGGGTTTTTCATATTTTTTTTTTACAAAAAGAGATTGGATAACTGACTCCTTGTCTGATGTAGTATGGAACAGATTGCTTTAAGATATTGGTTTGATTAAATGACCATTAAATTCACTTTCAACATAGAATTGCTTAGATTTTTGTTTTATTAATTAAGGAACACACAGGGTAACAAGATTCTTAGAATCAGAAAAAAAATATGCATAATAATAACAATATAATTAACCTGTGATTTTGTTACCATTAGTAGTAAACACATAAAAATTTTAAATATTTTTATTGTGAAGGCTTAGCTTAAGTTTTAATTAAAATGAATTGTTCTGTCATTTTTAAAAAATTGAAAATGATTGGTTCATAGTTGTAGTTTATTCTTGTCTTCACTGAAAGGATAATGGAAATCAGTATGATCTCCTTTTTCTAGAATCTGGAATCCTTCCTAATTTAATAACTTACTCTCCTCCCTCACATTCTTTCTCCCCCTCCCTCTTTTTCTCCATCTCTCTCTCTCTCTTCCTCTATTCTCTCTCTCTGTTCTCTCTCTCTCTCTCTGTCGCTGTCTCTCTCTCTCTCTGTCTCTCTGTCTGTCTGTCTGTCTCTCTCAGTCTCTCACACACATATACCAAGCACTTACTGTGTCAGGAATTGTGTTCTGGAGATACAAATATGTGAGAAATGCCCATTTCTCTTATATTTAATAACATTATTGAATGAGGATTAACGGTTTTCCTTTTTTCTACTTCCTCATCTAGAAGCAAACCAGTATGGGAAATGTTTCTTCAAGATTTATTCAGAACAAGATCTAATCAGACAATAAAAGAAATTCCAATTGTGGACTCATGGATATATTCCTTTTTGTTGTGTTTGCTCAGATAGGTCTGGGAAGAATCGATTTTCCCTTTTGTCAAGACAGGAGATATGGAAATTGATGTCTCTTTGATAAAGATTTGGGTACCCAAGTCACTGTACCCCCAAGACAGTCGTTTTGATATATTTGATCTCCAATTGCATTTACCAATCAGAATTTATTGGCATATCTCAGGAATACTTACTTTTGAAGGACATATATACTGTGAGTGCACTGCCATCAAGGGTCCAAGAGAGACAGCCATTCTTTCACTAACAAATGTGCTGGACTTATTAATAAAATGATTAAATTACCCAGAATTATGTCTTGGAATTTTTTCATTATCACAAGCATATTTTCAAAGTGCTTATATTCCAATTGTATTCTAATAAAGAAGACAAATGAAAGAGAAAGTGGAAAGCAAAAGGGAGGTGGTACAAAGTTTCTGATGAGTTGAACAAATTAAGAGATTAAGTTTATCTGAGAGGTAAAGTGAACATAGCTGGAGCTCCTCATGTAATAGTGATTCTAGCTAGGGATTCCCCCCAAAAGGAAAGTCTCTATCACCCAATGTCTCTATTTCCCAAGTGCTCATGAGTTTCTCTCACTTTTATCTATTCAGAGACACATACATACACAGACACACGCACACACACACACACACACACACACACCCCTACACCTCTTGCAGATAGACCTAAGAGGTACTGGTAAGGGTGGTCAGTCAAGATAAATTAATTTACATATCTGGGAGACTACAAATTAGCTTTTTGTCTTCAAATTAGACCATTTCCTGACAGTCTGAAACATTTTGTGCCAGACACAAAACAGTTTTTAGCTATCTTAGTTTTTATCTACCATGAAGCTCATGCAAAATGTGAAACTTTATGGCAGATACAGATTTCCGATTTGCATTCTCAGGGTGTGTTTGTGGTTATCCTGGACAATCTGTGGAATGTTAGGCATGTTCACTCAAAGACAGAGGGTGATTTTGGGCCATGGTATAAAGGCAGGAGCACAGAATTGTCTTCCTGAATAACTTGAATATTCGTTAGCTGAGGATCTGTAAAAACCTTCTTATAGAAGCGACTATGCCAGTAATTGCTAAATTCCATTGAAGGGGGTGGGGAATCTACTGAACTTCAAAGAAAGAAAATTTCAATTTTATGAGAATACTTAAGTCTGTAAAAAGTTAAAGAGCATATCGAATTTCCAGAGAAAAATAATGGGGAAGCTTTAAAATGGCATTTTAAATGTGCTAGAAAATCAGGACTCTGGTTAATGGTCTTAAAACTGTCAAAGAACATAGCAGTGACTCAGAGCAAAACTACAGTTTCTTTCCAGGTGTCCTGTAAGTTATGAGACTTCCAAAATATGTGAAAATAACATTCATACCAGATGTGCAGGCTGAATGCAATTGTTCACCTGTCACAGACTAAGTTCAGCTGCTTTCTGCTTCCAGCTCTTGGTTCGCTATTTTGACATTTGGAAGGTTAAAACAAAAGAAAAAGAAAGAAAAAAAAGCAACTTCTGCCTATTAGATTTTTCTCAAATTATATGATAAATATTTAACATCAGGTCTCCTTCCTTCTTTGCTAGATCACTATACCTACCTTTGCTTCAAAAGTGCTAAGAGAATGAATAGATAGTATTTGCAACTATATGAATACAATAATGTATGATCAAATAAGCTATTGAGGATCCTCTAGTCCAATAGAATTCAAGCTAACAATTTCCTTTGCTCATTGCAACCATTTCAGGTCTAGAAAAAAAATTGCAAAATAAAAATCAAAAGAATGCAAAGCCAAAATGATTATGGAATCACAAAATTCAAATGCTATATATGAGGGGTGCTTGGGATGAACAGACAGGTAGGAAAGTAAGTTCACCTAGAGTGGGAACATATTGTTTGATTGTTCTGAAAAGTGTCTAAAATTTCTGAAGCATTAGGTGGATATTTTATTATGGACAACTAGGTGGTGCAGTGGATAGAGTGGAAGCTGGAGTCAGGAACACACCATCATGAGTTCAAATATGGCTTCAGATGCTTACTGTGTGACCCTGAGCAAGTCACTTAACCCTGTTTGCCTCAGTTTCTTCATCTGTAACATGAACTAGAGAAAGAAATGACAAATCACAACGGTATATCTGCCAAGCCCAAATGAACTCAGAGTTGAATACAATGGAAATGACTCAACAACAACAAAAAAGTATTTAACTTCGTTGTTCATTTTTTTTTTTTCCTCTGGTCAGTGATGAAGCAGCAGGATTAACATCAAAAGAAATACAAATATTTGTTCCTTGGGATAGGGAAAAAAACACATTTACTGAAGATAGTTAAAAAAATAATTCTTCTTTCAATTATGGTATAAGAACAAAGCATTTAGACTTTTACCTCAAATTTTCTGAACTGAATTCTGACTCTAGAAATTTGAGGAACTGTTCTCTCCCAACTGGATCTTTCAATGCTTCATCCATGCCAAAACCCCATCGTTTAACTCTCTGTTGGCCAGGTTCTTTGCTGTAGGTACAAAACAGGTCAACAAAAATTATTCCAGACTAAATAATTTTTTCTAGTTCTCTCATACTACCACATTTATCAAGAAGCCAGATTAATGTTGAAGTTTTAGCCTTTAAATCTTTCTCATCCTTCATTTAGTTAAGACTATTCAAAGATAAATGAAATTATATGCATATAATCACATTGTGAAAAAGGGGGGATCAAATAGCAGTATGATGTTGTGAAGTGTGTAGCACAAGGGAGAGAGGTACATGTCTGTTGTTCCTACCATCAGAGAGGCTGAGGCTGGTACATCTCTTGAGCTTGATTTTCAGAGCTTCAATGTGCTAAGCAGATCAAGTGTCTACATTAAAATTAGCCCAATGTGCTAAGCAGATCAAGTGTCTACATTAAAATTAGCCTTAATATTGTGAGTCTCCAGAAGCGAGAGGGAGTGGCTACCATATTGTATAAGTAGGCATGAACTAGTCCAATTCAGAAAATAAGGGACTAGGTCAAATCCCTCATGCAAATCAGGGATGGACTAGGACTGGAAGTATCCCAAGTGCATATAGTTTGGGTAAGATAGAGAGAGAAGCTCTGTGTTTTGTTTATTTGTTTTGTTTTTTAAGTATGGGAATAGAGATTGAGACATGAATTTTAATCTCTGAGGCTCTAACCCTAATTAGCTGGCATTTAACTTCTCCCTCAGTGTGTTTCCCTCATGCCTAAGGTTCCTGCCAAATTAGATAATTCTATAGTGAACAGATTGAATTAGCCTGGACTTGCTAAAACAGTTATGGATCACTGGCTGGATGTAGAAGAAAGGTCATGGAATCTACTTAGGCATCGATACTAAACTAAATCCTTATTTTATAAAGTGAGGTGCTGTTATCTTGTGACTTTTACTTAGCACTATCTTGTGTAGTTATTCGGGTGACTTCTCTTCTATGTGCTCTTGGATGATTCTTCCTCCAGCTATAATGGAAAGGGCAGGATAGGGAAATTCTAGTGGCTTATCTCTAAAGTAAATTCATTTAACTGCATGTTGGGATTTTCTTATATATGTTCTAAGCATTTTACATATCTATGTCATTTATAAAACACACATTTGTACCCTAATATATAATATTATATACATAATAGATGATATATAATTATAGTCCATAATTTACTATGTCATAGCTTTCTTCTTCCCTTTCTCCTTTCATTAAAGGTAACCATAACCCTAAATGTATTTATTTCAGCCAGAAATTCCCATCATTTCAGAAGTATCACTCAAATTATTTGGATTATGCTGAGGGGTCACTGATTCATGTACTAGATGAGTGTTCATAAATTAGGGATTACTGGAGGTGAGATAGAGAGTGCTTCAGGAGCTAATCAATTTGGATCACTTTCAGAAATGGAAATTCCTCTCCCTTTTGTGAGTAAGTCTTTAAAACCAGTGTGTCATGTCTCTGCAGCTTATGAAAGTAGATGTTAGCTATTATAGGGCTCAGAAAAATGCTTCTAGTTCAAAGGAACAAGGGGAAGAGAAATACATCATTGACTACCATATTCCTATAGGAAAACTAATGCTTCTCAAAATGTAAAAAATTCTAGGATTCTTTTCATTTAGAGCAAATCCTCAGATAAAGAATAACCTTTGTCAAAAAGAGAGTTAAAAAGTCACCAACCTTGCTTCAAGTTCCCAGAAAGTGGTATCATCTGACATCCATGGATTAGAAGGATCAGGTGGTACAAGAAAGGGATCATATTCAACATACTGTTCTGTGTAGCTTAGTAGACTAGGAACAAGCAAAAGAAGGACATACTAAACAATTTTAGAGTTTCTCTAAGTATAATTCAACACAGCTCAAATGAAAGAAGTTGCAAGACATTTTACCAAGGTAATCCAACTTATTTAACAGTATAACAGGAAACTCAAATTTCATATCATTTTCAATACTTCCATAATTCTATTTTGTATACATGGACTCATTTTTATTAATGAACTCAGAGAACTGGTAAATAATAGCAATAAAGATATTGATTATGGATAAGTCTTAACTAGGCATATACTGGCAAATATTTAACTGTCTCCAAAAAAGTATACATGACACATTTTTTGCCTTAATTTGCATTATTAATATTTTCTCTATCACTTACTAATACAAAATGGCAAACTACAATCATATATATGTGGCATATATTTGTAGTTTTGCCAATATCCGAGATATAATGCTCATATTAAAGATTTCACTATCGGGATTCTTGAGCCAGAAGGAGTTGGCTTCAGCATACATGTGAAGTCACATCCATTCTTCATCTTCATTTTTTCTACTTATGAAGTGATTGGCTCAACTATTGATTGAGAACTGAGTATCTCTCACCTATGAAGTGTCAAAAATAAGATTTTAAAGTAAGATTTCAGCTTCAAAGATAGAAATGACTTGAGAAGTCATCTGTTCCAATTTCCTCACTTTATAGAGGAGGAAATTATGGATCAAGAAGACAAGAAGATTAAATAATATGTCCAATGTCACATAAAATAGTAAAGGTAGGATTTAAGCAGAATTAGTGGCAGATAGGGGGAGTAGTGGATAGAATGCTGGGAGTAAAGTCAGAAAGACCTGAATTCAATTCTGGCTTCAGATTTAATCTGGTTTGATCAAAAGAGTCATCATACTAACTGTATAACCCTAAATAAGTCCTTTTAACCTCTGATCTAGTTGTGAGAACCAAATGAAATAATACTTGATTCATAAAGCATTTAGTACAATATTTGGCACATAGTAAATGCTTAACAATGCTTATTTCATCCCCTCCTACCATGGTGGGGAAATGCAGTGTGACATGTTAATTATGAAAAATGAATCCAAAGAAAGCAATTTGGTGATAAAGCAATATGGGAACTCTATGTCATTTACCAAAGGAAAAAAAAAAGACCTGAAACCCCTCAAAGCTTATAACTCTTTTGTTTTTTAGTTGTATTTTATTTTGAATTTAAGAAATAAAATAAGCATTTCCAAAGCAGAATAGAAAAAAAAAAGACAATTGTACATGAAACTGCAAATCTACTATGTATAACTTGTAACATTTCCTCCTTTTTTTTTTGCCTCCCCCCATTGTCCTAGAGATGGCTATTATTAGGATGGATATATATATATATATATATATATATATATATGTGTGTGTGTGTGTGTGTGTCTGTAGATACTCATACATATTACAGACACATATGTATACAAACGCACACATATATACATATACATACATATATACATATATGTTTATATGTAAAACCACTCTATATAGACTTTTATTTAACACTTTTTTCCCTGGCTGCAGAAAGGATCTTCCTTCATATGTCCTTTGTAATTAATTTGGGTATTTATAATAGTCAAAATGACTTAATTCTTCAAAGTTGTTCTTAAAATAATATTAGTTTTACTGTATTAAATTGAACCAGGAAACTGGAAGCTTCCTTCCTACTTATAGTAAAGAGATTCAGATCTAAGTCTCTATCATAAGTGGAATTGAGATGCTTCCCATACATGTGGGGATCCAAGCAAGAAATTATCATTCCATCCAAGTAACTCAGATCCTTTTTCTGTTCTTTTTGAGAAGTCTTGAATTATTCACCTCAGTTTTATCCTGTAATGCCACATTTCCCTGCCATCTTTGATACTTTTCCTTCCTATCTTTAATTTATGACTTTAAAAGGGCAAGATCTTAAAATCCTTACCTATCAGCAACTTTGGACATTTTTAAGCGGTGTCTGTCTAACTGTATTTGCCAGTATTTTATCTGGGGGAAAAAAGAAGGAGAAACAGTTACAGGGCGTCATAGATATTTTCTTTTACTCACATAATTTCCATCTCCAAATTCTGAATCTGTTCAGTGCTGAACTGGCATTTGATGAAATCAGTAAAATAAATAGAATCAAAAATATCTATGGAGGTAATATCATTCTTCAAATAACTAATTTACTCTCTAGTGCAATCTAGTTATGAGAACTGAAACCAATGAGATGACAGTTGAATCCACTGCCTGTAGACAATTTTTTTTTTTTTTTAGGATTCTACCTGATTTAATAAAATAAGGCAACATCATTTTTTTTCCCCTTAAAAAGCAAATGACTTCTTCAACATCCCACTGAGTTAACAAAAAGCAAAGGATAGTCATATTTTAACTATTTTGTTCAAAAATGAAATCATTTCATCATTTATACTTTCAACTTTTTTTCCAATTCTGACTCACTGCCTCTGAAGGCCAGACAAATG
This sequence comes from Sarcophilus harrisii, assembly GCF_902635505.1. Lineage (NCBI taxonomy): Eukaryota > Metazoa > Chordata > Mammalia > Dasyuromorphia > Dasyuridae > Sarcophilus > Sarcophilus harrisii. Next base: position 378,127,311 of record NC_045429.1, read on the forward strand.
AAAGATCAGAGACACTTCTTAGAAAAATATCTGATCTCCAAACTTCCCTGACTTGACTGCCTCGCCCTATATACAAAATCACATAAATAAAACTTTTGAATAAAAGGCTTCCCTGAAAACTATTTCTAATAATGTATTGTCTTACATAGATTAAAAATACATTAGGAAAGAGCTGATAATGCTTATGCTACTGTTCCACCAAATCTACTGTTAACAATCCCTTTATAAGGTAGTGTACAGGAGAGTATTAGGAGAAGTAGGTCAAATAAAAAGGAAAACAAAACACAAAATGAAATTGGTGACTGAAACAATCTAAGTATCCCATTATTAATGAATTGCAGAATTGGAATGTCATTATAAAAGGATTCCAAAGTCTTCAAATGTTTTAGTTTGTATTCTCTATCACCTAAGGGGGGATGGTGTATATTAGCCATAGGAGTATGTCAATCAGTAGGGAGTTTTTCTATATTTCCTATATTCTACAGCATATGTATATATATGCTTATTTAGATAAATTTAAATATATATTTGTATATATTATATCATTCTATATTATATAGAATGATATAATATATAAATATAAATAAATTGAAATAAATGCTTATTTAAAATAAAAAAAGAAACGCATATGTATAAACAAATAAAACATTACCACTGCCCTAATTTAATTTATCTTTCATAACTATCTAGCTCCCTCTCTCAAGGAATTAAGCCTTCTGTCTGACTATTAAAGTAAGGACATTAGTTGAGGTTTATGAACTCATAGAGTATAAGACCCATAAGATACTTTGAATCTAGAAAGCAATTTTCTCTTGACCCACCAGACAAGTTGGTGGGGTTATGAGCCATTAAGCACTGCATTTACATCAAGAATAAAAAGTATGGAAATCTACATTATTGTAGAAAGAATAATAGTTTATTCATATATTGAGTAGTAGCATCTGGATATATGTTGTTACTTATGTATATAGGCACATGAACTGTATTTCAAGATTTCTCAAGTTCTGAGTCATAGAAATCAGAACTATAGAATTAAGAAACGATCATACGGGAAAGTGGTATGAAATTGTAGGTTGCATGTAAATTGTGACTGAATATTCTACCTTGGAGTCTTGGGGATATGTGAAGATATTAAGATATATATATATATATGAATATATATATATATAATATATATTAAGATATGTGATATATCACTAGTCCCCTGAATAGTAAAAATTCCTAGGAAAAAATGTTTTTTTTTTAAATAATTAGAGAGAAACCTAAGGACAAAGGAAAAAGTTTCTTGGGGAATGCATGGTTGATAGAAGGTTCATATAATATAATATATATATATATATATATATATATATATATATATATAATATAATATAATATAAATAAGTATTTTACTGAAACACTGTAAATATTGTATATTATCAATAAGAAAAATAATAAAAGAAAATAACTTTTGAAGATATATTTTCATTACATAATTCCTAAGAAGTACATAGCAATAGCACCTTGTTCTCAGTTTAGTTTTGCAATAATATTTTATTAAGTCTTTTAGAAAGTAAACAAACCTGTTGGTGCAATTCATCTTCTGTGGGAGGCTTAGTTTCTGGTATGGGTGTGTGGGTTGGACTGTGGCTTCGAATATCATTTTGTAATCCATAGACCGACTATATTTAAATAAAAACAAGAAATACATTAGTCCTCAAACAAAATCCATATATTTAATCTTCCTTTGAATTCTAGCTTTCTGTTATCTCTTTAGTAATGGCTTTCTTTCTCTTAAATTATGTTTCTCATCAAAATTCTAGGGCAAATATCTTGTGTTCAAAAATTGAACCATTCATTTCTGAATCATTAAACTCTTGATTATAGATAGTGAATATGAAGTACACAGTAATAGATTTTTTAGGGAGGGTAGGAGTATGTAGGAAGTACAGAGAGTACTGAAGATGAAACAGCAACAATTTACTAAGTATAAACTTCATAGAATGAAGATAGAAATAGAAGAAACACAATAAACCCATTTAGTACAAAACATGATCCAATCTTTAAAGAGAGAGGGTCCAGTGTTAAAAAGCCTAAATAATGAGGAGACTTGGCTATTTGTCTTATTTTATGATGAAAGAATTAAAACTTGATGGAATCTCAGAAGTCAACTGGTCTAAATAATTTCACACATGAGGAGACTGAGATCCAGGGAGAAATTTAATGATTGCCCAAGATCATACCATTTATAAATATTAAATTCAGATTTGGAACCCAAGTCCAATCATCACCATCATCGTGTTCTTCCCAGAACCAATGTACAGTCCACTGTACCATGCTATCTACCCAAGGCAGAATTCAATTTCTGATTATGTTCACATGTTGTTCAGTCATTTTAGTTGTGTCCTACACTTCATTATACCAAGTAGGGTTTTCCTGACAAAGATCTTGAAGTGGCTTGCCATTTACTTCCTTAGCTCATTTTTATAGCAAACAGGGTTAAGTGACTTGCTCAAAGTCACACAGTAAGTATCTGAGGTTAGACTTCCCGATTCCAAGCCCAGTGCTCTATCCACTGTGCAACCAAGCTATCCATATTGACTTGTTCCTTTTCAAAAACATCCTTGACTATAGCTTTCTCACATGTACTGTGTAGTAGGTAGTAAGTTGACTTTAGTCAGAAAGATCTTAGATTTTTTTTAGCTCTGTTATCTTAGTCTTTGTTTGCCTCGGTTTCCTCAACTTCAGAATGGTGATAATAACAGCTCCTATCTTGCCATGAGGATCAAATAAGGTGATATTTATAAAAAAAATATTTAGCATAATTCCTGGAATAAAGTTATGTTCCATATAAATGTTTATATCCTTCTTACCCTGCTAAATCCATAACATTTGGATATTACCAGAGAAGGATTTTAGTTAATGCTAGTAGAATAAGATTGCAGCTAAATGGCACAATGGGAAGAGTACTAATCTTGGAATCAGAAAGATTCATCTTTATGTGTTCAAAACTGGCCTCAGATATTTACTAGCTATGTTATCCTAGGCAAGTCATTTAATACCATTTGTCTCAGTTCCTCAGCTGCAAAAATGAATTAGAGAAGGAAAAAACAAACCACCTGAGTTCTTTGCCAAGAAATCCTAAATGGGGTCAAGAAGAGTTAGACATAACCAAAAGACATGAATATCAACAACAAAAATGGAATAAATAATATGACAGAAGGCCTAAAACACATTTTGCTGGGCTTCAAATGCCTGATGATAAACTTTTGTATTCTAAAAGCCAGAACTAATGATTAGATTTCAATAATATTTTAGTACTTTTGTTTAAAAATGTCTACAGTATACTCTTTTCCTATTTTTATAAACATTTGCTTTTATCTTAGATTGAAAATAATGTGGGGCAGAGCCAAAATGATGGGGAATAGACAGGACATTGCCTGAGCTCCAAACAGTTTCCCTCAGAATTAATACTAGAACAACCCTTTGAATGGATTTTGGAGTGACAGAACCAATAAACATTTGGAATGTATTAATTTTCCAGCTTAAGATATCTTGGTTTTCAGAAAAAGTCTGAGCTCAATTGAGCAGGGGGAAAATGGGGCTGAACACAGACTCACAAGCTTGTGCAGGGAAGCACAGAGAGGTCCATAGGGAATCTAGCAGGAGGCCAAAATACAGCAGTGTTCAAAATACTAGATCAGCAGACCATCTGTGAGACCTCCAGAAGGCAAATTGTGAGTCCCTGAACCAAAAAATAACAGGCAGGACTTGGCCAGGCCACTCGTTGCAGTGGGGAAGCCTGCAGCACCAGCCCCGTGCAGTCAATGAGAAGTCTTTGTTGCCTTGAAGAGGAAGCTCGGAACAATCTTTCTTAGGTCCTAAAAGCAGACCCCAACCTTTTAAAATAAGCAAAAACTCTGACCATAGAGAGCTATTAAGGAAAGAGGAAAGATCAGAACACAAACCCAAAAGAGAACAGCAAAGGCAAAATGTCTTCAAGTGAAACCTCAAAGAGGGATATGAACTGGTCTCTCATTCAAAAGGCTCTCTTGGAACTGTTCAAAAAGGAGCTTTAAAAAGAGACAGAAGAAAAATGGGGAAAAGAAATGAAAGCTTTTCAGGAGAGTGATGAAAGTTGCGTTTTGTGGGGAGGGGGGGAAGACAACACTTTCGAAAAGGAATCATAGAAATTGAAGAAAGCAGCTCCTAAAAAATAAATAAATAAATAAATTTCCAAAATGGAAAAAGAAAACAACTCCTTGAAAAAGAGGATTGGTGAAATATATATAAAAAAATCCACTGAGTAAAATAACTCCTTTAAAAGTACAACTGGCCAAATGCAAAAGGAAGTAAAAAAAGTTAATTGAGGAAAATAATTCACTGAAATTTATGTGGACCACTTGTCATGTTAATGCTAAAGTTAAAGAATAAGAACAACCAGAAAACTTAAGAGGAATCAATACATAACAGAAAGTAAATGATAAGGGAATAAAGGTGTGACATATAAAACTAGTAAGCCTGATTCACTGGTATATATATTTATATTCCAGACAAATCTAGACAAATCAATCCTTCTGAAATTTTTCAGATGAATGACCTGAATCATTAAATCTCACCCTGGACCTCTATAGATGTCATCTAACTTGACTATAAGTCATTTTTCCATCATTTTAGCTCTGGAAGGATAGTTGATAAAATAAAAAGCTCAGGCTTTCTTTTTACTACATTACTGAAGCTACACATCAGACCTATGATTCCATCACTATTTTCCTTTTGAATCAAACACTAACTTTTAAGCTAATATGTCCTGAAATATTTTATTTCAGAATGTCAAACATATTAAGTAACTTGTAATTCTTAATCTTATTTGGGCTATTAATTTTTTAGGACATCTTTAAAAATAAGACTCTTTATCAAGGACAAAACAAACCAAAAACAAACAAAGGGTTATAACCAAACTTTCAAAAATGGCTAAGGATTAGATTGTTGACAGCTTCAACAGGATACTGGATTAAATTAAAGAAAACCAAAAGTATATGAAAAAGTACACTATGACAAAATAATCTTGTAAATTCCTTTTAGCTTCAAAATTCTGAAATGGGAATTCAGTGCATATATTCATTGTTCAAATGTCATCCACATATAGATTGCTAGGGAGAAGATGGATTATCTCTCCAAGGAGGAAATTATGGAAGGAAATGGTATCTGTTTACAAAGAAGATTCTAAGAAGCAACCTCTAGGAGAATTATGATGTATAAAGAAAATGTCTTAAAGAAACTGAAGCATGTATAGTCATTCTGTAAGTGGTTCCATTCAGCTAAAAATATGGTTAAGAAAAGGCTTTTTGATTGGATGAAGAGTGATTCAAAAAAACATATCAATATCAGTCTCCTCTTGGCTTCAAGCTTGGTGACCAGTGAAGGGAATGAAGTCTAAGACCTGAATTCAAAGAATTAGTGAGGTATAAAAAGAATGAAGCCTTCTTCAGCATTGCGTCCCTCCAGAATATAGTTTCATAGCCAGAGTAGCACTGATGACATGAGGAGTCAGGATTGACTTTTGGAAGTGACTTTCAAGACCTCTGTTCAGGAATAATTCATCTTGCAACAATGCTGTATTTAGATGTGAACTTGACAGGACAATGCTATATTAGAATTGAGCAAAATTATGAGCTTAATCATATCTTTTTCCCCATACCACTAACAGATCAAGGTGGTATAGGAGGGATTAGTGATAGTATAGGATTGTTATATTAAATGTTTGTACATTTGTTCATGATATATCTTTGAAGTAAATATGCCTGTATAAAATTTCTATATTTTAATCAGTCTTAATTGGTTAAATGGAACTTGGGAACATAGTTGTTGGAACCTCTACCCATAACCTTTTGGAGTACCTTGAAACCCTTAATGCAGATATGTAGCAATATGGAGCTGAGAGAATGAGGTCAAAGAAAATCATATTAAAATTTTACAATTCTAAGAGGTCATATTTCTTAGATACCAGAAAAGCAAAATAAAATAAAATAAAAATCTTGGTTTACGAATTTAGTTAAACTACTATGTAATTCGTACTAAAGACATTAGAATTTTGAAGGTAGGACTCAGGGAGATTGGCTATTGATAATCAAGTAATTCAGGAGATTTTATTTTGATTGATCCCCAAAGTAAGCACTTTACATTTCATTTTCTTACTAACAAAGAATTGTAGACCTATTGAGCAACAGAAACTAAAGAAGAGTATGCAAGAAAATCACAATTTTAAATGTCATTTTTGGAAGTGTTAGTGACAATAGTATTATGCAGGTAAAAGAGAACAGTGGACTTTGTAATTATCAGTTTGATGCACTAGAAAGACCGTTATATTTGGATTTAAAAGATCTAGACTCTCACCTTGGCTCTGTCACTTATTGTTTTTGTGATTCGGGGCATCATTTTACCATTCAGGATCTCTTTTTGCTTCCATAGAATGACAGTGTTAGACTAGGTAACCTCTGAGGTTCTCTTCAACTCAAAATTTACAATTTTATCAACTGTAGATTGATTCAATATGGCTGGTTTCATAGACATTGGAGATATAGAAATCTATTCTTTTCCTCTTAGAAGTGTTTTGAGTCTTATTTCCATTAAAAATGCTTTGAAATCTTCAGGGGGAAAAATATATACTATGTTGTGGAGGATATATGATTTAAACACACATATATATTTTGTGTATGTATATATACATATTATATTTATTGTTACATATTAGTATTGGCTAATTCTATACATCTAAGTATTTTTGAGTGTCTGGTAATTTTGAAATTTGTAATCTTACACATATGGTTGAGTTCATAGTTTCATCACTGAGCCTTGTAATCATGTATCTGTGTAGATATATATATATATATATATATATATATATGTATGTATTCATGTGGCTATGTACAATTACATGTTCAATAAATGAAATATATGAGCAACACAAAACCTCAGTTAAAAAAGCAAAAGGAGGGGAAGAGAGGGAAAGAGAAGAGAGGAGAGAGAGATACACAACAGTAAGAGACACAGAAGGGGGGAAGGAGAGAGGGAGAGAAAGAGACAGAAAGAGAGAGAGATAAAGAGAGAAACAGAGTGAGAGAGGATGAGGGAAGGGAAAGGGAGAGGGGGAGGAAAAGGAAGAGAGAGGGGGAAGGAGAGAGGGAAGTATATAGGGAGGGAGGTAGAGACACAAACATAGACACAGATACAAATACTGACAGATACAAAGAAATAGCAAAAAAAAAAAAGAAAAAGTAAGCCTCAGAACTACATTTTGCAAGTAAATTAGTTCAAACGATTACGTTTGAATGCCTTATGTTTGCTTTTTGAAGTAAGGATACATGGTTAACTAAGCCTTTTATAGGTACAAAAAATATAGTATAGTAGCAAGACTTCTAGATGTGCAATAACAGGGACCCAACCTCTAATACCACCTGTGACTCTAGTTATTTGAAAATGGGCCACTTACCTCTGATCCTGGGAATGATTGTAAGTATCATAGGTCTCTTCTGAGCAGTAAATATGATGAAGTACAGAAGTTGTAATAATTGCCCTAATTTTGATTATACTGATGATAATTATAACAGCTAGGTAGGCACTGTGCTGTACCAATATTATCTTTATAGCAACCCTAATGAAGAGGTATATTATCCCCATTTTATAGATGAGGAAACTGTGCCAAACGGATGTTGTGACTTGCACAGAATCACAGAATTAGAAAGTATCTGAGGCTAGATATGAAATTAGGTTTCTCTGACTCCAAGGTCAGGGCTCTGTTATTATACATCTGGCTTACAGATTTTACATCCTATCAATGCTTTTACAAACATAAAGAAAAAAAACATGTTTTGGAGGTCAGGATACTAGATATGGAGCAGAAAAGAGCAGCATTAAAATTCCACTCATGCTTCTTATTAGCTCATTTCCCCTATAGAATCACCCTGACACTTCATTTGTAATATAAGGGTATTGGTCCATGTTGTTTATGTGTTCCTTTATATTTCTAAGCCTATGAGTCTATGACTTTATTAATGTACATGCTTTTAAACAAATTATGATTGTTCTTCCTCAAAAGCATAAACTGCAGTTTGCATATGTATTTCATATTTTTCACTACTATGTATAATTTAACAGTTGCTTTAGGTCAGTAACAGCATACTAATATACTTTTGAATTAGGAAAATAAAGGAAAGACAAGAGAAAAATAGGGAGATTGTGGAAATTCACTGCATATTGTTGCTTTGGAAGATAAAAAAACCTAGAGATGGTTGCTGAAATTTCCATATCATTGTCAGTATCTAACTAGCATACCAGAAAAGCATTCACTTGTAGCTAAGAAATTCACTAAAGTAACCATGGTGAAGAATTTAATAACTATTCATTTCTGAAGTGCATATTTTATCTCCAATTTCCTTTTGTATTCATGAATCATATTTAAAAGTTCTATTTACCTATATACAGACACTTAAGGTAAATCGTTCCTAATATAATTTTTATAAACCTGGTAAAAAAAAATCAGGTATATGGCAATTAACTAATTCTAAATATCAGATCAGTAGAGTAAGAGAGAAAGTAGATGCAGAGGGAGAGGAATAGGGGACTAAGCAAGGAAGAATGAGAGGGGGTAGAGGGGAGGAAGAGAGAAGGAGAAAAGAGAAAGGAAGAGGAGGAGGAGGAAGAGGAGAAAGAGACAGGACAGAGACATAGACACAGAGATACAGACATAGAGAAAGGAAGGGAAAAGGGATGAGAGGAGAGAAACCACGAGAGATCAGTAAGAGGTTGGAGGAGTCTATTTTTAAAGCCATTTTAAAGTCATTCTGCCATTGTTATATATGTAAAAAAAAAAAAAGACAAATGGACCATTTAAATTATTTCAGTACTCAATATTATTGCTGTTTTTAAATGACACAATTTGTGGTTGGCACTAATTCTAATAAATTCAGTGTGACAGAATTTGGGGAGTCAGATTTATAAAGAAAAGATAAAACAATTTTTGAATAGTCCAAAATGGAAAAATGCTATAATAATCATGATGTCACTCTTTAAGCCAATATGGTCAATGGCCAGGACTCAGGTACTGACTCACCCTAAACATCATTTTGAAACTGACACAGAAATGGAGGTCAGGTTCCTTTTCCTTATTTATTTTTCCATCTTTAAAAAGGGATTAAAATTTGGACAGCAGCATTTTACACAATACTTTTCAATCCAACAGAGAAGGATTTCTTATGTTACATTGACAAAGTACAATTGTGAAAACTAGTTCTAAAAAAAGAGAACATGCATCTGTCCATTTATTTTCATGTTATTCTCAAAAATTGCTAGGTATACTCTAGTTTTTGTTGTTGTTTGTTTTTGTTTTCAAAATCAGAGCCTATTTTTCCTAGCTTTCAGTTGAGCCAAATTACTGTAGAAGAGAAAACTGTGAACAGGATCTCCTTTCAATTCCTTAGTGGAGAATGGGAGTTACTTCCCTTAATATTCTTGGTGAGCTGGATTTTTTGGTTGTGGTTGTTGTTTTTGATTGTTGTTATTTAGCTTTAATCTTGTTTTCCATCATAGCTATGATTACATTCATGTTATGCCTTTGAGGAGAGTTTCAAAAAGCTGATGGGGGGAAAAAAGCTGACAAGGAACAAACAGAAGTAGTTGTTCTTTTTTATCTTTTTTTGCCTTCTCTCTTAGAGGCAAAATAAAAAAAAAAGCCCTTTCACTGCTGTGTTTGTATTGGTTTTATGACAGTTGCTGAAGGTCATTGTTTTTTAAACTCAGATACTAAGGATTGAAATAGAAGTTTCTTATTCTATCAAGGACCTTGGCCTCCATTCAATAAACCCTTTAGCTATCCTTGTTCTCTTGTCCAACTCTTAATGAGCTCATGAGCCATATTGTTCATAGGCTGGTCTACTACTGGAATGGTTTGCCATTTCCTTGTTCAGCAGAGAAACTTCACCTAGATGTCTACTAGGCAGATAAAGTTTAAGTGAACTGCCCGAGACCACAGTTATTAAATGTTTGAGGATAGGTTTTAAACTCAAGTTTTCCTGACTTCAAGCCCAGCACTGTATTCATTGAGCCATTTAGCTATATTACTATATGAATAAAACCTTCCAAATGCTATAATTTTATCTAATGGACACTCTCTTCTTTTTCCCTTTTTTATTATTTTTAATCAAATTTATTTTATTTGAAGGAACAGCATAAAAGAAAAGAAAAACAGAAAAGCAATACAAAGCAAAGTGAAACAAAAGATTACATTGTTATATGCTCAGAAAAACATTAGATAGGATTCAAAAGATATAACAACAAATCCCAGTTTAAGTATATACGTATATTTTAGTAGAAGAAATATTCTTGAGTGTCCATCTTTTCTTTACTTCCTTGTAAATTATTTTTTTGTTCTCTGCTGTGTACCTTTTTTACTTTATTCTTTTTCTCTCTTTTATCTCCCCCACTACTCCCAAGCAGGCTGCAGTTAAGATATATTTATGTATACATATGTAGACATATACATACATCCACTACATACACCCCCCCCTACACAAAGGTCTTTCCTATCCCTGTTGACTTTTTCATTAAATTCTGCTCTATAATAATTACCTACACCACCCTTTGCTTCTCCATTCACTTATCTCTCTCCCTTATTTCTTTATAGATTTTAGAGGGTGCTATTCCCTTTATGGTATATATTTAGTGTTGCTTATTAAACCCATTTCCTATGTGATTAGGTATTCAGAACTACAAGCCCTCATCCTCCCACTAATGCCTCTGTGTTAATTCTTCCTCTGCACTGCATTTATATATCATGATTACTATTTTAGCCTTTACTCTGCCATGCTTTCTTGTGAGCTACCCTATTATTCATGTAAATCTTAAACAATAAATATACATTTCCCATGTTTAAAAAAAATTTTGTCCATTTTGAGTTCCTTAAAATCTTATATGTTGAATTTTCTGTTTGGGATAAGTTTGGGTTTGGTTGATAGAAAGTCCTAGAAATCTGCATCTTCATTGAATGTCCATTTTTTTCCTCCAAAATTATAGATAATTTTGCTGGATATGAATTTTTGGGCATAAATCTCATTATTTTGCTTGTCTGTATATATGATTCCAGGATCTCCAGTCTTTTACTGTAGCTACTGATAAGTCTTGTACAATTCTAATTGTAGCTCCAGAATATTTGAATTTTTTTTCTTGTTTCTTGGAGAATTTTCTTTTTGAACTTTCAAAATCTGGCAATCAAATTCTTTGTGGAAAACACACAGATCTTGTTTAGGTGCTGATTGGTAGATTTTTTCTATTTCTATTTTCCCCTCATGTTCTACCATTCCAGGCAAATTTCTAGGATTATTTCCTGCATTATTATGTCAAGGTTTTCTTTTTTGATCACAACTTTCTGGCAGACCAATTATTCTTCTATTTTCTTTTCTTGATCTGTTTTCCAGATTGTAATTTTTCTTATAACATGTTTCACATTCTGTTCTATTTTCTCATTTTTAATAGTCTGGTTATTTCTTGGTCTCTCATACCTCCACTGACTTTCTCTTGCTCAATTCTAATTTTCAAAGTGTTGTTTTCATCTTTGTAACTCTGTGGCTCCTTTTCTAATAGGTTAACTCTTTTTTCATCATCTTCTTGTTTTTCTTGAGCGGTTTTAATTTGTTTCCTTAATTTTTCCTTAATGTCTCTCATTTGCTTTTTGAATTCTTTTTTGAGTTCTTCTATAAATTCTCTCTGGAATCAAATGATGGTGGCTTAGCTGTACCAGATCTAAAATTATATTATAGAGCAGCAGTTACCAAAACTATTTGGTATTGGCTAAGGAATATTAGTTGATCAGTGGAATAGATTAGGTTCAAGGGATAAAACAGTCAACAAATATAGCAACCTAGTCTTTGACAAACCCAAAGATCCCAGCTTTTGGGATAAGAACTTACTGTTTGATAAAAATTGCTGGGAAAATTGGAAACTAATATGGCAGAAACTAGGCATTGATCCATACTTAATGCCGTACACCAAGATAAGGTCAAAATGGGTTCATGACCTAGGCATAAAGAATGAAATTATTAATAAATTAGAGGAACATAGGATAGTTTACCTCTCAGACCTGTGGAAGGGGAAGGTCTTTATGACCAAAGCAGAACTAGAGATCATTACTGATCACAAAATAGAAAATTTCGATTATACCAAACTGAAAAGTTTTTGTACAAACAAAACTAATGCAGACAAGATTAGAAGGGAAGCAATAAACTGGGAAAATATTTTTACAGTCAAAGGTTCTGATAAAGGCCTCATTTCCAAAATATATAGAGAATTAACTCTAATTTATAAAAAATCAAGCCATTCTCCAATTGAAAAATGGTCAAAGGATATGAACAGACATTTCTCAGATGAAGAAATTGAAACTATTTCTAGTCATATGAAAAGATGCTCCAAGTCATTATTAATCAGAGAAATGCAAATTAAGACAACTCTAAGATACCACTACACACCTGTCAGATTGGCTAAGATGACAGGAAAAAATAATGATGATTGTTGGAGGGGATGCGGGAAAACTGGGACATTGATGCATTGTTGGTGGAGTTGTGAACGAATCCAACCATTTTGGAGAGTAGTTTGGAACTATGCTCAAAAAGTTATCAAACTGTGCATACCCTTTGATCCAGCAGTGTTACTACTGGGATTATATCCCAAAGAGATTATAAAGAAGGGAAAGGGACCTGTATGTGCACGAATGTTTGTGGCAGCCCTTTTTGTAGTGGCTAGAAACTGGAAACTGAATGGATGTCCATCAGTTGGAGAATGGCTGAATAAATTGTGGTATATGAAAATTATGGAATATTACTGTTCTGTAAGAAATGACCAACAGGATGATTTCAGAAAGGCCTGGAGAGACTTACACGAACTGATGCTGAGTGAAATGAGCAGGACCAGGAGATCATTATATACTTCAACAACAATACTATATGATGACCAGTTCTGATGGATCAGGCCATCCTCAGCAACGAGATCAACCAAATCATGTCTAATGGAGCAGTAATGAACTGAACTAGCTATGCCCAGAAAAAGAACTCTGGGAGATGACTAAAAACCATTACATTGAATTCCCAATTCCTATATTTATGCACACCTGCATTTTTGATTTCCTTCACAAGCTAATTGTACAATATTTCAGAGTCTGATTCTTTTTCTACAGCAAAATAACATTTTGGTCAGGTATACTTATTGTGTATCTAATTTATATTTTAATATATTTAACATCTACTGGTCATCCTGCCATCTAGGGGAGGGGGTGGGGGGGGTAAGAGGTGAAAAATTGGAACAAGAGGTTTGGCAATTGTTAATGCTGTAAAGTTACCCATGTATATATCCTGTAAATAAAAGGCTATTAAATAAAAAAAAAAAAGAGAGAATGCAAAAAATAAATAAATAAATAAATTCTCTCTGGACAGGGAATCATTTTTCATTGCTCTTTGGGGATGGAAGCTTCTTTTATTTGTGTCCTCCTCTGAAGATGAACCTGGGTCTTCCCTATTTCCACAATATGTTTCAATGCTGGGGTTCGTTTTTCCTTGCTGGGTCATTTTTTTAAAAAAATAAGAGGTATCAGTGTAAGCACCTCTAATTGTGGGGTGAGAGGGATGGTACCTCAAGCTTCCCTTTAGTTCTCCACTCTGACTAGGAAGTCCAAACCCCCCAATTCTGCCCCAAGTTGTCTTGATTTTTCACCAGTCTATGTTCGTCCCAAGGCATAAATTTGTTTTATTTGTGAGGGAAATTGGGAAAGTTTGAAATTTACCAACCTACTCAGCCATCTTCCCAGAATCCTCCTTCTCACACTGTGCTTTAGTCAATAACTCAACCAATCAGCATTAATTAATATTATGTGCCTGGCACTGAGCTAAATACAGGCTAAACAAGCACAAAAAATGACAAAACTTTTGATTTTAAAGGAAGAGTTCTTGAAAAGGAGTGCCCTGTGCCCAATTAACAGACAAGTGGCTTATTCACTTTTTTATTCACTGATGGATACTTTCTACTTTGTTGTCTCCTCTTATTTTGTGTCTACTTTTCTTCCTCTGACCTGCATATATGCACAGCTATTTAAGATCTCTCCATGCTGATTGCCTCTCCCAGTGACTGAAGATTTTATCACCATCTCCTGATTTTTGGAAGGTCTTCTTCGAACTGAAGCGGTCAATAAATGAGCATCACCAGCCTACCTTTCAGGCAGTTTTACTCAGAAGAGTGAATGAGACGATGGAGTAGGTCACATCATCCTTATTCCCAGAGGTCTGCAGAGCCAGAAGGTTGGACTTTGGGTTCAGGTGGCAGGAAGTCATATGATCTCTAGACCTCTAGGAAGGTCAGTCCCTAGATCTAAGCTTCAGGAAGTGACATGGCTCACAGGAAGTAATCAACATTGGTGACCATTGATCAATAATGATTACTTCCTTTTTAGTCCATCCAATGAAAAGACTTGGGTCTTTTGCTATTTAACCCACTTTACTATTTATGGTTTGCCAGGTCAAGCACATTTTGGGAGCTGAGATGCCTCCCAGGTGTGCTTGGGTCTCTCCCTGCAGGAACTAAATAAATGCTTTTTCTTTGTATCTGAAGATGTCTCTGATTAGTTAATTTGGGTAAGGGTAAGTGGGTCTAGCACCTGTCCCACCCAAGAGTATGGAATGCAATATCATCTGATACTTCAATGAACAGTACTTCATATTGATCCCAGATTTCTTGCTTATCCAAAATGGTAGAAAATGGCAAGTAGGACCCGGTAAATAAATAAATGTTCAGTAAAGCAAAAATTGTAATGGAGAAATCTGGTTCCTGGTGTAAATTCAAATGCTCTGGGAGGGGCATCGGTGCTAGTTGTGTGATACAAATATAATCTGCTTGTTTTATTGTAGGTATATAGAAATAAGGAACCCCATTCCCCAAAGAGGGCAAAGAGGTAGTAGATATAGGGTTGGAGGTAGTGATGGTGGTGGTGAGGTAAGTCTTGGGAGAAGGATATGACTGTTCCAGAATGGCATCAAATATTGCAGAGATTGGGGGCAGAAGGACTTGCACAAATGAAGCATGTTTATACCGCTCCTACCATGTCCCCCAGCTTTAACATCCTGAGACAAAGACTTGTTTCCCCTGATCTAGCTCTGGTGAAACACTGGAAAAAACATCAACAATGACAACAATCACAATTTGGCTGTAGCCCTGGGGTCTTCTTGTGGATAAGATGCCCCATAACTGACACCAATGGAATCACAACACAGTACTTTACCTTTCGAGTTTTGTGAGGGTTCCTCATTCTGGATGATTTTTTAATATCCACTTCAGTTGTGTTTACACAACCAGGCTGGAAATGGAAAATAGAGAAAATAGCTCCTTGAGAAAAGAGTTGTTCATCAGCACATTTCTTTGCATATTAATGACAGCCCTTGGAAACATTGTGCATACACAGTGACAAGGAAAAACACTGGTAGTTCTTTCTAAATTGCCTTAGCAGCTTCTATCAGCCAGAGCTGTTATTGAAAGAAAGGTTACTTAGTTTTACTTTCTACATTTCAAAACCTCCAATTATCATACAAAATATAATGCTCAGAAAAACACAGATTCAGGTTTGGGATATGAATATAAGGAATTATACTGATAATTTCTCACCCAGTAACATCAGGGCAAGAGTCTAAACAATGCTCCAATGCAATGATGCCTTCCTGGCTGATTTCCTGGCACTGTCCTCCCTGGAGTGTAGAGTATTTACTTGGTCATGGTATTATTAATATTATTATTATTATTGTTATTATTATATGGTTACTTGGTTTACCCATGTTGGAAAAATAAAATGACATTCAGTCGGGCCAACTTCAACACTCCATCTCCAGAATGAATTTTTACAGTGGTTACAAATTCCAGGAATTGGGGAGTCCATGATGGAAACATTTGTTCTTAAGAGACAGACAGTATGTGTGTGGTCACTGGAGTCTGTGGCCACAGTGAGAAATATAGAGAAAGAAACTGGCATACAGTATTCTATACACATAAAAGTTCACAAATCTCACCCAGCCCTTATTTTCCCTTGTTATGTCATTTTAATACAGACATGGATGGGAAAGAGAAGTTTGTGAGTAGTCAACAGCCACCATTTGTAACCTTCTTCAATCTTTAGTTTCTTATTCTTTAATCAATGACAATGATACTACTAGACTTGCACAGCAAATAGTGGCAAAATTAATCAGATTCATGACTAATGAGCATTTTCCCCTTTTGGCGATGCTCCCGGCTTTGTGAACAGAGAGCTAAGAGAGAAAGAGTGCTTTAGGTAAAACTGTCAAGTTTTTTTTTCTTTCTTTTTTTAATTTGGAAGAGAAAAGAGGAATAGGGTATGGAATATTTATAGGTTCGTCAAATCTCAGAGACAGAAGGGATCTTCTCAATCATTCATGATTTAAAAGCAATGGAAAATGGATACTGACGGATTTTCCTTTTCCTCCCCATTTTTGCTTTGCTCTTTCAGTATATCAGAAATGAAAAACAGGCATAGCAGAGAAAAGAGGTCAAGCAGGTCCAGGGAACTCAAATCTTTTTATGTCTCCCTAAAAGCTTGAAAGTGCATTATTAACTCAATATCCCAACCCAGAGATGGCAAAGAAAGATAGATAATCAGAAAAGGAGTGGGGATGGTGAGAAGCATTTGGAGTAGTTAAAGAAGATCCCTCTCCCAGTCAGAGACAAGCAATTAAAGATACAATTTTATTTTTCTCAAAACTTTGTGGATATGTTTTATTTTTATATTATAAACATACAAATCATTGCCAATTTGTAAGAAATCTCTTATAACACATTAAAATAGTTAAGTAAAATTGATAATACTTATTAGCTGTTACTTAATCTCTCAACTTCATTTTGCTCATTTGTGAAATAAGAGTAATAAGACCCCCTTCCTCACAGAGTTGCAAGAATTAAGTGAGGTAATATATGTGTTTTATAAATCTTAGATTTTTACATAAAAGTTAGGAGTTAGTATTTCAGCCCTCCCTCACTTCAATTAATTTGCACATTATGACATCACTTCATTGTTATTAAAGGGATGATTAATAAATAGCTAGAAAAGTAAACATTGATCACAAAGAGTTAACATACTGAAGTAGTTAAAAATATTTTTGACAGAGGACTAAAATGATGGGGAGGGGATAGATATTACGGTGGTATAATTTTCTTAGACTTTAGTAAAGCTTTTTGAAGTCTTTAAAATTAATCTTCTGACAAACATAAAGAGATTCGAGATAGATGACAGTATTACTATGTGGATATAAATTTTCTTTATTCTATAAAATACTAAAAATAAACAGAAATCATTAATAGGTCAATATCACCATGCAAGAAGGAAGCCAGCAGAGTAATCCAAGGATGTATGCTTGACCATGTGTAGTATCACATTTTTATTAGTGACTTGAATAAAAATATAAATGGCTTTCTAAGCAAATTTGCAGTTTTATCAAATATGTGAGAATAAGTGATGTTCTGGATGAGAGGCAGGATTTGAATAGAGCTTGGCAGGCTAGATCACTGGACTAATCTAATAATATGAAATTTAAGAAGAACAAATATATGCCTTATATTTGGGTTTATATTAAAAATATAATTTTATAAGTAGAGATAGAGGAGACATGATTAGAGATTAGTTTAGCTGGAAAATACACGAGTTTTTAGTCTAATGCAAGCTCAATTTGAGTAAATAGTATGATATGGCAGCTAGAAAAACTACTTGTGCTAGAGACACGGTCAGAGGGTTGAATTTATGCATTCCATGATTGACATTATATTAAAGAGATTTAAAAAAACTTTTTAGTTGCCTTAGATGTTAGTCATTAATTTTAATCTAAGTATTTTTTTTAAAGATAGTGTGGAGAGGTATTAAAGTACAATCATTAAATGAAGTTGACACAGAAATAATGAATTCCTGTGTTCAAATCCATCCTCTAGCCATATTGCCTATGTGACCTTGGCAAGTTATTTAAACTCTTACTACCTTGAACAACTTTCTAAAACCATTGGTGCTTATCTGCACTTGGAGGGAGAAATTGTGTTTATTTTTTTTAACTAGGAGTGCCCTTTTTCAATTAAATCATAGGTCCAGATTTCACTCTCCTGCAAAGAATATAATAACAGTTTTGTGCATTTTAAGTTTTATTAAGTACTATATACACTTATTTCTTTAGTGTATCTTAAATTATACACCACTACCATAACTTTATGCTTCCCCATTATTTTGCTTGCCCACCTTTGCTTTCTCCTAGGAGTTGAGATAGGATGGAGATCATCAGATTTGCCACAGAAGTATGTACTATATTTTCCTGAGGAATTGATCTCTCCTTCACTGGCATGACTAGACCCAAGCATGATGGATGATACAATCAAGAGCTTCTACAAAGGCCACTTGTGACACAATGAAGATGAAGACTAGTGTACACACATCAATCTGAGGTCCTGAGATCTTCTGACACCACAAATGAGCTCTACCCAGTTTTTTCTACAGAAGGTGACCTTCCCAATAGTTGCCACATTTTCTAATGCTTAAACCCAAACCATGAACTACTTTATTCAGCTCAGTTTCCATGAGCCTGCTGTCTGTATACAGACCTATTTCTTATCTTAGAGTCAGTATAATTCATAGATGGAGTTCTGGCAGGAACCAAGAAACTGTATCAAATTTTGCTCTTGACATTTATCACTTATTCAACCTGCAATGAGCTTTGCTTTATTTTACTCATGTGGAAAATGGAATAATAATATTTACAGTACATGTATCATAAGGTTGTTATGAATCTCCAATAATCTAATATAAAAGACTCTTAAAAACTTTGAAAGTATATATAAATGTTGGCTTAGGAACTATATTATCTTATTTTTTATAAATCGTACTCTTAAATATGATAGTTGACATGAAGGTATAAAGACCTAAACCAACAATGGTTATCTTTTCAACTACTGAGAAGACACTATTAAATGAAATAGTTATTGACTATTTGCTGTCATTGGCCTAAGTTCATTCTTGATTCTTAACACATTTATATATTTTTTGGTCTAAAACGGTTGTGAAGAGAAAAGCATGATTCCATAAAGCCAAATCATTCTCAACTGGCATTCTGGTTAGAATTAAAGCTAAAGTGTTTTAGGAGATAAGAACCAAAAGTTTGAAAATTTGCCTGTGCATTGGGTAAATATCTTTTAAAGGAATTTTATATCTATTTGTTTTTTAAAAGTGATGCTTCAGAACATTAGAACATTAGGAAAAAAAGGCTTTAGGAAAGACAGTGATATATATAGAAAAACATACTGAGAAGGGTAACCATGATGTTCAGGAGAATGAATATTATGTTATGTGGGGACCAAGTAAAATAAGTAGACCCTTGAATGAAGCAAAAAGATTTTAGAAAAACATGAAAGATGTCTTAAACTTTTGAAATGCTGATTTGTTCAAGGGACATTGGAATTGCTTAGGGAATAGAATTAAAAACAATGAGAAAAAGTTGTAGAAGGGCAAAAATAGGCACACATTGAAGTTTATTATTGGTGTTGGGGTGAGTTGATCACAGTAAGCCTTGATCCACATAATTAGTGAAGCATTATTAGATTTGGAATAGAAAATCGAGAAGATGCTCATAATTTGGAGAATCATTAAACAAGCTGTGGTCTATAATTGTGATGGAATATTTTTGTTCTATAAGAAATGACAATCAGGATAATTTCAGAAAAACCAAACAAGACTTACTGAAGCAAAATGAAGTGAGCAGGACTAAGAGAACTCTGTACACAGAGTATTGGCAATATTGTATGATGAATTGTTAGCAATACAATTGTTAGCAATACAATGATCCAAGGCAATCCCAAAGGATGAATAATAAAAAATGTTTTTTGCTTCCAGAGAAAAAATTGATATTCTTTAAACACAGACTGAAGCATGCTATTTTTCATTTTCTTTCATTCTCTTTTTATTTTAATTTTGGCTTCTTGTACAAAATTTTAACATGGAATTGTTTTAAATGATTGCACATGTATAAACTATATTGGATTACTTATCTGAGGTGAGGAAAGAGGAGGGAGGGAAGGATATAATTTAGAACTCAACTTCTTTTAAAAAATTTAAAGATAGTTTTAACAAGTAATTGGGAAAAATAAAATCTTACATTAAACAAAGAAAATTAGAAAATAAATTAACAAGAGTGAAATTAAAAAATCGAAAAAAAAGACTGTCTCCTGAGACTACTGATAATTGCGTGACCGAGAATAATTTCCTCTCAAAGGAGTCATCCTTTCTGTTACCCACAAATGAGAGCTCTGAAATTGCTTGTTTTTTTCCTATGCATTTTCTCAGATTCACACACTAGATATAGAACATTTACTTGGTCTTTTCTCTGGTTCTTTGATCAAAACAAGGAACAGGACAGGATATAGAGGTTTCCCCATCCCAAATTAACTTTCAAGCTATAATGGTTAATTCTAGAAGTACCTGCTAGTGTGGATATATGCTAATATACAACCAGAAGAGGGAGCCGAAGGACATTGTTCTTGAATTCCCCTTGCAGTGTGATATTGGAATTAGCTTTCTAATAAGAGATAGGAAATTTCCTTGGAGGCTTTAGCTTTGGAAGTTGATATGTAGGTAATCATAAATTCCTCTTCTAGAGAAAGGATGTAGTAGATGGATAGGACATTGAGTTTGGAATCAGGAAGATATGACTTCAATTCTGCCTTAGATACAATAGCCTTGTGACTCTGGTCAACTCTTTTAACCCCTCTTTGTCTCTATTTTTTTTGTATGTAAAATGAGGGGGTTGAACTAGATGGTCACTTTCAGTTCTATGTCAATAATCCTATGAAAGATTTCCTGATATGGTGTCCTTAAAGAAAGAAGGTAGCTTACAGATTTCAAGTAGCATGTACTTGAAGACCAAAGTCAATAAATTGCTTAGACGATGTTTGACAGTTATTCATTAGCTCTAATATATCTTTATCACTGGGATATATTAGTGATGTATGTTTCTGGACTTGTTCTTACATGTCTGTGCATTTTTCTGTGATAGATGAAACAAAGTCTATCATCTAAGTAATTACATTATACATTGAGTTCTCATATAATTAGGGACCCTATCATTTACATTTTGGAAAAGCTAAAAAGATTATATCTAAGCTTTATTTGAGAGATTTTCCTGAGGTCAAACTCAGGGGTAAAAAAACCAAAGGAGAAACTGATCATTCTGAGATCTGGTTCCCAGGAATTAACTCAATGCATATAAGTCCATATTATTAAGATTAATAAAGAAAATAACTAGTATTCAAAAAAGAACATTTGGGTTTGTAAAGCCCTTTATAAATTTTATCCTCACAGCAATCCTGGGAGGTCAATCCTGTTTTTATTCTCATTTTATAGATTAAGAAACTGAAGCAGACTTGTTAATTGACTTGTCTAGGGTAACACAATTAGTAAGTGCTACGGCCAGATTTGAATATAGGCGCTGTCTTCAGGGCCAGAGCTCTGCATATTGCACTACTAGCTGCCTTTTATAGAAATATAATAAAATAATAAGGGGGATGCCTATCTTCATTGAGCAATACCATTGACTTGACTTATATAAATAAGCTTGTCTAAGTTAATGAAAGAGCTAACAGATATGGCTGCTGACACTGTCAATGAGTTTGGATTTATAATCCTATCTTGTCTCAAATACTGACTCTTACATTTCACTTTTGGACAGTGAGTGGGCAACTTACTTAGCTTCTCTTAAGTCTACTTTCCACATATCCAAGATGTAGATAATAATGCTTATACCACTTCCTTTACAATGCTAATATGAGGGAAACGGCCAATATGACTTTTACTGATATATAAATATGTGGGCACTCTATGTGTATTTAAACATCTTGGTAGAGCTGGCCCTATTGTTTGCCCTATGATAAATAATACTTACCATTATGTACATAGTTTACTCCTTTTTATTTTTTTCATAATGAATGATATTGGTTCTGAGTTAATTCAATTGAGATATTAGTATATATATTATATGCTAATTTCCTCTAACTTACACTGTGAAATTGGAGGCATATCTCCCTGAAGGAAAAGAAAAATTCTGCTTCATTAGAAGTGCTAACATCATACCTAAGCATGTAGAACATTAAAAAATAACATTTAGAAAAAAATTGAAATTTTTATTAGAAATATTAATCATGCTATTCAAAAGTAAGTAATAAAATATGAAAGCAAAAGAGCTAATATTTTTTTCATGTTTGTCATAGAGGCTTAAAGTTATAATAAGAAAATAATAATAAATTAAGTAAATAGAACACAATGATTCTATTGAGTAGAATCTATAAATTTGTTGTTTCTGTTATCCACCATAAATATTATCTGTTGCTTAGGTATATTTAGTAGGGCTTAGGGAACTGATTGGGTTGATGGTGGTGCTGGTAGTTGCTGTTGTTGGAAATTAACCATACTGGAAAGAGGGCAAAGTGGAGATATGCAATAAACACAATAACTTAAAATGTCAATAGAGTGAACAAATATTGAATGGAAAAAAGTAAGTCTTCAATTATATAAAATTAGACCCCAACTCATACATTCTGTAATATATAATGTGACATTTAACATGTGATCATGTGCTTAGCACATAGAAGCTGTTGGATCAATAAATATTTATTAAATATTTACTATGTGCAAGGCACTATGCTAAGTGTTAGAGTTTCAAAACAAATTTCTGCTCTTAAGAAGCTCTCATTCTTTCGGGGGATAAGGAAGTGTCAATATGATATCCATTGTGGTTGTGTGTTCATTCATTTCAGAGTGAAGGCCCTGGGAGTGGGGAGGAGTCACAACTGGGAAAAACCTATTGCAAAAGTTAGGATTTGAGATAAATATGGAAGGAAACTGGGGAGATTACTTATGATAGCATCAAAAGAAATCACTGATGATTTTTATAGTGAGTGACACAGTCAGACATATATTTTAGGAATAGGATATGATGCTATATGATAAATATCTATTAAGTGCCAACTATGTGCCAGGGACTATTTTAAGTGCTGGGAATATAAATAAGAAAGATAGCTCCTTCCCTCAAGGAGTTCACAATTTAATGGGTAAAGATGATATACAAAAGGAAGCTGAAAAGGGAAGGAGGAATGCTTGAAGGTATTTAAATCAGAGTTATGATGAAGATGGTAGTGGACCTGAAACCAAGGACAGCACTTGGTAGCAAATAAAGAGACTGCTGTCATTTTGAGCCCCCTATAAAGGGAGACTTTAAAGGAGGATAAAGGAGAATTTTTTTTTATTTTATCCTCCAGCCCTCTAATCAATGAGAAAGAAGCAACTGACAGTATTGAGGTGTGAGAAGCAAAGCTGAGGCATTCTTCATGATTATGAGTTAACCTGCTTATGCTTTTATCTGGTTTATACTATTTATACTGGGCAGGGCACAATGAATATAACAATAGAGACAAATCAGATAGAGTATGCTGATGAATATTAATTTTACTGCTGTAGATGCAGAGGACAGAGACTAGGAGAATATATCAATCAGAAGGCTATTCATAAATCCAGCCATTAAAAGACTAAAAGCAACATCTTAGCAAGAAGTGATTGGGGGAAAAAAAGGAAGAAATATAGTTGAGGAAAAATTGGCAAAATTTGACAAACTGGCAAAATACTGAGGAAAGGAAAAAAGCCAAGAAAATCAAGAACTTGGTGAATGGAAAGAGGATGGCACCCTCAACAGGAATAGAGACGTTTGAGTGAGGGGTGGATTTGAAGAAAAATATAAATTCTTTTTTTGGACCTGGTGTAGCCTTATATAAAACTGAAAAAATGTCCCATGATATATCTAAAAGTTTTCTAAGTTCTCTGAACTCTATTTTCACAATGTATATTTTTCATTTATTCCCTCTTTTCCATTTCCACTTCCTCCAACACTACCATGATACACTAGGTGCTCATTCATCTCTATTAAGGTCCTCACTTTATTGTTTAACTTGAATTATATTATTTGTACAAGTTTTCTTCTTCATTGTATCAGACACTAAATTTTTTGATTGTGTTATCCCTCTTTCTATGCTTAAATGCAGCAATAAGCACAATTTCTTTTTTCTATACTAAATATTCAACAAATACTTATTGAATTGAATTATCATTGTCTCAACTTCAAGATAACGTTTTCAAAAGATGATATATATTTTGAGTTGGAGGCAACTTTAGAGATCAACTAGTCCAACCTCTCTCATTTTATACATGAGAAAATCGAGGCGCACCCAAAGAAGTTAAATTATTTATTCAAGGTCACAAACAGAGGACAGGTAACAGAATTGGAATTTGAGAGCAGATCTTCTAAATCCAGAATCAGTTTTCTTTTATTCATGTATTCTTGTATTTGACAAAAATGAAGTTCTAAGTTGTGAAGCTATCTATATAATAGTTGAGCAAGAAATAATTATACATATATCCATATAAATTATATACATATGGATGGTGTCTCAAAAGGTTTAGTGAGGTTTTTAGCATACATGCACAGACCCACACACTTATGCCTTCTCTAGAGACATATAGGTATAGATACTTTCACAGTGTGGGAGCTATCAATTGAAGCAAATGCCAAGAATTAAATAATATTCCAGCACTTTTTAATTTAGGAAGTTTGAGTAGAAAACTGAGCAACAAAATCCTCAGTTCCAAATAGTATCTGCTTCTTGTAGAAAATCATTGTTTACAAAGGCTGTGAAGGCATTCATTGATATCTCTTGCAAACCAAACCTTCATTTGACATATAATTCTTTCAGGAATTTTATATGCATGGTTTTTGCATCTTAACTTTCCCTCTGATTTATTCCCTTGCAATTTTTATTGCCCAAATTAGGAAATAATAGCTCTATCTATGTAATTACCAGAATGAAGGAGAGATGTTACACCATTCATATAATTTGAAGAATTCTCTAAGGCTAGGGCTGTTTGTGAGTAGAAATATCATTAACACCCTGTAGCCTGAATACAAAATGTGAGATTTGGGACATTGGAGCTAATAAGTTCTACATGCAATAAAAGAGACAAAGTAAGTTCATTGAGATGTAACAAACTGAAATTTTATAAAATAATTCAAATCTGTAAAACTTGTGATTCTTCTCTCTTTTTCATCTATTACATTCAATCAAGTTACCAAATCTGGTCTATTAGAGCTTCATAATTATATCTGCATCTGTCCTCCATGCTGTCAACTACCTCAAGATTTACCCCTCATAATCTCTTCCCTGAATTAGCATGACAGCATTCTAAATGATCTCCCAGCCTCCATTTCTGCTCTCCTCAGTTTATAGTTCACAAAGTTGCCAAACACTTCCTAATGCATATCTCTGACATGTCACTTTCCTGGAGTGCCTGCCTATCCCTTGAAGAATAAAATGCAAAGTTCAGATGTCTATGATGTGCCAAAGGATTAGAGTAGGTACCATGTTGAGCTTTCAATCAGGAAGTCCTAAGTACAAATCCTATCTCTGATAATGAAACATAGTGTGATCAGAGGCAAATAATCAGCCTCAGTTTTTTCATCTACAAAATAGGAATAATAATATCTCTAATGTCTGCCTCCAAAGACAGTTCAAAGTGATTTAAAAAAAAATGACTTACCTAGGATTATACAACTTAGTGTCTGAGGCTGGATAAGAACTCAGATTTTCCTGACTCCAGGTACTCTATCCACTTGCCAACTTAAAATACTCTCTGATTTTGGAATTTCCTGTTTAAACTAATATGGTCAAATTAATATGAAGAATATATTCTTTTTGATGGTTTAATAGCTTCATTTGCTTTGGTTTTTTGGATCAATTGGGGATGAATTAATTAATTCTAATTGGTGTTGATCATAGCCAATCATTTGTGCTCTACAAAAAAAAATGAGTCAATTAGAGTTACTCGTTTATACATTTGCTTTCTTTTGAAGTCAGAATAAACAGCAAAACACTTCTAAGAGTAGGTAGATGGAAAATTCTGTGTACAACTTCTCCCTATAACTGCCTTGGGAAAACAGTACATTGCATTTGTTTGTGGCCTCATTCCCACAGTCCTACAGGAAAGATTTTAGACCTCTTAGACAATAGCTTCTGGTCTGAAAAGTAAAGATCCAGGGGCATATTTCAGCTAAAGAGCTGAAAGCCATGGAAAGAGAAACTGTGGCTCAGTAATTGAACTTCCTGAAATCCACCTTAATAGCAGAGGAGGGAAGATTTTCTAGATATTATCAGGTTCTTACAGAGTTTAGTGACAGTTATGTAGAGAGAGAAGGGGCATTTTGGGGTAGCACTAACTTTTAGTGAGAGCTAGAAGAACATCAAGGGCCCGAGTCATAGTGTGATGAAATACAGTACTGTTTTTGCCCTTCAATATTTGAAATTTTCAGCTAGCACGGGTGCAGTAGGAAGTGAGTGAATTGCCTTTGTAGCATTTTTTTCACTAGTTGTTCAAACTCTTAGGATAATACCAAAAGAATGGAGGTGAAGTGGGACTTATTAAAATAATGGGAAGATGGGTTTGCTTCCAGCAAGAGAGAAAGATTACATCATTTGCAAATAAGTGTCTTTTTTTTAATTTTCTAGAGGGATAAAATAAAGCCTGTCCTCTACCTTACATAAATTATTATATATAAAACTCATAAGAGTTTTATCATTATCCATATTTGTGTAAAACCAAATAGAAGTACTATACTGGAAATTTTCAAAGAAAATTCTAGATAGTGTCAAAAAGAGATATATAATTCTGGGATAATATCCATCCCAAGATTGGAATAGGCTATCATAAAGCTTGGGATACTGAGCCATGAGTTATAAATATATATTAAATTATTTAAATAAAAACAATAACACATTAAAGTTTTCTTTTATTATTGAGATTCCAAAAATCTATATTTAGGTTATACATAATATATTCTAAACATTAACTTCAGAATTTGAAGGGTTGTCTATCATTTTACATGTTTTGCATCCACCCATTTTTCTATTTGTACAATTAAGCAAATTACAGAATAGGGCTAGACACCAGGCAATTTCTTTGCTTTGGTCTTTTTAAAATGGAAATTTTTTTCCTGATATTAGCTAATATTTTTATCTTCATAGGAGATTTTTATATAAGTCCCTTACAATTTTATTTCTAGACATTTTCACTAGTAAAAACATCAATTAGTTTATCTTTAAAAATTTGATTCCCCCCCCCCCCCAACATATCAAGAGAACTTGGATAACTTCATGCTTTCATTTTACAGAAGTTTCACCAAAATAAAGATTGAGGTATTAGTGATTTCTCCTCTGATCTAAGTCAAACAATGAACTTAATTTAAAAAAACACAAAATAAAATGGACAATTATATAAAGTCCAATATTTTCTTCTAGTTAAGGTTTATTTCATTTTTTTTGGTGAGACATGAACAAAGTTGATTTATTATCATTTCTATGAATAAATAGGTGATCCTTGTTTTTCCCTATTTGTTTTAAAATCATTTTATACTCCATTAACATATGATGATGTCCATGGAGCACAGCAAATAAAACATATACAAGAATATAATAAATAAGTTGACAACACGGAAATCATTAAGGAATGGACATTTCAGACTGCTTGTTGATAGATGACTGATTGGAAGTAATTGCAATTGTCACACTCAAGATATGTCAAGCAACTACTCTAATCCAGGTGTGGAGTGACTAGAACCTTCTAACCAGATAATTAATTGAAGATGACGAGAGGATATTAGTGACTGCATCAAGATAGGATATAATTTGCCTTCTTTGCCAATAGTCAGTATTTTTATTTTATAGTTTTTAAAGTTTATAGTTTAAAAATTAAAACATGTAGGGGAAACTTTAGTGGATACATCCCTAAATCTATAGTCGGAAAGATGTCTTCAAATTCAAATTTTACATTATTTGTGAAAAAGTAAAATCAGTGTTGGTCCATAAACCATAATTGATAAATACTGATTTAGTTTACTCTCTACTTCTATCCACCTTTGCTTTTAATCAGAATTATTCAGAAACAATCCCAGGAAAAATAGTACTATGCAAATAATCATGTTTCAATAAAGCAAGGACATAGATTAATTTTGGATAGTATACAAATGGAAAAATGAATATTTTCCCTGGTGCTATGCAATCCAGATCTCTGGATATTATCATTTATCCCACTATTGCAGCTTAAGAATTCCTGGTTTTGCTATCCACTTTTAAAGGGTCACTGAACTTTTGCATCTCCTTAATATCTGAGTCTTTCAATATGTACCTTCTCTGTTTAAAATGGTAGCTCCTCCAAGACAGGGATCATGATGTTTTTCTATTTGTAAATTCAATGGTTAGCATGATGCTTGTCATATCTTAGGAAATTAATTAGGGGCAGCTAGTTGGTATAGTGGATAAAGCACCAACCTGAAGTCAGGAGGACCTGAGTTCAAATGTTGCCTTAAACTTAACACTGACATTTAATACTTTCTGGCTGTGTGATCCTGGGCAAGTCACTTAACCCCAATTACCTCAGCAACAACAACAAAAAAAAGTTAATTAAATATTCTTCTATTCCATTTCTGAAATGGAGGGAGCGGTTG
The DNA here is from genome assembly GCF_902635505.1 of Sarcophilus harrisii. Lineage (NCBI taxonomy): Eukaryota > Metazoa > Chordata > Mammalia > Dasyuromorphia > Dasyuridae > Sarcophilus > Sarcophilus harrisii. Next base: position 378,155,948 of record NC_045429.1, read on the forward strand.
GACTTTTACCTTGAATATTCTAGAACAACTTTCCTTTTCCCTATATTCAAGAATTCCATTGTCCTAATTATTACATATCAATGTATCATAGAATACAGCATCTATTCAGAGACAAAAAAAGCAAAGAATAAATATGGTAGTTAAGAAGCTAAAAAAAAGAGCCATTTACCTTCAGGAACACTCATGGAAGTACATTATATCAACTCTGTCAAAATATTTTTCCATCCAGAGAGAAAGAGATGAGTAATTAGAATAAATACTATTCCCTGTCATGACATGAAGAGAAGATTCAGGTTTGAATTAACTAATGGCTTTATTTTTTAAGCAGCTGTAAGAGATGTCAGAGATCAAAAGATCAAAAAAATTTTGTAGAAAGGATATAAAATAAAAATGTGGAGCATATTGGGCAATTATAGAAAAATGATGAGTTAGCATGGTGACTATGACATATAATTTCTTCCTTTCTACTGTGACTCAAAGCAGCACTACCATTTCAAGTAAGCATGTGCCACTCAATCACATTTTTGCTTCAATCACCATTCTGTTTGACTCCCATAACCATTTTCATAGGATTCATGAAATTGTCAACATCCAATGCTAATAAAATCTATAGCACAGGAAGAGAATCAATACATTTCAAATGAAAAGCCCTCTTATATTAACAGTGTCCAAGGCCTGAGATTATGCACTTAAAAATATACATGCTGTGTAAATTCTCAAGGCAAAAACCATGATCAGAAGATACTGAGTGTTATCTTAATCCTGGAAGTCTCTTGGTTAAATCCACGTTTGTGCCAGCTACAAAAACCAGTGGACTCACATCTTTATAACAGTTTTTCTAGATATCTAACATGTGTAAAAATATTTATATATCTTTTAGAAATGGCAACACTAGATCTAAGATCCAAATTTTCAAACTTCTTTCTATAAAGAGAAGGTCCCAGTATACTATACTTATGTGTTTTGATCATACAATTATAATTAATATTACTCATAATGACTCTCGGGCAACACAAGACATTGAAGTATCCTGAAAATTCTTAAAGGATGATTAAATGATGTTTGGGACAACATTTTTGTTAAATATTTTTCATTGTAATCAAATTATTTGAAATGATGAGTTCCAAGCATAATATATACATGCAATGTATATGTATAAATATATACTCTGCATATTATACATTTATTCACAAATATATATAAACATATATATTCATGCATATATATATATATATATATATATATGAAATCTCTCTCAAATGTATTGAAAATCAGAGATCTATATATGGTATATGTATATGTTTGTATATATATAACATATAACCATAGATATGAATCTACATATATACCATACACACTTCCTATTTCAAGCTATATGTATTATATAATATACTATTGAATAACATTAATTTTAAATAAATAAAATTCATGTTGTACATATTACATTACAAAAGTTTATATAATACATATATATATATATCACACTCATACTATGTATGTATTATGGATGTATGTTAGATGTATGCATGTATATTATATTCAATTGGATAAGCATTTATTTAATGCTTACTGGCTGAATATTATGTGCAATAATACTTGCAAGTAACCAGATTTTTTAAAAAAGGGCTGCTATAAAAGAATTGCTAAAGCTACAAATCTTAGTCTCCACAATCATAATTTTATAATGGTAACAATCGTAATTTACAAAAAACCTATAGAGTGTATATACCTGTATATATTGTTATTTGATTTATACATGTGATAAAATATTAATACATGTATACACACTATAGAGAGAGATATATACATACTTATGTATGTGTATTAAAGTATCAATATGACATAGAAGGAAAGTCATATCTGCTCAAAATCATGTGACGTGATTAAATCTATTAAGTGGCACAACCAGCACTTTCCATGTTTCCTACCATTGAATTCTAAACTTTTGCCAAACTTTTATAGTTGCCTGTAGATCAGGAGATGATAGATAGATAGATAGATAGATAGATAGATAGATAGATAAAGAGTAAAGAAATACATAGATAAAAACTAGCAGTTTGCAAAGCTCATAAATACTAAGAGAAGTAGGAAAGGACAAGGAAAATATTAATTTTCAATCAGTCAACAAGCATTTATCAATTGTCTGCTTTGTGTTAAACATTAAGTCCTGAAGATAGAAAGAAAGACAACACACAGTACCTGTCCTTGAACTTCTCTTAATTGAAAGGGAGAAAGAGCATGTAAATGGGCATATACAAACAAAATATATGCCGGATAAACTGAAAATAATCAATAGAGAAAAGGTACTAGCATTAAGGGTGGGTGTGCCATTTTTATCTATCATGTAATCCCTATTATGTTCAAGGTGACAAGGATTATTCCCTTTCACCCCTGTTCTCAGTCATTGTAACCATCCTTCTCCACCTCTATCCACTCTGAATCCAACCACCTTCACCCAATAAGGGGATTATTTAACTTCTGATTACAGCTTTTTTAGACTATTGAAAGGAAGATGTCAAAAATCAATAGTATTAGTTTGTTGTTATTTTTTTGTGAAGTTCCTGTTAGCAGAATATTAGCAGGAAACTTATCTGTATATAATGCTAATCCATTAATTCCTACTGTCTGGCAGGCATGCTTTCCCACAGATAGCTTTCATCTACCCTGCAAAACTCTGCAAAATGAAAAAAAAAAATTGATGATTATATTTGATAAGGTGTTCCATTAATAGTTTTGTTTGAAGGCAATTTCTATTTCTGTGAGTTTGGGTATATTTCTGGTAAATTTTTAAAAAGCCACCATTCTCTCCTACACACTGAGTGAATAGAAATGATGTATGGAGCATGGTGACATTTTGAAAATAGATTTAAGCAAAGTAGCATAAAAATATATTGTTGAATGTTTTCAACAAAAAACCTAGATGTTTGCAACTTAAAATATCCCAGCACTTCAGTAGATCACAATGACTCTGAAAATCTCTAAGATTACAAAAATAATTTATACCATTATTTTTTGTTTTTAAAACATTTTCACAGATTTCTTATGCATTAAAATCAAAATTAAAGATAAACATAAACCACCTCATAAAATAAATTATACCAACAAATTATCAAGAACACCATATGCTTGTCAAAACTCCATAGAAATGTTAGGTTAAATTCAAACTCCACAGGAAAGCTAGTTTCAGCAATAACTACATACTACTGGAAATTTAGAGCTGGTTAATTTTAACACTAACCAGTATAGGCTTATCACCTTTTATTAGAAGGTGATACCTTAACACCATTTATTAGAAGGGCCACCCTAGTACTCCCCAAAAAGTCCTCTCACATTTGGCCAGGACCTGTATCATAAGTTACCAATATAAGATATAGGTAATCATGGATCAAGATCAAGAAATCCTTCAAATGAAAACATTAAAGGGATAGTTATACTCCCAGAATCTATTCTTTCTGGTTTATACCACAAAAGTTAAATGTCTGAGTCAGTTAACTTGAACTCCTATTTCCAACTCACATTTAAGCAACTGGCTCAGCTTTTTATATGTAGGCAAAAATAAATGCTATTATTTATAGTAATATATGTATATTACTATATATAATATACAGTAATAATAAATAAGTAAGGAATTAATTTATCAAGTGCTTACTATGTGCAAAGCACTGGACTAAACACTATTGATAAAAGTAGAAAAAAATAGGATAGCCTCTGATCTCAAGAAATTCACATTCCATTAGGTAAAACAAGCACATATACACAAATATACATGTGTGTTTATGTGTGTGTATATATATATATATATATAGTTTCAAGTCAATTGGAAAGGTTGGTCCTTATGGTATATCAACAGAACAGATGTTAATGGTTCTTTTTAAATGTCATTTCTACTGATTCCTTATACATTTATCATATCATATTTCTCAGGATGATGACTGTGGTTAATGGGTTAGAAGTATATCGATTCTGAACATTGTGCACAGTAACAATAATATTGTAATGATCAAATGTGAAAATTTTAGCAAGACAATGATCCAAGATAATTCCAAAGTACCCATTATGAAAAATGCTATCTACTTACAAAGAGAGAATTTCTGAATTCTGAATACAAATTGAAGCATACTTTTCATTATTTTATCTTTTTTTTTTTTTGCAATGTGGTCAATATGGATATGTTTTGAATGATTTCTCATGTTTAATCTTTTTTATTTTCAATAATCTTTTTATTTTTAAAAATTAATTAATTTTTATTATTATAGCTTTTTATTTACAAAACATATGCATGGGTAATTTTTCAACACTGATCCTTGCAAAACCTTCTGTTCCAAATTTTTCCTCCTTTCCCCCATCCTCTCCCCTAGATGGCAAGTAGTCCAATACATGTTAAATATATGATGATTTATTAACTGACAACTCTAATTATCTTTTCCTAGTCCTGATCCTTCCTGATTTATCTGTTTCATTTGATACTATTTACTATCCTTTCTTCTGTTTATTTTTTTTGTTCAGTTTCTACCCATCTGATTGTAAAATGATATTTTAAAAAATGGCAAAAAATCCTCTGTATGGGGATTTAAAAGTACAATTAATGTGTATAAAGGATCCACTCACTTTTCTACCATATACATGATGAGAAAAAATTAAGAAAAAACATAATTTCCAGTCTAATGAATGTTTGTAACCAATTTGAAAGAGTCATAGAGTTGATAGAAGAGATATATTCACATTATATATTCACATTAAGTGAGCTGCTGGGCTTTATGAGTGAAGTAGAATCTCAAGACTCCAAAAGAAATGGGAGCTGTCCAAATTTAGAGACAACCCCACCTCAAATATTCATATGGACTATTTCTATCTGATCTGTGGTAGGGAATTCTTTGCTAGTATTGATCTGATCAGCCTCAGTCAAACATGTACATAGTATATATGTACCACTACCATAGTATGACATTTTGATCATCTTTAAGAATTCACCAAGCTGAATTGTGGAGAGTGGAAGGGAAGGGAAGCTATGTAACAGTCACTGCATTATCACTGCCCAGTTACTTCCACTAATTTTTTTTTAACCTTTTCCCTGTCTTCTGGTGGAAATGAGGATAACTTATTATTTATTCCTGCATTTACAGCCTGAAATATTTTCAATCCTGTGGCTAAATCAAAGACTGGGAAATATAACATTTTCTTTCTCCTAAACAAATGTTCAATCTTAAGTGCCACCCTAAACCTGAGACATTAAAAGAAGGGGAATCACAAATAATACCATCTTTATGCATTATAAATGACCCCTTTCTCTATGACACACACGGAGCTAATTTACCCTAAAGTCTACCAACAGTCTTTTGATCAGAATGTCCTATAGGAATCTGAAACATATAGAAATTAGGGAGCAAGATGATTGCATTTGGATTTCAATGAAGCTTGATATCCATTAATTTTGTTACTGCCTTTTGAATAAAAAGGCAAAGAGAATCTTAAATATTAACAAAGGATGAACTAAGGTCACTGAAAAATTGCTGCAGACTAGATGACACTAAGCATTTTTGAGAAAAATTTCATGTAAAAATAAAGGGGAAAATCTAAATAAATATAGTAAAACAAGCACACACAAGTGTTCTTATTATGTTTGAAGAAGCTGCCAGACCTTAGTGTCACTGAACAAGTCACTAAATATTTCCTATTGGAGGAGATTATTTCCTGACTTGGAAAATGGGTTCAGCTTTGGTGACTTTTTTGAAGTTGTAATTTCTATTGTCATCAAGCAAGATGCAGCCAAGTTTCATTACTTCATTTCCGAAGAGTTTTCAAAAATAACAACAGAATATAACCACAGTGAAGCAAACATAAGTATTTGGGAAGATATTACTCACTCAGATATGCTTTCTGATGTCAAATGTCTAACAAGATTAAGCCAGAAAAATATAATATGGTTTTAAAAGTTATACCTTTTAAGATCAATTATAGGAATAACTTGAAAAGATGCAGTTAGTAGTAACACTAATAATTAATGTCAACAATTGGACTCATTGTTATGCTAAATGATCAAACTGATGATGTTCTATCAGTGGGTCAAAATGTTGACAAAGTTCAATTTATAAGAGTTACTTAAGTAATGTAAATTGTAATTTACATTATTGTATTACAATATTGTAAATAAGTAATGTAAAATGTCAAGTAAAGCCTATGCTGCTTATGGCAGTTTCTGTAAACATGCTATTGTGGTCTTAATGGTCTCACATCTGGAATCTCACTTTTTGGAGTCCCTTCAGAGCAACATCAGATCCATAGCCCTGAGATAGTGAGTTAAGTTGAGACGATTGTTTTCACATGTGTATCACACCCTTGCTTTTACCCAAAATAATTTCACTGGCTAAATCCACTGGAATATTAAGGGCACTTGTAAAATAATCTTTAGCGGATGGAAAAGTGATTCATTCTGAAACTAAAAAGCATGACATTTGCAGGTGTTTGTGTTAGTGGGCTTTCTTTTTTAGACATCTAACTGTTCACAAATAAGTACACATTATGTTTTACATTCAAATTCAAGATTATTTGTATTTAGTAATGGAGCAAAAGAATAAATGTTGATCTAATTTTTAAAAGTTATACATTAACACCATACAAAAATATCTTTAAAATGTTATTTCTGTATTGTATTTGTTAATTCTGCCAATATACTGTCTTTGAGGATGCCTGACATTAATGTCAGAAGGGACTTTTCAGATAATTTAGTCCATCTTCCCATTCAACACAGACATTCCATCTATAGTATCCCTGACAGAAAATAATTTGGCTTATCTTTGTATCATGAGATGGCTACTATGAGGGGGCAACCTGTTCTATTTTTAGACAAACTGCTGAAATTTATGTTACTTAATAAGAATAATAACTAACATTTATATAGCATTTACTTTTTGCTAGGCATTGTGCTAAGTGCTTTATCATCATTATGCCATTTGGTCCTCATAACAACCTTGGGAGGTGGGTCCTAATTATTATCCCCATTTTACAGATGAGGAAAGTGAGGCAAAGAGAAGTTAAGTGACTTGCTTGATGTCATACAACTAAGTATGTGATGTTAAATTTGAATTCAGGTCTTCTTACTTCCAAGCCCAGATTTCTATTCACTATACCACCAAGCTCATTAGGCTTAGTACTGTTCTCTAGAGCAAAGTTTCTTAAACTGTAGGTCATGACCACATATAAGGTCTCATAACTGAAGGTGAGGGGCACAAAATGATGATTTAATATCAGTAATTGTTTTATTTGTGTACCTATTTTATATACCTATATACCTGGGGTCATGCAAAAATTTCTTGAGCAAGAAGGGGTCATAATTTAACACTATAACAGAGCAGACTATTTGAGGCAAGAAGTGACTTCAGTTGTATCACATGCTTTAATTTCATGACCCCTCACCATCCTTATGGGCACACTAGTTTAACGGTATTTTTCAGTATAGTTCTTGACACAATAAGCACTTAATAAATCTTTTTCATTCTTTCATGTATATATAAAGTAAATATTAGGAGGGAGGTACTAACAGCTAAGAGATCATTTTATGTTCCATGTAGGAGTTGGTGTTTGAGCTGAGCTTTGAAAAAAAATTTGGGGTTTTTTGGGGGTAACTTTTAATGATACATATTTTTTTATTTCACATTCATTCTCTGGTATATCTCTCCCTTCCTCCATGTTCTTCTTTACAACAAAAACTAAAATGAAAGAAATAAACTCAGCAAAACTAACCAACACATCAAATAGAGCCTGACAAGATACACAATATTTTACAAACATTTGTCTGCTCTGCAAAGAAGGAGCATTTTTTTAGCTTTTCTCCAAAACTAAGCTTGGCCATCATAATTACCCCAAATTTATTAAGCTTTACAATATGCTGATAAGTATGTTAAGCGTGTGGAATATAAATATTTGAGTAAAACATTCCTTGTTCTTAAGGAGCTTACATTCAAATAAAAGAGCAATGACAAGAGGAGACATTTTTCAAAAATAGATTTGAAAAGACATCTTATTTAGATATGAGTACTGTTCTCAGAGGAAGAGAGGGAAATAAGATAGTGTACATCAGAATATGAGTTAGGTAAATATAAATGCATGGACCCAAAAAGTGTGAGAACAATGGTGTATCAGTGAAACAAGTATAAAAAGTATAATAAATACTTCTCCAATATAACTTGACTTTATAGATGGAAGACAACTCAATAAACTACATCAGGAAAGAGTTATGTTAGCATAAATATAAAAAAGAAAGAAAGAAGTATCATCCTATTAATATGGGATCCTTTCTGGCAGTGAAGTAGAGCAATGGATAGAGGAATTTATAATTAGGAAGACCTGAATTAAAATCTGGCCTCAAACTCTTACTAGAGTGTGACCCTGGACAAGCCACAGAACCCTGTTTGTATCAGTTTCCTCATCTGTAAAATGGCAAACCAGTATCTTTGCTAAGAAAACCATAAACTGGATCAAAAATGGTCAGAGATGATTGAAAACACTTAACATGCCCCATTCCTATTGCAATAAATAAATTATCCACAAATAGAGTAACACTAGCTTTAGACTCCTTATTTTTCAATCGGGCACCAGAAAACTTTTTTAAGAATTGTTCTCGTTGACTAAAAACCATTACATTGAAGTCCCAATCCCTATATTTATGCCCACCTGCATTTTTGATTTCCTTCACAAGCTAATTATACAATATTTCAGAGTCTGATTCTTTTTGTACAGCAAAATGACAGTTTGGTCATGTATACTTATTGTGTATCTAATTTATATTTTAATATATTTAACATCTACTGGTCATCCTGCCATCTGGGGGAGGAGGTGGGGGGCAAGAGGTGAAAAATTGGAACAAGAGATTTGGCAATTGTTAATGCTGTAAAGTTACCCATACATATAACTTGTAAATAAAAGGCTATTAAATAAATAAATAAAAAAGAATTGTTCTCATTTTTGGAAGTACCATAGAAATGTAATGGAAAGAAAACAAAGCCAACTTACCCAGCAACAGTATAGTGATGGATTGCTCCCTTAAATTCTCTGAGCCTAAGTTTTCTCTTTTGTAAAATGTCAGGTTTGGATTAAGGTCCTTTCAACTCTAAATCTATAATCCTATTTATCTCTAAGATTAATGCTTTCTAATTCAAATAAGCATTCCAGTAAATTTTCTATGACCCAAATAGTGTATCATGGGAAAGATTACTGCATCCAATGAGTGCAAAACCATAGGTGAGGGATGGGGATGGGGTGAGATTTGTTGAAGAATTAGAAGGAAGAAAGTTGAGACTCAATTATAGTTCATTACATATCAGTATTATAGGATTATAAGATTTATGAATTATTCAATTTACCTTATATGGCCCAGGAAAATACCTTTTTAATAGGTCCTTAAATATCAGTCAAAACTTCACCTTCCACAGAAAGCCCTTTCCTATCCCCCATAATTGTGGTGCTTTTTTCTCGATTGGTTTTTTCAAATTTATTTTGCATATGGTAAGTTTGCACATAGACATTTGAATGTTGTCTTCCCCATTAGACTGCAGTCTCCTAGAGAGTGCCTGGTATATAATGATAACTTAATGAATGTTTATTGATTGAATAACTATTGACCTCTGATCTATTCTGATTTTCTCTTGAGAGGATAAACTAATGACATAATGCTACTCCTTAATGATTAGAAGATTCTGTAGAAGATGGTTCTAAATCAGTCCTCCACTAATATTCAAAACACAATCCCTCCACAGGTACATGGATGAATAAAAAAAGACAAAGTTATTTGGATCTACTTTTATGTGCACATCTTCTTTTTCAAAGAAGAATATGCTCCTTGAGACCAAGGTCAGTCTCATTTTGTCTTTATATTCTCAGTACCAGGCAAATTACTTGGCACACAGTTGGAAACCTAATATATATGTTTTGATTTTATGATCCCAGGGCAACTATAGTTGGGGTGTAGGAGTAATAATAACATTGTTTTCTTTAGTTCATGTATCCCCAAAAACTTCCTTAGAAGGCCATTTTGTTTGGATAATGATGGGTCCCAAGTGAGCATAGAATCCCTTAGGTCCTCAGGAATAACATTGTGTAATTTATTCTAGTCTTCCTAGGGATAATAAAAATGTTCTGGGACATGGAGAAGGATGTCTCTCGGGAGCCATATCAGATGGTCATACAGCTTTTGCTTAAACAATTCTACTGATGGAAAACTCACTGTATTTCAAGGCAATTCATTCCATTTAATGATATCTCTAACACCCTAAAAAGTTCTTCCAAATATTGAGCCAAGAATTCTCTCCCCATAAATTCATTCAACTGTTTCTAATTCTCTCCTTTGGGGCTATATAGAATCAATCTAATGCCTTCCCTACATAATGGCCCTTCAAATATTTGAAGACAACTATCATGTATCCTCCAACTTTTCTCTTTTCCAGATTAACCAATGGCAGTTCCTTGGTTATTGTTCTTCATTTTTTCCCCTTTAATGAAAACAACAATAATTTAACTATATATATATATATATATATCCATCAACAGAATGTTTGGCAAGATACACATCTTCAAAGAAGAAATATGTTTTCACAATATGTTAAGTTTACATAGAGGCAAAAAGTTTTATACATGCCTTGAATTGCAGTACTGAAGAGCCTATATGGATAACACTGCTTCAGTAAATCCTTACTAAACAAAGAATCCATTGTCTGTGCTTGGTCTACTGAAGACTCACTCAGTCTTGGGATAGAGTTTTCCCTGTCTAAAATAATTTGTGGCTAGGATTTCTCAAATTCAAATTCAACTGTGTGTTTGTGTATGAGTGTGTATGTGTTTTTCTTCTCACATATCCTTAAGCTAGTCCTACAATGGGATCCCCAAAATTCTACAGACCATTTTTACTGGCTTATAATTTTCACCATCCTTTCCAAAACTGATCAGTGTCAGAAGATGTGTTTACATGAGGGAAACATATCCAAGTTTACTGAATCATGTAGTCCAAAATGGTTTATTGTGTTCTGATCCAAGGCCTCATCTGTACAGCGACAATGAACGAGAGAGCAAACAGATGGCTTGCATGGGTGGGCCTGACTTATTGCACACATGCTTCACAGAAACAGTCTTGCTAATTTTAACTTACTTGTCCCACCTCTCCTCCTACCCTAGCAGTACCACAAGGCACATTAGTGTAGGCCTAAGTGTCCAGAGATATTTGGGATTACTTTTCATTGTACAGAAAGGCAGCCTCAGGGCCAGGAAGATGTAGGTTCAAGTCCTACCCTTGACACTGGCTGTCTGAGCCGGTGCAATTCACTTTTCAGCACTCTAGGAAACCCTCAGGGATAGTTTGTTGCAAGGAAGTGCCCATCTGCAATGATAGAGAACTTTTTTCATTTAGGAATTTGCTATACCAATAAAATCACAGTTTCATTCTTTAATCAATCCCTTACCCCTTTACTAAGGGGTACAGGTAACTCTGTTACCTCTTAGAATGTAAGACCCTCTACAACTGAATCTATGATTCTTAATCTTTTTATCTATAGTACCTTGTGCTTGTCTTGCATTTAGTGGTGCTTCCTGCAGCTTCCTCGCCATGTTTCTTCTTTGTTACCAAAGCCATGCCATTGGAAACTTGGACTCCACCATTAGCTCACCTTATCTACCACTGATAAATCTTTTGATCGGAAACAATATTTTACATAATTTTCCAAAGCATCTTTGCTCTGGCCACATGTTCTGACCACCCCTCCAGCACTACTAACCTAACACCTTTTATATATTGTCTTTTTCCTTTAGAAAATATGGTTGTTCAACACTACATGATGATCAATTCTGATGGATGTGGCTCTCTTTAACAATGTGAGGATCCAAATCAGTCCCAATTGATCTGTAATGAACAGAACCAGCTACACCCAGAGAAAGAACACTGGGAAATGAATATGGACCACAACATAACATTTCCACTCTTTCTGTTATTGTTTGCTTGCATTTTTGTTTTCTCTTCTCAAGTTATTTTTTTACCTTCTTTCTAAATCCGATCTTTCTTGTGCAACAAGATAACTGTATAAATATGAATACATATATTGTATTTAACATATATTTTAACATATTTAACATGTATGGGACTACCTGCCATCTAGGGGAGGGGATGGAGGGAAAGAGGGGAAAAGCTGAAACAGAAGGTTTTGCAAGGGTCAATGTTGAAAAATTAACCATGCATATGTGTTGTATATAAAAAGCTATAATAAAAAAATTAAAAAGAAAATCAGGATAAGCTCTTAGGGAGCTGCATATTCAATCACAAGTTGTTGCAATGGAGGCCAAATAATGATTTCAGCTTTGAGATAGGAAGGTATGCTAACCAGTAAAAAAGATGTAACAACCCCTATTCCCTCAATGGTAATTCTCATATTTCTCCATCCAATTGAATATCAGCAAAAGCACCATGTACAAAAGAAAAAAAAAGCCTTGGATTTAAACATAAAAAATGGATGGTTTGTGATACACTTCACACTGTAAATTCTGCAAAGTGAAATCACTACCTTAAAGTCTGGTGACAAATGGATATTTGGAATACCAGTATATGGGTCTGAAATAAAGCTCAGATGTTATATATAGGTCCTTCTACCTTATCCCAATTGATGATATCACTTGCCTTTCATTTCTATTACTCTAGAATCAAAGTATTTAATTTTTTTAATTTAATTTTTGTCCTGAGTTTAACAAACACAAGAAAGAAGAGAAAACATTTTCACATATAGCATAGAATAGACAATATGTGTAATGCTGACAACCACTCTTACAAATAGCATTTGTATATGTGATTGTATATATATGTTCAACATGTTACTTTCAAAACTGTCAAACATTTCATTTGAAGAAGTTTCATCTGCAAATATGAACGAGAATTATGCAGGAGAAAGAAGAGATTCTATTCTTAATTATCATTTGCTACTGAGTCCAAGAGACCTTTCTGGAAGATTTCTTTTTTTTAAGATTCAAATTATTTATTTTAAAGGTACTAGAACACTGTTTTTAGAAAGTATAGATGTCCATACTGGGACATAGGATCATGTATTTAGAACTGGAATTGACATCCTTTCACTTTTTAAAAACATTTTTTTTAATTAAAGGTTTCAATTCTAAATTATATTCCTTCTTCCATCCCTCCTCTTCTTCCTCTCTGAGATGATAAGCAGATATGGCTTATACATCTATAATCATGTAAAACATTTCCATATTAATCATTTTGTACAAGAAGACTCAAATAAAAGGGGAAAAAAGAAAGTGAAAATACCATGCTCTAGTATACAAATAATATCAGTTCTTTCTCTGGAGGTAGATACTTCATCATTAGTTCTTTGGGATTGTCTTAGATCATTGCATTGCTTAAAATAACTAAGTCAAGGAAGATTTTTTAAAGATTCTTATTCTAAGAGTCTTATATTCCAAACACAACAGCCACACCCTCCATTCTATACTTTGACTCCTTGTAGGGGGAAGAAGTAGGACTATCACAAGCCATTTGCTTGTACTGCTGGATATACTGGATTTCTAGAAGAATGGACTTGTTAAAACAGGCAAAATGAAATTAACTAGGGTGATTCACTGGAGGGTCACCCATGGTACAATGAAGCCAAAGAGGTGGTTTACCTTGTAGGTAAGGATTCAGAAGTCCTCTCATGCCCATGAATTCTTTTACAATTTACTTTTGTCCTATTTCTTCCTCTCATCTGACTTTGTGTTCTTATCTCAAATATCCCTCCATGCTACATCCCTTGGTGCATCAGAATTTCTATTTATTGCACTGGATATTTAAAAAATAACCTGACTGATTTTTAAAAAGTGAGTTCAGTTAAATTTCATTTCACTTTTAGAAGTCTATGATAACAGAAAAAATTTGAAGTACCTAGGTTTTAATCCTGGCCCAGCATTATATTACTTTTGCACATATTTTTCATCTGTAAAATTAGAAGATTGGATTAAAGAAGATTGGAAGCCTCTTTTACGTCTAAATCTTATAATTAAAATAACATGAACAACCTACTTAGGATGTAATTCTTTTTCATAGATATATCTTATATAACTGCTAAAATATTATATTTCATAAATCAGAGAAGCTTCATAATCATTTCAATTTTCTTCTTTACTTCTAAAAGCCAATATTTGGAAGGATGATTTCAGTACATTTCATTTTTGGGATAAACAACTGAGTTTTGAATTGAAATTTGCTGTTCTTTATTTATAAATATCATTGTAATGTTGCCAAACCTATGAACTATTTTTAAAAATGTAGTTACATAACACAGACACACTACTCATCAGGATCAGGGGAAATAAGGCCAATTGAAGATAACTATTGTCATATTTGCATTCCTTCAGTCTCTGGGAATTACTGTTCTAACAAGGTCTACAGATGCTTATTCTCTTCATTTCTTTAATTTTATCTAAAGAAACCACACTTGAAGTTGGCACAAAAATAATGACACTATATTTTATGTATATATACATGTATATGTACATAAATAGCTGTATTATAAAATTATATGTGTGTATATATAATATATATGATTACATACTGTATATATTATACAAAATGATACTAAATATATTTATATGCATATTTATATGTATGTGTATTTGATTATATGTTATATGAATAAATACATGTATTTTACATATGTATGTGCATATAATATATAAGATTTCATATTTATTATATGTTAACATATACAATGCTTGTGTGAGTTAATCATTATTATATATGTTGACAGGTAAAATATATATTTTTATTGCTGTTTTTGTTGTTCAGTTGTTTCAGTCTCTGACTCTTTGTAATTCCATCTGGGGTTTTCTTGAAAAAGATATTAGAGTAATTTGCCATTTCCTTTTCTAGCTCATTATACAAATGAGGAACTGAGGCAAAAAGGGTTAAGTGATTTGCCCATGATCACACAGCTAGTATCTGAGGCTGTCTCTGAAGTCAAGTCTTACTGACTCCAGGCTCAGCACTCTATTCATTATACTACCTAGCTGCCCCAATGTATACTTATATATAACATATATCGGCATATATTATATATGACCAAATATACATGGCTTGTAAAATGCTAATAGCACAGAAACTGAGGGAATTTTTTTTCTAGCCAATATAAGTTTATTAACAGTGATGTACATAGTTGTTAATAAAGTAAGTTATTCCAGAACCTCAATAAAGCCAGGGAACTAGATGCTACCGAAATATTTCTATTGAGACATAGAAAGGGGGAAGCAAGGAAAGAGTCAGCACAGTTTCAAAGTCCCGTGATTGGTTGTTACTGGGGAAAGTAGGTTGGCCTTCAGGTGTGGCTGATCATGTCCCTTTCTGACAATTAAAGAATTTTAATTGCTTTAGGGGCTCCAACTAAACGTAGTTGGAGCCCCTAAAGCAATTAAAATTCTTTAATCTTAGCCAGAATGTCAGAGGCACCCAAATCTGGACCACCAGGTTAGCTATCCTCTTGGGAAAGATCAATCAATCCTAGTTTTATAAGGACAAGCAAGGACTAACGAACTATCATCTTGGGGAGGAGCTTTGCCTAAACCAGTTTCTGGTAAACAAAACAGGTGCCCCAGGTTAAATTGTTTAGCAAGCAAATGTCCCGGGGATGCTGAGTGATTTCAGGGGTCCTCAAACTTTTTAAATAGGGGGCCCTCAGACTGTTGGAGGGCCGGACTATAGTAAAAACAAAAACTTTGTTTTGTGGGCCTTTAAATAAAGAAACTTCATAGCCCTGGGTGGGGGCGATAATCGTCCTCAGCTGCCGCATCTGGCCCAGGCCATAGTTTGAGGACCCTTGGACTTTATTCAATCATGCCTTTAGTTCAATTTTGGGGAACCACTATTGAACTGAACTTAGAGATGGGGTTTAACAAAATGGGAAATAGGGTTGATTACAGAGTAGAATCAGTTATTAAATGACACAATATAATTTTAATTTCCTTACATACACATAATTAAATTATTAAGCATATAGTCAAAGAACTAATTATGTACCATTAATTATAAAGAACAATCACTGCTTTATTGCAAACCAAGAAGAAGCCAATTTTTGTATCCTATACATTGCACGGAAGTTGTTGGAAGATATATATGCTTTGAGAAATTTCCTATGGCAATAAAATTGCCATTGCAGTCCCCATCTTATCCTTATTTTGTATAAGGCATTATGTTTTGGTGGCACAAAGATGAGTAACCATTTTTCTTCTCCCTAAGAACTTAAAAATCTGTTGAAGTATTAGAACAATTCTATTCAATAAATATTTATGAAATGCCCGAGATGTGTAAGGTATTCTGCTAAGGGCTAGAAATAGAGATAAAAAGCAAAAGAGTCCTTGTCTATGAAATTTCACTTTATATATCAAATCGACCCTATGTACATTGATTAAGTATATATAAAATGATTGGGGAAAGGGGAAATCAGGAATGGCTACTTGAGCTGAGTGTTAAAGGAAATGAGATTGCAAGAGGCAGAGACGAGAAGAGAATGTATTACAGATTTGGGTGAAAGAACAAAGGCTAAGAGAGAAGAGATGACAAATCACTTTATCTACCCAGATTTGAATTATCTTATCTGTGAAATTAAAGGATTGTACTAGATGGCAACTAAGCTTCTCATTCTATATCTATGTTCCTATGACTTAAGAGTCAGAGTTGACTAAATGTCCAATAGGAGTTATAGCATAGCAAACAAAAAGGGTAAAAGTAATCATATGATAAATTTTAATGGATAGAAGATGCTGTGACTGGAATGCAGAAAGTGAGAGTTTCTCTGGAATTTGCCTGGTCAGAACAGATCTTTAATATTTTGTTAAATTCTAGTTACTAAAATTTGGGAATACCATTGATAAATTGGAATGTGTCTAAAGGAGGGTAACCAAAAAATCAAAAGATGGGATATTATGCCAGATGAAAATTAATTGAAGGAAGTGAAAATGTATAGTTTAGAAAGGGACAAATTTAGGGGAAATATGAAAGTTTCCTTCAGTTATTTGAAAGGAAATGTGGATAAGAAAGTAGAATCAAAACAATGAAAAAATGCATAGCATAAAAAGAAATAAATGGCATTGAAATTGTGGTATATATGATCCAGCAGTGTTACTACTGGGCTTATATCCCAAAGAGATTTTAAAGAAGGGTAAAGGACCTGCATGTGCAAGAATGTTTGTGGCAGCCCCTTTTGTAGTGGCCAGAAACTGGAAACTGACTGGATGCCCATCAATTGGAGAATGGCTGAATAAATTGTGGTATATGAATATTATTGTTCTGTAAGAAATGATCAGCAGAATGATTTTAGAAAGGCCTGGAGAGACTTACATGAACTGATGCTGAATGAAATGAGCAGGACCAGAAGATCATTATATACTTCAACAACAATACTATATGATGATCAATTCTGATGGACGTGGCGCTTTTCAACAATGAGATGAACCAAATTAGTTCCAATAGAGCAGTAATGAATTGAACCAGTTACACCCAGCAAAAGAACTCTGGGAGATGACTATTAACCACTACATAGAATTCTCAACCCCTATATTTTTGTCTGCCTGCATTTTTTATTTCCTTCATAGGCTAATTGTACACTATTTCAAAGTCTGATTCTTTTTATTTTATTTTTTTTTCCTTTTTTTTTTTTTATTTAATAGCCTTTAATTTACAGGATATATACATGGGTAACTTTACAGCATTAACAATTGCCAAACCTCTTGTTCCAATTTTTCACCTCTTACCCCCCCCCCACTCCCTCCCCTAAATGGCAGGATGACCAGTAGATGTTAAATATATTAAAATATAACTTAGATACACAATAAGTATACATGACCAAAACATTATTTTGCTGTACAAAAAGAATGTCTGATTCTTTTTATACAGCAAAATAGCTGTATGAACATGTATACATATCTTGTATTTAACTTATACTTTAACATATTTAACATATATTGGTAAACCTGCCATCTGGGGGAGGGGGGAGGGAGAAGGAAGGGAAAAGTTAGAACAAAAGGTTTTGCAACTGTCAATGCTGAAAAATTACCCATGCATATATCTTATAAATAAAAAGCTATAAAAAAAAAGAAATCGTGGCATATAAGGATCAGTTGAGTGAACTAGGATTATTAGCCTGAAGATATGAAAAGATAAAGGATGGGGCATAATATTTATTTACAAGTATCTAAGGATGTAAAAAGAAAGATTATGCTTGTTCTTGACTTCATTGGGTTGTACTAGAAGCAATGGGTAGAAACTGCTGAGATGCAGATTTAAGTCTGATGCGAGGTAAAATTTCCTAACAGTTTGAGATGATTTAGAGGACAGTTAACTGCCTCAAAAAGCAATAAATTCTAAATTGCAGAGGTTCTTCAAGCAGAAAATGATGAGTAATTTTGAGGGAATGACTTAGAGAGTATTACTATTCAAGTATAGGTTGGAAAAAATAGTCTTTAATATGATTCCCTTCAATTGTCTTGCTTCCTCTTCTGTTATCCTTTCAGTGACTTCATCTTATCTCTTCCTTTTTAGGGTTAGGGGAAGAAGTGGCCCTCCTCCTTAACAAAGGTAACTTCTTTACATGTCTTGGATATTAATATATCTTGTTGAATTTCTTCTTTCTTGATCACAAATATTTCCAGATCGTTCCTGTTCTTTAAAACATAGGCAAGCAAGTAGGTAAGTAAGCACCTTCCCTTGAACCTTGAATCCACTGAAATTACAGAACAAAAACTTCCAATTTTCTCTTAACTTCCAAATTTCTAATAAAAATAATTTATATTCCCTGATTGTATTTCCTTATTACTCAATAACTCCTCATATGTGTTTATTCTGATTTCAAAATAACTTTCCCTACTCATACAAACTTTTTGATTGATCCAATACTCTTTGCCATTATCCTCCTTGGTCATTCTACAGCAACTGATACTATAGAACCCTCTCTCCTTGATTCTGTTTTCTATACTGGCTCTCGTGACACTGTATTTACATAGGTCTAGTACACTTTTTCTATGTCTCTTTTAGCAATTCATCATCTTCCTCACATTACTTAAATGTTGTTCCCCTAGAATTCTAATTCTTCTTTTCTACTTCATTTCTGTTCAAGCTCTTCATAATCTTACCCACTTGTTTTGCTTCAGTTATCACCATTATGCTAGCAACTTTCCAGACTATGAGACTTATCTCTCAATCTCCAAAGCACATTTTAGAACTTCACTCCCACATTTCCAACTTTCGATTATATGTGGTTTTTCATATGGATTTTTCCTTTAGAACTTCTAATTAATCATGTTTAAAGCTGAATTCAGTGTCTTCCCCACTATTCCCCTCATTGAAATTTTCAGCCTTTGTTGAGAATATAAAAGACCTTTAAATATTATAGGATCAAATAATTATGGGATTATAAATCTAGGGCTAAAACTAATGTCAAAGTCCTAGCTCCACATTTTTACAGATGAGGAAATTGAGGCTTAGTGAAATTAGATGCCTTTCTCAAGGTTAAAATAATCAATCTGAATCCTAGTATTGTAACTTTAATGACATCTTTAATTCATGTCTTTTCTGTATCTAATAATTTCCAAATCCTGTTATTACTGTTTCTGCAATATATCTCGCAGTCATTTCCATTAATTTGCTCCCACCAAGTATTGTAGATCACATTTTTATCTTTTCTCATAGGTTATTATTCATAATAGTTTCTTTCTTTTTCTTTTTTTTTTGTCTTCCTACTACCAGTCAGTACTCTTTCTAGTCTATACTTCACCCTAATTAGTTGCCTAATGATCTGCTATAATTGTCTAACTCTTCCAATTCAAAAAAAACTTTCAGTAATTCCCAAATGGTTACGAATAAGGTATATAAACACATGACTCGTACAGGATAGAAACCTCTACAAAATCTAATCACAAAGTACCTTTTAAAACTTCTCATACCATTTCTACTTCATATATTCAATATTCTAGTCAAATTTGATTACTGGATTGTACCTAGTTCTTATATTGATTCCTCCTGTTCCCCCCATAAAATCCATTCTTCCTCTCATTTTCTTGCTTAGAATCTACCTTAAAATTGGTACCAATCCTCCTCCCTCTTTACTGCATGGCAGTTCTGGAGAGATCCACTTATCCTAACATGTAAAAATCCCCTGATGATAGTACTAGAATATAGAATGAATTAAACAGGCTTTGCTAAAAATGCATGGAATCTACTGCAAACAAAGCTAGAGTTGGTGACATAGAAATAAAGGTGATTTGAAAGTGCTCAACAAGAGCCTCCAATGCTCATTCAGAAGTTATACTTAGGTTGCCCACTTATAGTTGATTTCAATGTAATGTTTATATATCTGTGTGTGTATGTGTATTTTTGTGGACATACAGTCACATGATAAGAAAAATCTTGTAGCTTTAAAACCTCTTCTCAAAAATAACTAGGCTTCTATATATATATATATATATGTACACATATAGTTCAGGTGATAGAAATGTTCTTCTCTAAATCACTATTGATTAGAGAAATACAAATTAAGACAACTCTAAGGTACCACTACACACCTCTTAGATTGAGTAAAATGACAGGAAAAGATAATGACAAATGTTGGAGGGGATGTGGAAGAACTGGGACACTAATACATTGTTAGTAGACTTGTGAGCTGATCCAATCATTCTGGATAGCAATTTAGAACTATGTCCAAATGGTTTTCAAACTGGATACCTTTAATCCAGCAGTGTCTCTACTGGATCTGTATTCCAAAGAGATCATAAAAATTCACATTTATGTGCAAAAATGTTTGTAGCAGTCCTTTTTGTAGTAGCAAGAAACTGGAAACTGAGTAGATACCAATCAGTAGGGAAATAGCTGAGTAAGTTATGATATATGAACACATTGGAATATTATTTTTCTATAAGAAATGATTCATAAGATTATTTCAGAAAAGCCTGGAGAAACTTACATAAACTGATGGTAAGTGAAGTGAGTAAAACCAAGAGATCATTGTACAGAGCAACAACAAGATAATGTGAAGATAAACTCTAATGGATGTAGCTGTTTTCAACAATAAGGTGATTCCTCTCAATTCCAATAGACTTGTGATAGAGTGAGCCATTTGGATGCAGATAAGGACTATGGGGACTGAATATGGATCACAACATAGTATTTTCACCTTTTTTTTGTTGTGGTTTGCTTGTCTTTTTTCCTTTCTCATTTTTTTTCCTTTTTGATCTGATTTTTCTTATGCAGCATGATAAATGTGGAAATATATTTAGAAAAATTGCGCTTTTACTTATATTGAATTATTTTCTGTCTAGCTTCAGAAGGAGATAGGAGGAAAGGAGGGCAACATGTCTGCAACATAAAGTTTTGAGAGGGTGAATATTGAAAACTATCTTTGCATGTATTTTGAAAATAAAAAGCTATTATTAAGAAAAAAAAAGAAAAACTCAAAAAATGATAGAAATGTTCTTACCCTTAACTATTTAAAAACAATAATAAATTCGTGGAGGTCAGTGAAAGGAATTCTGTGGTATATACTGAAAATATTATTGGAAAAAGAACTTACCCTGTGATTGCCTTCCCTTTTCTAGAACTAAAAAATTATTCATTCATTCATTATTAAATAAGTAGTTAGTGAGCACCCATTGTATCCCAGTACTGAAGTGCAGACAGAATAAAAATAAATTAAAGATGGGGATCTTTGACCTTCATCCTTATAAAGTAAAAAAGAAATCAGTTTGTAGCTAGCTCTTTATAAGTATATGTTAATTTAATGCTAATGACTATAACTTAATCCTTCCATAAAATGGGGATGTCTGGTGAAACTAAATTGACTTCATAAATATTTTAGCTTATAATGTAGTAGAGTTTCTATTCAGATCTGATTTGAAAACTTCTTTGTCTTTTCAAGTATCCAAAATATTGTTGTTGTTTGGTTGTATCTGACTCTTTATGGCTCCTTTTGGGATTTCTTGCCAAAGATACTAGAATGATTTGCCATTTCCTCTCCAGCACATTTTATAGATGAATAAATTTGGGTAAATAATATGTTAAATCATTTGATTAGGGTCACCCAGCTAAGTATTTGAGGCTGGATTTGAACTCATCTTATCCTGGCCTAGTACTCTCACTACACTGGTTTTAATAGAACATTGGCTAACTGGTTCACTGGTTGCCTGTTCTAAGCTTACTTATTTTTCCATAGGTAGAAATATCTGGGGACTAAAGGTAAGTAACTATTGTGGTTATATGTTAGTTAAATTTCTTACTTGTTTTTGTTGCACAGTTATATGGTATTGTATCTTTAAAGTTTGCAGACTCTCATAATTTAGGCCTTCTGTTTAAAGATTATGTATATTCCCTGTGATGATATAAACCTCCATACCAGAAAAGAAATAAAATTGTAAAGGAATAGATCTTTATGAAAATTAATAAAGGCTTTTTAAGGATTAAGTGTTCCCTGTTGTTGAATTATGGAAGTTTTTATTAGCAGGACTGTGCAATATAAATAAAATTAAAATGAATGTTCAGCAAATGACTTTGTTTGGATAACTCCCTTTCTGCCTTTTCATAACCAAGGTAAATAATTTGTAAATTATATTTATGAAGCTAAAATGAATAAAGGAATATTATCATTAGATAATAGAAAATTCTTTTATTTAAATTGCATCATAAATCTGGACAATTTGAGGTTAATCTGAAACTTGTATCTTAATGGAAATATAAAGATGTGGGTTTAGAAAACAAAACAAATCCTTGAGAGCTTTTTCATACATGGTTTAAAGCATACTGGTCATATCAAAATGAACTAAAAATAATCATATGTAAAAAACGGTTAAAGTTGTTTTAAAAAATCAATGTATCACCCAGTGTAATAAATTGAAGAATTTTAGTAGAGATAGAAATAGTAGTATTTTATAATATTATTATTTAGTATTCTACTAAACAGTCAGACTGATGATAATGGAATATACGCTCAAGTGGTTGACTGTTTGTTCTAACCTTGGTTATTTCTTCTTAGATAGAAATATGAGGAATAGAAATTTGGGTAAGAAGGGTAAGAAAACATGAGTAGACAAGAATGGGTGAAAGAGTTAGCATATAATCTCTTTGCTTAATACTTATATTGAATAGGCATCATCATGTTTCCTGAGATTTTCTGCAAGGTCATTCTAGACATTAGTTCCTTGAGAAAATAAAGGTACTTTAACTACAAATTTCAAACAACAGTATTTTTTTTTAAGGAGTACCTCTCATTTTTATTTTTCTAATTCAAACACACTTTATTTACCAATTTTTCACCACTTATTGTGTATCTATTGTCACTTAATCAAGCATTTATTGTATACCCTTTGTCACTTAGCCTTGCACTGAAGTCCAATTTTGCTAAATCTCAGGTCTATCACCTATAAAGTGAGGAGATTAAAATAAATAACCTCCAACAGGCCAGTGTAATAAGATCAAAGTTTATACAGAAAGGGGATAAATGTGAATGAGAAGCAACATGACATAATAGAAAGAGAGTGGTTCTGGCAATCATGAAATCTTAGGTCCAAATCCTGCCCTGGATACATATTGGCTATGGGACTTTAGGCAAATCGAGTTCTTTTAACACAGTAAATTTCAGAGATGTATCTATCTACATTGATAAAGGAAATTGCTCACTGGGATTACCCTATACCAATGAAATCAGGGCCAGCCCTTTTCCGCATAATGAGAATAAATTGCTTTAATGGTGTGATTTTTGTCAATATGAGAATTTTGTCCATCAATACAGATCATGATCTTTCTATAAATTAGAGATTAAGATTGCTGAGGTTTCAAGAATATAAGTGACTTGGTCATATTGAAATAGTTGTGTGTCAGAGATCCTATTAATACCTATTTAACTTCTTAACTCTTTGTCTTTATGAGGCTGATTCTTATAAAAGTTCTTTTATGTGGAGACCAGTATAGAGTTAGGCTCTCATTGGTCTAGAAAATTCCAAGTGAAGAAACTCCTTGCACTGATGCAGATCTGAATCTCATATGGACCTCAAGGATTTCTTAGTGAAGTATCTGAGGGGACTGAGAGGTTTTACATTTATTCTCCTCCCTCCTCCTCTATCTTTCTAGTTTTCCTATACTTTACATTCCTATTCACATATTATTTCATTTAACGACATTGGCCTCCTTGCTGATCCTCCAACAACTCTTCTCCACCTCAACTCCTAGCATTTCCCCTTACTGTTCTCCATGTCTGAAATGCTTTTCCTCTTCATATCTGCCCCCTGGCTTCCTTGGCTTCCTACAAAATCCATCTAAAATCTCACGTTCTATAAGAAGTCTTTATGTTCTATAGTGTCTTGCTTCTATTTATTATTTCTTATCTATCCTGTACATAACTGGTTGGACATAGTTGTTTGTGAGATGTCTTCCTATTAGACTGAGAGTTCCTTGAGAGCAGGATTATATTTTATATTTCTTTGTAATCCCAGTGTTTAGAACAGTGTAGCACATGGTAGAGGCTTAATAAATTTTTATTGACTATTATTGACCAACTTAGTCATGATTATTACATCATTAAAATTTGTCAAAGGTAGGATTCAAATCTACATCCATTTTTACTCAGACTGATCATGTTTCCATTCACTGTCATCTGTACTTTTGAGTATTCTACAATATTTATGTTAGACACACCTTGGAATCATCTCATTAAAGCATCATATATTTAAAGTGATATATTAAGGAAATATTAATACTAATCTTTTATTTGTTGTATTAGTACTGGGCAATAGACTCTCCAACTTATTTGCATATTTCATACTTTTCATCAGCAAGGTTCAAGGGCTATTTTTAAGCAGACATTCTCAATTATTAATTTTTCTTACTAGAAAATAATAAGAAAGACATAAAATACTATTTCTTTATTTGTGATTAATGATTGCTGTGAAATTTGGGATTCATGTGTTGACTGAGGCATAAAATGTCATTTTCACACTGTTTCATTGACTTGTAGATTGAAGTTGTTTCTACCTATCAAATTCATTCTTGCTTTCATCAAGGTTATTATGATCTACAATCTAGTTGTACTATTGCAACCATTAGGGACATGACACATTTCCTACTTCTACAAATAAGCTAGAATGTTTCAAAATCATAATGATTTTTTTCTTAACAGCTAGACAAGCCAACAAATCATTCCACTAATACCTTGAGATCTAATTTATAGATTCATCAATCCTATTGATGTGAATATAATGTAGTTTTACCAAAAGTATGGAAATATTCATAAATGATTCTTCCCTTTATAGAATCAGAAGTATTTCTGATAAGTCATCTAAATAAAACCCTGCTTTTAGGTGGAATTGTTCATGAAATTATGTTTTGAAAAGGCTATTTCCTTTATTTTTTTGAACAACAGAAGCATTGATATAAGCAATCTAATAAGCATAAGTGGAATTACTGATGGAATGGAAGTTTCTCTCCTTCTCCTGCAGGCCAGAAACTAGTGGAGGGATAATTATGGAATGATACTGTCCCATGAAAGTAGACAAAGTGACTAATCAGAATTAGAATGGTGTATATATTCCTGCCATGCAGGCAAAATAAGGTCCAATAACAAACAGTAGGATGCAAATTTAAAGAAGCAAATGTAGGAACATTACAGGGAGCTTATACAAGATAATTTTTTTCCAAATTTATATTAAAAAAAAAAGATTAGAAGTAGAGTACATAACCTCTGAACAAGACGCTCTATGGCTGGATTCCAGATATTTACACTAACTGGCCCCCAGGTTTGAAATACCCTTCTTTCTCATCTCATTTATCTCTAGCTAAAATCTTAGATTTTAAAGGAAGTATTTTTTTGCCTTCTTTGTGTTAGTTATTTCTTATTTATCTGGCATATAGCTTTTTAAGTCTGGGTTTCTTTGGGCATGTGAAGTTTTAACATTAGATTGTCCTTGAAGGACTTTTTTAAAATTATGCCTAGTTTGCCTAACAGAAAGCCTGCTCTATCCTCTACTCCATAAGTGTGATAACCTTTTTGGTTGCCTGCCTGCATCTTTAAAGCTGGAAGGACTGATCAGTTCTCTCATTCTCTCTCTTCCATTATTTTTGACTGTATAATCTATGGTAATTTTTGTCTGCTGTGCTCAGAATAGATGCCATTGGTCAGACAGGTAAGAGGGGAAGGACTTACCTAGGCTTATCTCCTCTTTACCATAGAATAATAAAAAAGAGAATATTTTAAAGTTATATTGTGAAGGAAAACAATGTAATGATAAATCCACTTCTTGGGGCAAATTACAATCTTATAAAATGACACTGGGAATGCAAAATTTACCTGTCTTTGCCATCACAGAGGACAATCTGCAAACTACAAAAAAATAAGAGGGGAAATAATTTAGGAAATCCTGGGGATCTCTACTATCTGGTGTAGTAGAAGTTTCTATTGATAATACTTTTCAATTCATCATAACAAATAATAGAGGTATTAATCTTTAAAAAAAATAGAAATTTCAGCAATTCTAAGAGATTAATTGAAAAAAATTATTCAAGGTAATTCTTACAGAATTTTTACAGAATTACAAAGCAAAAGACCAACAGAGTAACTTTTAGTTTTTGGAGGTTAGGTTTATGCCCTAGATCTTCTGTTTCAGTTGCCATCACTCACTTCTCATACAACTCTGTGATTCCTATGTTTATGGCACTTTTAGGCAATTTTTTTTTGTACTTAACTCCATGGCAACCTCCTGTGCATGGCAGGGAAGGATCTTTGATATTAGAGTACCACAATTTGCCACAAAACTTCCACTCCCAGAATCTTTCTTTCCCAATGTGCTATAATCCTCTTAGCTACCCATAGTACTTTCATTCAGAGATGGTTAAAAAATAGGAAAATGATTATCTTATATAATTATATAAATAATATGAAGCTAACAAAAAAAAAAACAAGATTACTTCAATAGATGGGGGGAAATGCTTTGACAAAATCTAGAATTTATGTTTTAAAAAAGCCCTAAAAAGCATAGGCATGCATGAGAACTGCTTTAATTATTCTCAAATCACATCCTGATACACATCTTGCCACTGAATTCATATAACAATGGAGGAAAGAGCTGCTCTCACTTAAATCCAATTCACTTTCACGTCATGGCATCACCTCCTTGATGTCATGGTCCTCTTTGAGAATAAAGGACAAAAAAACAATATTTCAATAAAAAATTTTGTGCTGTATTCAATGCAGAAAGACTTAAAGCTTTACCTGTTCAAACAAAGCAAAAATATGCTCCTATCTTCACTATTACTTGACATAACTCCAGAAATACTAGCTATAATAATAAGACAAGAGAACAAAATTAAAGTTATAAATATCAGCAAAAATGAAACAGAACAAAGAACTGAAATGAAGTATTTTGTACTAGCAGAGATAGTCCACAACTATTTTCTTCATTATTAATCCAATTCTTCCTTCTAGCTCAAAAACCTAAGATCTTATGAGATTTTAATATACATATTAATAACATATTTTTACTTTATTTTTTAAAAGATGATAATACTATCACTTTTTTTCTCTCACTTTATTAAGGTTATCCTTATTTATAAGGGATGGAATCCATTTTATAAGTTACTTGTGTATGTGCCGTTTGTACTTTCCATAGCCTAATAAATAAATCCAGATTTCACTCAGGTGGGAGTTAGGGAAATTTTCTGTTTCTTTGGTTTCAATTGATATCTTCCATCATTTGTCAATTTTGAGCCCAGAATTTCTGATTCCTAGTCTTTTAATAATAATACCAAATCCAAAAATCCATATATATACATAAATATAATTTTATATGTATACATACACAAATAAATGTATGTATACGTATATAGATACATACATAGACACACATATACTTTCATCCTTCATTTTCAGATCAAAAACAACAACAGCAACAACAAGTCAAGGCTCAAATATGCCATTCAAAAATAGGAGAACATTACCTGGAACTAGAAGAAACCTTAGAGATCATCTAATCCAACCCTCATTTTATAAGTCTTTCTATCTCTAGAACAGTCACCATGGTGATATTGATTTAAACTTGTTACAAAGGCAGAAAATGGTTAAGGGACTTATTCAGGGGCACAATCATGGCTGCAGAGGTAAATCTAGAGCCTATGTATTCAGAACTATTGTCTGTGATTCTTTGACAAAAACACAGTCACACTGTATGTGGGCAAAAACAGCTTGGTAAAAGACTTGGTATAAAACAGAGATTCAATCTCATGAACATGTTAAACTTCGTTCTTAAGACTAATTTCTGCATATGTTAACAATGGATAGAAAAGCTCTCTTCAACCCCCAACTATATTTTGTAGAGTGCTAATTAGAACAGCTGCAAACTTAAATCAATGAGACATGTACTATCTCAGTCACTTAGAATTTCATCATAATTCTCTCCCCTTACCATACCTCTATTTATTGAGTCTTGCTATGGATATATTTCAGTTTTATTCACTACACTGGAACTCCTAAAGGGAGAGTTTTAGCTACCCTATGCCTATACTAGGGACCAGTTTTTAAAAGATAAAAAGAACAAGAAAAGCAACAACAACAAAAATAAGTAGCGTCCTGACTCCAAAGTCACTAACAGTATCACCTTTGCATATTAACATTTGTGGAGAAATCAAAGTACCAAAAAAACAAGTCAGGAGTAGAGCACCTCCTGTCTATGAGAAAATGACAATTTGAAGAGTGTTGGCATTTCCTGAACACATAAAATTGTTTCAAAACCTCTGAATTAACCTTCTGTCAATATATGGAAGCCCAGAGAACAGCAGTGTTATCCAGCGAGAAAAGGCAAATGGGAAACAGTCAAATGAGTAGAGTCTCTTGCTTAAAAACATACAGAACATTCTGAGTACTGCTTATTTTCTTCTAGAAAATAAAAATGATGGGCATCTTACTTCTATGGAGTTTCAAGGACATTATAGATGCAATCTAATGCAGAAATATGGAGGAGAGAGGTAATTTTCTATGTACACATGAAAAGTCATAGACTTTAAGACCAGAAGAGACTATGAACATTCACTATCCCAGCTGTCTTATTTTATTGATGAGGTCACATAAGTAATTATCAGAAGCTAAGCTAAAATCCAGAATGCATGACTTCCTGTCCAATGCTTTCTTACTATCTCATTTTTTCACCTATGTTAAAATTACAAACCATTGGAGGAAGCAGAGCCAAAATGACCAAATTAAGGCAGGGAACTCTCCAGATTCTCCCCTAAATCGCTCCAAATTCCTTTAAATTAATGATTCTAAATAAATTTTAGAATATCAGAACACACAAAAAAATGGAGTGGAACATTTTCTATCTGGAGACAACTTAGAAGGTCAGCAGGAAAGAGCTGTGGCACCAAGGTGGAGTCCAATGTGCAATCTTAGCCCCAGCCCCAGCCCAGAGTCCCAGAACCAACAAAGCAGGAAAAATGTGCCTTGGGTTTCTGGATCAGTGGTGGTACTGGCTGCTTCCAGACATCTCACTTAACAGACAACAAATAATAATTTCGAAGGCCAGCAAGAAAGATTTGTTAGTAGGATGAGAGGGCCTTGGGAAACTAGGAGTGGGCATGGGTGATGGTTTCAAAGGCAGTTTCCAGAGTTGTTTCAGCTCACAGTAAATCTTTTTACTAGCATTGAGGAAGGACTCTTTTGCTTTAGCACACCAGAACTTATAGCCACAGCAAAGCAATCCTTACAGTTCCAGAATAGAAAAAGAGTGCTTATGTTCAGATACCTAGAAGGATCTCTGAAAACAATTTGGAAGAGTGTACTCTTCACCTAAAAATAGAGAGCTATTTTAACAAAGAGGTAAAAGCCAAGTAATAGGCTAGGAATATGAGCAGAAAACAGACAACAGATAACAGAAAAAGATTCTGACATAGAAAGTTACTATGGTGAAAAGAAAGATAAAATACACACTCAGAAGAAGATAATAAAGTCAAAGCTTACCCATCCAAAACCTCTAAGAAGAATAAGAATTGATCTCAAGTCATGGAAAAGCTCTAAAAAATTTTTGAAAATTGAGTAAGATAAATAGAGGAAAAATTGGGAAGAGAATTGAGAGTGATATAAAAGGAAATATAAAAAGCTAATATGAGGAAAATAATGCCTTAAAAAGCAAAATTTCCCAAATGGGAAAGGAAATAGAAAAGCTTACTGAGAAAAAAATACTTGAAAATTAGAATTGAGCAAATGTCCCCAAAAATGAAAGAAATAGAAAACAATGTAAAATATCTCATTGGAAAAACAATGAACCTGGAAAATAGATCCAGGAGAAATAATTTTTAAATTATTGATCTGGGGGCAGCTAGATCGCACAGTGGATAGAGTGCCAGCCCTGAAGTCAGGAGGACCTGAGTTCAAATAGAGCCTCAGACACTTAACACTTCCTAGGTAGGTGACCCTAGACAAGTTACTTAACCCCAATTGCTGCAGCAAAAAAAAAAAAAAAAAAGTTTACATGAAAACTATGATTTAAAAAAAGAGCCTAGACATCATCTTAAGAAATTATCAAGAAAAAATGTTCTGATAGCTTAAAAACAGAGAATAAAATAGAAATTGAAATAACCCACCAATCACATTCTGGAGAGATCCCAAAATGAATATTCCCAGGTATAGTATAGCCAAATTCTGAAACTCCCAGGTCAAAAAGAAACTATCACCAGCATCCAGAAAGAAACAATTCAAGTTTAGTGGAGCCACATCAGAATAACACAAGATTTAGTAGCTTCTAATTAAAGAATCAGAGGGTTTAGAATGATATTCCAGAAAGCAATGGAGTTAGACTGGAACTCAGAATCACCTACTTAAAAAAATTAAATATACTCTTTCAGGGAGAAATGTGAATATTCAATAAATTAAAAGACTTTCAAGCATCTGTGATGCAAAGACCAGAACTGAATAAAATTTTGATTTTCAAATATAGAACTCAGAAAAAGCATAAGGGGGTAATTAGGAAAGGGATACTGTTAGGATTCTTACAAAGTGATGTCAGTTGTCTAATTTTAGCATCGTACTTAGCAGTTCTCTAGTTCAGAATTCACACCTTTCACACTTTTAAGAGTTCACATTAGTTCACACATTAATGTTTGAGATTTACAAGTCAGGATTCAGTCCAGAGATTCACAAGTCAGGAACCCACAATCCCACTCTTTCAGAGGAGGGGTCAACCTTTGAGCTCACACTCCTAAAAGAGCATATAAAAGGACAAGCACTAGAGATTTCTGAGAGATGGAGAAAGCAGGAGTCAGTGGAGGAGAATGAGAAGCCAAAGACTGCAGTCCGGCAGAACTGGGGATTTGGAAGAAGAGAGGCTGAAACTAGAAGAGGCAGAGGACTAGCAACAAGAGCTCTTGGAACCAAGGAGGGAGATAGGCCTCTAAGAAAACTAACCAGGCTATTTTGGAAGAGACAATAAAGGATCTGAACTTTAAACAGCTGGCTGCATTTGAGGTGATTATTGAAGTGAACTGAAACTAAGGCTGCCTCCAGAAGCTCCCTAAGAAATCTGCTCCCAGAGAATGATCATATTTTAGAAAAAAAAGAACACTACAGGATACCATAAGGGACTTATTAAATTTTTCAGTATATATTCCTATTTGTGAGGATCATACTTATGATTTATTAGAATTTTCTCATTAGGAGAAGGAATGTCAGAAGGAATGACAGAGGGAAGAGGTGTGAGTTGAATATGAAGGAATGCTATCTTAAAAAATAAAATAAAGGGGTGAGAGAGGAATGTACTGGAGAATGAGAAAGGAAGAAGTGGAATTCTGTAAATCATCTGCCATAAAAGAAGCAAGAAAAAATTTTTTCAATGCAGGGGAGGAAGGGAAAGGGAGGGTGAGTGAATGATCCTTATTATCATCAAAATTTGTTCAAAGAAATTATGGTTTTATATTTATATATATTTATCTTTCTACATCTTTATTTATACTTAATATGATATAGAAATCCATCTTACCCTGCCATGAAATAGAAGGAGAATTGGCTTCCAGGTGGGTAAAGGGTGATAGAAGAAAGGGCATATCGGGAAAGGGAGTAGTCAGGTGCAAAATCTTTTTGATCAAGGACAGGGTGAAAGAATAGAAAGAACACAATAAATGGGTGGGGGGAATACAGTTAGCAATAGTAACTAGGGGAATGAACTTCCAGGGGATGAAGACAAGATGGCAGAGTAAAACCAAGAAGCTGAAGCTTTCCTAGTATCCCTCGAAAACCACATGAAACCAAGGCTCTGAACAGAGTCATAATGATACCACTCTCTAGCTGAAGGTAGAAAGGAAAAACTTCAAGAAAAGTCAGTCTCACTAGGGTGAAAAGAGTGTTCAGTTCAGCTCAGACAAACTCAGAAAACTGGTGAGAGAGTATTAATCACAGCAAATCAATAATTGGGAGAAAATTTTTGAAGCAAGTTTCTCTGATGAAGGTTGCACTTCTCAAATGTATAGGGAACTGAGAAATTTATTTAAAAAGGGCCATTCTTCAATCGATAATTTATCAAAAGATATGAATTACAGTCAAAGGGCTATAAAATCATGCATATACTTTGACCTAACAATACCATTACTAGGCATGATTCCCAAAAGAAATTTTTTTAAAGGAAAAGGACCCATATGTACAAAAATATTTATAACATCTCTCTACTTAGGGTAAAGAACTGGAAACTAGGGGGATGCCTAGCAAATGAGGAATGTATGAATAAATTATGGAATATGCTTATGATGGAGTATTATTGCTCTGTGGGATTATGAGTTGGATGTTCTCAGAAAAGTACTGCAGTTAAGTACTCTAGAACTGGAAAATAATCCAGAACTTAAGCAAAGTAAAATGTACTATGTATGTATAAAGTAACAGCAAAATTGTGGAATGATCAGCTGTGAATGACTTTGCTATATTCAGCAATACAGTGCTCCATGACTTATAGTAAAAAAATATTATCCATATGCAGAAAAAGAACTGATTGTGTCTGAATGCAAATTAAAGCATACTTTTTTAACTTTATTTTTTTGAGGATTTTTTTGGAGTGAAGATCTATATTTTCTTTCGCAACATGACTCTTATAGAAATGTTTTGCATAACTTTACATGTGCCTTCTTCAAGAGGATTGGAGCTTGGGAGTAAGAGAAAGAATATGAAACTCAAGGTTTTAAAAACACATATTTTTTTCCATGTAACTAGAATATAAAAATATTAAATATAAAAAAGAAAAGAAACAAATTACAAAACATACAGTATGTTTTTGGTATCCTCCCCTCTCCTTTTCAACACAATTCTCCTACTTCTTTTTTTCCCCCTCTTCTTCACTAGACACCCTATTCAAGTTATTGTTGGCCACAGAACTCCTCTTACTTCAACAATGTTGTCTAGCACTGTCTTCCTCCCCAAAGCCCATACTATAAAATTACTTGCTTTCTCCTCTTCCAATTATCAGTTAAATTGTTTTTCTCCCACTATATAATCATGTTCCTTTTTTCTGATGATTTATCTTGCTTCTCTTCCACAATGACAACTGATGGTTAACCTATTCATGATGGCTCCTGGCTGATTACAATGGCATTCATAATGGAATGACATCTCTCTGAAGTTGCTAGTACATTGGGTGAATCACCATATAAGATTTATTTAGAATATGGACATGCATTACATAGGATGAGAAGGCATGGATACATTTTGATTGGCACCTTCGATGAAATACTCACATAGATAAGATACTGAATTATTTTTTTTCCTCAGCCCCAAATAAAAACATCTTTTTTTTTTTTTTCTTAGCATGGCTGACATTGGAAAGAATCAATAATCTAATTAACAAGTTAAGGAATTTATACAAAGGTCTGAATGATGTCATCACTCCTGAAGAACAAAAGGAATGAAGGATCTTGTGAGACCAAGAGCTATTAACATTTTAAAGGAAAAATAATAACCTATGTGAATCTCTAATTGGTTGTACAATATATGTGAATTATATAGTAATATCACAGAATGATAGCATCATAGATTTAGAGTTTGTGAGATATCAAAGATTATTGAGTCCAAACTCCTCATTTTAGTGATGCAGAAACTGATAACTATAGAGGTAACTGGAATTGCCCAGGATCAGAATTTATTTCTGAGATAGGATTTGAAGCCAGGTTTTAGAAAAACCAAGTACTGTTTTTTTTAAGTCCTCAATAATAATATTTCCAGGTAGGAGGACTGGTATATAATTATAGAGAATAAATTAGGCATAGTCTTAGAAAAAAATCTTACCATATTGAATTATAAGTAAAATATCTCAATGGTTACAATTTAATAATAAGCTATGCTTATTTTGTTTGTGACAGTGCAGTTTTCACCACACATTGCATAATAAAGCAAGACCTAATTTTTTAAAGGGAAGCCAGCCAGATAAGTTCCACTTCAGACATTATAAAAATGCAAAAATAGAAGCAAATTCAACATAGAATTTAATAGCTCTGTAGCTCACAAACATTGAAACCTGAATATATAAAAGAGACATGTTGAGTACAGATTTGGTCTGTTCCTTAAGGATATTTATGAGGTCACTCTTAAGGTACTAATTCCCACCATCCTTGATATTTTTCCCACTTCTCAAGTCTATTGTGCACTTTGATTATATTAAGAAATACATAATCCCATAATTATCTAAGCAAGACTTACATAAAATTTTTGTTTTGTTATAGAAAATAGGTTTTGTTTTTCTCTCGTTGGCCTCTCTAGCTCAGACATCTGGGAGTCAACCAGTAATAAGTGTTTTCTTACAATACAGCACTGCTTAGCAAAAGATCTTCCCTCCTTTCCTTCCTTCCTTTCTCTCTCCCCCTTTCTTTCTCAAGTTAAATTGTTACAGATCTTATGGGTTCTTGACTAGTTATCTCTGGACCAATGACAAATAACTGTGAAGCCTTAGTATACAATTAACAAATGGGAATAGTAGAATAAAAGAAAGGATAGGAAAGGAGGGGAAAAAAGAAAAATTTCTAGGGGTAGGAAAATGACAAGTGAAGTAGACAGAACAGTAAAGGAAGGCAAAGAAGTAGGAGATGGAGAAAGAAAAGGTAGGGAGAAAATGAGTAAATAGGGATTAGAAGAAGAAATGAATGAAGGAAACAAGCATTTATTAAGTGCCTAATATGTTCCAGAATTGTACTAAGCGCATTGCAGATATCTCATTTGATTATGACAATAGCTTTGTGAGAATTTTACATTTTACAATATTCCCATTTCACAGTTGAGGAAACTATGACAGAGAAATTAAGTTAATTTGCCCAGGGTCACACAGCTAATAAGAATCTGAGGGAGGATAAGATCTCAGATTTTCCCAACTCTGTTCACTCTGCCACCTAAAGTCTAGGAGAAGAGTGAAAGAAGAAAGCTGGAAATATGAGGTAAGTGACTGAACAGAAAATTATATATATATATATATATGAAAAGAGAGGAAGAGGAGAAGAGATGAGAAAGAAATTGAGTAGAATTTATAAAGTAAAGCCCCTGAAAGGACAGATGGTGTCCTTTAAAAATAAAAAGGTCATGACTAAAATTTAAAGCATGAGTTAATTCTTTCCCCATTGATTTATTGATTATTCATATGCTGTCTGACTCAAATAACTTCAATTAATTTTAGTAAAGCAAATAAATGACCAAAAAAGTATCATAAGATGAGAGAAGCTAAATGTCACTGTTGAGAAAATGTTGGGCCTAAAGCCAGAAAGATTTATCTTTGTGAGTTCAAATGTAGCGTCAGATATACTAGCTGTGTGATCCTAGGCAAGTAACTGATACCTGTTTCCTATAGTTTCCTCATCTATAAAATGATCTGGAGAATGAAATGGCACCACTCTAGTAACTTAGCTAAGAAAACTCCAAACTAAGAAGACAAATAGTCTGATGTGGCTGAAAAAACAACTGAACAACAATAATCATAAGATGAGCTAAATTTGCTCATTATTATTATTTTTAATGATTTTATTGCTCATAATGTCTAGAGGGCTGGAACTCTGAAAAGGTGTCTTGAATCTAAGACAGCAGAGTACTTAAGGCTAATTATCTACTCACTGTGAGATAATAGTTCGTTCTATAAACATATACTTTGATGATGTGGAGATGTGATGGCTCTCCTCAGGATTGGTGCCTGCTATTGTTAATGCTGTAAAGTTACCCATGCATATATCCTGTAAATAAAAGGCTATTAAATAAAAACAAAACAAAAAAAAAAGATTTCCAGTAAGGTAGAAGAGGAACAACATACCACCTTCTGAAAACAGTCTATTGTACTTTATGGTAGTTTAATTCTTAGAAAGGTTTTCATTAAAGAAAACATAAATTAAAAAAAAAAAAAAGGATTGGTGCCTGCTAAATGTGGTGTGGTGAGGTAATGGGAGGCAAAGATTGGAGGGCTGAGGGAGAGGGTCAGAGTTTCTCTGCTATAGCATGCTCAGGAGGGAAGACTTCAGGCTCCAGACTACAAGACTCCAGGTTCCTTTGACAAGACATGTGGCAGTTTACCTGCCTCCTTCACTTCTCCTCTTAAAGACCAAGGACTTTGATCCTGAGGCCCTCCAAAAAGCTAGCCCAGATACTATAATAATGTCTATAGATGAAAGACTACAAGCAGGTAGGCTTGAAATGAGCATTCATTGATGTGATGATATTTAGGGGAAGATTCTGTTAAGTGATTAGTTGAATATGTAGTTGAATAAAAAATAATCATTGTTATTATAAGAAGCACTGGCATTCATTATTAGGTGTCTACCATATTAGATGGTGAAGATAAAAAGTCCAAAACCAAAACTTTTTTTTCCAGGTGCTTGAATGGATGTATAAGCCATAAGAATGACTAAGTAAGTGCCAAGTATAATTTTGAGAGAGAAAATAAAGATAATGAATGGAAAAAATTAAGGTGAAAAAAAAGATAAAGTCTAAGCTGTTTATGAAATAAGTTAGGAATTTTAGAAGGAGAGGGGGACTTGAAAGTACATTGTATTCTTAAGTAATTATTTGTTCAAAGGCATGAATGTGAAATATGGAATGTTAAGAGAGAATAGGGCAAACTAATTGGGTCACAGAAAGATTTAAAGATTAATATAAAATAGAATTGGAAAGATAGGACAGGGGCAAGATTACAGAGGACTATAAATGCCACATTGAAGATTTGATAAATTAGTCTTGGAAGCAATTGACAATTTTGGAGTAAGAGGATGACATAGCCAAATCTGTACTATAAGAATAACAATTTGACAGCTCTTTGGAGGATGGCATGCAAAAGGAAAAGATTAATCTTGAAGTTAGTAGGCAAAGACCATATTATAAAGCTATTATGACAGTTCATTGGAAAAGTAATGCTACCTTGGGGAGAGGGGAGTTAAGGGAGAAAGGGAAAAAATCGGAACATAAAATCTTACAAAAATGAATGTTAAAAACTATTTTACGTGTATTTGAAAAAAAAATGTTGTTGTAAATCCTGGATGGGAACAAAAAAAATTCTCTAAGTCATTATTGATTAGAAAATTTAAATGTAAACAATTTGTTATCCTATTTCGCCTATTAGATTGACTAATATGATAGAAAAGGAAAATAAGAAATTCCAGAGGAGCTGTGGGAAAATAGATACACTTAAACACTATTGGTGGAATTATGGAATGATCCAACTATTTTGGAGAACAATTTGGAACTATGCGCAAAGGATTATAAAATTGTAAGTATCCTTTGACTCAGTAATACTACTATTTGGTCAGTATCTCAAAGAGATCAAACTCAAAGGAAAAGAATCTATATACAGAAAGGTATTGATAACAATTTTGAAGGGATGCCTATGAATTGGGGAAAATTGCTAAACAAGTTGTGACATAAGAAGTGACAAAGAGGACGTTTTCTGAAAGTCCTGGGAAGACCTATATGAACTGATTCAAAGTAGAGTAAGCAGAACCAAGAGAATATTGTATATAGTAATAGCAATATTGTAAAGGTAATCAACTATGAAAGACAGCTACTCAGATTAAGATGATGATCCAGGATAATTCTGAAGGTTTCATGATGAAAAATGCTACCCACTTTCACAAAGGGAATTGACAAATCGTGGGTGCAAACTGAAAAATATATATTTTTTGTTTTTCTTGTTTTTTTGTGACATAGATAACATGGAAATATGCTTTGAATTGATTTCATATGTATAATTGATGTCATATTGTTTACTTTGTCAGTGGGTAGGGGAAGGAATGAAGTGAATGAGAATTTTTGGAACCCCCAAATTAAAAGAATAAATAGAATATTTTCTTAAAAGGGGATCATTGGAGACATCTCAGAGAAAACACAATCAATGAAGTCATGGAATCAGGAGCTATCTTAAGCAATCAAAAAGTGAGTATAAAATTCTGAAACAAATGGTTTAAACAAATTTTAAAAGAATATGACTCAGGAAGAAGAATTGTAAATTGAGAAAATGGCAGGGTGAAGTGAAGGCTTTGTAAGACTAGGAGAGACATTGGTATATATATATATATATTTTTTTTTACACACATACCTACTTATATACATGGATATATACATATATATAATATACACATACACATAGACAGAAAGAGAAATAGAGAAATAGACATAGACTGAAAAAAGAGGCAGAGAATAAGCAAATATTGAAGATTAGAGAAAAAAGAGTATGATTGAGGAGTCAAAATCGAAATCATTAATATCATGCTAAACAGAAGATCATATTTATTTTTAATAAAATATCAGATATCATGCTACTGAACATTTGCTTACTTATGGAAAGAAGTGGTCATGTTTTGTTAATTATTTCCCAGGTCAATTTGAGAATCATGTATTCTCACACATAACTCATATCAAAATAGCCTCTTCCTCTGACAAAGGTTGAGATGATAGATTTGAAAATTGTTTCATGCCTTTACTTACTACTGGTCTGTGTACATCCCAGAAAGCTCGTTCTTGGCTATCAAGAATCTTCCTTTCTATCTTGTCTCTTTTCTTGTCAACTCTGTGAACAATGTAGAGATAAGAAAACACCCCACTAATTATGATACTTCTTATTTTTGTTGTTTTATAATATTTCATTTGCAAGGTAAAAACCTCCCAAATGTGCACAAATAAGCATGACTCACAAATACTCACTTTGCTTGTGCTTCTGCTTGCATAAAAATAAATTCCCACTTCCGGGCAAATGCTCGTTGCAGTCTAGCCAAGCTTTCCTGAAAATACAGCACAAGTTAAGAAGATTTAAGACCATATTTTTCTGCTATAGATTACTAACAGCTAGAGTTATTTGAAAAGTCAAATGTAGAGTTATTATTAAAATGATACATGTATGCATCTAAGCCTTAATTTAAGCTACTTTCTTTTATAAAATTACCATAATTAAAGTAGTGTCTTTTAAAAGTGTAATTAAAAACCTACAGTATACATAAAGATCTTTTTTTGTTTTGTTTTGTTTTGTTTTCAGAATTATGCTAGGAAGCACCATGGAAATATAATCAGTGCATCTGTCAGTGCTTTCACTTTCCATCAAATAATAAGGAATTAACTTTGACTATAGATTAGATTTTGTTTATAATCTTTTTGTCATTCCTTGGCTCATTTTCAATGATCTTTAATTTGTTTAATATCTGAAAAGAAAGAAATCGGGTTCTTGCTAATGTCTTTCTGTTGAAAAGGCCATTTCCCCCATCATAAGGATCTTTAAGTTCATGTTGGTAGTGTGATAGTGGAAGGAATCCTGGATTTAGAGTCAGAAGACCTAGGGACTGTGTTAATATTTGCGATACAAAGAAAGGTATAAATCACCATTGCCCTCAAGGAATTTCATAGTCTGATGGGGTAGACAACATGCAAATTATTATATACAAACATTATATAGGATAAATTGGGGGTTTGGTTGCAGATATCAGCACAGTACCTGAAACACAGCAACCACTAAATCCATCTAGTCACTTCACTCCAGCACACAGTTGCTTATTTTGTAGAGACTTATCAGATTGATGGACAGAGTGAGAGATGGCAGGATGGGGCAAATTTGATAAATTTCTTACACCATCTGATTGCAATTCCAGTAACCCATAAAGGTGTAAAATGAAGTGAGTACAAGCAAAGGCACCTGTGCTCAGTTGCTATTTACTTAAAAGTCTTCATTTATCTGAAAATCTAGAGAAGGTCTAAGGTTAGTTACTTACAGCTTCATAGTCTGCTAGCTCCAGTCGGGCTTTGTTTTGCATTGTTCTCTTGCACAGGTA
Organism: Sarcophilus harrisii; assembly: GCF_902635505.1. Taxonomy (NCBI): domain Eukaryota; kingdom Metazoa; phylum Chordata; class Mammalia; order Dasyuromorphia; family Dasyuridae; genus Sarcophilus; species Sarcophilus harrisii. The sequence goes on from NC_045429.1 coordinate 378,196,230, forward strand.
AACAGCTGAAAAAACAAGGACAAGAATCAACCATTTCCCACTTGCCTCTTAAAACCAGGATTCAATTGATCAGACTAAAGTGATTTCACTGTTCTCAGAAATGTAGTTTGTATTTTTTTCCTTTCATCAATTGAAGATAGCTGGTGGCACATTAAGTAGAACTCTATGTCTAAAATCAAGAAATACTGAGTCCTCTGGTCTCTTACGCTTACTAATTGTATGACTAAGGACAAGTCACCTAAACACTGTCTCAGTTTCCTCAACTATAAAATGGAGCAGCATTCATCTCTCAGGATTGTTGTGAGGTTTAAGTAAAATATTAATAAAAATTATTTAGTACATTGCATGACACAGTAGTTATTATATAGATTCTTATTCCCTTAAATCCCTAAAATTATGGTTTCTGATACATTTATTTTCCATTGAGTTTATTAAGGACCTATTCTATTCCAGGCATTGTGTGTGATACTAGGAATAAAAAGGAAAAAAAAAAATTTTAAACAGCTCCTACCCTTAAGGTGCTTACATTCCAAGCAACAAATAGCAAAATATTTATTTACCAGAGGTCAGACATAATGATAGTATCCATCAATTCATTCAAAAAACATTTACATAATATTGAAAATTCACAATAAAATAGGCACATTTGCTAATGCACATATGAATGTAGAAAGCCAGATTGGTTTAGTGGATAGAGAACAGGCCTCAAAACCACTATAACCTCCATGGTACCCTGGACAAATTACTTAACATCTTACTACTCTAAAATAGTCCCTAAAAACGGAAGTTATATAGGAGTACAAGAGGAGTATACAGTTATACCAACCTTCATTGAGAAACCATGTTTCTTCTCCTATAGCAATAAAAGTATAAATCCACTTTCTATATTCCTATGTGTACTTATGTGTGTGTCTGTGTGTGTGTGTATATATATAAATATGCATTTTGTATATAGCATATATAGCTAATAGTGATAGAAATAGCTATCATCTCAACTATGAAAGTCTTGGTTTTTCTCAGAATATCAATGATCCAAGGCAATCCCAATAAACTTTGGATAGAAAATGCCATCTGCCATCTGTATCCAGAGAAAGAACAATGGAGACCAAATGTAAATCAACACATACTATGTTTCCTTTTTCTTCTTGTTTTTCTCTTGTAGATTTTTTCCCATCATGATTCTAAAGAAATGTGTATAAAAAATGAATGTATATATATATTTATATATAACCAGAAAAAACAATTTAAAATAGCTATTATTTGTATTCAGTATTAATTAAAACATCTTGCTTAAATGAAATTTCTTTTTTTAGATACTATCATTCTTGAGGCTTTTCTATAAGAGACAACTCCAATTACATTATTTTCAACTTATCTAGTACAATCAGTACCCCAAATAACTTCTTTTTCTTTTTCTTTCTTTCTTTCTTTCTTTCTTTCTTTCTTTCTTTCTTTCTTTCTTTCTTTCTTTCTTTCTTTCTTTCTTTCTTTCTTTCTTTCTTTCTTTCTTTTTGGAAATGACAGCTCTCAGGAAAACAATTCCTTGAGGTACTAAATGGCTAGTCTATATAACAGCTCTAAAAATAGGACCTTAATTAAGAAATTTTGCAATAACAGGTTCCTATTTATTCTTTCCTCTTCACATTTTTGGCAAGTGGTATTTTTCATAAAATTATGTACTTTACTAAGCACAGGGCACTGTTTCCCTCCTTCCTTATCTCTGTGTTTTTTAATTGAATGGTCATCTTTGAATGTTTCAATATTCATTTAGGATAATAATACATGTTGAGCCAAAGCCAGCTCACCAAAATTAGTAGTGTTTATTGCTGTCAGCTTAAGTACTATAACTCTGACTTTCCTTATTTCAGCTGACTTCTATTTGGAAAACCTAGAGTACCAGGATACATGGGGACAAAGGTCATTTCTAACTTTTCCATAGTCAGATTTCTATAGGGGAAGCTGGAATGACAGATGGTAAATGAGACTGAGATGATAGAGCACAATGGTACTAAACAGAGTAGACATAATAAATGTTTTTTGTGTTTGCATTAGTGCACGTAGGCCAAGAAGTTACAGAACCACTATATTGATGAATCAAAATATCCTTAACATATGATTTAGCCAGCTTTATAAGGGGAGTGCTGGAGTTAGTGGCAGCAAGGGAAGGAGGGATCTGTTGAAGTATTGCCAAAAGCATGAACCTTTTTCTGGGTTGTTGAAGAAGAAAATGCTTTTTCTTCCCTAACTCTATCAATTACCCATACTGCTACAGATGTTTCACATGATATTATTAATATAATGTTTCTTTAAAGGAGTGATCTTATTCTATGAAGGCATACAAATGTATGCACATGAAGTGTATATTTTTGGTCTAATAATCTACAATAAGGATTTCTTTGAATTCAACTTAACATTGAACATTTTACAAGACAGTAACCACACCCCTGGTAAACACACATCTTCCTATTAATTCCTAAATTGATTGGGACTTAATATTATCAGCAAGTATTTACATAGTGTTTTAAAACTTGCAAATCCCTTTAAAGATGTCTCAACTTATTCTCAAAATAATGCTAAGAACCAAATGTCATTGTTATCCCATTTTAAAGATGAAGAAAGTGAGGCCTACAGATGTTGAGAGATTTGTTTTCTCAGGATCATACACTTCATAAGTGTCTGATTTCAGACTTGAATCTAGGTCTGCCTAGATTATTTGGCAACATAATTTAAAGTTTTTTTCAAATGAAAATGATGTTATATCTTTAAAGGAATCTTGTATGATTTTAACAAATTTGTGGGTAACATTTTATTGGAAGAGATCCTAAAAGTCAGTATGTTGCTATATTAATTTAAAATAAAAAAAAAAACACCCATGAAGATCAATGGAATATTGCATTGACTGTATGTCAGCTTGTTTTGTTACTATAAAGATGATATTTGCTAGAGAATTTCATTTGCCTTTTCCTCTTCATGTCTATATCAAATAGAAATGACATTGAGCTTATTCTTACAAAGAACTTTGTAGAGAAAAGAAGTAGGAATATGTATTAGTATTTATTTTATATTTTATTTCATAGTAAAAATGTCCTTGGTTTTTCCATTTTTATTATCTTTTTTCTTCAGTTATCATAAGAATTGATCTCTCATTACCCTTCAAATTGTGTCACTTCTAAAACATATCTGCTTTGTGTATAATTTGTTAAGTCCAGCTACTTATTCAGCTACCAGTACATACTTGGTATCACTTCTACTTTTTCATGTAGCAAATTGACAACTGTGATGTTAGAATCCAAATATGGTTATTCTATAGTAACTGAAGAAATTAATTTGTCATAGTTTTACTTTTTTTTCTAATAGTTTTAACTGCCCTCAGAATGTCATTTGAGAAAATTTCTGTAAAGATTTCCCTGCCTCTTTTAGTAACTTTTCTTACCTCTTAAAATTTGTCACCAACATATTCTGTTTTAAACTAGTATTGCCATTGCTTTTATCTTCTTTTCACTTGGCAAGGAGATCGAGATTGCTAATCTTTAGGATTTTTCTTCCCTTCATTCTGACCATTGATTTATATTGTTAAGATTCACTTGGAAATGGCAATAGTCTATGTGATAGACTTGGGATGGAAAAATGTCATCCACATCCAGAAGGAAAGAAATGGAAACTGTGGATCAAGCATACTGTTTTCACCTTTCTGTTTATTTCTTTTTTTTCTTTCTCATGTTTTCACCCTTTTGTTCTGATTTTTCTTTTACAAGATGACAATTGTACAAGTATTAGCCATATCAGATTACTTGCTCTCTTGGATAGAGTAAAGGAAAAAATAGTATAACTCAAAATCTGGCAAAAATAAATTGTAAAAATTATCTTTAATGTTATTGGAAAAATAAAATACAATTGAGAAAAAATAAATTAAAACTGGATATGTTTCTTTTTATGTGAAAATTTACTATGACCTAAATAAAAATACTCTCAAAAAAGTATGCATTGATGTCTACTCTTTTATCCACTCTTCCCATAGCTGTCAAAATAATCCTGGCTGCTGAAAAACAAACAAACAAACAAACAAACAAAAACAAAAACAAATCTGTTGGTAGCTCTTATTATATGTATGATTAAGAAGCATTTTTGCTTTTAAATTTTTTCTGTAATCTGATTATAATGTCCCTTTCTGAATCATTCATATTACTTTTCCTCAAGTGCTCTATGTTCTGGCCAAATTGGCCTATTTGCTATTTCTCAAATTTGTATTTTGTTTTCCGTGAATTCACACAGGTTATGTTCAAAGCCTGAAAAGAATCCTAGCCATAAAGAATGAGATTATAAATAAATTAGAAGAACATAGGATACTTTACCTCTCAAACCTGTGGAGGAGGAAGGAATTTGTGACCAAAGAAGAACTAGAGACCATTATTGATTACAAAATAGAAAATTCTGATCTTATCAAATTGAAGTTTTTGTACAAACAAAACTAATGTAGACAAGATTAAGAGAAGCAATAAACTGGGAAAACATTTTTACAATCAAAAATTCTGACAAAGGCCTCATTTCCAAAATATATGGAAAATTGACTCAAGTTTATAAGGAATCAAGCCATTCTGCAACTGATAAATGGTCAAAGGATTTGAACAGACAATTCTCAGATGAAGAAATGGAAAGTATTTGTAGCCACATGAAAAGATGCTCCAAGTCATTATTAATCAGGGAAATGCAAATTAAGACAACTCTGAGATACCACTACACACCTATCATATTGGCTAGAATGACAGGGAAAGATAATGTGGAATGTTGGAGGGGCTGTGGGAAAACTAGGACATTGATACATTGTTAGTGGGATTGTGAATGCATCCAGCCATTCTGGAGAGTGATTTGTAACAATGCTCAAAAAGTTAGACTGTGCATACCTTTTGATCCAGCAGTGTTACTACTGGGCTTATATCCCAAAGAGATCTTAAAGAAGGGAAAGGGACCTGTATATGTAAGAATGTTTGTGGTAGCCCTCTTTGTCGTGACCAGAAACTGGAAACTGAGTGGATGCCCATTAATTGGAGAATACTGAATAAATTGTGGTATATGAATATTATGGAATATTATTGTTCAGTAAGAAATGACCAACAGGATGATTTCAGAAAGGCCTAGAGAGACTTACATGAACTGATGCTGAATGAAATGAGCAGGACCAGGAGATCATTATATACTTCAACAACAATACTATATGATGATCAATTCTGATGGACATGGCTCTCTTCAACAATGAGATGAACCAAATCAGTTCTAATAGTGCAGTAATGAATTTACTGCTACACTCTGCAAAAGAACTCTGGGAAATGAGTGTGAACCACTACATAGAATTCCCAATCCCTGCATTTTTGTCCACCATTTGTCCACCTACATTTTTGATTTCCTTCACAGGTTAATTGTACATTATTTCAAAGTCTGATTCTTCTTGTGCAGCAAAATAACTGTCTGGACATGTATAAGTATATCGTATTTAACATATACTTTAACATATTTAACATGTATTGATCTATTTGTCATCTGTGGGAGGGGGTGGAAGAAAGGAGGGGAAAAATTGGAACAAAAGATTTTGCAATTGTCAGTGCTGAACAATTACCCATGCATATATCTTGTAAATAAAAAAGCTATAATAAAAAAGAAATGAATCCTAGCTCTCCTTTTTTGCGTTTCATGCAATTTTTATCTTCATTCATGGTTTATTCCATGTGTGACTTCTTCCACAAAATCTTCTGTAATCTCTCCATTTATAAGTTCTCTTTGTGTCCTCTTATTGCTTGTCTGTGTATATATTCTGTCAGTTAGATTGTAAATTCATTTAGAGCAGGACCCATTATCATTTATGTCTTTACTTTTATAGTCCTTCATATAGTGCTTTGTTTACATACACTTTGTTGGATGTTCAATAAATATTGGTTGAATCAAATTGATAATTGCATATTAAAAAAAAAAAAAACTATGTCTCCATAGGAAATGTGTCCTTAATTACATTTCTTCCCTTGTTTCCTGTTTGATGTTGGCATAATGTGTTCAAGTCTTGACCTCGTATTATCCTTCAATACTTTTCATTTTTGCCACAAAATTTAGCTGATATAATGAACAAAATAAACCAGAAATGGGAGAAATACCTGACAAGAATGTTTACTCTGTTTTCACCTGACAATATTTGATGCATAAAGTTTAAAAGTAAGACTACAGATTACCTGATTATGAAATCTTACAAGTCCAAGCAATTTGGTTTGGTTTTAAATACATAACTCCACATTTCTATTTTACAATTTTCATTTAATTCCAGTATAGGGCTTCAACTAGCCAATAATAAAAACAAAAAAAGGAGAGGAAAGTAGCAACCTCTCATTCTTGATGAATCTCTGACAAAGGCTTTTGCTCTTGGGCCTATGGTGGCTGCCATTTGTTTATGTGTCCAGTTTTCTAACCCTTTGGCTACAGAGAGTGTTTGTACATGTGTAGGCACCTTGAAGCTACAGCTTCATAAAAGCCAAACTGCAGTTTTGTAAACATTTACTTGGATAATTTTTGCTTTCTTGCCTGGAGTATTGCCCTTAATCAAATTTCCAACACCTGGCTCCTGAAATGCTATTTTCAGATTATTCACAGATCAGCTATTGTCTTCTCTTCACTCTCATCTCTACTTGATGATTTTATTCAGATATGGAAAACTTCTTTTGCAACTTTCAAATCCATTTTCTTTAGGAAAGTTGATTCTAAACTGTTAGGTAATATAACAGGTGATTAGACTAGGTTCTTTAGACTTGTGACTATAGGGAATGTTGACTCTTGCCCTCTATTCTGGAGATTATCTAAAATGATTATCATCCTGCAAGTTTAATAACAGCTAAATAAAAGGGAGAGTCTCTCCACAACAACAACAACAAAGTTAACATTCCAAGAAGGATTAACTGATGAAAACTTCTACTATCCCCACTAGTTGATTTAACAATAGCATAAGGATATGAAGAGACCAATCTGGTGTACATTACTTCAGCATCCAAGAGGCCACTGTGCATTGCAAACCATCTCTCAGACCTGGGAATTTTACTATAGCAAGTTCCCTAAATACATAGGATCTTACTATCTCTTAATCAACAGAAAGACATCAACAAGCAGTAGGGTATGAAGACAGATCTTTAAGTGGAGAATAAAGATAATATAAACCAGGAAATTTGGGGATGAATTCCAGAAACCTAAATAATGAAATTACTGAAGAAAAACCAAATACATGACCCTGTCATGAAAGGTGTCACAGTGTATAGAGATCTAGGCCTGGATTCTCAAAGTCCTAAATTCAAATCTAACCTCAAATACTTATTAGCTGTGTGGTTATGGGTAAATAATTTAACTTGTCAAATCCTGTATAGTGATTCCACTCAATGTTTTGGGGGCTTTCCTGCTAAACATAGCCTGTCCAGTTATGTCTCACTACTCCTACTTTACCAACATATTTATCCAACCATTCCCATTCCCCAATCAAATGCCTCTTTCTAATCATTTCCTTGATGGTATTTATAAAATGCAATTTTTTATTAGTAATGTTGTTGAGCTGGCTCATGAACACCATGTATCTGTCGATTTTCCTTTGAAGGACTATCAAATTTAAATCTTTGGCACTGAGCTCTTCTATATATAAAAAGGATTGAGACATTAAATAAATAACCTAATGTTAGATATGTAGGACTAGATAATGATAGTGTGGAACTTTATAATTGCTTTGATTTTCTTTTGCCATGACATACTATTTATTTATTATTTTTAATAAGTATTTTTTATTTTGAAAAAAAATTCTTTACAACATTATCCCTTGCGCTCACTTCTGTTCTGACTTTTCCCTTCCCTCCCTCCACCTCTTCCCCTAGATGGCAAACAGTCTTATACATGTTAAATAAGTTACAGTATATCCTAGATACAATATATGTGTGCAGAACCAAACAGTTCTCTTGTTGCACAGGAAGAATTGGATTCAGAAGGTAAAAATAATCTGGGGAGAAAAATAAAAATGCAAACAATTTACATTCATTTCCCAGTGTTCTTTCTTTGGGTGTAGCTGCTTCTGTCCATCCTTGATCAATTGAAACTGAGTTAGATCTTCTCTTTGTCGAAGAAATCCACTTCTGTCAGAATACATCTTCATACAGTATCGTTGTTGAAGTATATAATGATCTCCTGGTTCTGCTCATTTCACTTAGCATCAGTTTATGTAAGTCTCTCCAAGCCTCTCTGTATTCATCCTGCTGGTCATTTCTTATAGAACAAGAATATTCCATAACATTCATATACCACAATTTATCCAACCATTCTCCAATTGATGGGCATCCATTCATTTTCCAGCTTCTAGCCACTACAAACAGAGCTGCCACAAACATTTTTGGCACATACAGGTCCCTTTCCCTTTTTTAGTATCTCTTTGGGGTATAAGCTCAGTAGTAACACTGCTGGATCAAAGGGTATGCACAGTGTGATAACTTTTTGGGCATAATTCCATATTGCTCTCCAGAATGGTTGGATTCGTTCACAACTCCACCAACAATGCATCAGTGACCCAGTTTTCCCACATCCCCTCCAACATTCATCATTTTTTCCTGTCATCTTAGCCAGTCTGACAGGTGTGTAGTGGTATCTCAGAGTTGCATGACAAACTATTTAGAATGTTAAAACATAAACATTATTTTCAGAATTCAGAACAAACATTGTTTTTTTCTTTCCAATTTCATGAATTTAATTTTGTTTCAAAGTTCATATGAAGCCTTTTCCAATAGTTTTCTAGGAAATAATTAAGAGATAATTATGAGGTTTTAGTTTGTCAAATATGCAAGTGATTTAGTAATCAACTATTGTAGGAAAAGTCCCTAGTTTTAAATAAAATTTACAGGGCCTTAGATTAAACAATGCTTTCTACTCTATTTTTATAATATGGAGATAGATATTGTCTTAGTATGCAAGCAAGAGTAAGCAAAAGGCTTTTGAATTAAAAAGACATATGTCCATATCCCATTTAGCTTATGGGAAGTTTATGGAAAAGGGGTGGCTAATTTTTTTTTTGTCATGGATGGAACCCTTTGGCAGTTTGGTCAACTCTCCTGATCTCTTCTTAAAATAATGTTTTAAATGCATAAAACAAAATATACAGGACTACAAAAGTTATATTGAAATATAAGCATATTTGATAATAAATATATAACAAATATACATATACACATTTAGTTTGTATATGAATATTCATTATAATGAACACTCATTCATGAATGTATGCAATATATGTATATATTTATATTGTGTACACATGTGTATGTGTATTTTTTGTCACAGATCCCAGGTTGGCAATGCTTAGTATAGAACATAAAATAGCATTTGAAAAAATGTAGCCAATGAACAATGGTGATATAATTTGTTATATTTTTTTTCTATGTCCCAAATGTGTCATTTTAATAAAGGAAACAGAGCCTATTTTACAGAGCATATTATGTACACCAAGGCCAAAGATTCACAGTATGATTGGATGGTTTGGCAACTTGTTGCCCACAGTGATTGATGTGTTAGGCTAAGGCATATTTAGTTCTCCTGGGAGAGATTATTTTCATGTAAAATCTTGGTTTTATGTCCTTCTAGAAAGTCATTGTGCAAATAAGATCACTTGAAGTGGCACAGTAAGGGCTGAAAACATTTCCTGAAGTTAAAGAAGCCCTTTTATTTTTTAATATTTAATTTTTTTATTATTATAACTTTTTATTGACAGAACCCATGCCTGGGTAATTTTTTTTACAACATTATCCCTTGCACTCACTTCTGTTCCGACTTTTCCCCTCCCTCTGTTCACCCCCTCCCCCAGAGAGCAAGCAGTCCTCTACATGTTGAATATGCCACCATATATCCTAGATACAATATATATGTGCAGAACCAAGCAGTACTCTTGTTGCACAGGAAGAATTGGATTCAGAAGGTAAAAAATAACCTGGGAAGAAAAACAAAAATGCAAGCAGTTTACATTCATTTTCCAGTGTTCTTTCTTTGGATGTAGCTGCTTCTGTCCATTCTTAATCAACTGAAACTGAGTTAGATCTCTTTGTCGAAGAAATCCACTTCTATCAGAATACATCGTCATACAGTATCGTTTTTGAGGTATATAATGATCTCCTGGTTCTGCTCATTTCACTCAGCATCA